>NC_044041.1:35689869-36889869 GCF_901765095.1 Microcaecilia unicolor | reverse complement strand
CAGTGTTAATACTAATGTTAAGCTGAAATTCCTTCCAAAGGCTGTGTCTTCATTTCACTTGAACCAGTGTCTATTGTCCTCCCATGCTGTGCCCTTCTCTGCATACCACTCCTGCACAAAGCCAGATGCATACTTTGGATTGTGCAAGAGTCTTCGCATCTATTTACAGCGTACAGCATCTCCAGGTTGACCATCTCAACTATTTCTTTCTCTACATGCAGTACATCAACCACAACCAGTCATGAAATGTACCCTGTTACACTGGATAGCTGCTTGTATTTCTTTATGTTATGAACAGTCAGGACTTTATGAGAGTTCACAAATTCTTCATATTACAGTTCATTGCTTGAGAGCTATGGCTAGTACAAAAGCTCATCTTCAAAGAGCTTCAGTGCTGGACATTTGCAGAGCAGCTACTTGGGCATTATTGCATACCGTCACTAAATATTATTGCATCAATGCTGCAACTTTGACGTACTCCACCTTTGGACATGCTATCTTGTCATCTTTCCTATGAGGCATCAGCTCTCCTCCTCCTCCAGCTTCAGATAACAGTCATATTTTCTTTATCTACTCAACTGCTATAACAATGTATAATGCTTTACTATTGGCTTTCTTGCTATGGACTGTTTATTCATGAAATCATGAAAAACTGCTAAGACAACCAAATGAGCCCTTACTGAGGACACTGAAAGGCCTGAATTGGAAAGATGTAACAAATAACCCAAGATAACAGACAAGTGACAATGGTAGGGGTCATGATGTTGTACTGAGCACCAGTGAGAAAAACATGTCCATTTCAGGTGATAGGCTGTCCTTGTTGAATCTTTTCTGACTGCCAACAGCACATTGAGAACCTCTGAAGAGAATAAAAAATCCTGGGTCCACTATGTTAAAGGTGCCAGACTATAAGAGCTGAAGAAGCAAGGTTTGGATGCAGAAGCAATCTGGTGTATTGTGTGATCAAGTCAATATCTTGAGGAAGACAATTTGGAGGCTGAATCGAAAACTTTTGAAAGCATGGGTATCATGACTAGTGAGGCCACTCTACAGCTACAAGGATGATCTTTGGTTTGTCTTTCAAAATCTTCTGAATGGTTCTGGCCACTAACAGAAATGTTGGGAAAGCATAGAGAAACCGACATTCCCATGTTATTGCAAAAGTGTCCAAACCTATCCTGTTTGGTGCTGGGAGCTTTGAGCAAAAATGATATTTGGCATTGGCTGGACAAGTGAACAAGTCTACTGATGGAGTCCCCTGCTTCATGAAAAAGCTGTGCAAAATCATGTTCTTTAAGGACCATTCATGAGGTTGAAGCTATGGGCTTAACCTGTCCACCATTTCATGTTGAGCTCCCAGAAGGTATGTAATAAGAAAGGTATTCATCTTTTGAGGTAGTTCCCAGATCTGCAGAGTCTCCAGACTTAATTGTTTGGATTCTTTTCTGCCCTGCTTGTTGACCTAAAACATTGAACTTGATTATTGATCTGAACCAATACAATGTGGTTGTGTAGGGGATGTGCAGACGTCTGTAGAGTGTATCTGATTGCTCTCAGTTTCAAAAGATTGATATGGAGAGCTTATTCTGAAGCTGCCTAGATTCCTTGAGTTTGGTATTTGTTTATGTGTGTTCCCTAACCAGTCTTTGACACAACAGTGATAAGAGTTATGATCAGAGAAGGTGGATGAAAGAATCTTCCTCTTGTTAAATTCTCGAGGTGGTGCCACCATAATGAGGAAATCTTTAGACAGCAAGTTACAGAGATCTGAACTGACAGAGGCTAGATATGTTGATGCCATTGAAGATATCTCATGTGTAGACGGGCAATCAATACCACCTAAACTGTTGCTGCCATGTGCCCTAAAAAAATCATGAGATGTCTTGCTGTGGCTACTCATCTCTCCAGAAGTATGGACACAATGGTCTGAATTCTAGTTGCTGACTCCTGTGACAGCAGAGTGATTGCATTTGAAGTTTGAATGACCATCCTAAGAACTGTAATAACTGTGTTGGAACAAGATTGGATTTTTGGTAATTTATCAGAAATCCCACTTTGTCGAGAACTGTTATTGCCTCTTGAAGTACTGAAGATACTTCCTGGGGTGATGGAGCTGAAATTAGCCAGTCATCCAGAAAGGTACACTCCCACTGCTACTACTACCTTTATGAAAACTCTGAGTGCTGACAATAGGCCAGAAGGAAGGATTCTATATTGAAAAGGTCTGCCATGCAGTCCAAATCTCAAATATTTTCTGCCTTTAGGGTAAATCATGTGCAGATAAGCTTCAAAGTCAACCAGCTGTGCATGGGAATGAGGAGCTATATGGTAGCTAAGGAATTCATGCAAAAGTTTTCCTTTCTTATGTACTGATTGAGTGCAGGAAGGTCCAGAATTGGCCGTAGGCCTCCTGTTTTCTTGGGAATTAGGAAATATTTGGAGTAGAAACCCAAGTCTTGGCAGGATGGGGAAGTTCTTCTATCACTCTTGCTTGGAGAAGATTTTCTACTTTCTCCTGAAGTTTGATGAAATGCACAGCTGAAATTCAGAAAATAGGGGTTATTTTGAGCAATGGGTGAGACTGCAAAATTGAGCCAATAGCCATCTTTTATGATTTTGGATCCATTTGTCTGACATGATAATATTCCATTGGGGAAGAAACGTTGCCAATCTTTCCCCTATTGGAAGATCTGTCTCTGAAGGATTGTCAAAAGGTGGGGAAGTTTTGCTGGGCTGCTGCTGAGTGGGTGTCTTATGATCTCTAGATGTCTTAGACTGAGGAGGTTATCTCAATTGATGCGGCTGTCTGTTGGAGGAGTAAGACCTATTATAAGGTTGGTATTTCTTGTAATTGTAATGGGATTTTCTGTTTTGATAGTTGATATATTTCATGGAAGACGTACTGTCATTCTTCATTTGAGTGGTTAAAGTATTACAGTTGTCTTTAATGAGATTGATTATTTCCTTGAACGTTTCACCAAATAGATTATCCCCCATGCAGGGGGCATCCACAACCTTTTCGTGAACATCTTCATGTAAAGCAGTGCTGTACATTCAGGTACAGTAAGTATTTTTCAGGTCCTTGAGGGATCAGATTCACAGAAAAAGAGTTATAGTTTTGAACCTGTGTCCTTTGGTTTACAGTCCACTGCACTAACCACTAGGCTACTCTTCTGTTCTGCAGGGGCATGTGTATGGCCATATTTTTGAAAATGATGCCAGGCAGACGTTCATGTTCCTGGTTTTTTGTCATTCAAAAACTAGACGTTTCACTTTAGAAAATAACTATTCATTTTGGATGTTTTCAGTGCAAAAATGTCCATCTAACAACCATAAGTGAACAGGAAATCCAGACATTTTTCCAGTTTAATTATGGCTGTGAGATGGGCATTATTTTTGGATGTTATTATTATTACATTTGTACCCCGCGCTTTCCCACATAATGCAGGCTCAATGCGGCTTACATAGTAATTTGAAATACAAAGTTAATAGAATTTTAATAAAACATAGAAAACAATGTAAAGTTGGGCTTAGTAGTGTATGATAAGTTGAGCTAGATAATATATGACTATGAGTAGGAGGGGTTTTGGGGGGGGGGGGCTTAGATGGCTTTTTTTGAAAATGTATCTCTATGTTTTTTGAAATACAAGTAGTAGTATATGGCGTAGCCCATATCTCCTGATGCTGCTCAAGTAGAACTCAATGGAGGGGAACAGCAATGATCTCTTTAGGTGTGTCAAGGTACTGGAACATCCCTAGATGCTTTGCCCTCAGGTCAGGTCTGATTTGTGCCACAACATCCAGATCTTTAGAAATCTTTTGCAGACTTTGGAATAAGATGTATCCTTCAGTAATGAAGTTTTAATTGGTTCAGGAGGAGAAGGATCCAGTGGTATTCCTGGACATCCTCTAGAAGAGTGAGCACGAGAAGAACATCTAGGACTCAGAGATTCCCATCTACTAGATGATAATGGACAATCCGAATCCAACAGAACTTCCGCAAGCAGGGGAAACCTTTGTTGTGGTGATAGAGTTCTGTGAAAAGAAGGACAGTTAGAGGATGAGGAACCTAACTTCTCATGCAGGAATCTCCAGAGTTCTTGTAGATCAGCAGGAGGGTGAGAAGTTGAGTATCTAACGTGATTTGCTATGTGAAGATAATGGTGGTAAAGAAGGAGTAGGACAGTGCTGACCATGACGCCTTTATGATATGTCACTGTGCCTGGAAAGGAAACAGGAGCACTTTCATGTTCTCTTGAATGGCACTGGGCTGGACCACAGTCTCCTTGCAGAAGCACTCTCAGCTGGCTTAGCACTGTCAGCAGCCTTCACCTCCAAATGTGCAAATGGAGATGTAGGGGACGTGTCTGATCTGCACTGCTTAGCAACAGGACTGCCCCTTTCCTTATTTGGCACTGATGACACAGTATTTGGGGCCTTCAGAAGCTCCTCATCACTGTGACATCGGCGCCACATCAGTGACAACACCTGCACAGGGGAGCTGTGCCTGCTATGCCTGTCAGTGCCGTGTGTTGCAGCTGAACGTGGCTGTGATGACTGAAAGTGCTTGCGAGCAGAAAAGGCAACAGATTGCTGCAAAGAGTGAGCTTTATTAGTACTTGGAAGCTTTCCATAATGCTCTCTAGAGGCATAAGTACTGTTCTTTCAGATGGAACCAGGGACAGGCTTTGGTGGTTTTTGCTGCCTTCATGCAGGTAATCCTGTAGCTCTAATCTTCTTATTTTTCTCGCTCATGAGGACATAAGTACATAAGTACATAAGTAGTGCCATACTGGGAAAGACCAAAGGTCCATCTAGCCCAGCATCCTGTCACCGACAGTGGCCAATCCAGGTCAAGGGCACCTGGCACGCTCCCCAAACGTAAAAACATTCCAGACAAGTTATACCTAAAAATGCGGAATTTTTCCAAGTCCATTTAATAGCGGTCTATGGACTTGTCCTTTAGGAATCTATCTAACCCCTTTTTAAACTCCGTCAAGCTAACCGCCCGTACCACGTTCTCCGGCAACGAATTCCAGAGTCTAATTACACGTTGGGTGAAGAAAAATTTTCTCTGATTCGTTTTAAATTTACCACACTGTAGCTTCAACTCATGCCCTCTAGTCCTAGTATTTTTGGATAGCGTGAACAGTCGCTTCACATCCACCCGATCCATTCCACTAATTATTTTATACACTTCTATCATATCTCCCCTCAGCCGTCTCTTCTCCAAGCTAAAAAGCCCTAGCCTTCTCAGCCTCTCTTCATAGGAAAGTCGTCCCATCCCCACTATCATTTTGGTCGCCCTTCGCTGTACCTTTTCCAATTCTACTATATCTTTTTTGAGATACGGAGACCAGTACTGAACACAATACTCCAGGTGCGGTCGCACCATGGAGCGATACAACGGCATTATAACATCTGCACACCTGGACTCCATACCCTTCCTAATAACACCCAACATTCTATTCGCTTTCCTAGCCGCAGCAGCACACTGAGCAGAAGGTTTCAGCGTATCATCGACGACGACACCCAGATCCCTTTCTTGATCCGTAACTCCTAACGCGGAACCTTGCAAGACGTAGCTATAATTCGGGTTCCTCTTACCCACATGCATCACTTTGCACTTGTCAACATTGAACTTCATCTGCCACTTGCACGCCCAATCTCCCAGTCTCGCAATGTCCTCCTGTAATCGTTCACATTCCTCCTGCGACTTGACGACCCTGAATAATTTTGTGTCATCGGCGAATTTAATTACCTCACTAGTTATTCCCATCTCTAGGTCATTTATAAATACATTAAAAAGCAACGGACCCAGCACAGACCCCTGCGGGACCCCACTAACTACCCTCCTCCACTGAGAATACTGGCCACGCAATCCTACTCTCTGCTTCCTATCTTTCAACCAGTTCTTAATCCATAATACTACCCTACCTCCGATTCCATGACTCTGCAATTTCTTCAGGAGTCTTTCGTGCGGCACTTTGTCAAACGCCTTCTGAAAATCCAGATATACAATATCAACCGGCTCCCCATTGTCCACATGTTTGCTTACCCCCTCAAAAAAATGCATTAGATTGGTGAGGCAAGACTTCCCTTCACTAAATCCGTGCTGACTTTGTCTCATCAGTCCATGTTTTTGTATATGCTCTGCAATTTTATTCTTAATAATAGCCTCCACCATCTTGCCCGGCACCGACGTCAGACTCACCGGTCTATAATTTCCCGGATCTCCTCTGGAACCCTTCTTAAAAATCGGAGTAACATTGGCTACCCTCCAGTCTTCCGGTACTACACTCGATTTTAGGGACAGATTGCATATTTCTAACAGTAGCTCCGCAAGTTCATTTTTTAGTTCTATTAATACTCTGGGATGAATACCATCAGGTCCCGGTGATTTACTACTCTTCAGCTTGCTGAACTGACCCATTACATCCTCCAAGGTTACAGAGAATTCGTTTAGTTTCTCCGACTCCCCCGCTTCAAATATTCTTTCCGGCATTTTACCACAAGCCAGGCAGTCATGTACTGGACAAGAGGGTCCCATACATCTTATATAAGCTTTGTGAGTATCCGCTGATGGCATTTTATGGCTGCATTTAGAGCAGTATTACAGCCGGGCTTTTTATCTGACATGTCAAAAATTCAGCAACTAGGTCAAACTCTTGAATTAAGGTAATTTTGAAGAAGTGGGTACTTCAGGCAGAAATACCCGCACATGCGTTAAAAGACTCTTCTAACTTTGGTATCCACCCTCCGGTTCGGCTCCGTCACACAGTGACATAACCACTTCTGTAGAGAATGCGGCCTTCCCTCTGAAGGTTTATGTGGTAATGACATCGGTATCTGGCCCTGGTAGGGGCTCAAGTATCCAGCATTCTGCAGTCCCAGTTATTTGGAGATCTTCATGTTGTCAGAAAGGCACAGCAAGGCTCTCTGCTTCTCAGTGCGCTGTTGCTGTGTGAGCTTCAGGTTGTAGGCCATAGGTGCTCGATAAGAGCCCAGTGAGGGTTGTCTCAGAACGGAATATTGACTGCGAGGCAGGTAGATCCTCACCAAATAACTAAAAATAGAAATATGTAGACAAAAATTAAACTGAACTCCCAAGAAGCCAGACTTTGCATGCAATACATCACCAGAGAAAAAACAGCACGTGTCCCCCTATACCAAGCAAAATATAAAGAGAGCAGGTGTAAATTGCAAAACCTGACCTATTCCAAATACAACATTACTAATTAAGGGGTCCTTTTACTAAGGTGCGCTAATGGATTGAGCGTGTGCTAACTAGTGTGCGCTAAATTCTAAGCCCTTAGATATAAAATGGGCTTCTTAGCATTTAGCGTGCACTAAATTTGTTAGCACACTTTAGTAAAATGACCCCTAAATATGGTATACTGTCCTAACCAGAAGAAGGTGGTGGTGGCCTCTGAAAGCTAACTGAAAAAAGTGCAATAGAAAGCTATCATCTTATTTTCCATTTCTTAACATTTATAATTAATTTGTAATGTACTGTTTGTAATATGTCAGTTTTTGAAATTTACACCTAGAAACAGAGAAACAGAGAAAACATGTAGGCAAATAAAGACATACGGCCTACCCAGTCTGCCCATCCATGCCATCTACTTCCCCTATCACTCCCATAGAGATCCAATGTATTTGCTCCAAACTGTCTTGAATTCAGATGCTGTTTTCGCCTCCACCATTTCCACTGGGAGGTCGTTCCACGAATTCACCACCTTTTCATGAAGAAATATTTCCTCAGGTTCCTTCTATCCCCTTTCACCTTCATCCTATGCTCCGTCATTCCAGAGCTTCCTTTCAATTGAAAGAGACTCACCCCTTGTAAATTTATGTTGCTTAAGTATTTAAATGTCTCGATCATATCTCCCCTCTCCTGCCTTTCTTCCAAAGTGCACATATTGAGATCTTTATATCTGTCCCATATGCTTTATGACGAAGACCACTGACCATTTTAGTTGCTGCTCTCTGGACCGACTCCATCCTGTTTATATCTTTTTGAAGGTGAGGTGTCCAGAATTGACACAATATTCTAAATGAGGTTTCACCAGAGTCTTATACGGGAGCATCATCACCTCCTTTTTCCTACTGGCCATTACTCTCCCTATACAACCAAGCATCCTTCTAGCTTTCGCCATTGCCTTTTCTACCTGTTTGGCCACCTTAAGGGTCATCACATACGATCACACCCAAGTGCACTCCTCTTTTGTGATGTGCACAAAACTTCTTCATCCCCTAAAGTGTACTGTTCCCTCAGGGTTTTGCAGCCCAAATGCATGACCCTGCATTTTTTAGCATTAAATCTAAGCTGCCGAATTCTAGACCATTCCTCTAGCTTCGTTAAGTCCTTCCTCATGTTATCCACACTATCAGGGGCGTCTACCATATTGCAGATTTTGGTATCATCCGCAAAGAGGTAAACTTTACCAGACAGTTGTTCAGCAATATTACTTACAAAAACATTCAAAAGAACAAGCCCAAAAACCAAATCTTGTGGCACACCACTGGTAACTTCCTTTTCCTCAGAATAAGCTCCATTTACTGCTACCCATCTATCACCTTCTACTCAGCCAGTTCCTAAGCCAGTCAGTCCTTTCGGGGCCCATACCAAGGGCATTCAGTTTATTTATTAGTTGTCTATGCAGAACCATGTCAAAGGCTTTGCTAAAATCTAAATATACCACATCTCGCGCTCTCCCTCAATTCAACTCTCTGGTCACCAGTGGCGTAGCAAGGGGGGCTGCCATCCGGGGCGGTTCGCTGTTGCACCCCTCCCCCCCGGGTGCAGCACGATGACATTCCCCCCCCTCGGCACATCAACACACCCCCCCCCGACCCAGTGCCTACCCTCCTCAACTCCGTCCAACCAGCTCCCGCACCCTACCTTTAAAGAAATCTCAGAAGCCGTGGTGAGGCAAGGCGCAGCACCTCGTGCCTGCATGTAAAAGAAGTGTGGATGATCTCATCGGGCCTTCCCTCACTCTGTCTGTCCCGCCCTTGCGGAAATAGGAAGTTACGTCAGCGGAGGGCGGGACAGACAGAGTGAGGGAAGGCCCGATGAGACGATCCACACTTCTTTTACATGCAGGTGCGAGGCGCTGCGCCTTGCCTCACCATGGCTTCCGAGATTTCTTTAAAGGTAGGGTGCGGGAGCTGGTTGGACGGAGCTGAGGGTAGGCACTGGGTCTGGGGGTGTTGATGCGCCGAGGTGGGGGTGTCATCGTGCTGCACCCGGGGTGGGGAGCTGGCAGGGAGCACCCCCCTTGAGCTGACACCCGGGGCGGGCCGCCCCCCTGCCCCCCCCCCCCCTTGCTACACCACTGCTGGTCACTCAGTCAAAGAAATTAATCACATTTGTCTGAGAAGACTTGCCTCTAGTAAAAACATGTTACCTTGGGTCCTGTAATTCATTGGATTCCAAAAACTTTTCTATTCTCTGTTTTAAAAGCATTTCCATTAATTTGCTTACCACAGAAATCAGACTTACCGCCCTGTAGTTCCTCTGAACAAATATTTTTATATTTCTGTTAAATCTGCAGGAGGCCCCGAGTGAGACTTTGATGCAAGTGGCACAAGAGGCTCCTTTAGAAGATTTGAATGTGTCAGCATTATTAGAGTCACCTCTGAATGAAAACTCTGAATGGATGACGATTGCATCTTGTGTGTTTGAGCAGGATCTGAATGCTGTTCTGAGACTACATTTCAGAAAGTCTCAGATTCTTTTCTGTGGATTTATCCAGATGTAACCAAACATACTCAGGATCGTAGGAAGGCCTTTTTAGCTTTACGTCAAGAAGTATCATCTTTGGAAGCCTCCTTTTTACTATCCTTTCCTTATAAATGTCTTGTAAAGTTTATGGGAACAAAGTATACATTTTTTCAACCTAAGCAATTAAGATATTTCTTGGATCTGAAGAAGATCACAAGCAGAATGTCCTAAGCAAGCTAAATTAAAATTGTATGGGTGGGATTAATATTATATTTATGGTTCTTATTTCTTTTGATCTCCTTTTCTTTTCACCACTCCCCCCCCCCCCCTTTTAAAGTGATTTAAGAAGGAATGTTTTTGTTATTATGTGAAATGTTATTTTTTTATATTATTGTTATGTTCCATTTTTCTTAAGCGTTTAACTTGTTTTATTTGAAATTATAAATAAATCATAATTTTTAAAAGTGGTACAAAGTGCAGCTACTTTTCCAGGATGTGACACAACTGAGCCAGTTCCTTCTATAATTGTGAACAGGGAGGCGAGTTCCTGTTTAGAAACCGAACCACTCCAGACATCCACATTAGAATCAGAGAGGAAACAGTTGCTTAGTTCACTGTCTGCTCAGCAAACAGATAATTGCTTAGAGCAGGGGCTTGGCTATTTGACAAGCACAACTGATGCTATTTATGTGTCCAATAAGGGGGGGGGGGGTTCTGAAAAGGATGCTGAGCCCAAGAGAGATGCAGGTTCTCTCCCTACTGGGGAAAATGCTGTCATTGAACTCCCTGTTCCTAGCCATTCAGAAGAAAGAAGTATGCAACCATGTATTTTGCCTGCAGAGTCAGGGAAAGTTGCCCAAACTGGTATTGTTGACTCAAATGCAGGCAGTATAGAGTCAGATGGGGAAGGCCCCATTGTTAATTCAGATCCCTTGATAGAAACTAACAACTCTCTCCATTTTTCAGAAGCTGCTTCCATTTTAAATACAGAAGGAAATTCTTGTGATTTTATCACAAAGAAATTGTCAGCCGTAAGTGATTACAGTTTTTGAGAGCAGGGTGCCCTGCATAACAATTCTTTACTTTTCTCCACTATAGCAGATGTGTAGGTAAATCAAAACATACTGCACAAAGCAGCGAAGCAAATGATGGTTGTCAGCAGATCTTTATTAAATGAAAACGACCCGACACAGACCGTGTTTCGATTCTAAAGCCTCCGTCAGGGGTCCAAAAACATATACAAACATTAAATCTTATATCAATATCAAGAACAGCCAATGTACATAAAATATCAATGATATCAAATGGACCTAACAATAATAAATACTGAACATAATGTAATATCCATATATAAAATAATATTAATAAAATGAAACGAACATTACAAATAAAATTAAAAACACATTCACAAGAATACAATAAAAAGTCAATGGTGTATAAAAACAAAGCATCATACCTGAAATTGCAGTGATATGTCTCTCAATGATATTACAGCTAATAACAAACAAATGTAGTCTAAAATAAAAAGGAATAAAATTATTCAAAAAGAATTAATTATACCAGCTAACAGAATGTGCATCCAAAAAAAAGGGGAGATGAACAAACATGTGTACAATGAGGCCACTGTGGAAGATAGTTAATCTGTGCAATGCCCAGTACTAGAGCTTATGCAAATCACCAAAATACCTGTAGCAACGTTATTGGGCTCATTTTCAAAAGAGAAGGACACCCATCTTTCGACACAAATCGGAAGATGGGCGTCCTTCTCACAAGGTCGTCCAAATCGGTATAATTGAAAGCCGATTTTGGACATCCCCAACTGCACTCCGTCGCAGGGACTGCCAAAGTTCAAGGGGGCGTATCAGAGGCGTAATGAAGGCAGGGGACTTGGGTGTGCCTAACACATGGACATCCTCGACCCATAATGGAAAAAAAAGGGCGTCCCTGACGAGCACTTGGACGACTTTACCTGGTCGTGTTTTTCATACGACCAAGGCACAAAAAAGTGGCCGAAATGACCAGATGACCACCAGAGAGAATCGGGGATGACCTCCCCTTACTCCCCCAGTGGTCACTAACCCCCTCCCACCCTCAAAAAACATCTATAAAAATATTTTTTGCCAGCCTCACATGTTATACTCAGGCCCATCACAGCAGTATGCAGGTCCCTGGAGCAGTTTTAGTGGGTGCAGTGCACTTCAGGCAGGCGGACCCAGGCCCATCCCACTACCTGTTACGTTTGTGGAGGAAACTGCGAACCCTCCAAAACCCACCACAAACCCATTGTACCCACATCTAGGTGCCCCCTTCACCTGTAAGGGTTATGGTAGTGGTGTACAGTTGTGGGTAGTGGGTTTTAGGGGGGTTGGGGGGGGCTCAGCAAACAAGGTAAGGGAGCTATGTTCCTGGGAGCATTTTATGAAGTCCACTGCAGTGCCCCCTATGGTGCCCGGTTGGTGTCCTGGCATGTCAGGGGGACCAGTGCACTACAAATTCTGGCTCCTCCCATGACCAAAGGGCTTGCATTTTGTCATTTCTGAGATGGGCGTCCTTGGTTTCCATTATCGCCAAAAATCAGAAACGACCAAATCTAGGGATGACCATCTCTAAGGACGACCAAAATTTCAAGATTTAGGCGTCCATGACCGTATTATCGAAACAAAAGATGGACGTCCATCTTGTTTCGATAATACGGGTTTCCCCACCCCTCCATTGGGATGTTTTGTGAGGACGTCCTCAAAAAAACTTGGGCGTTCCTTTCGATTATGCCCCTCTATATATACTTAAGAAGTCTAAATGACATTCATTAAAAGATAGTTTTTAGTTATTTAAAACAGAATAAAAGGTGTACAAATAAAAATAATTAAAATACCAGAATGAATAAACAAAGAATGGTGGAGGTTCTGGCAGTTAAAATTTAATCTGTAAAAATCACGGGGTAACACAATGTTCTGGTTTCATATTACTCTATCGTATACCTCTTAGAAAACGTTGTTTTGCTCTAAAGTTCTTTTTTTTATATATTTTTTGTATGCTGTGAAAATAGCCTGTCTATATATGGCTAATTTCGAGCGTTTGTACATTTATGGCAGCAGGTTTAGTCAATATATCAAAATATGGAAGAGGTTCATCGATGATGTTTTTTAGTCTGGACAGGTTGAAAGAATTCTTAGCATATCTTGACACTTGTGACGTGAACATTACTTTTGAACCCATAATAGGTGGATCTACTGTCAACTATTTGGATATAAACATTTCCTTGAAGGAGGACAAATTTGATACAAGAATATATCGAAAACCTACCAACACTGTTATGACTCTGCCCCGGTATCATGCTCTCATTCATCTTGCCCCCTGGTGGTCGCAATGGGCTGTCTGTTGATGGTTTTCCCGGTTCCAGAAGTATGCTGGTCCGGATTTTCTAGCCTGCCAGTTGATCTCCAGACTTTTTGGAACTAAGCTGTTTCCGTACCTGGTGAACTCCCTGGCTGTTGGCCTTTATTAACCACCTGGAAGTGTTTCTAGTTTGCCTTGCAACAGAGGTCCTCAGAGGTGTGTCTTCTGTGGTTGTTTGTTGCTGTGCTTTTGCTACTTTCAGTTTCTGCCTTTGAACCTAGTGCCTGGACCTGGACTTTGACTTTGCTTGCTGCCTGCCTTTGAACCTTTGCCTGGACCTGGACTCGGACTTTACTTGCCGCTGGCCTTTGAACCTTTGTCTGGACCTGGACTCGGACTTTGCTTACCATCTGCCTTGGAACCTGTGCCTGGAGCTGGACCTTGACTTTATTTGCCTGGCCCTGGTTCTGCTGGGTTTGTGGACTATCTTCCTGTTCTCTGCTGTGGCTTCTGTTCCGGTGGGTGTTCCTCCTGCTGCTGCCATCCTCGGCAGTAGCCCAAGGGCTCACTATCCAGTGTTTTGTGTGAAGCGTGACAGACACTAACACAATATTACACTTCAACAGCTTTCATCCCACATCAGTTAAAACGGGGATCCCTATGGGACAATTGTTAAGAGTTAGGAAGTTATGTGATACTAAGAACAATTTTGATATGGAGGCTGAACGAACGTATCACAGGTTCAGGGTACGTGGGTATCCTCCTAAAATATTAAAGACAGCAAGAAAGAGGGCATCGAACACTCATCCCCAATGGCTTTTGACTCCCAAAAATATCTCTTTAACGACTAAGCCGGATAAGTTCACCTGCGTATTACCCTACTCTCACAGAACAGCATCAGTGCAGCGCATTATTAGAAAGCATTGGCCCATGTTATCCCTAATAGACTTCAAAGAATTTTCTTTATTTGCTAATACTAGAGCCAAGAATATGGGAGAGATGTTGAGATTACGCTCTACAAGTGATGGAAGTCTCACGGAGAGAACAGGAGGTGGCCATAAACCACGCTCTAGATGTGTCTACTGTAGATATGTATGGGAGATGAACAGAGTGATTCATCCAAGAACTGGTCATTTTTTTTTCATTTAACATCAGATACAGATTGTCAATCCACCCAAGTGGTATATGGTATTATGTGCCCCTGCGGATTGTGGTATATTGGTTATACGACAAGAAAAGTAAAACAACGTATAGCTGAGCACATCAGTAATCTAAGAATGTTGAAGAAGGAAGCCCCTTTGGTAAATCATTGGGTTGAGCGGCATCATAACATCGCAGATTTGAGATACACAGCGTTGAAACAGATTATGACACCACATGGAGGGAATATAGCCTGGAGATTAAAACATACAGAACAAAGATTTATCTTTCAATGGGATACCATGACCCCTAGTGGCCTGAACCAGGAAACTGAGTGGTTGCATGAATGATGGAGGATATATGTCATCTTTTACTCCTTACTTATATAGGGCGCATGCGTCAGCATTCTTCTATCGGTTGGTACACGGTTAAGACTGATGGTCCACCTTTTGGGTATGCCTCAGATTTATTATACTGAGTGTAACTTTCAAAATATCAAAAGAAGAGGATTGAACGACTATAAGAATTTAGTGATATTTACTATAGCTTTGGACACATAGAGTGGAATAGTTGATTTTTATGTTTAAAATATATTTCAGACTGTGTCTATCAAGCGAGCATGATTCCGGTTTGATCTGATTACGTTCTCCTGATGACGTGATAAGAGCGAAACACAAGCTGTGTTGAGAACAAGAGGGATGAGAGATCGATCAGCTGGTTAACAGTTCCATTTAATTTTAACGGATTCACCTTCACTTTAAGTTGGATTTACACTAATGCAGTGATGGCAGTCCACTGAAGAACACTCAACAGCGACCTAACAGAAAAAAACTACAGATTCAGCCCCAAGCTAAGTACCCATTTAAGCAAGTCATAGCTACTATATGGTATAGTTACCAAAACATCTATTAATAAATCAGTAGTATGGAGTGAGGGAGGGCTGAAGTGCAATGATGTGAGGTTCAATGTGTTGCAATTCAGTGGTCCAGCCTATGCAACATGTGTGTTACTGAGCACTTATCTAATCATTATTTGATGATCACAATTTCACTCTAATTTTGTATATAAAAATTAAAAAATAATAATAAAAAATATTTTTCACAGCATACAAAAAAATATAAAAAAAGAACTTTAGAGCAAAACAACGATTTCTAAGAGGTATACGATAGTTAAAATTTAATGTCAAGAAGTGTAGAGTGATGCACTTGGGGTGCAGAAACACAAAAGAGAGATACTGGATAGGAGGGGAGAGATTAGTAAGCTCGACTCAGGAGAGAGACCTTGGGTTGTTGGTGTCTGAGGATCTAAAGGTGAAGAAACAATGCGACAAAGGCGACTGCCGTGGCCAGAAGGATGTTAGGCTGCATAGAGAGGGGTGTAACCAGCAGAAGAAAGGAGGTGTTGATTCCCCTCTACCACTTGTTGGTGAGTCCCCACTTAGAGTATTGTGTTCAGTTTTGGAGGCCGTATCTTGCTAAAGATGTAAAAAGACTGGAAGCGGTGCAAAGAAAAGCTACAAAAATGGTATGGGATTTGCATTGCAAACCTTACGAGGAGAGACTTGCCAACCTGAACATGTATACCTTGGAGGAAAGGAGAAACAGGGGTGACATGATACAGACATTCAAATATTTGAAAGGTGTTAATCTGCAAACAAACCTTTTTCGGAGATGGGAAGGCGGTAGAACTAGAGGACATGAATTGAGGTTGAAGGGGGCAGACTCAGGAGTAATGTCAGGAAGTATTTTTTCATGGAGAGGGTGGTGGATATGTGGAATGCCCTCCCGCGGGAGGTGGTGGAGATGAAAACGGTAATGGAATTCAAACGTGCATGGGATAAACACAAAGGAATCCTGTTTAGAAGGAATGGATCCACGAAAACTTAGCGGAGATTAAGTGGCGATACTGGTAATTGGGAAGTGAAACCGGTGCTGGCCGGACTTCTACGGTCTACGCCCTGATCGTGACTGAATAGATATGGATGGGCTGGAGTGTAAATTTTAAGGTGTTTCGACAAGAGCAGTGCTGGGCAGACGTCTACAGTCTGTGCCCAGAAAATGGCAAGGACAAATCAAACTCAGGTATAAAGTATCACATACCATGTAAAATGAGTTTATCTTGTTGGGCAGACTGGATGTTACTATGTAAGATAAACAGTCACAAACCTTTAAAAAGACTAATATGCACTTGGAATTTGATGAAATTCTGGTGAAATAAAATAAATCAATGATAAACATCAAAACCATAATGTTAATCAAACAATGCACATAATAGGCATGAGTAAACAAAAAAATGTAAAAAAGACAACCAAAATAACATAAAAAACTAACACAGAGACTGTCAAACATATCATAAGTCCTTGCTCAACATGTCCAAGATACTCTCTCACCAATAAACATAGAAAGAGAAAGAATTCTTTTCTGTAACAAGCTCTCCAAATAAATGGTGAGCATTGTGCATATCGAAAACTTGAACCTAAGGAACATAAAACAAGCTGGAAGCTAGCTTCTCAACAAAGCCTGAATGGAGCTTTTCTTCAAGTCAAAAACATACTAAGTAGAATGCAGGAGCGAATTTGAAAATAAAAACAATACAGAAGAACCAACAGTACTTCAAACCCATATTGTGACTCATAAAATGTAGGAGTGTCATTATAAAAAAACATATATGGAATACTAAATTAACCTCTTGTCTAACCTCGGATATTACACTGTGGAAACAAAATGTATACAAAAAACAAACTCTGCTTCAGATCAATGTGGAGGAGCATTTTCGATATGACATCTAAGTCCAGCTTTCGACGTTTTGCACAAAACATCCAGACTCCGAATAGGAAAAAAGGTAATTTTTGAAAATGAAAAATGTCTCTCTCTCTCTTTTTTTTTTTTAAATACTGTTTTGAACAAGGTTTTTTGCTTTGGATGATTTGTTTTTTGGTCCATTAAAAAAAAACAAAAACAAAAAAAAGCAAATAAGTGCAAAACAGAGAGATTCATACCACTGGGATTTAGGAGAAGTCAGCATTTTTAGTAGACTGGTTCCCCAGACATCCCAGGAGAGCAATGGGGTACCCTAAAGGACACTTCTGTGCCCTTCATAAAAATACTCCCAGGTACATACCTCACTTTTGCTTCCTTGTCTTGTCCCCTGAACCCTCCAAAACCTACCCAAAACCCACTGCTCCGCACTGTACATCACTACAATAGCCCTTAAGAGTGAAGGGGGTACCTATATGTGGGTACAGTAGGGTTTTGAAGACTTTGGGAGGGGTCACAGTCTCTACCACGTGTGACAGGTAGAGGGAAATAGGGACCTTAGTCCCCCACTCCATAGTGCACTGCACTGACCATTACACTACTCAAGGGATCTGCATTTTGCTCTAAAAGACCTGACTTAAACATCTGAGGCTGTCTTAGAGTCTGGTAAGTCATATTTTTATTCACATTTTTGGGGGTGGGAGGGGGTCAGTGACAATTGGAGGGGTAATGGGGGTCACCCCTGATTTCCTCTAGTGGTCATCTGGCTATTTAGGGCATCCTTTTGTAGCTTATTCGTTATAAAAACAGGTCTCGCTCAAAAAGTCTTAGTTTTAGTCCTGGATGGTTTTGTTTTGTTCTATTATGGCTGAAAAACGTTTAAGTCTTAGGAACACCCACATCTCACCCTTAACACGTCCCCAACATGTCCCCTTGAGATCTGGATGCACTGCAGAAGAACAGCATAGAAAAATATCAGAAAAACAGGTTTCAAAATTACTGATTTGGACATTTTTGTGAGAAAAATGTCCAAATGCTGCTTTATGCCACTTTTTAGATATTTTTCTCTTTCGAAAATGAGCCCCGAGGGGTATTTTCGAAAGGGACATCCAAGTTTTGATTTGGATGTCCTCACAAAACATCCCGATCCAGGGGCGGGGAAACCCGTATTTTTTTCAAAACGAGATGGACGTCCATCTTTCGTTTCGAAAATACCATCAGGGACGTCCAAATCCTTAAATCGTATGGACCTTGCATTCATATTGAGTTTGCATTACATTTGACCTGACAATGTTTACCAACTAAAGCAAGTAATAAATGTGGGGGTCTGGAATGAGAATTTGTATGCCAGGGTAAAAATCCCTGACTACCTGGCATATCCTCATGATAACCCACAGCAATATTTGGTACCTAAGTTGGAAATGTGCCAATGCACAGAGGATATTCACTGACAGTGCCCTGGTAAATCTTTCTTGAAGGACACCGCTGAAGCCCTTTATGGAATATCTTCTGTTCAGGTATCTGAGAAACATAAGGTCACAGTCACAAAATATGATGAGTTTTCTGGAATGAATGCTGCTATCATGAATAATTTATTGTTAGCACACCTCTAAAGGTACTCACAACCCTGAGCAAGTATGACATCAATAATAAAATCCAGATAATCATTAAGCACCAAAATTTATTCATATAGAAGGGAGCTTGCAATCTAACAGTTTAACAAACACTCTACTTCAATCCATTCACATTCACATACGGACTTATTTTCGAAAATGATCGCCGGCCATTTTCCAACATAAATCAGGAGATGGCCGGCAATCTCTCAAAAGCGGTGAAATCGGTATAATCGAAAGCTACTTTTTTGACACCATCGCCGCTTTCCCGTTGCCGAGCCGGCGAAAGTTCAAGGGGGCGTGTCAGCGGTGTAGCGAAGGCGGGACATGGGTGGGCATGGGTGTGGCTACCAGATGGCCGGCTTCAGCGCATAATGGAAAAAAAGTGGCGTTAATCAGTATTTCGCCGATTTTACTTGGTCCTTTTATTTTCACGACCAAGCCTCAAAAAGGTGCCCCAACTGACCACCAGAGGGAATGGGGGATGACCTCCCTGTACTCCCCCAGTGGTCACCAACCCCCTCCCACACTAAATAAAATAAAAATAAAAACCTTTTTTGCCAGCCTGTATGCCAGCCTCAAATGTCATACCCAACTCCCTGACAGCAGTATTCAGGTCCCTGGAACAGTTTTTGTTGGTTGCAGTGGACTTCAGGCAGGCGGACCCAGGCCCACCACCCCCCTACGTTACACTTGTGGTGGTAAGTGTTGAGCCCTCCAACCCCCCCCCCCAAAACCCACTGTACCCACATGTAGGTGCCCTCCTTCACCCATAAGGGCTATGGTAGTGGTGTAGAGCTGTGGGGAGTGGGTTTTGGAGGGGATTTGTGGGGCTCAGCACCCAAGGTAAGGGAGCTATGCACCTGGGAGGTATTTGTATATTTTTTTTTATTTTTAGAAGTGCCCCTTAGGGTGCCCAGTTGGTGTCCTGGCATGTCAGGGGGACCAGTGCACTACAAATGCTGGCTCCTCCCATGACCAACTGCCTTGGATTTCGCCAGGTTTGAGATCGCCGGCATTTTTTTCCATTATCGCTGAAAAACAAAATCGGCCATCTCAAACCCAGCGAACTCTGGCATTTGGCCGGGCCAAACCGTATTATTGAAAGAAAAGATGGCCGGCCATCTTTTTCGATAATATGGTTTGGCCAGCTGTTTGCGGCGGCGCCAAAATAGATCGCCGGCAATCTATTTCGCTGGCACCATTCGATTATTCCCCTCATAGTTATTCCCAGGTCAGTTTGTGTAATAGGATCATAGTAGGATCTATCAGATCAGCGTACTTTTCCCCTAGTTTGGCTAAACTTACAGCCCCCTTTTTTCCAGTAGACTGTCTAGGACGATCACTTTACTTCGCCTATGCTATGCTGGAGTTGGTCAAAGGTTCATCCTTTGCTTTGACTGGGGAACTTGCTGGGTCGTCTAGGTTTGCTGCTGCCGAGAATAGGAGCGGGAACCCTGGAATTTGCTGGGAAGGGTGAGCCAGAAGAGTGTACCTATGCCTTTGAAAGTTGTGGAGTCTGCAGAAGGAGTGGGCTGCGAGAGGAACTTCACAGGGTCATTGACCACCTCCACTCTGTTCCATAAGGGTTATCACTGTCCACTAATTTCTCCTAAACTGCTGGCTCTAGGTCTGAGACATGCATCGAGGTGAGTCTGCTCATGCTATACCTAAGGCAGAGACTCTGGACACCACATCATAGGTTGCCTGGGCCCAGTGCTTTCAGCACTCCTGCTGACTAGTAGCCCATGGAGTTCCACAGCCATCTCCTGGAGACAGTGTCCAAACTCCACTATACTTCACACCAAGTTCCGCATGAAGATGCTCGTGTAGAGCTGGTAGGATTGTTTCCATAGCATCCCACAGATCAATCCAGAGACTTGTATATTATGTCCCTCTGCCAGCAGGTGGAGATAACTTCAGAGGTTTACTATATGTGGTGGGAGACGGGACTGGTGGTTGGGAGGCGGGGATAGTGCTGGGCAGACTTATACGGTCTGTGCCAGAGCCGGTGGCGGGGCTGGTGGTTGGGAGGCGGGGATAGTGCTGGGCAGACTTATACGGTCTGTGCCAGAGCCGGTGGTTGGGAGGCGGGGCTGGTGGTTGAGAGGCGGGGATAGTGCTGGGCAGACTTATACGGTCTGTGCCCTGAAGAGCACAGGTACAAATCAAAGTAGGGTATACACAAAAAGTAGCACATATGAGTTATCTTGTTGGGTAGACTAGATGGACCGTGCAGGTCTTTTTCTGCCGTCATCTACTATGTTACTATGTAAATGAGCCAAGCATGTGCTATAAAGGGTAGTAACGCAATCCTCATCAATCCTTGGGTATATCTCTTTATATTTTTCAATATATATTTTTTTGCTTTTATGTTTTTTTCATTTTAAATATTTCAATTATCAAAATATCTGCTACATTCATAGCGTATTTTCAAGATAGTACTTAGCTTTCATTAGGTTCTTAATGCTAGAGACCAGATGTTTACCGACAAGGATCCATGTTTCGCGTAAAAACGCTGTTTCAAGGTAATCTCCATGAGTATGTCAGACAGCCAACGTCTGCCCCCTTCCCAGCTGTATAGCCATCCACGATCTTTCTCTCTCTCTCATTCTCCCTCCCTCCCAGCCCTGCCATCCAGGATCCCCTCTATCTCTCTGAGTCTCCACCATCCAAAATCACCTCTTTCTTCCCCATCTAACATCGCCCTTCTTTCTGCCAGCATCCAGCATTACCCTGTCTCTCTCGTTCCCCCTCCATTCAGCATAGCCTGTCTCTCCCCAATTCTCATGTCTCTCTCTTTTTTCCCTTCCCCATCATACAGCATCATCCCTCTTCTCCTCAACCCACTTATGTCCCATCGCTCTTTCTCTCTGCCCCTGCCCCCGTCACTCCTTGAAACCTGATCCCAGCTGCTTCCTTCTGGAGTCCAAGTTAGCCTAGAGGAACCATGAGCTTCCCTTCCCTGCCTCTTACTCATTATTCCCCCCCCCCCCCACCGCCACCCTGTGACTGTGCACTGCTGCTGGCTCTGCCAGTTTCCCTCCTCCTGAGGAGAGTAGGATGAGGGTGCCTATTAGCTTCACATATTCACATACACATTCATACATGTAGGTGTGCATAAAGCTTTGCTAACTATCAGAACGTATCAGTGATGCAGTACGGAGGTAATAAATCAAAGAAAGATATTTCAGCAACCCCCCCCCCCCCCCCCATGTTTTTCAGAAAAACTCTACACAAACGTCATCTGGGCCATGAAAAAGAGCTACGTATTTATTTTTATTTATTTGTATAACCACATTTCTATCCCACATTATCTATAAAATCTAAGCAGGTTACAAGAAATACGCATAAACTGTAAGACATACAACCAACATATTTCTTAAAACCTTAAAAAAAGGTAAATTACAAACACAAAATTTAACAGATCAGCTCAAGACACATTCTTGCTGAAATTAAAAAAAAAAGTTTTAGCTGTTTCTAAAGGAAATAACTGATGATATTTGCCTCAGATTTAATGGAAGAGTGTTCCACAAGACAGGACCTCCAGTACAGAACATCTTAGAATGATCTTCAACTGAACGGATTTGGTGGAAAAGATGGAATAGCTAATAAACATTTTCCTTGAGAGTGCAACTCCCATGAGGGTCGATAAATCTTCAAACTCATTGCAATACTTACAGGTGCATTTAGAAGCAACACTTTAAATTTGATATGCCAAACAATCAGTAACCAGTGAAGGTCCTGTAATATTGAAGTAATATGGACAAAACCTGAACCACCTTGAATAATCCAGGCAGCTGCGTTCTGTGCAAGGCTCTCAATCAAGTTTGTGGCAATTATACAATATTTTGCAATAATTAAAATGAGGCATCACCAAGCTTTGCATCACAGTATGGAAATTTTCCTGACTTAACAAATGTCTTAATTTGGATACCATCCTAATCTTTAAAAAGATCATCTTTAACACTGCCCTTAACTGAGGTTTAAATGAAAGAGAGGTATCCAAAATCACTCCTAGTCTTTTTGCTTCATGTACAATAGGACTCACCAATTCTTCAAATGACAAGATTGCTGGACAATCACAGAAGTCAAGTATTGATAAGCACAAAATTTGAGTTTTAACATCATTGAACATCATCACATTTGCTGATTTCCAAGAATGTATGCTTTTAATATATAACTCAATATACCTAAATGCCTGAACATAAGCATTGCCATACTGGGACAGACCAAAGGTCCATCAAGCCCAATTTCCTGTTTCAACAGTGGCCAATCCAGGTCACAAGTACCTAGCAAGATCCGAGAACAGTATGTATCAGAATTTTTTTAAAACCACCAATAGCATCTGATTTTACTCTGTGCTCTCTATTAAATACAGTTCCTGATTACATAATCTATGTATTTCTGAGCCTTAAACATCTGCATCCAGAGTCTGAATTACTTACAGATCCACAATAAGGATGAGACAGATCCTCAAATTGCAAAGGTGATGGGCGTATGGGTGGAGGTGGAGCTGAACCCAGTTACAGGACTATATAGGAATCTCAGACCAAGGTCCTGCAGAGGTGCCAAACTTCTTTTGCTATACAATGGTAAGTTTACAAAATATTCCTTTTTTCAAGGGTTTTTCTGAGTCTATTTCTGAGGATGTTTCTACCTAGTACATTTAAATTATTTGCTGGAAAATTAATTTTATGCATTATAATGTGTAAATCACTTTGGTTGTAACACAGAAAAGTCAGTATATCAAATGTATTCCCCCCTCCCCCCCATTGTTTTTCTTTTAAGAAAACTGGATCTTAATATTTTAATACTTTTTTTAAACATATTTTCTAGACTTCTTACCCAGACAAAGGAGAAAAGGTAAGTGAGACTTACAGATCTATTCTTTTTTTTTTCCAGTAAAGCAAGCATTTTACAGCAAAAGTAGGGACCTTATCTAGAAATTTGAATTTAAGGCTTGCACAGGTATTGCTTACCTTGTAAGTGTAAACCTTGTAAGTGAAAACATGGAAGTGTGAATACATTTCCAAACTATAAAAGATTACAAAAGGGGAATGTCAGGTAAATTTGACACTGCAGACTTCATACTTTAATACATAGGTTTTTGTCTGTATGAAACTATTGTCAATCAAGTTCTGCCTTTTTGGAATATCCTGGATATTTTTCTTTTCATACACTCCTGTATTTAAAAAAAAAACCCAACACAACAACAACAACAACAGAAGAAGTGTAATCCTGTCAGTCTGGTCCTGGTCCTGGTCCAAACAGTTCTGTGTCCACAGTCCGATGGCAGAGTCAGCCAAAGCTTCAAGAGGGATGCATGGCAGGCAAAAGCTCAGTACCTACATTTGATCTGAGGCAGAAATAAACTGAGAAGGGGCTCTTTTACATACTGAGGTTTCCGGCTGCTGAGAGAATCTTCAAGTCTTTACTCAGTTCCTCTATGGTCTATGAGTAGATGGGTTCCAGAGCCTCAGCACTCAAGACTGTGGCATTTTATAATGGTCATGTCCAAAAAGCACATATTTTCCCCAAAAGGCAGCAGTTAGAACAGTTACGTTTTTCTCTGTGTCCATGTTAGATGAAGTAGAATGGTTACATAATTAGTCCACATGAATGCAAGGAAATAAAGCTTAATATATGAAATGATCATATGAAGTGATACCTTTTTATTTGATTAACAATACATTTCTTGACTAGCTTTTTGCAATCTAATACTCCCTACAAGGGATGAAAACTAAGCTGACTATTTACACCACATTTTGAAATCTCTGACTCACGTAGTCACAGGTGGGTCTGGATTATCAGCCTCCCCCCTCCCCCCCCAGGTAATACCATTGCTGTAGCTAGCGGGGATCCCCAAATTCAGCTAGATGAAGAAATCCGGAGTCGATCCCAACTTCCCAAGTCACCTGTGCGTTGTAGTAAAGAAGCTGACAGACAGCGGCAGCAGCACTTTGAGCTACTGTAGCTGGCACGGCCAGTGGGGACACTTCCTGATGCCGATCGTGTGAGATCAGTTTAGGCTCGATTAGCCTGCCTGCCTGCCACTGTACATGTCCCTGGTGGCGCTGGCGATGAAAGTGCTGCGGCTTCTTTATTACACTGCACTGCTGACTCAGGGGCTCTGGATTTCTTCAGCAGGCAGTGTTGAAGGATCCCTGCCGGCTTAGGCATTTTTTAATTGTAGTTTTGCCGGGTGGCAGGGGATGACGGAGGGAATAGGAAAGGGAAAGCAAGGGGAGACTGAAGAAACGAGGTGCTCATTGCCTAGTGCCTCCCCATATTAACCACTGGCCCCTCAAAAATTCATTTCTGGCTATACCACTAATTTCTGAGCAGTGTCAGCCTTTCACCTGCTTATCTTGGTTCTGACGAGGTGTTAGTGCTCCAGAGCTAGGAAAAACTGTATTAATTTATTTTAGAAATGAAAAACATGCAGTTGCAAAGAGAAGTCTTTTTTTTTTTTTAAGGACACCATGTGCCGCAGAAAAGTGCAATTTCCATGAGTTGTTCTTGTTTAAGCAGTGTCTGGGGTCATCTGCTGGAGAAGTTATTTACTCAGTAATACAGAGCTGAGAAAATGTTGTTTCAAGCTATTAGCGAATACAGTCGACAAAATATTTCAGTGGTCGTGATTTCTTTTCGTATTGATCATTATAAATAAATAGGGCTGTGTGTTTAGTGTATTGTAATAACAGTTTCCCCTGCAATATATAATCGGTGTCTGGAAGCCCAGGTTCATGTGCTGGCTTTCTTTGCATAAATTGGGCTGCTAACTCACCGGGAATCCCCTAGGAGAGTACAACCGCCTCTTCGCTTTGGTGTTTTGATACACAATTTTGGAAGTGAGAAAAAAAAAACGAAAGAAAGACCATGCTGAGCTTAATTGAAGAAATTTAGTATAGAGTTTAAATCCTTGTTGTAGATATTTTGAGTGCAATTATGAGATTGAAACCCATAGACAATATAACATTTACCATCACTCTTGGATTGCCCTTGGTAAAGATGGTTATATAAATAAAGATCATACGTGTCTGTGTAATATATGGGTTTTTTTCTGAACAATGCAGCATTTGAATATATTTTTTCCTACCGTTTAGCCTGAAAGAGGCAGATTTGTCAGTTTCCATTCCATTACCTTCTGGGTTGGCAATGCCAAACAGGTAGGTTGCAAGTTTTCTTCTATGTTGGGATTCTACAAAGATAAATGCATGGATTATTCTTTCATAACAGTTATTTTAATCCCAGGCTTTTGCTGAAGGGGGTGAGACTGCTTTGCACAGTGGATCATACTGGCTTTGTTTTTTCTGTCTTTCTTCCTCCTACTTTTCTCTATAGTACAGATCCTGGTTACTGTATTATCTACTATGCCACTGTATTTGATCTACTATATTTTTATTGTAAACTGCTCTGATGCTCCTCCAAAGGCAGTACAGAAAGTTACTAATAAACATAAATATAAAACCAGCCCAGTTAGGTCTGCCTACAGGACATTCCAAAACCCACTGCTCTCTTCTAGATCATTCTAGCCAGCTATTTTTGTTCCTGTGCAACTGTATTGTCTTATTGCCACATTTCAGTTCAACACTGACAAAAACTGCCTTTCATTTTTGGGTTCTTGTTGAACAGTGCCAGAATAAAAAAAAAGGCAAAACTAATTCTACATATGCAGTGCTATTCCCTGGTCACTTAGCTTCATGGCTTGAACAGAGTACTTACTATTTCCCATGGTAAATTTAGAAGTTTTAATAGGGTAAAAATCCTGAGATATCACAGATTTAAAAAAAAATCATGTAGGCATTTTTACTTTGCAACAGTTGTCTTGAAAGAATTTTTAAATAATTTAATAATGAAAATTATAGATAATTGATATAAAATAAGCTATTTAGAAGATAATAGGAAGCAAGTTTCTCTGATTCAAAAAGCCATCTGCTCAAAAGATATGACTTTCAGATTAATCAATGGCTGGTTCTTATGTTATAAAGCCACAAATATGAGAAAAGCTGAAACTACTGCAAATCATTTGTGTCAAACTTAATGCTACTACTACTACTGCTTAACATTTCTAAAGCGCTACTAGGGTTACGCAGCGCTGTACAATTTAACATGGAAGGACAGTCCCTGCTCAAGGAGCTTACAATCTAAAAGACAGGTGTAAATCTAGAGACAAGCGTACAATCTAAAAGACAAGTGTAGAGTCGATCTGATAGGGCATACTATATTTCTCGAAAGGTTAGGTGCCGAAAGCAGCATTGAAGAGGTGAGTTTTAAGCAAACTTAATGCTAAGAACAGAGGCTTTTGAAGGAACTGGGTAATGTGATGCAAGGATGCCTGGGGTTATATGGGGGAGAAATATGTGAGATAAAGTGGAGTGATATGAAATGGGGAGATAAGGGGTAATATTGCATAGGGACACATGAGATAACAAAGCAGAGAGAAGCATGGGAGAATCTTTGGATCAGCTTTGACTTTTGTTTTGCATTAATGGTATTTCAATATTTATAATGTGTTCCTCTCCCTTCAAAGGCGGCTTCATATTATTGCGACAAGATGGGGTTCATACCGTTGGCCTACAAAGGCCTGGAGACCAACAGCAGAGACATGGCATCGCATGTGGTGAAACAGGGCAAGGTAAGGTCCTGAGCTGGAGGGAGCAATGATTGTGGAACTGCTCTGTAATTGTCCGATATTCAGGGTAAGGTCACAAGCAGGAGGGAGCAGTGGTTGCAAAGCTGATCTGTGAGTTGTCCCACAGGTCAATATCCAGATTCCAGAGGTTAATATTAATTTAAACACCGCAGCATCTGAAGTTAAATCCAAATATTCAGTGCTGGCAGCACCGTACAGCAGCACTGAAGATCTGGGTATAATGGACAGAGCTGTGATTATCTAGATAATGGCAATATTGAGCGCTGGTGCCTGGATAACCATCCGAATAATGGAGGGCAGCTTTTCTTGCTGTTCTGTGTTATCCAGATGGTTATCTGTGTACCGATGCTGTGTATTGCTGGCCTCAAGGTAACTCCAGGCTCTACCCCTGGACTATTCTGGTGCTATCCAGATAGCATTGGAGCAGTGTGCAAAGATTTTCAGCACCATTATCCATATAAAGCATCTGAAAATTCAGGCATGTCCCCAGTCTGAAGTACTTACCCGGTTAGCAACACCTGCTACCTGGACATGTGCTGCTAAAGATTGAGCAGCCAATTTTTAAAGAATCAGTGGACACTTAGAAGCAAATAGGTTCAGCCCTCTTCTTTTTTGAGGTTTTCATACATTCTGTTGGAGTGGACAAGAAGCCTAGTGGTTAATGCAACAGGCTTGAGAACCAGGGAAGCCCATTTGTCTCACTGCTGCTTCTCGTGATCTTGAGTAAGTTACTTTACCTTCCATTGCCTCAGTTAAAGACTTTGTCTAAAACCCTGAACGTAACTTGTTTTGGACTACGACTGAAAAAGCATGAGCAAAATCCAAAAATATCCCCTCTCCCCCCAAAAATATCTGGAAACTGAAGTCATTGGATGCCCTGAGTGAGATGGCCTCTGTAACTAGGTCTGTGCTAGAGAAAAAGATTAATTGCATGTCATGTAGAGCTCTCTGCCATTTTCTTTTGTTTTGTTTCATGTAAAAAAATGGCAACAGTCCAGACCCCCCAGCCCCTCTTCCACTTGCCTTTTAAAAACAAATGAAGTATAGGTACCCCTTTTTACCTCCTGCTCACTCCATCGTCACCCAATCTTGATCTGTGATCAGAATGTGACTCAAGCTTCTGGCCACCACCATCACCATCACCTATTCCCCCCTCTGTCTCCTCAGAATCCCCAAACTCCACTCACAGATTTGGCAACAGGACTCCTTTTTACTTGCTTGGGATCCTACATCCACAATGAGTCTGACTATACCAACCTAGCCTAGTGTCGCTCTGACAGTACAATGCTACACTAACCCTTTAAACACAAGAGAAAGACTGTCCTTGAGAAAATATTGAAAGCAAGAGCGGTGAGCTTAAACTGAAAAGGACTACATACAGTCCACAAGCTGGTTATTTGGAATGCATGCCATAAGCTATATTTATTGTTTGTGTTTCAGATAATATTTGTCTTTGTTTCCGCTCTCAATCCTGGAAACCAAAGTAAGTACAATAAAATAGATAGATGAACTCAACAAAGCCATCTCTTCCAGTGTTCACAACTCTGCATGCAGAAAGTGAAATAGCACTAGTAGAAAATGCATCATCTTTCATAATCGGGTCTCTGGCAACGGCAGTGATTCCCATATGCTGCCTCCGGCTGACCTAGAAGCCTTCCCTCTGCTGCTCCTGCCCCCGCGACACAACTTCCTGTTTCTACCTGGGCAGAACAAGGCAATAGGGAAGGTTGCTGGTTAGATACCTGTAAGATAGACTGGGGGTGGGTGGGAGGGAGAAAGACGTACTGGAAAATGGGAGGGAGGGGGAGATGAATAGGAAGCAATGCTGATTATCTTGGGCAGAGGGGAGGGGGAGAACGATTGTGGAGAGAGGAAGGGAGGGGGGAGTGAGGGAAGGGAGAGGGAGAAAGTTTGTACCTGGGTGCAAGGGAGAGAGATAGATAGTGAGCAATGGGAGTGAGAGGATGAAAAAGAGAGGATGTTTCCCATGAGAGTGGAGGGCAGGGAGGGAAAAATGCTGCATAGGAAGGGGGAGGGAAGAAAGAGAGATATGTTAGATACATGGGCAAAGGGGAATGAGTGAGAAATGCTGGACAATGGGAGGGAGGGATGAAACAGAGAAGGAGAAATGCTAGATCACAGGGGTGGAATAGAAGGAAAAAGACAAGGAACAGAAAGATGCAAAGGGGTACAGTGAGAAGGAGAAGGACAGGGTCATGTCAGATATGGGGAGGGGAGAAAGAAGGAGCAAATGCTGGGCTACAAGGGTGGTGGAAGATGCTGGGAATGGTGGAACCATGCAAGAGAGCCGGGGAGGGTGGATGGCAAGGAGATGAGTGAGAGGAGGATAGTAAGCACAGAGGGTAGAAATGTGGTAGTGGGAAATAGATAAAAGATGGAAGGAAATAGAAGGCTGGGGAAGGAGTGAGAGAATTAGATGGTAAGTTGATAGGTAGGTGAAAAGTGAAATGAAGGACGAGAAAGAGTGAAAAGAAAAAAAGGAAAAAACAGCTGAAAAGGAAAGATCACAATATGTCAGAGACAGGTGTAATGAGGGAATGGAAAAAGACAGGAGGAGAAAGGAGAAAAGACAATTGGCAGCATCCACTAGAAAGAGAATTAGCAGAAAGACAGACAGGAAAACAGAAAAACAAAACTGGGACCAACATGATGGGAAAATAAGTGTCCTGACAACAAAGGTAGTAACAAGCAGATTGTTTTGAACTTATTAAGTGGAATGTATTAGCTTTGGGAAATGTGCAATAGCAGATGTCTTCGTATTGTGTTTGGTAGAAAAAGAAATGCATTTCTGTTTTCATTTCTTCATTGTTGCAGTACATCCGAATTTAACTTAAACTTAACAGTTTCAATTTTTGTCTACATGGTTTTCTTTCTAATTTGTGATCCTTTGTTCTGTATTTGGTCGGGGTCTGTCAGTGTATGGTAATAATGGTAGGTGGGGAGGGGGGGACGGGGAGGCTCCCTCCTTATTTTGTTGTCCTGGGTCCCAACGCGTTTAACATTGGCCCTGACCTTGCTGTAGCTCGTGGAGATCCCCAAGCCCCGCCACCTCAGGACCTCCTCCAAAGGTGGCCAGAATTCCCTTCTACCAAGCTTGGCAGTCAGCAGAATCCTTAAGCTGCTGACAACTCAGGGGTATAGCTAGACAGCCAATTTTGGGTGGGCCTGAACCCAAATGGATGGGCACGGAATTCAGTGCCTCCTGGCCCCCCTCCGCTCTTCTCTCCCCATACCCTCAAACACAAAATATTACATACCTGAGATAGTGGGGATCCCCAAACTGCACCAGCTGAAGATTTCCTCCTCCTCGGGCAGCCAGTGCTCTTCCAAACAGCAGCTGGCAGCACTTGACTTGATCTAACACTGCTGTCAGTAGTCCGTACATGCTCAGTGCTTCCGCATGGGTGAAAACTGAGCATGTGCAGAAGCGTTTAGAAGAGCATTGGCTGCCTGAGGAGGAAATCTTTAGCTGATGGGTTTAGGGGATTTCCACCACGCACAGCAAGACTGCCACAATTTTGGGTGGGCACCCAGGCCCACCTGTAGCTACGCCATTGCGGCAACTGAGCATGCATGAGTGCCAGTGGCTCAGGAACACTACTGCCGATTGCCAAACTTGGTGAAAGGAAGTTCTGGCAGCCCTTGGAAGAAGTCTTCAGCTGACAGGGCTTTTTTTTTGTTAAATTTGTACCCCACACTTTCCCACTCATGGCAGGTTCAATGCAGCTTACATGGGGCAATGGAGGGTTAAGTGACTTGCCCAAAGTCACAAGGAGTTGCCTGTGCCAGGAATCAAACTCAGTTCCTCAGGACCAAAGTCCACCACCCTATCCACTAGGCCACTCCTCCACTCACTGACAGGGCTTGGGGATCCTGATAAGCTAAAGTTTTTATATTCTGAGTTGGAAGTTACTGGGGGGGGGGGGGGGGGAGGAGGTGGAGTTTGGGGGGAGGGCAGGGGCAAAGGGAAAATTTAGTGCCCACCCACTTTGAGCTGAGGTCCACCAAAAATTGGCTCTCTGACTATGCCACTGGTTCACAGCCCTCCCTGCCTGCACGAAATGAAAACTGGTACTAGAAGAAAAGCTTATAATACTGTAGAAATATTGCTTCCTACATGTCTCTGGAGTTGTACCAGCAAACGGGATTAGACTGAGGAGGGTAAGGTAGGAGCAACCTCTCAGCGATCCAGGCTCCTTAGATTCTCAGTGTAGACTTACCAAGAGCTTCATACTTATTATAATGTTCCTTCATAAGTGACCTGATATCAAAACCCGACCAGACCAAGTTATCTGAACTCTTTTTTAACCTGTTTACCTAAATCACCTTGTCACCAATGATTGTTATGCATCACCCTTGATCTCTAATGCCTGAAATGAACTGTATATCTAACATAACGTACATAGTAGATGACGGCAGAAAAAGACCTGCACGGTCCATCCAGTTTGCCCAACAAGATAACTCATATTTGCTGCTTTTTGTGTATACCCTACTTTGATTTGTACCTGTGCTCTTCAGGGCACAGACCGTATAAGTCTGCCCAGCACTATCCCTGCCTCCCAACCACCAGCCCCGCCTCCCACCACCGGCTCTGGCACAGACCGTATAAGTCTGTCCAGCACTATCCCTGCCTCCCAACCACCAGCCCCGCCTCCCACCACCGGCTCTGACACAGACCGTATGCCCAGCACTATCCCCACCTCCCAACCACCAGCCCTGCCTCCCACCATCGGCTCTGGCACTTACTTATAACTTATTTTTATCATTTTCTGTACTTCAAATATAATAATACTTTGTATTTCTCATTCCGGAAATGGCGATCACCATTTCGGCATAGTGTGAGCCACATTGAGCCTGCAAATAGGTGGGAAAATGAGGGATACAAATGCAACAAATAAATAAATAAATAGTGGGCAAAACTTACTAGACTTGCCAATTCACTAAAACACCACTGAATTGTCCTCATGCATTTAAAGGTTAAGGACACTTTTGCTTAAATGCGGTAATTATTTTGTGCTACCACATGTTAAATGCACAGGCTAACAGGCTGTGCACTAGTTGTTGTGTTCTAACACATAGAAAAGTTCTTGACCAGACCTGATGATGAGGCAGTAAGTGCACCCGAGCTATGGTAAAGTACTATATGCACCAGCTGCAATGCGCAGTCCATGCTCAGTTCTTGCCCCCTAGCACAGCAGATAGTTAGCACACAAATGAACATGTGCTGTCATACCAGCATGTAACAGTTACTGGCCTAAAAGCATACGCTAATTCGCATGCTAACTACATGCTAAATCCAGTGCTGAGAATGAAACTGCAAATCACCATCTTAATTTCCCAGTGAACAACCAGAGGAATGATTCAGATCTAACTTGCCTGGACACTTATCTGAGTATCAGGCTGAATATCAGGGACACCCAGACAGGGCCACCAGGGGGGGGGGCAAAATTCCCCAGGCCCAGACCTCCAAGGGTGATCTTGTCCCGACAAGAGCAGGAGAGAGAACTCCGGAACTGCGGCCAGGCCCCCCTTGGAGGCTGAGGAGGACCCGGAGGAGCACCTCCAGCACTGCTGTTCTGCCCAGCTGAGCAGCTGCTTTTCCTCTCAGGTGCACATACTCAGTTTTGAAACCGAGCATGCCCTGAAAGAAAAAGCAGCTGCGGGGCAGGCAATTGGCAGAAGAGCAATGCTGGAGGAAGACGTCTCATGCTGGTGAGGCCTCAGGATCCCAACCAGCCAACAAGGTATTTCAATTGTGGTAGTGATCCGGGGAGGGGCAGCGGCAGTGATTGTGGGGGGGGGGGGGGCAGCGATCTGGGGGACAGCGACTATGATTGTGGGGGGCGGCAGTGATCTGGGGGCGGCGTCTCTGCTCCGGGCCCAGTGGTGGCAGCCCTGCCCCAGGCCTGGTTCATTCTCTCGGCAGCCCTTCACCCAGATACCTTCCATCAGCTGTTTTATGCTTGAATATTCACTGCCCTTATCCAGGTACCACTGAAAAAACATGCTACAGTCAGTTTTTTAAAGCAGCAGGGGGATAATGTCCAGTTATGCATTTTTACGGGATTTTCTAGGAAGGATACTCTTAGGAGGGAGCCTAGGGGCCAGAGAGTTAATGAAGGGGGGCACAAGGTAGAAGGTTTGTCTAGGGTGCCTAATACTCTTGCACCAGTTCTGAATCTGAATGAGAGACCTGGCCTGGGTTCACTCATTCTTTGTTCAGTAGAAGTCGATAGAAGCAGTGGTATTGTAGGGCTGAATCAGCCAGTTGTCGCATGTCAATCTTTCGTCCTGTTTTGTAGAATTTGGAGAACACTTGGTGAAACATGGAGATGGCGTGAAAGATGTGGCCTTTGAAGTAGAGGACTGTGATTTCATTGTGCAGGTAAATCAAGTCGCTTCATTTCTACATATAACTGCTTCCATGTAGGTCTTTGTACTCTGCTTTCACTTTATTTTATTTCTGGCCCCTTAAACAATGGTTTCATCTTGTCACATATGAAATGAAAGAATTTCCCAATATTTATAACAGCAGCATGAGATTCCTACATCAGGCCAGTGGAAAATCAGAGGGTGTTTAAGAAGAGAATTGACACATATGTAACCCCCTTGTCTACACATCTAGGCGGCTGCCTGATGTAGGCCCTGGAAGCTGGGTGGAAGGGGCCCACATCAAATTTGTTGATTTGGGACCAAGGACAGGACCCGGGTTTATCTAGGGAGGCTGCAACAAGCTGTATCACACTTATACTTCATAATTCACAACACACCCACTCTTTCTGTCTGAACCAAACTCTACTGTCCTTTAAATGATTTATGTACAGTACACTTTGTCTTCACTGATCATGTAGTAACTAGGGGCGTAGCCACGGGTGGGCCTGGGTGGGCCCAGGCCCACCCACTTAAGCCCAGGGCCCACCTAGGAATGGTACACCCCGAGTCGAGCCGGTCTTAGGGCGGTGCGGGTGACAGGGCCTCACGCTCTACGAGGCCCTGTGTGGCGCGCCTCCTTCCCTCCCTCAGCCCGACCGGCAGCCCTCCTCCGCTCCTCCTCCTCCATTCCGTTCCCCCCTCCGTTCCATCCCCCCCCCCCCCCCCCGCAAGAGCGTTGAACCTGTCATTTTTCTTTTCAGTAGCAGCGAGCGACGTCAAGACACTGCTTCAAGTTCTCCCTTTCCTCTTCACACAGTGTCGGTCCCGCCTTTATGCGAAGGCGGGTCCGACACTGTGTGAAGACAGGGAAGGGAGAACTTGAAGCTGGCGAACTTGCAGTTCCTTCACATCGCTCGCTGCTACTGAAAGAAAAAGGACAGGTTCAACACACTCGTGTGCACGCGGGGGGGGGGGTGGATGGAGAGGACTCAGGCTGTTGGGGAGCGGAGGGAGGGCAGGGAGAATCGCTGACCATGGATGGGAGCGGAGGGGGGAACGGAAAGGACTCGGAGGGCTGTTGGGGAGCTGAGGGAGGGCAGAGAGAATCGCTGGCCATGGATGGGAGGGGGGAACGGAGAGGACTCGGAGGGCTGTTGGGGAGCTGAGGGAGGGCAGGGAGAATCACTGGCCATGGATGGGAGGGGAGGGGGGAACAGAGAGGACTCGGAGGGCTGTTGGGGAGCTGAGGGAGGGCAGGGAGAATCGCTGACCATGGATGGGAGGGGAGGGGGGAACGGAAAGGACTCGGAGGGCTGTTGGGGAGCTGAGGGAGGGCTGGGAGAATCACTGGCCATGGATGGGAGGGGAGGGGGGAACAGAGAGGACTCGGACGGCTGTTTGGGGAGCTGAGGGAGGGCAGGGAGAATCGCTGGCCATGGATGGGATGGGAGGGGGGAACGGAGAGGACTCGGAGGGCTGTTGGGGAGCTGAGGGAGGACAGGGAGAATCACTGGCCATGGATGGGAGGGGAGGGGGGAACAGAGAGGACTTGGAGGGCTGTTGGGGAGCTGAGGGAGGGCAGGGAGAATCGCTGGCCATGGATGGGAGGGGAGGGGGGAACGGAAAGGACTTGGAGGGCTCTTGGGGAGCTGAGGGAGGGCTGGGAGAATCACTGGCCATGGATGGGAGGGGAGGGGGGAACAGAGAGGACTCGGACGGCTGTTGGGGAGCTGAGGGAGGGCAGGGAGAATCACTGGCCATGGATGGGAGGGGAGGGGGGAACAGAGAGGACTCGGACGGCTGTTTGGGGAGCTGAGGGAGGGCAGGGAGAATCGCTGGCCATGGATGGGAGGGGAGGGGGGAACGGAGAGGACTCGGAGGGCTGTTGGGGAGCTGAGGGAGGACAGGGAGAATCACTGGCCATGGATGGGAGGGGAGGGGGAACAGAGACTCGGAGGGCTGTTGGGGAGCTGAGGGAGGGCAGGGAGAATCGCTGGCCATGGATGGGAGGGGAGGGGGAAACGGAAAGGACTCGGAGGGCTGTTGGGGAGCTGAGGGAGGGCAGGGAGAATCACTGGCCATGGATGGGAGGGGAGGGGGGAACGGAGAGTACTCGGAGGGCTGTTGGGGAGCTGAGAGAGAGCAGGGAGAATCGCTGGCCATGGATGGGAGGGGAGGGGGGAACGGAGAGGACTCAGAGGGCTGTTGGGGAGCTGAGAGGGGGGGCAGGGAGAATCACTGGCCATGGATGGGAGGGGAGGGGGAACGGAGAGGACTCGGAGGGTTGTTGGGGGGCTGAGGGAGGGCAGGGAGAATGGCTGGTCATGGATGGGATGGGATGGGAGGGAGAATCGCTGGCCATGGATGGGATGGGAGGGCAGGGGGAGGGAGAGGGGAGCTGAGGGAGGGCAGGGAGAATTGCTGCCCATCACGGCAGGGGGAGGAAGAGGGAGAGAACAGATCGCTGGACATGAAGAGGAGGGCGGGGGTGGGGAGAGAACGGATCGCTGGAGGGGAGGGGAGACAGGAAATTGCTGGACATCAGGACATGGATGGATGGATGGAGGGGAGAGAGGAAATTGCTGGACATGGATGAGGAGAGGGGAGGGCAGGGGGAGAGAACATAAGGACACAGGAGGATGGTGGACATGGTGAGAGAAAAAATATCAAATGGAAAGAAGACACTGCATAAAACAGAAGACACTGGGACCAAAGCGAATAGAAAAACTAAATGATCAGACAACAAAGGTAGAAAACATTTTTTTAATTCAGAATTTATTAATTGGAATATGTCAGTTTTTGGAAATGTGTATCTGTGATATTTTGCATGTAAGTTTCAATTTTTCTAGTATTGCTGCATGCTGAGTCTGACTTCTTGAGGTAACTTTCCAGTTCAGAAATTTGCCTTCATATTACTACTACTATTTAACATTTCTAGAGCGCTACACTATTGTGTCATGTGTTTTTCATGTGTGAACAAGGTGCAGTATTCTGCTAGCTTGTAGTATTTGCAGCCTTTTTTGTTTCACTAGGTTGTGTACTGGTGTTTTAGAGCCCATGTAATTATAGTCCTGCCTTTCCACACATAAGGTTGTAGCTCGTCCTGTCCTTGGAATTAGTGCTGTCATGGTTTGGTAAGGTTATGAGTGTGTTTTTGCACAAATTTGTGCATAGTGTTTTGCAGTTGAGCGATTGTGGTTAGTATATGCTTTGAGCAACCACTTTATTCTCTTCCTCCCTCCCTCCCTCCGGCGCAGGCAACAGTCTTCAGCTTTTTCAGCGTTCCTGGCAGCGGTAGCGTTGTACACGCTGCCTTTGGCTCTGCCCCGAAGCCTTCTCTTCAAGTTCCTGTTCCCGCATAGGTGGGAACAGGAACTTGAAGAGAAGGCTTCCGGGGCAGACCGAAGGCAGCGTGTACATCGCTACCGCTGCCAGGAACGCTGAAAAAGCTGAAGACTGTTGCCTGCGCTGGAGGGAGGGAGGGAGAGAGGAAGAGAGGGGGTAAACGGAGTCACGATCTTGGACCTCACGGGGGGGGCAGTAGAAGGAAGATGGATGGAACTGGGAGGGGTGGGGAGCAGAGGGAAGATGGATGGTACTGGGAGGGGTGGGGAGCAGAGGGAAGGGGCAAGAGATGGATGGGACTGGGAGGGGTGGGGAGCAGAGGGAAGATGGATGGGACTGGGAGGGGTGGGGAGCAGAGGGATGGACCAGGAGATGGATGGGATTGGGAGAGGTCAGGCACAGCAGAGGGAAGGAGCAGAAGATGGATGGGACGGAGGGATGGTGAGCAGAGGGAAGGAACAGAAGATGGATGGGACTGGGAGGGGTGGGGAGCAGAGGGAAGGAGCAAGAGATGGATGGGACTGGGAGGGTGGGGAGCAGAGGGAAGCCTACTGGAAAGAAGACACTGCATAAAACAGAAGACACTGGGACCAAAGCGAATAGAAAAACTAAATGATCAGACAACAAAGGTAGATAAAAGTATTTTATTCATAATTTATTAATTGAAATGTGTCAGCTTTTTGAAATGTGCATCTGTGATATTTTGCATGTAAATTTCAATTCCTTCCTCCATATTAGCATATTCATTTGCATATGTATATATGCAAATGATATACTAATATGCTTCGCCCATTCTTTGCCCCCCCCCAAATGAAACAGTCAAACTACGCATATGCCGGAGCGCTGCCCTTGCCCTGCATCCTGTTGCTGTGACGGTCTCGGGATTCAAAATGGCCGCTGAGAGTTGAAGAGGCCTCGCGAGACTTCAACTCTCGGCGGCCATTTTGAATCCCGAGACCGTCACAGCAACAGGATGCAGGGCAAGGACAGAGCTCGGGGCAGGAAAGAGGGGGCTTTTTCTGGAGCCATATGGTAACCCTAGGTGGGCCTGAGCCCAAACTTGATGGGGCCCAGGCCCACCTGGGTCCACCCGTGGCTATGCCCCCGACTGGACTCTTCCTTGGACTAGCTGGAGCCATTTCTAGCAGGTACAATATGTACAAAGTTCAAGAAAAGGCCACATTTAGAATGGGCCTCAGGAATAGTGCTGCACCTTTCTCCTATTGGCTGGCTGATCTCTCCTTACTACCACAGCCAGCAGTGAGAACACAGTGACACCAAATGAACTTCTAAGGAACAGAAGTGAGAATTCAGGCAAATTTACCCTGCTGAATATTTCATAATGTTACATATACTTTATGCAACTAGACAGGACTTTTAGAGTTTGGTGGGTTTGAGCGACTCAATGCAGGAAGCAACAACTTCTAGAAAATGCTTTGATAAAAATAAACTGATCATTACATGTAGTATTTCACCTTAGTTTCGCTCTGATGGTTTAAAATCACAATAATGAGCAGTAGATAAGATACTGATAGGCCCACGGTCTCAGCTGAAAATAATCTGACTTTCAAATCCCAGACCCTCCCCAATCTAGTTTTTTTACTTTTATTGGTCGCAGTTTCTTGGAGATGCTCTGCCTATGTATTAGGATCTGGCATATGGAAATGAATAGACACCTTTGTCTTCTCTGGACTGGGAGTGGAGGAGTGGCCTAGTGGTTAGGGTGGTGGACTTTGGTCCTGAGGAACTGAGTTCGATTCCCACTTCAGGCACAGGCAGCTTCTTGTGACTCTGGGCAAGTCACTTAACCCTCCATTGCCTGTAAGCCGCATTGAGCCTGCCATGAGTGGGAAAGCGTGGGGTACAAATGTAACAAAAATTGTAAGCTCTGTGAAACAGGGACTATCTCATATGTATCTGTATAGCACTGTGAACACCTCAGTAGTGCTATTAGGCATTCAAATAACGCTACTAGGCATACACTTCACTGTAAAGAAACCCATAAGAAATAGTCTCTGCTTAGCAGAGCTTTCAATCCAGCCCACAAGGTTTGGTGGAAATTAAATTTGAAGGAAAGAGTACCTCTGAGAGTCTATGTAAGAAAAACAGGAAGTGGATGTGGGGAAGAGGAGGTCAGACCCTACAACAGAACAGAAGTCGATGGGCTCAGAGCCAGGGTGCCAGTGGCTGAGTGCATGGCTTCTAATGCGAAACTAATGAGAACGTTTTGCCCACCGATGTACTAAGCTAATCTTATGTAAATTTGAAGCACTCAGAACTTGTGCTAATCAGGATAAGCCTGCCGGATGCAATTTTTTTGCTGCTTAGACCTGTGCCCAGAACTGTCACCTCCCTCATTCTGTCTTAAAAGTTGCAGTACTGTTCTACTTGCAGCAAAAGATTTAAAAGTGACATTATATCCTCTCAGATACTATTGCAGAACAATGAATTAACCCTTCCTCAGACCTGGGTTCAAGTTCCATCATTGTTGCCTTAGGGGGTCTTTTACTAAAGCTTAGCTCGAGTTATCTGCAACAGAGCCCATTTCATTTCTATGGGCCCTGCTACAGATAACTTGAACTAAGCTTTAGTAAAAGACCCCATTAAAGTCTTCTTCTCTCTATTGGTACCAAATAGCTAATGGCCTCATTACCATTAGTTTTAATATGCTGTGTGCCAGTGTCCTGTGCGGATATATTCACACAATACTATCTTCTGTTTGGCCATGAAATTGCATGCAAACATGCTTTTGCCCACGCTAGCTTTCTGCATTGGTCCCAGAGTCCATTGGCTATCTTCCTAGAACACAGGCCAAACCACTAATAAGTACACAGTTGGAGCCACAGTACAATCTGGAAAATTAAGCCCTAAAACTAATTAAGCTTACATAAATATTACATGAGTACATAAACCACATAAACAGTGGCCAATTAGGTCAAAAGTACCTGGCAATATACCAAAAGAGTAAAACCGATTTTATACTACATATCCCAGGAATAAGCAGTGGATTTTCCCAAATCCATCTCAATAATGGTTCGTACACTTTTCTTTTAGGAACTTGGCCAAACCTTTCTTAAACCCTGCTAAGCTAACTGCTTTTATCACATTCTCTGGCAACGAATTCCAGCGTTTATTTACACATTGAGTGAGCAAATATTTTCTCCAATTTGTTTTATATTTATTTACTTATTTTATTTTTAAAAATTTATATACTGCCTACAACCTAAGCAGTTTCCAAATCAACAAACACAAATTAAAATTATCAAATCACAACAACATGAATATCTTACAATTCACAATATAAGAGTGCTACTCCAACCATCCCAGCCTGAGCATAACCATTATTACAGAAAGAATTCCACAAAAACTTGCCCCCCCCCCCCCCCCCCCCCCGTTTACTAAACTGCGATAGCAGTTGCTGCTCAGCAATGCCGACACAACCCATTCAAAGTGAGACAGGGGGTAAATCTTCAGCAGTTTCTTAAATTGCAACACACCAGCACATAAACCTGTCTGACCTGAAAATGCGCTCCACATCTGAACTCTTGCCACTGAGAAAGTTAAAACTCTCATTTCACAATAATATACTTTTGCAACTAGGTCCAAAGAAAACCGCATAGTAGCTTCATTGCATGCCCCCTAGGTCTTGTATTTTTAGAAAGAATAAACAAGCGATTCATGTCTACCCATTCTACTCCACTCAGGATTTTGAATGACCTCAGTAATATCTGCCTTCACCTGACTTTTCTCCAAGCTAAAGAGCCTTATTAACTTCTTTAGTATTTCCTCACAGGGAAGTCGTCCATTATCATTTTCATTGCCTTTCTCTGTACCTTATCTAATTCCTACTACTACTAATCATTTCTATAGCGTTACTAGGCATGCGCAGCGCCATATACATTATATGCAGGTACTTTTTCTGTCCCTGGAGGGCTCGCAATTTAAGTTTTATACCCGAGCCAATGGAGGGTTAAGTGACTTGACCAAGGTCACAAGGAGCTGCAGGAGGAATGGAATCCAGGTTGCCAAGATCAAAGCCTGTTGCACTAACCATTTGGCTACTCCTCCGCTGTATCTTTTTTGAGATGCAGGGACCAGAATTGCACACAATATTCGATGTGTGAACGTACCGTGGAGCAATACAAAAGCATTATAATATTCTCTGTTTTATTCTCCAGTCTTTTTCTAATAATTCCTAACATTATACTTGCTTTCTTAGCCACTGCTGTACACTGAACAGAGGGTTTCAATGTATCATCAACGATGACGCCTAGATCCTTTTCCTGGGTGGTGACACCTAATGTGGAACTTTGCGTCATGTAGCTATAGTTTGGGTTCCTCTTCACTACATGCATCATTTTGCATTTGCTCACATTAACCCCCAGATTCTATATACTGCGCCAAGATTTCCATGCGGAAATAAATAACGATGCGCATAACCTAATGGGTTAACAAGCCAATCAACACTGGTAATTGCCTATTAACAAGCAATTAGGGACACTGGCATTAATTAGAATTTATGTGCAGAACTCTCTAGGCATATTCTATAATGGGCTACACATAAATTCTACGTCTCATAGTTGAAAAGGAGGCATGGCCATGGGTTTGGAATGGGCATTATGAAAAACTATGCGTGTTGTTATAGAATAAATACACCAGTCTGAGGCCTAATTTAAGCGTCGGCATTTACACTAGGTTTTACTTGGCGTATCTGCCCACAACTAAATTTATTTATTTATTCGGATTTATTTACCGCCTTTTTGAAGGACTTCACTCAAGGCGGTGTTCAGTAAGAATAGATCAAAAATGAGCAATAGGCAATTAGAGCAGTAAAAATATTCGAACAATAATACAAGGTATGGCATGGTATACTACTAGGCCACTCCTCCACTGTTGCTACTATTTGAGATTCTACATGGATCACCAATGTGGCCGCGTAGGCTTCTGCTTGTCTGACGTCCTGCACGTAGGTGCAGGACGTCAGACTCACAGAAACAGAAGCCTGCGCAGCCTTCTACATGGAATGTTGCTAGTGGAATAGCAACATTCCATGTAGAATCTCCAATAGTAGCAACATTCCATGTAGAATCTCCAATAGTAGCAACAGAATCTCAATAGTAGCAACATTCCATGTAGAATCTCCAATAGTATCTATTTTATTTTTGTTACATTTGTATCCCGCGCTTTCCCACTCATGGCAGGCTCAATGCGGCTTACATGGGGCAATGGAGGGTTAAGTGACTTGCCCAGAGTCACAAGGAGCTGCCTGTGCCTGAAGTGGGAATCGAACTCAGTTCCTCAGTTCCCCAGGACCAAAGTCCACCACCCTAACCACCAGGCCACTCCTCCACTTATCAGCTTCTTGTTTTGAATGTACCTAAACAAGTTTTTATTATGTGTTTTTACCTCCAAGGCAAGGTTTTTTTTTTTTCCCAAAGTCTCTCTTTGCCTTCCGTATCAGCACTCTGTATTTCACTTATTCTTTTTCCTATTATCTTCAGTTGGATCTTTCTTCCATTTTCTGAAGGGTATTCTTTTAATTCTAATAGCCTCCTTCACCTTATTTTTTTAGCCATGTCTGTTGTCATTTTGCCTTCCTTCTGCCTTTTTTTAATATTTATTTTATTTATTTATTTATTTATTTATTGCATTTGTATCCTACATTTTTCCACCTATTTGCAGGCTCAATGTGGCTTACATAGTCTTGTTATGACATTAACATTACAGGATATTAATACATGGAATATATCTGGCCTGGGCTCCCAGGATGATATTTTTGAACAACAGTCACACCTGATGTAAATTTTTGACCTACTACTACTACTACTATTTAGCATTTCTATAGTGCTGCAAGGCGTACGCAGCGCTGCACAAACATAGAAGAAAGACAGTCCCTGCTCAAAGAGCTTACAATCTAATAGACAAAAAATAAAGTAAGCAAATCAAATCAATTAATGTGTACAGGAAGGAGGAGAGGAGGGTAGGTGGAGGCGAGTGGTTAAAAGTGGTTACGAGTCAAAAACAATGTTAAAGAGGTGGGCTTTCAGTCTAGATTTAAAGGTGGCCAAGGATGGGGCAAGACGTAGGGGCTCAGGAAGTTTATTCCAGGCGTAGGGTGCAGCGAGACAGAAGGCACGAAGTTTAAATAAAGGGTAACTTTGTATTACTCTAATACTTAAAAGAAGCTCATTCCAAATAAGAGGAGTCTGATCAATAAATCTGAAAGAAAAATAGCTCTATATTTCAGTCCTTTAGGGCTTGGAAAAAGAAGTGTTAGAGAATCTCAAAGACAACGGGCCCTGTTCACTAAGGCTCACTAGAGGTGCATTTGCATTTTTAGCATGTGCTAAGAATTAGTGCTAACAGTTTAGATGACTTGTTTGTATCTATACAGCAAATCCTATTAATGATTCTTAATGCAACTCATAGGGAAAGTCAGTTCTGCAAACTTATCCTATATAATAAAACTCACCCTCAACGTTCTGAGGACACTGACGTCACTGTCAGGTCCTCTGGGCACTTCCTTCCGGTTCGAAGCCTTCGTGGTGGTGAAGCCACCGAAAACACTGTGTTGGGGCCCCGCCCTCGCGTCAAACGTGATGACGTCGAGGGCAGAGCTATGTCAGCAGATTGACGTTGGCGACGTGCCGAGCTCTGCAACAGTGGCGGACGAAAGCCGACAGGGTGAGTAGGGAGGGGGGGAGGTCCAGGCGCAGCAATGTCAGCACATTGACGGTGGCGTGCCGAGGTCCACAACAATGGCGGACGAAAGCCGACAGGGTCAGTACGGAGGGGGGGAGGTCCGGACGGAAACCGCGCTAGCGCCCGTTTCATTGCCGCAAGAAACGGGCATGTTTTACTAGTTAGATCATATTTTTCACAGAAACAAGCATTCTATGCCAGATGTGCAGTTTCTTCTCAGTGCTCTAAATGTGGTGCCCATGAACATACATTATCTCATGTGTTTTGGCTTTGTTCATTGGTGCAGTGCTATTGGACTAGAATACTAAGGGGTCCTAGGGCCCTGCACTAGCGGTGGGAGCTGTTTTCCTGCTTGCCTGAGCCCTTTTTACCGCAACGAGTAAAAAGACCCCAGACGCACATGGCCATGCGGTAAGAGAGCTCTTACCGCATGGCCATGCAGCAGGGAGCCCTTACCGCCACCCATTGAGGTGGCGATAAGGGCTCCCACGCTAACCCAACTGTAAATGGGCAGGACGCGGCGATGCCCGATTACCACCACACAAGCCATTTCTGTGGGTTTTCTTTTTCCCTCAGAAATAGTGTGCATTTGGGATGGGACTGCCGCCAGCAGCCACGTTGGGCTGGCTGTAGTCCCGGAAGAGCAAGCGGTATGCCTGCATTGGGCTTACCGCTGCTCTGTAAAAAGGCCTCTAAGTTTTCGAGAAACATTAATAGGGAAAATCATTATCCCGTCTCTGTTGGCTATCATTTTTGGTAAAATGGGTCATTGTGGTCTTCATACTATAGTCGAATGGATATTAGTTGATAAAGCATGTATAACTGGCAAGAAATTTATACTTCAGCAGTGGGTGTTGGATCATTTACCTACCTTTAGGCACTGGAAGAGTGTTTTTTTTATACTTTAATGGTAATGGAAGCCCAAGTTGCTTGTTTAACAGCTAAACATAATAAGTATTTTGGGGCAATTTGGGTTGTATATGTTCAGCATCTTCCATCTCAAGCACATAGTCTCATTCTTAATGATTTGAATTTGAATTTATAACACCATAGGACCATATAATGGGTAGGGAGGAATGGGGGTGGGAGGGGACAGTAGAGCTTGGAAGTCGATTTGGTTGTATCATGATATTTTTATATCAATAATCTTGTGAAGGGTCTTAAGTGTATAGGCTCTCCACAATCACTTGGAATAATGACATTGTTTCACTGATATGTTTATCTTGACTGTATTTGTTAAAATGGCAATACAAATATTGATTCTAAAGACCATAAGCTTTGGAATTAATCCAAGCCTCAATGAGGAGCCAATGCAAGTTCACCAGCAGGGTTGCCAGATGGGCGGTTTTCCCGCCCAATTGGGCGGTTTTCCGCAACCCGCCGCGGGAAACTTTTGCCCGCGGCGGGTTGCGGTTTTTTGGGCTGCTTTTTGGGCTTCAGGGCGGTTTTTTGGGCGGCTTTTTCGGCCACGGGGGGCGGGGTTAGTGACGTGTTTGGGCGGGGTTAGTGACGTTTTGGGCGGGGTTAGTGACGGGGAGGCGGGGCCGATGACGGGGGAGGCGGGGCCGATGACGGGGGAGGCGGGGCCGGTGACGGCGGGGGTGATGACGGCGGGGGCGGGGGTGATGACGCGGGGGTGGGGGTGTCAGGGGCGGGGTTTGAGTTTGGGCGGGTTTTGGGCGGTTTTTATGCCGGATTGGGTGGGAAAAAAATTTTCCACCTGGCAACACTGTTCACCAGCGGAGGAGTCACTCCTTCATACCTGTGAGCTGAAAAGATCAAGCAAGCTGCAGTATTTTCGGTGTTTGAATCTTCTTAATGTAGTTTTTCTGGCAACCCAAGTATATAATATTGCTGTAATACAGAATAGGTAAGAGAAGACTTTGAACAACTAAATGAAAGATAGGCGTCTCCAGACATTATTCCATCCTAATAGCAATCTGTATAATTTTCTGTTGCACAGAAAGCCAGAGAACGGGGAGCAGTGATCATAAAAGAACCCTGGATAGAGGAAGACAAGTACGGGAAAGTGAAACTTGCAGTGGTTCAAACGGTAAAGAAATATCAAGAGGTCATGTTAGAGTCTGATATATGTGGAGGGCAATTCACCTATATTTAGAGGCCTAGTGGGCACCTATAGGGCACTTATACTATAATTTCCTGGATAGAATCCAAGCATAACCCGGTATATATGTATCTATATTTTCGGGATGAGCACTTATACCTAAATGCCTGAGATGTGTATGTAACTTATAGTATGCTATAAGTTACACGTGTAAGTGTGAGTCTTGCCTATGCTCTGCCTGGACGCTGCCATGTGTATGCCCACTTGTAAAGTACACGCTATGGAAGATATGTGCATATTTTCAGAATGCATTTACATGCATAAGTGCACTTATATGCCTGTGTTCTAATCATCTATGTGTATATTTGGTGCATAAATGCTAGCGTCTTATCTCTAGAATTACCTCCTAATAGTTCTGTGTAGCATTTCTTTAAGCAAGTTTTCATTTTATTGTTTTCCAAATGTTTAAGGCAAAAAGAGTTCTGACATGTCACAGCTCACCCTCTTTGCAAGGATCATTACTGCATTTGCTATATTGCCTAAACTGCCACACAGAGCTAAGCAGTTTACAATTAAAAACTATAGTATATAGCAGTGGCATAGCTACAAGGGGCCACAGGGGGTTCTGGGCCCCCAAAATTGGCTCTGGGGCCCTTGGTTTGGCTGGCAAGGGTTCCCAACCCCGGCCAGCTGAAGCGTTTGTCCAGTGCTGGTCTCCTGCTCTCTGCCGTATTGCCTACCCTGCCCTTCCCCTCACAACACCTGCATGCTCGTTTTAGTGAAACTGAGGGCCGCCGAGAGGGGGGGACAGGGGGGACAAAATTCCCCGGGCCCGGGCCTCTGGGGGGGGCCCGGCACCGCCGCCGCAGTCCAGCCCGCCCGCCCTCCGTCGCTCCCTGGCATTGAACTTAAGCGCCTCACCTTTGAAAGCACAGCAAGCAGCTGCAGACCACTCCTTCCCAGTTGCGTTCCTAGGGGGGCTGACACCCGGGGCGGATTGCCGATGTGCCCCGCCCCCGGGTGCAGCGCAACCCCCCCCCCCCCCGGCGAAAGGAACCCCCCAGGTGTACGCTGCTGGGGGGGTGCCGCGCGCCTGTCCGCTTCGTTCGTTTCCATGCTCCCTCTGCCCCGGAACAGGAAGTAATCTGTTCCGGGGCAGAGGGAGCACAGAACGAACGTAGTGGACAGGCGCACGGCACCCCATGGGGCGGACCGCACCCACCGCCCCTCCTTGGTACACCACTGTTCCTTCCTTCCATGTCCCGCCCTCGCCTGATGCAACTTCCGCGAGGGCGGGACACGGAAGGAAGGAGTGGTCTGCCGCTGCTTGTTGCTGTGCTTTCGAAGGTGAGGCGCTTAAGGTCAGTGCAGAGGGCCCGGGGGTGGAGAGAGGGCCCGGTGGAGGAGGGGCCCCGGGGGGCAGCCTTGTCCCGGGCCTGGCCCAGTCTCTCGGCAGCCCTGGTGAAACTGAGCATGCGCAATACTTCACGCATTCTTAATTTCATGAAAACAAGTGTGCGCGTGATGTGAGGGGAAGAGCAGGGCAGGCAATGCAGCAGGAACCAGCACTGGACAAATGCTTCAGCTGGTGGGGGTCCCCAACCCCCGCCAGGCAAGGTATTTGAGGTGGCGGCGGTGGCGGCGGCGTGGGGTGGAGTGGCAGGGAGACGGGCCAAAATGTGTCCCCCCACATTGGGCTCTGGACACCCCCCCTCCCACGTCGAGGTCTGCCCCATCATATATTTTATTTATTTATTTGTTACATTTGAATCCCACATTTTCCCACCTATTTGTGGGCTCAATGTGGCTTACATAGTACTGGAGAGGCCTTTGCAGGCTCCGGTGTGAACAAATACAGGGTGATGTGGTGGTAAGATCAAGTTCATGTGGCATAGCCACATTAGGGAATCGGAGAACGGAAGAGTTGTGTTATGTCCATTACGTGCTTTAGTTTGGTTGTGTTGCAGAGATTAGGCATTTAAGTTGGATCGGTAGGGTATATATGAATAATCTTATTGAATTACCCCCTCGTAATGCTGTTTCATCATGTAGAGAATATCTTGTCTTATATTTCCCTATCTGTAAGAATGTGATATATAAATCAATTCACTCTGCTAATTTCTCCTATCCAGGCACCCAGTGCCGTAGCGAGGGCTAATGGCACCCAGGGCGGGTTGCCGCTGCGTAACCCCCACCCCCCGGGTGCAGCACGGCACACCCCCCCCCCCCCGGACCGCAACCCCCCCCGGACCGCATTCTTACCTGCGTGAGGGCCGATCCGCCCCGAATGCACGTCACTCGGACCTGTGTCGGCCCCGCTGGTTCCCTGCTCTCTCTGCCCCGAAACAGGAGGTAACCTGTTCCGGGGCAGAGAGAGCAGGGAACCAGCGGGGCCAGCACCCCCCGAGCACGTGCACCCGGGGCAGACCGCCCCTCCCGCCCCCCCCCCCTTCCTATGCCACTGCAGGCACCAAAGTTTGGAATTCTCTTCCTAAATCAATCAAATCTACAGACGATTACCTAACTTTTAGAAGTCTTCTAAAAACACATTTCTTCAGTCTGGCCTTTCTGAATACAAAGAACTCTATTTGAATTTTATCCACACACTTTTCTTAATCTGATTCCCCATCTAGTCCTACCTAATTATGCTCTCACCCAGTGCGTTTTTTCTAGCAAAAAAGGTGCCAGTACTCAAATGCCAGGCCACCCTTTGGGGTGGGGTGATCACTGAGGGACCCTCCCCACAATAGCCAGCCCTCTGCAACCAGTCACAGAATCTATGACAAGGCAGAATTGGTGTGTAGGGCCTGAGCAAATTCATTAAAACTTGGGGTCCAAAGGTCAATTTTAGCAGACAACAGAAAAGGTGCCAATACTCAGTACCCTCAAGTACCCCCTCAAAAAAAGCCCTGCTCTCACCTATCCATCCTTAATTATTTGTTTGCCCTTGAGATAGTCTAAATCCCTGGTTACTTGCTGCACATGTATTCATTTGCTTCTTGAAGTTATTGTAATTTGTGTTATATTCTGTACATTATTATGTTTTATTCACTTTATTGTTTGCTTGTAAGCCGCATTGAACTTGAGTCTATTTCGGGCTAATGTGGGGTATAAATGTCATGAATAAATAAGTATAGTAGGATGAGAAAAGAACTCCAATAAGGAAAGGAAAGAGGGGAGAAGTAGGCAACAATCAAACAACAGTTGTAAAAGCTAAAAAGACAAAGGGAAGAAAAGCATGAGGGTCATTAGAAACTAAAGAGGAGGAAAGGTAAAATGGGAAAGGAAAGAGGGCACCAGGACTCTAGCATCACGCCACCATCACAGTCCAAAAGCCTGAAGGTCTTACCTTCATAGAAAGAAAATCACCTACCTATAATGCTATTCTGTCATTAGAAGAGTGTCACCCTCCTGACTATGTCCTTCATAGACTGTAACAGAATCACCCTGTCAAGGCAAGAAAACTCTGGCTGGCCTTGAACAGCTGGTTCAGGGATCTGGACCTCTGCCCTTGACCCACATGCTGGCTCAAATGAAATGCAGGGGATCCTGGAGTCTAGACCTAGATGATCCAATTTGGTTCTCAGAAATTCAAACTAGGTTCCTGAGGTCTGTGAGTTACACGCAGGGGCGTAGCCACAGGTGGGCCTGGGTGGGCCTGGGCCCACCCACTTTGGGCTCAGGCCCACCCAGCGACGATGCAAAGCGACGACAAAAGAATTGATCCCCTGCCGGCACGCAGGCCTTCTTTCCCCTCCCTCCCTCCCCTTCGGGCAGCGCCGCTGTCTATCGCTACAGCTGAGCAAAGCTGCAGCGCACCGGATTCGTCTCCGTCCTGCCGCTACTTCTGCCCTCTGGCTCCGTGATCTTTGTTTGCTTATCTGCAGCGGTTCCGGATCTGTGCGCTCCCAGGGCTGTCTGTGTATGCTGCCTGCGACTGCTTCCTCTGCGCTGGGCCCCGCCTCTTCAGAAGAGTAGGCGGGGCCAGCGCAGAGGAAGCAGTCGCAGGCAGCATACAGACAGGCCTGGGAGCGCGCGGATCCGGAACCACTGCAGAAGAGCAAACAAAGATCACAACGGAGCCGGAGGGCAGAAGTAGCGGCAGGACGGAGACGGACCCGGTGCGGTGCAGCTTTGCTCAGCTGTAGGGATAGACTGCGGCGCTGCCCGAAGGGGAGGGGAAAGAAGGCCTGCAGCCAGGTGCCAGACTGTCGCTGGGGAAAGGGTGGGAAAAACGTGTGTGTGTGTGGTGGTGGTGGTGTGTGGGTGGGGGGTCAGGGAGAGACAGGAGCACTGTTGGGATGAGGGAGTGAGACAGGGTAGAGCTGGGGAGGGACGGAGAGATGCTGCAAGGGGAAAGAAAATGAGAATTGTTGGATATGGGTGGGATGGGGAGAGGGAGAGAAAAAAAACATTTTGGACATGGAAGTGGAAGGGAGAGGTGAGAGGGGAAATGTTGAACATGGCATGAGGGAAAGGAAGGATGGAGAGATGATGATGGTGGTGGTGGGGGGCAGAGAGAGATGTCAAACCAGGGGCTCAAGACAGGGAGAGGGAGAAAAGTTGGACATGAAGGTGGAGAAGAGGAGAGGAAAGGAGAGATGCACAAGTGAGGGAGGGGAGAAAGAGGGAAGATGGATCCAGGGAGAGAAGATAGACAGTGGATGGTAGGGAAGAGAAAGGGAAAATGCTGGACAATGGGGGAGGGAAGAGAGAAAATTTTGTGCCCACCCACTTTGTGCTCAGGCCCACCCAAAATTGGCTGTCTGGCTACGCCACTGGTTACACGGTGGAGCCTGAACCAGGAGTTCCATCTCCCTGCATGAATTTGTGCCTCCCAACCTGACTGAGGAGATTCTGACCTGGTCTAGATCTTCCTGCTTGAGTTTTGAACTAATTGCTGAAGATAGTGGAAAGAGCGTCTGTCCATGCATAGACAGAGCTTACATGCTAGGTATTGCTGAAAATGAAGTTAACCCGTGTTTCTTTACCCTGTTGCTTGAAAATAAACCTTATCTTGTTGGGCAGACTTGATGGACCGTGCAGGTCTTTTTCTGCCGTCATCTACTATGTTACTATGTTACTATGAATATGCAGGAGTTGTGTTTAATATATGTACACTTGTAATCTATCATGCTCTCTCACATATGACAACAGTGTTTTAATTTATTTCCTAGTATGGAGACACAACACATACATTAGTGGAAAAAGCAGATTACAAGGGGCTTTTCTTGCCAGGTTATGAGGCTCCGCTCTTCAAGGACCCACTATTACCTAAGCTGTAAGTAAACATTTTGAATTGTTTAGAGCCCTTCTTTCTCTGCCTTAATTGCAATGTAACTCTTTTAACTCCAGGCTCCGTTCCTTCTATCTTGCTGCACCGTATGCCTGGAATAAACTTCCTGAGCCGGTACGCCAAGCCTTATCTCTGGCCATCTTACTACTACTACTACTTAACATTTCTAGAGCGCTACTAGGGTTACGCAGTGCTGTACAAAATGCACAAAGAAGGACGGTCCCTGCTCAAAGGAGCTTACAATCTAAAGAACGAAATGTCAAGTTGGGGCAGTGAAGATTTCCTGGGTAGAGGTGTAGAGGTTAGGTGCCGAAGGCGACATTGAAGAGGTGGGCTTTAAGCAGGGATTTGAAGATGGGCAGGGAGGGGGCCTGGCGTATGGGCTCGGGGAGTTTGTTCCACGCGTGGGGTGAGGCGAGGCAGAAAGGGCGGAGCCTGGAGTTGGCGGTGGTGGAGAAGGGTACTGAAAGGAGGGATTTGTCTTGAGAGCGGAGGTTACGGGTAGGAACGTAAGGGGAGATGAGGGTTGAGAGGTAAGGAGGGGCTGCAGATCGAGTACATTTGTAGGTTAGTAGCAGAAGCTTGAATTGAATGCAGTACCTGATCGGAAGCCAATGAAGTGACTTGAGGAGAGGGGTGATATGAGTGTATCGGTTCAGGCAGAAGATAAGACGTGCAGCAGAGTTCTGAACGGACTGAAGGGGGGATAGGTGGCTAAGTGGGAGACCAGTGAGAAGCAGGTTGCAGTAGTCAAGGCGAGAGGTAACGAGAGAGTGGATGAGAGTTCGGGTGGTGTGCTCAGAGAGGAAAGGGCGAATTTTGCTAATGTTATAGAGGAAGAAGCGACAGGTCTTGGCTATTTGCTGGATATGCGCAAATCTAGGCTAAAAACCCACCTCTTCGATGCTGTTTTTGACTCCTAAACCTAAACCTAACCCTTCAACTGTCCCCTATCCCTGATATGTCCTGTCTGTCCTAACCCTTATCCCTTACTTGTCCTGTCTGTCTGTCATAATTAGATTGTAAGCTCTATTGAGCAGGGACTGTCTCTCCATGTTCAAATGTGAAGCACTGCGTATGTCCGGTAGCGTTATAGAAATGATAAGTAGTAGTAGTAGTAAGTGTTAAATTAGAAAAAAAATAGCAAACTAATTAATACTAGCTTAATGAGAAGATGTGGAATTTGTGTAACAGCTCTCCATTATGACAGTGAGGACTCCGTTTTCAGGGCAGGAAGTGACTGTGTGGCAGTGCCGGTCTCTGTATCCTGCCCTTTTGATTCCGAGTGTTGCACTGTGGTGAAGATAGGACCATAAAGGATGCAAGAACCCTTTTTTTGGGGGGGGGGGGGGGGGGGAGCTGGATGCAAATAGAAGCCTGCAATGAAGATGGAGATGGCATGAGGCTCTGTAGACTTGGTCTGTGCAATGCTTCTAAATTTGCCTTCAAGAAACTAGACCCCTAACCATCCTCACTCCCATTCTCTACCTGATCTAATACTTCTACAGTGTAAGTTGCACAAGTATTGGAGAGTGATGAAAGCAATTTGTATGATTTGCCTTTCATTGTAACACCTTTATTTCTGAACTTATGCAAAGGGAAAGCAATTTTCAAAATCCATTTCTTTGTGCACGAGGTTATGTAACTGAGTTAAAGGACTACTTGGAACTGTGCACTCTTTCCACAAGTAAAAACACGCACATACCTCTATCCACATATGTGGGTAGGTGCCCTAAGGTGAGGTTAGGTCAGGGGAGAAAACACCACACACAGGAGGGGCATTTTCGACAGGCGTAGCCAGGTTTTGACATCATGGGGAGCAAACATTTGTAAATTAGGCGCTAGTCAGTGTCAGAGAGGCGGCAGGGCCGGTATTGTCGCTCAAGTGCAGTGACTGTGGCCGGTAATGATTAACACAGGCTGCCTGCTGCATCCCACCTACAAGGAAACTGGAAGTTACATTAGGAGGCGGGAGGTAGCAGAAGTCCCAGGCAACCTGTCTTCTTAATTGCAAGTAAAATTATTCAAATTGTGGCCATCACCTCAGGAACACTCCTTCCACTAGTAGAAACTGTTTAAATCAGATGGGCTTTTGTTTGTGTGGTGACACTACAGGATGTGGAGCCCATTAGTCCTGAGCATTTTTATTTTTGGTGACAAAGGCCACCAAAGATAGCCCTTGCTCCAGAGCCTACTTTCAAATAGAGCCAGACAGTTTATGAAATAACACAATTTCACCGTCCCTAGATTTGGACATCCCTAGACATGGACGTTTCTGATTTTCATTGGTTTTCAAAACCAAAGACATCCATGTCATGTTTTGAGTGAGCCTGGGGGCTAGGGATACCCCATTGGTGAGAATTATCAGCTTGCTTGTCCTCTGAGAAAATGAAGATACATGCCTGTAGCAGGTTTTCTCCGAGGACAGTGGGCTGATTATTCTCACATACCCTCACACCTCCCCTTGCAGTTGTATTCTTTAGCTATTTTATATGACTGAGGGACCTGTGCTCGTGTGTCAGGCAGGAAGGCACCAACTCATGCGTGGTGGGATGCTGCTAGAAATTTCTACATTAATCTCGCTAGTCAGCATTTGCACCGGGCTCCGTCAGATGATGTCACTCAGCTGTGATGATACTTGGCCTGCTATCCTCACCCTGCTACTGCTACAGCTGAGTAACTTTGCTCTATTCAGCAAGGCATCACTGATGAACGTGCTAGACAAATAAAGCCTAATATTTGGTAAATAATAGTGTACCAAAACTGATTTGCTTATTATCTGATGTAACACTGGGATTCTAAGGAAGCAATCTTAAAAGAAAAGAATCTTTGGATGACTAACCCCAGTAGAGTAACTTTCACAAAATGTGCCAACTATGACGAAGTTGCAGTCTTATCTGTTTCGCAGTATATTTGTTTCGTTATCATCAATTATGCATGGTAAATATAGAATTGATAAGGGATGTTAGTTGGGTAGTAGGGAGGAGGGAGGGGGAAGGGGAGAAAAACTAAAACTGTCTAGTGATTTTAGATTAATGGTAGGATTTACTGCATTTGTACTCCTTATCGTATTGTTGTTATGTTTCTGCTAATAAAAAGATTTAAACATTAAAAAAAAAAGAAAAGAATCTGATATCCATTAAGAACAGATTCTAATGCAAATTCACAGCACTGGCCTCTGGATTGGTGAGTTGAGAAAATCTATTCACATACTGCCTGAACATACATTCTCTTTTCTTCCATGTTCTGATCCATATCACCCAATATTTTCATTGTGGCTGCTGCTTTTTCAGGCGGAAGCTAGTTGTAGAGTTATTCAGATAGTCTGTCTGAAATATTTTGTCATTTATACATTTACCTGCTCTGTATTTTCTGCTTTTCAGACCCTGTAGCAAGTTGAATTTCATCGATCATGTAGTGGGCAACCAGGCTGATGATGAAATGCTTCCAGTCGTAGAATGGTAAGAACCTGAGACCTTGGAAAAGACCCGCATGTGCCACAAACTGCATTGCGCTAACAGATTAATTGTATGGCGAAAAGAAGGGGATCTTCTGAACTGGGGGATGGCTGGGACAGTAAAGGAGGAGAGAAACATGCCATTTACTATGTGTCGAATGCCCTTGCGCTAAGCATTTGCAATTTACCAAAGTTTTTGGTTTTGCCCCGGGAATTAAGAGGCCCTTTTATTAAAGTGTGGTAAAATCTGGACTTGGCACATTCTAATGTAGGACTTTCCTGCACGCTATGTGGCACTTTTTAGGCCTTTTTAAAAAAACGTTTAAACAGTTTTATTGATAATCAAACATAATGAACAGTCAAACAATGATGAAAGAAAATTTTTCCTTAAATTATTTATTTATTTGCTGCATTTGTATCCCACATTAACCCACCTATTTGCAGGCTCAATGTGGCTTACATAATGTCGCAATGGCGATCATTATTAACAGAATGAGTAGTTCAGTAAAATTGTTACAATTAAGGTACGAAGAGTAACAGAAAATAAAATTAGGGTAAATAGATAATACATAAAATATAAGTAGAGTAGGATAGGATGTAATATTCAATATGGTAATGTGATAAGGTAAACAAATTAAAAGAAATCAATATTGGCTGGTTCTGGTGTAGTTAAGAGTCAAGTTATTTTGGAGGATTCTTTTTGTAGGTCTCTTTGAACAGGTTCGTCTTCAGTAATTTCTGGAAGGTTGTCAAGTCATGCGTTGTTTTTATGATATTGGGTAGTTCATTCCATAATTGCGTGCAGAGGTAGGAAAAGCTGTATGGATTTGTATTTAAGTCCTCTACAATTGGGGTAATGGAGGTTTAAGTACGTACGTGATGAACAATAGAAGTACAGTACAATTCCTTCTTTACCCCTCATAAAGCTCCGCTTACCCACTTCCACACCCTACCCATAGAAACTATAGGGCTCGTTTTCGAAAGAGATAAACATCCAAAAAATGTAATAAAGCACCATTTGGTTGATTTTCTTCTCAAAACGTCCAAATCAGTCTTTTCAAAACCTATTTTGCAGACGTTTATCTATGCAATTCATCTGCAGTGCGTCACAAGGGGGCGTGCGGGGCATTTCAAAGGCAGGATTAGGGCAGGCTTAGGGCAGGCCTAACACTTGAACATTTTACAGCCATAATAGAACAAAACAAAAACGTCCAGGACTTAAAACCAAGACGTTTTGGTCTAGACCTGTTTTCAGAATTAATAGGGCAAAAAAGGTACCCTAAATGACCAGATGACCACTGGAGGGAATTAGAGGTGACCCCCCCAATACCCCCTCAGTGGTCACTGACCCTCCCCCTCCCACCCCTCAAAAATGTAAATAAAAATATGACTTACCAGCCTCTATGACAGTCTCAGATGTTAAAGTCAGGTCTATAGAGCAGCATGCAGGTCCCTGGAGAAGTGTAGTGGTCAGTGCAGTGCACTATAGAGTGGGGGACTTGGGTCCCTATCTCCCTCTACCTGTCACACTTGTAGTGGAAACTGTGACCCCTCCCAAAGTCACCAAAACCTACTGTACCCACATATAGGTACCCTCTTCAACCCTAAGACCTATAGTAGTGGTGTACAGAGGGGGATAGTGTGTTTTGGGTAGGTTTTGGAGGGCTCATAGGTCAAAATAATGGAGGAAAAGTGAGATGGGCATCTGTGAGCATTTTTATGAAGTGCACACAGAAGTGCCCTGTAGGGTGTCCCATTGCTCTCCTGGGATGTTCGGGGGACCAGTCTACTAAAAATGTGGCTCCTCCTACATCCCAATGGCATGAATCTCTGCATTGTGCACTTACTCTTTTTTTTTTTTTTTTTCAAAAATGGACCAAAAAAACAAAACGTCCAACGGTATTTTCGAAAAAAAAAAAAAAAGATAGGCGTTAAGAAAAACGCCTATCTTTTTTTTTTTTTTCGAAAATACCGTTGGACGTTTTGTTCTAAAATGACCTTCTTTCCTATTCGGATTTTGGACGTCTTGTGCAAAACATCCAAAGTCGGACTTAGACATCATATCAAAAATGTCCCTCCATACCACCTAAAGCACAAAAAGATGTAGGATAGAGCAAAGAACCTATTCAACAATCTTAGATAACAATCAAGAATTTCCCCCATCTCCCACCTTCCCAACTCATCTATAATCTAATACAAAAAATTCAGGCATAAGGGGGTCTGGACTCTTATAACCCCCAAGCCTAGAAGTAAAGTAACAAAACATTCCCATCTCCCCTCCCCACATCCATTCCCCCCTCCCTTGATCATTTATCTTTTTTTTTTGCAGGTTGTGGGCTTATGCTCCCTTAGTGTGCAGAACCTGCAATAAATTATCATGGGAGCCCTTACCTCCTCCTATTTAGGAGGCACTAAGTACTCTTGCATTAACTCCACGTTATTCAGTTAGCAAACGTTAATTATAATGCGCTAGCTGAACAAAGCAGGAATGCCCAATCTCTGCCCATGTCACCAACCTCTGAAAAATGTTTTTTTTAATTGGCAACACACGGATTACTGCATGCAAACAGACAAAATACCACAAAACAATTTAATGCTGTGGTTCCCGAACCTGGTCCTGGAGGCTCCCCAGCCAATCAGGCTTTCAGGATATCCAGGTTTGCATTTTTGCAGTGGCCTATTTGCATGTGCTAGCTGAGCGTTAAGAGCTTAACACCCTTTACTAAAAGGGCCTCTAACTTACCAATACATTTCTAACACCTTCTAGGTGTCCTTCCTGGCATACACAGCTATGGGTGGTGTTGATCATATGTCTTGAGGCTCAATCAACTGTGTGTCTTAAAGACTGGAAGGTACAACAAGAGGGCCTGGAAAGAATTAGGAAAACATTTTCATGGAGAGGAGAGACTCAAGGTTTCATTTTACCTGATTACCACTGCAAAATTAAAATGCACTGAAACCCTAGAGGGTCTGAGCTTATGGGGGCTAAAGCTACCCAAGAGATGAGATGTTCACTGGTTTTCAAAGATTTTGAGCCACAATCTGCAAAGGCCAGCAATTGAGCAAATTTGCAAAGTCATTTCAGTAGAGTCAAAAAGTGACCAAGGTACAAGTGATTGTTTTTATTAGAAATAGGGTCACTAAGATGTTCAGACCACGGGAGGGAGTACGGCTAACTCCCACCATCAGTGGTCAGCCCAGATATTCAATGCCAGGCCATTTCCGGTGACCGGAATTGAATATCTGGTTTATTATAAGCCAGTTTACAGTTAACCGGCTAGCAGAGCCGCCGAGAGGGGGGGCAGAAGGGCAAAGTTTCCTGGGTCAGGCCTCCAAGGGAGGCCCGGCACCAGGGTCTGGCTCTGTCCTGCTCCTGTCAGGACCTGGGTGACTGCGTTAATGCAATAACTCAGTCCCAGCACACAGGAGAGAAGAGAGACAGATCCTGGTGCCGGGCCCCCCTTGGAGGCCAGGGAGGAGCAGACGCACTGACGCAGGAAGGTAGGGAGGCAGGGGGCAGTGGTGGCTGCGTTCCGAGTTAGGGGGCGGTGGCTGCATTCTGAGTGGAGGGCACAGTGGCAGCTGTGACTTTGTCCCAAGTGGAGGGGTGGCCACGGCGGCTGTGTCTGTGTCCCAAGTGGGGGGCAGCGGCCCGGCCCCAGGCTTGGCTCTGTCTCTTGGCGACTTTGCCAGCTAGGTCAATATTTGAAAATAGCCAGTTAACTTAAAACTGGCTAAGGATATACCAGCTATTTAAGTGTTCCAATCTAGCCGCTTAGAATAGGCAGATATGAATTGAATATTCAGGGATAACCGGCTATATCACGCAATATAGCTAGATATCTTCTAGGTGCTAACTGGGAATATTCAGCAGGGGATAACCGGCTATCCCCCACTGCCATATAGCCAGTTAAGTGCTATTTAACAGGCCAGGTGCTGTTTCTGGACGGTTAAAAGGTTTTGAATATCAGGGGGTATGCTTTTTATTAGATTAATTCCATATATCAGTGATTAGCATTTCAAAGCTATACTCCCTTCCATGGGCTTTGATGGACAGTATTCCGTTAATCCAATAACAAGGTATCAACTATAATTAATATTTTTCCATGTTCACATGGACAAACACAAAAACCACAATACCTTGTTTTTATGATGAATCTCATAGGCAGAAAGTATTGGAAAGGCATTCAGAAAAGCAGTGATGTACTGCACAGACTCAGGAGTGTGTGATCCCAGTGCATTAAATCCACCTGGTTGCTTTCATCAGGTATCAGAAGAACCTCCTCTTCCATCGCTTCTGGTCTGTGGATGACAAGCAGGTTCACACAGAGTTCAGTTCCCTTCGCTCCACTGTGTTGGCCAACTATGAAGAGACCATCAAGATGCCAATCAACGAACCTGCCCCGGGCAAGAGAATATCGCAGGTCCAGGTACCCCTTACCCCCAGCAATTTAAGGAAAGAACAGGGTGTCGCACTGTGTTATTAAAAAAGCACAGTGAAGACCAATGGTACCGGATGTCCACCTTCAGTCTCCTACTGTTGTGTTTCAGTTAGAATGTTGAGGATGGTGGATCCTACGCTACACATAAGGGAGGCAATGTTATAAAGTCATGGCAATATATGTCCATAAAATATCTTAAAACTGTAAAATAAAATATGATAAAGCAGCTACCAACACACCAGTTAACGTAACGAAGATCATTTGAACAATAACCATAAACAAACAGTCCTATTTTAATAATAGAGCATGATTTTACAATTACAAACAACATGTTATATTTATTGTGAACTCAGGGGGCTCATTATAATTGCTATAAGAACTATTAGAGGTATCTCTGAAAGTGGGTTTGAGCCCCGTTTCCTGACAAATTATAGTGTATGTGCATAAGTGCAAGCCCCACCCTCCCAGGACTGCCTCCACCCAGCTTGGATTAATTTATGCATATAAAGGGTGTATGTGTGTAAGTTTAAGCAGTAGAGGTGGACCAAGAGATCTTCACAGCCAAATACGAATTGCACTCATCTTTAGTGGAGGAGTGGCCTAGTGGTTAGGGTGGTGGACTTTGGTCCTGAGGAACTGAGTTCAATTCCCACTTCAGGCACAGGCAGTTCCTTGTGACTCTGGGCAAGTCACTTAACCCTCCATTGCCCCATGTAAGCCGCATTGAGCCTGCCCTGAGTGGGAAAGTGCGGGGTACAAATGTAACAAAAATAAATAAAATTCAGCACCACAAGTATACAAGATCTAATTTGTATTTGGCTGTAAAGATCTCTTGGTCCATCTCTACTTTTTGGATTTCTTTTGGATTATACGTAGGGGATTTTCCTTTACCTTTGGATTTGCATATGTTTAAGCACACATATTTTCAGCAATGTTAGAAAAGGCCATTTTTGCTTGTAAAATACTGTTTAACCCACTGAAATGGCTTTGAAATTACTCCAAAGCGGATCATTTTATAACAGAGCACCTACCTTGTGTGGCAGAAATGCATATAAGTGAAACCCATTTATAAAGGGAACATGTACATATCTGCCTAGGACATGCCTACATACAATAAGACCATATCTCATTGCACTTAAGCATGATAGATCCCAACTAAACATTTGTAGGTCCCTCTGTTTCCCTACCTATAGCTCTCACCTCCATTTTGTAAGCCCGTGAGAGTACATCACATGACAATGAAATAAATTATATAGACTTACACTAAAATCTGAAGAAAGGCGATGAATGTGTTCTTATTATGTTGATTGGGAGGGGTTTTTTTTGTGCCATTCAGCCCTTGGCAGCTGCTTTGGGGCCACTAAGCTCTCACAATTCTTTTGAGTGGGGGTGTTATATGTGGATCATTGAGCTTTGGGTCATCATCTTTTTTTTGGAGGGGGGAGGGAGGAGATTGTTGTGTAGGGAGCCACCAAGCTCCTTTTCTTTATCCTTGTAGAGATTTGTTCTGTTGCAGGCCACCAAGCTTGCTGTCCTTGTGAGGAAGCAGGAGACTTTTGCCTTAGCTGGTTTGCAAAAGTCAGCTCATTCATTTCTGATCTTTGTAATATTGTGGTTTTCTGTGACTACAAGAAGGGTGGGGAGCTTCAATGCTGCTGTTCTTCTGGGTGGGGTTGGGTCACTCAAGGAAAAGGAAAGTATAGGGATCTACACAGTGTCCAGAAAAAAAAAAAAAACAGAACCCCTTACATAGTTTCAAAATACTTTGCAATTGTTTAAACATTTTGTATGACCTTTGAAAGTACATTAGTCCAACCTTTCCCCCCAGTTTACTAAGCCACGTGCTAATGCCGACACAGCCCATTTACTTTGAACAGGCTGTGTCGGCATTGCTATCCAGCAGCTTAGTAAACAGGGGGGGTTTATTAGAAAACTTCCTTAGCAAACATTTTGCGCCTTGTTCCTTATTTTATTGCAAAATTTTTAAAACTTGCATATAAATTTAAGGGATCCTTCTTTTAAGGCGCATTAACTGATTTATTATGCGCTAATGATAAGTGCACGCTAAATGATAAGATGCTCATTGTATTCCTATGGGTGTCTTATCATTTAGCAGGTGCTAAATCTGTCAGCGCGCCTTAGTAAAAGAACCCCTAATTTAAAACGGATCTTAATGTTCACTTCCTGAATGACGTCATTTTGAAAACTGGGATCATTCAGTTTTTACAGCATCCTGCAGCAACACCTGCCAGTATTCGTATTATGTTTTAATAGTAGTAGATTTGTTTTTGGGTTAATTGGAAAAACGTTGGGGATCCGTTTTTTCTGGACACCGTGTATAGCAGTCCATCTTGTTCTCTTTTCTAAATAGTAGGTGTGTTGATGTTCTAGGTCCCAGTTCAGTAGTAGATAGACTTGATGTTGGTTGAGTCCTGTCAGTGTTCTTATGGTATAGCAGGCTTTCTGTAGTCTGTCTTTTTGCAGGGTTTTGCATAATGTGCCTTGCACTGGAGGGAACTTGTGTTATTGTTACTGAAGTGACACAAAATTTTAATATTAATTTAAAGTTTAATATCTAAGAGTTAGGGGAGGGCATTTAGTGCACTATTCATTCGATTAATTTTTTTAAATTTTAACAAGAATTACATTTTTTAATCCTAATCAAAATTTTAACTCCCCTCTGTTGTCCAGCATTGCTTTCTCCAGTGGCGTTCCTAGGGGCGCTGACACCCGGGGCGGATCGCCGATGTGCCCCGCCCCCCCCGGGTGCAGCGCCCCCCTGTGCAGCACGACCACCCCACCCAGGCAAAAGAACCCCCTCCCCCCTGGGTGCACGCCGCTGGCGGGGGTACCGCGCGCCGGTCAGCGTCGTTCGTTTCCATGCTCCCTCTGCCCCAGAACAGGTTACTTCCTGTTCCAGTGCAGAGGGAACATGGAAACGAATGACGCTGACTGGCGCTCCGCACCCCCCCCAGTGGCGTGCACCCGGGGCGGACTGCCCCCACCGCCCCCCCCCCCCCCTTGGTACGCCACTGGCTTTCTCTCCTCTGCCTATCCTGTTTCACCTTTGCATAATGTAGCAGAGGGAAGGCTACTACTACTACTTATTTCTATAACACTACTAGACTTACACAGCGCTGTACACTTGAACATGAAGAGATAGTCCCTGCTCCACAGAGCTTACAATCTAATCAGGACAAATAAGGGAAATGCTTAAGGTGGGAATGATAAAACAGACATGGGTACTGAACAAGTAAATAGGGGTTAGGAGTTAAAATCAGCCTAAAAAAGGTGGGCTTTTAGCTTAGATTTGAAGATGGCTAGAGCTGGAGCTTGATGTACTGACTCAGTAAGTCTATTCCAGGCGTATAGTGAAGCAAGATAAAAGGAACTGAGTCTGCAGTTGGCAGTGGAGGAGAAGGTTACAGATAAGAGAGATTTATCCAATGAACAGAGTTCCCGGGGAGGGGTGTAGGGAGAGATAAGAGTGGAGAGGTATTGAGGAGCTGCAAAGCGAATGCACTTGTAAGTCAATAAGAGGAGTTTGAACTGTATGCGGAAATGGATAGGGAGCCAATGAAGTGACTTGAGGAGAGGGCTAATATGAGCATAGCGAGACTGGTGCATTATAAGCCATACAGCAGAATTTTGAACAGATTGAAGGGGAGAGAGATGGCTTAGTGGGAGACCTGTGAGCAGCAAGTTGCAGTAGTCTAAGCAAGAGGTGATAAGAGTGTGGATAAGGGTTTTGGTAGTATGCATAGAAAGGAAGGAATGGATTTTGGTGATATTATAGAGAAAGAAACAACAGGTTTTAGCAGTCTGTTGGATATGTGCAAAGAGAGAGAGGAGTCAAAGATGACCCCGAGGTTACCAGCTGATGAGACAGGGAGGATAAGAGTGTTATCCGCAGAGATAGAGCATGAGGGAAGAGGAGAGGTGGGTTTAGGGGGAAAGATAAGAAGCTCAGTCTTGGTCATGTTTAGTTCAGAATGGTATTGGCATCAGTTATAAATAGCATGTGGGAATTGCTGCCAGGGACCCTAAGAAGAGCCAGAAAAATATTAAGGTAAATGCGGGGGGGGGGGGGGGGGGGGGGGGGGGGGGAGATGCTGGACCTGTGTGCTGGTGCGGAGGTCAACAGCAGCAGGCAGGGAGAGAAATTGGTGTCTGTGTGTCAGGGGTAACAGGTTTAGCAGCAGGAGGGAGAAATTTGGGTGTATGTACAGGGGAAGGATGCAGCAGGATAGCAGAAAGGTAGGTGGTACCCGTATGGAGGGGAGAGGGAGCAATGTGATGTGGGAAGGAAATGTGTGTATTCAGCAGGTTTAAAAGATTTCCATGTAGTGGGGATTTACTAGTACCAAACCTTCCAGCCCACAGGTGCAATTAATCATGTGATTAAAATGTTTAATACCACGATTAATTCTGATTAAATGTTTTCATTGTTGCCCACCCCTACTAAGAGCAAGAGGTTCAATTTGTCAAATATATATACTCTAGATAAAAAGTGGCATGACCTGCAACTGGTTTGCTGACCCAATGATTGTGGATTGAGACTGAGAAACAAACATTCACCACCCCAAGGATAGTAACGCAGTGCCAGGCATATTTTCAAAGCACTTAGCCTTCCAAAGCTCCATAGAATCGTAACGTAGTAGATGATGGCAGAAAAAAGACCTGCACGGTCCATCCAGTCTGCCCAACAAGATAACTCATATTAGCTGCTTTTTGTGTATACCCTACTTTGATTTGTACCTGTGCTCTTCAGGGCACAGACCGTATAAGTCTGCCCAGCACTATCCCTGCCTCCCACCACCGGCTCTGGCACAGACCATATAAGTCTGCCCAGCACTATCCCCGCCTCCCAACCACCAGCCCCGCCTCCCAACCACCGGCTCTGGCACAGACCGTATAAGTCTGCCCAGCACTATCCCCGCCTCCCAACCACCAGCCCCGCCTCCCAACCACCGGCTCTGGCACAGACCGTATAAGTCTGCCCAGCACTATCCCCACCTCCCAACCACCAGCCCCGCCTCCCAACCACCGACTCTGGCACAGACCATATAAGTCTGCCCAGCACTATCCCTGCCTTCCAACCACCAGCCCCGCCTCCCCCCACCGGCTCCACCCTATTTTAACCTCTACAAGGACCACTTCTGCCCCTTAAGTTACTGTATGTAAAAAACATTTACTGACACTGCTGCTGTAAGAGATGTTCACTTACTTCTCCCGGAAGTTTCTTTCTGTTTTCTGACTTCCTATACAAAAACCTACAGCCCCAGAATGTCATTTATTTTAAATTTCACAGTGGCCTGGATAAAAGTTTGGTGCGACATTGTATTATAAATGCTGTTTTCTGCTGTGGTAATGGATTAAGTCTATGTTTCTTTAGGAATATGTCGATTATTACGGAGGTCCAGGCATTCAGCACGTTGGACTGAACACTTCTGACATAATTAGTGCTGTAAGTGTTTAAACATCAGCTTCTCTCTCACAGTCTCACCAGCGCATAAGGAAGTAAGGAGTACTTGATCCTTGGGGGGGGGGGGGGGGGTGCCCTCAGAATATCTCTCCATTAAAGTATCTTTTAAAAATAGAAACAGAGAAAAAGTATCATTACACCAATGTAGCGTTGCCTAATTTCATTCCTGGCGCAATCCCATATATCCCAGTTGATCTCTGGCTTTTATCTCTCTTGTATGCCTTGGATGACTCGTTGGATGCGCTTTTGTTTAACATACTTGCCATCTGGACCCTGACGCAGTTTTTACGAAACGCTGGCCACCGTTGGCCCCGGGGCAAGTCATAATTTTTCTGACATCCAACTGAAGTTGTGCTTTAGAGCTCTAAGATAAGTTGCTCTTCTATTAATTCTTATAAAAAATATTAAAACTACCGTATTTTTCGGACTATAAGACGCACTTTTTCCCCCCCCAAATTTGAGAGCAAAATGGGGGGTGCGTCTTATAGTCCGAAGGTAGAGATTTGGCTGGCTGGCTGGCTGGCTGGCTGGCAGGCCGCCCGCCCTCCCTCCCTCCGGCCTTGTCACCACTTCTCCCCTTACTCACGCGATCTTCCCTGGTGGTCTAGTGACGTCGGGGCGCTGCTCTCCATCCTCCTGTATGCAGCCTGACGGTCTCGGCGCGATTCAAAATGGCCACCGAGACTTCAATTCTCGGCGGCCATTTTGAATCTCACCGAGACCGTCAGGCAGCAATGCATACAGGAGGATGGAGAGCAGCACGCTGGGCAGGAAAGAGGGGGCTCTTTCCTGCCCCGACATCACTAGACCACCAGGGAAGATCGCATGAGTAAGGGGAGAGGTGGTGACAGGGCCGGGGTGGAGGTAACCCTGAGGGCGATCCCGAACTTGGAGGGAGGGATTCGGACAAGACACACCGGAGCACCTAGGTTTTAGAGGAGGGAAAAAGAAAAATTTTTTTTTCCTATTTCCCTCCTCTAAAACCTAGGTGCGTCTTATGGTCCGGTGCGTCTTATAGTCCGAAAAATACGGTAATCTTTTGAGCACTACCCAGCATCGGACATCGAGCTCTTGGAAGGTTTTTTGCCAATGATGAAGACCTGATCTGTTTAGATCTTACCACTCTTTGTAACCCAGCAGGGTTTGAGCATCTTTTTGAGGCTTTTCCTTCCTTTAACTTTATTTTTCACTTGTGGGTATTTCTTAGTTATTTTTGTGGATTGCTTCTATGTTATAGCTTTTGCATTTGTTATTCCACACACCCCCTCCCCCTCTCAGTTTCTGTAGTTTTATCTCACTTTAACCAGTAAATATTGCTGGCCTCTTCTCCTCCATTCCTAGTCTTTTGTTTTGGCTCCATTCATTTTCAGAGCCTCGAGTGTACTGTTACAGTATTTCATGGATTAAAATTCAGGTCAGATATGAGCAAAAGATGGGAATATCAAAAGATGTATGCACAAAGTGAGAAATGAGAAGCATTCCAATGACAGCCTCAAGGGAAAGGTGTGGGGGGAGGGGAGAGGAGCGAGAAACAGAGAGAGGGGATGGGTAATCAGAAAGCAGTATAATTTTAAGGATTATACTGTGATATCAAACCCAGACCCTTGTTGTCTTGTCTGGTGGATTTCATCATCTTAACTTCAAATGTCTTATGTTCTTGCATTGTTTTAAAGTTACCTCTTAGTTTTCTGATCATAAGGTCATAGCAGTGTCCAGGTTCTGAAAAATGCTGACCCCCAGAAGCGTCGCCTTGATCTATGTGTGTGGTGCGATGCCTCTGTGAACTGATTCTTGCCTTGTCTTTGCTGTCACTGGAATGCTTTTAAATGTCTCACTTACATGTATTTTGATATTGTCATCTTTTGCTCATATCTGACCCTGAAGGTGGTGGTTCTGCCTTTGAAAGGTTGTCAAAAAATGTATTGTTAGTCCAACCAGCCCATCCCCCCCCCCCCCCCCCCCCCCACACACACACACTCACTCTGTGGTTCTGACAACAGAGGAAAACTGGCGGAGGAGGACGCAGCAGGTAAGAAATTCTACTCACCTCACTAGAAGGGAGATTAGGCAGGTCTCTGCAGCAGAGGTCGTTGGATGAAGGGCCAGCCCAACCATTGGATATATCTTATTTTCCTTTCTTGTGTTTTATTTTGAATTATTACCTTTAAAGTTGACTGTTAGAATGTTAGGTATTATTAGGAAAGGAATGGAAAACAAAAATGAGGATGTTATAATGCCTTTGTATCGCTCCATGGTGCGACCACACCTCGAATATTGTGTTCAATTCTGGTCGCCGCATCTCAAAAAAGATATAGTGGAATTAGAAAAGGTGCAGAGAAGGGCGACGAAAATGATAAATGGAATGGGACGACTTCCCTATGAGGAAAGGCTAAAGCGGCTAGGGCTCTTCAACTTGGAGAAAAGGCGGCTGAGGGGAGATATATAAAATAATGAGTGGAGTGGAAATGGGTAGACATGAAGCCTCTGTTTACACTTTCCAAAAATTCTAGGACTAGGACTAGGGGGCATGCAATGAAGCTACAAAGTAGTAAATTTAAAACGAATCGAAGAAAAATTTTCTTCACTCGTGTAATTAAACTCTGGAATTCGTTGCCAGAGAATGTGGTAAAGGCAGTTAGCTTAGCAGAGTTTAAAAAAGGTTTGGACCACTTCCTAAAGGAAAAATCCAAAGACCATTATTACATTGGGGAAAATCCACTATTTCTGGGATAAGCAGTGTATTTGTGACCTGGATTGGCCACTGTTAGAAAGAGGATGCTGGGCTTGATGGACCGTTGGTCCATCCCAGTATGTACTTATGTACTTATGGACTAGCATGACAAAACACATAATTTTATCTGTGGATTTCAATGTAAGAACTGGACCAGCCTGCTTGGCAGCAGCAACCAGCACGGTTTTTATCATTACTTATCTGTGCTTGGCACATGCTATGTTGATAAAATCTCCAGGAGATCAGGCATGTTGCTGAACATGAATAAGGCAAAAGCTGGGATTCACTGAAGAATGCTTGTGGGACTGAGTGGCTTTTTTTTTTGTAGATCACAAACCTTAAAGAGCGGGGCATGGAGTTCATGGCAGTCTCACCCAAGTACTACAGGATGTTGAGAGAGAAGCTGAAAACAGCCAAGATTCAGATTAAGGAGGATCTCAACAAAATTGAGGTCAGTTTTAAAGAGTTGAGCACTCACCAATTCACTGTAACTTGGCAGCAATCTATTGAGGACCTGTTAAGATTTCTAAGAGTGATGCTATTTATGTTAATGGAGGTGAAAGGTGGTGGGTATATGGTGTCTGCCTGCTAATAGGGGGATCTTCCTCACAGAGCCGTAGCGAGGGGAGCTGACACCCGGGGCGGGTCGCCGCTGCGCACACCCCCCCCGGGTGCAGCACGGCGCACCCTCCTCCCGATGGAGCGCACCCTCCTCCCGCTGGAGCGCACCCCCTCCCCTGGAGCGCATACCTGCGGCGAGGGACGGGTGGGAGGGCCGATCCGCCCCGACTGCATGTTGCTGGGGTGTGTCGGCTCCGCGCTGGTTCAGTGCTCTCTCTGTCCCGGAACAGGAAGTAACCTGTTCTGGGGCAGAGAGGGCAGTGCACCAGCGTGGAGCCGACACCCCCCAGCAGCATGCACCCGGGGCAGACCGCCCCCCATCCCCCCCTTCCTACGCCACTGCTTCCTCACAGTGGGGTGAGTTGGCAAATACAATTGTGCATCTGTACTGAAATGATATCATGACAATATATCATGAAAATTTTACTGGCTGGAGACCGTGTGAAAGGTCCCCAGCTTCATTCCGGCATTGGGCTTTCTGGGGGGGGGGGGGGGGGAGAGAGTACCGGTCGTTTCTTTAGAGCAGGGATTTTCAACCCAGTCCTCGAGGCACACCCAGCCAGACAGGGTTTTCAGGCTATCCCCATTGAATTGGCTGGGTGTGCCGTGCCCTGAGGACTGGGTTGAAAACCCTTGCTTTAGAGTGACATCTAGTATCCGGAGTCAGGTCTGTGATTGCAAAGTTCTAGAAGGAACCCAAGTGCTTGGTCATTGCTTTAGAGTGACATCTAGTGTCCAGTTTCAAGGTCTGTGATTTTAAGAGTTCTGGAAAGAACCCTGGCAGATGAAACCGCACTGAGGGTTGTCCCAGCAGTGACCAGACCAGATGCTTTGGGGGAGCATATAAAATATGGGGAAATACCGGTACTGGATTCCAGCTCTGGTTCCAACAGAGCTGGAGCAAAACAGCAAAAGTAGAGACTGACGCGCAAACCAATAGGGAGATAATATCAAAAAACAGTTTATTCAGAATATTCATATCAAGGACCCGCCACGGTCCGTGTTTCGGCGCCAAAGTGCCTGCCTCAGGGGTCACAAACAACTTTCTCTAAGAAGAAACCTGTCACATGGTGTTTGCTGATCGGTTGGCTGGTCTTTTGTTCTCTCTGTGGATTAACTTGTTTTTATAACCACGTGCATACATAAAGGAATTATTCAAGCCAATCAGCTTCTTCTCAGAGAAAGTTGTTTGTGACCCCTGAGGCAGGTGCTTTGGCGCCGAAACACGGACCGTGTTGGGTCCTTGATATGAATATTCTGAATAAACTGGTTTTTTGATATTATCTCCCAATTGGTTTGCGCATTGGTCAGCCTCTACTTTTGCTGTTTTGCTTTGACTCTCTGTGGAGGCTCCTCCTGTCTTCTTGGATTTGCTCTCCAACGGAGCTGGAAACATAAAAATACTGGAGGATAATTACTGGCTTTATACCTGTAAAGTGAGACATAAGACAGTTTATTTCTGTTTATAGACCTTTAGTCGCCCTTTAAAAGAATGTTTTCCCTACTTCCCAAGGAGCTGAACATTTTGGTGGATTATGATGAGAAGGGCTACCTGCTACAGATTTTCACCAAACCAGTACAAGACAGACCAACTGTGTTTCTGGAAGTCATCCAGCGACATAACCACCAGGTCAGTTCTTCACTTGAAGGACAGGAATAATTGATCTGTTCGCTACAGGGCAGGATTAACTCTTCAGTGGGCCCTAGGCAAACCAGCCCATCAGGTTCCTCCACTGTAATATAAATACATTTTAAAACTCCCACAAATAGGGCCCCCATGTGATTCTGAAAACAGAGGGAAACCGGCAGAGGAGGACGCAGCAGGTAAGATGCTCAACTCGCTTTGACTAGAGGGAAGAGTGGAGAGAATTGGCAGTGGTAGCTCTGGGCGCAGGGCAGGCCGTACCTCTAGGCAAACTAGGCAGTCACTCAGGGCAGCAGCCTCTGGGGGGCAGCAAAGAGCAGCTGCTGTCAAAGAAAACAATAGATCTCAATAGCCACAAAAACTCAAAGAATCATTAGCACATACTTTGTACCTGCAGGAAGAATAGATATGATGTCCAAATGCTTTTATAGGATGATTATGATGTTGGGATGATCATTGTTCCTGAGTTCAATTATTAATATTTTAGGAGGGGGGGGGGGAGTGATTGCAAGGTTACTAGGATTATCAAAGTTAATTGAGAGGGAACACAAGACTGAATGTTCACCTCCTAGGGCACCTAATACTCCTGCACCAGCCCTGTCTGGATGGTGTTATTTAAGTTTTATACTTAGAATGGGGTAACATTTGACTCTGACTCCGTGAGACTTGGTGTACTGCTGCTGTGATTCAGGAAATGGCAGCTACTAATATATACTACTGTACATGACTATAACTCACTTTGAGCTGCTACTGAAAAAAAACAGCTGAGGATCAGATCTTGGGGGGGGGGGTGGGGGGGGGTGGGGGGGTGGGGGGGTTCTTAGACTCTTCTCCATTCCAGAATAGAATGTTTCATCAGCTGATACTGGACCAGAGATACTTAAATACTAGAGGTTTTCCTATGTTGCTTCTATGGAAAAGAATCAAGTATATATGGTGCACTGTGTGTGTGTCTAACTTCCAGTTATTTTTGGAAGACATTTTTGCTTGATGAATTGTATTTCAGTTACATTCTGGAACATGTTAATATACAATAATTTTAGGATATGAAATGTTAGTTATTTTAGTCCGTTGTTTTGAGGGTATGGGGAAGCGATATGATGACTGCGTGGGGGAGCAGAAACAGAGATTAACCTCCATGGCTTCAGCTTTTTGACATCATGCTCCTGTTCTCAATCTAACCTCCTTGGATAGATTGAGAACAGGAACGTGAACCGTGCAGCCAGAGCTGAAGACAGCTGCTTCCGGCTGCCCCAGTCTGTCTCGCGGCTTCATCCCACTCACAGGAAGTTGAAAAGGCGGGTTGAAGCAGCAAACAGACCAGGGCAGCTGGAAGCAGCTGCCTTCAGTGCTGCCCCGCACCACGGCTAACTGCTGGAAACAGGGAGGAGAGATCATGTAGCTGGCCGGACCCGAAAGAAGGAAGGAAGTGCTCAGCTGCCTGACCGCAGGGGCAGGGAGCTGGGAGCCTGAGGAAGCAAAAAACTACCTGGCTGGCCACTATTGTTGAGGGGGGGCCTGAGACAGAAATGGGGGCCTGGGCCCCCGAGGCCCCTTGTAGCTACACCACTGGTGAATATTAACAGATATTTTTTCAGTGCCTTCCCATATAGGTTTTTCCTTAATTTCTCTCATTTCTTCGTGGTTTTTATTTTCCGTACCTTTTCCTTTATTTTATTAGATTTTCGGCTTTTCAATTTTCTTTCTTTTTCGTGTAACCTGTAACCCCTTTTAGGCCTGAGCACCGATCTCGATTTGAGCCTTGTGCTTTTTACTGTAAAAAGGTTTGATGCTTCTGTAAAATGTGGTATATTAGGAGATAAATGTATTGTAAAGTAGTATCTTGTTTCTTTCAGAGATGGGTTAACACAAGTAAAGTTCTTAACTTATCCAAGCTGCATCCCATGACTTAGATACTTTGCAGGCTCTTGTCTGTCATCACTTTGATATCTTTGTTCTGTTTCTGCTCCAGGGATTTGGTGCTGGAAACTTCAACGCTCTTTACCAAGTGTTAGAAGATGACCAGGCTGTCAGAGGAAACCTCACTACGTCAGGTCCTTAATGTAGTGCTGACATCAAAGAAACCACGCGCCTCATAACCATTACTAGTAAATCTAATTTGCTGCATTTTATGTGTGTGTAGAGTGGGGGAAAGTTGTGAGAGTAACGTAAGTGCTTGGGCCCCCAGACCTATTCCCAGTAGTATGCAAATTCTCCTGCACAAATGTATGGAATCTGTAAAATGCACAAGTACGTTACAACTCCACGCCTGCCCTGACCAAATTGTAACCCAGAGATGCCTACACATTATGGACCTTATTTTAGAAGCCTTATTCGTGATTTACAGGTGTAAATATAAGCGTTTCAATGTATGTATCACAGTGGCATAGCCAGAAACAATTTTTTTGGGGAAGGAAGGGCCAATGTTTTACATGGGTGACCACTAGACACCACATTTTCTTTTCCCTCCCTTCACTGATCCCTAGCCAAAATTAAAATTAAACATAACTTAGCAGCTGGGTATCCCCAAACCCCACCAACTGAAGAAATGTGGAGCCAGCACCGAGTCACAACAGTGCAGCAATCAATGACAGCACTTTCAGTTGGTAACACTGGCACTGTGAACATGCTCAGGTCTTGGGGCTGTGAGACCAGCTCAAAGTGCCCCATATTTCTTCAGTTAGCAGTACTTGGGGATCGCCACTAGGTACAGAAATAGGGCTGCTGGGTGAGCCTGAGAAAAAAGTGGAGGAGTCCACCCCGGCCCAGGCCTACCCATGGCTGTGTTCCTGGTATATCACATATGTGTGTGAAACCCAGTTTCAGAAAGCTGCTTTTTAAACATGTAAACATCAAGGAAGTGTGATTTGGGCAGGACTAAAGTCTTTACGTGTGTTCCCTATTTCACAAAGGGAATCTGCATGTAGGTGGGAAAATTCACATGTCCAAATTTACACCTGCTCAGATGCATGTATAGGGTTTGAAAAAGTGCTTGTTTTCACCAGCCCTTTCTAGGACGGCTAAGGGGAGTTACCCTGTTAATTCCCTGTTATTCATTTCCCTCTCAGAAGCAAATATATGGTGAATTCTGTACTTAATTAGCAGTGGTCACGTATGTAGGTTTGAAAAATGACTGACACACATGTGTAAGTTCCAATGTGTACACATGAAATTCCACCATAGATGTGTAAGTTGCGGAGTAACTGCCATTGGCGCTTTTCAGCGTGTATCCTTGTAACATGGAAGCTCATGTGGCACAAGCCAGCATATATTCTTGCACTCCTGCATACATTGTAGAAAAGGCTATCGCGGGAATTTTAAATGTCCTGACCTGGATGCCTCAATTCCCATTTCTATGATCTATCTAAAATAGGCAATCTTCCCTAGCATCCTATCAGACCAGTCCAGACCAATGGGTTGTGTCCTTGTACCAGCAGATGAAGACAGAGGAAAAAATAGTTCTTATGACTTGCCTCTCAGGGGTATTATACAGCATAGAATGTTCAGGATTTCCTCTGTTTCTCAAGTGGATAGATGACGGGCTAACAGCCCTGCTCCTGACCTGGTTTAGAACTAGCTTTAACCATCCTTTTGGGGTTTTCTGCTCCTGAGCCAGTTTTATACTGAGACTCAGTTGAGTTTGGGTTTGCCTATTTGGCTAGTTCTTCTGAATCAGCTTCTCAGCTGTATTCCACTTGAGGTGGGGGTGCCTTCCTGGGCTTGTTCTCCTGACACAGTTTAATGCCTTGAGTTTTGTTGAAATGCCTTCTTTGGCTTAAGCTCCTGTTTAAAAAAAGGCAGCTGTTCTGTGGAGCTGAGGTATATCTCAGAAGTCTCTATACTAACTATACCCTTTGGTATTGCACAGTGGTGACATTCAGCTATGTTGCACAATGGCAGGAACCACCTTGGCACATTTTCAGGAACCATCTTGGATGCACATTGGCGGTGGCCACCTGTATTACACAATGGCAGTACTCCTCTGGGTTGTTCCCCTGTAGCCTGAGGGCTGGGTTGAAAACCACTAGTCTATAAAATACTGAGTGGAGTTGAACGGGTAGACAAAAATTGCTTGTTTACTCTTTCCAAAAATACAAGGACTATGGGGCATGCAATGAAGCTACTAAGTAGTAGATTTTAAACAAATCTGAGAAAATGTTTCTTCACTCAACAGGTAATTAAACCCTGGTCAGCAGCTGTAACCGGGTTAAGTTCCACTGGGTAGGCTGAATCGTGTAACTGCTTAAAGTTATCTGGATGAGTTGGGTCAAACAATCGCATTGTTCAACTTACCTGGATATATCAAACTATATTCCCAGTGTTCCTCTGACTTCATCTTAATCCTGAGAAAAATAGATACATTTTTTTCTCCAAAGACAAGCAGGCCATTAATATTCTTGCATCTGGGTGATGTCATCTGCATTCCACAATCCAAAAAAAAGACCAAGTTCCCACAAACCATATTTCTCTTTTGATCTAGGTACAGGAATAATAGATTTTAAATGCTCCTAGGTTTCAACCTAATTCATGTTTAATGTGGGATATAAACAGCATAAACAGGGCCGGTCAAACCCGGTAAGCAGGGTAAGCACTGCAGGAGGGTGCATGCCTTCAAGGGCGTCACTTTGCAAGCAATCAACCTCTTCTGAGTATCTAATCTCTGCTGCTCATCTCAGTCTGGCTCCAAAGCTGTCAGCTCTCTGTCCCGTCCCCTCCCCCCTCCCAAGCAGAGAAATACCCTCCTTGTGTTTGTCAGAGGACGTCACTGCCTCTGAAATAACTTGTGGGAGCTCAGCTAACCTCTGTCCTCTGCCCAGAGAGGGCTCAGACAGAGACAGCACAGCAGAGCCTGGACCCTTGTTTTGTCAGAGACTGCTGTTTTGTGCTGCACCTGACCCACCCTTTTCCATCCCCACCCCCAACACAGCAACTCACAGGACAGGAGGGCTAGATACCTGCGTTCAATTCCTAACCATCACCTAGCTCTCATTTCCACTTCAGTAACTCCTGTTAGTCTGTCCAACTCAGATTGTAGAATATGTTAGTTAATGCAGATTAAGTCTGTCCTAGCTAGATCCTAAGCTGTGCTCGATGGGAAGGCTATTGTGCTGCATGTAGAGTCTAACTTCTTAGGATTTCAGGTTAATTTTTGAAGAATTTGAAGAGGGGCTATCTCTGTTCTACATGCGTGACTGCAAGGCCAAGTGTCTGAATAGGGATCTGTTTGTTAGATTCTGAAATTTTGATAACACATTGTTTTTCAGAGTTGGCAAGACTATGTTCTCCTAATTCCTGGTCTGTGTGCTAAGTTATTTTTCTTCTATACTGGTGTAATATTTTCAATGATGCCATGGCTGGTAAAAGGGGTGTGTCTACTGTGGGGGCGGAGCCATAGTGATCCCGCCTCTGGATGGGTAGGGGCGCCGACTAATAGACTGCAGGAGGGCGCTAGAAACCCTAGGGCCGGCCCTGAGCATAAATAAGCAAAATACATAAGTAGAAACTCTGAACGTTGAGTACCTGATTCTCATAACACGAATACAACACGTAGTAGGGTACCGGTATCCCTATAACCAGCCCCTCCAAATGACACACTGATTACAATTTATAGCAAATTACTAATCTATGAAAAGTTATTCTATTATTATACTTCCTCTGGTACGACCATATGCTGCACAAGCCAGCATGTTTGAAAATATAAGTGGAATCAAATAAAAATGGTACTGTCATGTCCCCTACCTCAACGCAAGCGGTGTCCTTGGGATGTGCGGGGTCCCGTCGACACGCACACTTGACTGGCACTGCCTGAGCCATGTGTGTGTAGTCCTCTCTGGGTTTATTCAGAGAGCGGTGGTTGCAGGCTTCTTAATTGCTTTGCTTCCGTGTACCTGGGTCTGCTCTTCCTCTGCCTGGGTTTCCTTGCTTCTCTCCCATTGGTCTTCCGGTTCCTCCTTCCCCTGCTCTTGTTCTATGGCTGTGCCCCTTCTCCCTGCTGATGTCAGATGCCAGCACTTTATTAGCTGAGCTCTCCCTGGACTCCATGCTTCGGCTTCTACTTTGGTAGGTGTTTCTAACTCTGTAGTCTGCTTCTTATCTACTGGTCCCTCTTTGCTGACTTTGCCTGTAAGCTGGATTACCCTTCTGCCTACCAACCGTCTACTGACTTTCGTCTGTACCTGGATTACTCTCTTGCCTGCCGCCTGCCTACTGACTTTCGCCTGTACCTGGATTACTCTCTTGCCTGCCGCCTTCCTACTGACTTGCCTGTACCTGGATTACTCTCTTGCCTGCCACCTGCCTACTGACTGCCTCTTGTACCTGGATTACTCTCTTGACCTGTTGCCTGCCTGGCCGATACATTCATAACCCCGCTTCCAGCTCAGTCCCGTAAGTCCTGCAGGCCGCCCACACCTAGGGGCTCAACATCTGGGGAACGGCGGTCAGCGCAGGAGAAACATGGGGTTGTCCAGCCGCCAAGCAGAACCTGGTCCGAGTACCGGGCTCAGCAGCGATCTACTTGGTACAAGAACTCACAAGTCTGACAGGTACCAACAATAAAGAACGAGATTGTGGATGAAGCAGCTCATAGGCTTGTTTGCTTTGTTTTGTTTGTACGGGGAATCGATATGACAACTACACGGGGGAGCAGAAAGAGAGCTTAACCTCCATGGCTTCAGCTTTTTTTTACATCATGCTCCTGTTCTCAGTCTAACCTCCTTGGGGCAGCTAGTGAGCCACGCAGCCAGCACTGAAGACAGTGTCTTCCGACTGACCCAGGCTGTCTTGCTGCTTCATCCCACTCACAGGAAGTTGAAAAGTCGGGATGAAGCAGCAAATGGACCGGGGCAGCAAGAAGCAGCTGCTTTCAGTGCTGCCCCGCACCGCGGCTCACTGCTGGAAACAGGGAGGAGAGATCATGCAGATGGCTGGACCTGAAGGAAGGGAGAGAGAGCTCAGCTGCCTGACCGTGGGGACAGGGAGCAGGGAGCCAGAAGCCTGAGGAAGCAAAAAAACACCTGGCTGGCCACTATTGTTGGGGGGAGGTCTTAAGACAGAAATGAGGGTGGGGGGCTTTACCCCCAAGTCCTCTTGTGGCTATACCACTGGTACATATTAATTGATATTTTTTCAGTGCCTTCCCATCCTTTCTTTATAGTTTTTATTTTCAGTACCTTTCCCTTTGTTTTATTAGATTTTCAGCTTTTTAAGTTTTCAAGTTTTCTTTCTTTTTCACATGGCCTGTAGGCACCTTTTAGGCCTGAGCACCAACCTCGATTTGAGCCTTGCCTCTTTTTGATGCTCAAGACTGATGAATTTAATTTAGCAGCGATTCTTTTCTTGATGTCTAAGAAGACCCCCAGTGGCTTCAAAAGCTGAGGTCACAGGTCCAGCAGGAAAAACTTATTGGCTCCTCGAAGGCTGGTCCATTGACATAGACATTGGCACCAGAAGCATCCACTTCAGTGGCTGCCCAGACTTCATCTACCACTGGGAAGTTACTGGCATCAAGGAGGTCTTTACCTCCCTCAACATTGGGCACTGATAGTAGGCCCTGGGACTGGTCAGCATCGGACCTGACACTGAGCTAGGGTTGTACTGAACATTCAGCCCCCTAGTGCCCTGAATGCATTATTCATATTTGGTACATCCCGACTGAGGACACATACAGGTTCTACACGTTCTATGTTGTCCTCTTTGGTGATGAGGGACGAGATGCTGGGCATCAAGGGAAACCAAAGAAGCACAAGCATCAGTCCCCCTTTGAACCATGGTTCTGGGTTGCCAGCGCTTCAGCATTGCCGATACCCAAGAAGTGCCAGCACCAAGAGGATAGCTATCCCTCCTTGGTGGAAGTGCGAGTGCACCAGTCTTCGAACAGCCAGGTTCCCACTTCCAGTTCGACACTGGCTCTTTCTCAGGCTGTTTTCAAACCAGCTCCCCAGCCTTTGCCAATGCCTGCCCTTGATGAGTGTTACTGGGCCATACTGAGGAAGGAGCTGGCATAGATGTTTCAGCTGTACACCACTCAGTTATTGAGGCTGCTTGCACCAGCTGTGGCTCATTCTCAACTTCCTGAGGCCCTTAGTCTGCCTATGGAGTGGTCTTCAATGCTGATGCCTCAACAAGTGTCATCAACATCGATCCATGCGGTACTGCTCTCTACATCAGGGGAAAAGCTCCCCAAACTCTTGAGAGTAGGGCTGTACCTCAGCACTCTCCAGGGCATGGACATGGTTCCACTGAGCTGGGACAGGCACAGACTCATTCTGCCCATCTGGATTATTGCGAGGAGTCTGACTTGGACCACTCATGGGAGTCAGATGAAAATCCACATTACTTCTTGTTGGAGGAGTCATATGGAGTTCCTTCTGACCTCTCCCTCTTCAAGAGAGGCATAAATCTCTACCTGAGATGTTATCTGTCCTGAACTATGAACCCCTTCATAAGGAAGGGGTCATAGTTCCATTACACCCTATCCTTAAAGATGTACTGATGAAGAATTGGGAATCTCCACACTCGTTGCATATTGTACCGAAAAAGATGGATATGCGGTATTGTATCTAGAGGTTTCTCAGATTTGAGAGGGTGTAATTGTCTCAACACTCTCTGGTGCTTGAGTCCATTCTCAAACAAGCCAGAAGTTTCAGGACTTATGCCTTGGTTCCCCCAGGTAGAGAGGCTCAGACTCTGGATTCATTTGGGAGAAAGGTTTATCAGGCCTCAATGTTCATTAACTGCATCCAGTCCTACCAGCTCTACATCAGCATGTACTTGAAGTCTTTGGTGCACAGTGTGTTCACTCGCAGACTCACTCCCTCAGAAGCAAGCTGCAGAACTTCATTAGTTGGCCAACGAGCAACTGAAGTGCAGGAAATATCTGGACAGGGGTGCTTATGACACCTTTGATATTGTGTCCAGACTCTCCGCTATGGGTGTGGAGATGCGCAAACTATCATGGCTGTATGTCTCTAGCATTGAATCAGTGGTTCAGGAAAGATTAGCAGATGTACTATGCCAAGGAGATAATTTTGGGGGTGACAAGATGAAGCAGGTCACAGACCTCATCAAGAAACATACTATTCAGTCCCTCTCTCATCAGCCTCCAGCTTTGTGCTCCTCTACTAGGTGATTGAGCCTAGGCAGTGAACCTGTTACTCTCAAAGATGTAGGTTTCCACCACCTTCCCACTCTACTCAGCAGCCCCAGTCCTAATGCTCCCGACCAAATCATCCACAGAAGACCCAGCTGGCTCCCCAGTCAAAGAAAGGGATGAGCTTTTGACTGGCTCCAGGAAAGCATAGCTGCCATCCAAGTAGCTGTCCCGGCTGGCCTACTGGTGGGAGGGAGGCTGAGTTTTTATCGAAGGTGGCCCCTTATATCTACCGACCAGTACGTTCTTCAAATAGTCTGACTTGATTACGCACTTCATTGGCATCAGAAACCACCAAATTGCCCACCAAGAGCATCATACATCAGCTCTCAGCACAATCAGGTAATTTTACAGGAAATCTCTGCCCTTCTACAGGCCAATGTGGTTGAACCCATGCCACCCAGGGAAGAAGGGAAGAAATCCTATTCCAGGTACTTCCTTGTGCCCAAAAAGACAGGGGAATTTTGGGCCATCCCGGACCTAAGGGCCCTAAACAAATTCCTGGTCAAAGAAAAGTTCAGGATGATTTCCCTTGGCACCCTTCTCCCCATGATCCAGGAACAAGATTAACTATGCTCTCTGGACTTGAAAGATGCCTATACTCACATTTCAATACTTCCCATCCACAGGAGGTATCTCAGATTTTGAGTAGGGAAACACCACTGTCAGTACCATATTCTGTATTTTGGTCTCACATCCGCTCTCAGGGTCTTCACCAAAAATTTAGCAGTAGTCGCAGCATTGCTATGCAAACTGGGAGTTTATGTATTCCCCTACCTGGATGATTGGTTGGTCAAGAACACATCTCTCGAAGGAGAGCAAGAGCCAATGCGGAGAACTATTCAGGTCCTGGAGCTCCTAGGGTTTCTCATAAACTACCCTAGGTCCCATCTTCTCCCAACTCAGGGATTGGAATACTTAGGATCCCTGCTCAATACGGTGTGAACTCAGGCATTTCTGCCCCCAGTGAGAGCAGATACCTTGATAGCAGTCATCTCACAGGTGTAGCAGCAAACATGTCACAGCTTGGCAGATGTTGAGATTGTTAGGCCACATGGCCTATGTCACTCCCATGGCTATCCTCCATTTGAGAGGTGCCCAATGGGCTCTGGCTTTCCAGTGGTCTCAAGCCACCGGGAACTTAGCATATGTCATCCGAGCACCTCCAAAGCTGGTTCAATCCCTCCTTTGGTGGACAATTCAGCCCAATTTGACTGTGAGACTTGCATTCCAAATTCCAGTTTCTCAAAAGGTGTTGGCAATGGATGCATCCAGCGGGATGGGAGGAACTCATGTGAATGGGCTTCACAGCCAAGGGGTGTAGTCTGCTCAGGAGACAGATCTCTACATCAACCTCCTGGAGCTAAGGGCTATTTGGTTTGCTCTAAAGGCTTTCAAAGATCGGCTACAGAATCAAATTGTTCTCATCCAAACCGACAATCAGGTTGCAATGTATTATGTGAACAAGCAGGGGCATATGAGATCTTACCCTTTTGTCAGGAGTCAGTAGCCCCCCCCCCCCCCCCTTCATGGGATGGCACTACAAGCAATGTACCTGGCTGACAAGGACAACAGCCTGGCGGACAGACTGAGCAGGGTAATGCAACCTCACAAGTGGTCTCTCAATATGGGCATAGTCTAAAAGGTCTTTTAAGAATGGGGCTCCCCCTCATTGGATCTTTTCACCACTTATCTCAACAAGGTCCCTCAGTTCTGTTCCAAGCTCAGATCACATGGCAGATTAGCATCAGATGCCTTCCTCTTTCATTAGGGGGAATGTCTTCTGTATGCATATCCTCCAATACCTCTCATAAAGAAGATTTTTCTGAAACTCAGGCAAGATTAGGGAACAGTGATCCTAATCACACCATTCTGGCCAAGATAGATCTGGTTTCCTCTTTTTTGAGTTGTCCTCAAGGAGCCATGGAGATTGGAGTGTTTTCTGACCCTCGTAACTCTGAACGAGGAGTCCCTTCTACATCCCAACCTCCAGTCACTGGCCCTCACAGCCTGGATGTTGACAGCATAGAATTTCAATCTTTGAATCTGCCTGAGGGCATTTCTAAAATCCTGTTTACTTCCAGGAAAGATACTACTAAGCAGTGTTATTCTTTTAAATGGAGAAGGTTTGCTGTCTAGTGTGGGCAAGGCCCTAGATCCTCTTTCTCTTGCCCTACACAAAAACTACTTGAATACCTCCTGCACTTCTCTCATAGCTTACCATTTTCGGGTAGTGGGTAAGATCATCTCTGTGCAGACTCTAGTTGTTCGATTCACGGGAGGTTTGATGTTGATAAAGTCCCCAGTCAAACCTCCTATTGTGTCATGAGATCTCAATGTTGTTCTAACCCAGCTGATGAGAGTTCCTTTTGAGCCATTTGATTTCTGTCATCTGAAGTATTTGACATGGAAAGTCATGTTTTTGGTGGTGGTCACTTCAACTCGCAGAGTTGCGAGCTTCAGGCCGTAGTAGTTGATCCACATTACACTAAGTTTCATTACAAAGTGAGTTCTTCGCACACACCCTAAGCTCTTCCCTAAGGTAGTGTCAGAGTGCCACCTTAACCAATCAGTTGTTCAGTTGTTCTTGCCAACATTTTTCCCCAAACCACATGCCCATCCTGCCAAACGTGTACTGCATACCTTGGACTGCAAGGAGCATTAGCCTTCTATTTGGAGCAGACTAAAGCCCGTAGACAATCCACCCCGCTTTTTGTTTCCTTGGACCCAAACAGGATGGGTGTTGCCATCGGCAAATGCACTTTTTCCAATTAGCTAGTAAATTGCATCTCTTTCACTTATGCCCAGGTTTGTCTGACTCTAGAGGGTCATGTCAAGGCTCATAATGTCAGAGCCATGGCTACTTGAGGTCAGCCTCCATCGAGGAGATTTGCTAGACTACGTTGTGGTCTTTGGTCTACACATTCACATCTCACTATTGCCTTGAACAGAATACCTGATATATTTGCCTGTTCAGTCAGACGGTTCTGCAAAATTTGTTTGGTGTCTAGAATCCAACTCCAGCTTTCTAGGCCCAGTTTTGTTCTGTTCCAGGCTGCACGTTCATAACTAGCCTGTATATTGTTTAAAGCTGATTGACTTCAATGCCTTGATGTTTCGAGTCCCTATTGTCCTAACATTGTTGTTTTCAGTGAGCCTGGTAGCTAGGGATTCCCACATGTGAGAACACTAATGGCCTGCTTGTCCTTGGAGAAAGCAAAGTTACTTACCTGTAGCAGGTGTTCTCCAAGGACAGCAGGCCAAGTATTCTCACGTACCCTCCCGCCTCCCCTAGAAGTTATATTTCTTCAGCTATATTATTCTATTGAGGAACTTGCCCTCACACATTGGGCAGGAAGGCATCCGCACATGTGCAGTGGGATGCTGCTAGAAATTTTTACTTTCTGTATGCACTAGGCAGCATTCGCACCAGGCTTCGTCGGATGACATCACCCAGATGTGAGAATACTTGGCCTGCTGTCCTCAGAGAACATCTGCTCTAGGTGAATAACTTCACTGTTCCAACCGACAGATCCACTGAACAAAATTTATGCAGTGAGTGTGGGGGAAGAGGATGTTTTAAAAATCTGTCTTGGTAACTCCTGAATTTACCTGACATCAAGCCCAATTGGCACCTTGAAATGTAGGATCAGAGGCCACTATATTAACCTAAAGCAATTCCAAAGTATCAAGGGCCACAGATAGAAAGCAGGCTAGATAGAAAGCTCTATTACAAGAAATAAACTAAACTAGAAAACAGACAGTTCACAGAAAGAGTCCAAGATAAGGATGTCTTGAGCTTGCCATATGAAGGCAGAGCTTTCCGAACCTCTCCTGGGACCCCACAGTCCATCAGGTTTTTAGAATAGCCATAATGAATGAGTAGGAAGCAAACTTTGCATCTTTTGGATCTCCAATATGTACAGAGATATCTCAAGCATTTTCATTGTGGATATCTTCAAACTGTGGCTAGATGTGGAGTCTTCATGACCGCTTATGGAAGCCCTGAACTAAGGCTTTTCTCCTAGTCAGGGCCTTAAAGCCAACAGATAAATCCCTCCACGGGATTTCATCAAGGAACATTATTACCGTCAAAATCTCATTGCTAAGAGTATATTCGAAAAATCTCAATCTGATTAGTTGATACAAATCTCCTCTCTCCAATTTGTAGATGTGTACCTTAACAAAATAGACTAACGGAAACTTAGCAAACTCAGACCAGAATCTCTCTCTCCTTGTATGTTAGAAAGCTGCGTTTGTAGGGTTAGACCTATTTCTGATAATGCATGGATGAGCTCACTTTAATTTACATTATTATCTACAGTAGAATCATAGGATCAAAAAGCACCAAGTTTATGTCCAATTCTTATTTGTAAAACAGAGACAGGATCACCACTACCTTGTGTGTGGAGAGTTGCTTTTTGGATTTCAGTTTTTGTACTCTGATTAGAATTTCTGCTTATATAGCAACAGTTTCATGTCTGTTTGGTATTGGTAACAGTATGTTTATTGATAAAGGAAATGAAACGGGTTTTGGATTTATCTCATGCCCTTTCTCAGTTGTAGTTCAAGGTGAGTTACATTCTGGTACAGTAGGAAGCAATGGAGGGTTAAGTGACTTGTCGAAGACTGCAAGGAGTAGTGCTGGGTTTTGAATCCAGCCTCTCTGGTTCTCAGCCTGCTGCTCTAACCATCACACTATGTCTCCTGGCAAAGCACTGTTTAATGATAAGAGCCTTCATGCTGCTTTGGGGAATATTAAGGGACCTGTTTACCATGGGCGTAGCCAGACCTCGCCAGGAGGGGGGGCCAGAGCCTGAGGTGGGAGGGCACTGTTTAGCCGCCCCCCCCCCCCCCGAGCCGCCACCACTGCCACCACATCGGACCCCCCCTGCCGGCCTGCCCACGATCCCCTTCAACCCCCCTCCCGCCACCAACTCTCCCCCGCCGTCGCCGCAAATGATACCTTTTTTGAAGAGAGACTTCCTTCCGCGCTCGAGTAGCGCCTTTCTTCAACGAAGTTCCGGCAATCAGCTGTTTCGACGCCGGCACAGCTGATCGCCAGAACTTCGTTGAAGAAAGGCGCTACTTGAGCGCGGAAGGAAGTCTCTCTTCAAAAAAGGTATCATTTGCGGCGACGGGGCGGGCGGCGATGGCGGGGGAGAGTTGGTGGCGGGAGGGGTGTTGAAGGGGATCGTAGGGCAGGGGGCCAGGGCCAAATCTACAGGGGCCCAGGCCCCATGTAGCTACGCCACTGCTGTTTACTAAAGCACACCAAGCAATTAGCTCACAAATTAAGCATGGTAACTGTTACAACACTGACATAAGTGTGATCATTTGTGCGCTAACTACCTGAGAGGGAACTGGGCGGGTTACAGGTGGAGAATGAACATGAACAGCTTGCACTTAGCACCTTGACCTGTCACTTGTGCAATTAGCACAGGTGAACTGCCTCCAACATCGATGACAGTAAGTGCACCTGTACTAATTGTGAACACATAATGAAAGGGTGTAGAACTTGTCCATGTGGTAACTTCTGGGGACATGCTGGCATGCCCTCAACGGTTTGCACACGGCCTTTGCACTTACCATGCGTTAATTTTTGCAGTTAAAGCACAGTACATGTAAACTTGTTTGCTGTTAGTATTGTATGAAACAAATGTTGTAATGTTACCATTTTGACTTTGTAGCATGAGCTACAGTAGGTGCATGGAAAATTAAAAAAAAATTTGTAAATGTTTATTCAGACATGTTAGCATTATTATCGTCTCTGTTGTGAGGCTAATTAAAGAAGCAAAATGTTGGTACTGGAGACAAATTCTTATTGGCATTCTTTGGCATTTTCTCTACTGCTTAATAAAACTGATTTAACTGAAAATTGTCCATTCTGTATCTTTACTTTACGTATGTCCATGTGATACCTGGGTTGGGTTGCATGAGAAGCAGCATAGATGCATCCCAACATTCTTCACCTGCGTAATGGTGGGTGTGATGAGGGAGAGGTATCAAAACTTTTAAAAAGCCTGGCAACACAGGAATTAGGCCCCAATACAAAAGCTTATTGTGCTAGCAACATCCGATTTTGACTGGTTCAATCCAATTATTCCGCGAGTAATACACAGAGGGGTTCTGTGTGGTTTTTACCTTTCGCAGTAGCAGCCAAACAGAAGCGTAAGTAAATGTATTACAACGAGCTGATTAGTTTTAAAACAAGCATTCCAAGCAATGCACTGAAAGGAGGACCTCCCTTTAATGAACACATTTTTACAGGAGGACAAGAGCTGTCATAGCATGATAGTGGCTTCTCGGTGCAGTCTGCTGTTAATATTTAAATAGTATTTGCACGGGTGTCTCGCCCGTAACAGTGCTGTGAAGTTGTCATGGAACCAAAAAGTACGTTGTGGAAGTGCACTCATGGGACTCGCAGTTTTGAAAAAAAAGCTACACACCGCTTTCATACACGCATATATAAACAATAACCCCCCCCTTCCCAGGATGTGATGACGTGGAACCCCACGTGAAGAAACTTTCACGCCCCGGGTGGTTTATTGCTTACTAGCTGTTAAGCCCGTTAAAACAGGCGAGATTTCCAGCTACCCTCCTCGCCGCCGCTCCCTCCCCCCTCCGTGCCGGGCCCCCTGCACTGACCTGACAGCGCTTCTCACCTCCGTGTGGAAGCGCTGCAGGCAGCAGCAGAGCGATCTGCTGCTGCCTGCAGCGCTTCCACACGGAGGTGAGAGGCGCTGTCAGGTCAGTGCAAGGGGCCCGATACGGAGGGGGGCGGGAGCGGCGGCGGAGATGGGGGGGAGGGTGGAGGTTGGTGTCCACCCAGCAGCGTCCGACAGTCCGACTCCGTTTCCCTCTCTGTTCCGTCCTCTGACGTCATCACGTCTTGACGCGAGGGCGGGACAGAGAGGGAAGTCACTACTGCGCATTTGTAGGCGAGTCGGTCACTTGTCATTTATATGTTTGATATGCGTTTATGAAAGCCGTGTGTAGCAGTGGAACACAGTAAAGGCGCATCCACAGCACACACTAATCTGGGCATGCACATAGCATCCACACTTAGCGACTGGCCTATGCATGCGCTGCTTAGTGAATGGCTGTTCTACACATGCACTGGCACTTTCCCTACTGAGCTGCTTGCTGTAATAGCGAGCAGCTCATTTGCATGAATTTCCTTTGATCATCACTCGCTATTTCAATCTCATTAACTTTTACCGAGGAGCTAAAGGCAATGTTTTTCTTTTATGGGGACTTTTGTGCATTGGCGTCTTAAACTCAAGCTGTGCGTGAAAGATTCTGCTTATTTTACCTAGCAGCTGGGGAATTTAACATTTTTTTGTCATCAGTCTCTGGTAAGTCAAGAATTAGCCCATGCTTCAAATTTTTGTATCTCGCATCGACGTTGTTCACACTATTGCAAATCTTTGTGTCATCCACAAAAGACAAACTTTTCCTTCTAGCCCTTCAGCAAGATTATTCACAGACATTGAAAGAAAACCAGTCCAAGGCCTAAGACCTGAGGAACTCCACTACTCGCCTTTCTTTCTTCCGAGTGAGTTGCATTCAGCTCCATCCTCTGCTGCCTGTCAGTCAATTAATTTCTGGTCCCAAGGTGGTGAACTGGATCAGAAATTGGTTGACTGACAGATGACAGAGGATGGTGGCGAATGAAATTTGCTCAGAAGAAAGGGGAGTAGTGGAGTGCCTTAGGGATTGGTCCTGGAACCGATGTCTGTATGAGCAAAACTGCCAAGCAGTTAAGGAAAAGTTTGCCTTTTTGCAGACAACTCCAAGATTTGCACAAAAAGTGAACAACATGAGAAGTGATCTACAAAAATTGGAAGCATGGGCTAATGCTTGGCAGTTAAACTTTAATGTGAGGAAATGCACAGTGATGAATTCTGAATGCAGAAATCCAAAGGAGCTGCAGATGATAGGAGGAGAGAGACTGAGGAGTGGCCTAGTGGTTAGGGTGGTGGACCTTGGTCCTGGGGAACTGAGTTCGATTCCCACTTCAGGCACAGGCAGCTCCTTGAGACTCTGGGCAAATCACTTAACCCTCCATTGCCCCATGTAAGCCGCATTGAGCTTGCCATGAGTGGGAAAGCGCTGGGTACAAATGTAACAAAAATAAAATAGATACTATTGGAGATTCTACATGGAATGTTGCTATTCCACTAGCAACATTCCATGTAGAAGCCTGCGCGGCCACATTGGTGATCTGCAAGGGCCGACTTCTACATGGAATGTTGCTAGTGGAATAGCAACATTCCATGTAGAATCTCAAATAGTAGCAACAGTGGAGGAGTGGCCTAGTGGTTAGAGTGAGTGGTGGACTTTGGTCCTGAGGAACTGAGTTCAATTCCCACTTCAGGCACAGGCAGCTCCTTGTGACTCTGGGCAAGTCACTTAACCTTCCATTGCCCCATGTAAGCAGCATTGAGCCTGCCATGAGTGGGAAAGTGCAGGGTACAAATGTAACAAAAATAAATATGCAAAGATCGGGAGAGGGATCTCACTCAGGGTGATAGTGTTCAAGGATGAGATGGTGAAAACAATGCAAGACGGTGGTGTTCAAAAGCCAGAATGCTAGGGAAGGTGATAATACCCCTGGAAAAGTCATCAGTGAGTAATGTGTTCAGTTTTAGAAGTCAATATGGCCTTCTTTTACTAAGAGGAAAGCCCATAGGAATTTAATGGGCTTCCTCTCATTTGCCACACCGGGAAATGTTAGTGCGGCTTAGTAAAAGAAGCCCTAAGAATATAAACCAACACTTGAAGCACTTCTGAGGAAAGCAACCAAAATGATACGGGGTTTGCACCAAAGTTGTGAGAAGGTACTTGAAGACCTGAATATATCTACTCTATAGGAGAGAAGGGTCAGGGGAGATATGATAAAAAGATATTTAAATACTTGAAAGATATTAATGAACCAACAAATCGTTTTCAAAGACAGGAAAGCTATAGCACTAGAGAACACGAAAGTAAGCTGCAGGACTTAAAAGTGACACTAGGAAAATCATCTTCACAGAAAGGGTGATGGATGTCTGGAATGTCCCCCAGTGGAGGTAGTGGGGACAAAAACAGTGACTGAATTCAAAAAGGTGCGAGATAAACATAAGAGGTTCCCTATATATCAAGAGGAAAGAATCAAACCTAAACAAAAGACTTCACGCATCAAAAAAGGCAGAGAATGGTGTATCTTGTGTTCATTCTTTTTTTTTCTGGTGATCTCTTTCAAAGGAGGCCTTTGCTCAGAGCAAACAAGAGACCTAGAATCTGACCCTTGATCTAACCAGGCCATTTTTTTTTTTTTTGTTATCTGTTGTACTGTTATACATCCTATTTGATCTTCTTCTCTGCCTTTAGCTTTTTCAGCTAGGGATTCTCTCTGCTTGTCCCAGGCTTTCGCCAATTCGCAGAGCCGGTGTTGGGAGGCGGGGCTAGTGCTGGGCAGACTTCTGCGGTCTGTGCCCTGAAAATTGCAGATAGAAATAAAGGTCAGGTATACACAAAAAGTAGCACATGAGTTTATGTTGTTGGGCAGGCTGGATGGACCATGCAGGTCTTTTTCTGCCGTCATCTACTATGTTACTATGCTATGAATGGAGCGATAGGTACAATTCTAGCTACCTTACTGGGCAGCCTAGATCTACCATCATTTACTATGCTACTACGTGGACAGATGAGAAAATAGCATTAGATGCCAAGAGTCTTAGCATAATGCAACACTAGCAACCTTGTGACAGCTGTCTCTGTAAAATGGGATTCCAGCTTTTTCTCCCATTCTCCCCACCACCACCAACCAGCATCTTTTTAATGTACGTTATTAAAAAAACAAAAACAAAAAACAAAAAAAACCTTGAACCTGATATTCAAAAAGGCAAACATCTGGATGACAGCAGCTGTTATCCAGACATTTACCTTAGCCGCTGCTGTCCGTTGATATTCCATAGCACTCTCTGTATAGTGCTACTGAATATCCTTACAGAGCACTGTAACACTCGCCAGAAACTGCCAACGCAGTACTGGAATTTATCCTGAAATGGCGATATTCAGCTGGCTGTCCACTAGAGAGTTGCACGGGGACAGAAATCTAAGCTATCCCTGCTGGAATCGAAGCAGTCCTCGACAGCCCTGCAAGAATTTAATGGCACCTAAACAATAATTCTGATTCACTGTTTCTCTCTGGGTTCGAGCTGCAGCACCTTCAGGCAAGGAAGGAATGGAACTTGGAACACGCTGGTGTGCACGTGTAAGACTCGCCTCTGATTCGCTGGCACCGTGTGCTCAGAGGTCGCCACATGCACGTGAGAGTAGGTCAGGTGACCTCTGATGTCTATGCCTGTGTCAGAGCTGAGGCCTGCACATCAACCCAGGAGCAGAGAGAATGGAAGACTTTCTGCATCTGCATTGTTAAAGCAAGGAGGAGGAAGAGGAGGAGGAGGAGGAGGCACTCAAAAGAACTTGGTAGGTGAGAAGCTGGAGCAGGCGCAGCCTACACTTCTACAGGAACTGCTCCCATCCCCACGGGAACCTCACAGAACTGCTTCCATCCCCGCAGGAAACCCACAGATTCTGTGGGATTCCTGTGAACTCAGTTCCCGTGCAGGTCACTACTGTCCTCTAGCTACTTGGATGAAGTTAGGGCAGCTGTGTTCTGCTGTGTCTTCATCTGGACAGCTCCCTCAATACATCTGCTATCCAGGTAACAGTGGTGCTCGCTGCTCAGGACTAACTTCAACTACTGAGGCTAGTGTTTCATTAAATGCCAACTATGGTGGCTGAATATTTAGCCATTACTTGTTAAAAAGGCATCCCACAATTATTGATGGGATAACACTGTTTACTTTGCAGAACAGGTGTCTCCCAATAAACTACAAATAATAATAATAATAATAATAATAATAATAAACAGTTCATCTGTATGAAAAGTCAGTATCTTTATGGTATGCTTTATAAAAGTTACTATAATACAATGGTACATAGTATTGAATTCACAAAAATATGAACAAATATGTACAGCAAGACACATCCACAAGGAAACACTTTTTTTTTCCAAAACAAGATACATTGTGAAGATGGCTCCTATGTGCATAAAAAACATCTCTTAAATTTATAAACTGACTCAAAAACGAAAAAACAGGACACTTTTAAGTCTCCAAAAAGCAGGTTCTATATCAAAAAAAGAACACAAGGAAATAAGCGCATTTCGCTTTTATTGCAAACCAGCTCACACCCCTTCTTCTTAAAGGAGCACCCCCTCCAAACTCACCCTGTAAATGAGAACTATTGGATACTGACCGTGAAACAGCACACAACAGAAAGGGTGCGATATCACCAGCACCCCATCGCTTTCTTTAGAGTGACTCCCTGCCTTTTCTAATCCTTTCCAAAAATTACTACAGTGCCAAGGAGGAAATTCTGAAAGATATTAGAAATCCAGTTAAATAGATTGTAGGTTTCTTATTAATAGACTGTACACATTTCCTCATTTGTAATAAATAGATTTTACAAATTAAGTTTCAGACTGGCAAATGAAAAAAAGAAAAGGAAAAAAAGCCAAAGGTCTGGCATTTCCCCCTACGCAAACGTTATTTCTTTAATGCTTCCAATTTCATCTACGCAACTGACAAAAAAAAAATCCCCAAAAAAGGTTATTTATACAGAATTTACATGATACAAAAGCTTGACACAAGCTGAAAACCACAGCCAGCTCCATCCCAATGCTCTGTTCTTCTAGCCATTGAGTTTGAGCTGTTATCTTTTTAAAAAGAAATCACAAAATTACAATATTCACTTTAATAAATTATTTACATCCTTTTTGAAGTACAAAGTAATTGACAAAAAAAAAAAATTCAAGGTGTTTCTACAAGAAACAATGTTGAGAAAGATTTGCCTGTCTATTTACAGAAAATGCATTTTTTCTTACTTCAAAACCCTTTTTTTTTTTTTAAATTTTATTTTTATACACAAAATGCACAGTAATGATCTTAAAAAGATCATACCCTAGAACTGAAAACTGTTGTACTCTAACAGAGTTTAAAATGTTGTTTATTTTAAAAATGAATTTTCATTTTAGCTCTGGTAGAAATAAACGCTTTGTACAATATATAAATATTTGCTGGGTGAGTACTCCGCCCCGTCTTCCAAAAGTCCTGTACTTGCTACGGGGACCTAACAGTCCTGGAATCTGAGAATGGATTTTGAAATGATGCAAACAGACGTGGCAAGATGTGGAAGGAAAACATCAAGGATGTGGGGGCAAAATATGGGCAGCTACCTAATGTATTCCAAAATATAACAGAAATTAGCTTATGTACCCTTGTGAGACAAAGAAACCCCCCCCCCCCCAAAAAAAAAAAAAAAAAAAACCCAGCAATCTCAACCTGCGCTTCCAGAATATTAAAAGTGCCTTCAGGAAAAACACTTCAATTCAAAGCAATCCAGCTGCTACAATGATGCTCCACAGATTCTTCTGCCTTGTTCCCTGGTCCATCACGTGAAAGGATGTTGTGATTAAAGGGGAATAAAAATTTCCATCAAGCCTTTAATCTTTACAGCCTCCTTTACACCCTCCCCACTCACCCCAAAATAAGTTCTTGCTAGTTAAACAAAAACATTTTTATGAAAGCAAACTTTCAGTGCCAGTTGGGCCATGGAGCTGATTAGTAACGATATCAAGCCTCTTGGAGTGGATGTTCAGATCTGCTCATGAAGGGCATGAATACTTCTGAAGCTTGCCTGAGCAGCACTTGTTGAAAGATGGGAAGTGTCATCTACTCTGAGAATTCAAAATTTCCAACATCTCTGTAAAAAGGCCAATGAGAGGTGCACAGGGGGGGAGAGGGGAAGGTTAGTTAACTGGGAGATTTTAAACTGTTGTAGGGACCCAAAATACATTGTCTGCCTCTCTTTCCTCTGTGGCCCTGCACTGCAATAGTGTATGTAGTGTGTTTATAAAAGGTATTTTTTTTTTCTTTTAGATTTGGCCTGTACAGTTAGGGGACTCACATCGGTACCAGACAGAAACCTTCAGCTCAGGTTGTTTTTGAAGGTCAGTTCTAGTTTTGCGATATGTTTGCAGTCTCAAACACTAGACACTAAGCTTCAAAAGTGTGAGCAGCTAAGCTGCAGATGTTAAAGAGAGGCAACGAAAGGAAAAGAGAAATCCTTGAAGAGCAGATCCAATACCAGATCACTTATTCTAGAGCCAGAGGATGAGGAAAAACCTTTAGTACATCTCACCCTAAGCAAAATACTTCAGAGAACTGGTGGAGATCCTTGCTAGCACTTTACTTCTTGTCTCTTGAAGAGTTAATGTTACCTGCCAAAAGAGTTAGACAGGAAATGCATTCTAAGACAATTAAGAACTAGTCAACCTTAGTAACACTTTAAGCATCACACCTCTCAAGAGGTGCACATTGCACTGAAGAAAGAAGAGAAAACACACTCTCTCCTGCTCATTGCTACAAAAAGGTATAAAAATATGTTTCTACCAGAAGCTGTGTGATACAGATGTAGTGACCAGCAAAGATCCCTTGGTGATACCACACAAGTTGTTCACTTTATTCTATAGGTCTGTAGTGAGGGTTTAAAGCTGGAGTTCAGTCCCGAAGAAAGAGTGAACAACTTTGACTTGGCCATTTGAAGCATCATCTATTATTCATCGATTCAAGAAAGAAATACTTAATGTGAAATCTTTATGCTAAATGGGGAAAGAAGCTTTCACAACTAAATGCATGTGCCCTTCCCATCTGAAACCGAAAACGCACTGGCTTTAAATTACAGGTAGGTAGGTTAAAAAAACAAACAAACAAAAGACCAACAACCCTAAGACAAAAATGTTCTCTTGACAGCTAAAGACGGTCATAGATCTTTTAGGAGCAAACACAAAACATTGGCCATCCCTCTAAAGTCTACCTGCACTTTACCACTACAATTTCAAGTGCTCGTTTAGCTGCTGTGTGAAAAGTGAAACCTTTGCGTGGTCCACTTCTAGCTAAGCTCCAAAGTCCGGTCCAGATCTGCTCAGTTTGCTGGTACCAATCACCTGATAATTACACAAACATGACGCTGCAGTAAAAAGGGCAGCAGAGGCTCAGACGGTGTGGACTTTCCTACCCAAATGTTACTGGCTTTCACCAGCCCTGGACATAACAGTGTATGTTCAGTGTATGTGTGTATATGTGTGTGTATATATATATATATATATATATATATATATATATATATATATATATATATATATATATAAGATTCTAAATGGGAAGCTGAGCAGATAAGGACTAGAAATCACAGAACAGTCATATGCAGGGGTAGGAGTTTTACAACTGTTGTGTCTTAATCATTAAAGGAATATCTGGAAGATTCTGACAGAAAAGTGGACACATAACTGTATTAAAAAGAGCAGACCTTGGATCCCAGATATTGTTAAACAAAGTCGAGTATCACCAATACAAGAAGGTGTAGTAGTGTATGTTGGACACCGTGGATAATAAACAATGCATGCAAATAAAGCTTTATCTCAGCTATGGTGGCCTATAAACCACTTTTTCTGTGGCTATAGAAACATGTTTCTTTCTGAAAAGAAATGTCACTTTACAAACGAGGACCCAGGCTTAAAATCGCTTGTCTGCATGCTCGGCGGCATCTGAAAAAGACAAATATATATATATAGCCCTACTTAAAATTGATTTCCTTTGTGGAAGGAGAAAAATAATAGTGGGAAAAACAAAGTAGCCATTGCCCCCACCCCAAGAAAACAAACAAACACACACACACACACACACACAAAAAACAAGCAATGTGTCTGAAAAGCAGGTCTGACCAGGCATAGTCTTTGCACACCGAGAAAACGCAAATAAAAAAAACTGCACATGAAGGCAGCTTTTTTTGCACCATAATAAGGACCTGCCTAGGAAAGCTCCTGGAGTTTTTCAGTCCTCACTTCACAGTTATGGCAACGGGTGGAAAAGGGACAGGGAGGGGGACCAAAAAAACAAAACAAAAACACAAGGTAGCAGCATTTCCAGAGAAGGAAGGTGAAGTACCATGTCCCACTTGAGGACTGACCAGAGGGGTTAGTGTTGCATGTACGGGTGCCACAAGAGTGGTCATCATTTTAGGGTTCTTTCCAATAACATTAATAAGAGAAAAAGCACCCAACTTGTAAACAGTCCTAATGCAGTATGTGCGTTTGTACATGTGAGCCCATCTGAAGTGCGACATATATACAAATATATATATAAATTTTTTTTTTTTTGGCAAAGTGGGAGCACATATGATTTCCATAGTCCAGGCGACACAGCTGAAAAGTGCTCTCTCTCAGGGGAGCCGCCTAATTCAGTGTTCCCCTGCAGTTCTCAGCACCGCACAGACACGGGATTTTTACGTCCTCGATTGGAAACTTGTAGTCATAAGTGATCTCCTCATTCACATTGATCTGTTGCTTGGAGTAAATGACAATCTTCTTCTGTGATTCCACAGTAACCACTTTAGCGTAGCAGTTGGGCTGTTAAAAGGAAACAGATTCCGTCAGTCTGCTACCTTCCGGCATTATTGAAGAAAGACAAAAAAAATACAGAGATGAGGTAACTTTCTAAAATATAAAAGTAGCCATGTTAGTCCACTTTTAAAGGTAATCAATAGAAATAAAACAAAATAAAACATGGAAAAGAAAATAAGATGATACCTTTTTTATTGGACATAACTTAATACATTTCTTGATTAGCTTTCAAAGGTTGCCCTTCTTCATCAGATCGGAAATAAGCAAACCTTGGTAGATGACAGTATATATAAGTGTAACATCAAAGCATTTCAGTGGCAGTCTAACAGGAAGGGGGTGGATAGGTGAGAGACAGGGAGAAATGCATGGAGACAGGAGGGTGACAAACAAAGCAGTACATTTTTATGGTTTGTAATGGGCTAGAAAACCCAGATCTTTGTTAAGTCCTGTCTGGTGGGGGTCAAAATATTTAATCATTCTGACTCCAAAGCTCTTACGTTCCTGTATTGTTTTAAAGTTACCTTTCAGGATTCTTACTATGAAATCACTGGTACAGTGTTCTGGTTTTGTAAAGTGCCGCCCCACAGGCGTGACATTCTGGCTGGCACTGGCATTTTTCATATGATGTCTATGTAAATTAAATCTTGTCTTTAGCATCTGGCTTGTTTCTCCAATATAGCACCCTTCGTCACATTTTTTACACTGAATGATGTATATCACATTGGAAGATGAGCATGTAAAGGATTGCTTTATCTTGAATATTTTTCCTTTGTGAATGTCTGTGGGGTCCTGTGAAATGTTTTGGCATAGTTTGCAGCTGGATATATTGCAAGGATGTGTGCCAGACTCAAAAAAGAGTCTGTGTTGGGAGCTTACTTCTAATTAGCTTGTGTTTTAAGTTGGGTGGCTGCGGGAAGGCCAGCACTGGTGGGGATGGGAATATCACTTTCAGTAATTCATCCTCCTGGAGTAGAGGCTGCAGATCTTTTACAATTTTTCTTAATTTTTCCAGCTCTGGCTTGTATGTCACTATAAGGGGGATTCTGTCTGTGGCTTTTTTTTCTTTGTACTGTAGCAGATTTTCCCTGGGTGTTTTGAGGGAGGAGGCAATATTCTTGGAGATTATTTTGGGGTTGTAGCCTTTCTGTTCGAAGGATTCAGTCAGGATTTCAAGGTGTCTGTCTCTGTCCCCTGGGTCAGAGCAGATATGGTGGTATCTTGTGGCTTGGCTACAAATAATGGATCTTTTTGTATGTGAAGGGTGGAAGCTGGAGCTGTGGAGGTAGCTGCATCTGTCTGTGGCTTTCTTGTATATAGATGTTTGTATATAGCCATCGCTGATTGAGACCGTGGTGTCTAAAAAATTGATTTTTTCTGGGGAGTAGTCAATCTTGAATCTGATTGTAGGATGGTATGTATTGAAGGAATTGTAAAATTGAATTAGACTGCCACTGAAATGCTTTGATGTTTCACTTATATATACTGTCAACTACCAACCAGACTGAATAGTGACGGCTTTTCTCCGTGTGGTTTCACTCAAAGCAGGCTCCCAGAATACTATAAAGGCCATCAAATAAACAGAATCCAGATCAGCAACGCGCCGGAGCTGAAGAGGACTTCGGCTGGCGGGGGTTAGGGGACCCCCACCAGCAAAGGTACCTGACGGCTGCGGGGGGTTGAATGTGGCAGGGGGGTGCAAGCAGGGGGGCCAGGGCTAAATCTGCAGGGGCCCATGCCCCCCCGTGGCCCCACCTAGCTACGCCCCTGATACAGATATATCTGCCAAATGTCTAATGTGAGTTAACTTCAACTCTGCACTCGTCTGTGGCCACGCTGAGAACACCGTCAGAGGGATTCTCACCCACGGGATTCATTACATGCTCACCTCATGACTTAATAGTTAAATTCTACAACAGCGAAAAGGTGGAAGCCAACAAAAATACTCACATTGCAGCTGTGGTTAATAAACCGGGCAAAATTGCCACATTTTGTGGCATCGATGATGGTGTCGTGATCAACCCTGAACATGTAACTGCTGCCAATTCCTTCCTCTTCATAGCGCTTCTCTCTCATGTCTGCGATGACCTACAGAAAAAGGGGAGAATTTGCTTAGGCACAAAATTGTCACTTTTTTGGGGGCAGTTTTGGTTCCCAGGATGCTTTTCTGCAATTAAGTGAATGAGTCTATTTTTTAAACATGCCTCTGCTAATCCAATGCTCCTAAGAGAGTAACTTTATAAACCTTTTTCACCCATAAAATGTTGTTTAATACCAGTAAAAGGCCTTTTTATAAAATTAAGTCATGCCTAGAAGGAAGTATAGTCCAAGCCAGCATGTAGGACAGACTCAGGAGAAGAGTTTGGGAATAGAATGGATGGAACCACCTTTTTTACACACGTACTGTATAATATATCATTATTATTTGTTATATTTGTATCCCACATTTTCCCACCTTTTGCAGGTTCAATGTGGCTTACATATAACCGTTAACGGCGTTAGCCGGTTAAGGTTTGAACAAATACATAGTATGAATGAATACAAAGTGATATTGTGATATAACGAGGTATATATACTTTACACAGCAACACTTAGGCCTGTTGATGAGCTGACAATTGTCAGCGCCTATAATCTATTCCAGGTGCGAACTTTGCAAGATTTTGGCAATATTTTATCAAGATGCATAGGAAACAATAGGTGCTTTCCTGTCCTATTACCCTAGACACCCTGTTACCAAATTACTCTAAAAGTCTCCTCTCTGCCTAATGCACATAAAAGAGCCAGGAAAATGGGGATATTTCTAGCAGCTCCATATTGTATGAATCTGCAATTCTGATCAGTCAGTTCAAATAAACTGATTAATCATCCTACACTATCTGCAATTCTAAAACACACATAAATAAAAACAAAGAACACAATACAAATTAAATCACACTAACAAAACAAAGCAAAACAAATAGAACCTGCAAGCTAAATACAATATACTTTTGACTGGACTGCGATCATTCATTTGAGTACTTTCAATGTGATTAAAAAAAAAACACCTGAGGCTGATATTGTCTCCTGCATAGAAATGTGATAAACACCAAGACAAACAGACTGGAATTTTTCATGCCTGCAAGAGGCTCCTCCCTCTTTATCAGTTCAATCTCTCTCTTCTCAGAAGCTGTGGGAGTGAGACGAAATGTCCAGCCAAGATCTACACGAGCAGTTAGAAACATATGACACAGATAAAGTCTGCCCTTTCTCAGTAACCCTAACTCCTCCTTTTCCTAAGGGATCCCACCTCCCTGTTCCACGCTTTTTTAAACTCTGACACAGTCTTCATTTCCACAACCTCCACTGGAAGGCCATTCCACGCATCCACCACCCTTTCCGTGAAGGAGTATTTTCTTAGATTCCTCCTAACTACTACTACTTATCACTTCTATAGCGCTACAAGGCATACGCAGCGCTGTACACCATACATGAAAAGACAGTCCCTGCTCAAAGAGCTCACAATCTAAAAATGGAATGTTGCTAGCGGAATTGCAACATTCCAGAATCTCAAATAGTAACAACATCCCATGTTCCACTGCACTAACCACTAGGCTACTCCTCCACTAGCAACATTCCATGTAGAAGCCTGCCCTTGCAGACTCACAGAAACAGAAGCCTGCGCGGCCGCGTTGCTGATCTGCAAGGGCAGGCTTCTACATTACTACTACTTATCACTTCTATAGCGCTACAAGGCATACGCAGCGCTGTACACCATACATGAAAAGACAGTCCCTGCTCAAAGAGCTCACAATCTAAAAATGGAATGTTGCTAGCGGAATTGCAACATTCCAGAATCTCAAATAGTAACAACATCCCATGTTCCACTGCACTAACCACTAGGCTACTCCTCCACTAGCAACATTCCATGTAGAAGCCTGCCCTTGCAGACTCACAGAAACAGAAGCCTGCGCGGCCGCGTTGCTGATCTGCAAGGGCAGGCTTCTACATTACTACTACTTATCACTTCTATAGCGCTACAAGGCATACGCAGCGCTGTACACCATACATGAAAAGACAGTCCCTGCTCAAAGAGCTCACAGTCTAAATAGGACAGGCAAACAGACAGAACAACTAAGAGGTAAGAGAATTAAAGAGGTGGAGATAAAAGGGTACAGGGCAAGTGAGTAGTGGTTAGGAGTCAAAAGCAGAGTTAAAGAGGTGGGCTTTTAGCCTGGATTTGAAAACGGCCAAAGACGGGGCTAGACGTACAAGCTCGGGAAGTCTATTCCAGGCGTGAGGTGCAGCAAGATAAAAGGAACAGAGTCTGGAATTAGCAGTAGCGGAGAAGGGGACAGATAAGAGAGATTTATCCACAGAACGGAGTACCCGACTTCGCGTACTTTCAAAGCGTGTTTCCTCTTAACTTCTTCCTATGTCCTCTCATTCCAGGGTTTTCCTTCATTTGAAAAGGCTCACCTTCTGTACATTGATGCCACTGAGGTATTTAAATGTCTCTATCATATCCCCTTCTCTCCTGCCTCTCTTTCAGCGTATACATGCTGAGGTTCATGAGCCTGTCCCTACATGTTTAATGACACAGACCGCCTACCAATTTAGTAGCCGTCCTCTGGACCGACTCCATCCTGTTTATATCTTTCCGTAGGTGCGGTCTCCAGAATTGCACACAGTACTCTAAATGGGGCCTCACCAGAGACTTATATAAAGGCACTATCACCTCTTTTTTTCCTGCTGGTCATCCCTCTCCTTATGCACCCGAGCATTCTTCAAGCTTTGACCATTGCCTTCTACCTGTATGGCCAACTTACGGTCATCAGACACAATCACTCCCATCCCGTTGAGTAGCAGATATTTTCTCACGTCCACTGACATTTGTTTCTGAGGGACTTTTCCTACTTATTGGCACTTTAAAAGTTTTTTTCCCTCCATTTAAGCACTTTGAGGCCACGCGGTAGAAGCCTGTTCTATAACACAATCTAGGCTCCTAAGTTCCATTATGAAATGCTAGGTAATCCGGTATTTGCGCACCTAAATTTAAGCACTTGCGGTTACAACAACCCTAGAGCTGGTGTAAGTGGGGAACCCAAAATGCAGCAGGAACGCGTATAATTTACAGTCTTCTTTAAGTGGCGCATGTAGGTGAGAGCCAAAATCCTCCAGCAACACTGTGCAAACAAGTTATGTGTAAATATATTCAAACACTTGACCAAACAAACTCTACTTTCAAAACATTCTACATAGTCATGACTGGAAATAAATTAATTTTCAAAAAATCACACGTAGGGGGATGGGCGGGGCCAGTGTCAGGGAGGGGAGGGCCGTGAGTGGAGGCATCGCAAGGACGTGTCTGTGAGACAGAGAGGAGGGGGGACTGGAACTCAGGGGAGGGACAGAGGGAAGGAGAGGGAGGGAGGGAGGGAGAGGGAAAGAGAGAGAGAGAGGGAGGGCCTGGAAATCGGAAGGGAAGAAAGGGGGCCGTGGGAGGGGACAGAGGGAGAGAGCGAGGGAGGGAGAGGGATAACCTTGCTAGCGCCCATTTCATACCAATACGGGCCTTTTTTTACTAGTAGTTCATACGCTCGGATGTCCCTGCAATAAGATTTACGTTGGTAAGACGATCAGAAAACTGTCCACCCACATTAATGAACATCGTTCATGCATTTTGAGGAAGGGAAGGAGAAAGGAAATGGGACTTGATATACCACCTTTCTGTGGTTACAATCAAAACAGTTTACATATTATGTACAGGTATTGGAACTGAACCCAGTACCCCAGGATCAAAGTCCGCTGCACTAACATTAGGCTACTTCTCTACGCCAATAAAAAGAGTGTGTGTGGGGGGGGGGGGCTCCTCTTGTGGCACATTTTAGCGCTTTAAATCAGTTTTTGATCAATTGCATTGTTCTGTCACTGATCAAGTACAAAAAAATGTTTGAGGAGGTGATCGTGACAGGGCACTGCTGCAATGTGAACAACGCTGGATTCATAGGCTGAGATCCTATGACCCCTATGGCTTAAACAGTAACATTGAATGGGTGGCCTTTCTACAACATTTGGTGTTTGTGTTTTCTACTGGCCAGCAGACTGACGACATTTTTTTTTTATTGCAACGCCATTTTGAATTTGGAGCTCACAGCACTGCTAGTAGCAAACAATGCCTGAGCCAGTAAGCAGTTTCTTCAATGTTCTGGACATTTGTATCATATGTTTAAAGTGCATGACTGAAATATTTTTACAGATTATGTTCCAGCACGGTATTTCCTCTGACGAGGCATCAACTGAAACAAGACCCCGCCGGGATTAAAACAAAGCTAAGTGCAATTTTTGAACATAATTTGGTTTCAGTCAAGGTCATAGCCAGACTTCAGCGGGAGGGGGGTCCAGAACCCAAGGTGAGGGGGCACATTTTAGCCCCCCCCCCCCCGACGCCACCGACCCTCCCCCATTGCCGACCCTCCCCCCCTGCCGCCACCACCACCAACAACTTTGCCCCCCCCTGGCGACAACCCTCCCGACCCCCCTCCTGCCGCCAACCCTCCCCTGCCGTCACCGTCTGCTACCTTTGCTGGCGGGGGACCCCAACCCCCGCCAGCCGAGGTCCTCTTCTTCCTTCGTTCTGTTTCTGAGTCTGACATCAGACTCGGAAACAGAACGAAGGAAGAAGAGGACCTCGGCTGGCGGGGGTTGGGGTCCCCCGCCAGCAAAGGTAGCAGACGGCGACGGCGGGTTGGCGGCGGGAGGGGGGGTCGAGAGGGTCATCGGCAGGGGGGTCCAGGGCCAAATCTACAGGGGCCCAGGCCCCGTGGCCCCACGTAGCTACGCCCCTGGTTTCAGTCATGACTATTTTTTTGAAAGTAGTGTTTTGTTTGGTAAAGTTTTTCAAGATATTTACACATAAATTGTTTGCACAGTGTTGCTGGAGGTTTTTGGCCAATGACTATATATTTTGTCTGTTGTGTCATTGAGTAACAGATATTCTCTCAAGTCCGCAGACATTGTTTCTGAGGTCTTTTCCGCCTTTCTTGCACTTTAAAGTTTGTTTCCATTCACATTTTATGGATTAGTTCACACTTCTTTTGTGGATGTGACTCCAGTTTTGTTTGTCTTAAATAGATGGACCTAGTTACACAATTATCTCCTTACCACTAATAGGCTAGATATTTCAAATAATTCCCTCGATGTCTTGCTCAACATCTCTTTTTCAAAAACCCAGCAATTACGGGCCATAAGTCCAGCCACTGTGCTGCCACCATACAATGGACAAAACTCCCTCCCCTCATCTCTGGTCAGGCTGAGCAGTGGAAAACATGACAAATTAAAGAATAGTAAATCACCTGGTCCGGATGAAGTACATCCAAGGGTACTCAAAGATCTCAAGCATTAAATTGCTGCTGTTACTCATATGTAACCTGTCGTTAAAATCGTCCGTAGAAGGGGTGGCCAATGTGACGCCAATTTTTCAAAAGGGTTCCAGGGGTGATCCGGGAAATTACAGACTGGTAAGCCTGACGTCAGTGCCGGGCAAAATAGTTAAAACTACTAAAAAAATTAAATTACAGAACACATAGACAAACATGTCTTGGGTTTTTTTTTTGTTTTTTATATTGTTTATTTATAATTTTTCCATTTCAATACACTTACAAATCTGAAACATGGTTTAATGGGACAGTCAGCATGGGTTCAGCCAAGGGAAGTCTTGCCTCACCAATCTGCTTCATTTCTTTGAAAGTGTGAATAAGCATATGGATAAAGGTGAGCTGGTTGATGTAGTGTATCTAGACTTTCAGAAAGCTTCTGATAAAGTTCCCCATGAGAGACTCCTGAGAAGATTAAAGAGTCATGGGATAGGAGGCAAGTTTCTGGTGTGGATTAGGAAGTGGTTATTGGACAGAAAACAGACAGTAGGGTTAAATGGTCATTTCTCTCAATGGAAGAGGGTGAACTGTGGAGTGCCGCAGGGATCTGTATTGGGACCGGTGCTATTTAACATATTTATAAATGATATGGAAATTGGAACAACAAGTAAGATAATTACATTTGCAGATGATACAAAACTACTCAAGGTTGTTAAAACACGAGCGGTCTGTGAAACATTGCAGGGAAGACCTTAGGAAATTGGAAGATTGGGCATCCAAATGACACATAAAATTTAATATGGACAAACGCAAGGTGATGCATACTGGAAAGAATAATCCGAATTATAATTACCTGATGCTAGGGTACACACCTTGGGGGTCAGCATTCAAGAAAAAGATCTAGGTATTGTTGTAGATAATACGCTGAAATCTTCTGCTCAGTGTGTGGTGGCGGCCAAAAAAGCAAACAGGATGCTAGGAATTATTAGGAAAGGGATGGTAAATAAGGCCGAAAATACTAAAATGCCTTTGTACCCCTCCAGGGTGCAACAGCACCTTCAGTATTGCGTACAGTTCTGGTCACTGTATCTCAAAAAAAGATATAGCGGAATTAGAAAAGGTTCAAAGAAAAGCGACCAAAATGATAAAGGGGATGGAACTCCTCTCGTATGAGAAAAGGCTAAAGAGGTTAGGGCTCTTCGGCTTGGAAAAGACAGATGAGGGGAGATATGATTGAGGTCTACAAAATCCTGAGTGGTGTAGAAGTAAATTGATTTTTTACTTGTTCCAAAAGTACAAAGACTAGGGTACATTTGAGGAAGTTACATGGAAATACTTTTACAACAAATAGGAGAAAATATTTTTTCACTCAATGAAGAGTTAAGCTCTGGAACTCGTTGCTGGAGGATGTGGTAACCGCAGTTAGCATATCTGGGTTTAAAAAGACCTCAAGACTCACCTCTTCCGGAAAGCCTACCCAGCAGACCTGAACTAATTCATGAACAATGCATCACATCTTTCGATCTAAGAAATGAACAATACCTCTTCCACATAATCCTATTACTTCAAACTGTACGAATTTTACCACTCTAGCCCATCCCTATCTATTCAGTCATGATCAGGGCATAGACGGGGTAGGTTAGAGTGTAAATTTTAAAGGGGCTTTGACATTAGCTTCAGAATTTTTAGTACAAGAACAGTGCTGGGCAGACTTCTGTGGTCTGTGCCTTGAGAATGGCAAGGACAAATCAAACTCAGGTATACATATAAAGTATCGCATACCTTGTAAAATGAGTTTATCTTGTTGGGCAGACTGGATGGACCCGTACAGGTCTTTATCTGCTGTCATTTACTATGTTAGTTATAATTAAGTGTACTTCTACCCTTATCCTACTCTGTATTGCTCACTAGAAGCTGTAGTCCCATCCCCGGAGACTTATCACCCTCATTGGGATTACTTTTCTCTATATGCTACTATATATTCGTCCCAGAGTTGTATTCTCTTTTCCGGAATCTTATCAGCTTCCTTGCACCTACTGTTAAGTCTATTTTCCACTCTGTATATATTCCTGGAGTTGGTACTCTCCTCTCCGGAACCTGTAAGCCACATTGAGCCTACTGCTATGCGGGAAAATGTGGGATACAAATGTAATAAATAAATGACTAAATAAAATAAAAAAAGGTTTGGACAAATTCCTGGAGGAAAAGTCCATAGTCTGCTATTAAGACAGACGTGGGGAAGCAACTGCTTGCCCCGGGTTGGTAGCACGGAATGCTGCTGCTAATTGGGTTTCTGCCAGATACTTGTGACCTGGCTTGGCCACTGTTTGGAAAACAAGATACCGGGCTAGATGGACCATTGGTCTAACCCAGTATGGCTACTCTTATGTTATTAACATATAGTATTTATTAATTAACCACATTTATGAAGAGATCCACCCAAGACGGTGTACAGTACAAATGACAGCAGATAATGACCCGCACAGTCCATCCAGTCTGCCTGACAAGGTGGCCAGAGCTACACAACATACAAACTGACAACATTTTACTCACTAATCAACCTTAAGGTGTCTTCCCCTCCCCTCCCCTCCCCCCCCCCCCCGAGTTACACTTATAGCATATGACAGTGATGGGCAACCTTTTGAGCTTGGTGTGTCAAAATTCGCCAAAAAACCGAGCATAACTCGGGTGGTGTGTCACTTCAAGAAAAATCACTGCTACTAGGACCGCCCCCGGGCCCCCCCTACCCGAGATCGCTGCCCACCCGAGGTCGCCGGGGCCCCCCTCCACCTGCTACAGGGCCCGAAACTAACCTTAAAGCCTCCTTTCACGTCGCAGCAAGCAGCAGCAGGGCAGACCTCTTCTCCTTCATTCTGTGCTCCGCCCTCGCGGACGTTACGTCAGGCGAGGGCGGGACACGGAAGGTAGGAGTGGCCTGTCCTGCTGCTGCGACGTGAAAGGAGGCTTTAAGGTTAGTTTCCGGGAGCAAGGAGGGAGGGCGGACCACACTGCGGCGGCGCCGCATGTCATCGAAAATGGCTACGCGTGTCAGTGCTGACACGCGTGTCATAGGTTCGCCATCAGGGGCATATGATATGAATGTGATATTGAGCCTGCCATGAGTGGGAAAGCGTGGGGTACAAATATAACAAAAATAAAAAAATAATATAAAATATGTATACTTGTACAAAGGGCAAGGGGTGCGATTTTCAATGTAGGGATGGGATGGGATAACATTGTTAACTGTTTGATGATGAATTTTCATATCATGCCTCCACATCCTAAGCTCTGAACTGTGCATTATTGTCATATATGTCTGGCTGTTATTATATTGCAAAGTCATCAATAAAAAATGCGTTGCTTAAAAAATATACATACTTGTTCTTGATCTGTCCTAACTAGTCTACAGTCTGTGCCCTGGAAAAGTCTGCCTGGCACTAGCCTTTCTTCCCAAATGCTGGAGTTGCCATGAAGCCCAATCCAGCCTAGCCTGATCTGCCTTTCCATAATCAGGATGCAGACAGTAGAAATCAGCCCAGCACTGGTCTTCCTTTCCAATTACTGGAGTTGGCATCTAGGCACTGCTAAGTTTTCTTTTGGTGCCACCCTCTTTCCATCCAGGGAATTCTGTCGCTGTTTTTGTCTCCACACCTCACACGGGAGGGCATTCAGGCATCCTCCAACCTCTCTGTAAAAAAGTACTTCCTGACCTTACTCCTAAGTCGACCATCCTGAAACATCAGTTCATATACATAGTAAATGATGGCAGATAAAGACCTGTATGGTCCATCCAGTCTGCCCAACAAGATAAACTCATTTTACACGGTATGTGATACTTTATATGTATACCCGAGTTTGATTTGTCCTTGCCTTTCTCAGGGCACGGACTGTAGAAGTCTACCCAGCACTCTTCTTGTACTAAGTTCTGAAGATTCTGGAATCCTAAAGAGTTACAAGATTCCAGAATCCCAATTAGTATCAACATTCCATGTAGAACCCCAAAGAGTAACATAGTACATGACAGCAGATAAGGATCTGTACGGTCCATCCAGTCTGTCCAAAAAGATAAACTCATTTTATATGGTATGTGATACTTTATATGTATATCTGAGTTTGATTTGTCCTTGCCATTCTTAGGGCACAGACCATAGAAGTCTGCCCAGCACTCTTCTTGTACTAAGTTCTGAAGCTAACGTCAAAGCCCCTTAAAATTTACCCTCCAGCCCATCCCTATCTATTCAGTCACGATCAGGGCGTAGACCGTAGAAGTCTGCCCAGCACCGGTTTTGTTTCCCAATTACCGACGTCGCCACCTAATCTCCGCTAAAATTCCACGGATCCATTCCTTCAAAACAGGATTCCTTTGTGTTTATCCCACGCATGTTTGAACATATCCTCTAATTCTACTACTTCCCCATCTCCACATGGCAACACCCAGCACTGTCAGTGAGCCATCAAGCTAGCTCTGAAATGAGCTGCTTTTGCTGTATGTGTGGTGCTGCGTCTCAGTGGAAATGCTCAGCTGAGTGTAACTGTATCAGAGCTTTGCTTATCAATGGCATAATCAGAGGGTAGACATTACCTGCCGGATATTCTGACCCACATATTCAATCACCATCTCATCGGCTGCAATGGGTTCCATAGCAAACAGGCCCCAGTCATGAATTTGGCTCTTACAGAACTTCAGCTTCTTCTTCCGGAACTGAAACCAGATGTAAAAAAAAAAAAAAAAAACATTTTAAGTAGGTGTGCAGGATCTAAGTGATGTGGCACTGCTAGAAAACATTTCCAAAAAACCTTGCGGGAACAAACTGTCCATCCTAACAAGCAGATGTGTTGCTTCCCAGTAAATACCATTATTAGGGACATATTTACCAACATGGGTTACTGCTAACACACGTTATTTTGCTATTAACCCCAGTTATTAGTAACAAGGTCTCATTGAATAAATAGGGACCTATGTTGAAACAGCACAAGTTAGTGGTAAAATAACACGTCTTAATGGTAACCCATATTGAAACTCTAAACACCAAGAGGGAAAGTTATCAGTCTCTGGTATTGTGATGTCATAATGCCTCATTCCACCAATGCCTAAGAGCCGGCCTCATCAGTGATGTCACAATGGCTTGACTTTCCTATACTTGGCTCACTTTTATTACATATAGAAGTGATTTCAATTTTTAGAGACATTTCTTTAATTAAAGGGGAAAGTTATCAGTGTAGGCTACTATTAAGAAATGTTACTTTACTGTTAACTCCAATTATTAGTAACTAACTCTCACTAATTAAATGGGACTTGTTGCAAAATAGCGTATGTTAGTGGTTAAATAAAATCTTACCAGTAGTCCACATTGATAACTATGCCCTTAACGTTTTGCGTTTCATTAAACTCTGATCACGACCAGCAAAATTAGAATCAGATATTCAGATATTTCAATCTCAGGTACCGGAACTGAATATCCGGATCATCGGAGAAACCCACAAGATATGCAGGCGACAGCCGATATTAAGTGCCAGTACCTGCAGGTAAAAAATTGGGGACAGGACTGCTTTTCATGTGGTCCTATCTCCCCAGTTAGGTGTGAGAGCACTGGCACTGAATACTGCTGGTGCCCGCATATCCTGTGGTTCTGCTTTGACTCTGCCCACGGACCGCACTGGCACTCCCTGATTGTGTCAGGTGGTCAGAGCTAATATTTGGCAGCACTATCCAGTTAAGTGCCAATGAATATCGGCGGATGACCCGCTCAGTGTGGTTTAAGTGAACAGAAGCCTCTCCTGCATGCTTTAAACACTGAATATCGACCTCAGCATTTATAATCGTCTTGAAAAATCATGAGTGCTGTGAAACAAATTAATAGGGACTGGTTTATCCTCTCAAATGCTGCTAGGACTTTGGGGCTGGGGGGTGCATTCCATTAAATATATTAGCAGCAGAATTAAAAACAAAGTATTTTCTCAGTCAATGCACAATTAAGCTGTGGCACTTGTTTCTGGAGAATGTGGTCACAGCTGCATTTTTATAAAAGTATAGAGAATTTTTTTTTTGGGGGGGGGGGGGAAGACAGATGCATTAATTAATCCTAGACAAGTAGAATTTAGGATCATCATCTCTTACTTATTTAGTGAGCAACTGGGAGTGATGGATCGGTCCTTTAGGATCTGCCTGGTTCTTCCATGTACTCCAGACTGGGCTTGATGGACCGGTCTACCGTGTCTATCTCAGCCACAAGGTCTCTTCTTAAGCTCAAATGCTCTGCCCACTTATACAGTGGGAGGGGCTAAGATGACAAGGGTGTGGCTATGTGGCACAGGTGTCACATGACTATACAGTAAAGATAAGTACATAAGTACATAAGTAGTGCCATACTGGGAAAGACCAAAGGTCCATCTAGCCCAGCATCCTGTCACCGACAGTGGCCAATCCAGGTCAAGGGCACCTGGCACGCTCCCCAAACGTAAAAACATTCCAGACAAGTTATACCTAAAAATGCGGAATTTTTCCAAGTCCATTTAATAGCGGTCTATGGACTTGTCCTTTAGGAATCTATCTAACCCCTTTTTAAACTCCGTCAAGCTAACCGCCCGTACCACGTTCTCCGGCAACGAATTCCAGAGTCTAATTACACGTTGGGTGAAGAAAAATTTTCTCCGATTCGTTTTAAATTTACCACACTGTAGCTTCAACTCATGCCCTCTAGTCCTAGTATTTTTGGATAGCGTGAACAGTCGCTTCACATCCACCCGATCCATTCCACTCCAAATAAAGACAAAAATATAAGTAATAAAATAGGATAGAAATAAAAGACGCGCGAAGAGCAAGATCAGGTGCGGAAGCGACAGCACCACGAAAAAAGCGATGGTCTGTGCTAGTACCCTATACACACGCTTATCGCCTATCAATGACAGTTGACCAATATTATACACCAAAGGGTTAAACGTCCTTACCATTAATTTAAAAAGAAAAAACATGACAGATCAACTCCTTTCTAATTTCAAATCTGTTCATGGTCGTTTTGCAGCAGTTCAATGTCATTTTTACTTTTATGAAAACAGAAAGCCAGCAGCGACAGCACTAAAGGTGTGACGCAAGCTGCCAGGACACACATCAATTGTTCTTGGACATGGTGATCTGCTTTAGATATGTAAGAGAGGGATATACACCCTAATTCTACATATGGCGCTCAAAACTGAACATGCAAATATGGGCCTGCACTCTATTTGCATATGCAATTTGAGAAATGAGCCAATTAGTGCGATAATTGGGCATTATCAGCGCTAATTGGCATTAATTTAAATTTGTGCATACATCTTTAGGCACCGGAATTATGCGTGGATCTCAAAAGGGGATGTGGCTTAGGAGAAGCATGGGTGGATCAGAGGTGTTCCTGGAATTTGTGTGCAGTTTTACTGAATAAGGGGGATCAGTGTCTAATTTAGGTGCGAGAATTTACACCAGGTTTTAGTTGGTGTAAATCCTTGTGCCCAAAACTGGGTAAAGATCCTGGTGCCAAACGTTGAATAGCGCTTACTGCTAATTTTTTTATCGGTGCCAATTTTTCAGTACCGTATACAGAATTCAGTCCTAAATGTTTCAATAGGAGGCAAATGATATCCATGTCTGTTTTACTATGGATGCGCCATATGACATTACTCTAAAGGGAAGCCACAAACACAGACAAGAAGAAACCTCTACGTGTAATCCAAAGTCCAAAGCAAGAGTAGAGGATGCCACAAAACACAACCAGCCAACGGGGTGAGGTAAAGAGTCCTTTATTCAAAGCACAGACACGATCCATGTTTCGGTGGTAAAACCACCTGCTTCAGGGGTCACAATACCACTTTCCAAGCAAAGGTTTAAAAAAACCTGGTGCAAAATACTAGCACAGGCAAATAAATCCGTCTGGAGTGTCGGACGGCCGCAGAAGCACCAGACAAACAAACAGCAATCCAATATGCTCCAAAGGGTCAGGTTTTTAAAAGATGCCACCTAGGCTGTCAAAGCAGAAAGGCTGCACCTATTTTAGAGGCACCACATTCACCTATGCGTTTTCATTAATTAGCCCCAGGGAACTATTGTGAATACACTTTTACCTACAGCTCACAGTAAAATCTTAAACCAGCAATATTCCCTATCATGAAACGCCTAGCACCCACCTGGGGCTAACCTTGCGGCCACTTAGAGGGGCTAACCCCAGCACAGTTCAGGTCCTCATGCACCTGCCACTTATGCTCTACACTAGCACCCTTCTCCTACTGACTGGATCCCAACTGCCTCTAGGTGAGTCTCCCACTCTCAAGGTGTTCTCTGGCGATTTCTAGGTTGCTGTGGCCACACTCCCAGTGGTCCCACAGTTCCTAAAAAGCACAGACCCAACACACAAACCACCAGGATTCTTAGTCAGTCCAGACAAGCAGAGGCAATAAACTAAAAAAACGTTTATTGTCATAAAAATATTGAACAGTGAACCATAAAAACGGAACAAAAATAGCACACAATAACAGGTAACTGAATATGGATCAATTATAAAACTATCTAAGCATTTGTTCACTACCTGAATAGTACCTGGAGAGTACAGGAAATATAGCTGCTCACAGGTTATAGAACATAACTGCTCACAGAGTCTCAGTGAAGAGATCCTTTTCTCTTCCCTCCCAATCTAAGACTGGGGAAAAAGCTAGTACATCCTGGCTGAATTTGAGCTCCTGGGCCAATCAGAGCCCAGAACAGCAAATTTTTAAAGTAGCTGGCCACATCGTTTCTCTGTAACAGCTTTAAACATAAACATGCACCACCTGCTGGCCAAACTAGAGAAATACACTTCAATAAATAATACAGTTTACAGGCTTAAACCGCCCAGTTTTGTCGCATTCCCGTATTACATCCTAGAATTATTGGGCTGATGGTGGTTCTTCCCTCTTTATAAGACACAGTTAAAGCATAAATTGTAGCAAGGAGGGGCAGGGGCACATAGTGGTGGAAAATAGCAGATACTGAAATAGGATCTTGTTATACATTTGACATTGTTCTGCTGGAGAGGCAGCGTGTGCAACAGCAATCACATACTGCCTCATTTTGCTATAAAGTTTATTGGTTTTGTTTGTTCATCCAATAAACAGATAAAAAATATTATCTCAGGGAAAGCAGGTAAACATTACACATGCTCCGAGGTATGTGTTTATGTTTCTTCGTATTTGATATACCGCTCCATCTGGTGCACAGGTCGGAGCTGTGCATAAGAATGTATTACATAAAACTTGTGTATAACTAGCAATCCTGACCCTGCTCCGCTTACTCTCTGCCCCCAGAACGATCGCATAAAACAGCTGCTATAATTTGTTTACATCTGCACCTACTTTAATGTGCCTATTATCTCCCCCCCCCAGATAATTTTATAACAGCTTATGTGAGAAAATAACAAGCTGTTCTGTAGCTCAAGTTCCTTCTAAAAACAACCTCTTAGCCATATTATCAGGAATAGTTAAAAGCTATGCTCAGTTTTCTGTAAAGACAGGCAATTAGCATCTTTACAAATTGAATTCCCTGAAACCCTAGAAGCAGTCAGGTTTAGAACAATGTTACAATCTAACTTTTAGAAGTCTTCTAAAAACACATTTCTTCAGTCTGGCCTTTCTGAATACAAAGAACTCTATTTGAATTTTATCCACACACTTTTCTTAATCTGATTCCCCATCTAGTCCTGCCTAATTATGCTCTCACCCAGTGCGTTTTTTCTAGCAAAAAAGGTGCCAGTACTCAAATGCCAGGCCACCCTTCGGGGTGGGGTGATCACTGGGGGACCCTCCCCACAATAGCCAGCCCTCTGCAACCAGTCACAGAATCTATGACAAGGCAGAATTGGTGTGTAGGGCCTGAGCAAATTCATTAAAACTTGGGGTCCAAAGGTCAATTTTAGCAATGGAAAACGTGCCAGTACTCAGTACCCCCAAGTACCCCCTCAAAAAAGGCCCTGCTCTCACCTATCCGTCCTTAATTATTTGTTTGCCCTTGAGATAGTCTAAATCCCTGGTTACTCACTGCACATGTATTAATTTGCTTCTTGAAGTTATTGTAATTTGTGTTATATTCTGTACGTTATCATGTTTTAATCACTTCATTGTTTGTTTGTAAGCCACGTTGAACTTGAGTCTATTTCAGGTTACCATTTCCCTACTTTTCTTTTCCCTTTCTTCGTCCCTACACCCTTTCCCACTCCCCCTCCCTTCTTCCCCCTTTTCCATGCTTCTCTCCCCTCTTCTTCCCTGCCTCACTCTCTCCTCTCCTTACAACCTACCTTAGTCTAATTACGTTTTATTGTTATATAATACTTTAAATCATTGTTAACTTCATGATTTTGTGATTTATTACTATGTAAGCCGCCCAGAGCTTGCAATGAGCGGAAATTGTGCGGGATACAAATGTAATAAATAAATAAATCTGCATCTCACACACATAAACATACAAGTCTCATTTCCACAAGTCTCTTCTTTGGACGAAGAGAAAGGCTTCCATACACCGCCACTCTGAGGCGAACACTGACCTTCAGCTGGTTGAATTTGAGCAGATCACTGTCACAGCTCCCTGTGAATGAAGAGAGAAGCCGGCGCTGCTCAGATCTTCTCTCTGAACCGGCCCGCGTGGAAGCATGAGGTTGGGCTGGGATACTCATTCCCTGCGGAGGAAATATGAAGGACAATGCCTCATATACCCAGGTCAACGTTAAGCATAACAAACCTTGTGGGGTATTATGAATTAATTAGGCTTTTAATACCACCTTGCTGAACAAATTGATTCAAAATGGTTTACAAAATAATAATCAAAATCATAAACAGAAAGATAACCAGTGCAAAGATCCATAAGACTGAGAGTTCCACCCCAACATCCAACCCAATTTAAATCAATATCTTCTAAAGGTAGAGGGGTCCTTTTACTAACAGATTTAGCGCATGCTAACAATTAGTGCACACTAAATGCCATACAGTCCACTGTATACTTACGGGTTGCATGGCATTTAGCGTGTGCTAAATCTGTTAGTGCACCTTAGTAAAAGGACCCCATAACCTTGCAAGAAAAAGAAAACCTAAAAGAAAAAAACATCTATTCAATAAATTCAAAATAACTAAAAAAGTTAAATATCAGCCTCCTTGTTATGATATAGATTATTTTTATTGTTGTTTCATTTTTAATTATTTGTTTTTATTATGAACATTATCTAGCTGATATTTGAAAGGCAAGACATAGATTATTTTAATATCTCTCTATATAAAAAGCAACACCAACGTTCTATGAAGCCTCCAGCCGGAAGTGTGAAGGGGGCGAGATATCCGGTTTCCCTATGAGTGTCTGCCCCGCCCTCTCTGTAACACAGTCAGTGAAGGAAAACAGCAGAGCACGAAATCAAATCGCTGGCTCTGTAACAGTGAAGGACTCAGAGGGGGGAGGGGAGAGAGGCCAGAGGGCAGGGACACACACACTTCCACATGCACACAGAAGAAAATATTGCTAGCCCCCCGTTTCATTTGCATCAGAAACGGGGCTTTTTTACTAGTTATTAATAATTCAGGTCACACCTTTTTCAGTTGTACTCAAGGTGACTTACATTCAGGTGCAGAAGGTATATTCCTATCCTTGAAGGACTTACAGTACATTTGTAGCAGAAGCAATGGAGGCTTCAGCGACTTGCTCATGATCAAAAGGAGCTGCAGAGGGATATGAACCAGGCTTTCTGGGTTCTAACCATTAGGCCACGCCTCTGCTTAATTTTTTGCAGAATTGGCTGATCTAGTCCTGGTTTTATTCCAGTGCATGTGGTCCTGTCAAAGATGGGCCCAAAACATCAGGCGTACCTAGGTGGTCACCTAAGGCAGGAGTCTCTCGGGGCAGCAAAGAGCAGATGCAGCCAAGTCAAAATTATAGGACCCAAAAGCCACATACTCACTCAAAGAACCATCAGCACATATTTTAGCCTGCATCTTTATAGGTTGCGTGTGTGCGATGATCACGGATCACCACTGCCATAAGGCATTCTCCAGCATGATATTACATACCTGCGTATCGATCGGAGGCTCGTCCGTGAACGCACGAGTATTGACGAGGTATTCAAGTTTGTCTTTCTTATCGATTTTATAATATCCTTCGCTGCGGGCACAGCCTGTAATATGCTCCCGCAAGCCATCCTCTCTTTTCTTCTTCTTGGGGGATAAAACACTGGTTGGTGAGAAGTGATTAAGGAACAATCCACAGGCAGCGAAAAGTACAGTGTCAGAGAGAACAAGCAGAATGCGACAGAACCCTTCCATTAGCTGAAGGGTTTGCAGTGCACAACTCTAATGAAAAGGTGAAAGAAAAGGACATTGCAGCAGTGATGATCTCACCCCAAAAAAAGTCACTCAATATTTCAAATCCAATTCTTCTTACAAATCATTTAATTGCAAAGAAAGTGGCAAATATCTTTTAAAAAATACTATAATCTCTTCTTAAAAATGGCCCCTCGTCACAGTAGCCTTCTCTCTCGACCCCTTTCTGTCAGAAGTAACCCCCAGGAAAATAAAGCAGGGATATTTTAGAGCAATTTCTCTTTTTAGAAACTTGTGCTGGCCCTCCACACCAGCTCTTGCTTGTCTGACACACAAGCTAATGGAAAGATAGAGGAAGTTCTCTCTGTAGGTCTCTGATTTTATGCACCTGCCGCTCCCTCTGCTTTCCTTTCAAAGAGCAGAAGGTTGCAGTCAAGAGCTGAGCAAAACCAAAAATCCTCAATGTAGCCACTCTCTATGCCCTTAATCTAAGACCATCTATAGAGTAGCAGGCCTAGAAGAAAAGGATGGTTGTAGAAAGTCATAGGACTATTTTATGATGCAATGTCTGATTTGAGGAACAGGGGTGATATGATACAGACGTTCAAATACTTGAAAGGTATTAATCCGCAAACAAATCTTTTCCGGAGATGGGAAGGCGGTAGAACGAGAGGACATGAAATGAGATTGAAGGGGGGGCAGACTCAAAAAAGATGGCAGGAAGTATTTTTTCACGGAGAGGGTGGTGGATGCTTGGAATGCCCTCCTGCGGGAGGTGGTGGAGATGAAAACGGTAACTGAATTCAAACATGCGTGGGATATGCATAAAGGAATCCTGTGCAGCAGGAATGGATCCTCAGAAGCTTAGCTGAAATTGGGTGGCGGAGCAGGGGGGGGGGAAGAGGGGGTGGTGGTTGGGAGGCTAGGATAGGGGAGGGCAGACTTATATGGTCTGTACCAGAGCCGGTGATGGGAGACGGGACTGGTGGTTGGGAGGCGGAAAATACTGCTGGGCAGACTTATACGGTCTGTGCTCTGAAAAAGACAGGTAGAAATTCAAGATATGAGTTTATCTTGGGCAGACTAGATGGACCATGCAGATCTTTTTCTGCCATCATCTACTATGTTGAAGCAACTACTTTCAATTACACAGTACCAACAGGTCAGGGCTGTGGGGGAATTCACTAGAAGAACCAAAGAATATGTACTGGATCACCACTGTGGAGCCACCAGACACAGCGAAAGAATGACCCCCCCCCCCCCCCCCTCCTCATTTCCATTTTTCTTATTACAAGTATTTTATAGCTCAGAAAATTTGGTTTATAGTCACCTAAATCATTAGATGTGGTGGAGACTATTAAGGCTACAGGTCAGGGCTTTACCCAACCTTAGATTCTAAATTGGTTAATCTGGATCATTCTTTCTTTCCCACTTTATGCCCCAATAAAAATGTAATCCATTTTCCAACTGTGATAAATTATGAGGGCAAATTTCTAAGCACTTTACTCAGAAAAATTGGATGCCTGAAACGTATTTTCCTTTAAAAAGCCACGGTGTGCCTACTTTAGGTCAAATTCGGAGGATGCATTCCCAGTGGCATGTTTGGGGGGAGGGGGATGGAAAATAACACATGTAGTTTATAGATTCAGATCTACAGATGTGATTTTCCATAGAACATTTTTACTCACACAAAAAAAAACAAAAGTGCAAAAGGCCAGCGAGTATTTTATACCCACCACAGCCCACATGTATTTTACCTTTGAACATTAGGCACAAAGCACCGGTGGTGGACTTTCCAGCTACGAAGACAGTCTGAAAAGTTGGACCACCAGATGAATGCGTCAGTCTTCCAAGGGTCAGATTGAAACTTATGGCCAGTTTGGTTTCGATCAAAGAGAATAAACTTTTTTTTAAGCACTTGTTTCAGTTCTGTATGGGAAGCAAAGCATGAATGCAATGAAGGCGGGGTTGGGATGGGACAATGTCTCTATTGCTGTCATTTTTAAATCCAGCTCTTGAAAAAGCCAAGATGATCCAGTTTGCAAGCTATTCACAATATACCAATATAGGCACTATGCCAAATAAAAATAAACAAATGAATGATATCGACCTGCACCTATCCAGTCAATGAACCAAGCTGATTTGCGTACGTTGTTTACCAGCAAAACCAGACTTAGTCAAAGCCCGTAAAGATCCAAAGGTGAAAACCACCAACCCAAAAATTATCATGGGGACTGTTCTAATGTGACAGCAACGTAGCCTACTGTGAGCCAAGACAAATCTGTACATCTCAGCTTCCTTTTTGAAAATAACTCCCCTGCCGCCCCACACTATGCTGGGTCCAGCTGGGTTTCACTTTCACGCCAGATTCTCTTTGTTGGATTGGCTGTCTGCGACACTGCCCCAGGACCCGTCAAACGCTTTACTGTTACAAACCAAATTCTTAGGAAGTTATCCAAATCTACTTTTAAATAGGAGAGTAGCAGACCAGTAGCTACAGATTAGTTCTAGGTTGTGACATATTTTTTTTTTTTAAAGGACCAGCGAGAACAATGAAGGAAAGGTCTTTGAGGTTTGCAAAGCTCAGGTACACCGACCTCTCTTGTTGGCTCATAGACGGGTAAATAGAACCTACGATGACATCAATAAAAGAAGAAAACTGAGGGGACAGAGGGAATAGGTTTAATATTGTACCGCCATAATGTCTTTTAAGGAAACAGACACAGGTTTTCATGGCTCTGTACAATGACTAAATGTATATCACTTAACACTGCTTATAGAAAGTGCTTATTGAGCTAGAAATAAATACATCGTTTTTACCCTTGCCTCCACCATTTAGTCTTTAGTGCATCTCAGTCCTTATCTGACTCCATGACACTCCCTTTATAAAAAAAAACCTCAGCCCCATCCTCTCACCATGCCCACAATGGAAGGGGCAATGCTGTTACGTGCCCTGCCTACATCACCTACCTAATCAGTCATCCCCTCTTCATATTCAGTACCAAGTACCCCAAAAGATTCTACCCTTCCAAGTGGCAAACTAATGCCTACAGCTGCCCAATTCTTCCCTTTATAGGGGGAACACGGTGGCAACAAGGACCATATTGGAATTCAAGAAAGCAAAGGACAAGCACAGAGGATCTCTGAGGGAGAGGAAGGGATTGTAGAACTGAGTGGGAGGCCTGGATGGGCCGTATGTTCTTTACCTGCCGTCATGTTTTAGGTTTCTATGTTACCGCTGTACCCGTGACCCACATACAGCTGCAATTATCAACACTAATTGCATTAACTGTTAACATCTGGACAACTGTAAGCTGAGGTTGGGTCACCCCACTGCTCTCCCCTAACTCTGTTTCATTCCTCATGTACTTAGGGGTCAATGCAAATCTTCTTTTCACGAGACTTGTTGGATGTGAATGGATCCCTTTTTAGGAAAGCATGCCAAGAGCAGAACAAAACACCATGGGAAACTGAGTGGTAAGTGTGGACTTCTGAGTACTACAGTCTCCTCACTGGGTTTACAACTTTAAAGGGAAACTTTCCTAGCTGAGGGATGGCCAGAGCAAAGCATAAACCTTCCTCTATAAGTTATCAATAAGATATATTATTTTCCCCAGAAATTGACATGAATGTATCAAAATACCTGCTGGCAGCATCCTCCATAACTGGGGTAGGATGGCCCCCCCAGGGCACTGTGGTTGGTTATGCCCCTCAAGGTGCCCTAGACAAGTACACAGGTTGTACCTCCCTAAAGATAACCCTGTATCTTGCTCTCACTCATGACACAATGCCCCAAAAGGATATGAGGATGGTACACCCAAAGGGTGTCATTCAGCCAGTCCATGCCATTGTCCTGCTGTAACAGTCGGTCATAGGTAATACACATAAATTTGATGTCCTCTTCATCTATTCCCCCATTCCAAATGTCATACAAAATGGTCATTTCCTCAAACTCTGAGCGGGGCTTGAAGTGAGGCTTGTGAGGTTGATGCTCGGGTGAAGGAATTGTTGAGATCTCCTCATGTCTTTTTTTGGGTCTTCTAGCCCACTGCCTTTTAGGTTTAACAAAATACTCTTCTCGTATATCCTCAGGCCGCTGGTTTTCTAGTTCCTTAAGTGGAAGCTTCTCTACCAGAGCTTCATAAGTCAATTTGTCCGAGTAGCCATCGTTCCTAAAGTCTAGGGGAACTGTTTCAAGACCTTTCACTCTGCACAAATCGTCAAGCTGGTCATCATAAAACTCTTGGCTCACAGCATTCTCCGTCAAGGCAATGGAAACAGGAGAAGGTTCGGCATTTCTGCTAGAGTAGATATCCAAGGACAGAACTGAAGGAGGAGACCGCCTAGGCCTCCCAGGTTTCCTCTTTGGGGTGGGAGCAGGAGGCGGAGGTGGAGGAGGTGGGGGAGATGGTGGAGGGGATGGTGGGGGTGGAGGCAGTGATTCAGGAGAGGGTAAATCATGTTTCACTTCTGGCTCGCTTTCCTCACTTGACATCATTCTGGGTTCTGCTACATATTCTGAAGCCACAGAGGATTCAACGTTATCTGGAGGTAATCTAAACTCTTTATGGAAATCTGCCTCTGGAGGACTTACAGAGGGAAAAGGAGAGGGGACGGTATTTACACTTATCACAATGGAAGCACGGGGGGGTTCTTTAAACATGTTCTCATCCAGCTCATCAATCGATGGTTTCTTACCAGATGTAAAGCAAGGAAGGGCAACACTGGGCTCTGGAAATGTAGGGGTGAAGTTGAAATCTCTTCCTGGAGTCCGTGGAACACCGTTATTAACCCCAGGAGACTGAGACAGGTATGAAAAGGGACTCTCAGGAATGTGAGGGGAACTGAGGGTCAGACTGTTTCCGGTAAGAGGGGCATCACTTCCTGGTGTGGCTGGAACTGTTTCTGTACTCTGTGACTTTGCCAGAATTCCTGAGGATTTGGCTAGGATGTCCCGGCCTGGTGTCCTTGGGAGTTCATCTTCAATCGGCGTCCTGGCTGTGACCAATTGCTCTGGAAAACTGTGTGGAGGGATGGAGAGTTCCTCCTTCCCAGGAGATGGTGGAAGAGGAGGTGGAGAAGGTGGCACTGGAGGGACCGGAGGAACCACAATGAGAGAATCCAAATGTGCAGTTATCTCCCTCCCAGGAGTCCTAGGGAGACTCTCTTCCCCACTGGCCACCGTTGACAACAATTTGCTTTGAAGTGCCAAGTCACTCTCATCGGATTTACCAAAATAGCTGCTTTCAGTGGCCAGGGGTAGCACAGTTGCCTCAAAGGGTGCTGAAGGGAGGGGAGTTTCTGCATCTGGGGTCTCCGGCTCTAGGACCTCCTGCACCTCCAACTGTAGCACCACACACGGCTCAGACTCCTCCTCTGAAAAACACAATCCATTGCAGCACTGTTTTAATTATCAGTACAACTGGGGTACAAAACACACTCATAAGCCATCTCCCATGTTTTACAGGACAGAGCTCGTCACAATTATGTCTACAATTTTGCTTACTTGATGGAGGGATATAATCCTTCAGCTAAGCTAAGCTCAATGTCAAATGAGTGTTCTTCTTTGGAAGACACAGTGAGACCTTGGCCACAAATTAGCATTATTCTTGTCAGTAAGATGAACCCCTGGTTTTCGTATTTAGTTTCATTGTAAATATATTTTTTTTAATTTGACCAACAGTGACTGATTGTAATTATTCAGATCAAAGAGGCACTTTTGTTAAAACAGCATTTCAATACAGACAACCAAAGGGTTAAATTCCACTGTCACGTTTGCATTGTTAGGTGTTCTCTGTCAAGGCGATTGTGTACTATTATTTTTTTTTTTAATTATGAGCGGTGATGCTCCTGATTATTTACGGCTCAATCACATTTCTTCAAAAAGGTTATTTTCATAGAACTCGTGAACAAATGTTACTGTGCTTTCCATCGGTAAAGAGGCCTGAATCATGCGAGATGTTTAATTTCTCTCTTAAGTACTAAGCAGCTTTGGTGTGGAACTTGCTACCATTTCAGATTCAATTACTTTCTGAATATTTAGTGTTTAGGAAAATCTTGAAAACATATTTATTTCGTAAATATGTATTGTTAGGAAATTAGATTGTGTTTGGCAGATGTATTGTAATTCCTGGAATGTTTGTTTTATCCAGTCTTCTTGAATTTGTGTAATCCGCGTAGAACTGTTATAGTATTTGCGGAATAGGAGTCCTGTGTAATATAACATAACATACCACCGCCAGGGAAACCAACCACTCTGTGAATGAGCCAATTTCTTCCCCTATCGTTCCTAAACAATCCCCTCCCAGCATAGGTCAAACTGTCAGCCAAAGGTCAAATGGGAATGATATCTGCACTTTTGTTCATCTGTGGCATTTCCTTCTTGAAATGGCTGCCCATGTGTTTCATTATATACAGGAACAAAACCCAGCCATTTCTGCAACTATGTCCAAACTTCTGTTGTAGCGTGCTTACAACAATCCAACATCTAGTCGGATTCAACCATATTTCGGTTTTGGCCAAAAATGTTGGTGTATTTACAGCTGAAACCAAACTTCCCCTCCCCTAACCAAAAGTGTAGCCCACTCTCTGCCACCTCCCCCACACACCCACCAACCAAACATGCTGCCCTCCCACCACCCCTAGGCCCTCCCCAGGCCTACCTTAGAAGCCATGGTGGTCTAATGGCTTAGTTGGGGCAGGAGTGAGCCCTAGTCAATGCTGCCCCGTCAACTCTGCCATCAAAGTGGCAGGCATTTTGATAGCGGAGAAGGCAGGGGCAGAAGTGACTGGGGATCACTCCTGCCCCAGTTAGGTCACTAGACCACCAGGGTTTAAGATAGGCCTGGGAGGGGAAGGGGTACTCTGTCTGGTCCCAGGAAAGGGACTGGGTGCTGTCCAGGGAGCCAAGATGGGCCTGTTTCAGTTTCAACCGAAACAGAGAGGCGAATTTCAGCAGCACATTCAGGTTCGGTTGGCCTCTACTGCTGTAGGAGTTGTGGAGGGGGCTGCTTCCAGTTCAACTGAAACCAACACTGGAATCTGAACCAAGAGGCTTCATTCATAACTCTCCAAGGATTTCCCCTCCCCCTATTGTATACCCCCTCTGGGATCTGGAACCATAAGGTTTCATTCACAACTACCTAGGGATTTCACCATTCTCTTTTTTTTTGTTTGTTTATCCCCTTCAAACTTACTTTTGTTCATTCACTGCAGGTGACAATCCTTGGCTGGGGGTTCATGCACCAAGGTTCTTGCCTGAGCCCTGCATCCGTGAGCCCTAAATCTGGCCAGGAGGTGTCAGTACTGCCAGACTAGCTGTGACTCCCTTATCTCCAGGGGCTGTGAGTACAACCCCTGCAGGATCCCAAGCCTCACTCAGTTGGCACTGGAAAACAGAAGGCCTGAACTTCCAATCAAACCCAGCAGTACAAAGAACGTGGCACTGGTCACTGGGCCAGCTCTATAACATGTGTTTAGCCAAAGTTTCTGATATTATAAGCTTGTCTAGTCCCCATGGATGAGAAAATTCTGATTAAAAATTAGCATGTGCTACCTGGCTGTTCTCCAAGTGAGAGAGCCGTCGTTGATTCTTGATCTTCTAAGGGGTGAAGGAGAATTTCAGAAGAAAGAGGTTCCTCCTGCTTCTGGTCCATCTCTGCCTGCTCTTCATTCAGCTCTCTTTCTCCTCTGCTCAGTTCCTCTGCCTTCAACTCACTCTCCTCCAGGTCCTCTGGCCCCACCCGGATCATTTCTAGAATTATCTCTTGGTCTTCGTCTGCCTTCTCCAGGACAATGGGTTCCATCTCTGTGTAAGTGGTCAGCATGGGTCCATCTTTGATTTCCTCTTCTTCCTCCTCCTCCAGCTCCTCCTCTTCCTCCTCGGATTCCGAGCTCGACTCATACTCCGAAGACTCCTCACTTTCTTCAGACGATTCCCCTTCAGCTTTTGAAGAAGCCATGCTGGCTACATCTTCTGCAGAAGAGAAGCATCATCACAAATCATTACATATCATTACATTTAATCCTCTGTAACACAAAAGGGGATGGAACTTGATATACCGCCTTTCTGTGGTTACAATCAAAGCAGTTTACATATTATATACAGGTACTTATTTTGTACCTGGGGCAATGGAGGGTTGAGCGATTTTCCCAGAGTCACAAGCAACTGCAGTGGGAATCGAACCCAGTTCACCAGGATCAAAGTCCACTGCACTAACCACTAGGCTACTCCTCCACAAAAGCAGAAATAATACACAGAATATGCAGAATATTAAACTTGTTTGTTTCTTAGCCCTGGTGTTTTTGGTCTCATTCCTAGCTCTTCCTCTAAGTTTTCTAACATAATTTACTTCTTCTCCCAGGAGCTGCATTCAGCTATGCGCAAAAACGTATTTATCTAAAAAAAAAAAAAATTATAATAAATTGGGGTGGGGGGAAGAGATCATAAATGATTATTTGTTTCAACTGCCAATCAAATTAGTTTTCAGAAATGTGGATAATTCCAACCATTGTATAATTCAAATCCTATGGGTGAAAAAAATTAATGTGAAAATGAGTGCCTGTCATTCAAGTTTAGAATTTCCCAATAATCAAAGACTCAGAGGTCCTTGGCCCCCCCCTCTCCCTCTTTATCCTGTGATCAAGGGCAGGATATGAAGACTAAGAGAGGACAACACGAAGGAACTAGTCTCAGCACCTAAGTAATTCCATTGTAGTTAAGTTCGTTTTGCTTTGAAAATGGAGTCTCTTTAGAACAGGCCACGTCTCATGCCATCTCTACGGAAACTGACCACTGTTAGGGGGCCTTTGTAAAAGGACCCCTTAGTGTGATGTCATAAATACACAGAAATTTCTTCCTATCTCCTCTTCCTTCTCACTTAGGCCCAGATGCATTAAAGACATTGGTAATTCCCGTTCCCTACCGATTCCATAGCGAATCGGTAGGGAACGGGAATGCATCAACGATAGGGAATGCAAATGAGCTACTCATTGTAGCTCACTTGCATTCTCTAGTCCTTCGGTACCTGAGTCGGAGAATCGGGACGTCCCTTTAGATTAGGCTCCTCTTCCTGGTCTCTTCAGCCAATCAAAGCGGGCTTAGCTGGCTGTTGTCAGCAAAACGCGCTCTGATTGGCTGAAGAGACCAGGAAGAGGAGCCTAATCTAAAGGGACGTCCCGATTCTCCGGCAACCAGGAAAATATAAAAATTTCGCTGTGGAGGGGTAAGTGGTGCGGCGAAGACTCTCAATAGAAGGGGGAAAAAAAACACGAGCGCCGGCAGAACAAAAAACTGCGAGAAAAAAAAAAGACTTCTCTCACAAGCGCAGGGAGAGTATGTCCTTAAAGGATGCCCCTCACATGCGCTCCCTGCTTTTTTTTTTTTCTTTTTTACCTTGTTTGGGGGCCCTTTTCCTTTCCGATTCCCTCACAGGAGCCCTAACAAGAGGTCAGACATCTCGTTAGGGTTCCTACGGTAAGGGAATCGGAAAAACGGTAGTGCATCTGATTATAATGGGCTGCAACGGTACTGCAGCTCATTATAATAGCTTTTCAAACATTTGCATTCCGTTTTCGTTGCCTGCTACCGTGGTAGGGAAAATGCCCTTAGTGCATGCCCGGGGTAAACTACTTGAGTTTTAAACTGGCTGGAACCAGTTTAAAACGCAAGTTGTGGGCTCGTTAGGTTTTGTGCATCTGGGCCTTAGCCTAGTCATTACTACAACAGTCTTTGGCTTATAACAACTAAGGTGTCTTCCAGCAATTGTGGACTCTAGGTTTGGCCACTAGGTGGCACTGTCGGATAAGGTTTGGTCACTAGGTGGCTCTGTTGGATAAGGAGTAAATCTCCCTGTGCATCCCAGGCCAATCTGAGGAATGGATGACCTTACCTGGGAATAAAACCTAGGTCATCTGCATGACATAGGCATTATACCAGTTATTTATATGACTGGATCAGATTTCTTTAAAAAAAAAAAGGTTAATTTCATAGAACTCGTAAACAAATGTTACTGTGCTTTCCATCGGTAAAGTAACTGAATTGAAGCCATGATCTCATGCAAGGGTGGAATTTTCCTAATTAAGTCTCTTCTAGAGCTCTATCTATTTGTATAGATTTACAGTTGCACATATCAAACTGGTTTTGCAAAATGGAAAGAGAATCACCAGTGCTGGTCAGTTGATTTTTTACTTCAAACCATCTTGGTTGTCATTTGGCAGACATACAAAATTATATAAATATAAAATTAAATGTCACCAATCCACCTCTCATTAAAATTTACCTTCTTCTGAGTCTGGCTCGCCTTCCTTTTCACTGATTTCAACATCTGCATCCTCATCTTCCTCTTCCTCCTCCTCCTCCTCCTCCTCTTCATCATCAGCATCTTCTTCCTTTAATGCCAAACACATACTCATAAAGAAGGAAGACAAACGCTTTTGCCAGGTCTTAATGCTAACAGACCGGTGGCTTAGCCTGTGCATTATTCCTACTGTAATAAGGCACAAAAGAAGGCAGAGCAAGAATTGCCCACTCGCCTGCTTTCCCTGCACAGACTTTAGAAAGCAGAAACCGTTACTTGGTTAACACAATCCCCTGCCTGAGTCTGAGCATTCTGTAACTTCCTCTGTTCAAGTCGCTAAGCTCCACAGAACAGGGACTGACTCTTAAGTGCATCTGTACAGCACTGTGCATGTGTTTTACTACTATGGAAATATGTTTCATAATGGTGGCACCTTTCTGACAGGGAAGTCGATTGTATCAGAGGAGTGGCTTCCTCCTAGCACCAGTTTCAATACTGCATGTGTCAGTACCAGCTGCAGCCTGCAGGGGAAATTCTAGCTGTTCAGAAGGCAAAATTTCTATCCAAGGGAGCGTATCCTATATAATAATTCTCACCTCCAACAGGATTGTGCCTGGGACCCTGCCTGCCGGAAGTGGTCTGCTAGGCAGGCACGCACTGACCTCAGTGAAATCAGTGACAGACAATTTGGCAAAGCAAAACAATCTGAGTGCTGGCCATTAGGACACAGGGTAGATAGGAGAGTTTTAAAAGACTGAAGGAAACGAAAGTGTTAAACTGGAGAAGGGGGGGGGGGGGAGTTGTGAATGACTGAAAGACATGCAAATTTGGGACAGGAAAACAATCTCAATGCTGGCCATTAGGACACAGGGTAGATAGGAGAGTTTTAAAAGACTGAAGGAAACGAAAGTGTTAAACTGGAGAAGGGGGGGGGGGGGGGGGGGAGTTGTGAATGACTGAAAGACATGCAAATTTGGGACAGGAAAACAATCTCAATGCTGGCCATTAGCACACAGGGTAGGTACATAGGAGAGTTTTAAAAGACTGAAGGAACCAAAAGTGTTCGGGGGGGGGGGGGGGGGGGGGGGGGGGCAAGTTCTGAATGAATGAAAGAAATGAAAATTTACGAAAGGAACACAATCTGAATGCAGGGCATTTGTACACAGGGTAGATAGGACACTTTTTTAAAAAAATGAAGGACGTGAAAGTGTTACATCTTGGGGGAGGGGTGAGGAGGAAAGTGGTGGGGTATCCGGATACTGGGCGTTAGGGCCACGGGGGTACATAGACTTTTGAAAGCCTTAAGGAACCCAAAGTGTGGGAAGGAGGAGGAAAAGGAGGGGAGGGAACGGGGTGAGTGGCACTAGGAACAGGGGAGGGGGCCCTGTCACACACTCTCATTCTCACACACACACTGTCACACAGACAGTCTCACTCTGTCACACACCCGCACATTCGCTCTGGCTCTCTCTCTCTCAAACATAAGTAGAGGAGTGTGGTAGCCGTCTCTCAAACATACACACTCCCAGGAAAACCTTGCTAGCGCCCGTTTCATTCGTGCCAGAAACGGGCCTTTTTTACTAGTATAAAATATAAATATAAATGCAAAACCCAAATAAAAACAGAAGGACTGATATTCAAACCAAGTTATATGTTCACTGGCCATTGGTGAACGTATTTCACCAGTGGCCGGATTTGCCGGGTTCTTGAAGCCTGGATTGGCCGCTGTCGGAGACAGGATGCTGGGCTTGATGGACCATTGGTCTTTTCCTAGTATGGCGGTGCTTATGTTCTTATGTAACTCCACTATCTGTACATTTTAGGGGTTGAAAATCTCACTGAATGACCAGTACTATCTGAATCATATAAGCTGGGTTTGAGGTACAATGACTACTCAGACAGTGACGATATTCAGCCACCAACTGGATAACTTAACCGTTTAGTTTAGGCCTGCTGATCAGTTGGAGCAGTGACCCCATTATCCCTTGGAGTCTATGAAGATCATCCAAATTTGGGCACCCAAAAATAATTAGCTAAATGGGCTCCAATCATACTTTATTGACACTAATTATGATTTGGGCACTAACCTAGCTACGAGTTATTCTATAACAATGGGCACCTAAATTAGATTACGTGTCACTCAAAACGGGGCATGGCCACGAGAGGGACACGGGCGGGTCAGAAGCATTCACAGTGTCAAATAATAGCGAGGGTCTGTGCCCACTTTGCGAGCCAGGATTTATATGTTCAGCTAGCGTTAAGTCCTTAAGCCTAAAGCTGAGCACCAATGCTATTTCTATAAGGAATGTTCATCCTGAAGTGCCCTTTAGCGCTATGTGCCGAATTTTCGGCCTCATTTATAGAATCTGGTCTTCTATATACATATTCAGTGCTTCGAATATACACCAGTGCCAGAGTTTAAATAAAAATGGCCCATTGCATTCCCTGATTATTGACCCCAGAGTGGAAACCACTTATCACTGAAATCAAATCAATAAGCAGTGTCTGTTTCCATGAGACTCAGTATAAAAAAAGGCAAATGACTTCCAGGCCCTTATTCTTACGTTTCTGCTGCCACAACCTGCAAGGGCTCAAAGAGACATTTCCAAAGAAAGCTGCTGGCCCACCACAGACCTACCTTGTCTGATGCTTTCACGGAGCTCTCCTCCTCTTCCTCCTCTTTTTCCGAGGACGAATCCTCTTCTTCCTCTTTCTCAGAGGTCTCCTCCTCTTCCTCACCCTCGCTGCCCAGTTCTAGGGGTTTGGCCGGCCGTCTCCGGATGATGGGTGCATCTGCTTCATTCTTAGACGTGTCGGAGGTCACATCCGAGATGTCTCGGTCCCTCTCCAACTCTGCTGAAAAGTAACAAGTGACCCAGTAAGAAACTTGTGAAACTCATGGAGACACCAGCTCCGCCCATGTGATAACTGCACGTCACTTCATTTACAACTTCAACACAATTCTCAAACCTTCATCCTCATCGTCGACAGACACAGAGGGTCGGATTCGCTTCTGGTCTCCTGAACAGGTGGTTTCTGGAGGTTCTTTTCTTTTTACCTGAAATAGAGAGACCAGAAAATCACATCAAATCAATATTGTAAGCTCTCTACAGTAGGTACCTATTTCTGCCCCGTCACTTTTATCTGCTCTCTCTTGTACGAGTATGAGATATGAAAATGGGGTCAGGCAGTCTACATTTCAGGTTTACAAAGCTATGACTGTGAAAACCTCTCCAGAACCTCACCTTGAACGATGGTAGTCGGATAGCTCCTCTCAAACCGATGCCCAAGCCGATGCCTTCATAGCCCAGCCCCTCCCCCTTGTTCCAGTTCTCTAAAAGACTCGATGTTATTGGGTCTTTTGGCTTTGGTCTGTCCTCATCTTTACTTTCTCCAGACTTCACTGGCGTGAGTGAGGCCTGTAAAACAGCAAACGCAAAAAGGTCAATGTACCATAGACCCATACTCTAAGCTCTCTCTCTCTCACACACACACATAATCTGATTCTAGGCTTCCAGGAACTGGGTCATCCTAACCTCACCTAACGGCTCATCTCAAGTGAAGGATGTATCCTATCCAGGTCACATCGCAACCTAGACACCAGTGAACCATGGAACCATGGAGAGATCATTAACCAGCTCCAGACCAAAGGTCTCAGCAGATGTTACCAGTGGTTGATGCCAAGACTTTGCTCAATTTTCACATGCAGTTATTCATGGATAGTGCTGGGTTGAAAATACGTCTAACCACCTAGGAACTATACGCACAGTGAAGGGGAGAGTGATACAAATTATCTCTATAGTGGTCGACTGTTTAGTTTAGGCCTAAATTAATCCTTTTACAGTGGCAGCAGCCAATTTGTGTATTCAGGTGGCAATTCTATAACTAGCTGCCTTCGATCCGGTGCCTGGGGGACACCTGGTAGAAGCTTTATCTATAACAGAAAGTAGGCACCTAAATTTCGTTACAGAATACTAGCAAACCCAGCTATCAACAAGCCTAAAATTTAGGGGCTCAACTAAGGTCAGTCAAAGTGTTGATGTAAGTGTGCAAGCTTAAGTGCGACAGGGACGTGCAGAAATGGGAGCCCCGCCTCTGTCCTACTGAAGACCCGGAGAACATTTATGAGAATGTTCCCTATCCAGAGAGGAGTATCAAGGGTTAAGAATGTAAGCAGAAAATAGAAAAGAACAGCTTAGGCAGCTTGTGGTTTGTGTATGTGATGAACATATTCTGAACAGATGTCTGGGACAAGAACACGAAGCCGAGTATGTGATAAGCCCATCCTGCAGGGGGACAATGTTGGAATCTTAATATCATTTTTGCTTAGCCTTGAACTAATACAATAATATATAACTAATCAGTATATGTTTCCAGTTATTGCTTATTTGCCTCACAAGAACGATAACTGAACTGCAAATTTATGTGGAACAAAACGTTACACGATATTCAAATAAAAGGAACAGAAGCAAAATAGAGGGCTGAAGAGCTCGGGTGAACGTCTCTAATTGGGAGAATACTGTGAGCCTCTTCCCAAAAGCTTTTGCCAATTAAATAACAGTTGTCTCTTGTGTGTGATAGTCTTTCCCTTGGCCTCTCCCAGGGACGGGAGGCAACAAGCTAAGCAGGTGTCACGAGCAAACAATGCCATGCACCATCCCTCTTGTACACCCCCCTTGGCAAATACATGCTATGGAAAGTGGAGGAGTGGCCTAGTTGTTAGAGCACCCGTCTTGCAATCCATAGGTGGCCGGTTCAAATCCCGCTGCTGCTCCTTGTGATCTTGGGCAAGTCAATTAACCCTCCATTACCTCAGGTACAAACTTAGATTGTGAGCCCTCCTGGGACAGAGAAATATCCAGTGTACCTGAATGTAACTCACCTTCAGCTACTACTGGAAAAGGCGTGAGCAAAATCTAAATAAATATATGGAATGTTGCTGCTATTGAAGATTCTACATGGAATGTTGCCACTTTTTGAGATTCTGGAATGTTGCTACTATTTGAGAATCTAGAATCCAGAGGTGGCCAGTTCAAATCCCACTGCTGCTCCTTGTGATCTTGGGCAAGTCAATTAACCCTCCATTGCCTCAGGTACAAACTTAGATTGTGAGCCCTCCTGGGACAGAGAAATATCCAGTGTACCTGAATGTAACTCACCTTGAGCTACTACTGGAAAAGGTGTGAGCAAAAATCTAAATCTAAAATAATTTAAGCATGCTGCCATATATGCACCTGTAAATACTAGTATTCTAAACATAAACACATGTCAAGTTGTCCTTTACATGTAGAATGCAATGAATATGCATAATTAATTGAAATGCTGCAGCTTGTACTTAAATTAAAACACTGATTGCTGCCACTGAATATTACCCCCATAATTTAAAAAAGAACGGCTCCTCACTGCATGAGGCAAAATGGCTGCAACAAGGACCAGGAAGAGACTGCTACTTGCTGTATCGTGAACAGGATTGGATTTACCATCTCAAAGCAATGCATCTTGTCAGTAGAAATTCTGAAACAGAATGGATGTCTTTGTTGTGACAGCATCAATAAAGTTTTTCTGATATTTTGATTGGTGATGCAGGTCATGTGACTCTCTGTTTTTTTTTCCCCAAGTGTTAGTAGGCAATGGTTGTGCTACTCACGCTTTAACGACGCTAAAGTTTTAGAAGAGCTGGGAACCAGAGCTAGACTAAACAAGAAAACAAGTTGCTTAATTCCCCCTGAAGCAGAAGGTTCTTCAAAACGTGGACCACATCCAGGAATTTTGAACTGAAAATTTGTGGAATAGTTTGAGTACACCAGAGCCATGGAACAGTATATCTGCATCTGTTTTATCATTTTTCATTTCTGGATAACTTTGGGATATTGTTGTGGTGATATTATTTAAAGCTAGAATATTGCTTTTTATAAGTACATTTGGGACAAACGGCTCAATAGGATTAAATGGTGTCCCCCTTCTGAATGTTTCCAGTGTTGCGATATTTGGCCTCTATACCATTAAAGCATTTTAACTGATGGTCCTTTTCATTAAGAAGTTGGGGTGACTCCTACTGAAAGGACATTTTGGTAATTTTTTTTTTTTTTTACCCATTAGTTGTTTTGATTCTTGTAAACACAGAGTACCTGAATGTAACTCACCTTGAGCTACTACTGAAAAAGGTGTGAGCAAAATCTAAAAAAATACATAAATATTGAAGATTCTACATGGAATGTTGCTGAGTGGAGGAGTGGCCTAGTGGTTAGAGCACCGGTCTTGCAATCCAGAGGTGGCCGGTTCAAATCTCACTGCTGCTCCTTGGGCAAGTCACTTAACCCTCCATTGCCTCAGGTACAAACTTAAGATTGTGAGCCCTCCTGGGACAGAGAAATATCCAGAGTACCTGAATGTAACTCACCTTGAACTACTACTGAAAAAGGTGTGAGCAAAATCTAAATAAATAAATAAGACTGTAAAGTCCCCTGGCACACCTATGGGTAAAAAGGTAACAACAGTGAAGCCAGAATGTAGGACTGGAAGAGCTGCAGACCATTCCCTCAGGACTACAGGTATGAATTGTGAAATTTATTCACACCTGTTAAATATTTTTCCTTGAGTCCTGCTAGACCAGTCTATACTATTGGGTTTGGTTCAAAACCTGAGCTCTTCTCGTTGGAAGAAGAAGAGAGGCTCCTTCAGACCCATTCTCTCAAGGGCCAGGCTGTGAGTCAAAAGAGATTGAGATCCTTCATCTCTGCTGGTCCCTGCCGAAACATGCCTTGATCTCAGGGGAGAGGTAGTGGGTTCCCTCCACCAGACACACCAGATCTGCATGGAAAAGTACCAAGCATAGATGGTGCACAACCTATGTAGAATATGTTCAATCAGTAGCTAATGAGAGAAGATGTACAGGGGTTCCTGCCTGGGAAATGGATGCACCCAAGTGTCTATGCCTGCCAGCCTTGGTTCCCTCCTGAAACTGAAAAACTGCAGAGTCTTTGAATTTAGTCATGAAGCCATTAGATGAAAAGGTCAGCTGACCCCACCAATCTACCAGGAGTTGAAATGCATGTGCACTCAGCTCCTATTCTTCAGGATCCAACACATTTTGACTGAGAAAATCCATTTTGGCTTCTCCTTGCTTGATGTATGGCACTGTCTGATATCACTCGAACTTCCTTCCCTTTCACTAGGGGTAGGAAGTATAGTAGGACCAGATGAATGCCATTCTTCTCCAGTTGGTTAATTGGCCAAGATGGCTGTGGCTTGGAAGTGCACCCTTGCGCTACCCGACTCAAGCAATGTTCTACCCAGCCCCAAAGGCTGGCATTGGTGGTCACTATCAGCCACTTAGGGGTGGAATCCAAGAGAAGTCCTGGAGCAGATGCCCCAGGCTGTCTCACCAGGCCAGGCTTCGACAGAGAAAACTCCCTAGAGGGAAACGCATCTCATACTCCTGCAACTGCAGAGACCAGTCGGAAAGAAGGGCTGCTTGACACAGTCTCTTGTGGGTCCTTGCCCATGGAACCACCTCGTGTTGCAGGCATGGAGCCCAGGAGTTGAAAATAATCCCACAAACCCTCAGGAGTTCCAGGGCTCACATCCTGCACTTCTGGGCCTGTAACTTGAGCATTCACTCCTCTGTGAAGATCACCACCTCCCCAACTGGTATCGAAGAGGACACCAAAATACTCCAGGTGCTGGGTTGGTGCCAGATGACTCTTGGCGTAATTAATGACCCACCCCACAAGGAATTGGATCATTTGGGCCATGACCCTCCTGGACTCAGGTTCCAAGTCAGCTCTCATCAGCCAATCAGAGATAGGGGTGCCCTGGATCCCTTGCTTACGCAGCTGAGCCACTATGACTACCATCACATGGGAAAAAGGTGCGAGGAGTTCTGAACTGAAAATGACTGCTCAGGATGCAGAATCGAAGGAAGTGCTTGAGTCAAGCTGGCCTGATGCGAATGTGGAACAAAGCCTTTGCCAGGTCAAGCAATGCCAACAACTCACTGAGGAAAAATGGAAGCAATCACGGACTGAAAGGCCTCCATGTGGAATTGAGGCATCCAGAATGAGTCTGAATGAGCCTCTCCTCTTCCTCCACCAGGGGGCTCAGGTTCTGAACCAAATCCCCAATGGTCTAGGAACAGGCCTTGACTGTGCAATTTCATGTGAACAGCCCCAGCCTGGTGCTGAAAGAAACAAACTCTCCTTCTCTTAATAAAGTAAAAAAATTATAAAAAGTAATAAAAACATTTATATTGAAGGAAGGATTAACGTTAAAAATATGGACTGATGAAGATATATAGTGATCGATTTTACCAACCAGATGAAAATCTCATGGTGATCGAGAATCATTACTGATGGTCCGTTATCTACATTAAGTAAAATTGAAGGATACAGCTTTAGTGGCGTGTGCAAGTGTGGTTGACAGACAAACACCCTTACACTTTCTTTGGAACAGCGGTACCTTTTTGTGTGACAATTTGTGCGCTACCAGGACCGATTTGGGCAGCTAATTTTATAAAGAGATATCTGTGTCTGTTAGAAAATTAACCCCGGCACTACCACTTCTTATTTCGGGTAGAAACAAACTGGGCCTTTCCGGGTAGCACAGCACATGACAACAGATAAAAACTGAAATGGCCTATCTGCTATGGTGGTTCGAGTTGCAACTTTACAAATTTGAATGCTCACCTCACCAAAGCAGCTCAAGGTGAATTACAATTAAAAATATGGGGAGCCCTTTTGCTAAGCTGCGGTAGACACTACCTACCGTGCAACAAAAAGCACTGTTGTGAGACGCGCCGAGGCATCCCGCGGTAGTGTACCCTTCAGCGGGCACTAATCCTGTGCTGAAATTTTTTTTTTTTCAGCACGGAAGGCGTGACTACGGGCAGAGAGTAGGCGTGCCCTGTGCTAATTGGGTAGCGCGGGCACGTTGCTGCATGCTGTACGAATACCACAGGGTTAGTGCAGGAGTCCTTGGCGCCAACAAAATAGGTGTCCGTAAGGGCTCCCGCGGTAATGGCCACAGGCTAATTGGGAAATTGAAGCGTGGTCATTAAAGAAACATATGGAAATGCGGCCATTTTACCGCCACGCTAAAAATGGCCACAGCGCACAGAAAAACCCACTCGCTGACAACAGCGTTGGCCACTTTTTAGTGCAGCTTGGTAAAAGGGCCCCATAATTACTACACAGAACAGAGCAAATTCCACCTTCCCCCCCCCCCTAATTTCTTTAACAAGCCCTTATATCAGTCTCCAAAGCCAGTCCGAAATTGTTTCTGAGACATCTTGAAAAGCGTCTTTTGTAAAACCACGCTTTCAGAAGTTTTTCAATGTTCCAGAACAATGCATTTGGGTAAAAACCATTCCACAGTTCAGGGCCCAACACCCCAAATGATTGTTTACCGGTACTTGGCAGCACAAGAGGGCCTGCTAAGAAGATCAAAGTGGTAGAGGGGGTTCATAGGGTTTTAGAAGATCGTGTACATCTAAAAAAAAGGCCCATCTAGATACAATCCACTGACTGTATTTTGACAGTTGGTGTAAATCTCTTATGATCCTCTCTGAATGTTACCCCCTCCTGGAATATAGGGGATATTGGCTGATACATATAAACACCTTCCCAATTTCTCTCACTCAGGGACGTAGCCAGACAGCAGAATTTGGGTGGGCCTAGTCAAGAAGTGGGTGGGCACCAAGTGTTCTCCCCCCCCCCCCTCCCCAATGAGATGAGGCCAGTATCAGCAGCTTAGGAAGCTTAGACTGCTGAAGTGGAGAGCAATGTTTTCAGCACTATCAGGGGGAGGTCTTCAGCTGACGGAGCTTGGGATCCCCACTAGCAAGCACTAAATATGTGCTGCTGTTGGGTGGGCCTGAGCTCTAAGTGGATGGGCCCCGGCCCACCTGCTCTCATTGCTCCCGTTGGACGCTTTTTCGCCCGCTGAGCCCAGCCTTCTCTCTCTTGACACTGGCTGGGCTGGAGCACTTTCAACTTTAAACAAAGGCGTGCAGAGGGAGATAAACTGCACAGAGCCTACAGTCATATTAATCCACTTTTAGCATAATTGTATTGTATGAGCAAATTCTTTAGAAATACATTCATCCTCACTGCTTGAGAGGAAGCAGACATGGGGATGGGGAGAGACAGCGAAGGTTCCCCGAAGCACTTTTGCAAATCAGAGGAAATGGAGTGAAGGTTCCCTGAAGCACTTCTGCAAATCAGAGGGGATGGAGTAAAGGAGGTGAGAGAACTCTTTGGGGGAGGGGGGAGGGGGGGTTCTGACCTGTGGTGGGGGATAATTTTATTTTGGAAAACTGTTACAACTGTTGGAAGTGTGTATTTGCCTTTGTGCTTCATTACTTGAGAACCTCTTTCAGTTGAGGCAGGATTTCTCTGTTATTGGGGGGGGGGGGGGGGGGGTTCCCTCCATTATTTACTGTATTTGATCAAGCTTCCTGTTGTATGTTAGTTTGCCCCTTGTTATGTTTCTCAACATTCAATAAAGACTTCAAAAAAAATTTTAAAAAGGAGGTGAGAGAACAAATTATCTGCAGTGTACCTGGAGTGGCGATGGAGGGGAGGGGGGATTCCAGGCAGGATAAGGATTTGCCTACTCTGGCTGGCCCACTGCTCTGATTTGCTTATGCAAATGGGGCAACAACAAAAAAAACCCCAACATCTTAACTGCGAAAAATATCAGCAAAGAGCTGGAAGCTACCAGACTGAAAGAAAAGGGCTTCTACTGACTTAGTAGGCTTGGTGGTGAAAGCAAAACCTCAGAAATCTGAGAAGGGAAGAAGTTTTACCGATATTAAAAACTACTTTGTCATTTGCACACCTGCCTGCATCGTGGGCAGACTTGGCCACAAGTACTAGTGGTGTAAGTCAAGGATTTTAACTCTTATCAGAAAAATGATTCTTAATGGGCCAATGCTATCTTTGTCGTTTTTATCTGTTGGTTATAACAATATGAAAGTGTTTTTATTTTCTGAATAATCAAATCTATAAAATATTGGCCAATATTCAAAGGGTTATATACATTTAGCAGTGAAAGCAAAATACATGATCTCCCAATCCATCAATTTTCAGCTGAACTATACAGATATCGCCACTGGAAACTCTTGCAGACTGTCTGGCACACGGGATAGTGCTGGGGTAAAGCAAGGATTTTCCACTTAACTATACAGACAGCTGAAGATATTCAGCCCTGTCCGTAGAACTACGAGGTTTAATTTAGGGCAGAAAAACGGCTGTCTTATATTTTCTTCTGGGTGGAATACAAAAATAACATACATCATAAATACAAATAAAACATCAAACAAACAGAATTAGGAGGTTGTTTACTAAAGCTTAGCTCGAGTTATCTGCAGCAAAGCCCATAGGAATAAAATGGGCCCTGCTGCAGATAACTCGAGCTAAGCTTTAGTAAACAACCCCCTTAATGTCAAAAAACCCCCACAGTAAACAGGTTCCAGACAAGCAATAAAAGTTAACATTCATAAGTCAGTTCAAAGAAATAAGTATTTAACTTTTTTAATTAAACTTTTTCGGAGGTGACACTAAGAGCCCTGTTTACTAAGGCGCGTTAGCATTTTTAATGCGCCTACAATTAGCATGCGCACTAACCGTGTAGGCGCCTATATGGATATTATAGGCACATCCACAGCTAACGCTCGTACATGGTTAATGCGCGTTAAAAATGTTAACGCGTCTATAACGCGGCTTAGTAAACAGGGCCCTAAATATACATGAATTATTTATATGTTGTGGCAAGTGTGTACAACCCCCACCCCCTCCAAAAACAAAACACTGACCACAGGGCTGAAATATTGGCTTTTATAATTTTGACCATATCCGGACTGGCTCCTCCTCCTCTCCTGTTTATACAGAAAAGCTTCTTTTCCAGCTGCATGGTGTCAGTGTTCTCAGTGATGGACCGAAAGAGGCAGGCTTAGGTGAGGTTCGCCATTTAGCAAGTAACAACCTGAACGCAGACCTATCTTCAGTGCTTGTAGGGTTCTGTCAAGCTGCAAATGTGAATGTACCTACCGCTGTGGAAATATCTACTTTTCACATCCCAGATGGCACCTAGAGCAATACATTTCAAAAGAGCCAACTTAAAAGCTGCCATGCCAACAAGCACAGGGAGATCTTTAGGGGAAAAAATGGTAGGAGCCAGAGATAGGTTTTTTTTTTCTTCCTTTTCACTCTTTTTTTCAGTTTAGCCGTTTAAATTTGTTGGGGTTTTTTTTGTTTGTTTCCTTGTGATTAACTTTGTTTTCGCTGAATTTTTGGCACCAGTTGCCAAATTTTAGGTACTCAGGTAATCTGGTTCCCAGGATTTTTCCAGCCCTGGACATGAAGCTTTAAGAAACAAAATTAGAATCATAAATGGTCACTAATTTTAGCATTCCAATCTTCAGAAATGTAAGTCTGTGGACTACCGAACACTGCAATAAAAATGAAAATGGCAAGCCTTTGTTTCTAACTGGATTTACTGAATTAGGGGCAGGTTTACTACGGTCGGTCGGTAAGCAGAATGGATTTAAAACACACTAACGTCAGGCATGCATTAAAACAGCCTGTGCAGTAACAGTCCAGTGCAAACTATTTACGATGGGCTGGGGCAGGGACTAGGAAGGGAACGGGCGGAGACTGAGAGGGAGCCGCACACTGCAGTCACTGTACTGTAGATAGCACATTTTAAATGCCAATTGTGCAGTTAACGGGGGTTCAACTAATAACACCTCAATAGGCACCTTAGGAAACACGTGTGTGGGGAAACACGCACCCAACAGTTATGACAGGGCCTCAATGCTGTTTAGTAAACATGCCTCTAACTGGGTCTCTACTAGAATGGTTTTACTAAGTCAGAACAACCCACCTGATCTTTGGTGCTATGTAACCGGCCAGGAACAGCTCCTTAAGCCGGCTAAGCACCAGTAATGATCAAGCACTACCACCTTAAACCTATGTCGAATAGGGTCTCTCTACAGTCGATGACCAAACGTATGTTACAACCAACGCAACCTTCATGCAACACCTTAATGTATCCTTCTTTACTATGTACGTATGCACATGGTATATATATGCTATGTACCATGTATGTTACCATGTATGTATGCACCTTAATGTAACACCATTTGTAATTCTGCTAACCGGAAATGGCAACCGCTATTACTGCAAATGTAAGCCACATTGAGCCTGCAAATTGGTGGGAAAATGTGGGATGCAAATGCTACTAATAAATAAAGAAATAATATTCACTGCAAGATAGCTGGCTATCTCAGCTGAATATTAGCGCTTAGCGGCTACCCCAGTCACCGGCTATGTCGCACAACACAGCCGGTTAGCGCCAATATTCAATGGCTGGCCAGCTAAGTTTAGCAGCCAGATAGACCCACACGAACACAAGGTCTATCTTTGGCCACTATAACTTAGCTGGTCAGCCAATGAATATCGGCATAACCCAGTGGTTCACAAACCTGGTCCTGGAGGCACCCCAGCCAGTCAGGTTTTCAAGATATCCACAATGAATAGTCTTGAGAGACATTTGCATGCAGTGAAGGCAGTGCATGCAAATCTCTCTCATGAATATTCATTGTGGATATCCTGAAAACCTGACTGGCTGGGGTGCCTCCAGGACTAGGTTTGGGAACACTGGTATAACAGTAAATTTAAAAAAAAAAAAAATTCCCCTGGAAATTCAATGCCGGTTGCTGGATATAGGCCAGAACTGAATTTTCCGGGTTTGCCGCTGACAGAAGGAGGCAGTCCAGCTAACTCCTGCGGTCTGAATATTGCCCTCAATTAGATCTGCTCCTTTTTTTTTTTAACATGATGATTAATAAAAGGTTAAGAAATGAACTGTCACCTGAATCCCATTATCAAACAGGTCACCAGAAAATAAATCATTTGAGGGCTTCTTACCTTTGCTAAACGTTCTTTCTTGGCCCACCAGTCATCAAAAGCCCGGAAAGCGACCACTTCCACCATTTTCCGATTCAGATCCCTCTTCATGATTGCTTTCAGCTCTTTCACGATCACCAACAGTACTCCGTCTACAGTGGCCTTGTGTGGGTCCTCTTTTTTAGGTTCGTAGCCTGGTGGTGGAACCGAGGGGTCAAACATAGGGAATGGTGGCCACTGCTGTCCATGGGGAAGATTTGCGACCATAGAAAAAGGGCGGTAAGGAGAGAGATTTACAAACTGCATCCCGCTTCCTATGAAAGGAGGGTAGTGGTATGAACTCTGACCTTGCATCAGGCGACTCAGCATCTGAGTTTGCATCTGAAAGGACATTGGCATGCTACCCCAGTGGTGGCCCAACGCGTTCATCATGTCTACCTGTCTCACGGGAAACATGCCTGGATGGTATGGTGGCAATGGATGCAAAATGTGAGGAGGAGGGACCCCGGGTGGCGCAGGAAGCGGAGGAGGGGGAACAGTAACTGCTGGGTGAGTTGGAGGAGGTGGAGGAGGGAGAGGAGGGGGCAGCGGAAATCCTGGCTGTGGTGGAGGTGGTGGGGGAAGAGGAGGGTATCCTGGGGGTGGAATGGGAATTACAGAAGCCAACACAGCAGAACCGGTGACCGGGGAATTCACCACTATTGACTTAGCACACTCTTCGCTTGTGATGGGAGCAGTTGGCATTTCATCATCAGAGATCTCCATGTCCTCCCCTGATGAGGGATGAACCTGCAACAAGGAAGAAAAATGTGACTAAATCAGCAGTCAGACCTATGAATAGTAATTAACAGAAAAACAGGAAGACACAGCATTTGTAGATACGTCCGTCATAACCAGGGCCAGTGTTAACCATGCTGGGGCCCAGGGCAGAAATTTGGAAGGGAGTTCCAAAACTCAGCAGTAGGCTCTACCTCCTCCAGATTTGGTCAGGTCTAGGGCCCCCTGTAGAATGGGGTCCCAGGGCAAGTGCCCTGTTACCCTCCCCCCCCCCCCCCCCCCCAAGACCGGCCCTGATCATAACTCAGTATTACGTTAAAAAGCTTCTCCACCACCACCATTAGCGCTGTCAGCCTCAGAACTATAACAGTGCACAGAAACACAAAGCCACCAAGCCTCGATCCAAGTAAATTATGTGCTCTTGAAAGGTGTTGGATTAAGTACTCTGGCCATCATGGACCCTGTTATTTAAAAGCAGTTACTGGTAGAAGCATCTACTACCTGGATAAATGCCGTTGACAGGGGCCATCCGTGGATTTTTGGCAGCATTATCCCCATAACGTTCCTGAAAATCACTATCAGGATAGTGAAGAGGCAGTCCAGAGGCAGAGCCGGGATTTATCCAGAGACCAGCAATACTCGGTGCAGCTATTAATGGCACTGAATACTGCTCTTATCTGAATAACTCTGACCTGGCCCCTATGCTTTTTAATATTTTTCTTGCCCCACTTGCGACCCTACTGCTAACACCTGGACTTACAGTTTGAAAATATCTTTATTAGATCAAGAGGTAGTGCTGATCATTGCTTTTGACCAATATGACTCTCAGACTGTCAGTGACAAATCGCAACCTTAACGTACTGGTGGATTGGATTATTAGTAACAAATTAAAGTTCAACCCTACAAAGATGGAATCTGCTTTTTTTTCTCTAGGGGAATAGTACCTGCTCTTTTTCGTCCCCCTGACCTATGTAGTTCTCCCATTATGGTCAGGGAAAGGGGAGGACTGACAGTGATCTGGGACCCCAGGCAACAAGGGTCACAGACTCCTCTCCAACCTCCCTACACAGAAATTCTGTCATACCATAATAGCAGTAACTTCCAGGAATCACACGAGGGCCTACCTAGGAAAAGGCAGCACCATAAACATTGTAGTGGGTACTAAAACAACAATACACCTATTGAAAAAAACTAAAGAAACTAGGGGGGGGGGGGGGGCCGATACAGAAAGCTACTGTGAGATTAGCCACACGGTCACTGCGAGGTATACGCCAACATTATTCGGTGCACCAGTGGCTTAGCCAAGGGTGGGCTTGGGTGGGCCCAGGCCCACCCACTTTGGGTTCAGGCCCACCCAGTAGCAGCATACCTATGATGTGGCTGGCAGGGATCCCCAAGCCCCACCAGCCAAAAACTCCCAACAAGTGTCCCTCCTGCATACCTTGTAAGTAGCAGAACTTCGCCAGCAGTGAGCAGTGACATACATGCTGCTCGCACCGGCCCCACACCCTTCCCTCTGATGTATTTCTGCCTAGGTGGAAACAGGAAGTTGCATCAGAGGGAAGGGTGTGGGGCCAACATGAGCAGTGTGTATTAGTTGCTGCTCGCTGCTGGTGAAAATCTGCTATTTAAAAGGTATACGGGAGAGGGGGGATGTTTGAGAGACCATATGGCATGCAGGCGAGAGAAGGAGAGACCAAATCACCTGTGGGACGGGGCGAGGTTCTTCTGCTCACCCATCTTGGGCCCAGGCCCACCCAAAATTGGGTGTCTGGCTACGCCCCTGCGGTGCACGAGTGGAACTCGTGCAGAAGACGTGGCTGCACACCGTTAAAATGAATGGTAATGAGTGCATTTAAAGTATTTTGTGCAATGCAGAAGAGGAAATAGTGACTTCTGACATAACACAAGAAACTTTTCGTCAAGCATGGAGCAGCACAGAAGGGTTGGTGGAGAGGATTTCATACCAGTTTTTGAAACTTTAACTGCCAGTTATGTCTTCCTTTGCAACCAGAAGAAAGCGTCTAGAAGTTTCAAAGATAAATGAGAGGTAACAGACATGTGTACAGTGGTGGAAATAAGTATTTGATCCCTTGCTGATTTTGTAAGTTTGCCCACTGACAAAGACATGAGCAGCCCATAATTGAAGGGTAGGTTAATGGTAACAGTGAGAGATAGCACATCACAAATTAAATCCGGAAAATCACATTGTGGAAAGTATATGAATTTATTTGCATTCTGCAGAGGGAAATAAGTATTTGATCCCCCACCAACCAGTAAGAGATCTGGCCCCTACAGACCAGGTAGATGCTCCAAATCAACTCGTTACCTGCATGACAGACAGCTGTCGGCAATGGTCACCTGTATGAAAGACACCTGTCCACAGACTCAGTGAATCAGTCAGACTCTAACCTCTACAAAATGGCCAAGAGCAAGGAGCTGTCTAAGGATGTCAGGGACAAGATCATACACCTGCACAAGGCTGGAATGGGCTACAAAACCATCAGTAAGACGCTGGGCGAGAAGGAGACAACTGTTGGTGCCATAGTAAGAAAATGGAAGAAGTACAAAATGACTGTCAATCGACAAAGATCTGGGGCTCCACGCAAAATCTCACCTCGTGGGGTATCCTTGATCATGAGGAAGGTTAGAAATCAGCCTACAACTACAAGGGGGGAACTTGTCAATGATCTCAAGGCAGCTGGGACCACTGTCACCACGAAAACCATTGGTAACACATTACGACATAACGGATTGCAATCCTACAGTGCCCGCAAGGTCCCCCTGCTCCGGAAGGCACATGTGACGGCCCGTCTGAAGTTTGCCAGTGAACACCTGGATGATGCCGAGAGTGATTGGGAGAAGGTGCTGTGGTCAGATGAGACAAAAATTGAGCTCTTTGGCATGAACTCAACTCGCCGTGTTTGGAGGAAGAGAAATGCTGCCTATGACCCAAAGAACACCGTCCCCACTGTCAAGCATGGAGGTGGAAATGTTATGTTTTGGGGGTGTTTCTCTGCTAAGGGCACAGGACTACTTCACCGCATCAATGGGAGAATGGATGGGGCCATGTACCGTACAATTCTGAGTGACAACCTCCTTCCCTCCGCCAGGGCCTTAAAAATGGGTCGTGGCTGGGTCTTCCAGCACGACAATGACCCAAAACATACAGCCAAGGCAACAAAGGAGTGGCTCAGGAAGAAGCACATTAGGGTCATGGAGTGGCCTAGCCAGTCACCAGACCTTAATCCCATTGAAAACTTATGGAGGGAGCTGAAGCTGCGAGTTGCCAAGCGACAGCCCAGAACTCTTAATGATTTAGAGATGATCTGCAAAGAGGAGTGGACCAAAATTCCTCCTGACATGTGTGCAAACCTCATCATCAACTACAGAAGACGTCTGACCGCTGTGCTTGCCAACAAGGGTTTTGCCACCAAGTATTAGGTCTTGTTTGCCAGAGGGATTAAATACTTATTTCCCTCTGCAGAATGCAAATAAATTCATATACTTTCCACAATGTGATTTTCCGGATTTAATTTGTGATGTGCTATCTCTCACTGTTACCAATAACCTACCCTTCAATTATGGGCTGCTCATGTCTTTGTCAGTGGGCAAACTTACAAAATCAGCAAGGGATCAAATACTTATTTCCACCACTGTACATGTTCAAGTAAAAATAAAAAGTGAAAACACACAATGGCGCCTGTTCTTCTGTGCCTAAATATGAGCCTCACAAAAATTTCCTGCCCATAAGTTTCTGTGAGGCTCATATTTATATACAGAAAACAGATGCTGATACTGCTGTTCATACTTTCAGTTTCATTTGCTCATGCACACGAAAGCCACACTTACCACAAAACCTTTGTGTGCATGTCTCTGGCACACACCCCTTCCTATTAGTTGCAAGTTTTCTGCGCATAAAATCTGCATTTATTTAGCTTTCTGCATGGTATTATGCTCACATAAAAGCCATGCGCTCAGAACCCACACGTGGCTCTACTGCAAGCCTTTCTGCATTGACCCCTGGATTAGTACAGATCAATCCTACAAAGACTTTCAATGCTAATAGACCCTCACCCAGTATAAAACAAGTAGAACTACAGTGGTGGAAATAAGTATTTGATCCCTTGCTGATTTTGTAAGTTTGCCCACTGACAAAGACATGAGCAGCCCATAATTGAAGGGTAGGTTATTGGTAACAGTGAGAGATAGCACATCACAAATTAAATCCGGAAAATCACATTGTGGAAAGTATATGAATTTATTTGCATTCTGCAGAGGGAAATAAGTATTTAATCCCTCTGGCAAACAAGACCTAATACTTGGTGGCAAAACCCTTGTTGGCAAGCACAGCGGTCAGACGTCTTCTGTAGTTGATGATGAGGTTTGCACACATGTCAGGAGGAATTTTGGTCCACTCCTCTTTGCAGATCATCTCTAAATCATTAAGAGTCCTGGGCTGTCGCTTGGCAACTCGCAGCTTCAGCTCCCTCCATAAGTTTTCAATGGGATTAAGGTCTGGTGACTGGCTAGGCCACTCCATGACCCTAATGTGCTTCTTCCTGAGCCACTCCTTTGTTGCCTTGGCTGTATGTTTTGGGTCATTGTCGTGCTGGAAGACCCAGCCACGACCCATTTTTAAGGCCCTGGCGGAGGGAAGGAGGTTGTCACTCAGAATTGTACGGTACATGGCCCCATCCATTCTCCCATTGATGCGGTGAAGTAGTCCTGTGCCCTTAGCAGAGAAACACCCCCAAAACATAACATTTCCACCTCCATGCTTGACAGTGGGGACGGTGTTCTTTGGGTCATAGGCAGCATTTCTCTTCCTCCAAACACGGCGAGTTGAGTTCATGCCAAAGAGCTCAATTTTTGTCTCATCTGACCACAGCACCTTCTCCCAATCACTCTCGGCATCATCCAGGTGTTCACTGGCAAACTTCAGACGGGCCGTCACATGTGCCTTCCGGAGCAGGGGGACCTTGCGGGCACTGCAGGATTGCAATCCGTTATGTCGTAATGTGTTACCAATGGTTTTCGTGGTGACAGTGGTCCCAGCTGCCTTGAGATCATTGACAAGTTCCCCCCTTGTAGTTGTAGGCTGATTTCTAACCTTCCTCATGATCAAGGATACCCCACGAGGTGAGATTTTGCGTGGAGCCCCAGATCTTTGTCGATTGACAGTCATTTTGTACTTCTTCCATTTTCTTACTATGGCACCAACAGTTGTCTCCTTCTCGCCCAGCGTCTTACTGATGGTTTTGTAGCCCATTCCAGCCTTGTGCAGGTGTATGATCTTGTCCCTGACATCCTTAGACAGCTCCTTGCTCTTGGCCATTTTGTAGAGGTTAGAGTCTGACTGATTCACTGAGTCTGTGGACAGGTGTCTTTCATACAGGTGACCATTGCCGACAGCTGTCTGTCATGCAGGTAACGAGTTGATTTGGAGCATCTACCTGGTCTGTAGGGGCCAGATCTCTTACTGGTTGGTGGGGGATCAAATACTTATTTCCCTCTGCAGAATGCAAATAAATTCATATACTTTCCACAATGTGATTTTCCGGATTTAATTTGTGATGTGCTATCTCTCACTGTTACCAATAACCTACCCTTCAATTATGGGCTGCTCATGTCTTTGTCAGTGGGCAAACTTACAAAATCAGCAAGGGATCAAATACTTATTTCCACCACTGTATGTAGTCAACAATTAAACTAAATCCCCAAGAAGCCAAACTCTGCATACAGTGTACCACCTGATAAACCATGACACATAACCCTCTGTACTATGTAAAATATAAATAGAGCAGAGGCAAATTTCAAAAAGTGACTGTGACGGGGTTTATAGAACACTGCTCCTCACCCTTAAGAAAAAAGTCTGTCTCTAACTAGCCTTGGCCACCTTAAGAGCACAGATCCTGGCCCCAGAGGAAGTGAGCTCAGAGAGGGCGGAGCCAATACCTGGGAGTTTAAAAGACAGAGCAAAGCTGAGGGTAGGGAAGCTCAGGGAAGGAAGAACTGAACCCCAAGTTTTATGCCTTTACTGAGAGAGTTTAGCTGCTGTGACCTGGCTGAGGTAAGCCAACTTTGTTAAGATTTGCAAACCTGGCTGGAGACCTGCGTCTCAGAAGAACTTACAGGCTATGTTTAGGGCGGGGCTGGGATGAGCTGGGCCACCGCCCCCACCAGCCATAGACTGCTTGGCCTGCTAGCCAGAGGCCTACTCAACACTGCTATTAAACCTGAGAAACTTGCATCTGAGATTCCTGGCCTGCGAGATAACAGGTTCCAGGGCTCAGGTGAATACATTTACTTTCACAATTATATACCTTGTCTGGCTAAGTTATTCCCAGGGCCACCCTAATAACCCTTATCCAGGATCTCAGAGTGACATATTCCAATCACCACATTATAAATTAATAAATAATTTTCAAAAATGAAAATAAGGCGATACCTTTTTATTGGACTAACTCAGAGCTTGACAAACCCCATGCGCCAGGTCGCCATGGTGACTAAATATTCAGCTCTGGTGCCCAAGGTTTGCAGGCTGTGACCCTGTCTCAATTTTTTTTGTGTGATTTGCAGATACTTCTTTTTTTTTCTTTCCTTTCATCGTGGTGCAGCATTTCTCTCTCCCTCCTTCCCCCAGTGCGAGTCAGTAGCTCTCCTGACACCCCCCCCCCCCCCGCAGGTCCAAATACCCCTGCCGCTTCTTCACATACCCCACAGGACTTCAAACCTGTCTCCTTGCTGCGGAAGTGATCAACTGGCCCTGGAACCTTTCCTCTGGATGTCATCCCCCCTCCCCCCAGCTGCAATTTCCTATTTAAATAGAGGCTGGATGCGGTAGAGGAAAGGTTCCAGGGTTGGCTGCAGACAGCGTACGTTGATCGCTGCTACAGGAAGGAGACAGGTTTGAAGCACAGTGGCGCTGGGTGGGAGGAGGGAAAGGGAGCTACTGGACTCATGGAGGGGAGGGTCAAGAGAGCTGCTGGACTCAAAGGGGGGGGGGGTCAGAAGAGATGCTAGATGGGCAAAAGAAAACCTGGACCTGCAGGGAGAGGGGACGATGAAGTACTAGGGGGACTAGGGAGGGGAGATGCCAAGTTACTCAGGGGTGACTGAGCAGAGATGGAGAGATGCCAAACTACCCACAGGGGACCCAGAGAGAGAGAGGGGAGAGATGTGGGACTGTGGTTTGTGGGAGATGGAGAGCGGTGCTGGACTCACAGGGGTAGGGGCACATGCTGTACTGGGTACTGGAGGGAATAGGAGAGGGGAGGGAGGGAGGGGAAAGAAAGAGATGCTGTCCTGGGGGAGATGCTGTTGACTCGGTGGAATGGAGACAGAGATAGTGTACCATGTAGGAAGAAAGTGAAGATACTTACCTGTAGCAGGTATTCTCCAAGGACAGCAGGCTGATTGTTCTCACATGTGGGTTGACATCCGCATCGGCCCAGGAATCGGACGGCATTTTGCTAGCAAAATATTTAAAAGAGTCTTCTGGCACGCGTGCGCGGACTGATTTCCCACCCATCGCGTGAGCGCATTCCCTCAGTTAAATCAAAAAGCATAAAGAGAAGCAAATAACTCCAAAGGGGAGGTGGGCGGGTTTGTGAGAAAAATCAGCCTGCTGTCCTCGGAGAATACCTGCTACAGGTAAGTATCTTCACTTTCTCCGAGGACAAGCAGGCTGCTTGTTCTCACATCTGGAGTATCCCTAGCAACCAGGCTCACTCAAAACAATGAACACTGGTCAACTGGGCCTCGCAAGGGCGAGGACATAACATAGATTGACCTGAAATCATAAATAACTAACTGAGAGTGCAGCCTGAAACAGAACAAAAATGGGTCTAGGGGGGTGGAGTTAGATTCTAAACCCCGAACAGATTCTGCAGCACTGACTGCCTAAACAGACTGTCGTGTCAGGTAGTGAGATGTGAATGTGTGGAATGATGACCACGTTGCAGCCTTGCAAATCTCTTCAATGGAGGCTGACTTTAAGTGAGCCACTGACGCAGCCATGGCTCTAACATTATGAGCCGTGATATGGCCCTCCAGAGTCAGCCCAGCTTGGGCATAAGTGAAGGAAATGCAATCTGCTAGCCAATTTGAGATAGTGCATTTTCCGATGGCAACTCCCCTCCTGTTGGGATCGAAAGAAACAAACAACTGGGCAGACTGTCTAAAAGGCTTTGTCCGCTCCACATAAAAGGCCAATCCAATGCTCTCTTGCAGTCCAAGGTATGCAAACTGCTTTCACCAGTGCGGGTATGAGGACGGGGAAAGAATGTTGGCAAGACAATTGACTGGTTCAGATTGAACTTCCTGTCCGACACCACCTTTGGCAGGAACTTAGGGTGCATGCAGAGGACTACTCTGTTGTGATGAAATTTGATATAAGGTGCATGTACTACCAAGGCCTGAAGATCACTGACCCTACGAGCTGAAGTAACAGCCACCAAGAAACTGACCTTCCAGGTTAAGTACTGCAGATGGCAGGTATTCAGTGGCTCAAAAGGAGCTTTCATCAGCTGGGTGAGAACGTTGAGATCCCATGACACTGGTGGAGGTTTGACAGGGGGCTCTGACAAAAGCAAACCTCTCATGAAGCGAACAACTAAAGGCTGTCCAGAGATAGGCTTACCCTCTACACGGCAATGATAGGTACTAATCGCACTAAGATGAACCCTTACTGCGTTGGTTTTCAGGCCAGACTCTGATAAGTGTAGAAGGTATTCAAGCAGGGTCTGTGTAGGACAAAAGCAAGGATCTAGGGCCTTGCTGTCACACCAGACGGCAAACCTCCTCCATTTGAAAGAGTAACACCTCTTTGTGGAATCTTTTCTGGAAGCAAGCAAGACTCGGGAGATACCCTCTGAAAAACCCAAGGAGGCGAATTCTAAGCTCTCAACATCCAGGCTGTGAGAAGGTGATGAGGGTTGGAAAACATTTCAATCTCCACGGTTACTCGGAAGACAACTCCAGAAGAAGAGGGAACCAAATCTGACGCAGCCAGAAGGGTGCAATCAGGATCATGGTTCCACAGTCTTGCTTGAGTTTCAGCAGTCTTCCCTACTAGAGGTATGGGAGGATACGCATAGAGAAGGCCTGTCCCCCAATGCAGGAGAAAGGCATCTGATGCTAGTCTGTCGTGGGCCTGAAGCCTGGAACAGGACCTTGTGATTGATCTGAGTGGCAAAAAGCTCCACCGAGGGGGTGCCCCACACTCAGAAGATCTTGCGGACAATCCCCATGTTCAGTGACCACTCGTGAGGTTGCATATACTGCTCAACCTGTTGGCCAGACTGTTGTTTACGCCTGCCAGATAAATGGCTTGGAGAAACATGCTGTGACGGCGAGCCCAAAACCACATCTGGACGGCTTTCTGACACAGAGGGCGAGATCTGGTGCCTCCCTGCTTGTTGGTGTAATACATGGCAACCTGATTGTCTGTCTGAATTAAAATGATTTGGTTGGACAGCCGAACTCTGAAAGCCTTTAGAGCGTTTCAGATCGCTCTTAATTCCAGGAGGTTGATCTGCAGAACTTTTTCCTGAAAGGACCAGGCTCCCTGAGTGTGGAGCCCATCTACATGAGCTCCCCAACCCAGGAGAGATGCATCCATTGTCAGCACTTTTCATGGCTGAGGAACTTGGAATGGTCGCCCCAAAGTCAAATTGGATTGAATCGCCCACCACTGAAGAGAATTCCGAAAGTCGGTGGACAGCTGGATTACATCCTCTAGATCCCCCACAGCTTGAAACCACTGGGAAGCTAGGGTCCATTGAGCTGATCTCATATGTAGACGTGCCATGGACGTTACATGAACTGTGGAGGCCATGTGCCCCAGAAGTCTCAACATCTGCCGAGCCGTGACCTTCTGAGACGCTTGAACCATGGACAACAGGGACAGAAATTTGTCCGCCCTCGTCTCGGGGAGATAAGCCCGAGCTGTCTGAGTGTTCAGCAGAGCTCCAATGAATTCCAATTTTTGGAATGGGGTGAGATGGGACTTGGGATAATTTATGATGAACCCCAGTAGCTCCAGCACCTGAATAGTCATTCGCATGAACTCCAGAGCACCTTCCTTCAAGGTGCTCTTCACCAGCCAATCATCAAGATAAGGAAACACATGCACTCCCAGTCTGCGTAGAGACGCTGCGACTACAGCTAGGCATTTTGTAAACACTCTGGGCGCAGACGCCAGGCCAAAAGGCAGTACACGGTACTGAAAGTGCTGTGTTCCCAGCCGAAATAGAAGATACTTCCTGTGAGCTGGAAGTATCAAGATAGGTGTATAAGCACCCTTTAAGTCCAGAGAGCATAGTCAATCGTATTCCTGAATCATGGGAAGAAGGGTGCCCAGGGAAACATCCTGAACTTTTCTCGGATAAGAAATTTGTTCAGGGCCCTTAGGTCTAGGATGGGACACATCCCCCCTGTTTTCTTTTGCACAAGGAAGTACCTGGAATAGAATCCCAGCCCTTCTTCCCCTGGTGGAATGGGTTTGACCGCTTAGACCTGTAGAAGGCCAGAGAGTTCCTCTGCACGTACCTGCTTGTGCTGGGAGCTGTAGGACTGAGCTCCCGGTGGGCAATTTGGAGGCTTGGATTCCAAATTGAGGGTGTAACCTAACCGGACAATTTGAAGAACCCACCGGTCAGAGGTTATAAGAGGCCACCTTTGGTGAAAAAACATTAACCTTCCCCCAACCGACGTCCGGTACGGACACATTTACTGAGGCTAAGCTGAACTGGAGCCAGTCAAAAGCCCATCCCTTGGTTTTGCTGGGGAGCCGCAGTGACCTTAGGCGCGCGCTGTTGACGAGAACGAGCGCGCTGGGACTGAGCCTGGGCAGGCTGCCAAGAAGCAGGAGTGTACCTAAGCCTAACATAGGAATAGGGAGCACTCCTCTTCCCTCCAAAAAACTTTCTGGATGAGGAGATATTAGCAGAAGACGCCCGGCGGGAGAGAGAATCCATAGCATCATTATGCTTCTTGATCTGGTCAACTAGATCCTCTACTTTCTTACCAAAAAGGTTGTCCCCCCCCCCCCCCCCCGGCAAGGAACATCCGCCATCTGCTGCTGGACTGAATGATCCAGGTCAGAGACACGCAGCCACGAGAGTCTGCGCATCACTATACCTTGGGCAGCGATCAAAAGTGTCGAACGTACCCCTGGCCAGGAATTTTCAATATGCCTTCTGCTGTCTGACCACCTGGCGAAAGGGCTTGGCCTGCTCCGGAGAGAGTGCATCAACCAAGCTGGACAGTTGCCTCACTGAGTTCCGCAAGTGGACGCTCGTGAAGAGCTGGGTAAGTCTGGATCTTGGCAGCGAGCATAGTGGCCTGATACGTCTTCCTCCCAAAAGAGTCCAAGGTTCTAGATTCCCTGCCTGGGGGTGCCAAGATATAGTCCCTAGTACTCTTGGCTCTTTTGAGGGCGGAGTCCACCACCATGGAATTGTGAGGTAGCTGAGACCTCATCAAAGCAGGTGCACCGTGGATCCGATATTGGGATTCAGCTTTTTTCAGGATCACGGGATTAGACAGAGGGAACGACCAGTTTCACATAAGGACTTCCTTCAGTACATTATGCAAAGGAGCCGTTGCAGCATCTCTAGGCGAAGAAGGATAATCCAGGACCTTGAGCATTTCAGCCCTGGGCTCATCCTCAACCTCCATAGGGAAGGGAATAGCCGCAACCATTTCCCGGACAAAGGAGGTAAAGGATAGACTCTCCGGTGGAGAAAGTCTCCTTTCTGGTGGAGGGGAAGGTTCAGAGGAATCCCATAGGACTTGTCAGAAGAAAAATACCTGGGATCTTCCTCCTCCTCCCATGAATGCTCATCTTCAGTATCGGACAAGACATCCCTCAGAGCAGTCTGAAACTGAACCTGCCTCGACGCCGAGAAGTCGATGCCCTCATGGACTACGGTGAAGCTTCCTTCACCGACGTCGAAGGGGAGTCAACCTGGGTGGCAGGCGGCACCGAGGTCGGGGACCTTACTACAGGCGAAGGGCCAGATGCCGCTGCAGCAGACGGTACAGAAGGTGCAAGCACCCCCCACACCGAAGCAGACTGTTGCAGCAATCTTTCCAGAAGCTCTGGAAACAGGGCCCTGATGCGCTCGTCGAGAGCCGCCATCAGACAAGGCTGTGGGTCAGTAAAGGAGCCGGTGGCAGAATTTGTCAAGGCTCGGGAGCAGGTACTGGGCTGTCAGAAGACCGACGCATCGGCACCTCCTGAATAGAGGGGGAGCAATCCTCTCGGTGTCGACGCTTCTCGGGTGCCGATTCCCTCGACGCCCCGGAGCTCCCGGCACCATGTGTCGAAGGAGAAAGACGATGCTTCTTCGCCTTCGCTCGACGCCTGTCATCGAGACTCCTCGATACCAATGAGGAGGACGTGGAATCCTTATGTCTCCTCGGGGCCGGGTCTGATGAAGGTCGGTCCCGGGGGGCCTGCATAACAGGAGGCCTCGAGGCAAGTGGAGACCAACTCAATGCCTCACTGCTCCCAGCGCGAATTGGTCTTTCAGCAGCCATTACCTCCACTCCCGACGTTGATGCTTCCCTCAATGTCGATGCTGCCAACAAAGGACCGGACTGAGCCCCAAAAATCTTTTCTCGTTTGGCTTCTCGAGACACTTGGGTCTGTTTCTTCTTACGAAGACACAGACTGCAAGCAGCTGGGCTATGGTCGGGCCCAAGGCACTGGATACACCAGGCGTGGATATCGGTACCTGAGATGGTCCAGTTTTTTGTTTTGTTTTTTTTTGTTACATTTGTACCCCACGCTTTCCCACTCATGGCAGGCTCACTGCGACAGGCAATGGAGGGTTAAGTGACTTGCCCAGAGTCACAAGGAGCTGCCTGTGCCGGGAATCAAACTCAGTTCCTCAGGACCAAAGTCCACCACCCTAACCACTAGGCCACTCCTCCACTCCACACACCGAGTACAATGTTTGAAGCCGCTGGGTGTCTCTGATGACATGGAAGGAAAAACGGCTTCGGCGAAATCAAAAGACGCGATTGTGCCTGATAAAAGAAAAAGGGCACAAAAATAAGGGAATAACCCAGCCGTGACAAAAAAAAAAAAAGGAAACTTGAAGGGGACAAAACTAAAACTACGCTACTAGAACTTTTTTCTTTCTTTTTTTTTTTTTTTTTAATGACAATAATAATAAAATAAAGAAAAAATTTGAAAAAAAGCGAAAACTTGAAGACTCTTTCCTCGGCCTGAGAGGAGCGCAGAAAAAAAACTACCGCACCTCAACGCGGAGAAAAGAAAACCGAGAGAACGCGCTCACGTGACGGGCGGGAAATCAGTCCCTGCACGTGCGCCAGAAGACTCTGGCAAAACTTTTTTTATATTTTGCTTACAAAATGCCGTCCGATTCCTGGGCTGACGTGGACGTCGACCCACATGTGAGAACAAGCAGACTGCATGTCCTCGGAGAATAGAAAAGATGCTGGGCCATGTTAGGAGAATAGGAAAAATGCTGGGCAGGGAGGGTAGAGATTACGAAGAAGCTGGACACAGAGAGGGATAGGGACACAAAAGGGAGTTAGTGGGCATGGGGGACCATAGGGACAGGGACCTAGAGGGTCAGTGCTGGACATAGAAATGGTAGGGACACAGAGGACTAATATTGAACTTGGAGGAGGGGTAGGAACACAGAATGGAAATGCTGGACATGGGGGAGCATAGGGTCAGGGAAAAGGGAGATGTTGGACATGATGGGATAGGAACACAGAGGAGTGATGCTGAATAAGGGAGGTAGAGATACAGAATGGAGATGTTGAGTAGGTGGATGTGAGATGTGGAATGTGAGAGCAGGATACGGACACAGAAGGGAAATGCTGAACATGAGGGGAGCATAGGGTCAGGGAAAGGGTGATGTTGGACACAGAGGGGTGATGCTGAACAAGGTGGGGGTAGGGATACAGAATGGAGATGTTGGGCAGGAAATGTGAGATGCTGTACGTGGGGGCAGGATAGGATTTGGAGAGAGAAGTAATGTCATGAACAGAAAATCCTAGCAAGACAGAGAAAAATAGAAACCAGAGATGGGACCAATAAAATAAAATTAAAAAAGAACACATAACAAAGGTAGAACAAAGAGGCGGCAAATAAATCCTAATAAATAAAGTTATTTCTTATTTAGTGATTAGAAAATGTCAGTTTATGGAATGTACAACTGCCGAAGCTGGTATCGGACATGGCTGAGGTCCACGGCAGAAATCTGGGAGGAGATCCCAAAGCTATGTACCAGACTATGCCTTCTTTGGGTTCAGGCAGGGCTTGGAGCCCCCTCTGGCCAAGGAGTCACAGACAATTGATTTGGTTGCACCCTGCTCCCAACACTATCCCTGACATCTGGTATCTTTATATTTTGCACAGCACAGAGGGTCCTCAGTAATAGTTAGGGCATTGCGTGCGTGCATGCGTGTGTGTCTGTTGGGGAGTGGGTCAGAAAGAGGTGATAGTGACAACTGAATGTGAGGGGTTAGAGAAATGAACAGACTGGATGTGTTCATTGGGGGAAGGTGCCACCATGCATTTTGGAAACAGAGAGGAGGTGGGACAGGCTGTGTATTGGGGAGGGGTAAAGAGGCCAGGCTGACTGTATGTGTGTGGTGGTGGGGGGAAGACAGGGGCATTTTGCCTGTGGATGTGGGAGGAGTGCAGAAAGAGGTGACTGTGTACATGATGGAAGGAGGTGTACAAAAGAGAAACTGGGTGAAGGCTTGCAGGAGCGAGTATGAGAGAGAGACAGACTAGGTGGCTGGGGGGGGGGGGGGCATGAGAGAGAAAGAGACAGAAATTGGATGAAGGTTGAGGGGCATGAAAGAGAGAGAGAGACAGACTGGATGAAGGTTGGGGGCATGAGAGAGAAAGAGAGAGAAGCAGAGATTGGATGAAGGTTGGGGGGGCATGAGAGACAGAACGAGACTGAATGAAGGTTGGGGGCATGAGAAAGAGAGAGAGAGAAGCAGAGATTGGATGAAGGTTGGGGGGCATGAGAAAGAGAGAGAAAAGCAGAGATTGGATGAAGGTTGGGGGGCATGACAGAGAGAGGCAGAGATTGGATGAAGGTTGGGGGCATGAGAGAGAGACAGACAGACAGAGATTGGGTGAAGGCTAGAGGGGGGGGGCATGAGAGAGAGAAAGAGAGAGAGAGAAATTGAGTGAAGGCTGAGAGGGGGGGTATGAGAGAGACAAAGAGAAACAGAGACTGGGTGAAACTGGGGAAGGTATGAGAGGGGGAAGGACTGGAGGGGACCCAGGTCATGATGATATGTGAAACAAAGAGGCAATTGCCTCTGCTTCACCTGTCAAGGTGGTGCTAATAGCATACTTTGGGAAGGGAGACTGCTGACTTCCGAGACTGATTTACTGAAGTTTCTTTGCCCACAGACACAGAATAGGAAAAGGGACTTAGTAAATCAGTTTCTAAAATAGCTACTGCTGATCTGGAAGGGAATGTTTTACATTTTGAAGAGGCGACTCTTTATTGCTAATTCCTCACCATGTAGTGTCATTGAGTTCCAGACACAAGTGTTTATCTGAAAACATATTGGCAGACACAGTTTTCTTACACAGAATTTCCTTAAGAATACAAAAGACTCCTGAGGCAGGCCGATTGGCCAAAACAGAGTGTTGAGTCTCTTTGATCCATTTGGACTTTTCTGTGCATATTGAGTTATATAATAAACTTGGATTTTTACATCGTCTCAAGACCATTTCCTTGTGTCATCTTCACTGTATTCCCTGTGAAACAGTGTCGTAGGCCATCAAAGGGCAACTCTATTACTAGGCACCCATGGTTACGTGCCCCTTGTACAAGTACATTAAGCACTGCTCTATAAGGACACGCACATATGTAAGAGGGCCATACATGTGGGCAGGGCTCCCAGTTATACAAGTTACTTACATAAGTACATAAGTACATAAGTAGTGCCATACTGGGAAAGACCAAAGGTCCATCTAGCCCAGCATCCTGTCACCGACAGTGGCCAATCCAGGTCAAGGGCACCTGGCACGCTCCCCAAACGTAAAAACATTCCAGACAAGTTATACCTAAAAATGTGGAATTTTTCCAAGTCCATTTAATAGCGGTCTATGGACTTGTCCTTTAGGAATCTATCTAACCCCTTTTTAAACTCCGTCAAGCTAACCGCCCGTACCACGTTCTCCGGCAACGAATTCCAGAGTCTAATTACACGTTGGGTGAAGAAAAATTTTCTCCGATTCGTTTTAAATTTACCACACTGTAGCTTCAACTCATGCCCTCTAGTCCTAGTATTTTTGGATAGCGTGAACAGTCGCTTCACATCCACCCGATCCATTCCACTCATTATTTTATACACTTCTATCATATCTCCCCTCAGCCGTCTCTTCTCCAAGCTGAAAGCCCTAGCCTTCTCAGCCTCTCTTCATAGGAAAGTCGTCCCATCCCCACTATCATTTTCGTCGCCCTTCGCTGTACCTTTTCCAATTCTACTATATCTTTTTTGAGATACGGAGACCAGTACTGAACACAATACTCCAGGTGCGGTCGCACCATGGAGCGATACAACGGCATTATAACATCCGCACACCTGGACTCCATACCCTTCCTAATAACACCCAACATTCTATTCGCTTTCCTAGCCGCAGCAGCACACTGAGCAGAAGGTTTCAGCGTATCATCGACGACGACACCCAGATCCCTTTCTTGATCCGTAACTCCTAACGCGGAACCTTGCAAGACGTAGCTATAATTCGGGTTCCTCTTACCCACATGCATCACTTTGCACTTGTCAACATTGAACTTCATCTGCCACTTGCACGCCCATTCTCCCAGTCTCGCAAGGTCCTCCTGTAATCGTTCACATTCCTCCTGCGACTTGACGACCCTGAATAATTTTGTGTCATCGGCGAATTTAATTACCTCACTAGTTATTCCCATCTCTAGGTCATTTATAAATACATTAAAAAGTTATGTGCCACAGTTACATCATCAGGTCTATGTTTTTTTCCAGACGGTTTGCATTGATAACTTCAGGAATCTCTGGAAACTAGCTTCAAATTGCAGCAAACATTATTAATTCATTTTAAGTTTCTGTTAATAATCATTTTATCGGAATCATATGTAAACATATCATGGTTTACTCAACTAGATCTATCAGAGAGGCTATGGACTCCTGGCATTAGCGTCGAAACATGGCCCAAGTTGAGTCCTTGCTTTTTTTGAGATACATGGCGTTTCCATTTTAATAAAAAAAAATAGCTCTATGAACCACGTTCGTCTTTCTTTATTAGTTTGGTCATCATACTTAAGTATGGGTGTGCCGATACCAAGTTAGGCCAGTATTCTGTATTAACATCTGAGCGTCCAGGTATCATTACAGAATGGGCTCCTATCACACTGAATCGGGGCACATAATTAGAGGCTCCTGGTTATGGAATTGTCCTCCCACCCAAGCCCCCCCCCCCCAAAAAAAAAAATTTCATGTCAATAGCTTTTGGCACCTTTTCAACCTGTACTGAATTTGAACTGGAGACCTTGAGGCAAAAAATTCTGTAACCCTGCGCCATTCTCCTAAAATCAGCAGCCCCCAAGTTCACTCCTCAAGGATAACAAACAAGTCTACATTCTGGCTTTCCATGGTGAATGAGTTCTATTTGGTTACAACGGAGTTAGTGCATGCGCGTTCATGAAAATCATGAAAAGCAGATTGATCTATGGCCTCAAGAACTAGATTTGTTCTAAATTATCTATTCCCCAACCTCTATCAGTACTAAGCGGCTACTTTAGAGGTGGGCCATGACTCACAGAAGGACAGTGTAACTTCATCTTCTCAACCCTGCCATATATTGAGCACTAAAGACCCCGCGTGACAGCCGAGTCTCGTCACTGCTCTGCGCGCAATTCTGAGACACTCCTTGTGGGCACCAGTACCAACTTCCAAACATCCAGCTTGTGTCTCAAAACTGTAAGTTCTTAATTCGGTATCACCTGTGTTAGTTTTATTTGAAAATAAATATATAACATTTTTTTAAGCTGTATCTATTACCCAGAAAAGCAGCATCCAAGCTTGCACAACAGAGGTTAATATAAATGTCTGGAGAAGGGGAAATTTGGGTCAATGCTGGGTTCCGACTGGACTGGTTCCAGAACAAAACGTACTGTTCTCAGCATGTGCTACAACTGCAAACCTTAACTGGGTGAAACTGGGAATTGAAGCAGGATTAAGGTTGGCTGGGATTTCAGCAAGTCAAGTCGAACAGGCTGCTGCTAAGAAAATTCATAGTCTTTATTTTCCTCCTTCCTCCCTGAGCAGCTTGGATTATGTCCAAACCAGCTCACCCATCCCCCCTCCCCAGTTACAGCAATAAAACAATCTGCTTTCATTCTGTTATGAGCTGTGCCGGGGATGTTCAGAGAATGCTGCCGTGTAAATTAATGTAACAGAACACGAAAACAACCTTCCATGCGTGCAGCAGCCAAAGCACCACAGGCTCTGTCAGACGTTGTTCAACTTCTTCTGTGCTTCATTTGCACCACGAGTTCCACCAAGCAAGGCTTTTCTGCATTTCAAATCAGAGCCTTTCACTCAAAGTGTAACGTTCCTCTAAACCACTGTAGCGCCGTAAACGGATGCAGCTGCGGACGGCAAGTGTCGTGTCTCACTTCAACAACTACTTTCACACAAGAAATAAGAGAATAGCCAGACCATGAGATTTGAGGCATGAAATCTACTCCACAGTCAATGATGCGGTCCTCTGTTCTCCAGGGCAGCGCTGCAGTAGACATAATAATTCTGGGGAAAACTGGATTCCACGTGAGCCGTCATACCTTTGCTTGATCCATGGTAACAATTGAGTATAGCAGGTCAGCAAAAAAGTGAACCCAAGCCATCTCCAAACTCATGTGCAGGGATCTTCTTTGGAAAATTCTTTTGTTGGGCTAACACAAATTTGAAGAGGTAAAGAGGAGTCCTATAGACAGGGCTGGATTTAAGATTCTGGAGGATCCTGAGAGCAGAGGGCAGGGGCGTAGCCCAGTGGCGTTCCTAGGGTGGCTGACACCCGGGGTGGATCGCCGATGCGCCCCACCCCGGGTGCAGTGCAACCCCCCCCTCCCGCCAAAGGCCACCTCCCCCCCCCCGCCCCGCAGTAACCTGTTCCGGGGCAGAGGGAGCACGGAACGAGCAGAGCAGACAGGCGTGCGGCACCCCCCCCAGCGGCGTGCACCCGGGGTGGACCACACCCACCGACCCCCCCCCCCCCCCCAGGAACGCCACTGGCGTAGCCAGACACCCAATTTTGGGTGGGCCTGGGCCCAAGATGGGTGGGCAGAAGAACTCCACCTTGTCCCACAAGTGATTTGGTCTCTCCCTCTCTCACCTGCATGCCGTATGGTTCTCAAACATATCCCCTCCCCTGCATACTTTTTAAATAGCAGATTTTCACAAAAATCTGGCTGTGAATACACACTGCTCATGTTGGCCCCAGAGCCTTCCGTCTGATGCAACTTCCTGTTTCCACACAGGAGGGAATACATCAGAGGAAAGGCTGTGGGGCTAGTGCGAGCACTATGTATCAGTTGCTGCTCGCTGTAGGTGAAGATCTGCTATTTACAAGGTACTGTATGCAGGAGGGACAGTTGTTGGGAGTTTTTGGCTGGTGGGGCTTGGGGATCCCTGCCAGCCACATTATAGGCGTGCTGCTACTAGGTGGGCCTGAGCCCAAAGTGGGTGCTTGGCTATGCCACTGGCAGAGGGTGTCAGAGATCTCAAAGACTGGGAAGGCAGAAGAGGACCATAGCACATCTTTTTAAGTGTTAGGTGTGCATGAGCCAAAAGAAGGCAGGAGGTGGCGCCTCTCTGGCCCAAATATTTGGAGCCTTCAAGATTTGAGCTTTATCATCCTGTGGTATGATATTATTCTATGTCTAAACGATCATAATTGGACATCGTCTGTCAGCCATGTTTTTCCTTGAAGATAAGCTGATAAAGGTTACTGGACACTTGTTTATGTCCCTGATGCAGGCGCAATGCCAAAATGTGGCCGCATAAGGCTGATCTGAATAAAAGAAATCTTATACTGCGCCGGACTATTTTGTCCAACTTTTTTCATTATCTGTGTCTAAATCCGGGCCTACATCAAACAGCAAGCGCTACAAAACAAAGGACCCAGGAAACACCTGCAGCCACAAATCTGAACATGTCAGAAAGAACCGGTGATGAATGTCAGGCTTTGGTGAAGGGAATGCTGCTACTCAGACTGCTGGGAAACCCTTACAGGCTAAGCAAGACTGACGTCTTAAGAGTGCAAGACGGGTTTGTAGGAAGCAAGTTACTATCACTTAGGAAATATTTCCACTCCTCTGTATCCTCTCCCTACCTCCCAAGCATTCCTGGTGGCATTATAAGTGACCAAAACTGATGCCATGTCATCTCTCTCTTGCAGGTAACCACCATCCCACCAAAGGTACCCCCCTCCCTACCATCCTGTGTGCAGGAAACATGATCCTGTCCCTAGATGACCTCCTTCCTCCCTCTACCCTCCACCAGCTGAGGTACACAAACAGAATTCAGGGGGATGGCAGACAGCTCCCTCTCCCTGACCCAACAGCAAGGCTAAAACTAGAGTTCAATGGAATTGCAACAGCCCTTCTCCAGATGGCAGACCTGTGAAAGGGTGGGAATCTTTCTGCCTGGAAGGGTGAAACAGTAAACCTACATATCCTGACCTGCATCTTACCATTTAGAGTGGATTGCTGTTAACAGAAAATCAAGAGGGGATGAACAACGCAACAGGTGTGTTGGATGAAAAGATTAAAAAAAAACACAAAGCACTGGACAAAAAAAAAGACAAAGCATCCCTAAAATAGAAAAAACTAAACACACACAATAATAAAATTGCACAAGGTGCTGCCTTTCACAGATGTGAGGAATCAATGAAAATCATACTGTCCAGAGAAAAGGCAGAGCAGCAGCAGTCCTGCCATTTCATCTACATAAAGCAATTCCTGAAAAAAAATTATATAACTTTCCCTCACCCCTGTCCCCATCTCATACACTGCCAGCATATCTGGAAGTCTGCAGCAATAATGTGGAGCACCACTCCGAGGCTAGACTTCAGGAGGGTTCTGCTCTCGACTCGCTGGTCTGCTGCCCTCATGTATGATGGGTGCATAGGCGGTCGGTGGCCCAACTGTTTGGGGAGGCTAAAGGGGGCGTGGTTAGGGGTGGGGCCAGGGATGGAGCTTAAATCCATAATTGTCTGATAACACACAGAAAAAAATAAATAAAAATAAAAGTCACAATTAATACCTTTTATTACATTTAGATATTAGCTATGTATCATATGTCAAAGAATAAAGTGGTTGCTCAAAGCATATACTAACCACAATCGCTCAACTGCAAAACACTATGCACAACTTTGTGCAAAAACACACTCAGAACCTTACTGTACCATAAATATTACACTGGGCAGAACCTAATACACCAATATACCACCCAAACGGAAAATGCAGACTGTCAACAATATGAAACGGGATCATATCATCACAATTCTCACGTTGAGCCACAAAACACCCTAATTCGTGTTTAATGTGGGATAAAATGCCATAAATAAATATAAACTTTTAATGTTGAGCACCTGATTCTCAAAGTGGACATATTCCAAACACTATAATGAAAATAAAATGATCTTTTCTACCTTTGTTGTCTGGTGACTTTGTTTTTCTGATCATGCTGGCCAAGTATCCAATTCTGCTGCTATCTGTCCTCTTAACTCCGTTTCCAGGGCTTCCTTTCCATTTATTTCTTTACTTTCCGCCTTTCTTCTTCATTTCTTGCCTTACATCCATAAGTAAAAGCCGGGTCCTCTGCAGACTGTCCAGTGGATCCAGCTTCTGCCTATTTTCTTCATCGATGTGCAGGTTTTCTCCCTTTTCCCTCATCTCATCTCCTTCCTCTCTGTTCCCTCCCCTCCATCCATGTCCAGCATTTCTTCTCTCTCCCTTCCCCTCCATCCATGTGCATCTCCTTCCTCTGTCTTCCCTCCCCTCCATGCATGTCCAGAATTTCTCCCCTTCATTCATGTGCATCTCCTTCCTGTCTTCCCTTCCCTCCATCCATGTCCAGCAACCCTCATCTCTCCCCTGCCCTCCATCCAACCATGTCCAGCAACACTCTTCTCCCCTCTAGCCACCCATGTCCAGCAACTCTCCTCTCTCTCCCCTGCCCTCTCCTCCATCCACCCATGTCCAGCAACCCTCCTCTCCCCTCTAGCCACCCACCCATGTCCAGCAACTCTACTCTCCCCTCCATCCATTTACGTCCAGCAAATCTCCTCTCCCCTGACCTCCATGCATATCCAGCAATTCCCTTCTGTCCCCTGCCCCCCTCCATCCATACCCAGCGTGATTCTCCTCTCCCCTGCCTCCATCCATCTGGGCGAGCGGCGCCGTGGGTCTCCCCTTTCCCTCCCCTTGCTTACTATCTGCCCCGCGCCATCTTTAAATTTACCTCCGTCCCAGCGTCGGCCGCGTCATTTCAAAGCCCGCCCTGCTGCCCGTCTCTATTCTTCCCTCCCTTCGCGACGTGATTCGTTCTGCAGAGTCCCACTTTCTGACATCATTTCCTCGAGGGCGAGACTCTGCGGAATGAACTCAAGTTGCGAAGGGAGGGAAGAAAAGAGACGGGCAGCAGGGCGGGCTTTGAAATGACGCGGCTGACGCTGGGACGGAGGTAAATTAAAGATGGCGTGGGGCAGATAGTAAGCAAGGGAAAGGGAGGTAAGGGGACACTCACGGCGCCGTTCACCCGCCCAAACCCCCCCCCCCCGGACGCCTAACCCTTTTCCTGCTGCGTCTGGGGAGGCTTAGCCTCCCCAAGCCTCTTATACCGGGCGCCTATGGATGGGTGCCAGACACAGAAACACTTCCAGGAAAAGGAAATACATCTAAAATTTCAGGCTCAGAGATTGAGGGGACACAAGGGTTTATAATGAAAAGAACTGGCTGCATCGGATCAGCCGCCTTCATGATCGTACTTGGTTAAATGAATGAGGCCCACAGAATAAAGAATAAACTAGACAAGAAACAATGCCAGAAGCATATAAAGATCCCTAGCCCCCCTTAATCACAGAGAAGAGACAGTTCCTCATGTTTCCCACAGAAAAACGGTATCTCTGCTAGAGCTTAAAAATAACCTGACTAGATTGCAAGGGATCGGTGAGCTATCTGACATAATATTTGGGATCAGAAGACGTCTGTACCACTTAGAAGTGGGTGGCAGCTCTGGAACTGACCACTGAGAAGAATTCATCTTCATTCTCTGTCCCCCAATGTGCCCATTCGCTCTTTTCTCCAGCTGCACGATACAGTTTGGTTACCAGACATAGTAACATAGTAAATGACGGCAGATAAAGACCATCCAGTCTGCCCAACAAATCCATGCTCGCTACTGAATGCAACTGGAAAACAAACTACAGATCTCAGGCCCATACAGCGTTAAGTATGGATAGTGAAGATCTTTTAAGGTAAGAATAAATATGAATATCCATTACAGCAGAATATAAAGATCTTAACACTACTGCATTAGAACGGGGTCAGGAAAACAAGGTTTGTTGAAACAGCAGAGAGTGCTGGGGAGAAAAGCTTCCCTCCCAGGACTAGCTGCTTGGTAATGAAATGCCACAGTGGTGGTTTTTGTAAGGTCTCTGATGTGCCAGGCTCAGGTGTTGTGTCTTTATTGGGCTATCCCACAGGAGAGCAGAGACAGATGGTGGCCACTTGATCGAGTCCACTGGCTCCAGTGTCCCTGCGCGTGGCTTACCAAGCAGCAAGGCCGGGATGTACCTATTATTATTCTTTCAATAATAGGTGCATCCCAGCATGTGGCCACTGGTACTGCTGATGCTGAATGGGACAAACCGAAAATTCTAGAAAACGCCATATAAGCAACCCCTCCTCTCTCACGTACTGGTTCCGCTTTCTGGAAATTAGTCAGTAGGGAGACCCCATACATGAGCAATCTATAAAGAAAAGGCCAGATAAACCAAGGGCTGCTTCCGTATTTTCTATCTACTAGAAAATGGTCTCAGTGGAAACAGATATATGTCCAACACTGCCCTGCAGTGAACTTCTCTGCTGAACTGGGCAGATGGGAAACTCCAACATTCTTCCATGGCAGAAAATGGAGGAGACGCCTAGTGGTTAGAGCACTGGGCTGATGACCAGGAAAGCCCAGTTCAACTCCCACTGCTGCTCCCTGTGATACTCAGTGGAGTGGAACGGGTAGACATGAATTGCTTGTTTACTCTTTCCAAAAATACTAGGACTAGGGGGCATGCAATGAAGCTACAAAGTAGTAAATTTAAAATGAATCAGAAAAAAAATGTTTCCTCACTCAATGTGTAATTAAACTCTGGAATTCGTTGCCAGAGAATGTGGTAAAAGCAGTTAGCTTAGCAGGGTTTAAAAAAGGTTTGGATAGCTTCCTACAAGTCTAAAAGCTATGATTAAAATGGACTTGGGAAAAATCCACTGCTTATTTCTGGGATAAGCAGCATAAAATGTATTGTACTGTTTTGGTATCTTGCCAGGTACTTGTGACCTGCATTGGCCACTGTTGGAAACAGGATGCTGGGCTTGATGGACCTTTGGCCTGTCCCAGTATGGCAACACTTATGTTCTTATATGTACTTATCTTGGGAAAGTCACTTAACCCTCTACTGCCTCAAGTACAATTTAGATTGGGAACCTTCCAGGAAGAGGGAGATACATATGTAACTCACCTTGAGCTACTATGGGGGAAAAAGTGGAAGCTCGATCCAAACAAATGAAATAAATAAATATGATGCAACGCCTCCCTGGGTGCTGCTCAATTTAGCTAGTATTGTGATTTCTTTGCTATGAAAGGAGCAGAGATGGGGGGACAGTTCCCCTCCCTGTGAAGCTGGTTTTTGGAAGCAAAGGTGCATTCCAGAAAGAAATGGATTGTTCACCTCTAAAGTTCAGTTTTTGACACACTCATAGCACCTGGTTCAGAAAGCGTGTACCATGTAGGTGGTGCACATGGATTTCTGAAGTTGTGGCTGACACAAGCTAGTGGACTACTTGGCTGGAAAGCACAACACTGACTTGTGGGTCCTTGACACCCTCTTTCCCTCCCTTGCCATGCAATGACAAACAGCAAAAAGTGCTCAACTGGTGGTCTGGGTATGTGTAGTCAGCTTCTGTTCTGGCTTTCGAAATACCATACTGTTTCTAACAATAGCTCACCCCTCTATTTCAGCATTGAAAAACCTGTAAATCTGGTCTTAAAAAGCCAAATTTAGATTCTTCCAATAATAGCCCACCCCTAGAATTCACAGTAACCAGCACTGCTCTCCTTCACACACACACCCCCCACCGATGTTCGGATCGCTCTTATCTTTTCTGAGGGCTCTGGCGCTGGGTCGGTGCGGGGCCTTCAGCATGCGCAAGTGCTCAAGGTCCCACACTGGCCAAGTGCCATAACCAGTGGCCTAGTGGTTAGGGTGGTGGACTTTGGTCCTGAGGAACTGAGTTCGATTCCCACTTCAGGCACAGGCAGCTCCCTGTGACTCTGGGCAAGTCACTTAACCCTCCATTGCCCCATGTAAGCCGCATTGAGCCTGCCGTGAGTGGGAAAGCGCAGGGTACAAATGTAACAAAAAAAAAAAAATAGATACTATTGGAGATTCTACATGGAATGTTGCTAGCAACATTCCATGTAGAAGGCTGCGCAGGCTTCTGTTTCTGTGAATCTGACGTCCTGCACGTACGTGCAGGATGTCAGACTCACAGAAGCAGAAGCCTGCGCGGCCACATTGGTGATCTGCAAGGGCCGACTTCTACATGGAATGTTGATAGTGGAGGAGTAGCCTAGTGGTTAGTGCAGTGGACTTTGATTCTGGGGAACTGAGGAACTCAGTTCAATTCCCACTTCAGGCACAGGCAGCTCCCTTGTGACTCTGGGCAAGTCACTTAACCCTCCATTGCCCCATGTAAGCCGCATTGAGCCTGCCATGAGTGGAAAAGCGCAGGGTACAAATGTAACAAAAATAAAATAGATACTATTGGAGATTCTACATGGAATGTTGCTACTATTGGAGATTCTACATGGAATGTTGCTATTCCACTTGCAAAATTCCATGTAGAAGGCTGCGCAGGCTTCTGTTTCTGTGAGTCTGACGTCCTGCACGTACATGCAGGACATCAGACTCACAGAAGCAAAAGCCTGCGCGGCCACATTGGTGATCTGCAAGGGCCGACTACATGGAATATTGCTAGTGGAATAGCAACATTCCATGTAGAATCTCAAATAGTAGCAACAGTGGAGGAGTGGCCTAATGGTTAGGGTGGTGGACTTTGGTCCTGGGGAACTGAGGAACTGAGTTGGATTCCCACTTCAGGCACAGGCAGCTCCTTGTGACTCTGGGCAAGTCACTTAACCCTCCATTGCCCCATGTAAGCCGCATTGAGCCTGCCATGAGTGGGAAAGCGCGGGGTACAAATGTAACAAAAATAAAATAGATACTATTGGAGATTCTACATGGAATGTTGCTAGCAACATTCCATGTAGAAGGCTGCGCAGGCTTCTGTTTCTGTGAATCTGACGTCCTGCACGTACTTGCAGGACGTCAGACTCACAGAAGCAGAAGCCTGCGCGGCCACATTGGTGATCTGCAAGGGCCGACTTCTACATGGAATGTTGCTACTATTGGAGATTCTACATGGAATGTTGCTATTCCACTAGCAACATTCCATGTAGAAGGCTGCGCAGGCTTCTGTTTCTGTGAGTCTGACTCACAGAAGCAGAAGCCTGCGCGGCCACATTGGTGATCCATGTAGAATCTCAAATAGTAGCAACAGTGGAGGAGTGGCCTAGTGGTTAGGGTGGTGGACTTTGGTCCTGGGGAACTGAGGAACTGAGTTCGATTCCTGGCACAGGCAACTCCTTGTGACTTTGGGCAAGTCACTTAACCCTCCATTGCCCCATGTAAGCCGCATTGAGCCTGCCATGAGTGGGAAAGCGCAGGGTACAAATGTAACAAAAATAAAATAGATACTATTGGAGATTCTACATGGAATGTTGCTACTATTGGAGATTCTACATGGAATGTTGCTAGCAACATTCCATGTAGAAGGCTGCGCAGGCTTCTGTTTCTGTGAGTCTGACGTCCTGCAGCTATGTGCAGGACGTCAGACTCACAGAAGCAGAAGCCTGCGCGGCCACATTGGTGATCTGCAAGGGCCGACTTCTACATGGAATGTTGCTAGTGGAATAGGCACAGGCAGCTCCTTGTGACTCTGGGCAAGTCACTTAACCCTCCATTGCCCCATGTAAGCCGCATTGAGCCTGCCATGAGTGGGAAAGCGCGGGGTACAAATGTAACAAAAAGAAAACCATGAGAGGTAAGAAAAGAAATCTGATCATTGTGGGGGTGGAGAGTGGAGGAGAGTAATGCTGGTTACCATGGGGGAGCAGGGTGGAGGAGAGAAATGGTGGTCATCACGGGGAGGAGGGAGGGGCGGAGGACAGAAAAGCTGCCTCCATTAACAGCCCACCCTAGACTTCAGAAAGCCCACTGTTTCTAATATTAGCCTGGGCGTTTGTTAGAAACAACGCAGTATATACACTAAAGATATATTTGCACACCTTTCCCTAAGAGCATCATTATTTTGCCTATTAACTGAAAACTAGACCTGTATTTGGCTCTAGAAGCTCAGCTCTTCCTCCTCTTGGTATGGGACACGAAGCCAGCGGCAGGAGTTAGGTCCCATTAAGTTAAAAGAAAACTTTGCCTTTCTTTTTAAGGCAGGACTGCACTGGGAGAGGTTTTGGGCAGGCCTTCTCCCTCTGTCATAAAGCTCCGATTAGTACCGACCAAACACTTTGCATGCTCAGACTGTTTTCACTCCTTTGCTAGCATCAGTGTGCCATTTAGGCATGGATATGCAGCACTACTAGAATGAACTTAACTGCACACTGTTATCAGGTGTGCACAGGAAAGCATTCGATTGTACCCTGGTGCTGTAACACTGCCAGCTGCTGACAATAATGTGAATTTCCATTCCACTAATTCAGTAGTTTCACAGGACACTCAGTGGTCATTCAAAGCAGTGACGTAGCCAAGGGTGGGCCCAGGCCCATCCACTTTGGATTCAGGCCCACCCAATAGCAGCACATCTCTAATGTGGCTGGCAGGGATTCCCAAGCCCCACCAGCCGAAAACTCCCAACTGTCCCTCCTGCATACCTTTTACATAGCAGATCTTTGCCTGCTACAAGCAGCGACTGATACATACTGTTCGCACCGGCCCTGCAGCCTTCCCTCTGATGTATTCCTGCTTTTGCAGAAACAGGAAGTTACATCAGAGGGAAGGCTGTGGGGCCAACATGAGCACTGTGTATTAGTTGCTGCTCGTTGCCAGTGAAAATCTGCTATTTAAAAGGTATGCGGGGAGGGGGATGTTTGAGAGACATATGGCATGCAGGCAAGAGAGAGAGAGAGACCAAATTACTTGTGGGACAAGGCAGCGTTCTTCTGCCCACCCATCTTGGGCCCAGGCCCACCCAAAATTGGGTGTCTGGCTACTCCCCTGATTCAAAGGGCAAGTCCACGGCTTAAGCAAGGCCAGCCTTAATTTCCACAGGGCCTCTGTCACAAATCTGCCTGCAAACAACTCAGGAGCCAGGCAGAGGATGCCGGCTGAGCGAGAAGAGCCTGAAACGATTCTGGTTATTGGTGTAGTACAGAGACTTCTGCTCTCTAGAAGTGTAAATTCTATCCTAGACTGAAAACATCTGACTTTAAAAGCTTTGGACAGCTCCCACGAAGGGTGGGCTAAAACTCTATTCTTTCTTTGCCCAGAAAAAAAAAACCACACACACAAAGGAAAATCAGTATTAGATCAGTAGGAATTAAAGATACACCCCTCCTCCCCAAAACATATCCCCATTCCCCAAATGCCTCTCAATAGCAGTTAAAGTTGGCTGTCCTTCTCCACCACCGCTAACTCCAGACTCCGCCCCTTCTGCCTCGCATCACCTTATGCCTGGAACAGACTCCCCGAGCCCATACGCCATGCGCCCTTCCTGCCCATCTTCAAGTCCTTACTCAAAGCCCATCTCTTCTCCCTTGCTTTTGGCGCCTAACCACCTTCCCCATTCATGATACCTACACTGACTACATAGCTTGTTACCTTTAGATTGTAAGCTCTCTTGAGCAGGGACTGTCCTTCCCCATGTTTTAACTTGTACAGCGCTGCGTAACCCTTGTAGCGCTATAGAAATGCTAAGTAGTAGTAGTAGTAGTACTGTCCCAGTTCTAAGCAGGGATGTGCATAGGCGTGACGAATTCAGTTAGTTTTCATGTTTTTCACAATTTTCATGTTTTTTGTTTCTTAATTTTTTTAAACACATTTGCTTTAATGAGGAATTTTGCAGATCCCAATTTTAAAAGGAGACCTCTAAATGCAGCGACATTCAAAACCCCCTGACCTTCTGTTGACCTTCTGTTAGCAGATTCACATTAGCACTTATCAGCCCAGATAAGTTGATAAATGTTCAAAACTTTTATTTCAGATTTCCAAAAAACCTTCTGCTACATTATTGGCTCCCAGTCTGTGATCTATGGACCCCTGGTGGCTCATAAGGACGTGAAAATATTTACCCCAGATTCAACAGCAGCCTCAGGCCATTTTCCCTGGTGTCGGCTTTGGCAGCCAGAAACCACATTATGAGCCCATGTAGAACAGAGGGTCCCAAGGCCCACTTTCAATTCCAAAAGTTTCACTAAGCCGCTACTGGTGCCGATTCTGGAAACCTATTTTATAAAAGACAGCCTTTATAAATAGGTACATTTCTGGACTTCTCACATAGGTGTCCTCTTACAAAAACTACCCTCTAAATGCTTTTCGTTCTCATCTACAAACTTGGGAGTGAAAGATGAGAGAGAAACGAAAGGAAGCGAAATTCTCCCTGCTTGCTAAAAGCACTTCCTCTTTTTTTCAACCACTGAAACAAGGCGGAGGAGGCAGACAGAGAGAAGGCCTGCCAGCAGGGATCACACTCCACACACACTCTCACTCTAATAACAAGCACATCTGTTTTCTGAAGGCGGTGGATAAATGATGTTGCCAACATTCTCGTACAGAAAAGCCCCAGGCGCTGCCCAAGAATCCCTCAGAGATGACGGTTCTCACAGAGCATTAGGTGGAGTCTGAAAAAGCTGGGAAACAAGTGGGTCTATTATTGTTCTCTCAAACTGTATTATATTTGATAAGGTTTCTGATTGTTATTTCTGACCAATGTTATATAAAACGTTTGGTCCTCTGGTAATGCACTTAGAGCACAGCATTCATGGAAAAATGTGGATAAATGAAATATTACATTAGCAGGATCAAAAGGAATCACATTCAGAAAATAAAGAACTGTTTTAATAGAAAAATAAGGTACCCGGTCAAAATAGCCCCGACAAAAAAGCCCCTGACATAACATTCACTGTCAAAATGGCCTACCCACAATATAGCCTTTGACAAATTAGCCCCCCCCCCCCCCCCCCCCCCCGACAAAAGGGCCCGATGAGGCTGCCCAGAATATGGCACTGCATTTTTTTTTCCTAATAATCTTACCTTGCCAAACAGGATAAGGTTGTTAAGACTATGAAAATGATGACAATATTGTTGTTGTTTTTTAATTAGCATGTTGATGGAAGAATAGTTTCCTTCAACAGCAGAACAGATCATGAATACCAGTTGGTAGCTATACAATTTTGTTTATATATGCTTTATACAATGCAGTGCTGGTAGGAGCCTTTATCAGCGAATATTTCACTTGTAGGTTATCATCTTTTTTTGTGATGTGCCATTTTTTCTATGGGCTATTTTGTTAGGGGATGATTTGTCAAGGGCTAGCATTTGAAGGAGTATAGAGGTTGATTTTCAAAGACTTTATGGGCCCTGTTTATTAAGTCGTGATGTAGGTGTGCTAACATTTTTAGCGTGCGCTAATGCTAGAGACACCCATAGGAATATATGGGTGTCTCTAGCATTAGTGTGTGCTAATTTTTAGCACGTGCTAAAAACGCTAGCGCACCTTAGTAAACAGGGCCCTAGGTGTCTAATTAATTTTTCCTCTTTGAATAGAGCACCTAAAATTTAGTAAAACAGTGGCAACTATCAGGGCAGGACAGGTAAGTTAGATCAGTGCTGATGTCCAGGGCTAGCTGTCTAACTTAAGCACCTACATTAAGGGAACTCGTGAACAGGCCTAAACTTAAGGGCCCTGTTTACTAAGCCACGCTGTAGGCACGCTAACATTAGTGCGTGCTAAAAAGTTTGCGCACCTACAGTGCGGTTTAGTAAATAGGGCCCTAAGTGTTTCAGTTTTTGATTCCCGAGTTAAGTACATTTTCTACCTATAGAAAGCTTAGGAGCATAATTTCAGCTAAAATGTCATTACCCTTAGGTATTTAAAACTCAGATGCTTAGGTTGGGTGCTCAGAAACCTTCTGAATATCATCCTGATAGTGTTCTACTAAAACCCCATACCCACAGCTTTCAGTTTCCAGTGATTTCACATCCATGGGAGAAACCATATAATTAGCAATTCAATGCAAAAATAAACAAACCACTACAGAACACAAAAGCCAGCTGCGCTCTACCACAGAATCAAATTGTCTAATAGAACTATACTGGAAACAAGAGGTTTTCCTGGGCACCTAAAAACTGATGCATCACTGTGGCAAGCCCAAGAAAAAAACAAACAAAAAAATATATACATATATAAAAATAAGCAACATTAAAAAGGACCCTCCAAAAATGAAAATACCTAGAATAGCAATCACAAAAAAGTTACAAGAATATTTTTCCCTAGGCTCCTAGATGTTAGGGCTGGAGCCCTAGTTTTCTAGACAAAATGCTCCCTCTTCTCAGCAGCCAGACAGCAATAAAGCCCAATCGGTGCTTTTTTCTTGCTGGTGGAAAATTGATTGAACAAGAAAGCCAATTAGCACAGCTGGGGAGGGAATTCAAGGGAATACTTGAAATCAGGAAAAACTGCTGGCAATGCCGCTGACATCTAGAGGCTACAAGACAGAACTACAGGCTGCCATCAGTGCTGTTGCTGATCCATCCAACAAACGCTACTTTCATTATATATTACTTTGCTGCAATTGTATTTTATGTACGGTTAATGATTTATTTATTTTTATTTATTTATTGCATTTGTATCCCACATTCCCCCACCTATTTGCAGGCTCAATGTGGCTTACCGTATTTTTCGGACTATAAGACGCACCGGACCATAAGACGCACCTAGGTTTTAGAGGAGGGAAATAGGAAAAAAAAATTTGCTTTTTCCCTCCTCTGAAACCTAGGTGCTCCGGTGCGTCTTGTCCGAATCCCTCCCTCCGAGTTCGGGATCGCCTCCCCCCCGGCCCTGTCACCACTTCTCCCTACTCACGCGATCTTCCCTGGTGGTCTAGTGACGTCGGGGCAGGAAAGAGCCCCCTCTTTTCTGCCCAGCGCGCTGCTCTCCATCCTCCTGTATGCATTGCTGCCTGACGGTCTCGGCGAGATTCAAAATGGCCCCCGAGAATTGACGTCTCGGCGGCCATTTTGAATCTCGCCGAGACCGTCAGGCTGCATACAGGAGGACGTCACTAGACCACCAGGGAAGATCGCGTGAGTAGGGAGAAGTGGTGACAGGGCCGGGGGGAGGGCGATCCCGAACTGAGGGAGGGAGGGAGGGAAATCTCTACCTTCGGACTATAAGACGCACCCCCCATTTTCCTCCCAAATTTGGGGGGAAAAAAGTGCGTCTTATAGTCCGAAAAATACAGTACATAGATTTGATAACATTGTCATAGCTGGATATCAGTTACAGTTAGTTATGTGTAGCGATTAAGGAAGGGGAGAGGGAAGAAGGAAGAGAGTTGTTAAGGTAGTTATAGAGGGGGTGCGTTCATAATTGAATGGATTTAGTGAGGTTATAGGTTTTCATTGTAGGCCTTGTTGTAGAAGAATGTTTTCAGAGATTTTCGAAACATGGTTGTTTCTTTGATTGCTTTCAGGTCTGTAGGTAATGCATTCCATATCTGCGTGCTCTTGTAAGCATCAGCTTGTATTTACTGTATTTATCAGACTAAGACAAACCAAGATTTTTAAAATTGCAAAAATTTAAATATATCTCTATATTTCAATGCACCATACTTCACTCTGTGGCAGCTGGCAGGCTAAGCATTACCAACACGTGGGCTTGGGCTATTGGGAAGTTGGCATAACTTTAGTCTGAATGCAGCAGCAGTAAGAGGCAGTGTATTACTGAGTTATAAGATACAGGGCAATTTTAGGCCACTTTGGAAGATTATGGGGCTCATTTTCAAAGCACTTAGACTTGCAAAGTTCCATAGGTCCAAAACTCAAGTGGGGAATGTAGCCCTTTTCAAAACAGAAAAACAGCTTTTTTTTTTTTTTTTTTCAAATAAAGACTATTTTCTAAATGTTTTGTGCTCAAATGTTTATCTTTTGGTCTATTTTTGGAAAAAGAAATGTCCAAGTGAAAAACACACACAATCAAGCCATAGGGATGCAGGCGGAGCCAGTATTCTTAGTAGATTGGCCACACAGACATCCCAATAGAGCAGTGGGGCACCCTAGGAGGCACTGCAGTGGACTTCAAATAAAAGGTCCCAGGTACACCCTCACCGTTGCTCTCTTGTATTGTCTGCTGAGCCATCCAAAATCCACCAACTGTACACAACTACAATAGCCCTGATGGGTGAAGGGGGTACCTATATGTGGGTACAGTAGGTTTCTGGTGAGTTTGGGAGGGCTCACAGTTTCCACAGCTAAGGGAAGGTACGGGCCTGGGTCCACCTGTCTACAGTGCATTGCAACGACTGCTAGACTATGCCAGGGATCTGCATGCTGCTCTAACAGACCTGGCAATAACATTTGAAGCTGTCATAGAGGCTGGTAAGTGCTATTTTTAGTTACATTTTTTGGGGAGTGGGAGGAGTATGGGGGGATTATCCCTGATTCCCTCTAGTGGTCATCTGGTCATTTAGGGCACCTTTTTGTGCCTTATTTGTTGTAAAAACAAATGTAGACCAAAACATTGAAGTTTCAGCCCTAGACGTTTTTGTTTTGTTCCATTATGGCTGTAAAATGTCCAAGTGTTAGAAACGCCCTAATCCCATCCCCGAAACACCTCTGACACGCTCCTGAACAATCAGAAGACAAATTGCATAGATAAAAATCTTGAAAATACTGATTTGGACGTTTTTGTGAGGAAAAAAACATCCAAATTCGGCTTTGTGCCACATTTTAGACGCTTTTCTCTTTCTAAAATGAGCCCCTATGAAACTCTGCAAGTCCAAGTGCTTTGAAAATACACCTCAAAGTGTCTTTAATCTGATGTTATTTATTATAATACAATAGATTACAGTTTCATTTTATATTTATTTTTGTCGTCATTTTTCCCCCCTTATTTTCTTCCAGTGTCTGCCACCCTTCTGCAGACAGCGTACCCGGGAAGCTCTGTGAATTTTCACTGGAATGAGGGCTGAAGAAGTACTTCAAGAAACACCCTCGACGGCACTGCTTGGTTAGCAAACATTATGGTAAAAATAAGGTATCCAGGGGAATCGTGACATTTGCCCCCTCAAGGAAAGATCCAGCTGATCCACAGTTTAAATTGTGCAGGGCAACTGCCAACCCACAAAGTTCAAAATGCAGAACAGCTGGAGCACAGCTGATGGAGAGAAAGGCTTTGGTGGTCTCCCAGTACCTCAGAGGGAACTGTAGCAGCAGCTTTTTAACCATTTCTACCATCCTCCCAGGACTGAATGCAACACATCTTGAAGTCCCCTGCAGTACTGGGCCATCCACACCTGGTATTTTATATATTAGTGTGGAGTGAAGGAGTAGCCTAATGATTAGTGCAGTGGGCTGGAAACCATGGGAACTGGGTTCAATTCCTACTGCAGCTCCTTGTGACTTTGGGCAAGTCACTTAACCCTCCACTACCCCAAGTACAAAATAAGTACTTGTATGTAGCATGCAAACTGCTTTGACTGTAACCACAGAAAGGTGGTATATCAAATCTCATCCCCTTTCCATTTCCTTAAGGGTTACTGCCAGTGGTCTGGCATCTGGAACAGCTGTACAGACAGGCACTTGCAGTGGTCCTGCACTGACAGCAACTGGGTTCCATTCCTCACACACCAAGACTTTCCATATCATACAGGTGCTGGAATACACTCTCTGTAACGCTACTTCTACAGTACTGTCCAGCAGCAGACTCACCCAGCCTGCTTACGTAAAAATTCCCACCTAGGAGGCAGCCTTTGGGTTTTTCTGGGCTTTAACCAGTTGGGCTACTGCCTCTCTGATGCCCGTCTCATGCACTCTCCAAGAGATCTTTCTCCCTATCCAAACCACATACTCCTTAGCTTCACCTGGCTGCTCAGGTCCTGTATATCTCTGGGACTACATTTCTCAATAATCTTAAAGCGGCATTACGCCTTTCCTCTCTTGAACCACAACTTCCCGCCACTGCCCTTAAAGCTGTATTCCATCTTCTAATGTCATTCCTCTACCCCTCTAGAACGCTCCGTTTCTCTGCTAGGATAATTACTTTGTATGCTGAGCTGCCTCTAACGACTCTGCTACAATTATACATAATGATAACGGGACAGGATATTATGTTCAATAATTTGGGTGTAAGTTAGGATCAACAAATTTGAAGTTCCATTGTATCTGGTGAAGTTTAGGTGCCGGTTTTTTTATGGGGGATCTTTTTTGTATGTCTTGTTGGGCAGACTGGATGGACCATGCAGGTCTTCTACTGTCATCTACTATGTTAATTAAAAAATATTGATGTGGAAGAGTAGCCTAAGGGTTAGAGCAGCAGCCTGAGAACCAGGGAAGCCCAGTTCAAATCCCACTGTGGCTCCTTCTGATCTTGGAGAAGTCACTTAACCCTTCGTTGCCTCAGGTACAAACAGACTATGAAGTATCTGGGGACAAGGAAACATCTAGTGTACCTGAATGTAAGTCGCCTTCAGCTCGGGGGTGTAGCCAGACCTCGCAGTGGAAGGGGGCTAGAGCCCGAGGTGAAGGGAGCACATTTTGGTCTGCCGCCTATCACCCCCCCCCCCCCCACCGCCCTGCTGCTCCCCATCCACTGCTGCAGCAAATACCTTGGCTGGCGGGGGTCCTCAACCCGAACTGACCAGATGACCACCGGAGGGAATCAGGGATGACCTCCTCTTACTCCCCCAGTGGTCACTAACCTCCTCCCACCCTAAAAAAATATATTTTTTTTCCAGCCTCTATGCCAGCCTCAAATATCATACCCAGCTCCATGAAAGCAGTATGCAGGTCCCTGGAGCAGTTTTAGTGGGTACTGCAGTGCACTTCAGGCAGGCGGACCCTGGCCCATGCCCCCCCTACCTGTTACACTTGTGGTGGTAAATGTGAGCCCTCCAAAACCCACCACAAACCCACTGTACCCACTTGTAGGTGCCCTCCTTCATCCATAAAGGCTATGGTAGTAGTGTACAGTTGTAGGGATTGGGTTTTTTTTTTTTGGGGGGGGGGGGGTTGGGGGGCTCAGCACCGAAGGTAAGGGAGCTATGCACCTGAGAGCTTTTTCTGAAGTCCACTGCAGTGCCCCCTAGGGTGCCCGGCTGATGTCCTGGCATGTGAGAGGGACCAGTGCACTACGAACGCTGACTCCTCCCACGACCAAATGGCTTGGATTTGGTCGCTTTCCTCGGTTTCCATTATTGCCGAAAATCGGGGACAACTATCTCTAAGGTCAACCTAAATGTTGAGATTTGGGCATCCCCAACCGTATTATCGAAACGAAAGATGACCGCCCATCTTATTTCGATAATATGGGTTTCCCGCCCCTTCGCGGGGACGTCCTGCTTGGATGTCCTCAGGAAAACTTGGGTGCCCCGTTCGATTATGCCCCTCCGCGTCAGCCCGCCCTCACCTTTTTTTTTTTTTAATTGTAATATTTGTAAACCACCCGATACCTATTGGCGGTATATCACAACTGTTTCAATAAATAAAATAAAAAGAGAGAACGAACACTGTGTGTAGTGGATGAACAGGAAAATAAGTGCCAATTAAGTGTTGGAAATGCTCCTTGATGCCAGCAACAATGGAGGCATCTGTTGCAGTAACAGTAAGATGCTTGAGCATCTTGGCACGTGATAGCAGGACGTTGCAGACGGTAGGAGTCTGATCAGCAGACAAGACAAATGATGTCATTTAACAGTGCTTCATTTAAATCCTAAAGCAGCTTCTGCAATTTTAATCATTGAATTCAGTTGCCAGTTGTCTAAGATGTATTAAGTTTTTACATATTGATACTAGCATTTTATAGATGCTGTTCCATCGAGTTGGAACAGTCTGTTTAAAGCTAGTCTCAAGCTTTTAAAGAATGACACAAGGACAAAGGGGCCCTTTTACTAAACCGCGTTAAGTTTCTACGAGCACACCATGCGCGCAAAAACGGAGTTACCGCCCAACTACCGCTTGCCTCTTGTGGTAATTTCACTTCTGGCACGCGTCCGAAAAATATTTTTTATTTTCAGGCGCAAATAACGGACGCACGCCAAGTGGCATTTGACGCACATAGGTCATTACCGCCTGGATTCTTTACTGCTAGGTCAATGGCTGGTGGTAAGGTCTCACGCCCAAAATGGACCCGCGGCAATTTTCATTTTGCCGCACGTCCGTTTTCGGTTAAAAAAAAGGCATTTTTTGTAGGTGCACTGAAAAATAATTCTGCGCGTGCCCAAAACACGCATCTACACTACCGCAGGCCATTTTTCAGTGCACCTTAGTAAAAAGGACCCCAAAGTTTGTCCCCATCCCCGCATCATTCTCTAATTTCCACAGCCTTTGATTACCTTTATCTTAGATTCTACCTATAATCTGGAGCCTTACCAGACACCCCCCAGGAGATTTTGGGGTAGCGGATGTTGAATTGATAAAATTAAAATGCTCCTTGATCCTCCTCCTCCCCCCCCCCCCAAACCTATAACAATAAAATCATTCCACAGGTTGGAATGTAGCTACAGACCTATTTGATGTAGTAACTGAAGACTTATTTGTTCAATAAAACATAGTAACATAGTAGATGACGGCAGAAAAAGGCCTGCACGGTCCATCCAGTCTGCCCAACAAGACATACAAAAAAGATCCCCCATAAAAAAACCGGCACCTAAACTTCACCAGATACAATGGAACTTTTCAAATTTGTTTATCCTAACTTACACCCAAATTATTGAACATAATATCTTGTCCTGTTATCATTATGTTATGTTTTATCTATTTACCCACTTCTCATCCTATATAATAATTCTCACCTCCAACATTCTGACTTGCTGCCTGGGACCGTGGCTCATTCCGAGTTGGTCTGCTAGGCTCCCTAGATCAGGCTGACATCACCGTAGCCATTATGATGTCAACTTCAGAACCCGGGGGGGAAAAAAACATGCCTCACAGCTGATCCATGTCCAGAGGAGGGTCGCTGGACGTGGGTGGCTGGAGGGGGGGCAGGGGAGAGAGGAGGGTCACTGGACATGGGTGGCAGGGGGGGGCGGGGGAGAGAGGAGGTTCGCTGGACATGGGTGGCTGCAGTGGGCGCAGGGGGAGAGGAGGGTCGCTGGACATGGGTGGCTAGAGGGGGGCAGGGGAGAGAGGAGGATGGCTGGAGGGGGGCAGGGGAGAGAGGAGGGTCGCTGGACATGGGTGGCAGGGGAGAGAGGAGGTTCGCTGGACATGGGTGGCTGCAGTGGGCGCAGGGGGAGAGGAGGGTCGCTGGACATGGGTGGCTAGAGGGGGGCAGGGGAGAGAGGAGGATGGCTGGAGGGGGGCAGGGGAGAGAGGAGGGTCGCTGGACATGGGTGGCAGGGGGGGCAGGGGAGAGAGGAGGTTCGCTGGACATGGGTGGCTGCAGTGGGCGCAGGGGGAGAGGAGGTTCGCTGGACATGGGTGGCTGGAGGGGGGGCAGGGGGAGAGGAGGTTCGCTGGACATGGGTGGCTGGAGGGGAGCCGAGGAAAACCTTGCTAGCGCCCATTTCATTTTTGTCAGAAACGGGCCTTTTTTCACTAGTTATACATAATTTTCCGTGCACCTTAACTGCAATAAGGCTGAAATTGTTATTCCGCTAATATGATAGCCATGACATTCTCATGCGCCTTATTTGTTATCTATATTCTGATTTCCTTATCCCATTAATGTGATTGTTGTTGTTGTATTATATTGTAGGCCACATTGAGCCTGCAAATAGGTGGGAAAATGTGGGATATAAATGCAGCAAATAAATAAATAAAAACTTATGTACACCAAGACATGCCAATCCCATCACAGGGCAAGAACACACCAACTTATTTCCTTAGCAATTAGAAGAAATAAAAGTTTCAACCCAAACCTTTCTCCACTCATTTTTTATTTTATTCCTCAGGAAAATTTTGGGTTTAGGGGTATCTTCCTCCCATGCAGAGATCACAAAAGAGAAATAAATGGTCCATCAGACTATGACCATGCTATTTATCAAGTGAATCCAATGCTAAGAGAACCACTGCAGCATGTCTGAATGCAGAAAATCCAACTCAGAGAAGCACTAGAACGAGACTGCTAGAACAGCAAGCTGCCACCTTCAGAGAGTTATATCCTCAATTACACAACTAGAGACTGAAATGACTCTGCAAACTGCTGAATGAATAAGCAAAGTGCCTCAGCTCATAAAACGGATGCACATAAACACCATCAACCCCATTTAGTTGGTCCATTTTCATAACCTGCCACAATATTGCAGACTGGTTGCATGATGTTTGGCCTCATGTCCTCATTACTGATAATCTTCTGAACAGAGCTAGGTCACCTGGTGCATAAAATTGTAAAAAAAAAAAAGGAAGCAAAAACTAAACATGTAGACAAAAAAAAAAAGAGCAAAATAAGAAAAAAGCTGAACAAAACAGAAAGCAAAAAAGCAACAGCAGCAATCAGGGAAAGCATACAGAACATGGCTCATGGTTTGAAAAGAATTAACAAAATAAAACGTGTAATAACCATTAGAAGTCTTTATCAATATATATGAAAGAATACATTTTTACAGTTTAATCATAGGATGCCACTGTGCCAAGACAACAGGTATCGTTGCGCATCTTTACCACTAGAAGGCCATCCACATAGCAACCATAAACTACACAATTTGCAACCATTAAAAAAGAAAGTATAACACAGAAAATGAAACGCACATCTAACTGAATTACTAAGAGCCAGCCCAGCAGTGAGGTACGGCAGCAGCGAGGGGGAAATACATGTTGGGCAAAACATGCAGAACTTACCACACACATGCATGTATGAAGCATATCTGTTTGCTCTGTGTGTCTGTAACCTGAAGAGTAGAAGGGAGAGGCGGATTGAAAGGAGTAATTCCCTAACTGTACTGCTATATTTCAGTGTATTAAAGTTTCTGTGCTGAAAGATACTAGAACTGCTTTCTCCCATTTTGGGGGAAGTGTCTCTGGAAGCCCAATTTTGCGAAAAAGGGGACAGATTCTATGCTTATCCCATGTTATCTTGCATTCAATTTCGTTAAAATAACGATTTTGCCCTACCATGTCAATTAGGAAGGATGTTCCATGAATTTACCACTTTACAACTTACTTTCCATAAAAAAAAAGGCTTGAATTTTGTGCATTATACTCCTCAGAGGCATCTGGCTGTCCATATCATATATCCTTTCTCCCTGCCAGAGTCGACATGTCCAGGTCCTTAAGATTATCCTCATAGGACTCATGGTCCAAACTCTACACTATCTTGATAGCATCACACGGATTACATCTCCATCTATATTCTTCTGGAGATACCGACTCCATGCATAGACATAAGAAGATATAATTGAGAGGACAAATAAGATCTGGTTAATCATTCTCCTACAGAAGTACACAGATATGGAATGGGTTACCCCCAGCCCTAAAAGCTATGGATAATCTAAGCAACTTTCGCAAATCTCTGAAGACACATCTCTTTAATAGAGCCTACAAAAAGACCCCTTAAAGACACAAATCACCTCATAAACTATATTATTCTAACACCATCTTCTCTAACTCCTTATCCATCTTCTGCTTACTTTTGATTGTATCCAATATCCTGTCATGACTCTGTCATAACAACACTCTGTAAGCCACATTGAGCCTGCAAATAGGTGGGAAAATGTGGGGTACAAATGTAACAATAATAATAATAATAATAATAATCTACTATTTTAATCTGATCAAAAGGAAGCTGTTTCTAAAACAGCAAAAGAGGGATTTTTTACTCCTAAAAAGAGTTGGCACAATTCATAAATAGTGAGTATTCTAACTCCAGAAACTGAAGAACTGTTGAACAGTAAACATATACAATATAATGAAGACATATTTCTCAAACATAACAATGGTTGATTCATGGCAGAGGGCTCTTGGCACTTGGTAGCCTTGGTCTTTGAGCAAGAGGAGATGAAAGAAGGGAGATGAAGGAAGGAAAAATGGGGGGGGGGGGGGGGGGGACAACAGGAAGATCAATGTATGAGAGCAATGAAAGGTTGCCAGGGTAACTCATCCATGTCTGTCACTAGGGGGACAAGTCACAGGGCCCAAGCTAGAGGTAGTTTTCCTGTAGGCGAGAGGAAGGAACCAGACTGGTGACTGGAGGACTTAGAGATGCAGAAAGAACACTGAGTGTTACTAACTGATCTAAGCATTAACTGAACAGTATTTATTTTGGAATCCTTTTAGGACAGTGTTACATTTCAATTTAGGGCCTTCTTATCTGAAATTTGATCAAGTGAAAAAAAAACAGCACAATTCATAAAACATAGGAACAGTTATTCATCCAACCATAACGTTGCTTCTTTTTGCAAAAACACCTTTCGGCATGATATCTGAGTATCTAAAACGTGTTATTATCTTATGCCATGTTGAAAAATCACATAAATACAGTGACAGGATCTGTAGCACAGAAAGATGAAAGCCAAGTTGGACGTTCTGTTCAGTCAAGGGACATTACCCCTAGACAGTCAGGGCAGAGAAGCAATACACTCCCAAGGTGACACACTTGATTAATCAAGAGGTAACAATCAACAGACATATAAAATGTATATATATATATATATATATATATATATATATATATATATATATATATATATATATAAGCAATAACACCCACAATGGTTTGATTGCAATAAGATATTCACAAAACTTGCAGCATTATAACAGCCCCAAGTGTAGTTATACAAATCTGATATTTCCTTCTTCTACGACACTCACGTTTATTATAAAACAAGAGCTTGGATTTTTTTTTATTCTACATGACTCTCCCTTAGCAATTATCTGTTCGTAACAAAATCACAGAACCTGAAATATCTCCTTTTCTCCCTCAAAAATATATTGCTAGCTCTAAGTCCCACTGGACTATTCTAATGCCCTGTTATCATTTAAAAAATAAATTATATATAATTATACACCAGTCTCTCAAAAGACAAAACTGTCCTATGACTAAATTAATGATGGTTTAATACGAGCAAATAAACAACGCCACAAGCGTCATGAATGAGAGTCCAGCACTTAATTTCTAACATATGGAGCATGGTGGTACACCTGGTCCAGCTAAGATTTCCCTCACTCCTTTTGTTTCACACAGTCTGGTCTAAGTTGCAGACAGCCTCAAACCACTGTGCAAACGGAATGCTACAGATGGTGCCTCATAGTAAAGACACTGCATTCCATGCACAGAAGTCTAAGGTGCATTTGCTAACCTCAGCATGCTCTGGGCAAACATGGACTAATGTAGACCCCAAACAGCTCCAGTAGGCTTGATAGACTCATCTCTGCTTCCATGGGTATGTTTCATAATTTAAACACAAACAAAAAAAAAAACATTTTTAATGAGCATCTTCCTTCCAAACCAGATCTTTCCCTTCAAAAGCTCAGCAACACATTTTTGGTGCACAGATGATAAGCAAGCACTTGCAACAGAGATAAAAAAAAGAAGGAACCAGGCCACTATTGACCAATTTCAATTGGGCAAATGTATAGAAAGAAAAAAAAAAAGAGTTACATATATAACTTCAAAGACATTCAACCTTGACCCAATTTTCAAATAAACATATGGAGCCAGATCCAGTAATAGGTGCTGGGCCGAGTGCTTAGTGTGGATTTCCACACCCACCTTTGGACACAAACTGAAACCTGGTGTATATCTTGGTACACAAGTTTGTTGTGCAACCCCCAAATTCAGTAATACTGCACAAAACTTTCTGGAATGCCTCTGACCTGTCCATGCCCCTCCCATGGACATGCCTCCTTTTGGGTTGCATGCAAGAAGATTTAGGCGCAATTCTTTATAGAATCATGCATAGGCAATTGTGTGCACAAATCCAAATTGGTGCCAATTAATGACAATTAATATTATTAGCAGCCGATTATTGTCAGTTGCTCCATTAACTAACTTAGTAGCACATGCAACTCAGGATCACACCCAAATTTGGGCAACCTTTATAGAATCCAGAGAACGCTGCACGCACAAGTCAACTCTGAATACTGGGTTGTTAAAATGACTAAGAAACATAGTTATGAGTGTGGACTAATCATCAAGATGTGCCATTTTACCATTCTCTCATGCTATTTTAGCAAAGGTCCCATTTTATGCAATGAGAGCTAGTTACTAATAATCTGGGTTAACAGTAAAATACCCATCTTAAACAGTAGCCCACGTTGATAACTTTCCCCTTAATGTAAAAAGAAACAGCTCAAGAAATTGAAATCACTGCTCTATGTCATAAAAGTGAGCCGAGTACAGAGAAATCAAGCCTGAAATCACTGCTCTATGTAATAAAAGTGAGCCGAGTACAGAGAAATCAAGCCAATGTAAGTAACATCACTAATAATGTTGGTTCTTAGGCATTGGTTGAATAAGGTATTATGACATCACAATTTCAGCTACCGGAGACTGGTAACGGTAGCCCACACTGAAACTGTAAAACAGCAAGGGGAAAGTTATCAGTCTCCAGTAGCTGATATTGTGATGTCATAATGCCTTATTCAACCAATGCCTAAGAGCCAACGTTATTAGTGATGTTACATTGGCTTGATTTCTCTATACTCGGCTCACTTTTATTACATATAGAAGTGATTTCAAATTCTAGAGCAGTTTCTTTTTACTTTAATTAATGGGGAAATTATTTAGATTGTAAGTTCTTCTGGGCAGGGACTCTTTGTATCGTGTTCAGCGCTGCGTGCGTCTGGTAGCGCTATACAAATGCTAATAATAATAATAATAAATTATCAACGTGGGCTGCCTTTAAGATGTGCTATTTTACTGTTAACCCCAATTATTAGTAACTAAGTCTCATTGCATATAATGAGGCCTGTGCTAAAATAGAATGAGTTAGTGGTAAAATAACACGTCTTAAGAGTAGCCCATACTGAAACTCTAAACACCAAGGGGGAAAGTTAAGACATGTTATGTTACTACTAACTCATATTTTAGCACAGGCCTCATTTTATGCAATGGGACATAGTTAATAACTGGGGTTAACAGTAAAATAACACATCTTGAAGGTAGCCCATATTTGTTACCTTTCCCCCTAAACATACACGAATTACTCAATGCAAAATAAGGTATAAAGTTGTTTATGCACATAACTTTTGAAAATTTAAGTTACACGTGGAAATATTTAATATGTCCCTCCCAATCCCCCTAAGGAATGCCTCTTTTTTTGTGTGATGAAATTACATGCATATTTATTAGCAGCTCAACATCCACACTGAATGCATGCAGTGGAATTACACTCATAACTACTTTTTTGTGCATCTAAATTCTTACCAAGCTTTTGGAAATGTATCCCTTATTCATATGCAACAAGAGCACAAGCGTTGCATGAAATACAGTTATGATAGCACACCATCAGAGGTGACAACATCCAAAGGAGACAATGGAAACTTATATAATTCTACTGGGAAATCCTTTGGGACAGGGCTGACAGAATCAACATGTGCATTCACTGAAACAAGCCCAACAACAAAATAATGGCTACCTTGGGCTGAGAACAGCATCTTTCCCTTCTCCTCTTAGATGCAGATGATCAAAAGCTCTGAACTGTTCCAAACAGCTCTCTAAAATTAGCACCTGAATAGCGCGGGGCAATAACTCTCCTATGATCATAACTAATAGTAAGCAAATTCATGTGTGATATTAGTTCTGATCATAGGGGCACTTCTGCAGGAGCATTATGCCTATCCAAAAGAAGCCTAGACCTGTCAAACATTTCAAGGAGCTGGAAGTCTGGTGGACCTCCAAAGAAGAGCCCCCCCACCCCCCTCCCTGCCAGAACAGCCCAACCCACCCCTCCCTGACAGAACCCAACCCCCCCCCCCCACGCCTCTCTGACAGAATAGAGGGCTGGACCTCTAGCCCTCCCCTGGTGGACTAGCGACCCCCCCCCCCCCCCCGGGATGCACTGGGCAGGGCTTCCCTACCATATAAGGGAGAAAGGATGCACTGAGCTGGGCAGGGCAGGGAGCCATTTTGGAGGCAGCGCTGGAAGGAGGAAGGAGTGCTACTCCCTCTTCCGTCATTGAAGGTATGACGGAGGGATTGGAGGGGGTCAGTAGACTACTAGACCACCAGGGGAGGGATGGAAATCCAGCCCTCTCTATTCTGTTGGAGAACATGGGGGGTTGGGCTCTTCTGGCGGGGGAGGGAATGGAGGGGCCTCCTAGCATGCAGACGCACGCTGGACAGGGCTCCCCTTTCTTCCCCAATTCTCTGTAAACCCTAACACCACCTCCAAACTGCTGTGGGGTTTACAGCGGTAGCAGCGCCCTAGTTTGGCATGCTGCTTGTTGAGCATTGGGGAGGAATACAGCTGTCCCTGTTTAGCATGCATTTGCATGCTATTAGTGTTCAAAGCCAGCAAGCACACTGTTACACATGCTAGCAGTCTCTAATCCTGGAACACAGGTGCTAGTCAAGCGCCAATTGCCTCTAGCACCCGTGTTTGCTTTTGATCATCTGGGCCTCAGTGCACTACATGGCCAAATGCACAGTGCTATTTCCTCATTATTTCTCTCTGCTCTCCAAAAGCTCATATTGCCTTTGCAAAAAAAACAGGTCTAGTCAGAGCTGACATAGCCTTTAGGTGACCTACGTGGACACCTAGGGCGGCAGCTTTTGGGGGCAGCAAAAGTAGCAGTCGACATGGAAGAAACGATGTCTGGACAGTCGCAAACGCTCAAAGAACCACTGGTGAATTCTCTTACCTGCAGGGAGGACAGGCCACTTTCAAAATAAACCATTTACCCAGGTAAACAGCTTTTGGAAATAGCCCTCATTATGTACCCATTTTTTAAATGTCTTGTTAGTAAAATCAGGCAGTGGTGATTACAGCATAATTAAACTTCAGAAGAATACAATCACCTGTTCAGTTATCTTTAACAGCTTTGGTCGGATGTGAAATTCTGGGAACCTCAGTCAGGCACACAAACAGGTACGCAGTTATGTACAGCTGTATGCATAATTCCAGTTAGGGCCAGATTCTATATATAGCTTTTAAAACATCCGCAGAGAAAACATTTCAGCCAAAGCGTATTCTATAAGATTTAGGCGCAGTATGCACAATACACTTAGTTGATATCCCAGCGCCTAAAACTACTTGACTACGCGCCTCCATTTACACCAACAAAAATGAGGCGTACATCCCTGCACGTATATAATTCTACTGGGTATTAAGCCAATTACATTACGTGCGTTGTTATGGAATATGCTTAGATTTCAGCTCAGAACGCTAGGCGCAATATATAGAATATGTCAGTTAGCGCCTACGTGCTAAAAGGATAATTCAATATATGGCTATTCAGCACAGAAAAGAGGCAGCAATGGCAGATCCACGGGAAAACACACCTGTACGCCCATTTATAGAAAAGTGCCTAAGTGTTTCCGTGTGGATCTGCAAAGGAGGCACGGCCGGGTTGGAGTGTTCCCTTAAAACGCACGCAGTGTAACAGTTGGGCCTGGATTTACACCTGGTTTCAGTCTAACTCCTCGTGCCCAAAGCACAGCGTGGATCCCGGAACTAAAGGGAGCCAATCTCGGAATGCCCGTTATAGAATACAATTCTACGTCGATTTTTTTTTCCAGCAATTAAAGTGCCATTTACTGAATCTAGCTTTAAGCACATAACCGCAAGAGGGGCATACATGTGAGCAGGGCATGGGCAGGTTCCGCATTTACATTACTCTATATGCGTCGCGTGTAAGTTATGCGCATAAGCATTGGTATTATCACTTGCACCTGATCTAAATGCATGCGCCTAAATGTTGGTACATAAATGCAGACTTATGCTAGTTGCTATAATGGAATCTAGCCGCAGAGATGCCATTATAGAATAGTATTTAATGACCAATATTTTGCCAGCCTTTTGGCACCTAAGTTTTGGCAGCTTTATACTGAATTGCCCCCCTAAATGCCCTAGACAAATCTCCAGCTTTGCACTACCCTACCACCCCCCCCCCCCCAGCTCTGAGATTTTGATAATTCTAATCAATCATAACCTCCCCAAAACTACTCTTCCAGAACAATCCAGTAAAAACACATAATTGGACAGCATATTTTTTTAAATAGTGAACTTTGTATAGGCTAACGGCCAACTATTTAGAAAAAAAACCCTATATAATAAGAATTAGAGCTATACTGAATAGCATATTTTAATATTCGGCTGAATATAAATAATGGAAAATATTATATTGTTTGGCCGAATACGAATAATTGGCATTGAGTTTAACATAACAAATAATAAAAGAAGCAACATGAAATCAGAGATCAAATATATATTTCAGTAGGATTTAGCACAGTAGAGCCCCAGGTTATTTGTATTCTAACTTAAATCGCTATTCGGCAGAATATGGCACTGTTCGGGGCTGAATCGAATACAAATATTCAGTAAAGCCCTAATAAGAATAATAAACAAACTTTTTCTATACCATCTCAACTGTCTCAGGACAGTTTACAACATGAGAGAAGACATAATGACATATAGTAAGAATATGATATCAAATATAACAAAAACAAGCTAGTAATTACATACATTAAACATAAATTAAAAACAAAACCCAACTTACATTAGCAAAAATACTTAATAAATAAATAAGCCCTTAAAAGTTTACAAAAACACACAAGTAGATTCGCATCTAATTTTCTGAAGATAAAGAGTTCAATAAATTGGTAGCCTCTGCATTAAACTTCTTACAACAGGCAAACCGAGTCAAAGAGACAGAGGGAAATTCAAACATTGATATGAATCAATTGAGTGGATACTAAATTAGGCCAAATATAGGGGTCAATCACCATACATCACATGCCCAGTCCACGCAATGACAACGACCATACCACAGGCACAAACACACCTACGAAGAGTCAGGAAGAAGAACACAGGAGCAACCACCACAGTCAAGTCCAGGGGACTCATTACCAGCCAAAGGAGTAAGAGACAGCACCTGAAATACCCCTGAGCAAAGAAAAATACACATTTTCTGAGTTATGCATGAATCAAAATGGAAGGGAAAGACGGGGACCAGGAAAAGGAAGAGTGGCTCCTAAAGAAATCTGAGCTACAGTCTTTCAACTTCCTGAAGAAAATGGACTAACCACAATCCAGTCCAATAAAGTGCACAAATTGAAACAACACATTTAAATATTGCTAATTACCGTGTTTCCCCGAAAATAGGACATCCTCCGAAAGTAAGACCTAGTAGAGGTCTTGCTGCAATTTGAAAATATAAGGCCTCCCCCGAAAATAAGACCTAGCAGGGGAGGCCTTATTTTTCGGGGAAACATCAGGGTCACCCCCCCACCCGAGATCGCCGGCTCCCCCCCTCGATCAGCGGCTCCCCCCGCCCTCAGTCGCTCCCGGAACTAACCTCTTAACCGCTTCCTTTCACCTTCGCACTCGCCACAAGCAGCAGGGCTGGCCACTCCTTCCTTCCGTGTCCCGCCCTCGCCTGACGTTACATTACGTCAGGCGAGGGCGGGACATGGAAGGAAGGAGTGGCCTGCCCTGCTGCTTGCGGCGAGTGCGAAGACGAATGGTGAAAGGAAGCATTTAAGAGGTTAGTTCCGGGAGCGACTGAGGGCAGGGGGAGCCGCCGATCGAGGGGGGGAGCCGGCGATCTCGGGTGGGGGGGGTGACCCCGATGTTTCCCCGAAAAATAAGGCCTCCCCTGAAAATAAGACCTAGCAGGTCTTGGGGAGCAAAATTTAATATAAGACAGTGTCTTATTTTCGGGGAAACACGGTAGGAGTAGTGAAGGGAGTTACTTATTCCCAAAAATCCTTCTTTCACAAATAAATGTATTTCCTGTTCCATGAGATGACAAGACACTGAAACCGATGGTTTATCAATGCAGCAGCAACTCAGACCAGGGCATTTCTAGAACCCCCCCCCCCCCCCCCCCCCCCCCCCCAAAAAAAAAAAAGCCCAAATGTCCCAAACAGCATAAAATATATAGAAAACATACGATCATAAGTGTTGCCATACTGGGATACAGAGGTTCATCAAGCCCAGCATCCCGTTTCCAACAGCGGCCAATCCAGGTTACAAGTATCTACCAAGATCCCAAAACAGTACATTTTATGCTGCTTATCCTAGAAAAAAGCAGTGGATTTTCCCCAAGTTCGTCTTAATAATGGCTTATGGACTTTTATTTTAGGAAGCTAGCCAAACCTTTTTCAAACCCCGCTAAGCTAATTGCTTTTACTACATTCTCTGGCAATGAACTTCAGAGTTTAATTACACATTGAGTGAAGAAACATTTTCCCTAATTTTTTTAATGTACTACTTTGTAGCTTCATTGCGTGCCCCCTAGTCCTAGTATTTTTGGAAACAGTAAACAAGCGATTCACGTCTACCCGTTCCACTCCATTCATTATTTTATAGACCTCTATCATATCTTCCCTCAGCCGTCTTTTCCCCAAGCTGAAGAGCCCTAGCCACTTTAGCTTTTCCTCATAGGGAAGTCATCTCATCCCCTTTATCATTTTCATTGCCCTTCTCTGTACCTTTTCTAATTCCACTATATCTTGTTTGAGATGTGGTGACCAGAATTGCACACAGTATTTGAGAAGTAATCACACCATAGAACAATACAAAGGAATTATAACGTCCTCATTTTTGTTTTCCATTCCTTTCTTAATAATACCTAACATTCTATTTGCTTTCTTAGCCGCCGCTTAAAACAGAAAAAAATCTTGAGAACAAAAAACTGAAGTGTAGAGTAAAATCAGTATAAGTGGGACTCCGATATAATGCTATGACTGGGATCCATAAAATGTTGGGTCACGTTATAGCGGAGTCGAGAACATAAACATAATTCAACCAAAAATTCATGTCTTGCAAAAGGAACTGTATGCTTAAAAAAAAAAAAAAAAAGGGAGCCAAGACATGATCATGTTATATGTGGATTTGTGTTATTGTGGGGCGCATTCAGGGCTTTTTTTGAGGGGGTACTGAGTACCGACACCTTTGTCTGCTAAAATTGACCCATGGCCCCCAAGTTTTAATGATAGAGCTCAGGTCTACACGCCAATTCTGTCCTGTAATAGATTCTGTGACTGGTTGCAGGGGGCCTGGCTATTATGGGGTAGGTCCCTCAGTGATCACCCCACTCCTGAAGGGTGGCCTAGCATTTGAGTACCGGTACCTTTTTTGCAAAAAAAAACACATGGCGTATTATATCAGGGTTCCGCTGTACTCAATATAGTCCCCGATTATGTAAGTGGCAAAGTTCCAGCCACACTGTGTGAGATTCAGCTCCAGGCCTGGTCATGCTGCTATTTATTTATTTATTTTTATTACATTTGTACCCCGCACTTTCCCACTCATGGCAGGCTCAATGCGGCTTACATGGGGCAATGGAGGGTTAAGTGACTTGCCCAGAGTCACAAGGAGCTGCCTGTGCCTATTCCACTAGCAACATTCCATGTAGAAGTTGGCCCTTGCAGATCACCAACGTGGCCGCGCAGGCTTCTGCTTCTGTGAGTCTGACGTCCTGCACGTATGTGCAGGACGTCAGACTCACAGAAACAGAAGCCTGCGCAGCCTTCTACATGGAATGTTGCTAGTGGAATAGCAACATTCCATCTAGAATCTCCAATAGTAGCAACATTCCATGTAGAATCTCCAATAGTATCTATTTTATTTTTGTTACATTTGTACCCTGCGCTTTCCCACTCATGGCAGGCTCAATGCGGCTTACATGGGGCAATGGAGGGTTAAGTGACTTGCCCAGAGTCACAAGGAGCTGCCTGTGCCTGCAGTGGGAATCAAACCCAGTTCCCCAGGACCAAAGTCCACCACTCTAACCACTAGGCCACTCCATAAACACTGTCTCAAGAACCCTCAAAATTCACCAGCTCCCAAGTCACCCTTTTTTAACCCAAACTTGGGGAAGAAAATCAAACACGGAAAATAGTATGGACTTCCAGCAGGACCAGTAAAATAAAGCCCAATCAAATATTAGTCACAAATACGTTTCAAACAAAAAGTTGTAAAATAGACAATTAGACTGTCAAAAAGTTTAACCCTTTAATTACATATAATTTATGTGTGCTTACGTAGCTATATATGGTTACACAGATAGACAAGTCCAAACAGAGCAAAGATGACACCAATGATAACCAGCTGTGGAGATAAAAGTAAACAAGTATCCTTTATTGAAAGCACCAGCTGAAAGGACCCGACACAGGCCTTGCTTTGATGGATGCAGCCACCTGCATCAGGGGTCAAGAATCAAAAAACCGATGAATGCATCTGGTGCATCTGGCAACAGCAGAAAAACAAACTTGTCTACATACTGGAACACAAAGCACCATCCAAAGTCATACCTCTACTCTGTTTGGACTTGTTATTGTGACGTAGAGGTTTCTTCCTGCTTTTGCTTTTTACACAGATAGACATACACACATCAGTATATTTACATACACACAGGGCTGCCGAGAGACTGGGCCGGGCCCCGCCCCCTCCGTCCACCACCGGGCCGGGCCCCCCTGAATTAAAATCATAGCGCCTCACCTCGACCACGCTCCATGTGAAAGAAGCGCAGCAGCGGCAAGTCTGCAGATCGCCTCCCTTCGGGCGTTCCCTCTCTGTGTCCCGCCCTCGTGTTAGATACATCAGATGAGGGCGGGACACAGGGAGGGAAGGCCTGAAAAAAGGCGATCTGCAGACTGCCGCTGCTGCGCTTCTTTCACATGGAGCAAGGTCCAGGTGAGGCGCTATGGTTTGAATTCAGGAGGGCCCGGCCCGGTGGTGGATGGAGGGGGGCGGGTGGAGGGGACCGCGGCGCCAGGCCCCCCTTGGAGGCCCGGGCCCAGGGAATTTGTCCCCCCTGCCCCCCCCTCTCGGCAGCCCTGCATACATACACACACACAGAGGTACAAACTGCTTTAGCGACATTCAAGAATTCTGTCCTTACCTCATCCATTTTTTCAGAGGTTGGCGTCTGATCACCTAGAGGCAGTTCTTGTGTAGTACACTCTGGATTGCACGCCCTGCTTAGCTGAGTGGGCTGGTCAATGGGCGTTAGACCAGCCTCAGACGCTGTCCGTGAACTCTGACCAAGAGATGCCGTCCCAAGTATTGGCTCGTCATCGTCAGAGTCTGGCAAGGGGGTGGGACTAATGTCCTCAAAGCCTGCGCTGGAAGGGCGGGAGGAGGGGGTTATGCCTCTGAAATGGGGTTGGAGGTTGCAAGTAAACGGTGGAATGGGAGAGAGCTGGGAGGAGGAGGACGATATCGGGCTGCCCTCCATCCGCACCTCATTGTCCGAGTCATGTTCATTAAAGAACGGTAGCTTTGTTCTCTGCTCTTTCAAGAGCATTTCTATCCTTGAGTCCAAGCTGTCGTGCTGCATTTCAGACTCCATGGTGGGAGTTCCAGGTGTTTCGCTCCGTTCAGGAGTTCGGCCACTTTGTTCACTGGGGCAGTCAGCATCTGGCAGAGGGGGCTTGTCCTGCTTTTCCTTGAGCGGTACAAAATCAATACTGACAGCACTGTGTTCTACTAACGGCTCCGACGGAGGCGCGGGCCGCCTGTATTCAAGGTCTCTAGAAGTCTGTGGATACGTCTGCTCTTCCGAGTGGGAATACATTTGTGCTTGGTAAGGAGAGAAGGCTGATTTATAGTTTGAACTTGAATGGGTCAGGGGAGGAGTCACAGCGTATGGTACTGGTTCCGATTGAGATTTATAGGGGCTAAACGTGTGCTCCAAGCCTCTGTACACCAATGAATTATGGACATAGCGATGGCTGGGCCGTCGATTGTAAGCATCGGTGAATTTTGTTTCGTGCCTCCTAGGCTTGTACCCAGACTCCTGTCCATAATGGTAAACTGGTGTTGTCTGCCGACTGGAATAGCTTGAATCTTGGGAAAAGGGGGTCCCGAGGCGTGGGGTATGAGGGGTTCCTTGAGACTGGGGGGTATACTGGCTGTAAGAATTCGGGGTGTCCTGCCGACTACTAGAGTAAGCTGTATCATGAGAATAAGGCGTACTACTGTTCGGGGTAACAGAGGCTCCCCCTGAGCAAAGTGTACTCTCTTTTATTCGCTTCAAGGGATCAGTCAACTGGTTGAAAACAGAAAAAGAAAAACAAAATTCCAAGTCAGACTTGAACAAATGAAGTCAGGACGTATGCAACTTTGAACGTGTATTTATTACATTACATTACATTATATGGCTTGTTTTCTTGTTTTATGGGACTCATTTTCAAAGTATTTACAAAGTACCATAATAGTAACCTTTGGTACCTGGTATGTCTAAGCGCTTTGAAAATGAGGCCCTATATCATATATAAAATGTTAAAAACTCATGAACTGGGACACATTCAAACATTGCAACTGAAATACAATCCGTATAATAACTAATCCCCTTTCAGAACGGATCTTTTGTTAAGAAATCCCTTCATGACCAGAAACACATTGATTTTTTTAACACAGGACACAAAAATAAAGGAACAAGAATTATCTTCTAAACTGTCCAACCAATCACATATATTTCACTGTGGCTTTGGAGGAAACGACTTCAAAAAGCTGGCTTGTTGGCTTCAAAATGCAACTGGAACAAAATCCCGATGCTAAGCCGCTGTTTTGCGACCTGCTTCTTCAGGAGCTTTGCAGCTCCTTTAATGCTGCCACTGTTTATTGCCAAACCTTCAAGACTTTGATCGAACTGGCCGGAAGCCTGGAGGCTCCCAAAGAAGCAGGTCGCGAAACAGCAGTGCCCTGTTAAAGCTGTCGGCGATGGAAAGTTAAGCTGCCTTCCTCGATATATTTTTTAATATATACTTACATAAAATTCATAAAATTGAAGATAAGGTTTAAGTTTGAAAAATTATATTAAAAATAATAAAAGTAGAATAAGATTTTTCTGACTTATGACGGAGTGGCTCAGCATTAGGATTTTGTTCCAGGTGCGTTTTGAAGCTGACAAGCAAGAGAGCTTTGAAAGTTTTTTCCTCCAAGCCACAGTGAACATAGGTTAGAATTCTTATTTATTTCACGTTATTACTTATTACAACGGTGTCATAAAGCAAAATATTAATACATGAAAATGATTTGCTTATACTGTGAAACTGGAGGGTTTTTTATTGCACAAAAGAGGGGCTGACCCACTGGCATCGCCACACGAAGTATCTGGGACTGATTACCCAGTCAGGTCTTCCACTGCCCAGGATGCCAAGGAGGCTGCCGCTAGTTGGAGAAGTGCCCTGCCTGGGCTCTGTTCATGAATTTTCAACAGCACTAGGACAAAGCTGGGGTGTTCCACTAAATTTGATGGTTTATCAGCAATAGTCAGCTGCTATTCAGATAGCTAAGCCAGTTTAAGGTAGGACGGCAAAAAGCTTACTATTTCACTAAACTCAGTAAAACTGCTCTTGATAACAGCACGGAGACAGGTCAGGCTCTGTTTTACCTGAATATTGCAAAACCTGGCTGGAGTCCGAGTTCCTTGATCTTTGGTCTCAGAAGATATCCATTGGCCCATAACAATATCCATGCAAACATCTGGTCATATCTCTATGGACACCGATGTCCCAAAACTTTTGAAAGGAAATGACTGCAGGATGTAGGGAGGGCATTATAAAATTATTCCTGTCAATATTCAGCTTGCAGCGGGAGCGTGTTTTTAACTGCTCATCGCTGCCGGCTAGATTAAACCCAGGTAGTTGGTGCTGGGCCATATCCGGGCAGGTTGGAGCATGCCCCCACCACCACCACCACCCCCTCCGCCTACTGCGTCCCCATCTCCCTTGCGCCCTGCAAATACATACCGCTCATATAACCCTGGGGACAGCCCTGCTGGTAATATCTGGGTCATTGGCAGCATCCAGAAGTTATGCAGGTACAGTTAACGTTTCAGTGTCGTACCCGCATAGCAGAGTGGCCAAAAACAGGACTGCTATTTAAGTGGTTTTACATGCCCCACTGGTTATCCAGGCACTGAATATCACCAGTGGCTGTATAACTTCTGGGTCCACCCGGACTCCAACCTCGGGACGCCCTGGCACTGCCTGGATTGAGATTCAAGGAACATGATTGATTTCTATTTTACATTATTGGAATTTCTTTAGAAGGTATTTTACATTGATGAGTTTCACAAGGATATAAGAGTACAACAAGTTAGTGATTTTCCAGTAGTGGAAATAAGAAGCCTCTTATGAAATTTATTAGATGTCAAATTACGCCTCCTGTGGGACCAGTCAACTTTCAATTGATCATTCAAGGTAATTAATATTATTACCATTATTGAACTCTGTGCAATTTTGATAGTGACCAGGACTGTTTATTATGAACTAAGGGGGTCTTTTACCAAGGCGTGCTAGCATTTTTAGCATGCGCTAATGATTAGCGTTCACTAGACACACCCATAGGAATATATGGGTGTCTCTAGCATTTAGCGCATGCTTAATTTTTAGCGCGCTAAGTGATCCTTTTACTAAGGTGTGCCGAAAAATGACCTGCGCTGGTATAGACATGTGTATTGAACGCACGCAGGTCCATTTTTCAGCACGCCTGCAACAAAGGCCTTTTTTTTTTGGCCAAAAATGGACGTGCAGCAAAATAAAAATTGGCGCACGTCCATTTTGAGTCTGAGACCTTACCACCGGCCATTGACTTAGCGGTAAGGTCTCACGTGTTAACCGTGTGGTAATCATCTACACGTGTAGAATGACAATCACCGTCCAGTTTCTGCCTCACACCAGAAAATAAAAATTATTTTCCGGTGCACGTAGCGGACGCGCATCAAGAATGAAATTACTGCAAGGGCCACGAGGTAGCCAGGCAGTAAGTCCAAATTGAAGTGCATTGGGCATACGTAGTAATAAGGCCCCTAAAAACGCTAGTGCGCCTTTGTAAAAGAGCCCCGAGACAGCAAGGTTTTGTCAACAAGTTTTTATGACATCAATAGGCCACAGGCAGTGCAAAGATTGGATGGTGGAGGCTCATCCATTATTGGCTAAGCTTCACAGTTCTGAGCCATAAATGATGACACTGTTCCATAAAATCTGAAACTTTTTTTATTTAGATTATTTGGAGCTTATGGGTTTTTGGGGTTATTTTTGTAGTACTACCTGGATTGTGCCAAGGCGGTTAGAGACGATATTCAGCAGCACCACCCTGTTAACTGCCACTGACTATCCGCAGATGGCCAGCAAACTGCGAGTTAACTAGGCAGGAGTATCTGCTGCCTGGTTTGATCCTTTTGAATATTGGGCCCACTGTGGCTAATTTGTGCAGGAGGCAGTTTATTTCTCAAGAAAACAGAGCAAATGACCCACATCATTTGCTTTTCTTCCTGTGCTACAACCCGGTGTCCAAATAATTTCCAGACTAAGAGTGGGGGCACATTCATCCTACATAGATAGAAAACCAGGTGGGGGGGGTCCCCCTCCAGTGCTAAAATATTTTTGGACTTCCCTTACTGAGGTGTTTTTCTTCATTCTGTGTCTGAGAAAGCTTATGCCAACTGTTCAAACTGACCAAGTGTGTTAATACCGAGGTCCAAGGAACATCCAGAAATCACTCTAAATTCCATTTCATCCAAGATCCTGGTTCACTGTTTTAATCTTTAAAAAAGCAACAGGATTTACTTCAGAAGAGACAAGGAAAGGATGTGGGTTGATAGATATAACCACTGGTGCAGGGAGAGAGGGTGGATATGTCCATTAAAATTCTATCAGAATAAAATTAATCTTAAAAAAGAAAGAAAAAAAAAAAGTTGCACTGAAAGAGCATGTCCACTACTAGCAAGCACAATCACACAAAAATACCAGACCCTTCCAATAGCTTTCTTCCTCCAAACTGTCACCCAGTGATGCCTCAAACAGAGCAAAATCAAGATTCTTCAGACTTGGCTCTCTACCTTTCACTGTCACATCCCCCACCCTCAGGCAAGTTAGTTAAATGCTCCGAAACGTTTACTCAAAATGGTACCCTTTATTTCTTAAAAATTCAAAATATGCGTGGCAAACTATTTGCTGCCTCCTGGCAAAGACCCAAGCTTTGACCATGAGTTTCAAAGGCTGTGAGGAAAATAGGACTTCATGTTAGAATTACTATGAAATTAAAGAAATCAAATCAATGTTAAAGATTAATTCACATCAGGAATTGTTTTCCTTGGTGACTAACAAGTTTAGGGGTCCTTTTACTAAGCTACGCTAAGAAATGGGGACTTTCCTGCATGCTAAGCCCATTTTTATTGCGTGACCGTTAGAAGGCCTTCTTTCAATTTGTTTCATTTATGGCCCTGCGTTAACGTTGGAACCGGAACCCTTGTAGCCACAAAGAAAAGTCACAACAAGGGCGACGAAAAAAAAGGGGGGTGGGAACAACAGATTATGTACCAGGGGCATATCTGGACTCTGGCGGTAGGGGGGGCCAGAGCCAGAGGGAGGGGGCACATTTTAGCCCCCCCTCCCCCGGTGCCACCAATCCCCCCCCCCCGCCATTTCCTGACCCCCCCCCCCGCCACTGCCAGACCCCCCCCTCGCCACCAATGACACTCTTCACCCCCTCCCGCCGCCGCCAACCCTCCCCCGCTGCTGTCACTTACCTTTGCTGGCGGGGGACCCCAACCCCCCGCCAGCCGAGGTCCTCTCTTCCATGCAGGCTGCAAGTTGCAATGCTTCCTGTTCTTCTGAGCCTGACGTCCTGCACGTACAACGCGCAGGACGTCAGACTGAGTTCCAAATTCTGAGTCTGACGTCCTGCACGTTGTACGTGCAGGACGTCAGACTCAGAAGAACAGGAAGCGAAGCGTTGCAACTTGCATCCTGCAAGGAAGAGAGGACTTCGGCTGGCGGGGGCTTGGAGTCCCCCGCCAGCAAAGATCAGCGACGGGTTGGTGGCGGGCAGGAGGGAGGGGGAGAGGGTCGATGGTAGGGGGGTCCAGGGCAAAATCTGCGGGGGCCCAGGCCCCTGTGGCCCCACGCAGATACGCTCCTGTTATGTACAAACTTGAACCTTTATTAAACATCCAGGACTCGACACGAGCCGTGTTTTGACCCACAAGGGCTTTCTTCAGGTGTCTCTTAGACTGGATGTATGCTGATGAAACTAGAATGATGCAGGTATGTTCGATATTTGTAACAAAGGGTAGTCCTTGTTATTTTCTTTTCAAAACACCTCATGAAACGCTTGAACTCCGGAAGTGGTGCATGCTGGGGGAGGAAATTACCACCAGGCTGCTGCGGTAGCCCAGAGGTACTTCCCTTTTAGCGAGCGGTAAGCCTCCGTTGGGCTTACTGCCGCTTCGTAAAAGGCCTCCTAAGAAAGGAATGTAAAAGCCATCAATGTGCAGAAAATCAGAGGTTTATGAGGAAAATGGCTTGTTATCAAATTGCCCAGAGTAAATACAGTTATTTATTTATTTGTTTATTTAAAAGTAAGAATTCAATGCTGAATGCTGTTTTGCGTATAGTTTTACCAGAGATAAGCAGAGGTATTCCTGGAAGTGAAGTTGAGGGAAAGTTTGGACCGATTTTGGATTTTCAAAAGAATGTGCATAAATGTTCTTGAAAATTCTGCGTACCCTTCAAAGCAGGTATAAAATGTATGCATGTAGTTTCAATGACACAATTTTCAAAGCAAGCGCACCTGTGCTTTCCCTTTGAAAACCGAAGTAACTGATGTGCACACTTGCTGTACAGGTTAAGTGGCCTATTACAAAATTATCCTCTAAACTTTCTGAAAATAATCCTTTGGGAACATAGATACCAAAGAAACAGTTTTCTCCCCCCAAACTGGATACTATTCCATAGCAATCTGTTCAGAAAGGTGACCCAAAATACTCTAAAAAGGCAGAGGATATAAACCTCCGAGGGAATTACTCATGAACTTGTATATGGAGCATTATTTCAGGTCCTCTCTTCACCCTTGCTAAAGGCCTGTGTCTCAAAAACTTGAGGAAGATTTCTTCTCTCATATCCCTGGCTAAGGCCCTTATTTTAGGAGCATTTCCACATGTAGATTGAATACATATATAAGGAGTGATGTTAGAAAGCTGCCATTTCATGTGGAGATCCACACCATGCAGGGATTTCAAGGGGCCAGGAGGGTGGGGGAGAGACAGGTGTATGCCCCATCTCACAGAGGAATATGCTTCTATGGAGAAAAATATCCCCTAAACGGTTTTACAGCCGTTCAGAGCCAGGCAGAGTTTTTTTTTTTTTTTTAATGCTCATTTCAGCTGGGGATTAAGGGAGTCAGTAAAACGTGTCCTAAAAATGCTGAAACCAACCACATCCCAGCCTGGACCTCTCAATTCCTATCTCCAAGTTCTATAGTATGTAAAATGGGGCTTTGCCGGTATTACATATGTATTCTTTTAGCAGGGTTAAAAAGTACCTCCCAATGATGTATATAAATCAGAACATGTGCACTGAATCTTTTTAATGTATGCATGCTCTTTTATCCCCTTTAGTTTCTCATTCAAACGAGTGCACAATAATTGCTTTATATTATTATTATTTTATTTTTATTGTTCTGCTCTTTTATGACTTAAACCTTTTTTCTTTTTTTTAATATTTTTGTAAGCCGTTCAGGCTGTTTGATGAAACAAGATATCAAGCATGATAAATACATAGGCAACATTTAACAGATACTTGCAGCTGATAATTTTCAAAGGAAAATGTTGTGCGGAGTTTCCCTTTCAAAACACGGCTGCAACACGTGTGGTTCCAAAGTGCCCATGAATATTATACAAATCTAGCCCCACAATGACTTCTTCCACAGAGGCCAGAACCAGACAGCTTGTGGGACTCTAGGGCCCTGGCCTCCATCCCACGGAGCCTGATTTCATCCTGACGTTTACTCAGCTCAGAGAGCTAGTCCCAGCCTTTCTGTCTAGTTTCAGCCTGGAAGAGTCCTTTCTGAGGCCATGACTCAAAGCCTGAGAGCACAGAAAGAGAAAAGGTACCTGCAGCAGTTCATTTACAGTTGGTGAAGCATCCAGCTCGCTGCCCACAGGAAGGGTCTGAGGAGTATATAACCCATTGACAAGCAGCTCATAGAAGCGCATCCGGGTCTCACCTGCAGAGGGCACAAGACACACAGGTGATTGAAAGGGCAGGTAGCAGCAGCTCACATTACTACACACATACCTTCCTTAGGTTCTCTGAAATGAATACTCACTTGAACCCCAATCTCACAGAGCTGCTGTTAGTAACATGTAATTTATCTTTAAAATCAAGCATGGTACCAGAAGAGCGGAGGGTGGCCAATGTAACGCCAATTTTTAAAAAAGGGTTCCAGAGGTGATCCAGGAAATTATAGTACAGTGCGCCTGACGTTGATTCTAGCAAAACAGGACAGAACAAAATTGCAAAGCATATACAAAAAGGTATGGATTAATAAGACGTGGAGGGGCATCTTAAGGTCTAAGTCTGATTTTGGACATTTTGCACAAAGCGTCCAATATCTGAATAGGAAAGAAGATCATTTTCGAAAAAGAAAAACGTCTATCTTTTGAAAAAAGAAAATACTGTTTCGAACAAGGTTTTGTGCTTTGGACATTTTGTTTTTTAATCCATTTTCAAAAAACAAACAAACTGCAAAACGTAGAAATTCATGCCATTGGGATGTAGGAGGAGCCAGCATTTTTAGAAGACTAGTCCTTCAGACATCCTAGGAGAGCAATGGGGCACCCTACAGGGCACTACTATGCACTTCATAAAAATGCTCCCAGGTCACATCTCACCTTTGCTCCCTTACCTTGTCCCCTGAGCCCTCCAAAACCCACTACCTCCCACTGTAGACCATGACAGTAGCCCTTATGGGTGAAGGGGTCATCTATATTTATTTATTTATTTTATTTGGTGCATTTTTACCCCACATTTTCCCACATAAGCAGGCGCAATGCGGCTTACATTAAGTCAAGAGTATACAATTCAATATAGAGATGGCACAGAAACAGAATGTGACAGGAGGGGAAGGTACACGGGATGACACGGGCAAAGGACAGGGGTGAAGAGCCAACAAGTGGTAGAGGTTAAACAGTGGAGTAGCCAGGGGAATAAGCCTTGGTGAATAAGAAGGTCTTTAAGGACTTCTTGAACTGCCGATGGTCGACAAGCTCCTTAAGCTGTCGTGGCAGGACATTCCAGGATTGTGTGCTGATGTAGGGGAAGGACGAAGCATAAAGAGACTTGTATATTTTTATTGGCATTGGCGCAATCAGGTGCATCTCCTGGCCTCTTGGGAGGCTAGGGATTCTAAACAATCGCCTAAACGTAGAGTGCGTTTTCTACAGATTTGGACACCATACCTGCAAATGCTCAGTCCAAGGGGACGTAGTCTGCTTGTTAATGCTTGATAAATAGCGGCATACTGGAGAGTAAGGGTAGCATGTAGTAGTAAATTAAATTAGTCTAGAGCGGATTCTGCCTGCAAGGGGGAGGAGGTATTGGGTGGGGGGTTGGAGGGGTTGAGTGTGATGCATATGGCTAAAGCCTGGCAGTGCTTTAGAGCTTTAATGTTTAATTTTCTGATATTGTGTGATAAGCACTATCTTACCTAATGAAGTATTAAAGTGTATGATATTAGGAACATGAGTCATTTAACATCTAATGTTAGCATGGGCTAAGGAATCGTTCAGAGGGGAGGGGGGAGAAAATGGGGATGAAAAGTGTTTGGCAAAGTTGAATATGTTGCAAGAATGCTGTTTTGTATATCAAGTAATGCTCTATGCATATTCTAAATTACTTTGTATTGTGATAATCGTTAATAAAACAGTTTAAACATAAAGAGACTTGTATTTTACATGCCTACAGGTGGGGTAATGAAGATGGAGGTAAGTCCTTGCAGAGCTCTGGGCATTTCTAGAGGGCAGGTCGATTAGAGTAAGCATGTATTCAGGGGCTTCTCCATAGATTATCTTGTGTGCAAGTGAACAGATTTGAAATGTAATACGGTCCTTGATAGGGAGCCAGTGTAGTTGAAAATGGAGCGGCTGAGCAGGAAAAAAGCGTGATTTCCCCAGGATAAGTCGTGCGGCTGTGTTTTGAGCCGTTTGAAGCCGTTTAAGAATATAGTCCCGGCAACCGTCATAGATCCCACTGCAGTAGTCTATATGGGACAGGACCAGCCAGTGAACAAGGGTACGGAATAGCTCCCGTGTTAAGAAATGCCTGATACGCTTCAGCCTCCACATTGCATAGAACATACGTTTCGTGATGACTTGCACTTGATTGTCCAGGCGTAAGTGGTTATCCTGCACAACTCCTAGGATTCTCAGGCTATTGGAGATTGGAAGTTTGTAGTCCTTAACGACGAGTGTTCTGTGGACAACTTTACAGTACTGGGACGAAAGGATAAGACATTGTGTTTTGTCTTTATTAAGCTTAAAACAAAAACGCCTTTGCCCAGGAATCCATGATGGAAAAACGGGCGCCTATTTGTCCAGAGATTTCGGCTAGTGTTGACCGGAAAGGGATGTAGATGGTCACATCGTCCGCATAAATGAATGAGTGTTGAGGTATACGTGGGTACAAGTAGGTTTTATTGACTTTGGGAGGGGTCACAGTTTCCACCACAAGTGTGGCAGGTAGAGGGAGATAGGGACCCGAGTCCCCCACTCCATAGTGCACTTCACTGACCACTACACTACTCCAGGGACCTACATGCCGCTCTAATAGACCTGACTTTAACATCTGAGGCTGTCATAAAGGCTGGTAAGCCATATTTTTATTCACATTTTGGGGGGGTGGGAGGGGGTCACCCCTGATTCCCACCAGTGGTCATCTGGTCATTTAGGGCACCTTTTTGTGCCTTATTCCTTCTGAAAACAGGTCTAGACCAAAACGTCTTAGTTTTAGTCCTAGACGTGCTTGTTTTGTTCTATTATGGCTTTAAAACGTCCAAGTGTTAGGCCTGCCCTAATCCCACTTTCGAAACGCCAACACCCCCCCTTATGATTTGGAAGCACTGCAGATGAATTGCATAGATAAATGTCTGCAAAATAGGTTTTGAAAATACAGATTTGGATGTTTTTGAAAAGAAAAATGTCCAAATGGTGTTTTATGACACTTTTTGGACGCTTTTTTATCTTTTGAAAATGAGCCCCAAAGCCAACATGGATTTAGTCAAGGGAAATCTTGCCTCACCAATCTACATTTCTTTGACGGGGTGAATAAACATGTGGGTAAAAGGTGAGCCAGTCGATATTTTGTATCGGGATTTTCAAAAGGCATTTGACAAAGTACCCCATGAAGGACTCCTGAAGAATTTAGAAAGTCATGGGATAGTAGGTAATGTCCTATTGTGGATTAAAAGCTGATTAAAAGATTTTAAAAAAAAAACCCAGAGACTAGAGGTTAAATGGTCAGTTTTCTCAACGGAGAAGGGTAGATAGTGGGGTTCTCCAGGGGTCTGTGCTAGGACCACTGCTTTTTAACATATATACAGTGGGGGAAATAAGTATTTGATCCCTTGCTGATTTTGTAAGTTTGCCCACTGACAAAGACATGAGCAGCCCATAATTGAAGGGTAGGTTATTGGTAACAGTGAGAGATAGCACATCACAAATTAAATCCGGAAAATCACATTGTGGAAAGTATATGAATTTATTTGCATTCTGCAGAGGGAAATAAGTATTTAATCCCTCTGGCAAACAAGACCTAATACTTGGTGGCAAAACCCTTGTTGGCAAGCACAGCGGTCAGACGTCTTCTGTAGTTGATGATGAGGTTTGCACACATGTCAGGAGGAATTTTGGTCCACTCCTCTTTGCAGATCATCTCTAAATCATTAAGAGTTCTGGGCTGTCGCTTGGCAACTCGCATCTTCAGCTCCCTCCATAAGTTTTCAATGGGATTAAGGTCTGGTGACTGGCTAGGCCACTCCATGACCCTAATGTGCTTCTTCCTGAGCCACTCCTTTGTTGCCTTGGCTGTATGTTTTGGGTCATTGTCGTGCTGGAAGACCCAGCCACGACCCATTTTTAAGGCCCTGGCGGAGGGAAGGAGGTTGTCACTCAGAATTGTACGGTACATGGCCCCATCCATTCTCCCATTGATGCGGTGAAGTAGTCCTGTGCCCTTAGCAGAGAAACACCCCCAAAACATAACATTTCCACCTCCATGCTTGACAGTGGGGACGGTGTTCTTTGGGTCATAGGCAGCATTTCTCTTCCTCCAAACACGGCGAGTTGAGTTCATGCCAAAGAGCTCAATTTTTGTCTCATCTGACCACAGCACCTTCTCCCAATCACTCTCGGCATCATCCAGGTGTTCACTGGCAAACTTCAGACGGGCCGTCACATGTGCCTTCCGGAGCAGGGGGACCTTGCGGGCACTGCAGGATTGCAATCCGTTATGTCGTAATGTGTTACCAATGGTTTTCGTGGTGACAGTGGTCCCAGCTGCCTTGAGATCATTGACAAGTTCCCCCCTTGTAGTTGTAGGCTGATTTCTAACCTTCCTCATGATCAAGGATACCCCACGAGGTGAGATTTTGCGTGGAGCCCCAGATCTTTGTCGATTGACAGTCATTTTGTACTTCTTCCATTTTCTTACTATGGCACCAACAGTTGTCTCCTTCTCGCCCAGCGTCTTACTGATGGTTTTGTAGCCCATTCCAGCCTTGTGCAGGTGTATGATCTTGTCCCTGACATCCTTAGACAGCTCCTTGCTCTTGGCCATTTTGTAGAGGTTAGAGTCTGACTGATTCACTGAGTCTGTGGACAGGTGTCTTTCATACAGGTGACCATTGCCGACAGCTGTCTGTCATGCAGGTAACGAGTTGATTTGGAGCATCTACCTGGTCTGTAGGGGCCAGATCTCTTACTGGTTGGTGGGGGATCAAATACTTATTTCCCTCTGCAGAATGCAAATAAATTCATATACTTTCCACAATGTGATTTTCCGGATTTAATTTGTGATGTGCTATCTCTCACTGTTACCAATAACCTACCCTTCAATTATGGGCTGCTCATGTCTTTGTCAGTGGGCAAACTTACAAAATCAGCAAGGGATCAAATACTTATTTCCCCCACTGTATAAATGATCTAGAGACGGGGATAACTACTGAGGTAATTACATTTGCTGATGACACAAAGTTATTCAAAGTTAAGTCAAGTCGCAAGAGGACTGTGAAAAATTGCAAGAGGACCTTGCGAGACTGGGAATCTAAATGGCAAATGATGTTTAATGTGAGTAATTGCAAAGTGATGCATGTAGGAAAGAGGAACCCAAACTATGATGAAAGGTTCCACATTAAAAATCACCGCCCAGGAAAAGGATCCAGGTGTCGTCACTGAAACCCTCTGCTCGTTGTGCAGCGGCATCTAAGAAAGTAAACAGAATGTTGGGAATTATTAGGAAAGGAATAGAAAACAAAAATGAGAATGTTATAATGCCTTCGTATTTTGCACATATCGCGAACTTATGGTCTATAGAGTTGGGAATAAAAATATCCACTGGAATATACAAGACGCATGTTATTGCACTGCGCAGATCTTCCGAGTTCTCTTTACACTGGGAAGCGCAATATAAATTCGCCTTAAGACTTTACATTCCTCCTAGAAGAGCCTTTCATATGGGGCTGTCTCCAGCTGGTGAGTGTCCAAAGTGTGGCGCACAGGGGGCCACTTTGGGGCACATGTTCTGGCCCTGTCCCAATATTCAACACTTTTAGAAACAATTACTCCGCCAGGTGTCAACTATGTGGAAGATAGGTTGGCATTATGACCCCAGGCTGTTATTTGGGCACCCCAGTGCCAAAAGGTTACAAGAAATTCATAACAAAATCTACAATCATTGCAAAAAAAAACCATTTTGTTAGAATGGTTGTCAGCTAAAGATCCCACTTTATATCAATGGAGGGCCCAGATGCTCTCTATGATGAGGCTGGAAAGACTGGGAGTGGATGATCTCACATCAGTCAAGGGTCGGCAATTTCAGTATCGATGGACTCCATTCTGGCAGACCTTAACGCCTGCTGCAAGAGGACATTTGTTGAACATTTAAGCTTACTTGTTAATAGTGGGAGAAGAGCTGATGTATACAGAGTCTGCACAGATGCAGAGGGGCTGGGGGGTAGTTGGGAAAGGGAATGGAAGTATTCAATGATTGTTGAAACGTGAAATGCTGTTATGTTTATGATGTTTAATAAAAATGATTTGAAAGATAATGCCTTTGTATTGTTCCATGGTGCAACCGCATCTCAAGTACTGTGTGTTACTCTGGTCACCACATCTCAAAAAAGATATAGTGGAAGGAGAAAAGGTAAAGACAAGGGCGACAAAAATGATAAAGGGGATGGGACGACTTCCCTATGAGGGAAAGCTAAAGCAACTAGGACTCTTCAGCTTAGAGAAGAGACAGCTGAGGAGAGATAAGATAGAGGTCTATAAAATAGAGTGGAGTGGAATTGCAGGTTTACTCGTTCCAAAAATACTCGGACTAGGGGGCACACACAGAAGCTACTAAGTAGTAAAGTTAAAACAAACCAGAGAAAATATTTCTTCACTCAAAGTGTAATTATGCTCTGGAGTTCATTGCCAGAAAATGTGATAAAAGCAGTTAGCTTAGCAGAGTTTAAAATGGTTTGGAACATTTCCTAAAAGAAAAGTCCATAAGCCATTATCAAGATGGGCTTGGGAAAATCTACTGCTTATTTCTAGGATAAGCAGCATAAAATCTGTTTTACTGTTCTGGGATCTCGCCAGGTACTTGTAACCTGGACTGGCCACTGTTGGAAAAAGGATACTGGGCATCATGGACCGTCGGTCTGTCCCAGTGCAGCAACGCTTATGTTGTTATATAAACTACTAGAGAAATTTACAGCAGCAGTAATAAAGACTCAAGTCTGATGTACTTTTGTGTAGTGCAGGGAAGCTAAAAGAGAAAAATCTAAATGACCCGTGGCCTAGGAGAGGAATGTCTAAGAGCCTCTTTTACCAAACCGCGCTAGCAATTCCCTCATGGCAACGTCAGCATTGCCGTGCCGGGAATAGTGTGGTTTAATAAAAGAGGTCCTAATTGAGCTTCTATTCACAGCAGGAGCAAGCAGGGAACTAAGGATATGCATTTGTTTGAAATGACAGGGGAAACGTTAATGACATGTCGTTTCATGTCATTTTTCTGCCTGAAACAGGAAAAAGCCTGACATTTCAGGGGGGGGGGGGTTCTGTGTCATAAATAGTGCCCCTGTGCACTATGGTGGCAATTCTGTGAGTGGATGCCATAATGTAGCGACGTTGATGCCTATTCTGTAACATCCGGATGCCCCAATTCCATTCTACAATACTAACAAAACCCAATCCTGGCACAGTTACAAAAGCCATGGGGCTGGCATGACAGCGGGTGTCTTATTACTGAGCATTAGTTATGGTACTGCCCTCTGGAGGGGGGGGGGGGGGAATCAATAACGAAGACCTATAAATGACTGGAAAAACTAAACAAAACAAAAATATTTTGGTTGCACCCTCCTGGAAGAAACAGATCTCCGTCGCCTCAAACTGACTCCATTTCAAGTAGAACAATGAAGGAAACCAAATTTACTAGATAGGCTTTACTGTATTTTAACTAAGTTAAAAAGTTATTCTGCAAGGTTTTCCTTTGCCACTTTCCTTGTGAAAGCCCCATTCTTTTAGCATAATTTAACTCACAGTGTCCAATCCTGCAAAGAGATTTTGGCATAGAACACTCTGGGCTAAACCTTTTACTTCCACTAGGGTTTTCCAGGGACATGAGGCTTCCCTTTTACCATAAAATCTGCCTGTGCCAAGGGGCATATGGTTTCCAACAATGTTATTTTACAGCACGGTTCCCACTCGATGAAGCCCCCCCAAGACTGCCAAAATGTGCCACATGTTTCACAAATGCAAGTAGCTGTTTCTTATCAACCCTTCCAAACTGTGTTGATAGTAATTAATGCAAATGGGACGGGAGGAACTCCGCTGATGAATTCTGGCACTGCTGAGCAGCTATTCAGATAATTGATAATGTTTCTGGCCCTGCCTGACAAGCACCATCAACAGCCTTTTCCAATACAGACAGACACAGTTATTCATGCTGGAAGTGAAGACGCAGGTTTATCCCTCACCTACATGTAAGCCAGGGCAGGTGTTTATGCTCAGAGAGTTTTGGAACCAGCAACACAGTTTCTCATCGTTTGTACCACCACAGAACAAACCTACACTACACTGGTCTGATGCATAACACTACAAGTCCAGCATTTTACTACACAGCACTGCAGGAAGTGGAAAACAGAAGCTCCATCCAGTAAAATGCAGACATCCATTACCTCACTGCAGTCTTGTGTAACTAGTAGACAAAGGCAGTTTAAATGTAGACTCTGCTAGATTTGTGCACGGCCACCTGGGGATCCATTATGAGTGAGCTTAAATTCCATGAAATGGGTTCTAGTGGCAGCACACCGACAAATGGGGAGTGGAGGAGTAGCGGGCTGAGAACCAGGGAAGCCAGGGTTCAAACTTTGGGCAAGTGACTTAACTCTACACTGCCTCAGGTACAAAACTTAGATTGTCAGTCCTGCAGGGATAAGGAAATACCTACTGTACCCGGATATCACTTGACCTGAGTTACTACTGAAAGGCCTGAGATAAATCCAAGTTCCTTCCCTTCCCAAAGCTCAAGTGGACCCTCCGAGGCTCAAAGTGGAATTTTCCATTGGTTCTCTATCTACTTTCTTGCTCTATACCATCTAGGTTACACAGTGAAACAGAAGAGCCCTTGCAGTCTAGCAGACCCTTCCCTAGGAGCGACTCTACTGACCAATGCAGTATCGCCCCTCCAGTCTACATCACATCCTTTCTATGCCTGAGCTCACGGACGGCAAACATCCAGCTTGCTACTTCCTGGCCTTATGTGATTGCCTGACCTGAAGATATTCTGAACCTGTTCCGGGTTTATTAAAGGGAAAAGTGCATCCCTAGACTAAAAAGAGATGCTAGGTCTTCCGCTCACCACAAGATCAGCTTTGTCCAGGTTGGTCTGGCCAAAAGCCTTCTACAGAAGGCTCTCAACATCTCAGAAATGCTGAGCTAGAGTTTTAAGTAACGAAGACCAGAACTATTTGGTCTACAGTGGTGGAAATAAGTATTTGATCCCTTGCTGATTTTGTAAGTTTGCCCACTGACAAAGACATGAGCAGCCCATAATTGAAGGGTAGGTTATTGGTAACAGTGAGAGATAGCACATCACAAATTAAATCCGGAAAATCACATTGTGGAAAGTATATGAATTTATTTGCATTCTGCAGAGGGAAATAAGTATTTAATCCCTCTGGCAAACAAGACCTAATACTTGGTGGCAAAACCCTTGTTGGCAAGCACAGCGGTCAGACGTCTTCTGTAGTTGATGATGAGGTTTGCACACGTCAGGAGGAATTTTGGTCCACTCCTCTTTGCAGATCATCTCTAAATCATTAAGAGTTCTGGGCTGTCGCTTGGCAACTCGCAGCTTCAGCTCCCTCCATAAGTTTTCAATGGGATTAAGGTCTGGTGACTGGCTAGGCCACTCCATGACCCTAATGTGCTTCTTCCTGAGCCACTCCTTTGTTGCCTTGGCTGTATGTTTTGGGTCATTGTCGTGCTGGAAGACCCAGCCACGACCCATTTTTAAGGCCCTGGCGGAGGGAAGGAGGTTGTCACTCAGAATTGTACGGTACATGGCCCCATCCATTCTCCCATTGATGCGGTGAAGTAGTCCTGTGCCCTTAGCAGAGAAACACCCCCAAAACATAACATTTCCACCTCCATGCTTGACAGTGGGGACGGTGTTCTTTGGGTCATAGGCAGCATTTCTCTTCCTCCAAACACGGCGAGTTGAGTTCATGCCAAAGAGCTCAATTTTTGTCTCATCTGACCACAGCACCTTCTCCCAATCACTCTCGGCATCATCCAGGTGTTCACTGGCAAACTTCAGACGGGCCGTCACATGTGCCTTCCGGAGCAGGGGGACCTTGCGGGCACTGCAGGATTGCAATCCGTTATGTCGTAATGTGTTACCAATGGTTTTCGTGGTGACAGTGGTCCCAGCTGCCTTGAGATCATTGACAAGTTCCCCCCTTGTAGTTGTAGGCTGCTTTCTAACCTTCCTCATGATCAAGGATACCCCACGAGGTGAGATTTTGCGTGGAGCCCCAGATCTTTGTCGATTGACAGTCATTTTGTACTTCTTCCATTTTCTTACTATGGCACCAACAGTTGTCTCCTTCTCGCCCAGCGTCTTACTGATGGTTTTGTAGCCCATTCCAGCCTTGTGCAGGTGTATGATCTTGTCCCTGACATCCTTAGACAGCTCCTTGCTCTTGGCCATTTTGTAGAGGTTAGAGTCTGACTGATTCACTGAGTCTGTGGACAGGTGTCTTTCATACAGGTGACCATTGCCGACAGCTGTCTGTCATGCAGGTAACGAGTTGATTTGGAGCATCTACCTGGTCTGTAGGGGCCAGATCTCTTACTGGTTGGTGGGGGATCAAATACTTATTTCCCTCTGCAGAATGCAAATAAATTCATATACTTTCCACAATGTGATTTTCCGGATTTAATTTGTGATGTGCTATCTCTCACTGTTACCAATAACCTACCCTTCAATTATGGGCTGCTCATGTCTTTGTCAGTGGGCAAACTTACAAAATCAGCAAGGGATCAAATACTTATTTCCACCACTGTACGTTTGGGGAAATCCTCTCCTAACTACAGTCAAACTTGAACAGGAATGACCCAGACAATGTACATTCCCTCCCTGTGCACCTGGATTTGCTTCTGTTCTAATCACGGCAGCCACAACGAATCTGGGAGGAATGTGTGCATCCACATGAATCTATGGGAATATTTAAAGACTGTAATATTATTATTTAATATTACAGTCTTTAATGCAGCTGCATGCTCATTACCTGCTAAACTGCGAAGGTCTCTGGTGAGACACCATCTTACATCCTAAAGGTAATTCTGTAACAGGGCGTCTAATTGGCACACATTCTATTAAAAAAAAAAAAAAAAAGAGGTGCCCATTTTCTTTTACCGAATACTAGTGTAGCTGGGTAGATAAGTGCATATGCACTTCTGTATGGGCACTAATGCAAGCCATAGAGCTGGCATATGGGTGCTTTTGTTCCAGAGATGGTCTCTAAATTACGTGTGTAACTTTGCACCCTTCCAGACTCATTAGTATTCTAAACATTTATGTAAGTAACCAGCATGTAAATGTTTGTACCTGCTTTATAGATTCTGCAGGCCCCATCTACAAATGAGTATTGACGGGAGAGATAATCCAAAGGAGGGCCACCAAAATGGCACATAGCCTGCACTACACACCATACACAGAGAGACTTCAGCTGATGAAGATGCTGGACGGAGGGCTTCTCAACCCTCTCTTGGAGGCACACCTAGGCAGTCAGGTTTCCAGGATTACTAGAACGAATACATATGAAACAGACTTGCATGCAACGGAGCTCTACCGTATGCAAATATGTCTCATACATATTTCATTGTGGCAGGGGTGGACTGACTGACTGACTGACTGTCATCTGGACCCTCTGGCAAAAAGGGTCATGAGCCCCTAACCACCTATCAAAAGTGACTCAGAACACCAGTGTAATCTGAGGCAGAAAGGGGGAGGGGTGGTTGTTTGTTTGTCTGTGTGGATGGAGTTACATGGGGAGTATGCATGCCGATAATGGTTGTAGAGATTGCAAGGTCGATTGACTGTTGGTGGGAGATAATTCAAAAATGTTCTGATGGGGAGCGTGAAACGTGTCATACAGACAGCCTATTGACCCGATTCATTTAAAATAGTCTGAAGAGATTTCTCTTGTTTGTCCAACAGGACTCGTGAATACTGTTTTGTGTACATAGCTATGAATCTTGTTCAGATTGATGGTCTACTTTTGTTCTGTTTTACTGACTGTTCACACTTTTCATGGTCATAAATAAAGATATATAAAAAAACTAGTAAAGAAGGCCCGTTTCTGAAACAAATGAAACGGGCGCTAGCAAGGTTTTCCTGAGAGTGTGTATGTTTGTGAGAGTGACTGTGTGAGAGAGAGAGAGTGAATGTGTGAGTGCGTGTGTGTGACAGAGTGAGTGTGGGTGCGAGTGTGTTTGTGAGAGAGTGTGTGTGTGAGAATGAGAGTGTGTGCAAGTGCAGATGTAAGACACAGTGAGTGTGAGAGAGAGTGTGTTTTACACAGATACAGTGTGTGTGAGAGAGTATGTGTGCGATACACAGACTCTCTGTGAGACCGAGAGAGTGTATGAGAGCGAGAGTGATGTACAGTGTTTCAAGAGCTTGCAGGCAGTACATAAGAAATTTAAATGATGTAAATATTATGCCTGACATGCTGGCCAAATTCTGTGACTGTGCATGCTGTGATGAAGGAATTCTGCTTTACCTGGCAGAACCATCTGTGTTTAGTTTCTCTCCTCCTTTAACATAACGTGCTGTTCATGGGTCGGATGTTAGAGAGAGAGTGTGTTTGGGTGAGTGAGAAAAGCAGGATGCCTTCAGCGCAGCAGTGTTAAAGTGAAGTTTGGAGTGCCGAGAAAGGCAGGTAGACAGTGCTGAGAGTGAGAGGACAGCGACTGAGGGAGGAGTGTCACTGCTCCGCCCCCGACGTCATCACGTTTGACGCATGGGCGGGGCAGACACTCAAGGAGCAAAAAAGTGGTCTCTGCCACCTCACTTTTAGAACGTTGGGAAAGTGAGGCTTCATTGGAGGTGCGTTTTATATAGAGAGATAATAACAACTAGATAAGAAAGTTAGGGCACAGTGGACCCCTTGCTGCTGTGAGCCCTCGGGCATTACCCTATTGTCTCAATGGTCAGTCTGCCCCTACAATGAGGTAATCCTGAAAACTGGTTAGGTCTGCCTCCAAGACAGGGTTGAGAAGCACGTATCTACAGAACGATTACTAAAAAGTGAAAGAGTCTGCACTAAAATCTTTATGTGATGAGACGAACAGAAACATGGAAAAGAGAAAAGAATTGGGGCGGGGGGGGGGGGAGTAAATATGACAGAAACAAAAGGATAAGTAATGCACAAGAAGTAACTTTGTCAAAGGAAAGCACCCTTTAGTGGGGGCTTCTTAACTCACTCTTCAGGACATCCACAATGAACAGGCATCAGATAGATTTGCATACCATGGAGGTAGTACATGAAAATGTATTGATAACCCCTGCTGTAGACCAAGTAGACATAGTATGGAGACTCCAACAAGGGGAAGACTCAGGAGTAAAACCAGAAAATATTTCTGCTTGGAAAGGAAGGTGGATACATTATTATTATTATTATTACATTTGTACCCCGCGCTTTCCCACATAATGCAGGCTCAATGCGGCTTACATAGTAATTTGAAATACAAAGTTAATAGAATTTTAATAAAACAGTAGTAAAACAATGTAAAGTTGGGCTTAGTAGTGTATGATAAGTTGAGCTAGATAATATATGACTAGGATAAAAGAGAGTAGACAGGATAGTGTAATTTGGGAGAAAGGATAAGGAGGGATAAAATTAAGGAGAGATGGAAAGAGAAGGATGGGAAATGTTGGTATTTAAGTCAGAACAGAATTGGGGGTGGAAGTTGGCGAGATTAGATTGGGACATTTGGGTAGGCTTGCTTAAAGAGATGAGCTTTCAGCCTTTTTCTAAAGGGCAAGAAGTCGTTTATTAATCGGATTGGTCTGGGTATAGAGTTCCAAAGCTGGCTGCCCAAAAAGGAGAAACTGGATGTGTAGTAGGTCTTGTACTTAATTCCTCTACAAAAAGAGCGAGACACAAAAACAGCAACAGAATTCAAGGAAGCTTGGGATAAGTGCAGAAGAAACCTAAACCCAAAAATGTAAAAGGAATTCCAAGCCAAGCAAACAACTGGATTCTACAGGAACAAAACTGGGAATAACAGATGGGCCTTACTGTACATCTTATTCTGTGCCTCTGTATGAAGGAGAGAAATAAGACATAGGACATGAGCGTTCACATATCCAGCAGGCTGTAATAAAGTAATAGAACACTAGAATTTTCCATACAGGGAGAGATGTTCAATTCTTTTTCACTGAGTGAGTGGTGAACACCTGGAGGAGGGGACTGGAGTGGATACAGGAGGAAGCAGAACACAAGCATGCACGAGACAGATGTGAAGGGACCCTGACAGCATGGAAAAAGGGGAGACCACCAGACTGAATAAAGCAGGCAGGCACAGACAACCAGAGCAGGGGTTGGGGGGGGGGAGCAGGTAATTATTTGGAGAGCCAAGAATCTTAATTTAGATATAAATGTAGAGGTCGATATTGAACCTGGTAATTCAGTGCTAGGCCATATTAAGGCACTTGCATTGAACATTCGGGTCACAGCAAGTACTCAGAAGTTATGTGGGTATGGCCAATATTCATCACCAGTGCTGAACTCTGTCCCTGGACTATCCCAACACTACACAGCTCAGCATGGTTTAAGCACCAAATATCAACTCCTTAGAATACAGCACTGTAACTGATTATTTAAATGTACTGTAGAACACCAGTCCCTAGACAAAGGGAATTGCTGCCATTGCTTAACAGTGACACCTAGTGGCCAAATTAAGGATGAACATGGACTGGAATTCTTAGCAACAGCTGGACTCTATGGACGAGCTGAATTAAACAGGAAGGATTGAGGCAAGGATTAAAAAGAAAACAAAAAAAAAAAACAAACAAAAGGAATTGAAAACCCTGGACAGCTGCAAATGAAGACTCAAGATACCATAGCTGAGCAGAGATCAGTTCTGATTGATTAGAAAGCTTTAAAAAGGAACAAGAAGCTGCCGTATCAAAAATACTAAAATTAAAATAAGCAGGATGCACAATCCAGGAATCCTAGGGTGGGGGGGGGGGGGGAGTTAAACATTAAAAGAAAAAAAATTTTCCACCATTTTTGCCTGAGTAGATGTCCCACCTTCCAAACCACTGTCAGATGTTAGTTCACACCTCTGAGCAAAGTATGATCAGCTATACAAACATCAAAGTACATGTTATTCAATCTTTCATATCTTCAGGGGTAGCAGAAGCCTAACAAACCTTGCTGTGGTCCTGCCCCCAAGCTCTCTAATAGCTTGTGGAAGAAGTCTCCTATGAAAGCTAAGGGCCCTGTTAACCAGTTAACGTTAACCATGTATGCGCCCTTCAATATCCCTATAGGCGCCTACATGGTTTGCGCGCACACTAAAAATGCTAACACACCTTAGTGAACAGGGCCCTAAGTGTTAAGCTTTATACATGTTTGTTTGGGGGTTGTTGTTTTTTTTTTTAATTCTATGCTGGATGGATAATTTTGGGGTGATTCTATTAAGATATATTTGAAATGTCTTCCCAGTATGGTATATAATATTCTGACATGTTACACAGTATGGACTGAGGATGATAAAAACTATGGTTTTTGTCTGCAAAATTGATTTAATGCAGATATTATGTTCCACATCTGGTGGGTTTTGAAATATGGGTAATGTGTATTTAACCTATTCTAGGAACATTTTAATTTCTCCACAGTTGCAATGGATTTACTGATAACAAATGACTCATTTTCTCAACACTTTAGGAAGCAGCTGAAATGGGCACTGGTATTACCGTGTTTCCCCGAAAATAAGACACTGTCTTATATTTATTTTTCCTCCTCAAAACGCACTAGGTCTTATTTTCGGGGGGATGTCTTATTTTCTGGGAAACATCGGTCGCCCCCCCACCCACCCGAGGTCGCCGGGCCCCCCCTCCGTCGCTCCCGGAACTAACCTGAAGCTCCTTTCACCTTCGCAAGTTCGGATTCGGATTCGAAGCAGCAGCGCAGCAGGGCAGACCTCTCCTTCCTTCCGTGTCCCTCCCTCACCTGACGTAACGTAACATCAGGCGAGGGCGGGACAAGGAAGGAAGGAAAGGTCTGCCCTGCTGCGCTGCTGCTTCGAATCCGAACTTGCGAAGGTGAAAGGAGCTTCAGGTTAGTTCCGGGAGCGACGGAGGGGGGGGCCCGGCGACCTCGGGTGGGGGGGGCGACCTCGGGTGGCTCTCGGTGGCCCTGCTTAAAAAAAAAAAAGTTTGGTAGGTCTTACTTTTGGGGGGATGTCTTATATTTTAAATTTGCAGGAAAACCCCGGTAGGTCTTATTTTCGGGGAAACACGGTAGTAGTAATACTTTGAAGAATGTAGCATTGATACTATAAGAAACAGTAACACTTTCTCTTTTTGAAATCTGGGTCCACTGCTGACCTTGTCCTCCTTCAGCCACCGTTAGGTCTGAGAGATTTCTAAATACTGTACTATGTTTTTCAACAAAAATGCCCAGCCCGAAATACTAAAAGCAGGTGCACCTGCTTTACTTGCATATGAGGAAAAACAAACACTTTACAGGTAGAACATTTAAAAGCAAATACTAAAACAAAAATCAAACAAAAAAAGGTCTAAAGCTCCCAGTAATAAGGAACTAATAACCAAGAACCATAGCATAAAGGCACACCATGATTTCTCTGAATCAAGGACTATCCTGAAACCTACTGTTCATAACACATTTCTCCCATAAGGACAGAAAAAAAAAGCATGTAATTCATAAATATTATTTCATAATAGTACTTTTTAAAATCTCATTAATTTAGCTTCTGTAAAGAGCCTTCCAGAACACAACAGCAACTCACACAAGCACACTGTAATTAGGCAACTTATGAAAAGAGAAGGTCTTTGCACACTTTTTTTCCTTTGGTTTTTAAGCATCCCATGCCTACCTCATCAAAACACCTAAATAAAGTTAGAAACTAAACAGAAGTTGATGGCTACTTTCTTTATACACTATAAACTAATTAACTTTTATTAGGCTTGTGTAGAGAAATAGCAGTAGTTAAAACTGCAACAAGTTTAGCAGTGGGTCCAGATTTTTAAAAAAGTGAAAGTATTACTGTTTCTTTGAGTCAGAGAGATCACTAGCCACATTGCATTCATCACAGGTTTCCTAATTTAAAAATCAAACAAAATAAAACATGGAAAAGAAAATAAGATGATACCTTTTTTTATTGGACATAACTTAATACATTTCTTGATTAGCTTTCGAAGGTTGCCCTTCTTCCTCAGATCGGAAATAAGCAAATGTGCTAGCTGACAGTGTATATAAGTGAAAACATTCAAGCATTACTATGACAGTCTGACAGGGTGGGAGGATGGGGGTGGGTAGGAGGTATGCATGGGGACATCAAAGCATATCATTGATATTCTAACAGGATGGGTGTGGATAGGTGAGGGGTGGGGTGATCAATAGAGACATACAGCTTTATGGTTTATAATGGGCTAGGAACCCCAGATCCTTGTTAAGTCCTTTCTGTTGGGTGTTAAAATATTCAATCATTCTGACTTCAAAGGTCTTACGTTCTTGTATGGTTTTAAAGTTACCTTTCAGGATTCTCACTGTGATGTCACTGGTACAGTGTCCTGGTCCTGTAAAATGCTGACCAACAGGGGTGGGAGCCCTACTGACACCAGTATTGTTCATGTGATGTCTATGTAAATTGAATCTTGTCTTAAGCATCTGGCCTGTTTCTCCAATATAGCATCCTTGGTTACATTTTTTACACTGAATGATATATACCACATTGGAAGATAAGCAAGTGAAAGATTCCTTTATGTTGAATATCTTTCCTATCACCTATCCACACCCATCCTGTTAGAATATAAATGATATGCTTTGATGTCCCCATGCATACCTCCTACCCACCCCCATCCTCCCACCCTGTCAGACTGTCATAGTAATGCTTGAATGTTTTCACTTATATACACTGTCAGCTAGCACATTTGCTTATTTCCGATCTGACGACGAAGGGCAACCTTCGAAAGCTAATCAAGAAATGTATTAAGTTATGTCCAATAAAAAAAGGTATCATCTTATTTTCTTTTCCATGTTTTATTTTGTTTGATTTCTATTGATAACCTTAAGAGTGGACTAACACGGCTACCACACTCCTCTACTAATTAAAAAAAAAAATGGAATTCCACCAGCTTCCTAATGTGAAGGGAAAGCAGTTTGTTATGGGTAAATCCCCTGCAACCCAGGAGAAATTTAAATGCTCCCAGGCAATCTCTGCCTCCTTACCATGAACCTCTAACTAAGCACTTAGTTTAACCCAGCACCACCAGCCCCTTTGCTTTAAACGCTTGAGATCTAAAGAGGTGTCAAGGAGGCCAGTTTGGTCTCGGGGGCAACGTAAGCAAACCTGACACTTGACAGGACAGCAGCGTTTTGTAAAAAAACACAGCCCTCGCGCTCCTGTCTCCTAGCAACAGACAACACTCTCCAGCGCACGTGACTCCCAAAGTCCAGGGCCAACATAACTCACACCACATATACACACACAGCTCAATATGGTTTTCTATTTGAATTGCTTGATGCCAGGCATCAGATCGGCTAGATCGTGGAACGGAAACACTGCCTTTTTGTTTTCTCTTGCAAAATCTATTTTCACCACGCACCTTTCGTGTCCAGCTCCACGTGAATGATGTTGCCCATGACCGATGTGTTGTGAAGATGCTGCACCGCTTCCCGGGCCCCCTTCACCGTGGCAAAAATCACTTTGGCGATCCCCAGGTGTTTCTTGTTTTTGGGGTTATAGAGGATCTCCACCTCCTCCACCTCGCCGTGCTTCTTGCACATGTCCGCCAGGAAGTTTTCGCGGATGTTGTCATTTAGCTTGGCAAAAGTGACTTGCTTGGGAGGGACTGGCCCCACGTAGAACTCGTCGATCTGGGGGTAGAGGGGGGGCAAGAACCCGATGGCAAGAAAACACAATTTAAAAACAAAACCTTTCCTTGTACAAAAAAATAATTACAGTCTTCAAGGAGGGAGGGGTCTATTTCAAAAACTGTGTTTTAGTTTCTGGCTCAATTCTTGAATTACATTTTCCTTTTTTAAGTCACTCAAAACTGTTGCAGTAACGAAGGTTGACAAGTCTATTTAAAGCATAGTCGTCGAGTTCCAGTACAAATCACTTTTAAAAAACAAAAAAAACACATGTATTCGGAACATGAGTATAATCGATTTAAGTATCCTGATAATATTCTAACTGTATATTAATCTTTGCTAGGATACAACTGCGCAATAACAAAAGCAAAGTTTAAAACGTTTGTTGAAAAACAAATTGTGCAGAAGTTGTCTTTTAAATGTGGATAACGTTATTTTCGAACATATACCTTTACTCTGGTTGCCTGCCAGTGTTTTGTTGTTGTTGTTGTTCAATAATGATACACATGTTAATCTGTTCCGAGGGTAAAACAGTACCTTGAATTTGGGGACAGGCAGATCTAGCTCTTTGATTTTGGTCCATATCCTTCCGATCCTGGGATCTAGGACACAATCCACTGGAGGAATCCCCGAGTTCTAAAGAAAGACAGAACTAAACATTAATTTAAAAGAAAACAAACATCAAACCAAATCCTGCATGCTCAAAGCGGCAACAAAGTAAAATTCACACCGATCAAGCCAAAAGGGGTGGGGACAGAAGGGGAGCGTGGAGAAAGCATTTGGAGCTCTGACACACGGACACATGTCAAACTGCAGAAAATGCCAGTCACAGGGGGGATGGATGCAATCTGATTTCCAGAGCCATTCATACACAACAAGCTCTCTGGAATGAGCGACTTGCGGGAGTCCAGGTTGCTGCAGCATGTCAAGTGGAAGTTAACTTCCAAAGGCTTTAGGCAGTGCGATTAGTTTAGCAGCACTGCATCTCTCCACAACTTTTTTTTAGAATTTCTCTGGGACAGTTACTGATCTGCAACTAGTCCCATTATCTTTCTCAGCATGTGTTTGTTGTTTCTGGAACACCTACAAGCATGCTGAAATTTTGCCCATCGTAGCGATACACTTTGTGCTGTCCTTTTTTCAGAGCTGGGTCAATAATCAACTTGTAACTTCTCCAGTGGTGACTTCTCTTCTCGCCTGAAATACTAGCTTGGTTGCTGTTCTCCATTCCGTTGATCCAACCTGCAAGCAAAGTCGGGAGGGTAGGGGGGAGTGGGAAGCAAAGAGAAAACATTAAAACAACCGACAGAAAGGGAGAAAAAATACATTTCAGTAACAAATAAGGTCTGGATCTGGAAATCTGGAATCCGGTTAGGTCCCTCGGTAAAGGAGTGAGACGACAGGCATAAGGAGAGAGAAAAGGGACCGAATCTCACTTGAACTCTGCTGCTTTTTGCCATGGTCTTCGGGGTGCCTGGTTTTTTCTCCCGGTTTGAAAGACATTGTGTTCCGTCGCGGATCGTCTCTTCCCACGGAAAGACAAGCTCCTCTTTACATTTCTCCGGCTGCATTACATGGTTTGAAAGGCTACTGCCTCCTTTTTGCGAGCCAACACATACTGTCTGTGTGCTTCTGCTCGCTCTCAGGCATCCCACAATACACCACTATAGAACGCAGCCCGGGCCTAGCCTGTGATTCCCGACGCACATTCCACACCGCCCGAGCCGCGCCGGAAATAACAGCCCAGCTCACGGGGAGGAGGGGCGTGGGGGAGAGTGGGACAGGCACCTCTGGAGCTGGGGGAATGGAAACCAGTCGGGAGCCTCCTCCCTCCAGCTCGGCAGGCGGTGTAAAATTGCTCGTTGTTTTGGTGTATGGCTGCCAGCAGGCGCGCTAGGCTGATCGTGGAATCTGCGAGCTGCGTTTACCTTAGCCGAAACTGTTTCTAAACAAGATGGACCTAGGGGGGGCTGGTGCAAGTTTGGCTCCTCGGGCTGAGGTCCATCCAGGCGTTGCTTTCTGTCGGTTTTGGTTCCTAGGAATTTGCATATGTTTTTTAAGCAGCATAGCTTTTCACCGCACGTTGGAATTTTTTTTTTTTAAAGGGGGAAACGATAAATACCAAAACACATAAAAGCTTGTCTACAGGGAGGCAATTGTTTGTGTGCTTTATTAAAATTCCTGAGGTTGCATCAGCCAATCCTAGTTTAAGTTTCCGTTTTGGTGTAGTAATTAATTAGTCTTTATTTATTTTGGGATGCATATTTTTTTTAAACGTCTTCCTGCTCCCTGGCTCAGGGCTCGTCCTGGTGTTGTTGTCTCGCATTGTGCTTTCTGGTTGGGATTCTGCCCTGGTGAAGTTATTGGCCGCCGAAAAACACCAGGTCTGGGCAGCCAATCAGCGCGAAGCTTCCATTTGGCTTGCGTTATTAGACGCTGATCTAAAAACATCCTTCATCAGACAGCTAAGGAGAGGCCAACAGATCAGGCAGCCATTTTTCTGCAATGGGATTAGTGGCCAACTGAGGGTTTTCCTTTGTTCCAAAAGGGATACTTTGTGTCTGAATCCACCATCCATTTCAGGACTGCTAAGTGTGTATTAATGTTTGCCAACATTTTAAGGATTTAAGAAGAAGGAAGATTATTAAAAGATTCGGATTTTTGCTCCCTATGATTTGGAATCCATCTTTGTCTTGTGTAACTAGGTCATGGGCACACCCTTATGTCAGCAATGACAATTTTGAATTCAAATAAGTAAATACATAGCTTTTTATTTTGGTTTTTTTCCTTTCTATATATATATATATATGTGTGTGTGTATTATTACTGAACAATACATTTTAAAGTATCATTTTGTGAACACTTAAAACTGCCTGGCCATTTCTTAACTCCTTTGTTCTTTCAAGTCAGTGATTTAAATACCAATTTTAAAAATGGTGAATTCTTGCAAAAGCTAGAAAGAAATCTTATTATGATAAAACCTTTTCTTTGACATTGTAAGTACCCAATCAATTATGTAGTTCTGTTTTTTATTATTTTAATGTAACTGAAGCTGTCCTTTTTTTTCTGCTCCTGCATGCTTGTCTTTGTGATCTGCTCAGGCAAAGCAACGTGTCGAAACTAGCTGCTTAAAATCAAACTATTTATAATTTAGTTATTTTATATGTTTACATAATATAATTTTTAAGCCAATTGTTCCAGGCGCAGATCTTTTTAGAAAACGAGGACTATAGACCATTTTCATAATTGATATCTGTGAAAATAAGCCCTGAGCTTCCTTGGAGAGGAGGAAGATTCTCAGTGTAGATGAAGAACCTCGACAAGATGATCCTGCTAACCCTACAACATCAAGATAATTGTGCAACACTTTGGAAAGTTTAGCTTAATGCACCACTAATGCCCTACAGCTAAAGACCAAAGCCCTAACATTATTTTTTTTTTCATTTAGATAAGGCTGGGGAAATACTACTAAAGCAATTCTATATTTTTTTTAATGTACAAAACAAGAAGTAATCAAACCAACGTCACCTTCAGACTTCAACAATGGCGTGCTGGTAAGTAAATCCTTTTGCCCTTGCAGTGAAGGGAAAAAACATGTAGCCAAGGCCTTCACCACAAACTGTTCTGGCCAAGCACAGACAAAAATCCTTTAATGTTTGTCTTGCTGTAGTACTTCTTTGCACACACAGTTCTTTTTGAAACTGATGCTGATTATTTCTTTCTGAAACCCTTGCTTGCCAGCTTTGCTGTTTTTGTGGGGAGGGTGCTAGGAAGACACCAGCCTGCACCCTAAATAAGCACTTGGAAAGGGGGTTTCTGTGAAGAAAAAAAAAACTATTTCTAGTAATTGGAAGGAAAAATGGTGTTTGGCAAAAAAAATGTGTAAAAGGCGTTGTTGAAATTGGTCAGCAGCCCTAGGTTTTTTTTTTTAAAGGGATATTTTTGAAACTAACTTTTAAATTATGTGCTTAATAGTGGCAGCCTTGCTGTTTTATTTTTTTCAATATGACATAAAACCTGCCAAGGTTGACACTTTTTGGTGGTTCTTTTGTTATCTGATCACCCCCTAAACTGATCCCAAGGGCAGCTGATCAAAGCTGGCTGCTGCGCCATTCGCCATGTTGTCAGTTTCTTCCTTTTCTTCCTCTCCTTTTTGTGTGGAGGGGGGGGGGGGGAGAGATTTTTCTTGTTTTCCCTTTTCTCATCGAGCAGGTTTTTTTTCAAGAGCTCGTAATGGGAGGGATGCTAGTGATCTGCCTCTCTCTTTTTTTGGAGGGGGGGTGGTCTTGTTTCTGTACTGGGGTGCTCGGTTTGGGGAACTACAACAGGAGAGAGCAGGCTGGGGAGCTGCAGCAAGATGGCGGCTGGACAGGCTTGTTTGCCAATTGCCGCGGGCTCTTCTGCAGCAGTCTGCCAGCGGGGGGAGGGGAGGCGTTTAAAGGGCCTGCAGCCAGACAAAGGAGCCTCGGTAGTGGAGGCAGGCGAGCAACAGCCAGACCCCACTGTGCGCGCTCACGAAGCTGCTGTGCTCGTTCTCTCCACTGCCGCGCTGGGTGCCATATGCAACTTTGCTGCTGCTTTTCAAAGTCAAAGTTAGCATTAGAAGCCTTTGTCTTCTCTTTGATTATCAGTGGAACTGCTGACCAGTCATTCTGATTCCAGCCGAATTTCCATCGTGTGGGGTAGGCTGAGCTTCCCTGATATTACACTGTTTAACTTCTTAAAAAGAGGGATGGAAATCAGTTGGGGAACTTACCCAAATGTACCTGGATGTAACTCACCTTGATCTACTACTGAACAGATGTGAGCAAAATCCAAATAAACAAACTTAAGCTAGGGTTAAAAATGAGAGATTCTTGTGCCACTGTGACCCATGAAACCAAAAGGCAAGTGATGCAGAAATCTAGGTCAGAATCTGTGAAGGAGACTGAAGAAAATCACCTTTAACTTAAGGGGGGGGGGGGAGTGAAACGTATGATACAGTGAACTTGGTATGTCCAAATTTAACTGCTGAAGTGTGATACCACTCTTCAGTTAGAAAGCTGTTTTCCAAGTTTTTATGCAAAACTACAGTGAATGCATGAAATATTTATGGCAGCCCATCTCTGTACAGGGTTAAGGTTACCAAATCCTTGACCTAATCTGGATGTGAGGTTAAGTAATTTAACCAAGGTCGCACACTGAGTGTCTGGGTAAAAGAAAACCTAGATTTCCCAGTTTCATTGCTGCTGGGCTACAGGCATGATCAGGTTCACCCTCTTATCTTTTCAGAAGAGAGCATCTGTTTTTTCAAAGACACAGAAAATTTAGAAGTGTAACTACTTTTTTGCTCTTGAACTTGCTATTTCAGCAAATGAATGCAGTTCAATTAAGTAAGGGTCAGTGAGTCTCACAAGCTTGGTCCTCCTTATATAGGCTAGATTGTTTATTCATGGGTCTGGTTAACTACTATAAACCAAGGGCCCCCACCGCTGTTTGCTCTCCACAAGATGGTTTCTTCCATTCAAAGCTTTATAACAACTTCTTAAGGAAACTCTGATCTGGTAAACTGGAGTCTGTCTACAGTTCCAGTATGTTCAACCTTCTTCTATAACAGCAGTAGATGGTGGGAGATAAGAGTGAAATGGGCAGTCCAGTTTCCTAATAAGGTGAAAAGAGTTGTAAGGGCTGCTTTGTTTCCACCCTCTTGTGTAAATTTAGGGACCCTCTGTGTATAATCATAAGCCTCCTTGAATTGCGTTATTGTAGTTTTGCAGGCCATCTGCTGATATGGTGAAGTTACAAAACTTGACATGTTTTTTTTTTTTTTTTTTAAGACTGGTGATTTGTCTTTTTCCTAACACTTGACAGTTGTTGCATAACTTTTCGTGTTCTTTAAACTCATTGTCAGGGACTTTGGAGTGCTTTTAGTTGTGTTTAACGGTTTTAGGGAAGTTTATTTAGCGTGTTGTGCTTTGCACACATTTTATTCTGAAATAAATGAAGGCCCATTTTTTTCTGTTTTGCTCATTTTTGCCAAACTCCAAGTTGTTGCCCTCAGTTTGTGAAAAATGTTACATAGCAATGTATGTTATGGTTATAGTTGTACTGAATAATATATTTTACTATTAGGCTGAATATGAATAATGGACATTGAGCTTTAACATAAATTATTAAAAGAAGTGGTGTGAAATCCGAGGTCCAAGTGTTTTATTTCAGTAGGATTCAACAAGCTAGAGCCCCAGATTATTCGTATTTGAATTTAAATCGCCATTCGGCCGAATGCAAATAATGTGTGTAGGGCCAAATCGAATATGAACATTCGATGCACGCCTAGTTATGGTCGATATATGAAAATGCCATGTTCTCTTAGGCTTTGCTGCTGGCATCGTGATTATTGCAGGTGTCCAGGTCTTGAGTGAGTGGAGTCGATGTTTCAGCCATCGTGCTGTGGCTTTCTTCAGAGTAAGAAAGCCACATCACGATGGCTGAAATGTCAGTTCCACTTAGAGTCGGCAAGATCTAGACGACTGCAACAATCATGAAAACCCCATTTTTAAACAGTCTTTAATGTAGCTCTTAAAGGTGCAGTTTTGACATTTTTATATATATTTTAAGGTGATTGGATTTGGACTGGTTTATTTTTTTTTAATAAAAGATGCATGATATGGGCAGTAGCTAACCATGAAGACTGGTGCCTCAGTTTTATAATGGGTGGTGGTTTTTTGTTTGGTTGGTTTGGTGTTTAGGCTATTACGTTGTCCTTGGCTTTTATTATTTTTTTATTTTTTTTAATGTATTGCTCCATTCTGTAGAGAGAAAAAATTGTAGTGAGTGAAAAACTGACTGTATGGTACTTTAAGGGTTGATGCTGTCACACTGTGTCTGAGCAGGAGGCAGTGTGTGTTTCACTCTCTCTGAAATAGCATGGGAATATTTTTAAATACCCCTAGGGAGCCCGAACAGGAAACTCACTGTTTCCTTTCTCCACTGTAAAACTTGCACTGGTACTGATGTTAACCAATACCAACTAGAAATGCAGGGGAGAATCTTCTCTGCTGTGCTTTGTATATTAACCTTATTCAGGAGCAGATGTTTGCAATGGCATAAGGTGCTAACTGGGTTTTAACATCCTGCTTCCTCAGCCTGCCTTTTGGAAGAAATTCAAATGTTTGTGAAGGCTGTTCCCATGAGGAGTAGCTTTTTAGCTTTTTATGGCAAACAGTGGGTCGATAGGTGCGAAATCTCTTCTGACTTGCTTCTGTAGCTTTTACGGCCATCTTTCAGCTTTTCTTGTATATTAATTGCTAAGCTTCTTACTGAAAAGCCACGGAGCCATATTGTCTCTTCATGTATTTAGTTTTGGGTTTTTTTTGTTTTTTGAAAGTACACTCCAAAACAAAAGTAGGGAAAATTTCACAAAAAAGCCTGGTATGAAAACATCAGAAGAAAGCTGAAATCAAAATATACCTAACACTACAGTAACTATTAAAAATCTCATTAATAATATAAGGAGGAAAAAGAGACCTCGAAAGTCTGCTGACACTTTTTTCCTTTTGTCAGCAATGTGTCAGCATAAGCTTGACTCCGTTACTATCATTGGTCATTAAAAAAAAAAAAAAAAAGCCTTAGTTTTAATAAGTAATGTGCGCCAAAATATTTTAATGAAAACTTTCAAATCATCATATTCTCTTTATTGTAACATATTTCAAAATAAGAAAAGCACTTAGCTTGGCGTCTATGCCATTTTATTTGCAAAAAAATTGCCAAGAGTCAAGTTTTGAATTTCTAACAGCACTTATTGGGATTTAGATTTTTTGTTATGGATATGGTGGCTTGCACTTGATTCCTCTGAAGAAGCTTATAAGTGAAAAAGAGATCTCTGTTGGGACTTTGATATTTATATTTAAATATATTTTGTTGAAGAAACACATGTTACACACCCCCACACCCTTCCCACCTTTGCCGCTACGTACAATATGTTAATATGTGTACTGTTCAACAAAGTTTTTGGGACTTTGATATTTAAGCTAAGTGCATGTATTTCTTGTTTTCTTATTTTGAAATATGGTACCATGAAGAGAGAGATTTATCACAAAGATCAGCACGTTTAACTGTATAATCTTTAATACATCCAGAAATGTCTTATATCGTCTTTTGCGTTAACACTATCATGTATTTCACTACCATGTAACCCAAAACCCTCTGTAAAACCAAATATATATTCTCCTTCCAGTATCCATGATGAATTGTAAGCCACATTGAGCCTGCAAAGAGGTGGGATAATGTGGGATACAAATGCAATAAATAAAATGCTGATTTGAAAGCTTTCATAAACATTTTTTGGTGCACTGATTAAAAATAAAAAAATTTTTAAATGACCAATGATAGCATAAGCTTGATTCCGTTAGTCATAAGAAAAGTGTCACAGCAGACTTTTGAGGTCTTTTTCCTCATATGAGATTTTTAATAGTTACTGTACTGTTAGGTATATTTTGATTTCAGCTTTGTTCTGGTGTATTTGTAGGGTTTTTTTGGATTTGTTTTTTTTGGCCCATCATTTGTTGCTATCTGGTTTATCCAGTCCACACTGCCAAGGAGATCTCCCAGTTGCCAGGCACAGAATGCGTGTGTGCCTTTCCCATACCGCTCCTTGACAAGTAACCAGACTTTCTTGCCAGCTCAATAGATCCAGGGCATTGTGTCTGCACTTTGTACTCTTCTAGGCAGGCAGCCTCCGCCTCATAAGGAGTTAAATACTTCCAAGACACACCCCTGAAACCAGGCTGGGCAGAACCTAAGTTCACCTGATGGTTTCCAAACAAGCTCCTGACTCTTCAATCCCTCTTAAGTTTCCTATCTTACAACTGAATGAATGTTTGTTTTTGGTGGATTTCAGTATGTTATCTGTATAACTACGGCCAAAACAATTTAGCTGCTATGACCCACTTTCTGTGTTCTTGGGGCCTTGCTTAAAAGCTACTGCACCTTTCCAGGAGTGTTGCTTTACTTCCATTGTTCATTTTATTTTCCCGATCAGACCTTGGAATCTATTTGGTTATAAACCACAGCCTAGTTTAAGGTGAACTGGTCAGTACTGGGTCAGTGCCACCTGTTATATGCTTAGCAATTACTGGGTATTTGTATTATTTTATGAAACAATAAAAGTGAGACTTAAACTTGAGTGTGTTTGAATTTGGCAACACCGCTGTGAAAGTGATCGCATTTTGTTGATTGTGGCAATATGCTTAGGGTGCCATCACCTCTGCAAAATAAGGTTATTCTCTCCAGTAGCTTACTGGCCATTCCCTTTCAATTTGTACTGTTTATATTTCAGTGTCATGAGGTTGGACTTGAGGAGGAAGTAGCCTCGATTCCAGATTGTGGTGGTAGTTTTCTCTTGCAGCTTCTCTGCCTTTCTGCTTTGCTTTCTCCTGGTAACTCTTGGCTACTTATGCATACTGGTGTTTGAGAGCTTCTGTGACTCATATAATAATAATGTTTCACTTTTTCTTGGCCAACTCTCTCTGATTTGATGGCATGACTTTTTTTTAATATGGTGTCTGACTACCGGTAGCATTTTTATGGCTTTCATAGTATTAAATATTTGGTACAGTTGTAAAATTAAGTGAGCAGCTCACTCTCTAGAAGGAGACCTCCTTTAAGGGTCCCAATAATTTTGGGATACAAGGACGGTCTCCTTTTTGTCCTGGAATGTGCTATACAAATAGCATTTAATAAAATAGTAAATTTGATCCTTGTGTCAGAATTTCCTTAGTCCTCAACCTGTTCTAGATCCGAATTCTCCTTCGGATTTGGCATTACATTCTTATACCCAAATAGCCTCAACTTAGAAATAGTATAAATGTTCTTTTGAGTAGTTTTGCTCTCATGTTGGGGATTTTTTTTTTCTTCTCTATCAGCAATGGATATAGATCACTAATTTTGACTGAACCTTCAGTTGCCTTCTCATGTGCTTGGAATATACTCTTGTTTATCTGCTCCTATTTGATTATATAGTCTTTTTAGAAAGCTTTCTGAACTGTGACTTGTAAGCACTCTCTTATGAAACTCCCCCAATAGAAGCCAATCAAAAATGGCACTTCATGGGTGGTCCTGAGCCAGCCAGTGCCACAGTATCCCCCTTCTTACCCTTCCCCCGACGAGGGCCAGCCACCCAACTCCAACCCCATCTGCCTTCCCACCACCCTACCGTTGCTTTAAATGGCTTGGTGGTCAAGTGGCTACCTCTGGGCAAGAAAAATCCCTAGTTGCTCTTGCCCTTACAGGTTCCTCATCCAAAATGGTTGCTGAGACTGTCGCAGGAGGTTCCGGGGCAGGACTGAACCTTTCTGTGTCTTGAGTCACTGCTGCGCTGCTCCCTTGCTCTGTCCTCTCCTGCTCCTGTGTGTCAGGAATGATTGCGTTAATGATATATCGCATTAATGTAATCATTTGGGTCCTGAGCGGCATACAGGAGAGGACAGACCTGGAAGCAAGCTTGGTGGCGCCAGGCCCAGGGAATCCCCCCCCCTCTTGGCCCCGTGGATATCCTGAAAACCTTACTGACGGAGGTGCATCCAGGTTTTGGGTACCACTGAGCAACAGCAATCTTCAGTCACTCTTGCTTCTGCTACTTCCAATTCCCAAATGGCTGGCCAGGAGCAACTGGGGATTGTTCTTTCCCAGAAGAAGTCACTTAACCACCAGGCTGTGTGGGTTGGGTTTGTTTTTTTTTAAATTATAAACATAGGCTGGAAAGAATTTATTCTAAACAGGGACCTGTACAAGAATACATTCAGTACACACTATAAGCATCACAGTCAGAACGTAGCTGGATTCCTTTGGACAGGGGTAAATTTTCTTCATAAATATGTAAATTTATATATGAATTTAACTTGACTTTCAAGAGCACTATATATATATACCACTGTTCAAAAAGAAGTTTCTCCTTCCATCAAAAACATAACATAACACAATACAACACATGGCCTCGTATGCCGCTATAACCTTGTAGTTGTAAGTGGCTGACAGATAAGAAGCTAGGAAATAACCCAGGAAAAACATTAAAAAAAAAAAAACAAATACTAAAATACAAATTTCCTCTATAACCAAGTTTTAGTTACCTCTCTGAAATGCAAATAAGACTGAGAATTGTAGAATTTCTTTCCACAATTTTTGCAAACTGAAATGTCCAAACCATTTCTAATAAACTCATCCTTTTTTTTTTTCTTCTTTAACTGACGGATAGTGAATCAAACTGGAGTTATGAAGTCTGCAAAAACTACATGTTGATATAAATAACTTGGAGCCAGACCTAGCAAAATTTTGTAAAGAAAACAAGTAGATTTAAATGGGATTCTTGCTTCAACTGGTAACCAGTGCAATTTAAGAAAGCAAGGAGTTATCCTATCATATTTTCCCAGAGAGAAAATAAGCCATGCAGCAGTGTTTTGAATAATTTGCATTATCTTCAAGCGTTGGTGAGAACAAGCTAAGTAACAAATATTACAGTAATCGTGTTAACAATTGAGCCTTAACTAATGTAATGGCATTTTTAGCTCATGCTAAACACTAGAGACGCCTTTATATTCCTATGCTAAAAATGCTACCATGTCTTTGTAAAAGACCCCCCTCAAATTCTTCAATCTCAAAGTATTTTTGTATCAAGCGCAATTTTCTCATGAAAAAAAACTATTTCTAAATAAGATGGTTAATTTGTGTTCATAGAGACAAAGTATTGTCTGTCCATACTCCCAAAATTTTAATAACTGAAGATACTTTGCTGAACAAATAGACTATGGAATATTTGTCATTTTTGTGTCTTTTAGTAAACGATTTGTTTTTTTCAGTGTTTAACTTTATACCTAGTCATCCAAGATTGAATAGAAGCTATACAACTTGTATCCAGCTCATCATTTAAATCTGAACCAACCGGTTATAAGACCGTGATGTCATCTGCATAATGTATGTTAGGTAACCCTCATTTCCCAGAAACATACCAGTTTTACTAACATAACATTAAGTAAATCAGGGGAAAGTGGAGAGCCCTGAGGCACACCACACGGATCGGTCCATTTATCTGAAAGATGTAACATAGTAGATGACGGCAGAAAAAGACCTGCACGGTCCATCCAGTCTGCCCAACAAGATAAACTCATATGTGCCACTTTTTGTGTATACCTTACCTTGATTTGTACCTGTCTTTTTCAGGGCACAGACTGTATAAGTCCGCCCAGTACTATCCCCGCCTCCCAACCACTGGCTCTGGCACAGACCGTGTAAGTCTGCCAAGCACTATCCCCTCCTCCCACTACCAGCTCTGCCACCCAATCTCAGCTAAGCTCCTGAGGATCCATTCCTTCTGAACAGGATTCCTTTATGCATATCCCAAGCATGTTTGAATTCCGTTACCGTTTTCATCTCCACCACCTCCCGCGGGAGGGCATTCCAAGCATCCACTACTCTCTCCGTGAAAAAATACTTCCTGACATTTTTCTTGAGGCTGCCGCCCTTCAATCTCATTTCATGCCCTCTCGTTCTACCGCCTTCGCATCTCCGGAAAAGGTTCATTTGCGGATTAATACCTTTCAAATATCTGAACGTCTGTATCATATCACCCCTGTTTCTCCTTTCCTCCAGCGTATACATGTTCAGGTCCGCAAGTCTCTCCTCGTACGTCTTGTATCGTTACAGGATTAAAATGTATGGTGGTTCATTTTAATCCTGTAACATCTATCTGTTAGAAAAAAAGAAAACCACCTAAGTACATTCCCCGTAATGCCAATATTCTCTAATGCTTGAAGTAAAACAGTACGATCTACCAGATCAGACTGCAGTACCAAAGCATGTTTCCCCTCTCTAAGCAGAAATCTAGCCTTATCCAGTAACAAACCAATCAGTTTCTGTACTGTGTACAGATCTGAATCTCACTTGGGAGGAATGCAACACATTAGGTAGATCCCAAATAATGCTGCAGACAGACAACGGAATAGATGCCACTGGTCTATAGTTAGACTAGTTGACAGGATTCCTTCCGCTTCATAACTTATCTAGACACTGGCCAGAAACTGGTCTAACAGTTTGTTAAATGGTAATTATAGTAACACCCCTTCCCAGCCTCCTTGTCGTGTACAATGGCGATGCTGTACTCTCTGAGAAATATGCTGTTATTTCTGCACAAGACCCTTGGTGCAGAGAAATTTTAGTTTAGATGTACTGGTCGTTAGTGTTTATGGTTATCACTACACCTGTGGGCTTGGGTCAAGAGCAAACCCACCCACACCAGTACACCAGGGAGAGAAGCTTACAAAGCTACCACTCTGACCCAATGCCACACAATCTAAGCAGCTAAATGCTTTTAAGGACAAAAAGGAGCAGCTAGCTTTGTCCTTTATTTATTTATTCATTCTTATATCCCACAATTATCCAAAAACAAGTTTGATTTCAGTGGCTTACAGTTAATGGGAGAAATTACAATAATATTTTATGATTACAAAACAGTCTAGAACATCAGTAACACGTATAATTAACCATAATATTTCTTGAAAAGGTGGGGGTTTTTTTCTGAACTGAAGATAGTTTATAATGCTTCTTGTGTCCTTGGGAATTGAATTCCACTGTTTAGAACCCAGAATCTAAATCCAGCCATATAGATGGATTTGTAAATTACCGTATTTTTCGGACTATAAGACGCACTTTTTTTCCCCCCCAAATTTGGGAGGAAAATGGGGGGTGCGTCTTATAGTCCGAAGGTAGAGTTTAGCAGGCCACCCGCCCTCCCTCCGAATTCGGGATCGCCCTTCTTAGGGTTACCTCCCCTCCCCCCGGCCCTGTCACCACCTCTCCCCTTACTCACGCGATCTTCCCTGGTGGTCTAGTGATGTCGGGGCAGGAAAGAGCCCCCTCTTTCCTGCCCAGCACGCTGCTCTCCATCCTCCTGTACGCTGCCTGTGACGGTCTCGGCGAGATTCAAAATGGCTGCCGAGCGTGGTCACTTCAATTCTTGGCGGCCATTTTGAATCTCGCCGAGACCGTCACAGGCAGCGTACAGGAGGATGGAGAGCAGCGCGCTGGGCAGGAAAGAGGGGGCTCTTTCCTGCCCCGACGTCACTAGACCACCAGGGAAGATCGCGTGAGTAAGGGGAGAGGTAGGGGGAGGTAACCCTAGGGAGGGCAATCCCGAACTTGGAGGGAGGGATTCGGACAAGACACACCGGAGCACCTAGGTTTTAGAGGAGGGAAAAAGTGCGTCTTATAGACCGAATTTTTTTTTTCCTATTTCCCTCCTCTAAAACCTAGGTGCGTCTTATGGTCCGGTGCGTCTTATAGTCCGAAAAATACGGTATGTTTCTGCAGTTGGGTTAGTGAAGTAATAAGTAACCTCCTGATTTCTGGATTACCATTTCTTGGTGATAGTTCACTCCAGTCTAGTATGTAATTAGGAGACATTCCAAACAGTATTTTGAAAATGAGAGTACTGGATTCTTCTATGCAGTATGTTAACCAAGCCTCGATACCAGGGCTGGAGATGTAGATGGGGCTCTGAGACAAGTCTTGCAGAGTGTTCAAGTGTAGGGAAAAATCCCTGACCCGAAGTCAGTACTACTGTAAAAGTTGAAACGTGCACAGTTTTGAGAGATTTTTTTTCTAGTGCTGACAAGCTAGGCTGAAGGCACTGGCGTTTGCTAACTTGTAAAAGCACAGACCGCTTTGTCTGAGAAGAACAGATTCCCCCCTTCCCAAAAGGTTGGCTGTGAAAATCAAAACCGGGGAGCCGTTAAGACGCACTATGGTGCTCATTTCCGAGGCGTAGACTTAAAAAAGTTACATAGGTTATTATGCAAGTCTATGTGCTTTGAAAATGAGCCTCATTACCTTGAGTGCATCTGTGTGTCATCCGTCATGCAACAGATGATTCCATAAAATGGAATAAAAAAGTGTTGGAAAAAAGGAGCCCTGGCAGAAAAGGTGGATATCAAAATTGATACAAAAACCTTCATTTAGATCTTCTACCTGAAGTGGAGGAAAGAGAATCTTTATGAATGTGTGGTGGAGGGCAGAGAGTTTTGGTTTCAGCCGATGGAACCTGAATCTGGATTTTTGGATCCATTTTGGTGCTGAAACGGAAACTCGGTCAGCTTCTAACTCCCAAACCACCTTGTCATAGCTCAGGTGACCTTTTTTTAAAGAGATTTTTTCTAGTTGTCTAATATTGGGGTTAAGGAAGGTGAAATTTTAAACTTGCCTTTCCTTTAGGCCTGTCAGAGCAATCCCTACAAGCGTGTCATGTCCCCTTACCAACAGATGGAGACAGAAAGCCTAGACCTGAGCCCATCTCTCTACAGTGAGTTAGGGCTGATGTTGCTTTCAGTTCCCCGGCATACCTTTGACAAAAATGTTTTGTTTGAGCTAAAACATTATCAAAGCCCCTCGTCTTGGGCAGTAACCTAGAGACATGAATATCCCCTAACTTAAAGGTAAAGATTAGCCCCAAATAACTAACTTCAGAGCAAGCACCAATGTATTTGCTGTTTGTTTTCTGAAACTTATTGGTTTATGAACTCTTAATTGCTGCAGCTTCTTTCAGTGGGTTCTGGATTAAATCTGGCAGACATAAAGGAAAAGAAATTAGCAAGTAAGTTTTTTTTGTTTTTTTTAATTTCACATTTTTGTATTATCCATGCCATCCTAGTTCAGTCGTGATAAACCCAAGCTCCACCTAGATCAGCTGGGTCAGAAGCCATGATAGCTCTCAGCTTTTTGTACCTAAAAGTGGGTCTCTGCAGTGGAGGCAAGGCCTCTGTCCAGCTGTTATCTTCTGGAAGGAGATAAAAGACATCCTGCACCCTTATCAAGAGTAACTCCTTCCTGTTTGCTCAGCTACACCCCAGATTTGAGTTTGACACCTTCCAGAGGATACTTGAGGTATGGGTAAGGACTAGATTCTAGCACCAGGCTGGTGCACAAGTTAATGTGTACAGAGGGCTGTAGTGTGGGGAAACAAATGTGCCTGGTGGCAAATTGTATTTAAGTGCACTCAAACAGCTGTTACTGAGATCATTTGGTATTCCCTCCCAATGCTCAAACAAATGCTGGCCTTAACTTTAAAACCTTCAAATGGTAAGGTTCCAAAGAGGAGGATTTCTCAATCTAAACTGCTAGGTTTGTTTGTTTTTTTTTTTTTTAAAAGCGGAAGGAAGTCTGTGCAGCCTTTAACACTGATAGCGAGTATGAAATGTATGCAAGTTCGAACAAAACAAAGAGTGCCATTCTGCACTTAAATGTGAGCCTTTCAAATGATAATTTAAAGGCACAGAAGAAGGGCACCAATGTGTTCTTACAGTTCTGGTCTTTCTGGGCATTCATAGAAGACCTGCACTTGCCATGAAACTCTTGTGCACATGGACCAGGCACATTCCTTCCCCTCAGTTTCGGTGTGTGCATATAATTTGAATACCATCTAGAATTCCCTGCATTATACAGCTCGAAGTTTACTCAAAACTTGTTTGTTCTTGATTTATGCTTGATGTCTTTCTGAAGTGGTGTGTGACAGATATTCCCTTTCTTTTTGGAGGGGGAGGGGGAGGGGTGGACGACGGGTAAGGTATGTTCTGCTATGCAGTTGTTGATTTCAAGACATCTATATTCTCAAGATTGTTGTACTTTGTGACTTTGTAAGATTTCAAAACAGTTGTATTTGTGACTTTGTAAAATTCAATAAAGATACTTAAAATAATAATTTGAATACTGTTTGCTTTGAGCATTAGAGAGCTAAGTTTACGCGCTGATCTTGCACTATGGAGTCTGCACTGTTGCCTTTAACACTTGACCTTTGAGCATCAGTCTTTCTACTGTGCTGTGACACATAGAGCTATAAACCTGTATGGAAGAGAAAATTTGCAGGGTAAAATAACCAGGCACCTTGAAGAAAAATGCCTTATATTTAAATAGGAAGAGTTTTCAACCCTGTCTTTTAAATGTGATGGTCCTGGCAACAATTGTCTGACATCCTTAGAACAAGCTTGGGAAGCTGCATCCACTCGAGTTAATTCTAAGTAGCCCTCAAATCCAACTTCTAGATGAGATATGGTCACTGTAAGTAATGTAATAAGATGAAACAATTACAAACAACATTACAAGGCATCAACATAACTCATGAGTTACCAATGATCTCTATAAGCAAATGCCACGGTGCATAAGTTAATTAGGACAGATCCCTAGATTTATAAGTAATTTACTGTATAAAGGCTGAGATCTATTGCTTTATTTCTAGAGAAAAACATTTACGCATATTCTCTCCAGAAGGTATAGAACAAAATACAGTTGGTAGCTGTAGATTCACCTATTCACAGGGCTGCAGTGGGGGTGCAAGATTCCACGGGCCCAGCACTGAGGGCGGTGTCTCTCCTCCTATATATCAGGACCTGGGTGATTACATTAATGCGATGACCTGGGTCCCAGAACACAGGAGCAGGAGAATGACAAACCGAGGGAGGAGCAGACGGCCCTGGCTCTGTCTCTCAGCAGCCCTAACTATTCAATTCTTTTTCCTAACATTTGGAGGGGGGGGGGTCAGAATTTTATTTACACTTATGTCATGGAGTTGACTGGTTTAATTTTGTTTCCCTTCAACGTAGGAGAATCCTGTGCTGTTCAGAGATGGGGAAGTGGTAGAACTAGGTTGCAGGGTGCTAGACCTAGGAATAAGATCAAGGAAATACTTTTTCATGGAGAGGATGGCAGATGCTTGGAGTAGCCGCCTGGGGAAGGTAGTGGGGTCAAAAACGGTGACTGCCTAGAATAAACTATATCTATACAGAAAGAGGATGGATTCAAAGCAAAATATACAGTGGTGGAAATAAGTATTTGATCCCTTGCTGATTTTGTAAGTTTGCCCACTGACAAAGACATGAGCAGCCCATAATTGAAGGGTAGGTTATTGGTAACAGTGAGAGATAGCACATCACAAATTAAATCCGGAAAATCACATTGTGGAAAGTATATGAATTTATTTGCATCTGCAGAGGGAAATAAGTATTTAATCCCTCTGGCAAACAAGACCTAATACTTGGTGGCAAAAACCCTTGTTGGCAAGCACAGCGGTCAGACGTCTTCTGTAGTTGATGATGAGGTTTGCACACATGTCAGGAGGAATTTTGGTCCACTCCTCTTTGCAGATCATCTCTAAATCATTAAGAGTTCGTGGCTGTCGCTTGGCAACTCGCAGCTTCAGCTCCCTCCATAAGTTTTCAATGGGATTAAGGTCTGGTGACTGGCTAGGCCACTCCATGACCCTAATGTGCTTCTTCCTGAGCCACTCCTTTGTTGCCTTGGCTGTATGTTTTGGGTCATTGTCGTGCTGGAAGACCCAGCCACGACCCATTTTTAAGGCCCTGGCGGAGGGAAGGAGGTTGTCACTCAGAATTGTACGGTACATGGCCCCATCCATTCTCCCATTGATGCGGTGAAGTAGTCCTGTGCCCTTAGCAGAGAAACACCCCCAAAACATAACATTTCCACCTCCATGCTTGACAGTGGGGACGGTGTTCTTTGGGTCATAGGCAGCATTTCTCTTCCTCCAAACACGGCGAGTTGAGTTCATGCCAAAGAGCTCAATTTTTGTCTCATCTGACCACAGCACCTTCTCCCAATCACTCTCGGCATCATCCAGGTGTTCACTGGCAAACTTCAGACGGGCCGTCACATGTGCCTTCCGGAGCAGGGGGACCTTGCGGGCACTGCAGGATTGCAATCCGTTATGTCGTAATGTGTTACCAATGGTTTTCGTGGTGACAGTGGTCCCAGCTGCCTTGAGATCATTGACAAGTTCCCCCCTTGTAGTTGTAGGCTGATTTCTAACCTTCCTCATGATCAAGGATACCCCACGAGGTGAGATTTTGCGTGGAGCCCCAGATCTTTGTCGATTGACAGTCATTTTGTACTTCTTCCATTTTCTTACTATGGCACCAACAGTTGTCTCCTTCTCGCCCAGCGTCTTACTGATGGTTTTGTAGCCCATTCCAGCCTTGTGCAGGTGTATGATCTTGTCCCTGACATCCTTAGACAGCTCCTTGCTCTTGGCCATTTTGTAGAGGTTAGAGTCTGACTGATTCACTGAGTCTGTGGACAGGTGTCTTTCATACAGGTGACCATTGCCGACAGCTGTCTGTCATGCAGGTAACGAGTTGATTTGGAGCATCTACCTGGTCTGTAGGGGCCAGATCTCTTACTGGTTGGTGGGGGATCAAATACTTATTTCCCTCTGCAGAATGCAAATAAATTCATATACTTTCCACAATGTGATTTTCCGGATTTAATTTGTGATGTGCTATCTCTCACTGTTACCAATAACCTACCCTTCAATTATGGGCTGCTCATGTCTTTGTCAGTGGGCAAACTTACAAAATCAGCAAGGGATCAAATACTTATTTCCACCACTGTAGAGGGATGTAACCTGCATGGGTCAACAAGTACAACTAGCCATCTTATCGAGCAGGCTAGATGGTCCATGCTGGTCTTTATATTCCCTTGCTTTGCTGTTACCATGCAACATTTCATTGGTAGAGATGTAGTACAAGGTTATATAGAAGAATAGAGCTAGAGCTGGTGATCCCTCAAATTTGCTGGAATATGTAGTTGGGTGATCAAAACTTAAGACAAAACCTGAGCCTACAGATCTGAAACCCATGGGAACCGCTTTAGGGGGCCTTTTTGATTTTGCAAAGAGAAATGTTTGTGTTAAGTTTTGTTTTTTTTTTTTTTCATGAAAAGAATTTAGGTAAGGTCAACCATAAGAATGTGGTTCAAAGCGAATGGTATGACTGCTGTTAGCACCTGAGCCTTGACCAATAAACTGAGGGTTTCTTTTACTAAAGTATGCTGAAAATGGCCTGCGGTAGTGTAGGTGCGTGCAGAATTTTTCAGCGCACCTACAAAAAATGCCGCCTTTTTTTTTTTTTTTTTAATTGCCAAAAACGAAAATTGCCATGTGTCTATTTTGGGTCTGAGCCCTTACTGCCAGCCATTGAATAGTAATTTAATTGGGAAAATGGATACATTTTAAAATTCAGTTTTCATGTCTATCATTTTGCTTTATGTACCTGTTCTTTTCTCTCCTGGAAATTTGAGAGGATTTGGCACTAACTAATCTTGTTTGCTTTGGGCAGGGGATGGAATTTTTGGGTTTTGAATACCTCAGTATTTCTTAGGCCTTCAGGAGCAAAATGTTAATCCCATGCTTATTTGACTTAATCCAAGCAGAAGGTTAAATATCTTCTAAAGAACTGTTGAACCTGGAAGGGGAAAGGAATGCAGGAGCCCCCTCTGCACAGTCTGAACCAGGCTAAGGCACAATGACCACAGTCCATTCAAAGAATGATATATGTATTGAAGCAGAAGTGACCTAACACTTAGAGCAATGACTACAAACCAGGGTTCAACACCATTTCCATTGGTGACGTTGACTAACTTTTTGTTGTTCCTCATTGTTTCCAAGTATCCATTCTCGATTGGACAAAGCAATGTGGTTGTCATATTAGTCTACTTTAAAGGTATAGAAATTTCTTTTTTAAATGCTTGGACCAGCAGTGCTTATTCTAGAGCAGAGGAAGAAGGTTCTGGTCTTCGAAAGCTAGTAAGAAAAATGTATTGTTAGTCCAATACAAAATGTATCATCTTTTATTTTTTATTTTTAAACCATTTTAGATTGTGGTAAGCTCTTTGGAGCAGTGACTTATATGTGTTTACGAGTGTGACTTGTCTGTATGTGGGGGGTGGGGATTGGTAACTTTCTAGATCTAAGCCATTATTAAGATGGACTTGGGAAAATTCACTGCTTATTTGCGCACCCTCCTATCAGGACAGTGTGGAGGCAACTGCGGGTCATTCTTCTTCAGTCCTTGGGCTGGGTGATCAATTTGAGAAGAGCAGGCTCATCCTGTCACAGCAGCTGGAGTATCTCGGTGTCCTGTTCGACACTCAGAGCAAGTTTTCCTTACAGAGCTATGGTTTGTGAGACTAGTGAATCAGATCCATCTGATGCTCTACTGGGTCAAGCCCCGGGTCTGGGACTGTGTGCAGCCATGGAGGGCAAGGGCTCATCTGCATCTTTTGTAGGAATCCCTACTCAGTAAGTAGTTCCTGGTCTCCAAGGCCTACAGCCAGCAGTTCCCATAGAATCGGTGAGCCTGGCAGAGAATGTGGTGGTGGTTTGAGCTTCACGCGAGAGATGCTGTGGGGACATTTCCCATCACTCAGTGGGAAGTGGTAATCACAGATGCCAGGCTATTGGGTTGAGGGGACCTGGTCAGCGGTGGAGCTAAGGGCGGTCCACAGGGCGCTCGCTGCCTTTGCACTACTGTTGAGGGGGGTCCCAGTGCGGGTATTCTCCAACAATGCAACGGCTGTGGCCTACATCAACAAGCAAGGGGGGATGCACAGCAAACCACTGGCATTGGAGACCATGCTGCTCATGTTCTGGGCAGAGGAGAATCTTCATTGCGTGTCAGTGGCTCACACTGCGGGAGCTCTGAACATGAAGGCCAACTTCCTCAGTAGGATCCCTCTCAATTCGGGGCTGGGGTGTCCCAGAGATGGATCTCATGATAACGAAGGTGAATGCCAAGGTTCCACAGTTTTTCAGTTGCCAGCAGGATCTGGGGCTGAATGCACTTCTTCAGCAGTGGCCGATCACCGGGCTCCTGTATACCTTTTCACTGTGGCTGATAATAGGCCAACTCTTGCGGCATGTGGCTCGCCACAGGGGGGGTGGGTGATCTTTGTTGCCCTGGATTGGCCGTGCCTTTCTTGGATCTGGTGCGGCTGCTGGGCAGGGCCCCGCATTGTCTTCTGCAGTCTCGGGGCCTGCTCATGCAGGGTCTGGTTCTCATGGAGGATCCTTTCCCCAAGGACTAGATTGAGGAGAAAGGGGTACTCAGAGTACGTTATTGCTGTTCTGCTTCAGACCCATAAGTGTTTGACTTCCTCTGCGTACACCCAAGTGTGACACATGTTTGAGGGCTGGTGCATGGAGAGAGGGGTGGATTCTTCTTCCTCATCTCTCCCTCAGATCTTGGCGTTTCTCCAGTCAGGGGTCCAGAAGGGCTTAGCCTTGGGCATCTTGAAGGTCCAAGTGACTGCCTTGACTTTATTTATTTATTTATTTATTTATTTATTTGCATTTGTATCCCACATTTTCCCACCTATTTGCGGGCTCAGTGTGGCTTACAATACATTGTAAAAATGGAAGTGCAGTTGGTTGCAGTACAATTATGGGTTACATTGTGAAGAATTATATAAGACAGAGTAAGTTCAAGATATTCTTAGGGGATCGAATAGTGGATTATAACATGGGTGAGTTGAGAGGGGGGAAACATAGTCGAGGGAATAGGGAGGTCTGACAAATTTGGTCAGTAGGTAGGGTTTAAGAGTGGTGAGAGCGCGGGAGTAGAGGTTCAGAGAGTGTATTGGTGCGTGTCTATGAGATTGCATGGGCTTTATGTGTTTTGATCCTTGCCGTAGATTTTCTCGAAGAGATAAGTCTTTAGTAGGTCATTTTCAGGCTGCGGGGTAGTGTATTCCAGTATTGTGTGCTCATGTATGTGAAAGTCGATCCGTGTAGTGCTTTGTATTTTATGCCTTTGCACTTAGGGAAATGGAGATTGAGGAAGGTTCGGGACGATCTTTAGCGTTTCTGGGTGGCAGGTCAATTAGGTCGGACATGTATGCAGGGGCTTCACCGTGAATGATTTTGTTGACTAAGGTGCATACTTTAAAAGTGATGCGTTCCTTGAGTGGTAGCCAGTGTAGTTTCTCCCGTAAGGGTTTTGCACTTTCGTATTTTGGTTTTCCGAAGATGAGTCTGGCTGCTGTATTCTGTGCTGTTTGAAGTTTCTTCAGTATTTGTACCTTGCATCCTGCGTATAATGAGTTGCAATAGTCCAGGTGACTGAGTACGAGTGATTGCACTAGACTACGGAAGACAGATCTTGGAAAGAATGGTCTAATTCTTTTCAGTTTCCACATGGAGTAGAACATTTTTTTTGTTGTGTTGTTTGCATGAGTCTCGAGAGTTAGGTGGCGGTCGATGGTGACTCCAAGGATTTTTAAGGTTTCTGAGATTGGCAGATTTAGTTTAGGTGTGTTGATGGCAGTAAATTATCCAGAACAACCTCAATTTCATGATTAACCAGCACACAGTTGATTAACTTATCCTTGGTATTATAATGACCCATATGATCAAGCTTGTTTTGTGATCTCTCTAAGGGTAGCCTCTTAGTCTCATTATCTCCCCAGTCTGGGACAAATAGACTCCATGGAGAAGGATTTCCTTTCCCCAAATAATCTAAACCCAAGTTACACTTACGAGACATAATAATAGAACCCCTCCACCCAACAGTAAATCCCATAAAAAAGATCCAATGGATCAATTACCATTTTATTTGTTTATTTAATTTATGTATTTTTTTACATTTGTACCCCGCGCTTTCCCACTCATGGCAGGCTCAATGCGGCTTACATAGGGCAATGGTTATATTTGTATCCAGGGGCGTAGCCAGACACCTAAGTTTGGGTGGGCCTGGACCCAAGGTGGGTGGGCATAACTCCGCCTTGTCCTACAAGTGATTTGGTTTCTCCCTCTCTCGCCTGCATGACATATGCTCTTTCAAACATCCCCTCTCCCCCATATATCTTTTAAATAGCAGATTTTCACCGGCAGCAAACAGTTGTTGGGAGTTTTTGGCTGGTGAGGCTTGGGGTCCCTGCCAGCCACATTATAGGTGTGCTGCTACTTGGTGGGCCTGAACCTAAAGTGGGCGGGCCTGGGCCCACCCCAGCCCACCCTTGGCTACGCCACTGTTTGTATCCCACATTTCCCCACCTATTTGTAGGCTCAATATGGCTTACATAGTACCGGAGAGGTGTTTGGAGACTCCGGTGTAAACAAATACAAAGTGGTGTTGTGGTAAGATAAAGTTCATGTGGCACAGCCACATTAGGGAATCGTACAATGGAAGAGTGTCCATTATGTACTTTAGTTTTCTTGTGGTTGCAGAGATCAGGCATTTATGTTGGATTGGTAGGGTATGCCTTTTTAAACAGGTTAGTTTTTAGGTTTTTCCGGAAGTTTAGGTAGTAGTACATAGTTTTCAAGGCTTTTGGTAGTGCGTTCCACAGTTGTGTGCTTATGTAGGAGAGACTGGATGTGTAAGTTGATTTGTATTTGAGTCCTTTGCAGCTTGGGTAGTGCAGATTTAGATATGTTCGTGTTGATTCGGATGTGTTTCTAGTTGGTAGGTTGATTAAGTCTGTCATGTATCCCACGGCTTCACCGTAGATAATTTTGTGAACCAGAGTGCAGATTTTGAAAGCAATGCGTTCTTTGATTGGGAGCCAGTGTAGTTTTTTGCAGATGGGTTTTGTGCTTTCAAATTGCATTTTTCCAAAGATAAGCCTAGATGCCGTGTTTTGAGTGGTCTGAAGTTTCTTTAATGTTTGTTCTTTGCATCCCGCATAAATTCCATTGCAGTAGTCTACATGGCTTAGTACCATTGATTGTATCAGGTTGTGAAATGTTTCCCTCAGGAAGAATTGTTTCACGCGTTTCAGTTTCCACATTGAGTGGAACATTTTCTTTGTTGTGGATGTCACTAGGCTCTCTAGTGTTGTGTTAGGTTGCGGTCCAATGTAACGCCGAGGATTTTCAGGCTGTCTGAGATAGGGAGGGTGTAATCTGGGGTGTTGATCATTGTGGGGTCGTCCGCATTGTGTTGGGATATGAGGATAAGACAGTGTGTTTTTTATTTGTTGAGTTTTAGTTGGAATGCATTTGCCCAAGAGTCCATGATGTTCAAGCTGATCTTGATTTCGTTGGTGGTTTAGATTTGTAAGGAATATATATTGTGACATCGTCTGCATAGATGAAGGGGTTAAGGTTTTGGTTGGATAAGGATTTGGCTAGTGGGGTCATCATTAGGTTGAAGAGGATCGGTGATAGCTGTAATCCTTGTGATACTCCACAGGCTGCTTCCTATGGTGATGATATGTTTGAGTTTGATTTTACTTGATATGTTCTTGTGGTTAGGAAACCCTTGATCCAGCTAAGTATGTTTCCACCAATCCCAAACTTATCTAGTAATCTTATTAATATATTGTGGTTTACCATGTCAAATGCACTAGAAAGTCGAATTGGAGGAGGAGGATGTTTTTGCCTATTTCCCGCTTGAATTTGGCTAGGAGAGTGAGTAGTACTGTTTCTGCGCTGTGGAGGGGGCGAAAACCTTACTGTGATTCGTGTAATATTGTTTATATAATCTGTAAATTGTTTGGCTACCATGCTTTTCATCAGTTTGACTGACAACGGGATGGATGCTACTAGACGGTAGTTAGTGATTCATTTGTTTTTTTCTTGGTGTCTTTTTGTATTGGGGTGAGTAGGATATTGCCATTTTCCTCAGCGAAGAGACCTTGCTGTAGCATGTAATTTAAGTGGGATGTAAGGTCTACTATGAAGCGGTCAGGGGAGGATTTCATTAGGTAGTTGGGACAGGTATCTAGTTTACAGTCAGTGTTGGAGAACCTGCTGATCACCTGTGCAACTGTATTGACGGTGAGGAGGGCAAAATTTAACCAGGTTCGGTCAGCTGGGTATTCTCCAGTGGTTAGGTCCAACTCATTAAGGAAGTTTTTGATGTTGGTGTTGTCCTGAGGTAGCATGTTGTGTAGGTTTACAATTGTTTCATTGAAATATTTAGCAAGTTTATCTGCAGATGGGATGTCTGTATTCGATGTTGTGACCAGGTTGGTGTCTAGGAGTTTGTTCAGGGACCAGCTCCAGAACTTCTCCTTGGCTTCTCATCCTGCTGTGGTCCACTTCTTGAAAAGGGTGGGTCACCTTCAGCCCCCCCCCCCCCCCCCCCTTTCGGGCTTCGTGTCTGGACCGGAATTTCAACCTTGTGCTGTGGGCTCTTCAGAAGCTGCCCTCTGAGCCTCTCTGGAAGGCCACCATGAAAACTCTCATGCTGATGATGGTGTTCCTGGTGGCTATTGCCTCAGCAAGCAGGATTTCAGAGCTCTATTCACTGTCGGGACCTTTTCCTCTGTTTCATGGAGCTGGAGTCTCAATTTGGATGGTGCCTTCCTTTCTCCCTGAGGTGGTATTAGCGTTCCATGTCAATCAGTCAGTGCAGCTTCCAGTCCTTCACAAGGAGGAAGGGGGGGAGCAGTTCACTTCCCTGAGGCTACTGGACATCTGTCGGATGCTTCTGTGATACCTACTACTACTACTTGACATTTCTAGAGCGCTACTAGGGTTACGCAGTGCTGTACAGTTTAACAAAAAAGGACAGTCCCTGCTCAAAGGAGCTTACAATCTAAAGGACGAAATGACAAATTGGGGCAGTCTAGATTTCTTGAATAACGGTAAAGTGGTTAGGTGCCAAAGGCGACATTGAAGAGGTGGGCTTTGAGCAAGGATTTGAAGATGGGCAGGGAGGGGGCCTGGTGAATGGGTTCAGGGAGTTTATTCCAAGCATGGGGTGAGGCGAGGCAGAAAGGGCGGAGCCTGGAGTTGGCGGTGGTGGAGAAGGGTACTGAAAGGAGGGATTTGTCTTGAGAGGGGAGGTTATGGGTAGGAACGGAAGGGGAGATGAGAGTAGAGAGCTAAGGAGGGGCTGCAGATCGAGTGCATTTGTAGGTTAGTAGGAGAAGCTTGAACTGTATGCGGTACCTGATCGGAAGCCAGTGAAGTGATTTGAGGAGAGGGGTGATGTGAGTATATCGGTCCAGGCGGAAGATAAGACGTTCAGCAGAGTTCTGAACGGACTGAAGGGGGAGATAGGTGGCAAAGTGGGAGGCCAGTGAGGAGTAGGTTACTAATGATTAATTACTAGTTAATGACTAGTTACTAAGGTTACTAATGACTAGTTACTAATGACTGCTGGAGATCGGATCACTTTTTTGTCCTTTTTCGGAAGCAGAAGCTGGGCCTCATGGCGTGAAAAGCTACCATTGCCAGTTGGTTGAAGGAGTGCATGCTAAAGGGGAAGCAGGCCCCTCTGGTGGTGAAGTCTCATTCTGTGAGATGACAGTGAATTCCTGCGCGGAATCTGCTTCATTATCCCCGGCGGCTATTTGCAGGGCAGCAATGTGGTTGACGCTGCATATGTTTTGAGAAGCATTGTCGGGTGGATATTGCGACCCTTTCGGTGTTTGGAGTGGTGGTTCTGCGGGTAGCGGGGCCAGAGTCCCACCCTGTGTAGGGATTGCTTTTGGATATCCCACACGTCCTGGAATAGTGGTAAGTTAACATAACGGAAGGAGAAATTAGGGCTTACCTTATACTTTCTTTCCATTAGTTCTTCACACTATTCCAGGAGCCCACCTGTGATTTCTGTGTTTTTCGTGCAAGTGATGAAGAATTATATGAGGCCCGCCACACTTTCGCATCTCTGCGAGGATTTGAGAGTACTTCTGGTGTACATTGGTTGGTTTGTTCTTTAAAGTTGTTATAGAGGGTATTTTTGGCCTTTTTCCTTCTGCTTGTCTATGTGAATTCTGGATAACTGGGCTGGCAAAGTATATATGTAGCAGCTCAGTTCTGGGTTTTCTAACTCCACCTGCTGGTCAATGGACATAACTATCTCACACATCCTGGAATAGTGTGAAGAACTAATGGAAAGAAAATTATCAGGTAGGCCCTAATTTCCCCTTTGCAGTTACACACTTGACAATTTATGTTTACCCTTTATAGAATAGAGTCATAACGCATGTGTAAGTTGAAGTCTTATTGTAATCCGCTTAGAACTTATATTGGCTTTACTACTACTACTTATCATTTCTATAGCGCTACTAGATGTAGGCAGCGCTGTACACTTGAACATGAAGAGACAGTCCCTGCTCGACAGAGCTTGCAATCTAATTAGGACAGACAAACAAGAGAAGGGAATATTAAAGTGAAGATGATAAAATAAGGGTTCTGAACAAGTGTTAGGAGTTAAAAGCGGCATCAAAAAGGTGGGCTTTTAGCTTAGATTTGAAGATGGGCTTTAGTGGAGTATAAATTAAAATGTTAAGTGCAAATTAGTACCAATTACTGGCATTGCCAATTAAGTAATCATTACATGTGTAAGTGGTATTTTGTGTGTGCAGTTGTGCGGGTACAATTTATAGAATTAGAGGGATAATGCTTTATAAATAGGACCCAAACTTCCATTCACCAAAATCTTGTAACTCTGAAACACAACTCTATTTACTCCTATTTGAGGCTGGCAGAAGCATTGACATAGTCATACAGTTTCTATTATGTGTTTTCGGAATGTTGTGTGCTAGGGACAAAATAAAGGTTTATTTTAGTGATATTCTACGTTGTTTGGATGACTCTACGAACACAAGACCCTGGCTAAAGTTTTTTTTCCATGCAGAAGGTACTTTTAGAGGGCCAGTGTCCTTTGTCCTGCTGGCAAGATGCTTATCTTATGCTACATAATCAAAATTACTCACATGAACAGCCTCTGCCATTCAGATTGAGATTTTGAAGAGATTGCACATTTTGGTATTTTATAAATGTACCATTGAGGGAACCAGAACAGTGGCTTCTCCGAGGAACCCGCAGGGACAGGTCATTAATTGGCCTGATCAAATTACCCAAAACTTTTATGATCATTTCAAAGTTCTATATGCAGAGCGGCCCTCGTAGAGGATTTTTTTTAGAGAGAGCCTGCCTTCCTACACTGTGATAAGAAATTAACCCCTGTGACTGAGACTTGCCCTGAATAACCTATCTTGCAATTTTAAGGTGCTTTTGCCTTATATTCTACTGTTTTTTTGTTTTGTATAGATGAGAGTTTCAGTAGATTGATGCCAGTTTCTACACTGTCAGCAGATGCTGGCCGACCACTTAATGTACCCTTGCAGGTGAAGGAAATGCAGAAGGCAATTTAATTTTTGAAACCACATTCAGCTCCTGGAGTGGATGGATTCTTGGAGGAGTTCTTCAGACAGTTAGTGTCACCTCTTAGGTCATTTGATGGGTTATTATCAGGCAGTAATTGAGAAGAGGGAATTCTCCATTCATGATAATGTGGCCCTAGTAACCCTTCTTCCTAAGCCAGACAAGCCTCAAGAATAGGTGTACTGCTACTGCCCCATTTACCTGTTAAATGCAGCCATTAAGATCCTGACTCGCGTACTAGCCATGTGCAGTGGTGTACCAAGGGGGGGAGCGATGGGGGCGGTCTGCCCAGGGTGCACGCCGCTGGGGGGGGGGGGGGGTGCCGCGCGCCTGTCTGCTCCGCTTGTTCCGTGCTCCCTCTGCCCCGGAACAGGTTACTTCCTGTTCCGGGGCAGAGGGAGCATGGAACGAGCGAAGCAGACAGGTGCGTGGCACCCCCCCCCCCCCCCCAGCAGGTAAAAATGTACCCCGAGGGGTCCTTTTGCCGGGGTGGGGGGTCACCGGCGATCTGCCCCGGGTGTCAGCCACCCTAGGAACGCCACTGGCCATGTGTCTGGTTGCACACCTCCCAGATTTAATTGGGCCCACACGTGAGCTTTTTAAAAACTTGCCAATCAGTTCTTAACTTGAGGACAAGTCTCGTTGGCTATGTCACACTGCCAAGCTTTTGATGCTCTAGCTGTAGTGGTCAGTTTGGACGCAGCAAAAGCTTTTGATCAGGTTAGTGTTAGAGTGAGTACATTCAAACCCTTTATAGCTCTCCCAAGGCTCAGATTGGGAAGGATCTTTCCTCTTCACTTGGGAGAATAAGTCACTAACTGATTTGGGGATAACTTTGCCTGGGGATTTAACAATATTGTATTCCGTTAATATTCAACCTTTTCTTGAAGATACCCAATTGAAGTTGCACCTTTGGAAGACTTTCCCCTTGTTTCTCTGGGGTTCAATATAATTTTAGCCCGTAGGTGGTTATGTGCATTTCAGATACTCCCCGTCTTTCTTCAGCTGGCACAGTTGATATAAAATTATTATTATGGTTGGGTAAGAAACCTTGCATGGCGCTGGCACTGATCCAGACTCCTGCAGCCCATGGGGACCTCAGAATACTCAATATTAGAAATATTTAATAGTAGCCAGCAGTATGATTGTTACAGGGGAACAGAACATTTCTCCGCCACTTCCATTGAAATGCAATTGCTGTTCGGACAGCTTGTTGCTCGGGGTTCCTCTAGATCAGAGATCACCAGAGGGATACTCATATTTTTGTGGGGGGGGGGGTTCCAGCTGATGTGGGGCCTTAGTATCTATGTTCTATATATTTTGAGTGGATTATTTTGTTTGCTGTTGCTATGACTGATGAACATTAAATAAAGCTTTTTTCAAAAAACGCAGTTGTTTCCAGGGGTGCACTTGTCAGATTCTACACACCTCTGGAGCATGACCTCCAGGAGCTTTGGCACAGTACCCATTACTACATTCAGCTACAGAGCAGTGGAGATGGATGTGTCGTCGGTATCATTTCTTTGCAAAAGTTACTCCGTATTTGTCACTGTGTCCCGCCCTTGCGGAAATTGGAAGTTACATCAGAGGAGGACGGGACACAGGGAAGGACCCGCCCAAGGCGATCTGCCACTTTCACACTGAAGGCGCTGCGCTGCCGATTTTGAGATTTTTTTTTTAATGAAGGGGGTTGAATAGCAGACAGAAGGGAGCTGAGGGAAGAAGGTAGGTGGAGACGGGATTGAGGCGCTGGCGGCCAGGAGAGGGTGAGAGACCCCAGCGCTGGGCCCTCCTTGGTGTCCCGGGCACAGGGAATGTTGTCCCCCCCCCCCCCCCCCCGGCAGCCCTGTTAAACACAATTGGATTCAGCATGAGCTACTAAATCAATGTGCGTTGAAGTGCCATACAGCCTGTAGGTAAACAATGGGCTGTGCAGCATTTAGCATGCACTAAATCCGATAGAATTTGAGCTTGCAACACTTATCTGAATTATGCTGGATCCATTGCAGACACTCCAACTTCCAAATGATAGGTGTCCTCCAACTTCAACATGTTCGTGTTTTGCTTACTTCAGGGACAAAACATTTATCAATAAACTTTACCTACCTTCAAAACAGCATAATTTTCTGATATATTCAATGTCTTTTCAGTGAGTGCTGGTCACTTGCATTTTTTTTTGTTACATTTGTACCCTGCGCTTTCCCACTCATGGCAGGCTCAATGCGGCTTACATGGGGCAATGGAGGGTTAACTGACTTGCCCAGAGTCACAAGGAGCTGCCTGTGCCTAAAGTGGGAATCGAACTCAGTTCCCCAGGACCAAAGTCCACCACCCTAATCACTAGGCCACTCCTAGCAAGTGACTCCAGCACCACCTATGCACAATCATCAGTGCCTGCACTTAAATATTGCTTCATAATAATCCATCATGACTTCTACGTCCTGGTATCATCCGTTATCCTTTCCTTTAATGTTTATAGTCTCACGGATTACACCAATGGCCTCTCATGTTTCTCATACCTCACATTAACACTAGAGAATGAGACGGGGACAAAGTTTGTCTCCGTTCCCACCCCATCCCTGCAGGTTCTGTCTCCGTGCCCGCCTTGTGGGCTCTTTCCTCATCTGCAGAAGCCTCAAACACATGATTTTATATTTAAATCTTTTTATTAAAATTTAAAAAGGAACAATATGCTGTGCAACTGTTGTGTATAAATTACAAATAGAGAACAATAATAACAGTGAACAGCTATAATAACCCTCCTTCCCACCACCACCCTCTACCCTTCCAACCCCAACAATAGGTGATTTCTATTACACCAAGGAATCCTAATTCACACTGTTAAAATGTCCAGGGGTATAAAATACAACCTGTTCTATATGTCCTATAAAGCACTGTTATGTTTTTTTAATCTGTGGATAAATAAGAAATCATCAACAATCTCAGGATTCAATCTAGCTCTCCTGTCTTCCACAGTCCTTTCTGGAATAGAAGTTGTCTCCTTAGAAGATGTGCTGGTAGCAGGATGTACAGGATCTCCTAAGCATATTTTGCTAGTTGTGGCCAGTATGTTTGCTTGTTTTTCCAAAAAATCAAAATATCTTTGTAGGCATCACTTAAACATAAATAACAAGGCATCACTTAAACATAACAGTCCAGTTCATTAACAGGCTTCAAAGTAGAAAATGACACAGGGACAAAGTTTGTCCCCTGTCCCGGTGGGCTCTGTCCCCATCCCCGTGTCATTCTCTAATTAACACTATCTGCTTTTGTCTCGCCTATAATGTAAACCACACTGAACCCTGGAAAGAGGATATTAGCGGTGTACAAGAATGTGGGAACTACAAATTCTGATGTTGGTTTGGTTCCAGAGTCCTTGATACTATGCTTGAAAAGAAATCTAACATAATAAATTACATTCTGCCAGTGTTCCAGAAATGTTAAGATCAGGTTATTGAGAGACTTCTCACCTGCTGTGTACAGCTTCATAAACCAAAAGAGCACACTGATCTGACATGAAGAGGCATCAAATATAGCTTTAGAAATTCTCTCGGGATGATGAAAGGTCAAACCTTCCCTGTAGTTCAAAACAGGAACAGCAGTATCCAAAAGTTTTCCTCTGCTTCTGCTGCCTTCATACGATTTTTCTTCTCAATACAGATTCAGTTTGCCTGCTTACTTGGGGGGAGAGGACAAGTAGCCTGCTATGCCATGAGCCCCTGGATTCTATAAAGTTGTGTGCCCACATTTCTGAGTAGCCTGCAAATTTTGATGTGCAAGTTCCTTTCTGAAGGAATAGATCAAACATGAGCAATAGGCAATTATAGCAGTAAAAATATTCAAATAACAATACGAAGTCTAGCATAGTATACTAATTACAACGTCAACACAATACGTAATAAAACATTTTAATAGACAGCGTAGGGTATAAGCAAAGATGGAACATATAGCTAGGTAAGACTCATTTAAAGAAAGTTGCACATGAGGTCAGAGAGGTGATTAAATATCTCACCTAGGATAGGAGTGGATAAATATGTCCTACAGCAGTGTGTGCAGCCCGTGTCACTCGTGTGTGTGAGTGAGACTAACAAGTTACTTTTTCCATTAAAGGCCTGGTTGAAGAGACAATCTTTTACCTGCTTCCTGAAGTAGAGATAGTCTTGTGTTAAGCGGAGCCTTCATTCCAGAGTGTGGGGGGCTACTCCAGAGAAGGCTGTGTGTGTGGTAATTGGCCTTAAATACCAATAATAGCCCTTATTGGTGTTAATTGGTACTAGTGTGTAGTTACATGAGTAACTGCACAGGCTCTGTTCTATAAAATGGCACCTAAACTAGAAAGGGGGCGTGCACATGGGTGTGTCTTCCAGTCTCAGGGGGTAAGTTATAGACTACTATTGCTTATACTTTCGACGTGACCATATACACCAGCCTTTGTCATGGTGTAAGTGCTTGCGCTAGTGTCGGTGTTTATTTTTGATACACGTTAAGGCCCCCTTTTACCACAGCGAGTAAAAGGCTGTCTTTTTATATCTCGACAAGAAATGGCTGTGTGGTAAAGTGAACCAGTTTCCCGTGGCAATTTTGGGGGAAGCACTTACACCATCCATTGAGGTGGCGGTAAGGGCTCCAGCGCTAACCTGGTGGGAACTGGGCATTGAGCCGTGCCTGCCCGATTACCGCCGAGTAAGCACCAGTGCTACAAGAATAGAAAAGATTTTTGTAGTGCTGGCAATGGCGCATGCTGGGGGTGGGAACTACCGCTGGGCTTCTGCAGTAGCCCGGGGGTAGTTCTGGATTGGTGCATGGCAAGCTGATTGCTGCATACCAGCCTTTTAGTAAAAGGGCCCCAAAGTCCAACTTACGCTCTATTCTATAATGGCAATTTTGCACGCAACTGCTGTTATAGAATTTGAGCTTAGCACCTAATTTTTGCCATATTTTAACCCAATCTTTTCCTCCAATCCTTGAGCTCAATGTTAGATAAAAATGGCTTTCTCCACTACATCTTCACCAATGATATCTCAGTATTAATCCCCATACAATCAATTCTCAAAATAGACATATCTAGGGTCCAAAAATATCTCAGCCTATTAGAAAAATGGATGTATGTACATGGGCTAAAACTCAATACCGAAAACCCCAAATTTTTGTGCTTCAATACTAAACCACACCAAATCCCTAAGTCAATTAACATTAGCCAAGCAAACTTCAATCTCCTTCGTACCATTAAACTTTTAGGAGTTCAAATCGACAGTGCTCACCCTCCCTGGAAGCACAAGTCAACACGCTGACCAAAATATGTTTCTACCTAAAGAAAAAGCTCTGTACAATTTGGAAGTACTTTGAAATTAACCAATACGAATGTCTGGTACGTGCGCTGGTACTATTATCACTTGACTAATACAATCTAATATACCCAGGCTGCACAAAAACCTTACTCGAGATTTCAAACCATTCAAAATACAGCAATCAGACTAATCTTCAGGTTATCAAAATTCAATAGTGTCTCCCCCAGGGCCGTGCCTAGGGTCTCTGGCGCCCCCCTGCAGACTATCAGTTGGCGCCCCCCCCCCCCCATGAAAATGATCGCTCACCACTTGCCACACTGAAAGGAATTGTCAGCAATATTCTTAGAAACAAATTGCTATACATTGCAAAATAAGATAGCAGATGTAAATTCTCAAAGTGGACATATTCCAAACGCTAAAATGAAAATAAAATAATTTTTTTCTACCTTTGTTGTCTGGTGACTTTCTTTTTTCAATCATGCTGGTCCAGTATCTGATTCTGCTGCTATCTGTCCTCTTAACTCCATTTCCAGGGCTTCCTTTCCATTTATTTCTTTACTTTTCTCCTTTCTTCTTCATTTCTTGCTCTATATCCATTTCCAGCAATTTCTCCTCTCTCCCTGGGTCCTGCCCTCCCATCCATGTCCATTCTTGTCCCTCTCTGCCCTTCCCTCCTCCATCCATAGCCAGCAATCCTCCTCTCTCCCCTCCCCTCCCCTCCATTTCCAGCAATTTGTCCTCTCCCTGGGCCCCCATGTCCATCCTTGTCCCTCTCTGCCCTTCCCTCCTCCATCCATAGCCAGCAATCCTCTCTCCCCTCCCCTTCCAGCAATTTGTCCTCTCCCTGGGCCCTGCCCTCCCATCCATGCCGCTCTGCCCTCCCATCCATGCCTCTCTGCCCTTCCCTCCGCACCCTGGGGCCTTTAAATCTTTTACTTCCGGTCGCAGCAGCGTCAGTGAAAGCGGAGCACTGCCGACGTCTCCCTTCCCTTTGCGCTCTTGGTTCCCTCAGTGTTCGCCTTCTTCTGACGTCAGAAGAAGGCGGGACACTGAGGGAACCAACGAGTGCAAGGGAAGGGAGACGTCGGCAGCAGTGGCGTAGCTAGGGTAGTTGACACCCGGGCCGGTCATTGTTTAACACCCCCCCCCCCCCAAATCCAGTACTAGGCATACCGAGAATACAAAACACTCACGACCTATAGAGCAATTTTACCATACCATAAGCAATCGTTTCTACGAGTCACACAAGGAAAAGGAAAGCATCTTAAGCACTACAGTGAGCAATAGAACATCAATTCACCTATTATAAAACGAAACCAGACAGAATAGTACAGATCGTCAATCCTGCATAGTCAATGCCAACTGAAAGCCATGTCTTTTTCACAAACACAGATACACCCTAATCCACTATAGAATAAGTAATCATAAACTTTCTATTTAGACAAAAATTAAACTGAACCCCCGATACCAGACTCTGCATACAATGCAACACCACAGAAACAGAAAATGTCCCCTAGTACTGTGCAAAATATAAAGACAGCAGATGTAAATTTGAAAAAACTAACAAATACCAATCACCACTTTACAAATTAACAAATAGAAATAAAACAAATACAGAAAATAAAATAATACCATTTTATTGGACTAATACATTTAGCTTCCAGAGGTCAAAATCTCCTTCCTCTGGTCAGTACAGTATAGTGCTGTTACAGTATCCTATCCTGACCTGAGGAAGGGGGTTTTGTTCTCTGAAAGTTAAGTCAAAATGTATTAAAATTAGTCCAATAAAAAGATTACCTTATTTACATGTTCTATTTATAAACATTTATTAACACAGCTAAAATACTATATCCTAAAGCAAAATAATAAAAATATATACAGTGGTGGAAATAAGTATTTGATCCCTTGCTGATTTTGTAAGTTTGCCCACTGACAAAGACATGAGCAGCCCATAATTGAAGGGTAGGTTATTGGTAACAGTGAGAGATAGCACATCACAAATTAAATCCGGAAAATCACATTGTGGAAAGTATATGAATTTATTTGCATTCTGCAGAGGGAAATAAGTATTTAATCCCTCTGGCAAACAAGACCTAATACTTGGTGGCAAAACCCTTGTTGGCAAGCACAGCGGTCAGACGTCTTCTGTAGTTGATGATGAGGTTTGCACACATGTCAGGAGGAATTTTGGTCCACTCCTCTTTGCAGATCATCTCTAAATCATTAAGAGTTCTGGGCTGTCGCTTGGCAACTCGCAGCTTCAGCTCCCTCCATAAGTTTTCAATGGGATTAAGGTCTGGTGACTGGCTAGGCCACTCCATGACCCTAATGTGCTTCTTCCTGAGCCACTCCTTTGTTGCCTTGGCTGTATGTTTTGGGTCATTGTCGTGCTGGAAGACCCAGCCACGACCCATTTTTAAGGCCCTGGCGGAGGGAAGGAGGTTGTCACTCAGAATTGTACGGTACATGGCCCCATCCATTCTCCCATTGATGCGGTGAAGTAGTCCTGTGCCCTTAGCAGAGAAACACCCCCAAAACATAACATTTCCACCTCCATGCTTGACAGTGGGGACGGTGTTCTTTGGGTCATAGGCAGCATTTCTCTTCCTCCAAACACGGCGAGTTGAGTTCATGCCAAAGAGCTCAATTTTTGTCTCATCTGACCACAGCACCTTCTCCCAATCACTCTCGGCATCATCCAGGTGTTCACTGGCAAACTTCAGACGGGCCGTCACATGTGCCTTCCGGAGCAGGGGGACCTTGCGGGCACTGCAGGATTGCAATCCGTTATGTCGTAATGTGTTACCAATGGTTTTCGTGGTGACAGTGGTCCCAGCTGCCTTGAGATCATTGACAAGTTCCCCCCTTGTAGTTGTAGGCTGATTTCTAACCTTCCTCATGATCAAGGATACCCCACGAGGTGAGATTTTGCGTGGAGCCCCAGATCTTTGTCGATTGACAGTCATTTTGTACTTCTTCCATTTTCTTACTATGGCACCAACAGTTGTCTCCTTCTCGCCCAGCGTCTTACTGATGGTTTTGTAGCCCATTCCAGCCTTGTGCAGGTGTATGATCTTGTCCCTGACATCCTTAGACAGCTCCTTGCTCTTGGCCATTTTGTAGAGGTTAGAGTCTGACTGATTCACTGAGTCTGTGGACAGGTGTCTTTCATACAGGTGACCATTGCCGACAGCTGTCTGTCATGCAGGTAACGAGTTGATTTGGAGCATCTACCTGGTCTGTAGGGGCCAGATCTCTTACTGGTTGGTGGGGGATCAAATACTTATTTCCCTCTGCAGAATGCAAATAAATTCATATACTTTCCACAATGTGATTTTCCGGATTTAATTTGTGATGTGCTATCTCTCACTGTTACCAATAACCTACCCTTCAATTATGGGCTGCTCATGTCTTTGTCAGTGGGCAAACTTACAAAATCAGCAAGGGATCAAATACTTATTTCCACCACTGTATATTTACAGTTTGTTGTCTTTGGTTTCTGCTTTCCTCATCTTCTTTTCACCGTCTTCCTTCCATCCAGCATCTGTCTTCGCTCTCTCTCTGCCATCCAGTGTCTGCCCTCTCTAATGTCCCTTCCATCCACATCTGCCCTCTATTTCTGCCCCTTCCATCCACCATCTGCCCCAGTCTGCCATCTCTCTCTCCCCCTTCCATCCACCATCTCCCCTCTCTCCTTTCCCTCTAGCATTTGCCCTCTATCTCTGCCCCCTTCCATCCACTGTCTGCTCTTTCACTCCCTTCTATCCACTGTCTGCCCTTTCTCTCTGCTCCTTCGATTCACCATTTGCCCTGTCTCTTTCCCCCTCCCATCCATTCAGGGTCTGCCCTCCCTCTCACTCCCCATTCCATCCAGGATCTATCCCCCCTCTCTCACTGCCCCCTCTTTTCGGCTCCCAGTTCCCACCTGCGGCTGCCCCTAGTTCCAGATCCATTGATTCTCCCATCCACCCCTGCCCCAGGCATGACCCCATTCTCCCTCCTGCTCACTTTTCAGACCCCAGTTCCAGCTCCATGCCCCTTCTCCCATCTGTCTCCCACCCAGTCCCTTCTGCCCATCCGAGTCCCCCTCACCCCATCTGTCTCCCACCCAGTCCCTTCTGCTATCCGAGTCCTCCCCCCCCACCTTCACGGTCACCCCATCTGTCCCCCACCCTCACCCTGCCTCGTCTTCTCCCTGCCACCCGTCTTTAAAAAGAAATTGCCGACGCGATAGCGAGCGCAGCACCCCGTGTGCAAGTAAAAGAAGCGAATCCGATCATCTCATTGGGCCTTCCTTCACTGTCCCACCCTAGAGGAAATAGGAAGTTGCGTCAGAGGAGGGCGGGACAGTGAGGGAAGGCCCAATGAGATGATCGGATCCGCTTCTTTTACTTGCACACGAGGTGCTGCGCTCGCTCGGCAAATAAATTTAAAGGGCTGGTGCAGGAGGGGGGGGAGGGTGCCAGGATGAAGAGCAGCGGGAGCGGCGGCACCCCCCTCTCTGGTGCCAAAAGATTTAAAGTCCTCGGCGGGGCGAGGGTAAGCACCGCGGCGGCGCCCTCCAGAGGTGGGCGCCCCCCTGCGGCACTTACCTCGCTTACCGCATCGGCACGGCCCTGGTCTCCCCTTCCTACATCAAACTACAGTGGCTCCCCAATGAGGCGAGAGTATTGTTCAAGCTGGCCTGCTTCCTCTTTAAAACACTGGAAAGACTGATCCCCAGCTATCTACTAGCTCATTTCTGCTTTGCAACCTCAACCAGATCAAGGAGAAAAGAAGCCACCAAATTCTTCACTTTCCCCTCATCTAAGGGCACTTTTCAACAAATCTCTTGCCATTCAAGCTGCCAGACTTTGGAAAGTCATTGCAGGACTGTATTCCCCTACACAATCTTACCTCAAGTTCTGAAAAAAAAAGATTAAAACTTTCTTATTTAAGAAATACGTATTGTAGCTAGATTTCTGTCAAGCCCAGAACAACAGCTGTAATTATTAGAAGAATGTTCTGATCTCCTTACCCCTACCAAAAGTTTGTAAACCACTAACAACTGAAAAGGTGTTAGCGGGATGTAAGTCCAAAATGTAATGTAATGTGTATTGTTATTTAACTATGTTTATTGCTATAATTGTTTCTTTCCTGTGTTGAGCTGATTCTTGCTGTGCACCAAGACAGCAAATAAAGCCAAAGAAGGAAAGAGTAAGGAAGCTATATTGGCAGTGAACATTGGGGACCAATTCAGTATTAGCACCTGCAATATTTTTTTTTTTTGGGGGGGGGAGAACTACCCAAACTACACATGTTTCCCAATAACCCAAGCACCCCAATATTTATTTAAAAGACTTAAAAGTGAAGCAGAACCGAGGAGGTTTAATTGACAAGAGATGGCATCATGTGCCAAGGTTGAAGCCATAGCTGCCATCTTGATACACTCAAACCAAAGCGAGCTATTTGTCCATGCCAGGCCAAAAATAGATGGTCTGTATTTCTAATAAGTGTTTGCTATTGGTTTGGGGTGACTCAGTATGGTGGTAAGCTCTGCCTACTGGCTTCAGACCAGATAATGGGCCAGGCATGCTCCCATTGTATCCTGTCAATTAAGCCTCCTTGAGCAGAATCATTGTATTTACAATACTGGCTGGTTGTTACTCAGAGAGTGCAACATGTCACTTTAATATATGCATTTTACTTTTTTCAAAGAGCTTTACTCTGAAGATAGTGAAATACAACAGTAGCAGTTCAACAACAGCCCCCAAACCATCTCCCATCCAGGAATGCAGCAGTGCCACTCATGATTGAAAGCCCTGATCTGGAACAGTTCTCCATGATATATATATATATATATATACAGTGGGGGAAATAAGTATTTGATCCCTTGCTGATTTTGTAAGTTTGCCCACTGACAAAGACATGAGCAGCCCATAATTGAAGGGTAGGTTATTGGTAACAGTGAGAGATAGCACATCACAAATTAAATCCGGAAAATCACATTGTGGAAAGTATATGAATTTATTTGCATTCTGCAGAGGGAAATAAGTATTTAATCCCTCTGGCAAACAAGACCTAATACTTGGTGGCAAAACCCTTGTTGGCAAGCACAGCGGTCAGACGTCTTCTGTAGTTGATGATGAGGTTTGCACACATGTCAGGAGGAATTTTGGTCCACTCCTCTTTGCAGATCATCTCTAAATCATTAAGAGTTCTGGGCTGTCGCTTGGCAACTCGCAGCTTCAGCTCCCTCCATAAGTTTTCAATGGGATTAAGGTCTGGTGACTGGCTAGGCCACTCCATGACCCTAATGTGCTTCTTCCTGAGCCACTCCTTTGTTGCCTTGGCTGTATGTTTTGGGTCATTGTCGTGCTGGAAGACCCAGCCACGACCCATTTTTAAGGCCCTGGCGGAGGGAAGGAGGTTGTCACTCAGAATTGTACGGTACATGGCCCCATCCATTCTCCCATTGATGCGGTGAAGTAGTCCTGTGCCCTTAGCAGAGAAACACCCCCAAAACATAACATTTCCACCTCCATGCTTGACAGTGGGGACGGTGTTCTTTGGGTCATAGGCAGCATTTCTCTTCCTCCAAACACGGCGAGTTGAGTTCATGCCAAAGAGCTCAATTTTTGTCTCATCTGACCACAGCACCTTCTCCCAATCACTCTCGGCATCATCCAGGTGTTCACTGGCAAACTTCAGACGGGCCGTCACATGTGCCTTCCGGAGCAGGGGGACCTTGCGGGCACTGCAGGATTGCAATCCGTTATGTCGTAATGTGTTACCAATGGTTTTCGTGGTGACAGTGGTCCCAGCTGCCTTGAGATCATTGACAAGTTCCCCCTTGTAGTTGTAGGCTGATTTCTAACCTTCCTCATGATCAAGGATACCCCACGAGGTGAGATTTTGCGTGGAGCCCCAGATCTTTGTCGATTGACAGTCATTTTGTACTTCTTCCATTTTCTTACTATGGCACCAACAGTTGTCTCCTTCTCGCCCAGCGTCTTACTGATGGTTTTGTAGCCCATTCCAGCCTTGTGCAGGTGTATGATCTTGTCCCTGACATCCTTAGACAGCTCCTTGCTCTTGGCCATTTTGTAGAGGTTAGAGTCTGACTGATTCACTGAGTCTGTGGACAGGTGTCTTTCATACAGGTGACCATTGCCGACAGCTGTCTGTCATGCAGGTAACGAGTTGATTTGGAGCATCTACCTGGTCTGTAGGGGCCAGATCTCTTACTGGTTGGTGGGGGATCAAATACTTATTTCCCTCTGCAGAATGCAAATAAATTCATATACTTTCCACAATGTGATTTTCCGGATTTAATTTGTGATGTGCTATCTCTCACTGTTACCAATAACCTACCCTTCAATTATGGGCTGCTCATGTCTTTGTCAGTGGGCAAACTTACAAAATCAGCAAGGGATCAAATACTTATTTCCCCCACTGTATATATATATACTAGTAAAAAGGGCCTGTTTCTGACACAAATGAAACAGGCGCTAGCAAGGTTTTCCTCAGCTCCCCCGCAGCCACCCATGTCCAGCCACTCATGCAGCCACTCATGTCCAGTGACCCTCCTCTCCCCCTGCGCCCACTGCAGCCACTTATGTCCAGCGACCCTCCTCTGGACATGGATCAGCTGTGAGGCATGTTTTTTTTTGTTCCCCCGGGTTCTGAAGTTGACATCTTAATGGCTATGGTGATGTCAGCCTTATCTACAGAGCCTAGCAGACCAACTCGGAATGAGCCACGGTCCCAGGTAGCAAGTCAGAACGTTGGAGGTGAGAATTATTATATAGTATGTATGTATATATATATATATATATATATATATATATAGCCAAATTTTATAAAGGGTAACTTATCGTCCATGCTGCATTCAGTCAATTTAGACATTTGAAAAACAAAAAGTCCAGTTTTGGAGAATTTGAGACAAAGATGACAGGGATTGTTTCCAAGACTGTGCCAATGGCAGTTTTCCAACTGGCAATAAAGTACATTGCCAACTTCTAATGGTCAACCTTAATCTCCAAAGGTTTGAAATGTAATAGTGTAATAGACAGTATTCTGCCCATTGAGGGTAAGGCTTGTGTATTATTTGTTGTACTAGATCCAAAATAGATGTCCAGTAGGGCTGAACCTTAGGGCAAGTCCACCAAATATGATGAAAGGTTCCCCGACCTTCACAGTTTCTCCAACTGGGTCTGAGGATCCATCTTGAGTAACTGCTCAGGAGTATAATACCAGTGATAACATCTTTTAAAACCACTCTCCAATTAGGTTACTAGTTATAGAGATCTTGAACGGGTACAGTATTAACTTTCATTGCTCTAGTTTTTCTTTCTGTAGCAGCTAAGGCATTTAATTCAATTTCTACTCATGTACATTTCAGTGTCATGCAAAACGTATATATGATGTTCATGGTAGCTATTAAGACTTCTGTTATCCTTTAATACACACCCCACCACACCAACACAGAACTACTTTCACTTATTATACATGAAGTTTCTTGCATGGTGAGGTCTTGTAATGCCAGACACCGGGGCTATTTGAAAGAAGAAAAGGATGCCCCCCCCCCCCCCCCCCGCCACTTAAACTAATCAGGAGGCTGGACTCAATGGACCTTTGACTCAGTATGGCACATCTTACTTGAACCCACACTCCTAGCTAATACGGTACAATGCTGATTAGCCGGACTCTCCTGGGCGGGGGGGGGGGGTGGTGGTCTGGATAATCATAAATCAGGATAATCGGACAAGCTTTACTTCCACTGGGTCTTTCCACAGATGGGATGAACTGCCGAAACCTATGAAAAATTAAAATTGCTCACTAGAAGGATATGGTACAGTCTGGAGCTGGATAGGAAGAAGGCCTCACGAAGATCCGCTGGGCAGCACGTGCCTCATATTGACACACATACACGTAGCCTGCCTCCCTCCTCTTCCTGCGATGCCGCAAAATGGTGGTGCCCAGCCCTGCCCAGTGTAACCACAAGGTAGGGGGGACTGGACCAACAGGGACCCCTTGCTGGGGGACTGGGGGGGGGGGGGGGCTGGAGACCCACTGGATCTCCAGCCCTCCCTGAACCTGGGGGGAGGGGATCGTCGGGAGGATCAGAGGTCCAGCTGACCTCCAGCTCCCCTGTCGATGAGGGGGGGGAGGGGTTGGTTGGTCGCCCACTAGGCCACCAGGGACCCTTTGATGGGGGAGTTAGCAGGGGCTAGAGACCCACCAGATCTCCAGCCCTCCCTGAACCTAGGGGGGATCATCAGGGGGACCGGAGGTCCACCGGCCCTCCAGCCCCCGTTGCTTGGGGTAGAGGTAGTTGGGCCTGGTGGTCCCATGGACCTCCAGCCCCTGTGTTTGACAGGTTTGGTCTTTTGACAGCCCAGACCTGTCAAACAAGTGTGGGAGGATTGTGCTGAGTGCATGCTCAGGCACAATTCTCCCGCACTTCTACCCCATGATCAGAGATAATTGCGTGCTTAAATTTGCATGCAATTATCTCTGATCATAGGTCTAATAACGCCCCACACTGTTCCAGCGCTATTTTTGGAGCGCTGTTTGGAACAGCGTGGGGTTTTGATCATCTGTCTGTGAGTGAAGAAACATTTTCTCTGATTGGTTTTAAATTTACTACTTTGTAGCTTCATTCCATGCCCCCTAGTCCTAGTATTTTTGGAAAGAGTAAACAAACGATTCAGGTCGTTCCACTCCACTCATCCTATATAATAATTCTCACCTCCAACGTTCTGTGCTTGGGACCGTGGCTCCTTGGCTGGAGGTGGTCTGTGAGGCAGACACGCACTGACGTCACTGACGTCAAAACAGCTGATTGCAAGGCAAGGGGAGGAGTAGGGAAACACGCCTCGGAATCAGCTGTCACCCCCCCCCCCCCCCGCGCTATGGCCCCCTCGAAACCCACCCCCTCCCGCGAACCTGTCGATCCCCCCCCCCCCGCCGGAACGCCGAAAACTGCCGCCGCCGTTGTTGTACTACCTTCCCTTCCCGTAGGTTGTTGAATCATCTTACAAAGTTTAACTCCGTGCGTCTCAGTTTTCGGCGTTCCGGCGGGGGGGGGGGATCGACAGGTTCGCGGGAGGGGGTGGAAGAAAAAAAAAACGCATGTTGGGGGGAGAGAAGAGGGTGGCCAACCACAGCATGGATGCGAGCGGGGGGGGGGGGGAAGAGGCCGGCCCAGGCTGGCACATGGGAGAGGGAGGAGCATGGATGCGAGGGGGGGGGGGTCATGGAAGGGAGAGAGGGGACTTGCTGGAAAAGGATGAATGGAGGCGGCAGGGGACAGAGGAGCATGGATGGCCATGGATTGGGAGGGCAGGCCTCAGGGAGAGAGGGCAATTGCTGGATAGGGAAAATGGAGGGGCCAGGTGACAGATGAGCATGGATGGGCATGGATTGGAAGGGCAGGACTCAGGGAGAGGGGAATTGCTGGATAGGGATGAATGGAGGGGACAGATGGGCATGGATGCATATGGATTGCAGGGCAGGCCTCAGGCAGAGAGGGGAAATGCTGGATAGGGAAAAATGGAGGGGCCAGGTGACAGATGAGCATGGATGGGCATGGATTGGAAGGGCAGGACTCAGGGAGAGGGGAATTGCTGGATAGGGATGAATGGAGGGGACAGATGGGCATGGATGGATATGGATTGCAGGGCAGGCCTCAGGCAGAGAGGGGAAATGCTGGATAGGGAAAAATGGAGGGGCCAGGTGACAGATGAGCATGGATGGGCATGGATTGGAAGGGCAGGACTCAGGGAGAGGGGAATTGCTAGATAGGGATGAATGGAGGGGACAGATGGGCATGGATGGATATGGATTGCAGGGCAGGCCTCAGGCAGAGAGGGGAAATGCTGGATAGGGAAAAATGGAGGGGCCAGGTGACAGAGGAGCATGGATGGGCATGGATTGGAAGGGCAGGACTCAGGGAGAGGGGAATTGCTGGATAGGGATGAATGGAGGGGACAGATGGGCATGGATGGATATGGATTGCAGGGCAGGCCTCAGGCAGAGAGGGGAAATGCTGGATAGGGAAAAATGGAGGGGCCAGGTGACAGAGGAGCATGGATGGGCATGGATTGGAAGGGCAGGACTCAGGGAGAGGGGAATTGCTGGATAGGGATGAATGGAGGGGACAGATGGGCATGGATGGATATGGATTGCAGGGCAGGCCTCAGGCAGAGAGGGGAATTGCTGGATAGGGATGAATGGAGGGGCCAGGTGACAGAGGAGCATGGATTGGACTCACACTTTCACTCTGACTCTCAAACAGTCACTCTCACATACACTCTCCCAAACATACACACTCCGAGGAAAACCTTGCTAGCGCCCGTTTCATTTGTGTCAGAAACGGGCCTTTTTTACTAGTTATTTTATAAAACTCTATCATATCTCCCCTAAGCCATCTTTTCTCCAAGCTGAAGAGCCCTAGCCGCTTCAGCCTTTCCTCATAGGGAAGTCGTCCCATCCCCTTTATCATTGTTGTCACCCTTTACTTTATCATTTCTAATTCCACTGTATCATTTTTGAGATGCGGTGACCAGAATTGAACACAGTATTCGAGGTGCGGTGGCACCATGGAGCCTGAATAAAGGAATGCAGAATTAAAAGTGAAACTTAGCACTTTTGGCTGGTTATCTTTTTAGAGTACCAACCAGCAAACACTGGCTGCTATCGCCATCTGCTGTACAGTTGCATTGGAAGGAAATGACAGAGGGCAGTCATGTAATCACTAAGGAAGAAAAATGTGGTTCTGATGATATGATACTGCTGCACAAATGTAGTTTCCCCGAATATATTTAGGCTGCTTTGTTTTGTCCAGGTAATTAAGCTCAATTTTTTTCCTACTCATCCATTTTGTTTGTCAGTCTTGTGCAATCCAGCAACTGCTGTGAATGAAGGTCTGTATATTTCCTTGAAACATTTCATTTTGAAAGCCGCCTTAACGGTTTACTCTGATGAGTGTCTGTGCGGGGGAGGAGGGGAGGTAAATTGTTGTCATTCCTCCTCCCTTGTTTCTTTTTTTTTTTTATTTTGTAATTGTGTGATTTTTGTTTTTGCATATCCTAATTTTCATGTGTTAGGCCCCAGCCACCTTTCAGTGGGAACTGTCTGGTTTAATGATGTATTTAAAACTGAACGTTCCCAATGTGGGGCTGTAAAGTGGCAGATCCCAAGGTCAGTTTAAGGACACGCTGCCAGCAGATGCTGCACGGCTCTGTCTTGTACTATCCGTTTCACATCCTTCGGAATCGGGGAAAAATAGGCAGAACGGCTCCGAGCGTAATTCGTGGGTTTTTACTCACGGCGAGACCCGTTCCAGGAGCCCGAAGCCCGGAGGTTACCGGGGGGGGGGGGGGGGGGGGGGAGTTTCCCGGGGAAGGAAAGGGCTGCAACTGGACGGTACCAGGGACATAGATGTGATGGTGACGTAGCTAGTGTGTGTAAAGTCCTGAGTTTGGAGCAAATCGCCGCATATAAGGAAAGGGGACACAGAGTTGCTGGTGATGCAGATCTGCCGTGTATAAGGCGAGAACACAGGGCTGAACGGATCTTCAGTGCACTGAGAGGGGGATGACGGAGGAAGGAGGCACAAGACTGCTTTTGAGGGGAGTGATAGGTGAGCAGATCTTCATGTTGGGCAGACTAGATGGACCGTGCAGGTCTTTTTCTGCCGTCATCTACTATGTTACTATAACGGAGGTGATAATGTAGCAGATATTTATGAGGAAGGGGGTTGATAGCGGAGCAGATCTTCTGTGAATAAAGAGAGGTGGGATAAGGGTTGCTAGTGAAACAAATCTTCAGTGTATAAGGGAGTGTTGAGAATCGGTGCACAAGGAAGGGGGTGATAGTGTATATGGGGGTGTTTGTTGAGAGTGAAATAAGATATTCCTTAATATAAGGAGGGGGTGAGAGTGGAGTAGATCTTCGGTGTATGAGTTGGGGGGGGGGGGGGGGTTAAGAGTGGAGTGTATAAGGAGAGGAGAAGGGTGGGTTGAAAGTGGAGCAGATCTTTAGTATTTAAGGGGGGATCGGGGCTAATGTGGGCGTGGGTCCTCCGGCCCTAGTTGGTGGCCACAGCCCCCGCTCTCCACGGACTTCCTGCAGGTTCTTCCCGTGCGGTTCTGTTGCAGCCGACCCAGGCTCCGCCCCCCGGAGCTTCCGGAGCGCCGCCAGCAAGCTCAGGACGGACCCGGCGGAGGTTGTGAGTGATGAGGCCGGGGAGAGCGAAGCAGCCGAACCATCATGACGGAAAGCAACGGGACGGTGGCGGAAAGCCCCAGAGCCGGCGGCCGAGAAGTCAAGGTCGTGATCGTGGGCGACGGGGGCTGCGGCAAAACGTCTCTGCTCATGGTCTACGCCAAAGGAGCCTTCCCCGAGGTGAGCAGCATCTCGCTCGTGTCGTGGGACACATGTACTGTCACTGCGCCCAGTGTGGCGCTCTTTCGTCTGCGCGCGTTAAATACAGGGACTGCGCAGTGCTGATGCTGCACAGGTTGTTAGTAATGTATTACATTTTTTTAACATTATAAATGCAGACAGTGCTGATCCCACACGTTAACAGAGTATATATATATATATAGTGTTCAATGCTGATCTTTCACCTCCACCATTTAAAAAAAAGTATCTATAGAAATATAGATAACGCTGATCCTGAACCTTCACCCCAGTACGTTAAAGGACTTTTATACTTGAAAAGCAAGTTGCGTTTGTCTTTGTTGTCTTTTTTTAAGCCATGTTTGTTCTCAGTGAAGCACTGAACCTAAATCTAGCGTGGTGTCCCTAGTACAGAGGATATGGGGTGGGGTGGGGTGGGGGGGGGGAGAGCTTCAAGCTGCCCGTCCAAAGCAGCGAAGTCCTGGCAGATCTCACCTAGACGGCTGTAAAGGAGATGCCTGGGGCGTATGAGGAGCCGCTGGGCAGTGCCAGGAAGTACCGGGGGAGGTTGCACATCTTCCTCCCTTGTGATGAAACAGTAAGGCCTCCAGCCCTGGGGCTTTTTTTTTTTTTATAAATAGGGGTTGGGGTTAGATATCTTTCTGCTGTGCGGTGGGTTTATTTCCTGCTTCTTAGCTCTTTAGAAAATCTTCACGGAACAAGCTTCATCAAAATGGTGCTAAATGAAAAGTTAAAACATTTGCACTAAAGATGTATATATATTTTTTTTTTATTTTTTTTTACTGTGTACATTTGTGGTTTTAGAAGGGCTTGTTGAAAAGACGAAGCCCTGGGTGCTTCACATGAAGGCTATACCCTATCTTTTGTACTGTAGTGACTATGAATATTTGACACAATTTCCGGACTTTGTACTGTTTTCCAAGGGTTAAACTGAATAAAGCTGCGTAAATGCATATTTTACTCATAGTTTTTTTGTTTTTTTTTTTAACAGCAATACGCACCTTCAGTGTTTGAGAAGTATACTAGCAGTATTACACTGAGTAACAAGGAAGTCATTCTTCATCTGTATGACACTGCAGGTAAAGAGCATTTGGGCTTATTTGTGTCCGACTGGATCTTTCACATTCCAGGCCAAGCAGTCCACAAGGGAGCCAGATAGGGCTGGTGGGGCCACCAGAGAGGGAGAGACCAGACATTATAAAGCAACTGAACGTGAATACTGTAGGCACAAAGAGAAGCCTTTCACTGGCCCTAGTGATCAGTTTTCTTTTTTTTTTTTCTCTTAACTATGCCAAGACAAGGAGAAGTGTTTGTAGCATCGTAAACTTACACCTTCAAGGTTACTGTTCTGGAATGAGGACCGGTGGGACCGGTAATGATATCACAAGTTGATCAGAAACCTGTAACGTGTGTGGAGCAGTTTGATCAAGCTGTTCCAGAGGACCTAGCTATTACCAGTGACTAAACAGATGACCACCAATAAAGGATTCTTAACAAAGAGCAATGACTCTTGAATTATAATGGAAAAGAGAGAGATTTAGAGGCTGGCAGTTAAGTTTTGGCTGTGATTCACATCTCTTAAGTGCCAACTTTTTAAAATAAGAACATAAGAATAGTGGTCTATTTAGCCCAGTATCCTGCTTTCAACAGTGGCCAGTCCAGGTCACAAGTACCTGACGGAATCCCAGATAATAGCAAAATTCATGCTGCTGATCCCAGGGACAAACAGTGGCTTCCCCATGTCTATCGCAATAGCAGACTATGGACTTTTCCTCCAGGAACTTGTCCAAACTTTTTTTTTTTTTAACATTCAATACTGATATCACATCCTCTGGCAAAGAGTTCCAGGGCTTAACTATTCATCAAGTGAAAAAAAATTTTGTTTCACCTGTTCATTTTAAAAGTAGTACTATGCAGGGGCGTAGACAGATTTGGGCAGGAGAGGGGTTGAGAGCCTGAGGTGAGGGGGCACATTTTAGCCCCCCCAGCACCACCGACCCCCCCCCCCCCCCCCCCGCCAGCCGACCTCTTTAGCGCCGGTCTCCGAGTCCGGCGCGTTGCTGATCTGGATTCTGTTTCTGACGTCCTGCACGACCCCCGCCAGAAAGGTACCCGATGGCGGCGGGAGGAGGGGTTGAATGTGGCAGGGGAGGGTTGGCGGCGGAAGCAGGGGGGGGCCAAGCTTAAATCTGAGGGGGCCCCGGGACCCCACCTACCTACACCCCTGGTACCATGTAACTTTCTTGAGTGTCCCCTAACCTTTGTAGTTTTTGAAAGACTAAAAAATCGATTTATGTTTACCCATTCTACACCACTATTTTGTAGACCCCCCCCCCTCCAGCAGTCTCTTTTCCAGGCTGAAGAGTCCTAATCTCTTAAGGCTTCCCTCATATGAGAGGAGTTCCATCCCCTTAATCATTTTGGTCACTCTTCTTTGAACCTTTTCTAATTCTGCTATATCTTTTTTAAGATACGGTGACCAGAATTGCACACAGTAAGTTAGCACTTAAGGGAAGTCTTGCCTCACCACTTTGCTTCATTTCTTTGAAGGCGTAAATAAACGTGTGGATAAAGGTGAGCCAGTTGATACGGTGTATCTAGATTTTCAGAAAGCTTTTGACAAAGTTCCTCATGAGAGACTCCTGAGAAAATTAAAAAGTCATGGGATTAGAAGACTATGTCCTTCTGTGGAGTAGGAATTGGTTATTGGACAGAAAACAAAGGCTAGGGTTAAATGCCTATTTTTCTCAATGGAGGAGGGTGAATAGTGGAGTGCCGCAGGATCTGTACTGGGTAGGGTTACCATACGTCTGGGATTTACCCGGACATGTCCTTTTGAGGACATGTCCGGGCGCCGGATGGGTTTGCCAGCCTGCTCATTTATCCAGAGTTCTGGACAAATGGGCGGGCTGACGTACATGCGGGCGGGCAGCGGACCTCTCCTCCCCTTTCTCACGATCTTCCCTGATGGTCCTAGTGACTTCGGGGCAGGAAAGAGCCCCCTCTTTCCTGCCCAGCACACTGCTCTGCATCCTATATGCTGCCTGTGACGGTCCTCGGCGAGATTCAAAATGGCCACCGAGAATTGAAGTCTTGCGAGGCCGCTTCAATTCTCGGCAGCCATTTTGAATCTCGCCGAGACCGTCACAGGCAGCATGCAGGATGCGAGCAGCGCACCGGCAGGAAAGAGGGGGCTCTTTCCTGCCCCGAGTCACTAGACCACCAGGGAAGATTGTGAGCAAGGGGGAGAGGTGGTGACGGGGCCGGGGGAAGGGGAGGTGAGGTGAGGGTGAGGGGGTGACCAGGGGGAGGGGAAAATTCGACAGGGGGGGCGGGGTGAGGTGCGACAAGGGGTGGGGTGAGGTGTGACAAGGGGCGTGGAGAGGGGTGTGAAAGGGTCCGGGCGAGGGGCGTGAAATGGGCGGGGCAAGTGTCCGCTTTTTTTTTAAGGACAAAAAATGGTAACCCTAGTACAGGGACCGGTGCTATTTAACATATTTATAAGTAGTCTAGAAATCAGAGCGACAAGTGAGGTAAATTAAATTTGCCAAATGAAACAAAACTATTCAAAGTTGTCAAAACACATGCATCCAAATGGCAGATGAAATTTAATGTGGTCAAATGCAAACTGATGCACATTGGAAAGAAATCCAAATCACAGTTACCTGATGCTAGGGTCCACCTTAGGAGTCAGCAGTCAATGAAAAGATCTAGGTGTCTGTCATTGTAGACAATACGCAGAAATCTTTTGCCCAGTGTGTGGCAGTGGCCAAAAAAGCAAACAGGGCGCTAGGAATTATTAGGAAAGGGATGCAAAATAAGATCAAGAATATTATAATACCTCTATATTGCTCCATGGTGCAACCTCACCTTGAGTATTGCATTCAGTTCTGGTCAACATATCTCAAAAAAGATATACCAGAATTAGAAAAGGTTCAAAGAAGAGTGACCAAAATGATAAAGGGGATGGAACTCCTCCCATATGAGAAACACTAAAGAGGTTAGTGGAGGAGTAGCCTACTGGTTAGTGCAGTGGACTTTGATCCTGGGGAACTGAGTTCTATTCCCACTGCAGCTCCTTGTGACTCTGGGCAAGTCACTTAACCCGCCATTGCCCCTGGTACAAAATAAGTACCTGTATATATGTAAACCGCTTTGAATGTAGTTGCAAAAACCTCAGAAAGGCAGGATATCAAGTCCCATTTCCCTTTCAGCTTGGAAAAGAGGCAGCTGAGGGGAGATATGATTGAGGTGTATAAAATTCTGAATGGTGTAGAAGTGAATCGATTTTTCACTCTTTCAAAAAGTACAAAGACCAGGGGACACTCAATGAAATTACATGGAAACATTTTTAAACAAATAAGAGGAAATTTATTTTTTCACTCAAAGAATAGTTAAGCTCTGGAACTCGCTGCTGGAGGATGTGGGAACAACGGTTAACATATCTGGGTTTAAAAAAGGTTTGTACAAGTTCCTGGAGGAACTTGTCCAAACCTTTTTAAAACCCAGATATGTTAACCACTGTTCCTGGAGGAAAAGTCCATAGCCTGATATTGAGATGGACAAGAGGGAAGCCACTGCTTGCCCCGGGAATAGTAGAATGACATTTTGCTACTAATTGGGTTTCTTCCAGGTACTTGTGACCTGGATTGGCCACTGTTGGAAGCAGAATACTGAGCTAGATGGACCATTGGTCTGATCCAGTGGCGTAGCCACAGGTGGGTTTGGGTGGGCCAGGGCCCACCCATTTATGGCTCAGCAGGGCTGCCGAGAGACTGGGCCAGGCCCGGGACAAGGCTGCCCCCGGGGCCCCCCCTCCACCGGGCCCTCTCTCCACCCCCGGGCCCTCTGCACTGACCTTAAGCGCCTCACCTTTGAAAGCACAGCAACAAGCAGTGGCAGACCACTCCTTCCTTCCGTGTCCCGCCCTCACGGAAGTTACGTCAGGCGAGGGCGGGACATGGAAGGAAGGAACAGTGGTGTACCAAGGAGGGGCGGTGGGTGCGATCCGCCCCGGGTGCACGCCACTGGGGGGGTGCCGTGCACCTGTCCACTACGTTGTTCTGTGCTCCCTCTGCCCCGGAACAGGTTACTTCCTGTTCAGGGGCAGAGGGAGCATGAACGAACGAAGCGGACAGGCGCGCGGCACCCCCCCCAGCAGCGTACACCTGGGGGGTTCCTTTCGCCGGGGGGGGTGCGCTGCACCCGGGGGCGGGGCACATCGGCGATCCGCCCCAGGTGTCAGCCCCCCTAGGAATGCCACTGGGAAGGAGTGGTCTGCCGCTGCTTGCTGTGCTTTCAAAGGTGCGGCGCTTAAGTTCAATGCCAGGGACCGACGGAGGGTGGGCGGGCTGGACTGCGGTGGCGGTGCCGGGCCCCCCCCCAGAGGCCCGGGGAATTTTGTCCCCCCTGTCCCCCCCTCTCGGCGGCCCTGAGGCTCAGGCCCACCCAACAGTAGCACATGTTTAGTAGTAACTGGAGGGAATCCCAAGCTCCGCCAGCTGAAAATTTTCCCCTGACACCGACACCTGCGCATGCTCAGTTTTCAGTGCATGCCTGCTGCCAAGGTGGAAAGAAGCATTTTCCCACCAGCTGAGATATTTTTTTTTTTGGGGGGGGGGGGGGTAGAACACTTGGTGGCCCACCCAATTCTTGCCTAGGCCCACCCAAAATCTGTTGTCTGGCTATGCCCGCTGGTCTGATCCAGTATGACTATTCTTAATGTTCGTATGTACTCAAAGGTGTGGTCGCACCATGTAGGCAATACAGAGGCATTATAATATTCTTTGTCTTATTTTCTGTCCCTTTCCTAATAATTCCTAGCATCCTGTTTGCTTTTTTTGGTTGCCACCACACACTTGGCAGAAGATTTCAGCGTATTGTCCACGATTTTATTTAGATTTTTTTATTTATTTAGATTTTGCTCGCACCTTTTTCAGTAGTAGCTCAATGACACCTACATCTTTTTTTTGGATGCTGACTTGTAAAGTGGATCTTAGCATCAAGTAACTATGATTTGAATTATTCTTCCCAAAGTGTATTACTTGCATTGGTCCACATTAAATTTCATCTGCCATTTGGATGCCCAGTCTTCCAACTTCCTAAGATCCTCCTGTAATTTTTCACAATCCGCGTGCGTTCTAACAACTCTGAACAGCATTGTGTCATCTGAAAATGTAATCACCTCACTCGTCATTCCCATTTCCAGAACATTAATAAATACATTAAATAGCACCGGTCCCAGTACAGATCCTTGGGGCACTCCACTATTCACCCTTCTCCACTGAGAGAATTGGCCATTTAACCCTAGCCTCTCTTTTCTATCCATCAACCAATGCCTATTCTACAATAGAACATTGCCTCCTGTCCCATGACTTTAATTTTGAGAAGTCTCTCATGAGGGACTTTGTCAAATGCTTTCTGAAAATCTAGATACAATACATCGACTAGGTCACCTTTATCCACGTTTATTCGTGTATTCAAAGAAATGAAGCAAATTAGTGGGGCCAGAATTCATGTTGATTCTGTCCCATTAAACCATGTTTATCTATGTGTTTGGTGATTTTATTCTTTAAATTAGTTGCCACCATTTTGCCCAGCACTGACGTCAGGTTTACTGGTCTGCAATTTCCCAGTTCACCCCTGGATCCCTTTTTAAAAATAGGCGTTACATTGGCCACCCTCCAATCTTCAGGTACTATGGATGATTTTAATGACAGGTTACAGATCACTAACAACAGATCTGCAATTTCATATTTGAGTATGCCCTGGGGTGTATACCATCCAGTCCAGGTGATTTACTACTCTTCAATTTGTCGATTTGGCTCAGTACATCTTCCAGGTTCACCAGGATTTCTTGCAGTTCCTCCGCACCATCACCCTTGAAAACCATCTCTGGTACAGATAAATCTTTACATCTTCTTCAGTAAAAACTGATCAAATAGTTAATTCAGCCTCTCTGCTATGGCCCTGTCCTACCAGGTAGCTGTGACCTGGACTGACCACTGTTGGAAACAGGATATAGGGCTTGATGGACCCTTGGTCTAAGCCAGTAGTGCAACTCTTTTGTTCTTATTTTCTAGAAAAGCCTCAAAATTCTTCTGAGTTACTGTCTAGATAGCCCCCCCCCCCCCCCCCCCCCCCCCCCGGGTAGGATTTTTAATAACTCCTGCTTATCAGGCATTAGACCTCACCAAACTTTTTTGTTGTGTTGTTGTTAAATCTCAGCACATACAGCCTTGCACTCCTCTCAGGATGCTGTACTACGAATTCCTAGCAGCGGTTGCTTAACTTCCCCAAGCTTTGCTAGGAATTGAGTAACAGAAAAGGCACATTACAGGACAAGCTACAGTAGGAGGTTTAAGCTGCATCCTGGAACATTAGAAAAAGAAAGCAATCAGATTACCCAACGCATAATTAAACTCTGGAATTCGTTGCCGGAGAAAATGGTGAAGGCGGTTAGCTTGGCAGAGTTTAAAAAGGGGTTAGACGGTTTCCTAAAGGACAAGACCATAAACCGCTACTAAATGGACTTGGGAAGAATCCACAATTCCAGGAATAACATGTATAGAATGTTTGTAGGTTTGGGATGCTTGCCAGGTGCCCTTGGCCTGGATTGGCCGCTGTCGTGGACAGGATGCTGGGCTCGATGGACCCTTGGTCTTTTCCCAGTGTGGAATTACTTATGTACTTATGTAAGAGACAAGGCCCTCTGGCTTTTCCGATTCAGAGGGGGAGTTTCAACATGGGCTAACCGTTAAGAGGGTTATTTCACCACCAATTTCAAGTAATGAAAGCTAGTTATTAATACTGGGGTTAACAGTAAAATAACAACAGGGACATCTTAGTGGTAATTGATGACTCCTCCCCCCTCCCCCACACCAGCTTTCTTTCAAGTCCCAGCATCTTCATTAGTTCTGTTGTCAAAATGTCCCAGCAAAACCAGTGTTTTTCTAGTGGTTGGACCATATCTAGCTAATTGTTTAATATATTGAAGCCCTGACATCTGGTGGCTGACTAGAGTTAGTGAAGACCAGTAATATATTAAGGAAGAGCAAATACCCCACCCCGCATATAAACCATTAATTATCAAAATGTAAAAATAAACTTAAGATGAAAACATACAGGATCATGGATTTGAATCTTCTTTCCAAAGCTAGACTTTGAAGGCCTTTCTATTAAAGTGCACTGAAATCTGGATTTAGTGGGGGCTAACGCAGACTTCCCACGTACTAAGCCCGAATTGAATGTAGCACTTTTTAGGGCATGTTCTGTTTTTTGTTTTTTTAATTTCAGGTCACCTGCTAATATTCACATTAGCGCGTGGTACCTGGAAAAGTTAACTCGGGAGCATTTATGGTAAGTTCTCCCGTGTTAACTCTGCAATGCATTAGCCATTAACCAGCAGGCCTCATTTGGATTACCGTGTGTTAATGCTTCCACGCCCATTCTCTGCCCATGACATACTCCTTCCAAAAAAATATTTTAAAAAATAGTTAACTCGCAGAAAAGGGGAAAGATACATAAAACCTTTTAACCCATTTGTAGGCAACCTCATTTTCCCCGCACTAAACACGCATTAAGGACCTAACGCAGTGTGCTAGAAGGGCCCCATAACTGTATACACGAAAGGCTGGAAGAAAGATCAGGAAGCTGCCAATTTACCCAGTTCCAGGAGGGAGACTTTTTGACTTGTCCTGGTTTTAAACTTATATCTCAAAACAGTGTGGGAGTTGTAGTCCCTGATTCAACCCATTGAAATCAGGGCTGCAGCAGGTACCATAACACATCAGAATGAGATTGTCAGAGATCCAGGATTGGCCTAAAAGTCTCCCTTTTGGAATTGGGTATAACTTGGAAGCTCTGAGGTAACTGCAACAAAAAAAAGGAAATGGTCCTAGTGTGACAGAACATTTGGGAATGGGCTATGCCTGCGGGTAGGGTTACCATATGGCTCCAAGGAGAACAGATTGAGCCAGTCTGGGTTTTACTTCCATTGATTCTAATGGAACCTATTTGAACCATTCCTGGATTTCTGACTACCACATCCAAATGCATTATGGGACTGGCAGCACTGATTTAAATGGGTAGAATCAGGTACTGCTTCAGGATGTAAGTTCAAAACTAGAACTGGCTGAAAAGTCTCCTTCCCAGAACTGGGTAACTTGGGAAAAAATTGTGGAAGCAGATACAGAGGATAAAAAAAAAGGGAATTGGATTGGATTTATTAACTTGATATACCTCTTAATAGCAAGGTTTTAAAGAAGTGCACATTAAATTAAAAATAGACAAAAAAGATAACATAGCGGCACACGTAGCATTATGCAGTTAATTTCGAATAATACAACTGCAAGCCATACAGAACAGAAGCAAGACCTACTGAAAAACATTTTCAAACTAAGATCCTCATTTTCAGAGCCTTACAGAAACCAGAATAACCAGATACGCTACTAACATTAACAGGTAATGAATTCCACAAGGAATGGGCCCAAATAACTGAGGTTTCTTTTCTTGTGGAAGTCAGTTTAATCATCTGTAGTGAGGGAAGCTGTAATAAACAGTGATGAGAAGAGTGCAGAGAACGCTGATTTTCTTGTTTAATTAATGTATCAGAAGGTACTTTGGGGTGAGTCCAAAAAGAAGGCCTTAAAGACCGACACAATACTTTAAAAACAGGGGCGTAGCTAGGTGGGGCCACGGGGGCATGGGTCCCCACAGATTTAGCCCTGGCTCCCTCTACTTTCGACCCCCCCTGCCGCCAACCCTCTCCCGCCACTTTCGACCCCCTCCCTCCACCGCTGACCCTCCCCCACCAGCCGAAGTCTTCTTCAGTGCCGTTCGCAGATCTGTTTCTGTCAGTCCTGATGTACTGCGTGCACGTCCTGCAGGACGTCAGGAGTCAGGACTGACAGAAACAGATCAGTGAACGCACTGGAGACCGGCGCTGAAGAAGACTTCAGCTGGCGGGGATTGGGGACCTCTGCCAGCAAGGTACCTGGCGGTGGCGTTGGGGGAGGGTTGGCGTCAGGGGGGGGGGGGCGTAAGTGGCGGGGAGGGTCAGCGGCGGGCTAAACTGTGCCCCCCCCACCTCGGACTCTGGACCCCCCTCCTGCCGAGGTCTGGCTACGCCCCTGCTTTAAAAGTGAGTCTGGCTGAAATGGGCAGCCAGTGTAAGTAGGCATAATTTCATCACGTCTGCTTCCACATTTTTACTTTCAGACCTTGTGGACTGCTTGTTTTACTGGGTAACTTGGGTACATGTGACAGAACCCCCCACCCCCCCAGCATCACTCTCTAAGGAAACACATAATAGGGGTAGCCACTGGGGGACAAGGATTTACTGTGGGGAGCAGGGCCGCCAAGAGGGGGGGAGCAGGAGGGACAAAATTCCCCAGGCCTCCAAGGGGGGCCCGGCGCCACAGTCCCGCCCGCCCTCGGCTCCATCAACCATCCGCCACCGGGCTGGGCCCCCTCCATTCAAATCACAGCGCCTCACCATCTCACTCTGTGTGAAAGCGCAGCAGTGGCAGTCTGTAGATCGCCTCCCTTCGGGCCTTCCCTGTATCCCGCCCTCGTCTGACGTAACTTCCACGAGGGCGGGACACAGGGAGGGAAGGCCCGAAGGGAGGCAATCTGCAGACTGCCGCTGCTGCGCTTTCAGATGGAGCGAGGTGAGGCGCTGTGATTTGAATTCAAGGGGCCTGACCCGGTGGTGGACGGAGGGGGGCGGTGGTGCCGACGACCTCGGGCCCGGCCCAGTCTCTCAGCGGCCCTGGTGGGGAGGTTTCATGTACAAGGGCTGTAAAAAATGATCATGGTACAGGTGCGTCACGGGGGGGGGGGGGGGGTGTGACGGGATTTAGGGTAAGGAAGTGCTGGTTAGCATCATGGATGTTGGGATATTGGATTTTGGTTTTCTATAGGATCTTCAACTCTGATTGAGCCTTCCTCGTTTGAAGTTGTCCCTTCCCCAGCACTGTTCACTTTCTGTGACTACAATTTGTGTGATATTAATTTCTTTTGTTGATTTTGCCGTGGATCATAAACCAGTGTGCTGTTGCCACAACTGCTGCTACAGAATCATGTCTGGCTTTCTTCTTATTTTGTTCACTTTCTCTCTTGGTTTTTCAGGTCAGGATGATTATGACAGGTTACGGCCACTTTCATACCAGAATGCAAACATTGTGTTAATTTGTTATGATGTGACGAATCCTACCAGCTTTGAGAATGTATTAATTAAGGTAGGGATCTATTTTACAGTGAATTTCCTAACAGATTATAATATATTTTTTTTAAGAGGCTAATGAACAGTAGAAGACAAACAGCAAGGTCTGGGGATAGACCCACAAAACTCTTAGCTTACTACTACTACTACTATTTAGCATTTCTATAGCGCTACAAGGCATACCCAGCGCTGCACAAACATAGAAGAAAGACAGTCCCTGCTCAAAGAGCTTACAATCTAAGAGACAAAAAATAAATAAAGTAAGCAAATCAAATCAATTAATGTGAACGGGAAGGAAGAGAGGAGGGTAGGTGGAGGCGAGTGGTTACAAGTGGTTACGAGTCAAAAGCAATGTTAAAGAGGTGGGCTTTCAGTCTAGATTTAAAGGTGGCCAAGGATGGGGCAAGACGTAGGGGCTCAGGAAGTTTATTCCAGGCGTAGGGTGCAGCGAGACAGAAGGCGCAAAGTCTGGAGTTGGCAGTAGTGGAGAAGGGAACAGATAAGGATTTATCCATGGAGCGGAGTGCACGGGAAGGGGTGTAGGGAAGGACGAGTGTGGAGAGATACTGGGGAGCAGCAGAGTGAGTACATTTATAGGTTAGTAGAAGAAGTTTGAACAGGATGCGAAAACGGATAGGGAGCCAGTGAAGGGTCTTGAGGAGAGGGGTAGTATGAGTAAAGCGACCCTGGCGGAAGATGAGACGGGCAGCAGAGTTTTGAACCGACTGGAAAGGGGAGAGGTGACTAAGTGGGAGGCCAGCAAGAAGCAGATTGCAGTAGTCTAAACGAGAGGTGACAAGGGTGTGGATGAGGGTTTTGGTAGAGTGCTCGGAAAGAAAGCTTACCAGAAATACAGCCCTAACTCTTTAGTACTGGATAAACTTCTTTGTAGAAGAAAACCAAACCATATAAATACACACTTCAGCTTGCAAACCCACATCCAATAGCCTTGAATGTACACACTGGTGGCTTTCTGTCCAGCTGTCTGCATGCATCCCTGACTAGAGGCCGACCAAATTTCAGTTCTGGTTCTAGATTCGCCACCAAAAGCAACCTGAAATCCGTTGCCGCCACAAGCCAGCCTCCCTCACCCCCTGACAGAAAACACATTCCTCTCCTCCCCCTCCCCGGGTCTACCTTGTAAAGGCCCGGGGGTCTAGTATCTTTGGGGCAGGAACATCACAAGTTGCTCCTGCCCCCATCAGCTGCACTGTAATAATGGCGGCCATAACTTTTGTCGCGGGAGGTCACGGCAACCATTTTGGAACTGGGAATGGCCTGAGCAGGAGCAAGTCACTGCTGCTCAGACCATTCCCAAAATGGCAGCCGCAACCTCCCACGGCAGTCTCACCAATATAGGATCCTTCACAGGGCTTATTGCTCCCAAGCACAAGCATACAAAGCAAAAATAGTGAAATCGTCAGTGTGCATGAAATGCAAAGGAACAGATGGTACCTGAGGAGTGGCCTAGTGGTTAGGGTGGTGGACTTTGGTCCTGGGGAACTGAGGAACTGAGTTCAATTCCCAGCACAGGCAGCTCCTTGTGACTCTGGGCAAGTCACTTAACCCTCCATTGCCCCCATGTAAGCTGCATTGAGCCTGCCATGAGTGGGAAAGCGCGGGGTACAAATGTAACAAAATTAAAATAGATACTATTGGAGATTCTACATGGAATGTTGCTACTATTGGAGATTCTACATGGAATGTTGCTATTCCACTAGCAACATTCCATGTAGAAGGCTGCGCAGGACGTCAGACTCACAGAAGCAGAAGCCTGTGCGGCCACATTGGTGATCCATGTAGAATCTCAAATAGTAGCAACAGTGGAGGAGTGGCCTAGTGATTAGGGTGGTGGACTTTGGTCCTGAGGAACTGAGTTCGATTCCCGGCACAGGCAGCTCCTTGTGACTCTGGGCAAGTCACTTAACCCTCCATTGCCCGCCGCATAGAGCCTGCCATGAGTGGGAAAGCACGGGGTACAAATGTAACAAAAATTAATTACCTTATCCCATACTTTTTGGGCTTGTGCTAATATCTAGAAATGTTGGGAGGAAGTGGTGGGTTGTTTAAATCAGCTGTCAGGTGACCATATTTGGGCCTCATTAGACACTGTAGTGCTGGATAATACAAGAGACTAGGGGGTTCGGAAGAAAGGCCATACGTTATTGGTTAGGAAAGCTATTTTAGTGGAGAAAAATGATTATAACCACAGAAAGGTGGTATATCAAGTCCTATCCCCTTTCCCTAAAAATCTGGATTCAACCTGACACTCCACGAATCAGTTACATACTGTCATGCAGGGCTGGTGTTAGACATTCAGGGGTCCAGGGCAGAAACCAGTAGGGGGCCCAAAAGCTGGACTTCAGCCTGTGCCTCCTTTAGCTTGAAGGTTTGGGGACCCCTATAGTATGGGGGCCAAGGGCAGTTGTCCTGTTTGCCATCCCCTAACACTGGCCCTGCTCTCATGTTGTGGGAAGCCAAAGAGGCAAATCTTACGCTCAGATGAAGGGACCCTTATAGACAAGCATTGAATCTAAGAATCCAGAGTTTAATTTTAAATATATTGCAATTATGAATATAAATTACATATCTAATATGCTTTACTTTTATGTTTTCCTTAACTGATGTCCCCTCTGGATGTGTTGGTTCAAGAGATTTTAGGATTAGGGGTAGGGAAGGGGGTCAGGGATGGAAGGGTGGATTGCTTGGGTAGATGAGAGGCTATAAGGACCAAGGCCTCTCATCCTGGGATTCAATGTGGTTGGAACCCTTAGTTAAAGACAAAAAGGGAATATGATTCTTGTATATTGGTAAGTTTATATATAAGTACTGTTTATAATTCCATATTGAACATTCTTTGTATGTTGGTTGATCACAATAAAAAAAGATTTTACATAAATAAAAACATTAGCAGCTTTCTTTTTATCCTAAAGGTTCCTTCAGGACACCTAATTTTGGGTGGGCCTGAGCCCAAAATGGATGGGCTCGAGAACTCCCCCCACCCAGCATATTTCCTTCCCTTGTGCAACCGGGCATCTCTCAACTCTCCTCCACCCCCTCCCCCTTTGTACCTTGTAAAGTTTTTATTTCTTCACTGTCAGTGACTCATGCCTGCTGCACATGCCAGCCCTGAGCCTTCCCTCTGACCTGGCCCAACCTAAAAAAGGAAGTTGCATCAGAGGGAAGACTTGAGGCTGGAGCAAGCAGCAGATACGAATTTATCTAGGGTTACCATATGTCCAGATTTACCCGGACATGTCCTCTTTTTGAGGACATGTCCGGGCAACCGGGCGCATTTTGCCAATCTGCCTGTTTGTCCGGACAAACGGGCAGATTGCTAGCCTCCCCTCCCCTTAGTTACTACTGCTCTGGTGGTCTAGTGACCTCTTCTCTTCTGCCTTCGGGGCAGGAAAGAGCCCTCTCTTTCCTACCCGGAGCGCTGCCCTGCCCACATCCTTCCTGTTGGTGATCTCGGCACCAATTAAAAATGGCCACCGAGAGTTGAAGTGACCTCGCGAGACTTCAACTCTCAGCAGCCATTTTGAATCGGCGCCGAGATCACCAACAGGAAGGATGCATGCAGGGCAGCGCTCCGTGCAGGAAAGGGGGGGCTCTTTCCTGCCCCAAAGAGGTCACTAGACCACCAGGGCAGTAGTAAGGGACGGGGAGGGGGGGTGACGGGGTGTGTGACAGGGGGAGGTGAAAATGTGACAGGGGGTGAAGCGAGGGCGGGGTGGGGCGTGTGGTGGGGGCAGGGCATGTGTCCTCCTTTTTGGGGGACAAAATATGGTAACCCTAAGTTTATCTGGATTTTAAAAAGCCAGTGCATGTCCCTGGGATCAGTAGCGTGAATCTTGCTACTATTTGGGATTCTGTAAGGTACTTGTGACCTGACTTGGCCACTGTTGGAAGCAGGATACTGGGCTAGATGGACCATTGGTCTGACCCTGTTCAGCTGTTCTTATGAGTTGCTGCTTACTGCTGGCAAAGAAATGAAGGATTTAAAAGGTATGGGAGGTGGGTTTGGGGGATAGAGTTGAGAGATGCCTGTGGGGGAGGAGAGGAAGAGATGCCAAGAGTCTTCAGCTGTAGGGTTTGAGGAGCCTCGCCACATCAGAGATGTGCCCACCCAGGCCCATCCATGTCTATGCCACTGCTTGTCTCTTTCTCTCTCTTCCAGTCTCCTTGGGTATTAGACAGAAACACTAATGACCCCACTGAACTGGAAAGTCAGTTTCAAAAAAAGAAACCTGCAGTGTCAAGCACCTTATGTCGCGGCTCTGATGTCACTCCGGTATTGGTGAGCTCTCGAGTCTTCCCGAGCCCCACTAGGGCCAGGAAATCACCGAGCACCCCGAATCTTCACCCGCGGCGACCGCCGTTCACCGAGGGTTGAGCCCTCAGCTGCGGGCGGCCAGCAGGACTGCTGGAACCGCGGGGTGACGGCTGGCCTGGCTGGATGTGGGTACAGAGTCCTTGGTGAGCGTGGCTTAGCCGGGCGGCTAGCTGAGCACGGGGAACGGACACAGTCTTTATTGGCAATAGCCAGCAGGATGGCTAGCTGGCACGAGGAACAAACACAGTCATCACTGGAAATAGCTAGCAGGACGGCTAGTTGACACGAGGAACAAACACAGTCTTCACTGGAAATAGCTAGCAGGACGGCTAGCTGGCACGAGGAACAAACACAGTCATCACTGGAAATAGCTAGCAGGACGGCTAGCTGGCACGAGGAACAAACACAGTCTTTACTGGAAATAGCTAGCAGGACGGCTAGCTGGCACGAGGAACAAACACAATCTTTACTGGAAATAGCTAGCAGGACGGCTAGCTGGCACGAGGAACAAACACAGGCTTGGAATGTGGCTTCAAACAACAAAATGGAAGCACTGGACCCCTTCCGTGTTTCCGTTTAAATCCCCCGCTCGTCCTGGCTGGGGAACCGCTGGAACCAATCCTCTTCGCCCAGGCCGGCAGCGGGGGCCCGGATTGGTCCTCCCGTCCGATGGGCGGAGTTCCTACGCGGATGCGCCAATCCGGCGCAAGTGGGCGGAGCCTCCTCGCTGGTCCCGCTGTAGCGAGGAGGACGACGACGCCGGCGCCGCCATCTTGGCCGGCGATCCCCGTGGCAGCCTTCCCCCGCTGCCCCGCATCCCACGGGCGCCCCAGCCTCTCGCTCCGGCCCGCGGACCGCCAGGTAAGGGCCCGGAACGGGACAGTATCTTCCCCGGATGACCCCGGGGCCCGGGTTTGGACGGATATCGGGCGTGGAAGGCTTTGACCAATTCTGGGGCATGAACATTAGCCACGGGTTCCCAGGAATTGTCTTCGGGGCCAAAAGATTTCCATGATAACAAATAATGCAGTCTTCCCCGCCGCCACTTTGAGTCGAGAATTTCTCCTACCTCGTACTCCGGGTCCGGGGCCACCTGGAAATCTTCTTCTTGGGCCGGGGGCGGGTGCCACCCGGACCCCCGGAACCGCTTCAATAACGAGATATGGAAGGCGTTATGCACTCGTAGGGTGCCAGGTAACCGCAACCGATACGTTACTGGCCCAATTCGTTCTTGGATTGCATATGGTCCCGCATATCGAGGTCCCAATCTTCGGGAAGAACCTCGGAATCTCAGATGTTTCGTGCTTAACCACACCTTCTGTCCTGGTTGGAGCACGGGAGCGGGCCGCCGATGGCGGTCAGCAAAGATCTTGTCCTTGGTCGCGGTCTTCTGTAATTGTTCCCTAGCCATCTTCCAGACCTTTTGTAGGTCGGCCACGACTTGGTCCCCCGCCGGGGTTATGGCGGTAGCCGGGAACGGCCCTGGAAGCCGAGGATGTCGTCCATATACCAGGAAGAACGGGGACTGCCCTGAGGACGAGTGGTCACTTTGGTTATAGGCGAACTCGGCCCAGGGAAGTAGAGAAACCCAGTTATCTTGTCGTTGGTTGACAAAAGCTCGTAAGAATCCTTTCAAGGTTTGATTAATCCTCTCAACCATGCCGTTGGTTTGAGGATGGTAAGCGGATGAAAAATGGTTCTCCACCCCCAAGGCCGTGCATAAAGTTCTCCAGAAGCGGGAGGTAAATTGGGGTCCTCGGTCACTGATGATCCGAGTGGGTAGTCCATGTAGTCGAAAAATGTGGTGAATGAAGGCTTGAGCTAGAGAGGCGGCCGACGGGAGGTTCGCGAATGGAACAAAGTGAGCCATTTTAGAGAACCGATCTATCACAACCCAGATCACGGTATGACCCTGGGAGCGAGGTAAGTCAGTGATAAAGTCCATGGATAGCTCCGACCAGGGACTGGTCGGCACGGGCAGTGGCTGTAGGTCTCCCACGGGGGGTCCTCCTACTGGCTTGGTTCGGGCACATACCGGGCACGAGGTAACAAACTGGAGGATGTCTCGTCTCATCTGTGGCCATCGATAATGTCGTGTGATGAATCGGAGTGTCTTTTGGTACCCGAAGTGCCCGGCCCATCTAGACGAGTGCCCCCATTGCAGAACCTCTTTCTGATCGGCGGCCGCCACGAATTTCTGGATCGGTGCAACCTCCCCTGTGGCCGCACTGAGACAAGCGGGGTCTAACATCGGATGAGTCTCCTTAGTCTCTTCTGGTACCTCGAAGGCCCGGGAGAGCGCATCTGCCGGGGTATTCTGGGAGGCCGCCCGGAACACTAATTGAAAATGAAACCTGGCAAAGAATAATGACCACCGAGCCTGTCGGGGATTCAACCGCTGAGCCTCTTGGAGGTATAGGAGGTTCTTATGATCAGTGATGACCGTGAACCGGTGTTCCGCTCCTTCCAGCAAGTGTCTCCACTCCTGCAGTGCTAGTTTCAAAGCCAAGAGTTCTCTATCTCCTACCGTATAATTCCGCTCGGCTGGGGAGAATTTACGTGAAAAGAAGGAGCACGGTTGGCGCCGGCCTTCGGGGTTGATTTGAGAAATGACCGCCCCGGCCCCTAGGGCGGACGCGTCCACCTCTACAATGAAAGGTTTCTCAGGGTCGGGGGTCAACAGAACGGACGCGGACTCAAAAGCCTCTTTTACCCGATGAAAAGCCGCTTGCGCCTCTGGCGGCCAATCCCTGACCCTCGCGTTCTTGTGGGTGAGCGCCGTCAACGGGGTTGTCAACCGGGAGTACTGGGGAATAAATTGGCGATAGTAATTGGCGAAGCCCAGGAATCGTTGTAAGGCCTTCAGGCCCTTCGGTTGAGGCCACTCTCGAATGGCTTGGAGCTTGTCTGGCTCCATCTGTAACCCCCCTGGAAGCAGGATATGCCCTAAAAAGGGTAAGGATCGCTGATGGAAAGCGCACTTACTCAGCTTAGCAAATAGATGGGCTTGACGTAGGCGGTGCAGCACTGCACGAACATGGCCCGGATGCTCCAGGGGGTCCTTAGAGTAAACTAGGATGTCGTCCAGATATACAATCACCGTGGAATTTAGCAAATCCTCTAGTACACAATTGATAAGGCGTTGAAACACCGCAGGGGCATTGCAGAGACCGAACGGCATCACCCGATATTCAAAATGTCCCTCGTGGGTGTTGAAAGCCGTTTTCCATTCGTCCCCGGACCGGATTCGTACTAGATTGTAGGCCCTCCCCGGGCTCCGTAGTGTCCCGGTTCCCCTGGCGAGAGGACGGCCCTTTGCTCATCCGGGAGGTCCCTCGTGCCCACTTCTGCCGCTCCGCCCGGGCTCTGGCTCGCTCCTGGAATCGGGTGTCCACCCGTATACAGAGTGATATGAGGGCATCCAATTGTCCGGGAATCTCCCGTCCCGCCAATTCATCCTTGATTCGTTCTTGTAATCCCTCCATAAAAATGGCCATCAAGGACTCCGGATTCCAACGCAGCTCCGTGGCTAAGGTACGGAACCGGATGGCATAATCGGCCACCGTACCTTCTCCCTGATGAATCCGGAGCAGTTCCGATGCCACGGAGGAAGGTCTTCCCGGAAGGTCGAACACCATCCGGAACCGGCGCTGAAATTCGTTATAATCATCCAAAATGGGGTCATGTTGTTCGTTCAGGGGGGCCACCCAGTCCTGGGCTTTTCCTTCACAAAGACCCATAATGTAGCCCACCTTACTTTGGTCCGAAGCAAAGGCCTCCGGTTGCATCCGGAAGGCCAGGTTACACTGGTTGAGGAACCCCCGACAACCTCCCGGGGTCCCATCGTATCGTGCTGGTTCAGGGAACCGAGGTCCCACGCGGAACCCTCCCATACGGGGAGCCGCTGCGACCCCTTGGACCGCAGCGGCCTGGTTCTGTACCTGAAGCGTGGAAAGCTGAGAACATACATTCTGGAGCGCCCCAGACAGGGCATTGAGCTGTTCCTGTTGCTGCTGGAGAACCTTGGCCAGGTCCCGTAGATCAGGTTGCGTCGGCGAGCTCATGGCTTCCGTTTTCTGTCGCGGCTCTGATGTCACTCCGGTATTGGTGAGCTCTCGAGTCTTCCCGAGCCCCACTAGGGCCAGGAAATCACCGAGCACCCCGAATCTTCACCCGCGGCGACCGCCGTTCACCGAGGGTTGAGCCCTCAGCTGCGGGCGGCCAGCAGGACTGCTGGAACCGCGGGGGTGACGGCTGGCCTGGCTGGATGTGGGTACAGAGTCCTTGGTGAGCGTGGCTTAGCCGGGCGGCTAGCTGAGCACGGGGAACGGACACAGTCTTTATTGGCAATAGCCAGCAGGATGGCTAGCTGGCACGAGGAACAAACACAGTCATCACTGGAAATAGCTAGCAGGACGGCTAGTTGACATGAGGAACAAACACAGTCTTCACTGGAAATAGCTAGCAGGATGGCTAGCTGGCACGAGGAACAAACACAGTCATCACTGGAAATAGCTAGCAGGACGGCTAGCTGGCACGAGGAACAAACACAGTCTTTACTGGAAATAGCTAGCAGGACGGCTAGCTGGCACGAGGAACAAACACAGGCTTGGAATGTGGCTTCAAACAACAAAACGGAAGCACTGGACCCCTTCCGTGTTCCCGTTTAAATCCCCCGCTCGTCCTGGCTGGGGAACCGCTGGAACCAATCCTCTTCGCCCAGGCCGGCAGCGGGGGCCCGGATTGGTCCTCCCGTCCGATGGGCGGAGTTCCTACGCGGATGCGCCAATCCGGCGCAAGTGGGCGGAGCCTCCTCGCTGGTCCCGCTGTAGCGAGGAGGACGACGACGCCGGCGCCGCCATCTTGGCCGGCGGATCTCCTTCTCCGAGGCCGGCGCTTGCTCTTCTGGATCGCCGGCCTCGGAGCAGCCTGCAGTCGCGGCGATCCCCGTGGCAGCCTTCCCCCGCTGCCCCGCATCCCACGGGCGCCCCAGCCTCTCGCTCCGGCCCGCGGACCGCCAGGTAAGGGCCCGGAACGGGACACCTTACACTCTGCACATTTCTTGGAGAGGATACAGCTTGGAAAGAGAATGTCCTTTTACTAAAGGACTTAAGCCATAATGCGCAGTTAGTGTGCCAACAATGGCTTACCACAAAATGCGTTAAATCATTTTATGGTAATTTGTCTGTCTGTGCATCCTGATCCGGTGTTATTTATATTTTTCTAATTTTTCACGAGGGGGCAGGCCATGGGTGGGAAATGGGTGTGGAAGCATTATCCAGCTAGCGCGTTCTGATTAGTGCATGCTAATTGGGTAACACAGACTTAACACGGGAGCACTTAGTGTTTCTGTGGGGGGGGGGGGGGGTTTGCAGAAAAAGAAAAATACGCAACGTACTGGTGCATAAAATATGGGCTTAGCACATTTTAACGCAAGACTTTCCCACATGCTAAGCCCATTTTTTATTTTTTCATTTGCAACTTTCAAAAACAGAAAACACTGATGAAAAATGTATACATAATATTACAGGTATAAACATAGCCACATTATTACATTCCAGTCCACTGCAAGGAAATCTTTGCTAAAACAATTCAAAGGCTAAGCAGACCCGAAGAAATCATAAATATAAATCCTAATCACCTGCACAAAACATTAGTACAAGATTTAATTTTCTTTTATCTTAGACTTATAACAAGAAAAAAAAAAATTCTCCAAATGCATGGGAGCCAAAAAACACAAGAATTTCCTCCATGTGTCATAAGACATTTACAAGAAAATACAGTGGTGGAAATAAGTATTTGATCCCTTGCTGATTTTGTAAGTTTGCCCACTGACAAAGACATGAGCAGCCCATAATTGAAGGGTAGGTTATTGGTAACAGTGAGAGATAGCACATCACAAATTAAATCCGGAAAATCACATTGTGGAAAGTATATGAATTTATTTGCATTCTGCAGAGGGAAATAAGTATTTAATCCCTCTGGCAAACAAGACCTAATACTTGGTGGCAAAACCCTTGTTGGCAAGCACAGTGGTCAGACGTCTTCTGTAGTTGATGATGAGGTTTGCACACGTCAGGAGGAATTTTGGTCCACTCCTCTTTGCAGATCATCTCTAAATCATTAAGAGTTCTGGGCTGTCGCTTGGCAACTCGCAGCTTCAGCTCCCTCCATAAGTTTTCAATGGGATTAAGGTCTGGTGACTGGCTAGGCCACTCCATGACCCTAATGTGCTTCTTCCTGAGCCACTCCTTTGTTGCCTTGGCTGTATGTTTTGGGTCATTGTCGTGCTGGAAGACCCAGCCACGACCCATTTTTAAGGCCCTGGTGGAGGGAAGGAGGTTGTCACTCAGAATTGTACGGTACATGGCCCCATCCATTCTCCCATTGATGCGGTGAAGTAGTCCTGTGCCCTTAGCAGAGAAATACCCCCAAAACATAACATTTCCACCTCCATGCTTGACAGTGGGGACGGTGTTCTTTGGGTCATAGGCAGCATTTCTCTTCCTCCAAACACGGCGAGTTGAGTTCATGCCAAAGAGCTCAATTTTTGTCTCATCTGACCACAGCACCTTCTCCCAATCACTCTCGGCATCATCCAGGTGTTCACTGGCAAACTTCAGACGGGCCGTCACATGTGCCTTCCGGAGCAGGGGGACCTTGCGGGCACTGCAGGATTGCAATCCGTTATGTCGTAATGTGTTACCAATGGTTTTCGTGGTGACAGTGGTCCCAGCTGCCTTGAGATCATTGACAAGTTCCCCCCTTGTAGTTGTAGGCTGATTTCTAACCTTCCTCATGATCAAGGATACCCCACGAGGTGAGATTTTGCGTGGAGCCCCAGATCTTTGTCGATTGACAGTCATTTTGTACTTCTTCCATTTTCTTACTATGGCACCAACAGTTGTCTCCTTCTCGCCCAGCGTCTTACTGATGGTTTTGTAGCCCATTCCAGCCTTGTGCAGGTGTATGATCTTGTCCTTGACATCCTTAGACAGCTCCTTGCTCTTGGCCATTTTGTAGAGGTTAGAGTCTGACTGATTCACTGAGTCTGTGGACAGGTGTCTTTCATACAGGTGACCATTGCCGACAGCTGTCTGTCATGCAGGTAACGAGTTGATTTGGAGCATCTACCTGGTCTGTAGGGGCCAGATCTCTTACTGGTTGGTGGGGGATCAAATACTTATTTCCCTCTGCAGAATGCAAATAAATTCATATACTTTCCACAATGTGATTTTCCGGATTTAATTTGTGATGTGCTATCTCTCACTGTTACCAATAACCTACCCTTCAATTATGGGCTGCTCATGTCTTTGTCAGTGGGCAAACTTACAAAATCAGCAAGGGATCAAATACTTATTTCCACCACTGTAGGTGGAAAAATGTGGGTCCCAATGCCAAAACCTTAGGTTTAAGCTACAGAAAAGCCTTCCACTTTAAATGTGTAAGTCTGGAGACATCAGGAAGCATTCATGAGCATCACTACCAAAATCAATGTGAGGAGCTTGCATTCAGGTGGATTCCCTCTCACAAGCATCTTGTTTCCCGCTAGTGGTATCCAGAAGTAAGCCATTTTTGTCATGAAATTCCACTGATACTCATCGGCTGCAAAACAGACCTCCGCAAGGATAAAGAGCGTTTGCGAAAACTCAAATCATCTCAGCAGGAACCCATCTCATATCATCAGGTAAAATTAACTCTTAGCACACGACCAGCCTTTTGCATCCTAGGGTTACTTGATAGGCAGTGGCACAGCCAGGAATTCTGAACAGGGGAGGCATCTCCTGCTGCATCTCCCTCCTGTCACATCTTTCCCTCTCCTTCCCCCCCCCCCCCCCCCCATCTTAAAACACCTCTTGTCTTCGCACTCATAGATTGCTTGCAGCCTGCACTAGGGCTTTCTCTCTGAACTGTCCCGCCCTTCAGAAAACAGAAAGTTGTGTCAGAAGGGGCAGGGCAGTTCAGAGAGAAAGCCCTACCTGATGCAGGCCACAGGCACCCTAGGAGACTAGAGGTGATTTTAAGGTGCAGGGAAATCGTTTGAGTTTTGTGGGGCTGGGAAGGGAAGGGAGAGATGTGGCGGGAGGGACTGACGGGTTGCATACGCAACACGTACACCTGGAATGGATATGCCACTGGAGCCAGGGCTTTTCCCTGTTTGTGAATGGAAAATTATTTACTATAGATAAGGACAGATTTACTTAGCACTTTGTGCTATATATAATTTATGGCTTTAAATGGAGAGACATCAATAGAAATCAAACAAAATAAAACATGGAAAAGAAAATAAGATGATACCTTTTTTATTGGACATAACTTAATACATTTCTTGATTAGCTTTCGAAGGTTGCCCTTCTTCCTCAGATGGGAAATAAGCAAATGTGAGACAGAATGTCATAACGGCTATTCTCAGGATCTTGTAAAATAGTATCAGGAAGTACCGGAATATCAAATTTTATTGGACAATCTGTACAATAAAATGAAAGTTTTATGCCTAATGTGCAAGTGATCTGAGACAGATAAGCAGCCAGCCAGTGACTGGTGTGTAAAGCAGAAGAAAGGTTCTATTAAAAGGAAACTTTGAGAGCTTAATAAACTCTTTCCATGTGATTTTAAGGGAAGCACAGCGATACGATTTTACACAGTAATTTGCACGAAATGTCGGGTATAAGAAAGAAGCGTTGGGTGATGTGTTTTCAGACTTGTCTGTTTTAACTTGGATAACATGATTGAAAGTACAACCAAGTTTGAATATTGTACTTGCTGCTTCCTCAAAAGACCAGCAATTAATTTTTAAGGCCCTAATTTTAGAAGCTCTGTTTGTGTTTTGGCTGTCTGAAAGTTGGCATTTAGACATCCTTATTGCATGGGCATCTAAATTTAAATTTTCTAAATTAGGATACAGCCAATTAACACTGCAGTACAATTGATGTTGGTATTTAGACCTGGTACCCGGTGTGTTCGGGTTACAGAAAGATGGTCTGACTGAGCAGCTTCCACTGGAGGGATTAAAGGAAATCACCACAGTGGTTGCTTTGGGGGAGGGGTCGATGAGGCGAAAGGGGATAGAGCAAGGGATAGGCAGGGGGAAATGTGGCGGGAGGTGTAGTCTAGGTCATTATCATTGTCTCCTGGATATGTGATGGATAGATAGGTTCATAGGAATTAATAACAGATCATCTGCAAGTCCAAAAGCTATTGGAATGGTGTAGATTCAGGTACAGTAGCTATTTTTCTGTCCCTGGAGGCTCACAATTAAAAAAAATATATATCACAAGAAGCTGAAGTGGGATTTGATCCAGCGTCCCCATGTTCTCAACCCACTTCTAAAACCATTAGGCCAAGCCTGCCTCCACTCCACATACATTTCTGTGTGGCCATTGTGCGTTATTGATGTTCTTCTAGTACAGGGTTTCCAACCCAGAACATACCTAGCCAGTTAGGTTTTTCAGATATCCATAATGAATATGCATGAGATACGTTTGCATAGAATGGAGGTAGTGTATGCAAATGTATCTCATGCGTATTCATTGTGGGTATCCTGAAAACCTGACTGGTAGGTGTGTCCTGAAGACTGGGTTGAGAACCCCTGGATCTACTGCCACAGGGACATCCCTGTCCCTCGTTTTGCCCTGTTCATAGTTTGGACATTTCAGTTTGGAAAATGGATGCTCATGCTGGGGATAACCAACACATGGATGTCCATTTCTCATGTATATCGGAAGATCCTGTTCCGAGTTGGATGTCTTCTAAAATGTCATTCCACATTAAAGAAAAAAAAAATTGTATAAAACTGGATTAAAAATATGAAGTACACAAGGTGACTATGGTGGGGCCGATGACACCATATGATATTCCATGTATATCATTTAATGCTGTGTTGGGCTCACTTGGAATAAGATGTAATGAGCCGAGTTATATATGTTCTGTGTTATATTCTTTTTGCTCAATAAAGACTTCTAAAAATTAAAAAAAGAAAAAAATCAGTCTTGTGGCATCAGATATTTTATCCACGTATATAATTATTACATCTTTCCGGGAAATCTTCCACTAGCACATATGATCTGCTTTCTTTTTGATCCAAGGCCCAAGAAACTGGAATAAACTCCCCAAAATCGCTGAGGGAACATACAAAAGCTTCAGGACCAAAAACCGACTTAAAAGTGTTCCTTTTCCAGGATGCCTCTGATACCTTTAAAGATTTTCACTTCTTGGTTGTGGGACTGGAACGCAGTGCACCCTTCCGTTGCACTTTCCCCTGCTGTCCTATTAATATTGTAGTTCTACTCTTCTCCCTTCTGGGTCTGGTTTTTGTTCATCCCTTTCTTGATTTTTCTGTTTTTAGTATGTAAGCCACCTCAATGTAATTTATTTATTGCATTTGTATCCCACATTTTCCCACCTCTTTGCAGGCTCAATGTGGCTTATAATACATCATGAATAATGGAATTATATGAGAAAATAGACATTTAGTATTATAGAAGGATCTTGGTTAATATTATAATGATAAACATGATAGTAGTATAGCAAGCAGATATTATAAGACAGTTCTGGATGTATGCGGAGGAGTTCACATTTGTTGATCTTTGTGGTATACCTTGTTAAAGAGATGGGTCTTCAGTAGTTTGCGGAAGTTAGTTAATTCATAAATCGTTTTTAAGTTGCGCGGCAGCGCATTCCAGAATTGTGTGCTCAGGTATGAAAAGGTTGACGCATGCGTTAGTTTGTATGTTAAACCTTTACAGTTGGGGAAGTGCGGATTAAGGAATGTGCGGGATGATTTTTTAGCATTCCTGGGTGGTAAGTCTATCAGGTCTGACACGTGGGCGGGGTAGTAAACCCAAAACAGACTTGAAGGATTATTATTATTCATCATATTATAGTCTTGTAATGGCATACTGCCGAGGGCAATGTACAAAATAAAAATGCAACAGCACCTATTAGAACCAGCTACACTATGTTGGAAACCGCTATACCAGCAGTTCCCAAACCTGTCCGTCAGGTTTTTCAGGACATCCACCATGAATATGCATGCAATATTTTGGCTCCGTCGCCACAGATTATCATCTCATGCATGTTCATTGAAGCCTCCAAGACAGGCTTTGGAACTGTAGCATTGCCACAACTGACCCCTTCTGCCAAACACTTCAGACAGATAACCAGAGACCAGGCAGAGCTTTCTGCTTATTTACTGGGCCTGGTAATTCTTTCTTCCACTTTTTATTTCCCGGTCAACTGGAACCAGCTCTGGGATCTGGGGCTAGGAGCCTTCATTCTAAAGCACCAAGGGATTGTTCCCTAGTTGAGTAGAACCATCGTTGTCCTAATTTGGTCAATGCAGCAGTCCTGAGGGCCGAGTGGGTTAAGAGGACTAATTTCTTGAACTCCAAATCCTGGCCCACTAGGTGTTGTCTACTGATGACGACTGTCTCTCCCCTCCCCAGCAAACATGAGGGTGAGGGGAAGTGGTATCGGGGCACATTTGATAATTGGATATAGGTATTTATTCAATGTAATATAAGACTGTCAAGATTGCCATCTTTGATTATATGACTATCTTTATGGTTGTGTTACTCCACACAGTGAACTGAAGTCAAGCACAAAGACCTAAAGTGCCTTTCCCTCTCTCCCATAGGTGTGAAGCTACCGCGCAACAGCTAAAGGCTGCCGCCTACCTGGAATGTTCTGCTAAGTTTCGGGAAAATATAGAGGATGTTTTTAAAGAGGCCACAATCATTGCACTAAATACCATGAAAAAATCTAAGCATCCAAGAAAGAAGCGCAAACCATGCTCACTATTGTGACGAAGCCGAACTTCTAGTAGCGACTAGTCCAGTCTGTTTTTGGCTTTGAAAGAGACCACTGGCAGTGTTTAATTGTTTTTTTTTTTGTTGGTGTATGTAGAGCTATTTGAATTCTAATCCTATCTGGAGGCATTGTGCTCATCTGGTCATATTGCTTTATCTTCTGCCTATGCAATACAATAGTGGTCACTCGGGAGACGGTCCTGGGGTCCTCAGATACTGAGCAGTAGCACCACTAGCTGCACATTCAGAGACGCAAGCTTACGCCAACGGCTGGAGCCAGAGCTTAAATTTACTCTTCACTGGTGGGGCCAGAGTGGAAACATTGTACTCCATTACCAGGAGCTCAAAGAAAATATCAAGTTTTCTTTGTTTTAAAGCAGGTGTTAGTAGGTTATAATTAAGTTTTGTATATGTAGGCAGTGATTCTATGCATACATCATTCACTACCACAGAGGATGGAATGAATCAAAGCAAGGCAGTGGCCTGTTTTGATGCCTGTGAGCAGTGATGGAGCACTGGGCCTGGCTTCAGTTCCTAATTAGGGCTGGGGGCTGCAGAGAGGGCATTCATGGCATGCTGCTTTGTGTAACCGGTTGGGATAAAAGGTAAGGTAGATGAGAGCACGCTTTGACTTGGTTCTGAAGAGAAACCAAGGTTCAAGCTGCTCAGACAGAGGACTCTCACTGCAGTGGATGAGCTCCAGGGCCAGATTTTATACATATTGTGGCCCCTAAGCTGTAACATTTAAGAGGCCCCCCTCAATGAAGTAGGAAGTAAATCTTAGGTCTAATATATAATAAATTAAAAAATATATATAAAATGACCGATAATAGTCAATAATAAACACAATTATGATTTTTTTTTTTGTTACATTTGTACCCCGTGCTTTTCCCACTCATGGCAGGCTCACTGCGACTTACATGGGGCAATGGAGAATTAAGTGACTTGCCCAGAGTCACAAGGAGCTGCCTGTGCCTGAAGTGGGAATCAAACTCAGTTCCCCAGGACCAAAGTCCACCACCCTAACCACTAGGCCACTCCTCCACTGTTGCTACTATTTGAGATTCTACATGGATCACCAATGTGGCCGCGCAGGCTTCTGCTTCTGTGAGTCTGACGTCCTGCACGTACGTGCAGGACGTCAGACTCACAGAAACAGAAGCCTGCGCAGCCTTCTACATGGAATGTTGCTAGTGGAATAGCAACATTCCATGTAGAAGGCTGCGCAGGCTTCTGTTTCTGTGAGTTGAATAGCAACATTCCATGTAGAATCTCCAATAGTAGCAACATTCCATGTAGAATCTCCAATTAGTATCTATTTTATTTTTGTTACATTTGTACCCTGCGCTTTCCCACTCATGGCAGGCTCACTGCGGCTTACATGGGGCAATGGAGGATTAAGTGACTTGCCCAGAGTCACAAGGAGCTGCCTGTGCTGGGAATCGAACTCAGTTAATATTATAATATGATTTCATATTATAATTTTCATTATTTACAAATGCATTTAATTTTTTTCCTTTTTTTGGGAGGGGAGGGGAAGGTGACATGTGAGACTCCTTGTTAATGTGAGACTCTAAGCTGTAACTTTCCTAGCCTTATATGTAAATCTAGCAGGCCTTGCTAGCAGAGCGTAAAGGTAGGAACCTCAGGTGGTTGGAAGTGACGGCTCCTCTGGGTACCTTAGTGAAATTAGGGCAGGCTTGAAAGAAAAACAAAATAGAAGGTAGGGTAAAAAATACAGTGTTGGATATGATGCCGAGCGCAGTTTACAAATAGCAAACCCATTGCATAGAAAGCCAGGCTGATGGTGGGAGAAATTTGTTTATAATTGCAAAAGCTTTTGCAATTTTCAATAAGATAGGGTGTTTTCTTAGAGGACAAACATGCTATTCAGTGAACATAAACAGCAAAACTATATTTAAAGCAGATCTGGTCCTAACACTAGGAGAACTCTCCCCACTCTGCCCCCCTCCGCAGGCCAGCATCGGACACAGATGCTAAGCTACAAATGTAGGGGAAGAGATGGATAGGGTGAGAGATGCTGGACACAGTCATACATTTATTATAAATACAAAAACCTTTTCAAAATTAATTTTCAAAAGTTAATAGAGGACAGGTTGGTGGGTGGGGGAGTTGTTCACTATGGGAGGGGGGGGCTGGGTGAAGGCTTGGCTAGGGCATCAGATACTTTTGGACTGGCCCTGATTCAAAACAATTATATTTTACAGTAGTTGGTAGAGCAGATTTATTTAATGTAAATGGCATAGGACAAATAAGCTTCTTGAATGTCTGATTCACTGCTGTTTTTCTCTAGGTTCAGGTTAAAAACAAAGAGGTGATGAATGAAGCCCTTAGTACTAAAGCAGCTTTTATATTGCAGTCAGGCCTTAACAAAGGGCTAAGATAATGAATAACCCTTTTGTAGAATGGCCTCTTCACACAGGTGCTTGTTGTAGTAAAAACAATAATTAACTGTGTAAGTAAACTAATGGAAATGAGATGCAAAGTAGCATCTGTAATGTATTTATGCAAAGCCAGCTCAGGAATCAAACAACTTGTTACAGAAAAACTAATGCCCAGGCATGGGTCTGGCTAAGGCAGGGGTTCTCAACTCAGGCATCAGAGGACACACCCAGCTGTGATGTATTTTTTTTTAAAGATATCCACAATGAATATGCATGAGATTAATTTGCATGCAAAGCATCGATTGTATGTAATTCACTCTTGTACATATTCATTGTGGGTGTCCTGAAAACCTGGCTCGCTGGGTATGTTCCAAGGATTTTGATTGAGAACCCCTGCTCTAAAGCCAGTCCTTAAGGGCCACCAAGGGGGCAGGTTTTCAGGATACACCTAATGAATATTCAAATCTCCTTCATGCATATTCATTAAGGTCCTCAAGAACTGGGTTGAAGAGCAAGGGTCTAAGGTAGTGGTTCTCAACCCAATCCTTGGGACATACTCAGCCAATCCGGTTTTCAGGATACTCACAATAACTATGCATGAGATAAATTTGCATATACTATCTCCATTCTATGCCGATTTATCTCATTCATATTCCTTGTGCGTAGCCTGAAGACCTGACTGGCTGGGTGTTTCCCAAGGACTGGGTTGAGAACCCCTGGTCTAAGACAATAGTGCCCACAGCTGCAGGCACCGTCATGGCATAATTGCCTACCAGTGGTTTGACCTGTTGAGCTGAAGCCTTTAATGAAACAGCAAGATGTCTGAGAATGACCTCAGCCAGGACACTACTGAGATAACACTGAACTGGGGGGAGGGGGGAGAGAAGAATACCTTGAATGTTTAAAAAGTTCCTTAAAGTGTCACATCTGTGGGACTGAACTATTTGTAATACCAACAGAATTTTGCCACATAGTAGTAGGCCATTTTTGATTGGTTATTAAACACATAAAAGTAAAGGGAATTCTAACATAGCATTGCTGTGATTCCATCATAAGCTATTACTTTAGTTCCAAGCTTCCCAAACTTGTCCTAGGGACCAAATAGCCAATCAGGTTTTTAGGACAGCCAGAGAGACTATAAATGACATTGCATACATTTGAAACCCAGTATATACAAATTGTCTTCATACATATTCATAGTGGATAGCTTGACAATGTGATTGGCTGTGGTATTCCCAGAACAGTTTTGGAAAGAATGTCAAAATTAATCATGGCTAGGTAAACTGCTCTTTATTATGTGTGGGAAGAATAGTATTAAGTTACTGGGGGGAGGGGGGGAGGATCTTGTATAACAGGGGTACGCAACCCTGGTCCTCAAGGGCCGCAACCCAGTCAGGTTTTCAGGAGTTCCCCCAATGAAGATGTATTTGCATGGACTGCCTCCATTGTATGCAAGCAGATCTCATGCATATTCATTGAGGAAATCCTGAAAACCTGGGTTGCAGCTCTCGAGGAATGAGGTTGCCCAGCCCTGCTGTATAAAGTATTAAGGAATTCAATTTGCAACTCAACCTCCAAGCCAACTGGTGCGGTGAGTCATCATGTCACTATGCAACTTATTAGCCTAGAAGCACCTGTCATTTTTCTGAACTTACTGGTTTACAAATATGGGTCACACATAAGAATATTTTGCTGCAATTAACCTCAAGCCTTTTCAAAAGATAACTGGAAGATAAAACCAGCAATGGAATGAAGTATTTCAGCAACCAGGACAAGCTACAGGAAACATACCCTCCAACCATTACTTATCCATCTTACCTCACAAAGCAACAGCCTCTAAAAACAGAGCAGCCAGGGCAAAGCCCCAATCACCCACCCTCCTTCCAGCACTGAATAAAACTCTTGGAAAACAAACAAAAAACAAAACCCAACTTTGATGCAAATTGCAGACCCTGACCAATCCAGGGCTTGCACCCGTCAACAGGCATTATTTATCGATGCTGGTATAATGGAACCCAATGAGGACAAACATGTAGATATAGCATTGGGGAGGGTGGGGGCCTTGCTTTTCCAAGACAGTGTACGGAATGTTCCTTATAGATCTTTGCTCTCGGGCTTTGTTTTGAAAGGCTAGGTGAAAAAGGCCAGTGATGATAGATTTTAACCCCTAAAATCAAAATATCTAATCCAGTGAAAATCCAGAGTACAAACTGGGAACATCTCTTTTATAAGTATACATGAAAGTACCAGTGAGTTTCATATCAATAGCTAAAAGTACCAGTGAGTTTCATATCAATAGCTAACGTTATCATAATCTAATTAATATTTTGATACGCCAACTGGATCAGGAAACAGCTTAGGGTATCTTCAACAATAAGGCATGGCAGGAAATATCCTCTTCCTCTCCATGTAGTAGTCCTGATCATTCATTCCTCCCCACCCCCAAGAAACAAAGCATTTGGAAGTAGCACACTTCCAACAAAAGCAACACATGCATCCCTTAAATACCATCATAATCTTTCTGTACGGAAGTTTTCATTCATCACCTAGATCTGCACTCCCTAGTGACGTATATCCACTCGCACTGCAGGATTCCTGGCTTTCCTTTAGCCTTTAATTAGCCATGAGGACACAGCTGTGAGCGCCCTAGTTGGCTCCTGTCATAAACCAAGTTGCTCCTCCACCCATAAGCAGTACTAGTGACATTACAAATGACATCACCAGTAAATAATGTTCTACTGTTGGCACACATTGGAATATAGCATCCATTTCTAGAGGCTTAGACTTACCTCCAAGAAACGCCACAAGATCATCCCGCAAATTTCTCGACCTGCACTTCTCCAGTTGTAAAGGACTAAAATGCAAGCACTCCTCCACTGTTGCTACTATTTGAGATTCTACATGGATCACCAATGTGGCCGCGCAGGCTTCTACATGGAATGTTGCTAGTGGAATAGCAACATTCCATGTAGAATCTCCAATAGTAGCAACATTCCATGTAGAATCTCCAATAGTATCTATTTTATTTTTGTTACATTTGTACCCCGCGCTTTCCCATTCATGGCAGGCTCAATGCAGCTTACATGGGGCAACGGAGGGTTAAGTGACTTGCCCAGAGTCACAAGGAGCTGCCTGTGCCTGAAGTGGGAATCGAACTCAGTTCCTCAGGACCAAAGTCCACCACCCTAACCACTAGGCCACTCCTCCACTGTTGCTGCTATTTGAGATTCTACATGGATCACCAATGTGGCCGCGCAGGCTTCTGCGAGTCTGACGTCTTGCACGTACGTGCAGGACGTCAGACTCACAGAAACAGAAGCCTTCGCAGCCTTCTACATGGAATGTTGCTAGTGGAATAGCAACATTCCATGTAGAATGTCCAATAGTAGCAACATTCCATGTAGAATCTCCAATAGTATCTATTTTATTTTTGTTACATTTGTACCCCGCGCTTTCCCACTCATGGCAGGCTCAATGCGGCTTACATGGGGCAATGGAGGGTTAAGTGACTTGCCCAAAGTCACAAGGAGCTGCCTGTGCCTGAAGTGGGAATCAAACTCAGTTCCCCAGGACCAAAGTCCACCACCCTAACCACTAGGCCACTCCTCTACTCCTTCCTTTCCTTCCTCTTTCTACCCTTATTTAACCTCTGCACAATATTAAATGTATCGGTCACCCTGTAATGACAATGTTAACAAAACTATGTAAGCCACATTGAGCCTGTAAATAGGTGGGATAATGTGGGATACAAATGCAATAAATAAATAAATAATTCAAGGTCACATCTTCTAAGAAATGCTAGCCAAATTGTGCCCTGCACACCACACTTACTGCTTGCATTTATTTAATCATTCATTCATTCATTCAGGCTTTAGGGAAGGAGTCTTGGATCCAAGTATGCACACGCTAAAAGAAAGGGAAAAAGTACAAATAACGCTGAAAACTTATTTTTCTCTTTGTGCATGCAAGACTCGGAAAGGATAAAGTCTAGCATAACAAAGAAACACGTCTTCACGGAAGCTCGCCAGCTAATAAGCTGATGGTTTTTGAGCAGTCAGTTATTTCAACAGCATTAACCATTTTTGGTTCTCCTGGTTATGTTTGTTTTATGTTGTCTATTCCGTTTTTACTTGGTCTTAGTACGTATGTATGTTTTATTGTACTGTGCTTTGGTCATAGGTGATATATAAATGCTGAAAGGAGAATGTGAAGGCCAAGCCTGCTATCACCTCAGGAAGGAGCAGGGCTAGGTCAGCTTTGTGGTCCTTGGCTGTCACCACTGTCTTTCATGTTTCTATTACATATTTGCAGCTATGAGTGAGACTGCCGTGAAGATACACTATGTAGAATAATACACTTTTCCAGTACAGGTAGGCATGGCTACAGGCACCAAATGAACTTCAAAGTGAACTAGACATTTTTATTTTGAATAGGTATGAGCCAGCTGCATATCTGAAGTCCCTAGGGAGAGGAATGGGGTGAAAACATGGCCGGTGGTTTGTTTTTCTCTGACTCATAGAGAGAGCGCTGTTAGGCAATTAGACGGGAAGGGTCTCACTAAACCCATCTCTCCTTCTCCCTCTCCACCCCCGCCCTCCCATTTTACCACAAATAATGTTCAAGTGAAGGAGGCAGCCTAGAGTGTAAAGGCAAAGCAGGAAGAAGTTGATTATGTATAAGTTAGTTAGAGAATGCTTTACTAATTGTTCATCTATTGCCTGACTGATGCTATATTTTATGTTCGTCATTTACCCCCCTGTTTACAAAGCCGCGCAGCAACGCCGACACAGCCCAGTCAAAGTGAATGGGCTGTGTTGGCAGTAGCGCAATACCAGCCGCTAGTGCGGCTTTGTTAAACGGGGGGGGGGGGGGGGGGGGAGTTAGTGTTGTGTCTTTTTTTAGCTTTTTATTTTATTTTTTTAATTTTTGTTACATTTGTACCCCGCGCTTTCCCACTCATGGCAGGCTCGATGTGGCAGGCAATGGAGGGTTAAGTGACTTGCCCATAGTCACAAGGAGCTGCCTGTGCCGGAAATCAAACTCAGTTCCCCAGGACCAAAGTCCACCACCCTAACCACTAGGCCACTCCTCCACTGTTGCCGCGCAGGCTTCTGCTTCTGTGAGTCTGACGTCCTGCACGTACGTGCAGGACATCAGACTCACAGAAACAGAAGCCTGCGCAGCCTTCTACATGGAATGTTGCTAGTGGAATAGCAACATTCCATGTAGAATCTCCAATAGTAGCAACATTCCATGTAGAATCTCCAATAGTATCTATTTTATTTTTGTTACATTTGTACCCTGCGCTTTCCCATTCATGGCAGGCTCAATGCGGCTTACATGGGGCAATGGAGGGTTAAGTGACTTGCCCAAAGTCACAAGGAGTTGCCTGTGCCGGGAATCGAACTCAGTTCCTCAGTTCCCCAGGACCAAAGTCCACCACCCTAACCACTAGGCCACTCCTCCACTGTTGCTACTATTTGAGATTCTACATGGATCACCAATGTGGCCACGCAGGCTTCTGCTTCTGTGAGTCTGACGTCCTGCACATACGTGCAGGCCGTCAGACTCACAGAAACAGAAGCCTGCGCAGCCTTCTACATGGAATGTTGCTAGTGGAATAGCAACATTCCATGTAGAATCTCCAATAGTAGCAACATTCCATGTAGAATCTCCAATAGTATCTATTTTATTTTTGTTACATTTGTACCCCGCGCTCAATGCGGCTTACATGGGGCAATGGAGGGTTAAGTGACTTGCCCAGAGTCACAAGGAGCTGCCTGTGCCTGAAGTGGGAATCCAACTCACTTCCTCAGTTCCCCAGGACCAAAGTCCACCACCCTAACCACTAGGCCACTCCTCCTTAGTACGTTTTGTACTATTGTTTTTTTATGCCACTGTCAGTCGCTATGTACACTTCCCTAATATGGTTATTAAAAATTAGAATAAAGACCAAGATAAACTACAACTTCAGGAAGCAAATGAACATTAAAAATAAAGAATTAAACAGATGTAATTATAAATAAAGCACAAAGCAGTCAGCTGAGGTGTGATTTTTTTTTTTTTGGCATTTACAGGGAGATACAAGTTCATTATCTACATCAGAAATACAATGCCCACAAAATTTATTCGTAGATAAAATTGATTGCATAGGCCCTGGGTAAACAAAAACAATAAAATGGATTGATGTGCTCCAAACCAAAGTGATGGTTGGTGCAGAAACAGCAGCATCACGGGCGCAGAGAGGCAGTGCAGATCTCCACTCCTCGACTCTAGCGAGCTTGTGCATGGTTGTATAGTTCAAACGCACACCTAATGCTGTTTTCGGTTTGCATCTAGGCTAGAAACGGACTCTCAGGATAGAAGCCACAATCAGACGATCACTACATGTAGCACTCCTGGGGTAATTCTGTGCAGAAAAACCCTGAAGATTCTGCAGAATTCTATACACTCATATTTTTTTGTTCAGAATTTCCCCATTATAAGGGCCGACTTCCTCCCCTTCCCCGGGCATGAAATACTCCCCATCACCACAGCTGTTTCTCTCCTCAGGTTCCACCTTCTCTAGCTCTTAGCCCCTCCCTTCCCCTGGTAAATTCAGCCCCCAGCTTTTTCTGCCTCTCCTCTAGGATAGATACCTCCCATTTTCTCCCCCTCCTCCAATCCTCCTCCAATCCCTCTCTACCTTCTAGCAGCTCTTTACCTTCTATAGTTCTTTCTCCCCACCCCAAAACTTCACTGCCCTCCCTTCTCTCTCCCTAGCCCCCAGCATTCACCATCTTCCCTGCTCTCTTTCTGTAACTTCCAGCAAGATCCCAGATCTGTCCATCCCCAAGGTCTGTTTCCCCCCATCTCACCATTCTCTGCCCCAATTCCCATGGCGCACACACAGTCCATCCACCTTTCACCAGCCCCCCATGACACACAGCACTCCCCTGGCTACTTTTCTCCAGCCCCCTCCCCCCCCCCAATGGCACACACCCACCTCCTTCACCTTTCTCCAGTCCTCCCATACATCTTACTTCAGCCATCGTCCCTGTTAGAATGGGAAGGGGACCACATCCTCCTCTGCCATCCTAGACCCAGTTATTCCTTTTAACCACGAGAGCATCCATACAAGCCACGTGGCTTCAAGAAACAGTCAGTACCAAGGTGGCAGAGGATGTGTGACCCATGCACTTTTGCACCTCCTTTTCTTGATCGCAGCATGGAGGGAGGGAGACGAGCAGCAATGCCAAGTTGCACTGAGTGGCCGAGCTGTTGCCACTGCCTGAGCGGAAAACTCTGCACAAATTCTATACTGCACATTGTGCAGAGTTCCCCCAGAAGTAAAACGAGACACACCACAACCTTTGAGCCACTGCAATCCAGTGTTCCGGTTCTCTATTACCCAGATGCAGATGCATGAACCCGTGAAAACAAAGGTAGAAGTTGGAGATCTTAAATAGACACAAGTAGGTAACAGCCACCTGAATGTCTGCACTTCACAATACTGTAAAGGAGTTGGGATCACAAGTGTTCCAAGGCAGGTTTCTGAAATGGTCCTGCCACAGTATGTCCGCAGAGTCCAGCAGCAGAGATATTGGAAAAAAAAAAAAAAAGCTTCCTTAAAATGTCAATGTCCAAGGCATCTCTCTCCAACTTCAATGCTTCTTCATTCCTTTATTCTTCTGAAATTTGGCATGTACCACTTTTAAAGTTGAGAGAAAATTCCCAAGGAAAAGTAGCAGAAATGTCAGCGCCAACACAAACACCTGCAAAAGGAAAAAAAAAAAGAGACATAAAGGAAAGGATGCTGAAAGTCCATGGAGCATCAAAGCTCCTGAATAGATAGCCTGCCTCTTTAAAACTGGGGCTGTAGCGAGCAGTGGGCAAGCAAGGCCACTGCCTGGGGCATCAAGCTAGGAGTCAGCATCATGCTGCTTTTGTTTTTTTTTCAGTCAGCCTTTGAATCTGCAAGCATACAAGCCAGAAATGAAAGGTGGAAAGATGTTGAACTCAACCCTTGCCCTAGGCACCCAGCAGGGACTGCCCCCTCTCTTTAAATATAATGCAAAGTCAATACAAAAGCAATTATCCAAAGGTTATTGTTTTATCTGGGCCTAAGCGGAAGGAAATGATGCACAGATGTGAACATTTACTTCATGTGCCTGTCACCTGGTGAGATCATGGAATGTTTCACTGTTATTCTGTTTGTATAAGGTGACCCTCATCCCAATGAAAGTCAATACCTCATCCACTGTAGCAGGGTCAATACCGCACTGAATGTTTACAACCTAGAAATCAGTAAAACCGAACATGAATTCTGGAGATATGCTATGCCATAGAAGCTCCTCCTCAAACTGACAGCGTGAGAGTTTACTGAACTCCGATTAAACAGGCAGAAAGGAAATTGATAGGGGAGCGGGGGTGCTCATTTTTACAACTGGCACTGCAGCTCATGTGTGCGTGCCAATAATATTTGGAAGCCCAGTTTTCATAAACCATTTACTCAGGTAAGAAACCTGTCTGAAGTTACCCACGATGAACCCAAGTTCTGCAACACATGTCCTGCTAGGCACATCAGGGGCTGTTCCTTGGGTGGGGGGGGGAGGCATGTTTAGGTCAAAGAAGAAAATAGGCAGCGATTTCAGATCCATGTGTGTTATATTCCATGGGAATAGTAAATGCGGAAAAAGTAGGTGCGAGTGTCTGTGGCTGATTCTCGTCCCCCCTTTGAAAACTACAGCAGACTAGGACAGTGGTCTCCAATCTTTTTCACGTAAAGGGCTGCAAAATGGTCACGAGAAAGCTCCAAGGGCCACCAAAAGATTTCAGGCTTACACATTTTAACTTTTAAAATAAAAAATAAATAATTATTCTCACCTTTATTGTTCGGTGATTTTATCTTTCTAATCATCTTGTTCCTCCTTCGCTTCCTGCCCTATATCCATCTTTCACATTCAACTTTTTCTTCCTCTTATCTAGTTTCCATCTCTTCCCTTCCCCTCCATCCATAAGCATGATCACCTTTCTCTCTTCTCTCCCCTTCCCCGCCTCTGCTCCTCCCATCAATCTTCCCCTCCCCTCCCCTACATGGATCAACTCCATGGTCACCATTTCTTCCCTTCTCTCCTCCCCTCCATGGGTACCATCTTCTTTCTTCCATCCATCTCCTATTTCCATCATTTGCCACTCAGAACTCCCCCCCCCCCCCTGAGGTCCACATGTCTCTCTTTTCCCTCTTCCTCCGGACAACTCTGCTTATCTTTCCCGGCACTCCTGCACCTTCCGCTCCCCAGAGGTCCATGTCCTCTCATTCTCAGCTCCATCTACCTTCCCGTCTTAGCCCTCCGAACTTGCCTTAAGCACTGCTGCACTGAAGGCATGCTGCTTCTCTTCTTATCCGACTGAAGCCTCTCTGTAACGTCCCACCTCCCCTAACTGAACTTCCTATTTCTGGGCGGGATGCTACAGAGAGGCTTTGGGTGGGTGAAAGAAGTATCAAGCCTGGGCCACGTATTGGAGACCACTGGACTAGGATCACAAGCTACTCATAGACTTTGCAGTAATGCAGGAAGCTTGAAAAATCACTTGCAAAAAATGTGGTCACACAAGCCTATAATGATCTCTCAACACAGTCCCTTCCCTTCTAAAGCTGTATAATCCTCCTCTGATGGGTGGGGAAAAAAAAGTCTATGGCTTGAAAGAGCCAGTATAGACACAAGCTGGATCTGTAACACACTGCACATAAATCAGACAGATTTTCAAAGGGAAAGCAAATGTATACTTTCCCCTCTGAAAACCACCCCACCAAAACTATACACCTACTTACAACAGCAAGGTAGCATGCAAGGGATTTGAGGAATAAAAAGTAAAACCAACCACCAGAATATAAGTTAAAAAATCACTATCTTAAAGGTGGATTTTCAAAGCACTTTGGCTTACAAATTTACACAGTAATCCTATAAAACTTTGTAAGAGTGTCTTTTACTAAGGTGCAAGGCCGCCGAGAGGGAGGGACAGGGGGGACAAAATTCCCGGGGCCCGGGCCTCCAGGGGGGGGCCCGGAGCCGCAGTCCCACCCGCCACCGGGCCCCTTCCACCCGAACCCCCGCCAGCAGAAGTGCTGTGTTCTGACTCCGGCGTGTGCGGCCCACACAGACGCGCTCCTCTCAGCTGATCTTCGCTGCACGTGCAGGACGTCAGACACACAGAAGCCCTGCAGAGTACAGCGAAGATCAGCTGAGAGGAGCGCGTCTGTGTGGGCCACACACGCCGGAGTCAGAACACAGCTCTTCTGCTGGCGGGGGTGCGGGTGGAAGGGGCCCGGCCCGGTTGCGGAGGCGGGTGGGACTGTAGCGCCGGGCCCCCCTTGGGGGGGTGGGGGTGGCGACAACGTCCCGGGCCCAGCCCAGTCTCTCGGCGGCCCTGCTAAGGTGCACTAGTTTTTAGCTCAAGCTAAATACAGCTGCCTCTAAACGCCGACATGCTCACAGGAATATAATGGGCGTCACAGAGTTTAAGCCCAGCTGATTTTTAGCGCAAGCTTAAAATGCTAGTGCACCTTAGCAAAAGACTCCCTAAGTGCTTTAAAAATGAGCCTCAATGAACTGTTCCACTGTAAAATGACCTGCTGTCAGTGCCCTCTCATGATATCTTACAATTCAGTGTTGACCTCAAAAGGTGTGTGTGGGGGGGGGGGGGGGGGGAAAGCATCTCGTTTTTAATAAGCAAAATCACTTTCTACAGTCTCCAATTACATTCACATTCCAAGAGTACCTGCCATTCCTTACACGCCTCATGCCTGGACAGCTCGAACAGCGTAATGGCGTTATAGAGTTGCCAGAACTAGAAACCAAAAAGAAAAAAAAAAATTAAACTGCAGAAGAAACTGCGTGCGGTTTAAAAAAACAAAAACAAACAAAAAACCCACACACACATTTGAACTTTGAAAACCACTGCATTCGCTGCCATGTCAGGTCAGAATAAAGGGCCTGGAGTACTGTCTGGAGCTGGAACTTGAGCTGTGTGTCCTTGTTCAGAGATAGCGAAGCCCCCAGGGGTCAGGAACACCTTTTCCTGTACACGCACTCTTTTTATTTTTTTTGGCACCTTTTTGCTATATGTTTGTCAAAGTAAATGAGGAAGAAGGACTTTCAAAATCATGGACTAAAGATTATAAAAAGGGTATATATTAACAAAAAAAAACCTAACCTCAACCTTTCACTCAATAGAAACAAGTCTGAAGTCCTAGTAATTCAAGGGCAAATACGTGTGCCATTGGAAATGGATTATCACGCAAGCAGACCACATTTTAAAAGTTCTCTCTCGTTTGGCACAGAAGTTTCCTTCTGCTCCTTCCAGCTCCCAGCAGAAATCAACCTGTCTGTGCCACTGCAGGGATAATCCTTGGCCATATGGCCACCGAGAAACAGTCGGGCCCAGGCCTGTTTACTCGTCTCCTCTCCTGCTCTGCTGCACAGGCCTTCTTTCTGCCACATCCAAACAGGAAGTACTTCACAAAGGAGGCGGGTCGCGGCAGATAGAAGGACCTGTGGCCGGCAGAGCAGAGTTAATGCGATAGCGCGATAACTGTGCTCTGACGTGCACAGGAGCAGGTGAGTCATGCCGAGGCCGGGCCCTGGGAAATTTGGCCCCCCTCCTCGGCGGCCCTGCTTGGCCAGGGGTTATTGGACCCTGTTACCAAAGTACCCCGATTCTGACCAGTAGGGTGTCAACACTGAGCAGTGGCTGAGGCTCCTTTCCCATCTGAAAATGCAGCGTACATGCTGTTTACCCCATCTCCAGCCAACTCAGTGAATAGAAGATCTGACCCAGAAATCAAACCTGGATCCTGTGTGTGAGAGGACACAGTGCAGCCGCTGGCTCTCCGGGCCAATTCTTTAAGAGGATCTTGTCAGATCAGAACCTGCTGTGACCCTTCCTTCACCAATCTCCAGGCGGCCATTTGGCTGTACAAGCACCTCCTAACTGAGTTTATTTGTTGACAATTAACTTGCAGAATATTCCTGACTTCAAGCACATGTTACCGTGTATCTTCTTGACCCCTGAAGCAGGCACTGTTTAGCGCCGAAACACGGCCCGTGTCGGGTCATCAATAAAGAACTTTTCTTGTCCCAGTCTTGAAGGCCCAGTGTTGTTTTTTTTTTGTCTTGTATACTTTGTGTATGCTGTATTACCCTCTCTATTTGTGTTAGAATATTCCTGTGGTCATTTTATAATAAATACATTTATTCACAGCACCTAATAAGATCATTTAGCCCAGTCTGACTGGTTGTCTTTGCCTAGTGTTCTCTAGATAAGGATATCTCCCAGCTGTCAGAAATACACAGCTTGACCACTGCAGGAGATCTACTTATTCTCATTTGGGGCTTGTAGTCCTTACCCTTCTGTCTATACTGGGCACATCCTGTCTCTACTGGTGAGAGACCACTGGGAGGGTGAGTATCAGAGTGGTGGTGGGGGTCCCAGCCCTCACCCGCTAAATAAAAAGGCACAGCTACATACATATTGTCTCACTTACATGGCCAAAAAATAGGCACGGAAGGAGGAAAGTGAGGCCCCTCCACATCCAGGACTGGAATCCCTCTAAAAAGCATCAGAAAATGGATTAATTTCTGCATCCATAACTCAGCTGTAAACAAATCAGCTTTCTGACTTTGTAAAGACTGGGGGTGGGGAGGGGGGGGCTGCAACTGAACTGACATTGGGGGTGGAGGGAAAACCTCATGAAGCAGGCTAACATTTGTTTGTGTTTCAATACCGTTTATTACATTTTTCAGCAAATTACAACTCTCAAAATATCTCTGAACAGAGAGGGTATGATACATACCTGTAGCAGTTGTTCTCCGAGGACAGCAGGCTGATTGTTCTCACGACTGGGTGACGTCCGCGGCAGCCCCCACCAACCGGAAATAAGCTTCGCGGGACGGTCGACACGCAGGGCACGCCCACCGCGCATGCGCGGCCGTCTTCCCGCCCGTGCGCGACCGCTCCCGCCAGTTGAATGACTAGCAAAAAATATGAAATACACAACTCCAAAGGGGAGGAGGGAGGGAAGGTGAGAACAATCAGCCTGCTGTCCTCGGAGAACAACTGCTACAGGTATGTATCATACCCTTTCTCCGAGGACAAGCAGGCTGCTTGTTCTCACGACTGGGGTATCCCTAGCTCTCAGGCTCACTCAAAACAAGAACCCAGGTCAATTGAACCTCGCAACGGCGAGGAAACAACAGAAATTGACCTACGAAGAACAACTAACTGAGAGTGCAGCCTGACCAGAATAAATTCGGGTCCTGGAGGGTGGAGTTGGATTTACACCCCAAACAGATTCTGCAGCACCGACTGCCCGAACCGACTGTCGCGTCGGGTATCCTGCTGGAGGCAGTAATGTGATGTGAATGTGTGGACAGATGACCACGTCGCAGCCTTGCAAATCTCTTCAATAGTGGCTGACTTCAAGTGGGCCACTGACGCTGCCATGGCTCTAACACTATGAGCCGTGACATGACCCTCAAGAGTCAGCCCAGCCTGGGCGTAAGTGAAGGAAATGCAATCTGCTAGCCAATTGGAGATGGTGCGTTTCCCGACAGCGACCCCTAGCCTGTTAGGGTCGAAAGAAACAAACAATTGGGCGGACTGTCTGTGGGGCTGTGTCCGCTCCAAGTAGAAGGCCAATGCTCTCTTGCAGTCCAATGTGTGCAACTGACGTTCAGCAGGGCGGGTATGCGGCCTGGGGAAGAATGTTGGCAAGACAATTGACTGGTTAAGATGGAACTCCGACACCACCTTCGGCAGGAACTTTGGGTGGGTGCGGAGCACTACTCTGTTGTGATGAAATTTGGTATATGGAGCATGAGCTACTAGGGCTTGAAGCTCACTGACCCTACGAGCTGAAGTAACTGCCACCAAGAAAATGACCTTCCAGGTCAAGTACTTCAGATGGCAGGTATTCAGTGGCTCAAAAGGAGGTTTCATCAGCTGGGTGAGGACGACGTTGAGATCCCATGACACAGTAGGAGGCTTGACAGGGGGCTTTGACAAAAGCAAGCCTCTCATGAATCGAACGACTAAAGGCTCTCCAGAGATGGCTTTTCCTTCCACACGATAATGGTAAGCACTAATCGCACTAAGGTGATTCCTTACTGAGTTGGTCTTGAGGCCAGACTCTGATAAGTGCAGAAGGTATTCAAGCAGGTTCTGTGCAGGGCAAGAACGAGGTTCTAGGGCCATGCTCTCACACCACACGACAAACCTCCTCCACTTGAAAAAGTAACTCTTTTTAGTGGAATCCTTCCTAGAGGCAAGCAAGACCCGGGAGACACCCTCAGACAGACCCAACGCAGTGAAGTCTACGCCCTCAACATCCAGGCCGTGAGAGCCAGAGACTGGAGGTTGGGGTGCAGCAACGCTCCGTCGTTCTGCGAAATGAGAGTCGGAAAACACTCCAATCTCCACGGTTCTTCGGAGGACAACTCCAGAAGAAGAGGGAACCAGATCTGACGGGGCCAAAAGGGCGCGATCAGAATCATGGTGCCGCGGTCTTGCTTGAGCTTCAGTAAGGTCTTCCCCACCAAAGGTATGGGAGGATAAGCATACAGGAGGCCGGTCCCCCAATGGAGGAGAAAGGCATCCGACGCTAGCCTGCCGTGTGCCTGAAGTCTGGAACAGAACAGAGGCAGCTTGTGGTTGGTCTGAGAGGCGAAAAGGTCCACCGAGGGGGTGCCCCACGCTCGGAAGATCTTGCGTACCACTCTGGCATGGAGCGACCACTCGTGCGGTTGCATGACTCTGCTCAGTCTGTCGGCCAGACTGTTGTTTACGCCTGCCAGGTACGTGGCTTGGAGGAGCATGCCGAACCGACACGCCCAACGCCACATCCCGACGGCCTCCTGGCACAGGGGGCGAGATCCGGTGCCCCCCTGCTTGTTGACGTAATACATTGCAACCTGATTGTCTGTCCGAATTTGGATAATTTGACAGGACAGCCGATCTCTGAAAGCCTTCAGTGCGTTCCAGATCGCTCGGAGCTCCAGGAGGTTGATCTGCAGATCCTTTTCCTGGAGGGACCACAGACCCTGAGTGTGGAGCCCATCGACATGGGCTCCCCACCCCAGGCGAGATGCATCCGTCGTCAGCACTTTCGTGGGCTGCGGAATTTGGAATGGACGTCCCAGGGTCAAATTGGTCCGGATGGTCCACCAGAGCAGTGAAGTGCGGCAACTGGTGGAGAGGCGGATGACATCTTCTAGATTCCCGGTGGCTTGAAACCACTGGGAAGCTAGGGTCCATTGAGCAGATCTCATGTGAAGACGAGCCATGGGAGTCACATGAACTGTGGAGGCCATATGACCCAGAAGTCTCAACATCTGCCGAGCTGTGATCTGCTGAGACGCTCTGGTCTGCGAAGCCAGGGCCAAGAGATTGGTAGCCCTCGCTTCGGGAAGGTAGGCCTGAGCCGTCTGGGTATTCAGCAGCGCTCCTATGAATTCCAGAGACTGAGTAGGCTGGAGATGGGACTTTGGGTAATTTATCACAAACCCCAGCAGCTCCAGAAGTTGAATAGTGCACTGCATGGACCGGAGGGCTCCTGCCTCCGAGGTGCTCTTGACCAGCCAATCGTCGAGATATGGGAACACGTGCACTCCCAGCTTGCGGAGATACGCCGCCACCACCACGAGGCACTTTGTGAACACTCGTGGGGCAGAGGCGAGCCCAAAGGGCAGCACACAATACTGAAAGTGCCGTGCGCCCAGGCGGAATCTGAGATACTGTCTGTGAGCTGGCAGTATCGGGATGTGAGTGTATGCGTCCTTTAAATCCAGGGAACATAGCCAATCGTTTTTCTGAATCATTGGCAGAAGGGTGCCCAAGGAAAGCATCCTGAACTTTTCTTTGACCAGGAATTTGTTCAGGCCTCTCAGGTCTAGGATGGGACGCATCCCCCCTGTTTTCTTTTCCACAAGGAAGTACCTGGAATAGAATCCCTGCCCTTCCTGCCCGGGTGGTACGGGCTCGACCGCATTGGCGCTGAGAAGGGCGGAGAGTTCCTCTGCAAGTACCTGCTTGTGAAGGGAGCTGAAAGACTGAGCTCCCGAAGGACAATTTGGAGGCAGGGAGGCCAAATTCAGGGCGTATCCGCACCGCACTATTTGGAGAACCCACTGGTCGGAGGTTATGAGAGGCCACCTTTGGTGAAAAAATTTTAACCTCCCTCCGACCGGCAGATCGTCCGGTACGGACACTTGTAGGGCGGCTATGTTCCCGTGGATCCAGTCAAAAGCCCGTCCCCGGCTTTTGCTGTGGAGGCGCAGGGGGCTGCTTAGGCGCACGCTGTTGACGAGAACGAGCGCGCTGGGGCTGTCCCTGTGCCTGACGAGGCCTTCGGGCCGGCTGGTTGTACCTACGCTTCGCAAAAGAATAGGGTGCAGCCTGCCGTGCCCGGGAAAAACGCCCACCCGTGGGGGCGGGTGCTGAAGGCGCCCGGTGGGAGAGCTTGTCGAGAGCGGTTTCCCGCTGATGCAGTTGGTCCACCGAAAATGTTATCCCCCCGGCAAGGGACGTCAGCCAGTCTCTGCTGGGTGCGGTTGTCCAGGTCAGAGGCACGCAGCCATGAGAGCCTGCGCATCACTATACCTTGGGCCGCAGCACGAGATGCCACGTCACAGGTGTCAAAAATCCCCCTGGACAGGAACTTTCTGCACGCCTTCAGCTGCCTGACCACCTCCTGATAAGGCCTGGACTGCTCCGGCGGGAGCTTATCGACCAGGTCCGCCAGCTGTTGCACATTGGTCCGCATGTGGATGCTCATATAGAGCAGGTAAGATTGGATGCGGGTCACGAGCATGGAGGATTGGTAGGCCTTCCTCCCAAATGAGTCCAGAGTGCGAGACTCCCGCCCCGGGGGCGCCGAGGCGGTATCCCTCGAACTCCGTGCCCTCTTGAGAGCAGAATCCACGACCGCTGAGTCATGGGGCAACTGGGGCCGCATGAGCTCTGGGTCAGAGTGGATCCTGTACTGGGACTCTGCTTTCTTGGGAATGGTGGGATTAGTTAGTGGTCGCACCCAGTTCCGGAGCAGCGTCTCCTTCAGGACATTGTGCAGCGGTACCGTGGAGGACTCTCTAGGTGGTGATGGATAGTCGAGGACCTCGAGCATCTCGGCCCTCGGCTCTTCCACAGAGACCACGGGAAAGGGAATGCTTATAGACATATCCCGCACAAAGGAGGCAAAGGAGAGACTCTCAGGAGGTGAGAGCTTCCTCTCCGGTGACGGCGTGGGGTCCGAGGGAAGGCCCGTAGACTCCTCTGAGGAGAAATATCTCGGGGCCTCCTCTTCCCCCCACGAGTCCTCATCCTCGGTATCGGACATTAGCTCATGTAGCTGCGTCCGGTACCGGGCCCGGCTCGACGTCGAGGCACCGAGGTCTCGGTGTCGTCGAGCGGTGGACTCCCGCGCCGGCGGGGACGGAGCTCCCTCCATCGACGTCGACGGGGACTCCACCTGCGTGGCTGTCGAGACCGGCACCGCAAGCGGCGGCGGTGTCGACTGCCCCGGCGCCGGGCTAGAGCTCGCCGGCGCCACAGTCATCGGCGCCGAGGGCGCAAGCACCCCCGGCGCCGGCACAGCCTGGCGCATCAGCCCTTCCAGGATCCCCGGAAGGATGGCTCTGAGGCACTCGTCCAGGCCCGCTGCCGGGAAAGGCGGTGGGGCCGGTAAGGGTGTCGGTGCCGGAAGCTGCTGGGGGCCAGGAGACGGCACCGAGGTGCCGGAACCCCGACGCGTCGGTACCTCCACCACCGACGGAGATCTCTCCTCTCTACGATGACGCTTCGGCGTCGACTCCCCTTCAGGGTGCACCGAGGGCTCCCGGTGACGGCGCTTCTTGTCCTTTTTCCGGTGCACGTCACCGGCGCCGGAGGGCATGGAGGAGGAGGAGGTCGATCCCCCTCGGTCTCGAGGTACCGGGGTCCGACAGGGTTCGGTCCCGTGGCTCACGAGTTGAGGGAGTGACCGGGGCCGACTGCCCACGCGGTCTCTCTACCCCACTCTCGCCGGCGGACCGGCGGGCCGACGGGACCTGTTCTCCTGGGGTCGCTGCCATCGGTGCCGATGTCTCGGGCATCGATACCGGTACCGAAGAACCGGTCTTCGATACCGATGCCGTCGAGGTCGACGTCGAGGGGCCGGCGCAAGTTCCAAAAAGACGGTCCCGCAGAACTTGCCTCGCAACCTGAGTCCGTTTCCGGAGACCGAGACACAAAACGCACGACTTGAGATTGTGCTCCGGCCCGAGGCACTGGAGGCACCAAGCGTGGGTGTCGGTCTGCGAGATCGGCCGGCCGCAGCGACCACACTTTTTAAATCCACTCGGGACCTTCGAGGACATCGACGGAAAAATCGCGTCGGCGAAGTCAAAGTCGGCAATGGTGGCTAAAATCACACCACGAAAACTGAAACCGACCGAGCGGCCACTAGGCCGCAACGAGGCGTCCCCGCTAGAAAGCGAGGGAAAAGAAGGAGCGCGTGCTCCACACGCGCAAAATTCTCTCTTTTTTTTTTTTTTTTTTTTTTTTTTTAATAAAAGAGAAAGAAGAAGAAGAAGAGGCCGAACAGGCCAAAAGCGACGATCCGCGTAAACGCGGTCGAAAAAATCCGGCGGCTGAAACGAGAGAGAGGGGAAAACACAACTCTCTCAGTCGCGGAAAAAAAGTAACTGGCGGGAGCGGTCGCGCACGGGCGGGAAGACGGCCGCGCATGCGCGGTGGGCGTGCCCTGCGTGTCGACCGTCCCGCGAAGCTTATTTCCGGTTGGTGGGGGCTGCCGCGGACGTCACCTAGTCGTGAGAACAAGCAGCCTGCTTGTCCTCGGAGAAAAACCTATACACTATAACTATCCATTTTGCTCCCCAATACATAATTCTTGAACTAAGTACATAAGTAATGCGATACTGGGAAAAGACCAAGGGTCCATCGAGCCCAGCATCCTGTCCACGACAGCGGGCAATCCAGGCCACCTGGCGAGCTTCCCAAATGTACAAACATTCTATACATGTTATTCCTGGAATTGTGGATTTTTCCCAAGTCCATTTAGTAGTGGTTTATGGACTTGTCCTTTAGGAAACCGTCTAACCTCTTTTTAAACTCTGCTAAGCTAACTGCTTTCACCACGTTCTCCGGCAACAAATTCCAGAGTTTAATTATGCGTTGGGTGAAGAAACATTTTCTCCGATTTGTTTTAAATTTACTACACTGTAGTTTCATCGCATGCCCCCTAGTCCTAGTATTTTTGGAAAGCGTGAACAGACGCTTCACATCCACCTGTTCCACTCCACTCCACTGGTACCCTTCCCCCCCTTGCTCCCCTTAACCTCCAACCCTTTCATGTGGCCCCCTCCTCTTCTCATCTTTCTACACAGCCAACTGCTGCAAGTCCTCCTCTAAGCTCCCCCCCCATACACCCCCCACCACCTTCTACTTCCCTCACTCCCCCTAAATTAGTGCAGTTAACATTTTATAGAGATCTCTACATAAAAAAATACACCAAAGTGCTTCACAGCAGCAATTCACCAGCTTAAATGCTCAATATTTTTTATAATAAAGAGGGAAGAAATTTTCAGATGAAAATGGAGCGCTAAATATTAATAACCTACAAAGTAGCATTAAAAACTAACTAAAAAGCCGCTACTTACCTACTGTCAGATCTAAAGGATTTCTTTCACCTAATGCCCGAAGTCTATAAAGACAGCCACTTTGGTAGTAATACTGCAGGAACTGTACACAGCCTGTAAATAGAACAACAGAGCTCAGGCATTTAGAAAACAACCAACCTTTGCCAGCAAAGCAGAAAGCGTTGTGTCTTGTTTTCTGCGGAATGCATTGAGGTCTTGTGTTTAACAGAATAATACAAGGCTTAGAATCTGTTTTACCCAGAAAGGTGCCACACAGCACTGCACTTACTTTGAAAAATGGAAAATGCCAGAAACTGATTGCGAAAGAGTTGATATATTAGTCCATCAGGCCTGGGGCAACAGAAGACAAAAATGGAGGCATTGATTTACTTAAACTGCATTTTTGGAAGCACGATTTTAATTAACGAGAAGACACAGCCAGTGTTCTGTCACCCAACGGTGCCAGGCAAACAGATTAAAGGGCCCCATTCACACTTATCCAAGGAGCACCCTACTGCCCTGCCTACACATGGAAAAGACCAAACAGACCGATCTTACTTTCAGGCTAGATCAGGGGCTCTCAACCCAGTCCTCGGGACACACCAAGCCAGTCTTTCAAGATATCAACAATTAATATGCAGCCGATAAATTTGCATGTACTGTCTCCACTGTATGCAAATCTCTCTCATGCATATTCATTGGGGGCATACTGAACATCTGACTGCTTAAGTGTGAACCCCAGGGCTGGATTGAGAACCCCTGACTTAGATACATGGGTTGCTTTTGAATAGGCACCACTCTGGCACTAGGGCCTTCCTCTTTTCTGGCTCTTCAAACTTTGAGATCTCTTGACCCCCCCCCCCCCCCCCCCCCACCCTTCCTACCTCCACAACCCCATTCGCTATGGCACTAAAACTTTAAACTGGTCTTTTAAGACAAACTTCATGGAGCATCATTGCTCCCTCTTTGGCCATATTCAAATCCAGTCTAAAATCTCTCCTTTTTCGAGGCTGACTTCAAATCCCAACCACTTAATATGCTTATGTATCTTGACCAGAGAGCAGTGGCGTAGCCACAGGTGGGCTGGGGCCCACCCACTTAGGGCTCAGGCCCGCCCAACAGTAGCACACGTTTAGCGGTAGCTGGTGGGGATCCCAAGCTCGGCCAGCTCAAGATTCCCCCCTGATAGTAACGAAAACGCTACTCTCCACAATAACGGCACCTGCGCACGCTCAGTTTTCAGGGCATGCCTGCTGCAGACTGCCAAGATGGAAAGAAGCGTTTTCTCACCAGCTGAGATATTTTTTTGGGTGGTGGTTGGGGGGGGGGGGGGGAGAACACTTGGTGCCCACCCACTTCTTGCCTAGGCCCACCCAAAATCTGTTGTCTGGCTACGCCCCTGCCAGAGAGTAAGTTTCACCGGGGACTGTCTGTACTGTGAACATCGTGTAGACTTTTAGAAAAGAAAAATAGTGGAAGTAACCGTACGTGTCCACTCTCCAGTCGGGTGAAGTCTTAATCAAGACCAAAGCTTTCTGACAAACAGATAAAGACTCATCAACTTCTTCCACATATTCGCTCTGGCTGCTCATATTGCTTTGGAACAGAGGAAGCACGGGCAATTTCATTGGTCCACACAATGTCATATGACCCCTTACCATGTCAGCATCACTCCAGAAAGAAACGTCGACACATAATGGTGAGACACCCACCAGCCCTTAATTCTAAGAACAAACAAAAAAAAAACATGATTAGATGCATCTGTCAGCAAGAAATACATTCCGTATTATAAAACCTGCTCTTCCAGACCTAAGAATTTGGAGTGAAAAAAACCTATCACAAGCACAACCCAAAGCAAACTGGCTCCAAGAGTATAAGGTAGCTGGGATGTTATGGGACTATCGAATGCCTGTGGTGCTTCATTTTCAATCCACCGAATTTGCTACGGGGGGTTTCTTTTCCTGCATTCTTTGCCACGTGCCCACGGTGCATTTTCAAGTTAAAGAGAATTGACCTACCATTAAGAAACCTTAAAGATGAGTAGTTTCCTTTGGTTTGTTTGTCTGGATGCCACTTGCTTTAAATCAAATTATATCCACAAATAAGATGGCGCTTTAAGATCCGTCTATAGCGCTGCGTATGCCTTGCAGCGCTATAGAAATGCTAAATAGTAGTAGTAGTTATCCATCGTTACATACTTCAGGAAGCATGGTACTCAGGGGCATAGCCAGCCCTCCAATTTGGTGAGCGGGGGAACACATTCCCTCCTCCCTCCCTCCCCCCACCTGTTAAAAATACCTTCGTTGGCAGGGATGCCGAAGCCCTGCTAGGCAAAGAAATGTGGTGTCTGAGCTGTTCCCCTTCCTCCTTGTGCCACTGTTATAATGCGGACGTCAGCGGTGTGCCTCCAGCCACCAACTCTTGCGCGCACTGACCACGCATGAAGAGAAGTCTCAGCGTCAGTAGCTGGAGGTAAGCCGCCGACTTCCACAGCTGCACAAGGTTGGGGGGAGGGGGGGCGGCTCAGGCACTGAATTTCTTTGGCATCCCCGCCAGCCATTTAATGGGGTGCTGCAGGTTTAGAGAGGGCCTATGCACAAAGCGGGGGGGGAGGGGGGAGTGCCAGGACCCCAAGGTCCCCTGCGGCTATGCTACTGGTGCATGTGATTTAGGGCACTGGTTCTCAACCCAGTCATCATGGCACAGCCAGCCAATCAGGTTTTCAAGATATCCACAATGAATATGTATGAAACATATTTGCATACTAATGGGGCAGTGCATGAAAATCTCTTTCATGCATATTCACTGTGGATATCTTAAAAACCTAAGTGCCTGGGTGTGCCCCAAAGACTGGGTTGAGAAGCACTGATCTAGAAAGAAATTAGAGTTGAGGTGGCTGCGTGGTATTTGGAGACCTGTACATTTCCTCTTCTTTGCTTTCTCGATTGAACTGAGAGACTGTGATTTCAATGCAGGGAGCCCGGCCCGGTGGCGGACCGAGGGGGGGAGCGGTGGCGATGTTGGCTGTGGACCCAGGGGGGAGGGCGTCGTATGTCTGGGAGGGGGGTTGTCAGGGAGGCAGCGAGTGGCATGCAGGGGGGTGGTAGCGGCGGCAGTACCGGCAGTGTTGATGCCGGCAACGTCGGGCGCGGACTGAAGGTACGTTGGTGTGCCTCGTGCTGCTATCGTGTGGTTGGTCACTGCTGCTTGTGACGAACCAGGAAGCACGCAAACGTCAGGACAGGAGATGGGTACAGCGTTACAGGCAGCACAAACCCTACAAACCCTTCACTGCCATGGAGTCAGTTTCAGAACGTTGGAGGTGCTTTTTTATTATAGTAGATAATAGTTTCCACTATTTTTGCCCAGCACCGACATCAGGCTTATTGGTCTGTAATTTCCCGGATCACCACTGGAATCCTTTTTAAAAATTGGCGTCAGCCACCCTCCAATCTTTAGGTACTATAGACAATTTTAATGACAGGTTACATATTACTAACTGCAGATCAGCAATTTCATGCTAGAGTTCTTTTAGTACCCTTGGATGTATGCCATCTGGTTCAGGTGATTTACTACTCTTTAATTTGTCGATTTGGCTCAGTACATCTTCCAGGTTTACAGAGATTTCTTTCAGTTCCTCCACATCATCACCCTTGAAAAAACCATTTCTGGTACAGGCAGATCTCTTACGTCTTCTTCCATAAAGACCGAAGCAAAGAATTCATTCAGTTTCTCCGCTATGGCCTTGTCCTCCGAGTGCCCCTTTTGCTCCTTTGTGGTCTAACAGTCCCATGGATTCTCTCCCAGGCTTTCTGCTTCTGATGTACCTGAAAAAGTTTGTTACTATGAGTTTGAGTTTTAGTATCTGCGGCAAATTTCTCTTTATATTCCCTGCTAGCCTTCTTTATTAATGCTTTGTATCTGACTTGCCAGTGCTTATGTTGCTTCTTATTTTCTTCACTTGGGCCCTTTTTCCATTCTTTGAAGAACATTCTTTTGCCTGTAATAGCCTCTTTCACTTCACCTTTTAACCATGCTGGCTGTCATTTTCTCTTCTTTCCACCTTTGCCTAGGCTCCTCCTACACAGCAGAAGCCCCAGAGTATGGGAATCAGCAGGCAGCATATAATGAGTAGAGACCTAGGCCTCCTTTTCTTACCCTCCTAAGCTGGTGCCTCTTCAAGCTCTGTTGGGACTTTCACTGCTTCCTTAGTGCCACAGGTCCTCTCCCATGTCCGTAATACCTACCTCACATGAGGTAGTTTAATGCATATTTTTGAAAATGTAGGTGTACCTTGGGCTAGAAAGGGTTGGGAAACATGGCTTTGAACATAAGAACAGCTATACTGGGTCAGACCAATGGTCCATCTAGCCCAGTATCCTGTTTCCAACAGTGGCCAATCTAGGCCACAAGTACCTGGCAGAAACCCAAATAGGGGCAGCATTGCATGCTACCAATCCCAGGGCAAGAAGTAGCTTTCCCGTGTCTTTCTCAATAGAAAGCTATGGACCTTTCCTCCAGGAACTTGTCCCAAACTTTTTTTAAACCCAGATACACTAACTGCTGTTACTATGTCCTCCAGAAAAAAGTGAAGAAAGCACCTTTACTGTCCAGCAAATAAGTGGATATGATCTTGAGGCAGTGGGCAAAGAATAATTCTAAGAAATCATATTTGTTAATTCTAACTTTCACTCTGCAAGTGAAGGAATGCCAGATGGTTCAGATTATTTTGAAAGTCTAGCTTGCCGAGCTAAAGGTTAGAAAGGTCAGTGAGAAATGAAACTCTGTCCCTTGTGATTGATGGATTGCTAATGCAAACACATATGTATCCTATTATGAACAAGGTATATTGCAGGCAATTTAAAAGGATTAGGCTGAAATGCTGTTTAGTTAGATTCTAAATAATTCTAGATATAAATGAGTTAGATTTTAGAAGTTCTTAATATGTAGATATGGCTTATAAGGAATACTGATTCTGCTTATTTTAGAATATGTTTTTCTGTGTAATTAATATGTAGAATATCCTTTCAATCCAGTGTTACATATTTGCCTGACTCTTTAAAGTGAGCCTTTGTCTGCTGTTTAAGAGGTCAAGCATGTGGTTTGAATTATCTGCAGTCCTGGCTGGTTTGATGTATGGAGCTGATAGGTGAAAAGAGGTCAGGACTAGTCAGCTCTCTTCTCCTTGATTATTTATAGGTAAAATGTAGGAATGGTCCTGGAAGTAATAACAAGCTATGCCATTAAGTAAGACTGGCCCTTGACCCCTTTAATGAATGCCAGAGTTTAGTTAGCAGTTAGTACTAGGAATATGAGAAATTAATCATAATAACATGCAGGAGTTCTGGAGCCCAATTGTCTAGCTTGAGGGGCCCCCAGGTCATAGGTCAGTTTGAGAAATATCAAACCTATGTAACTGATATTTGTATAGAGCTGATTGGTTGAGGCAAGGTAATCAATCTATTCCTTAACCAATTGGAGAGTAAGGGGGGCTAGGCTAGGCTAGATAGAACTGTATTTAAGTGGGAGCAGAAGCAGCTTACGTCAGAAAGAAGGACAGAAGGAACAGACAGAAGAAGGAGAAGACAGCATAAGAAGAGAAGCAGCTGAGACAGAAGCCACAAAGACACAGAGAGCTGAGAAAGAGAAGAAGAGACTTAATGCTGATGTTCTACTTTGTTTGCTGGCAAATAAAGAAGATTTCTCTCTCATTCTGGTGTGCTGTTTGACTCCTGAAGTACCACAAATTCATGCATCCATTCCTGCAACAATCTCATAGCTGGAGTAAGCTTTGACAGCAGATTCAGAGGTTGGGAAGTTAGACTAATGCCCAGCAGACTTCTACGGTCTGGGTCCCAAGGCTGGAGTGAGCTTCAACGGCAACTCCATAGTTAGGAAGTGGGATTAGTGTCAGGTAGACGTCTACGGTCTATGCTGGGAGAGACAGATATTAAGTATGCCAGTTAGCAGAGTGCCAAATTCAACTCTGGATGAACCATGCAGGTCTTTACCTGCTATAACCCAGTGCTGCACAGGAGAGAGAGAGTGTGTGAGTGTTGGGATTGTTTTCAACTCAGTGGGTAACTGGAAGGGAGAAAAACTACAGTGGACTGCTGGAGGAAGCAGAGCCCTCCAAAGCCGAGCTCAGATGTATTAAGTTAGTCCATCATAAAGCTAAAGGTTTACAATTTGTTGCTAACCGTTATTTTATGTAGGAGAAGCAAAAACATCACCAATCTGTACGGCAGATATCCGGAAAAGCAGAGCTGATGCTTTAATGCAGTACACAGGAAGTTGGGGGTAGCTCAGAGCAGTCAAGAAAAGATTCACCAATTTTTTTTCTTATTTTTTTTTTTTAAGAGAAAGAGGAAAGGACACAGTATGCTCATAGGTGCTGGATTTAAGGTGCTGGCAGTGGTGCAGTATTCCCTGGCTTGAAAGGATGAGGGTATAAGTTTAAATATAAAAACAGTTCAGGTACTTTCGTGTGCAAACCTGAGAGACTTGCTTTCAGTCAGAGGCACAGGAAGCAGAAATTACAAACTGTGGTTCTGGGTTGTAGAACAGACTTTAGAAGGGCAGACAAAGGTCACTTAAAAGTGTCAGAGATAATACAGAGATAGTGCTAATCAAGAAACAAGGAACCACACAGCTGCAAAGTCCTGTATCTGCTCCTTGCACTTCAAAGAATAGAAAGCAATTTGCAGACCCAAAAATGCCACAAAGGACTTTGGGAAATCACTAGCCATTTCTATGCAGAGAGGTAAGCAGGTCACAAGCAGAGAAGGAAGAAACCTTTGGCATTCAGGCAGAGGATCCGTCAGCAGGGAGAGAGAGATTTTCAAGCTCTCTGCCTGAAGCGGTGGTGGTATTCACCGAGTGTTTTGTGTCAAAAGCAACAGAATATTAAAGAGATATGTAATTACTCCAGACAGTCTAATAAGGCTGGTATATAATGAAATACAACAAGCAGCAAAGTACTGTCATGAAGACATGCAGAAGATTCCAAATTAAGCTCTGCAATTAGTAAATCCGCCAAGGTTTCACCTTGTAGAGACTCAGTTGGAATTAAATAGCTGACTTTTGGTAAAACACTGTGGGTTTCCTATTCCATCCCCATCTCAAAAACAAGCTCCAGATTCCAGAAGCAAAGCTTATAATGAAATATGACCTTCACCTCCTCTCCCTGCTATTCTCTAGAACTAAAAATAAAGCAATATAAACCCTTAGAAAGGGTTTAAAAAAGTCAAGGTGGGGGGGGGGGGGGGGGGGGAAACTGTCCAGCAATTTCTTCCCGATCCTCTAAAATCTAATCCCATTTGGTCTTTTCCCTCTCTCCCTTGCCCTTCAACCCTGCTGGTAGGAAGAGAGCCCCCTGGATGAAAGGCACAGACCAAGGTTTCCTCAGAAGTGTATTCAAATCAGCCAGTAGGGGTCACCGTTGAGTAATGGCTGCAACTGCATAACCTAGGCTGTGAACACTGCCTGCCTCCAAAACCATTCCTGAGAAATCACAGACAGGTACCAAAACCTAATGGAGTTTCCTGCTCAGTGACAATTTACAGGACCAGCCCAGATAATAAAATAATTTTAAGTCTAAAATCTGACTCTCTCTGCCATTTCATGCATTTTTATCTAGGTGTCTGGTTGTGCACCTGGCTGTTGCCATGATTTTCAAGGAGGCAGTATGGTGTTCTTGACCACCCTTTGTTTCAGCAAGAAGCATTTCAGAACCGGCTAGAATAAAACACGGCTTTAAAAACATAGAGCCAGTTGGATGTTATAAGGCCACAGATGATACACATTAAACAGACAACAGACAAAGATGTTCCACTCCATGTGGAAACTCAAAAAGAGTAAAACCTTTCTTCCCGAGAGACATCTTCCGTACCCTGGTACGGTCTATGGTAATAAGTCATCTAGACTACTGCAATGCACTATATGCTGGCTGCAAAGAACAGACTATCAAAAAACTCCAAACAGCCCAGAATACTGCCGCCAGACTCATATTTGGAAAAACTAAATATGAAAGTGCAAAGCCCTTAAGAGAGAAATTGCACTGGCTCCCACTCAAGGAACGTATTACATTAAAGATCTGCACGATTGTACATAACATAATTCACGCAGACGCCCCAATCTATATGCTGAACCTCGTGGACCTGCCCCTCAGAAATTCCATAAGATCAGCCCGTAAATTTCTCAATCTACACTTCCCCATCTGTAAAGGACTAAAATACAAGCTGATACATGCCACCACCTTCTCCTACATGAGCACGCAGTTGTGGAATGCATTACCTACAGCCCTGAAAACCACTGACAAAATAACCAACTTCTGCAAATCTCTGAAGACAAATCTCTTCAACGAGGTCTACAAAGAGAACCCATAGCCTTACAAAACTACCTCACCAACCCATCCAGCTATTAAAGTTCACAGTCTATATTACCCTGCCTAACACCTTCCTTCTCTCTTCTCTTACTCAATCTTTGTACAATACTAACTGTATTTGATTTCCTGGAATGACTTTGTCATAACAAAACTCTGTAAGCCACACTGAGCCTGCAAATAGGTGGGAAAATGTGGGATACAAATACAATAAATAACAATAATTAATAAATGCAGCTATACACAGCATGTAGGGAAAGCATGGAATTCCTTGGGGGGTTGTTATGTGTGTACATGCAGACTTACACTAGTATTCTATTTAAAAATATATATAGTAACATAGTAGATGACGGCAGAAAAAGACCTGCACGGTCCATCTAGTCTGCCCACGATAAACTCATATGTGTATACCTTACCTTGATTTGTACCTGTCTTTTTCAGGGCACAGACCGTATAAGTCTGTCCAGCAGTATTTCCCGCCTCCCAACCACCAGTCCCGCCTCCCATCACCGGCTCCGGCACAGACCCCGTATAAGTCTGCCCTCCCCCATCCTAGCCTCTCAACCACCAACCCCTCTTCCCCCCGCCACCCAATTTCAGCTAAGCTTCTGTGGATCCATTCCTTCTGCACAGGATTCCTTTATGCCTATCCCACGCATGCTTGAATTCCGTTACCGTCAGTTGCGCGCTCAATTGCCGTTACAGAACAATTGTTCCCGATGTGTCGTAATCATTTTTCCCACACATGCTAAAATTTGGTCCTGCTCCTTTAAAATTTGTAAGAGTTATTTGCTCTAGACAGATGGACAGACAGACAGACAGACTCAGCTTCTCCACCCCGGTTGGTAAGAATAAAAATAGGAAATGGAAAACATTTTTATAAAAGTAAACATGACTATAAACATTTTTTGTTTTTGTTTTTTTACTTAAGTGCATAAGTACATAAGTAATGCCATAGTGGGAAAAGACCAAAAGTTCATCGAGCCCAGCATCCTGTCCCCGACAGCGGCCAATCCAGGTCAAGGGCACCTGGCAAGCTTCCCAAACGTACAAACATTTTATACAAGTTATTCCCGAAATTGTGGATTTAGTAGCGGTCTATGGACTTGTCCTTTAAAAAACCGTCCAACCCCTTTTTAAACTCTGCCAAGCTAACCGCCTTTACTTTAATGACAATGGTCATCATCACCTCATTGAGGGCCCCTTTTACCAAGCTGTGATACATTTTTCATACACACAGAGGCCCCCCCCCTTTTAGAACAGCCGGTAAAAGGGAGGTCTCTCTTTCCTGTTGGAAATGGTCGTGCAGCAAGTAAAACACTTGAGGCGCAGGCATTTTTTTTTGGGGGGGGGGGGAGCCCTTACCGCCACCCACTGAGATGGCAGTAGGGGCTCCCACGCTAACCCTGCAGTAACCGGGCAGCACACAGAGCTGCCCGATTACTACCAGGTACACCGGATATGACTGCACGCTAGGTGTGGGAAGTACCGCTGGGTTGCTGTGGTAGCCCAGAGGTAGTTCCTGTTTAGTGAGCGGTAAGCCTGCGTTGGGCTTATCGCTGCTTAGTAAAAGGAGCCACATGTCCCCCAAAAAGTCATGGTGTGGTACTGACTCCCCGCCGCCCCGCCCCCTCCCCCCACCGAATATTGTACAGGTTCTCAATAGAGCCAATAGGCCACTCATAGCTCAGACCCTGTGCTTGGATCTTGGTCCAAAGCCTGAGAAGCAACCACACAGCATCAGTAAACCTGGCATGGACACGGCCAAACCACAATTCCTAACGCTGGGCACAAGCTAAGAGGTGGGAGTGGGTGCTGCACCAGAGCCCCTGGAATACTATACCTGGATCCATTACTGATGAGAATACTTTCCCTTATCGTTAGTGTGCAGTAATACCATACCAACAAGAAGTTAAACACTTCATCTGTAACCCTAAGAGAGACAAGACTAGTTAGTACAAGTGATAGATCTACTCAATCCAGAAAAGAAAAGTAATTAAATAGAACCATCCAGTCCCTCCCCTGAAAAGTATATCTTAACCCTCCCACTAACTTACAAATGTGGGAAAAACCTAATTAAAAACAATGGCAGGTGCTTCTGAGCTTAGAAGAAAAGCTTTTTTTTTTGTCAAGTTTTGTAGATAAATATTTCAAACAGCAAAAGAGCAATTCTTCAGTTTATTAATAAAATACAGGTTTACTATCACTTTAAATGGTTTTCAAACCTAAAAGCAGAAAGACAAAGATTCTGTCTCTGATCAGGTGCACAGATGCTCCTGGATTGGCTTCTGAACACAATGCAACTGAAGCGAGATGTCTGCACACCCTCTTATAAAACTTTGGTGTCCCTTTACTAAGCTGCAGGAAAAATGGCCCTGCAGTAGCGGTTAGGGCCCTTTTCACCGTAGCCGGTAAAATGCCCCCTCCCCCCCTTGAAAAAAAATGGCCATACATACATAGTAGATGACGGCAGAGAAAGACCTGTACGGTCCATCCAGTCTGCCCAACAAGATAAACTCATATGTGCTACTTTATGTGTATACCTGACCTTGATTTGTATCTGCCATTTCAGGGCACAGACCGTAGAAATCTGCCCAGCACTAGCCCCGCCTCTCAACCACCAGTTCTGCCACCCAATCTCCGCTTAGTAACATAGTAGATGACGGCATGGCCATGCGGCAGGGAGCACTTACCACCCACCCACTGAGGTGGCAGTAAGGGCACCTGTGGTAGCCAGGCAGTGCACGGCGATACCCGATTACTGCCAGGTTAGCGTCGTGCTGGGGGGGGGGGGGAAATTCCTGGAGTGCTGGAAATGGCACGCACTCCAGCCGGAACTACCGCCGGTGTCTGCGTCGGGCCGGCGGTAGTTCAGTATCAGCGTGTGGTAAGTTCGCGTTGGGCTCACCGCTGCTTTGTAAAAGACCCCCTTTTATTAGCAAGATCACTAACACACAAAGTGAAAGTAGAGGCTGACCAAAGATGAGTCACCACTGGAGATATGAATCCAACAGTCGTTATTATTATACTACTACTACTTAACATTTCTAGAGCGCTACTAGGGTTACGCAGCGCTGTACAATTTAACAAAGAGAGACAGTCCCTGCTCAAAGAGCTTACAATCTAATAGACAAGTGAACGGTCGGTCCAATAGGGGCAGTCAAATTGGGGCAGTCTGGGTTCACTGAACGGTAAGGGTTAGGTGCCGAACGCAGCATTGAAGAGGTGGACTTTAAGCAAAGACTTGAAGACGGGCAGGGAGGGGACTTGGCGTAAGGGCTCAGGAAGGTTGTATACTTAAAAGAAAGACCCGACACGGGCCGTGTTTCGACACACGCGTCTACTTCAGGGGTCATACAGTGAGATCCAAAACAACGTACAGGACAGCAACACTGCTCTTCTCTGGGGTTTTAGGCCTTACCCAAATTGTTTGTGTAGTCAAAGCAAACAGACCAGCTTCTTGCAACGACTTTTGCGATTTTTTGCTACTACAGTCGTTGCCATAATAAAGACTGTTGGATTCATATCTCCAGTGGTGACTCGTGTTTGGTCAGCCTCTACTTTCACTTTGTGTGCTTTCTCGTCATAGAGGACCTCTCCTGTCTTGAATTCAAGATCACTAACATACATGACAAAAAAATAAAATAAAATCAGATCTTATTTACAAACACATATTTACAGGAGGAAAAAAAAAATTACATATAATATAAAACAGCATCTTTAGAAAAAAACAAACCAAAACACTTGAAATCTGCAAGATTTCTGCTCCCTCGTTATATGCGTTTCTATTTAGGATCTCTTGCGCCTTAAAAATGTTCTTCCCTTTTCTCAGACATGCTGACAATACCAAACTGTAAATGAGACCAAGCCAAACACTTATCAGTGATACACTCGGACTGCTACACACTAAGGACACGATCTGACGCACAGTAACGTTTCTTACCTGTAGTGAAGAATGAATCTGCAAGCTACGGCCCCAAGTAATAAGATTATTGTCAAACAGAGCTTGAACTTTTCATATTCATCTTTGTATGCAAACCTGCAACAGCATTAATGCAACCATTACGGCCTGAAGAGCTGCATCCTAGCATTACACACATTCACCCCTGTACAACTCTCTGCCTCGTATGCGTTATCAGGCACTTTCTCTACAACACCTTCCCCAGGGCCGTGCTAACACGGTAAGCGGGGTAAGCACCGCAGGGGGGCGCCTGCCTTCAAGGGCGCCGCTGCGGTGCTGCCCCGCCATACCACTTGGGGGTTTAAATTTTGTGAAGCCGAGCTGCAGGCAGCGCCTCACGTCCGCCCTGCTTGTAAAACAAGTAAATCTCTTCTTCTTCTTCTCCTCCTCGGCGGGCCTCACTGTGTCCCGCCCTCCTGTGAGGTAGCTTCCTATTTCCACAAGGGTGGGACACAGTGAGGCCCGACAATGACGAATAGAAGAGATTTACTTGTTTTACAAGCAGGGTAGACCCTGCTGTACTGAAGGCAGACCCGATCGGAGGCGGCTGCTTCTGCTGCCAGTGCCCGCTTTGCAGCCTGACATGGACGGTGCTGGCTGATATAATCTCTGGAAGAAGAAAAAAAAGCCAGCAGTTCTTCTACTCCAAGAGACTGGGCTCCCAGTGAGCCAGGGAGATCAGACGGTGTAAATGAGATGAAGAGACCCCAGTAACAAAGACAGGAACATGCATAATCAAAGCTTAGGTCTCTGCAGTTACAAGGGCTGGCCATTCCTAATTATGCTAATAGTTTTTAATAGGCTAAGTCCCACTGCAAAGCCTCTTTATAAAGGCAGTGCTTTCTCTGGAGAGCAGTATTAAGAAACAGCACGAATTGTGTTTATTTTTTTAAACTGCTTTCCTGTGTAAGCTAATTTACAGTTTTCTAGTATATGCTTGACACTGAAGGGTGTGGTAGACCCTTTTGTCAGGTCTGGCTGGGCCTGTAGTTTTCAGTCTAAAAGAAAGACAGGTAGCAACCGAGAAACACCTAATGAAGAAGCGAGACGGGGGGGGGGGGGGGGGGCGCCAACTGATAGTCTGCAGGGGTGCACCACTACTACAAATCATTTCTACAGCGCTACACCGCATAGATCTACCCATTAGTTTAAGGTGGCATATCAAGTTAATTTTAATAATAATAAACATCGTAGACCTCAAATAATGCCGGATTCTATGTACGATGTCTCAAATGTAAGTGCATTGGACTAACGTGCGAAGTGCTTATTCTATAAATCGCATCTACAGTAAGACATGGTTTATAGACTAGTGCATAGGCCGGGGGAATACGCGGATTTAGGCGTGGCCATTTACGCCACTGAAAACCTGGTGTAAATACCAATGCCTAAATGTACACGTGTTCCCCCGAATTCTATAACAAAGCACGTAAATTTGATTGATGTCCCGACACGCCTACACTCCTCCCATGGCTACGCCCCCTTTTCAGCTATGCGTGTTGAAGTTTACGTACCCCTCTTTTTAGAATACACCTAAAAAGCAAAATGTACGTAAATTCCAATTATTGCCAATTATCATTAATTGGCTACTCAATTGAGTAGCGTGTGTAAAGTGGGCTGTGCACCTGATTTAACTTGCGTTACTCGCCACACCTTATACAGAATCCAGCCCATAATACGGATGTTTGGGACCCAAGGCATTTAGCAAATCCATATTAAATGTAATATCCCCAATGTAATACAGAACTGCAAAAAGAAAAGAAAAAAAAAACAAAACTCATGGGGTCCAACACTTGACTGCATTATAAGTGAGCCTGTGTCATATCAAGCCGCTTTATATGAGATCCACTGTGCATGTGGAATATTTCTCTAGGTGGGTGGACCGCTGTTAGCGCCTGTACATCTGAAGAAGGGAATGTTGTTATAAAAAACAGAAATTGTCTTTATATAGCTAATAATGATTATAAACTGCTTTTTTTTTTCTTTAATTACAATTCTCATCGTCTCATCGTGCTTCCACTAGATAAGGGATCACCTTGTGTTTTACTTGTTCACTTGAATTTCTGCATTTTCAAGTGAACTAACTGCACTTTTTAATCCATCAGTTTCACGTGAAAATTTCAGATAATTTATGCCCAATAGGAAAAGTCAGTGATACAAAAATATAGCAACATATTTGGGATATTGGGTCCCTTTTACTAAGCTGCGTAAGTGTCTATGCGTGACCAATGCGTACCAAAATGGAGTTACCGCCCGGCTATCGCATGGCTCTTGCGGTAATTTCATTTTTGGCGCGTGTCCGAAAAATAATTTTTATTTTTGGACAAGTGGCATTTGATATGCGTAGGTCATTACCTCCCGGTTACCGCGTGAGACTTTATTGCTAGGTCAATGGCTGGTGGTAAGATCTCAGACCCAAAATGGATGCGCGACAATTTTCATTTTGCCGCACATCTGTTTTCGGCAAAAAGTTTTACAAAGGCACTTTTTACAGGTGCGCTAAAAAAAATGATTCTGCGCATACACAAAACATTCATTGTTGATTTAAGCATGTATTGATAATGAGTGACATTTGGGCAGACTGGATGGACCATTGAGCAGTGGCATAGCTGCAGAGGGGGCCAGGGCCCCCCAAACTGGCTCTGGGCCCCCCCCGCCAGCTAAAGCGTTTGTCCCGCGCTGGTCTCACATTGCCTGGCGCCCTGTCCTGTTTTCAGTTGCGCATGCTCAGTTTCATTAAAACGAGCGTGCACAGCAACTGAAACCAGAACAGGGCGCCAGGCAATGTGAGACCAGCGCTGGACAAATGCTTTAGCTGGTGGGGGTTGGGGACCCCTGCCAGCCAAAGTACCTTCGTAGTGGTGGCGGGGGAGGGAGGGGCAGAAGCAACGGCAGAAGGGAGGTAGCGGTGGGGGCGGAAGTGGCGGCAGGAGGGTGAGCCAAAATGTGCCCCCCCCCCTCCCATCAAGGTCTGGCTACACCCCTGCCATTTAGGTCTTTCATCAGCCGTCACTTACTATGTAAAGATCATAAAAGAACTTCCAAGCCAGTCTGTATGACCTGGAGGGCTTGACATGATTCGTTTTTCTTTTTTTGTGTGCGTTTTCTATTCTACTACTACTTATCATTTCTATAGCGCTACAAGGCATACACAGCGCTGTACACCATACATGAAGAGACAGTCCCTGCTCAAAGAGCTCACAATCTAAATAGGACAGACAGACAGAACAAGCAAGAGGCAAGGAAATTAAAGAGGGATAAAAGGGTACAGGGCAAGCGAGTAGTGGTCAGGAGATAAAAGCAGCGTCAAAGAGGTGGGCTTTTAGCCTGGATTTGAAAACAGCCAAAGACGGGGCTAGACGTACAGGCTCGGGAAGTCTATTCCAGGCGTGGGGAGCAGCGAGACAAAAGGAACGGAGTCTGGAATTAGCAGTAGAGGAGAAGGGGACAGACAAGAGAGATTTATCCACGGAACGGAGTACCCGAGGGGGGGGCATAGAGAGAGACAAGAGTGGAGAGGTACTGGGGAGTGGTAGAGTGAATGCACTTGTAGGTCAGTAAGAGAAGTTTGAATTGAATTTCTATTCTCTCTTGCTACCTCTATCTTCACCCCCTCTCTATACACAGCATAGATGGATGGCTGTAGACAACTCTCCTCTCCAAGAAGCACCCTCAGCACTGCAGGAACTGAATCAACTCCTTCCCACCCACCCCCCATCCCCCAGATCCCTTCTAGCACTGCTAAGCTGGCCTTTAAAGCAAACATTTGTATTTTATTAGGGTCACTGTTCACATGGTGGTAAAGAAGTGAAACTCAAAAATAAAAGGAACTGAGCTGAAAAGAGCCCCATACACTGTCAAACTGGCTATCCAGTTTCTGGGTGCAGCTAAGTTGGCTCTAGGCAAAGCTTGGAGGCAGAAGGAGGTTCCTAAACTTCAGGTGGTGGAAGATAGTTTCGACATTTGGTAGATGTGGTGTAGTCTGACAGCTATCCGAAAAGGACATTTACAAAAATTTCAGAAAATTTGGAATCCATATGAACGATGGAAAGGGATTTAACGTTGTTCAATGCTGTTTTGACCCAGGGGGGTGGGAGGGTGGCGACATTTGGGATAACAAACCTAATTGCTGTAAGAATTGAGAAATGGTGTGTTATTGTTTTATAATAGTTTTGGGGTTTTTTTTGCAAGAATGAAGCTTATATTTGTAACTGTTTAAAATGAATAAAAAATATTTTAAAAAATAAAAATAAAAGGAACTAACAACGTAGTGGTGCTTTGTTGGGGGGTGGGTCTGTATTTTTCATTGTTGGCTGGAGGGGCGGTTGGGAATAAGGGGAGTTCTGTGGTAGATACGCAGTGTCTGGTATGGTATCAGTTTGATATAGTAAGATGTTTTTCTTTTATTGATTAAAATGACTATAAAAAAATAAAAGGAACTCCAGCATTGGGATTCAAGGAAACAATGATAAGAATTATCTAGGTTTTCAAAGCTCTCAAAGAAGATCAACGGGGGTGGGGGTGGGGAGGGAAAGATGATACACTCAGAAAAGACAAAACTAACGTGCCCACAGCAGATGGACTTTTTCATGGCATGTCGAAAACAGCACAAGACTTCAGAGGTGGTTTAAATAGAGACCTCAGTCTGTTAAAAAAAACTTTATGTATCTAATATGAAAATGGCTCCAACCATCTAAATATTTACACTGTTGCTAATTTTTGAGGCACTTAGACTTACAGAGTTCAATGGTTACTATGTAACGGTGCTTTGAAAATACACCTCACTGTTTACCAAAAACGTCTTACACAGTGCTTGAAGCACAAAGGATTTCACTCAATGGTCCACCTTCCCCCCCCTTCTTTAGCATTTCTGAAGTGATGTTCACAGGTTACCTTTGTAAAGGCACAGATCTCTCAGAGGACAGGAAATGCAGTTAATTTAATTCAAGGTCACTGGGTTGGCACAGCAGGAATGGCATTTGACTTTGAAAACCTCATGGATCTCAGGTTTCATGGTTGTATGCTTAACAGCTGGGTTACAGGACCAACACATGCATGCTTCGCATAGGGAAACAGACTGCAGGGGGGGGGGGGGGGGAAGGCTTAATCAAACACCGTTTGCTTGCATGAAGCATACGGTCATATTTATTCTTTGAAAAACCCACCAACAACCCAAACTATGTCTCTTCATTACACAGAAGAAAATATTATTGAGGAATTACATATTGTGTTGCCAGTTGTAAAGGACTTAAATAGAAATCAATATTTTTTATTTTTGTTACATTTGTACCCCGCGCTTTCCCATTCATGGCAGGCTCAATGCGGCTTACATGGGGCAATGGAGGGTTAAGTGAGTTGCCCAGAGTCACAAGGAGCTGCCTGTGCCTATTCCACTAGCAACATTCCATGTAGAAGTCGGCCCTTGCAGATCACCAATGTGGCCGCGCAGGCTTCTGCTTCTGTGAGTCTGACGTCCTGCACGTACGTGCAGGACGTCAGACTCACAGAAACAGAAGCCTGCGCAGCCTTCTACATGGAATATTGCTAGTGGAATAGCAACATTCCATGTAGAATGTCCAATAGTAGCAACATTCCATGTAGAATCTCCAATAGTATCTATTTTATTTTTGGTTCAGTTGTACCCTGCGCTTTCCCACTCATGGCAGGCTCAATGCGGCTTACATGGGGCAATGGAGGGTTAAGTGACTTGCCCAGAGTCACAAGGAGCTGCCTGTGCCGGGAATCGAACTCAGTTCCCCAGGACCAAAGTCCACCATCCTAACCACTAGGCCACTCCTCCACTGTTGCTACTATTTGAGATTCTATTCCACGTAGAGGTCAGCCCTTGCAGATCACCAATGTGGCCGCGCAGGCTTCTGCTTCTGTGAGTCTGACGTCCTGCACGTACGTGCAGGATGTCAGACTCACAGAAACAGAAGCCTGCGCAGCCTTCTACATGGAATGTTGCTAGTGGAATAGCAACATTCCATGTAGAATGTCCAATAGTAGCAACATTCCATGTAGAATCTCCAATAGTATCTATTTTATTTTTGTTACATTTGTACCCTGTGCTTTCCCACTCATGGCAGGCTCAATGCGGCTTACATGGGGCAATGGAGGGTTAAGTGACTTGCCCGGAGTCACAAGGAGCTGCCTGAAGTGGGAATTGAACTCAGTTCCTCAGTTCCCCAGGACCAAAGTCTACCACCCTAACCACTAGGCCACTCCTCCACTCCATATATATGCATCTAGCTTCTCCTACATCTGTACACAACTATGGAATGCACTGCCGAATGCCATAAAAACGACGCATGATTTGACACCCTTCCGGAAACTACTAAAGACTAAATTGTTCAAAAAGAATTACCAAAAGGATCCTTCAGAAATGACCTGACATCTAAACCCAATCAGAACAAGTTAACAGTGAACTCTTCTATTTGATTACTTTAATTTCTTTTTCTTTACTGAACGTTATACATTACCCTTGATTTCAAATTCCTGAAATGTATTATCTATACATTTACTTCTAATGTACCTCATATCATTTGTACTTGAATAATATGTATTTCTTCTCCGGAACTGGCTACTGCCATTTCGGCATAATGTAAGCCACATTGAGCCTGCAAAGAGTTGGGAAAATGTGGGATACAAATGCAGCAAATAAATAAATAAATTATACCCTACACTGTCAATTAAAATGTTCTATTATGTATTGTGTTAACATTGTAAGTAGTATACTATGCCATGCTTTGTATTATTTGCATATTTTTACTGCTGTAATTGTCTATTGCTTATGTTTGATTTATTCTTACTGTACACCACCTTGAGTGAAAACGTGGTAAACAAATCCTAATAAATAAATAAAATACTACTGAAACAGCTGGTTTTAAAAGCAGTAGTCATAGCACATAGGACTTGATTCCTAATAAGACTATGAAAACTATTTCTAGATTCTCCCTAGTTTGTGATGGCGATTAACTTACTGCTACTACTAGCCTAGAATGGGTGGCAGAGCTGGTGGTTGGGAGACGGGGCTAGTGCTGGGCAGACTTATACGGTCTGTGCCGGGACTGATGGTTGGGCGGCGGGGATAGTGCTGGGCAGACTTATACGGTCTGTGCCGGGACTGATGGTTGGGCGGCGGGGATAGTGCTGGGCAGACTTATACGGTCTGTGCCAGAGCCGGTGGTGGGAGGCAGGGATAGTGCTGGGCAGACTTATACAGTCTGTGCCAGAGCTGGTGGTGGGAGGCAGGGATAGTGCTGGGCAGACTTCTACGGTCTGTGCCACAGCTGGTGGTGGGAGGCGGGACTGGTAGTTGGGAGGCGAGGATAGTGCTGGGCAGACTTATACAGTCTGTGCCAGAGCTGGTGGTGGGAGGCGGGGTTGGTGGCTGGGAGGCGGGGATAGGGCTGGCCAGACTTGTACGGTCTGTGCCCTGAAGAGGACAGTACAAATAAAAAAGTAGCACTTATGAATTTATCTTCTTGGGCAGACTGGATGGACCGTGCAGGTCTTTTTCTGCCGTCATCTACTATGTTTACTATTATTTATTAGGATTTATTTACTGCCTTTTTGAAGGAATTCACTCAAGGCAGTGTACAGTAAGAATAAATCAAACATGAGCAATAGACAATTACAGCAGTAAAAATATTCAAATAACAAAGTCCCGAAGTGGTGAACTGGATTAGGAACTGGTTGACGGACAGAAGCCAGAGGGTGGTGGTAAATGGAGTTCGCTTGGAGGAGGGAAAGGTGAGTAGTGGAGTGCCTCAGGGATCCGTGCTGGGGCCGATTCTGTTCAATATATTTGTGAGTGACACTGCCGTAGGGTTAGAAGGTAAAGTTTGCCTATTTGCGGATGATACTAAGATTTGCAACAGAGTGGACACCCGGGAGGGAGTGGAAAGCATAAAAAAGGATCTGAGGAAGCTAGAAGAATGGTCTAAGGTTTGGCAATTAAAATTCAATGCGAAGAAATGCAAAGTGATGCACTTAGGGAGTAGAAACCCAAGAGAAACTTATGTGTTAGGCGGTGAGAGTCTGATAGGTACTGAGGGGGAGAGGGATCTTGGGGTGATACTATCGGAGCATCTGAAGGCGACGAAACAGTGTGACAAGGCGGTGGCTGTAGCGAGAAGGTTGCTAGGCTGTAGAGAGAGAGGTGTGATCAGCAGAAGAAAGGAAGTGTTGATGCCCCTGTACAAGTCGTTGGTGAGGCCCCACCTGGAGTATTGTGTTCAGTTTTAGAGGCCGTACCTTGCGAAGGATGTTAAAAAAATGGAAGCAGTGCAAAGAAAAGTTAAGAGAATGGTACGGGAATTGCGTTCCAAGACGTATGAGGAGAGACTTGCTGACCTGAACATGTATACCCTGGAGGAAAGGAGGAACAGGGGTGATACGATACAGACGTTCAAATATTTGAAAGGTATTAATCCGCAAACAAATCTTTTCCGGAGATGGGAAGGCGGTAGAATGAGAGGACATGAAATGAGGTTGAAGGGGGACAGCCTCAGGAAAGATGTCAGGAAGTATTTTTTCACAGAGAGGATGGTGGATGCTTGGAATGCCCTCCTGCGGGAGGTGGTGGAGATGAAAACGGTAACGGAATTCAAACATGCGTGGGATATGCATAAAGGAATCCTGTGCAGAAGGAATGGATCCTCAGAAGCTTAGCCGAAATTGGGTGGCGGAGCAGGTGGGGGGAAGAGGGGTTGGTGGTTGGGAGGCGAGGATAGTGGAGGGCAGACTTATACGGTCTGTGCCAAAGCCGGTGATGGGAGGCGGGACTGGTGGTTGGGAGGCGGGAAGTACTGCTGCGCAGACTTGTACGGTCTGTGCCCTGAATAAGGCAAGTACAAATCAAAGTAAGGTTTACACATGTTTGTCTTGTTGGGCAGACTGGATGGACCATGCAGGTCTTTTTCTGCCGTCATCTACTATGTTACTATGTAAAGTATGGCATAGTACACTACTTACAATGTCAACTCAATAGGTAATAAAACATTTTAATAGACAGCATAGGGTATAAGCAAAGATGGACATATAGACAGGTAAGAGAGTAAGAGGCGTTAGAAAATAAGGTGACTAATTTAAAGAAAGGTGCACATGAGGTCAGCGAGATGGTTAAATATTATATCAAATGACAACTACAGAAGAACAAAAGTCCTCCGCACAACGGCAGCAAGATGAGCAAACATAGCGGGGGTGACATGACACAAGCAAAAGTCCAATGGACTCAAAGGTTCACACCAGAAGTTCTTATGCAAAGTAAAAAATGGACTTGACATGAAATTGTGTTTCGATCGCAAAGGCCTGCTTCAGGAGTCCATGTGAGTGGTAATCACATAGCTTCACAGCGTTCTGTACATATCGAGGGCAAAAAACCTAGGCAAAAGGTAACAATCGTAGGAGCGCTGTAAAACAAAGCACAGTCATCATCAGAGATAATATATGCAGATATACGCAGTGCTGTAGTAGCACTAACCCCCCTCTAAACAGCGTGATAAAATATGCTAAGCGCCAGGGCGCATGCGCACTAGTATGATGCGCTAAGAGAAGCCATGAACAATGAGCATGTGCATAGGTAGGGAGCGCCATTGTGTGCGTCCTTGCGTAGGACAGCTCATTAGTGTGTCGTAAAGTGCACCCTGCCGTAAAGTGCGACAGAAAATGCTGTCTGAAAATAACGTAAAACCTAGCTTGCCCTGTAGTTCTATAGATGACCCTAGTTTTTGCGTTCTTTGCATCGGCTTTGTACCTCGTTTGACTGTGCTTGTAGTGCTTTCCTTCGAGCTTTTTTATCGCATCATAGACCAGTTTGAGGTAAGTGAATAGACGTGTATTTGAGTAAACCCATCGTTCGTGTGGAGAGAAAGGAGGTAATTTACATACATATAACTTTTTTTTTTTTTTTTTTAGTTCTGATGGGACCTGTTCGACAGTAACGCCAGCCATGACCTAGTGTTATTTTGCGGCGTTTTCTGTCTAACACCATTCAACACCTCTGTTCATTGCAATGCTATTTTTTTTTTTATCTAGGAAAAATAGGAAATGGCCTTATTTACATGAGATTGACTACATTTACTTGCTGTTTGCGCAGGTGTCTGGCGCGCTCGCTGTTTACAGTGGTAACCCCGCTGATCATCCCACGTTGGTGAGTGTGAGTGCTAGTATGGCACTAATGGTCTTTAGCGTTCACGTTTATTTTTGATCATCTGCTCACAGGATTTTGACAAAAGGTCAGTCTGCTAAGTAGCGGGGAGCATTATTTTATTATAACCTATACTGCCTTTTTGAAGAAATTTAGCCAAAGTGGTGGAAAGAATAAGAATAAGCGAGAATAAGCTGGACATAAGGAACAGGGGCGTAGCTACATGGGGCCACGGGAGCATGGGCCCCCGTAGATTTGGCCCTGGCCCCCCTGCTGCCAACCCTCCCCCGCCGCCGTTGGGTACCTTTGTTGGCGGGGGTCCCCAACCCCCGCCAGCTGAAGTCCTCTTCTCCGGTGCGGCCTCGTTGCTCATCTGCAAGGGCAGGTTTCTGTTTCTGTGAGTCTGACATCAGACTCACAGAAACAGACGCCTGCCTTTATAGATCAGCAACGTGGCCGCGCCGAAGAAGGGGATCCCCAGCAGCAAAGGTACCCGACGGCGGCAGCGGGGGAGGGTTGGCGGCAGCAGGAAGAGGGGGGTCAAAAGGGTTGGCGGCGGGGGGGGTGTCAAAGGTGGTGGTGGCGGTGGGGTTAAAAATGGCGGGAGGGGTCGGCGGCACCGGAGGGGGGCTAAAATGTGCCCCCCTCACCTTGGGCTCTGGACCCCCCTCCCGCCAGAGTCTGGCTACGCCCCTGATAAGGAATAGACAATTACAGCAGTAAAAAATATTCAAATACACCTTATGCTCTCTATTAAATTGTGTGTGATGTGTTGACATTGTAAGTCACATACTATGCCATAATGTGTAAGTGGAGGTGGGACATATAGACAGATAAGACAGAAAATAAGGATGACTAACTTCAAGAAAAACTGCACATGGAGTCAGAAAAGGTGCATGAAAAATGATCTCAGTTGATAAAATATGGGAGGGGGGGAGGGGGCAGGACAGCTGTGAGTGAAAGTTCATGATGCCATAGGCCACAGGTGCCACAAATTCCAACTGTACATGAAACCAACAAGAGCAAGCAGAACAGCTGTGCCCAAAAGAATAAGCAGTGTCAGATGCAAAGACCCACAGCTCCCCCTGCTGGCTATCCATAAAAACAGAACCAAAGGCTCCTAAAGTCACTGACATCAACAAATCAGCAAGTAAATTGCTTTTCTTTGGTCTATGAAATTCAACTGCATGCACAATAATGATAAAGTCAAGAAATTTTTATATTTAGGTCTGGAAAAAACACCCTTTCAAACGGAATACCCATTCTTTCAACAGTTGCTTTTCCTGCAGAGAATAGGAATGAAGCTGGGGTAGCTGGCTTAAGAACACACTATGACTAAGAGATCCTTCTGACACTGGTCAGCAGATTTTAAAAGGGAATCTTATGAGTTATTTCACTTATTTTTTTAACAGACTTGCAAGGGTAGGAGAAGATCAAATCTCCCCTACATTAAAAAAAATGTGCAGACTAAGAATAATGGTTGTCCTCTAAAAAAAAAAAAATTGTAAAATTCAAGGAGGTTGGATAAAAATACAGGAAACGGAATGTGCCTAACTAGCTCATTATATGGGATGATACCAGTAGCCAGAGCTTGCTGGCAAAAGGTGGAGATTGCAGACACACTGGTTCACCCAAAACAATAGCAAACGCTATTGAAAACAATAGCAAAAAGTCTAAATCTGTCCCAGTTGGATAGGCAGTGCCTTAAAAGATGGAAGACATAAGATTTTTATTTTTTACTTATTTGACAGGTTTTTAATTTATTTGAAAATTTCCCATATCTAGATATAAATATGAAATAAAAATTGAGTATCACTAACACAGCTTAAAAATTATTGCAGCTGGTAGAAATAGCAGTCATAAACTCTGTATTATGTGCTCATTTTTCTACACTGTTCTATACATTGCAGTAATATATGGCCAAATTTCAGTAAGGATATCCTGTTTCCTGGTGGGTTCATCTTAACTGTTGTTGCAATCTGCCTTGGGAAGCCTGGTGTTATAAAGATGGACTATACTGAAATAAAATTGAGGTAAAATTAAACTCTCCTTTTATTGGAGCACACGGGAATCACATCTTCACCTCATCTCATTTGTCGAGTTTTACATTTTAGATGCACAAATGGATTATTCTGTTTTGAGCATGTTTCAGGGACAAGTGGTTTTACAAGTCAAAATAATAAAAATAAATATTTGGTTTCATGCAGATCTCTTATTTGTTGAAATATAACTAAATAGGCTATAAGCCCCTAATGCAGTCCATTGGTTTCCTTATATTTTTTTCTTGTGATGACTTGTACTGTGCCAAAACTGAAAATTCTTACCTCTTATTTGATAATAAAAAGGAGCTCATTGTGAACACTATCCACCCTTAAAGGTTGTTTTGTGGCTATACATGAGAAATTGTGATATTGAATAAATAAGTGTATGTTTGTGTCCCAAGTCATGCATCCAAAGTTTATATAATCCCTTCAAGAAAACCAGTTAATGGTTTAACTTAGTGGAACATAACCACAGAGGCATGATATGGTCACATTTTCAATATGGCAATACTAGGGCCCAGCTAAGGACCAGGTTATTTTGAGTTAGTCTTCACTGGACCAAACTTGCTTTCCTTGTGCCATCATCACCCAGCTGGTACATTTAGACTGACACTGGACAGAACTTCTGTATGAAGGATGCCTTTCCCTCATTATTCAATACCTCTCTGTGAAATAGTAATAATAAAAAAGGCAAGTGCATTTTTATAATATGCCACTGCAATCCACAAAACAAAAGGAGCAAGTTAAAATGCCATCTTGATCATTTTGGTCGCCCTTCTCTGTACCTTTTCTAATTCAGCTATATCTTTTTTGAGATACAGTGACCAAAATTGCGGACCAAGGAGTGATATAGAGGCCTTGTTTTATTCTCTATTCCTGCCCTAATAATTTCTAACATTGTTTGTTTTTCTGGTCATTGCCACACACTGAGCAGAAGATGCCAACATATTATCCAGGAAGATACCTAGATCCATTCCTGGGTGGTGATTCCTAATGTGGAACCCTGGATCATATAGCATCTCTTCCTCTCCTCCCCCACTGGCAATCTGGCGTCTCTCCTTGTCTCTCAAACCACCGCCCTCCTCCCTCAAGAGGCTGTACCTTTTAAAAGTTTCTACTCGCTTCCAGAGGTCACCAGCCCCCAAACCGTCCCTCTGACACTACTTCTTGTTTCTGCATAGGTGGGACTGTGTCAGAGGGAAGGCTCTGGAGTCGGTGCAAACAGCGTTAGTATTCACTGCTGGTGACATTCAGAAGTTTTTAAAAAGGTACACCACCAGTGGGAAGGGTAATGTTCAATGCATAATAGAGGGACATGTGTATTATTAGATGGGAGAACAATCCTTTGAAGGAGCACATTAAGAGGACCCACCAGTAAATATTGTTGGGATAATACACTGAGTAAAACACGAGTTATAAATATTGGAGTTTCATATAAAAGTTTATTGTTAATAGTTATGCAACTGCACAGTAATTATATATGTACACATTATAGATACAGGAGTAGACAAGAAGGAAGGGATAGGGGAGAAAAGTTTGGAAAACATTGATGATGGACATTTCCGGTTTAGTAATATGTACTAGACTTTGCTGTTATACGATTTATATTGACTGAGATGGAATCGTATACCATGTGACCTCATCAATAAAAAATTGCTGAAACATAAAAAGGTACACCACCGAGGAAGAAGGGGGCAGTTTGAGAGACCAGGAGGCTACTTTGCTAAAGGTGTCACTAGGATTCTCAGAAACACCCAATGCTGTGAACCACAACCTGAACTGAGGAACTTGCCTATGGTTCAAGCAGCAGGCTGAGAATCAGGAAGCCCAGTTAAAATCCACTGCAGCTTCTTGTGACCTTGAGCAAGACATGTCCCCTCCAACAAAAAATGTTAAAATATTTTTTAGTGCGTGGTTAGCATGCACTGATTTGGAACTTAGCGCAGGCATCCTGCAGTAAGCTATTTGAAGGCCACACACCATTCTTGTCCTAAAACCCTGTAATCAGGGACCCTTCATCAAAAACAGAAGACTGGGCTGAAAACCAATGCCCCCCACCCAGCCCTGGCTGATCCTAGGAATGGAAGGCTCAAGCTGGAATCTGAACCCAAGTCTAGGGCATGGCACTCTGCCAGCATCGGCCTCATTTTTAGTGTCGACACTACACTGAATCAAGTCACAGGAAGCAAAACAAGACAAATCTAATCTTTAGAAAGCTCTGTTTTGCAAACATAATTAAAAAAAACAAATCAGAAAAAAACATTTATTGAGGTGATTATTTTAGAGAGAGACTTACTTTGCCTGATTAGTAGGAAGAATCACATTCATATTCCCAAGCACCAGATTTAGGTATAACCTGAAAGACAAAACATTCTCAACTTAGCTGACAACACAAATCAGCTCTCTACAAATCTGACAAAATCAAGAGCCTAAACAAGTGACCAGTAGGGCAGAGGAAACTAAACTCATTTTTGGGGCTTTATTACAACTGTTACGGCTGGATTTACCTTTCAGGAAAACAAACGGATTTATGTGTATTTTGCAGTTACTGTATTTGTATCATTCTGAAACTACATCTTTTGACTGAGGATTTAAAGGGGGGGGGGGGTGTGATGGAATAGTGTGTTTTAAGCCTGTAAACTGCTAAATTAAATGTTTAGTTAGTGTTATAATTGATCCATATTTCAGTTACCTGTTATTGTTTGTACATTTTCTGCCCAAGTTCTGAGAATAAACACATTTGTTTGTTTGCTTGCCTGTTTGAACTGATTAAAGAATCCTGATGGTTTGTGTGTTGGGTCTGTGCTTCCCTACACCCCTTCCCGTGCACTCCATTCCCTGGATAAATCCTTCTTATCTGTTCCCTTCTCCGCTACTGCCAACTCCAGATTTCGCTCCTTCTGTCTTGCTGCGCCCTATGCCTGGACTAGACTTCCTGAGCCCCTACATCTTGCCCCATCCTTGACCATCTTTAAATCTAGATTGAAAGCCCACCTCTTTAACGTTGCTTTTGACTTGTAACCACTCGCCTCCACCTACCCTCCTCTTTCCTCTACACATTAATTGATTTGTTTGCTTTATTTTTTTGTCTACTAGATTGTAAGCTCTTTGAGTAGGGACTGTCTTTCTTCTATGTTTGTGCAGCGCTGCGTACGCTTTGTACAGCTATAGAAATGCTAAATAATAGTAGTAGTAGTAGTAGCTTTCTGGGAACTGCACTGGGAGTGTGACTCCAGTAACCTAGAAAATCAGTGAGAGCGGGAGACTTGCCCAGAGGCGGTTGTGACCCAGGTGGTGGGAGGAGGGTGCTAGTGTAGAGCACAAGCGGCAGGTGCAGATGGACCTGAGCTGTTCTGGGGATAGACCAAGTGGCTGTGGGGTATCCCCAGACGGGTGGCTAGGCATTTCATGACGGGGGGAAGTTATCAACATGGGCTACTGTTAAAAAGTATTATTTTACTGTTCACCCAGGTTATTAGTAACTAGGTCTCATTGCATAAAATGGAACCTGTGCTAAAATAGCTCATCTTATCGGAAGCCCATAATAGTTTCTCCCCTTAGTATGAAGAGTTTCAGTCTCTGGTAATCAGAGCTGATATTGTGATGTCATAATGCCTCATTCCATCAATGCCTAAGAACCAACCTCATCAGTGATGTCACAATGGCTTGATTTCTCTACACTTGGCTCACTTATTACATATAGCAGTGATTTTGATTTCTAGAAACATTTTTTTCTTTAATTAAGGGGGAGAAAATTAGCAAAGTGGGCTATTGTTAAAACAGGTTATGCTACTATTAAACTGGATTATTAGTAATCAGATCTCACTGCATAAAATGGGACTTGGGTTATTTTACAAGTCATGCTGATATTAATGGTAGCCCACATTGATAACTTCCCCCTAAAAAACCCAAGCCACATGATGCCATTCTAAGAGGCCTAAGCTCTACATTTCTCCTCATTCCATCTACCCGGGGGGGGGGGGGGGGGGGGAGTTTGGCCAGAGCTACAACTTAACCAGTTAGCAGCAATATTCAGTCCACTAGGGTCAGTGTACATACCTGGATCTTCACTGTCAATTTAGTGGAATATATTAACTGCCTTTATGAAAAGATTCACCCAAGTCATTGAATACCCAGGATTAGTTCACAGTGGTTATAGAAGTCTTTGTTAGTGAAATTATTAATAGAAAATACTGCACTATTGCTAGCTGAAGTTACATTCTTGGGTCATTTTGAAATGGTATCAGAGTGAATTTTTACATTGTTTTTATCCTCACCCCCTCAAAAAAAAAATCTAGCATAGGACTTTGAAGTGCAAACTTTGTCTTGTGATCATTATTAGCCCAAAGCAGGTGTGAGTGTGAGTCTTTCCTTTTCAGGAAGGAAAGTTACAGAATCAATTTTTACTGCTGCAGCTTTTAGAAACAGTAAACTAATGATTGCTAAAAGGATGTATATTAAGCAAACTGTAGACCCCATATAGGAGGTAATGCTATAAATGGTAGAAGCCTATTCTATAAGGAATGTAAGTGCCTACTTTACTTTATAGAATATTAGCATAACTGCAAATATAGACATCTATAATTTAGAGTTGCTGTAAATGTGAACATGCATTAATGAGAACCCTGCCCAGACTCTGCCTACCTGTAAAATACAAGCTATCAGGGGCATTTTCGAAAGAGAAGGGCGCCCCATCTTCTGACACAAATCGGGAGATGGGCGTCCTTCTCTCAGGGTCGCCCAAATCGGCATAATCGAAAGCCGATTTTGGGCGCCCTGAACTGCAGTCCATCGCAGGGATGATCAAAGTTCACGGGGGCATGTCAAAGGCGTAGCGAAGGCGGGACTGCGGTGTGCTTAACAGATGGGCGTCCTCGGACGATAATGGAAAAAAGAAGGGCATCACTGACGAGCATTTGGTCGACTTTACTTGGTCCATTTTTTTTCATAACCAAGCCTCAAAAAGGTGCCCAAACTGACCGGATGACCATTGAAGGGAATCGGGGATGACCTCCCCTTACTCCCCCAGTGGTCACCAACCCCCTCTCACCCTGAAAAAAAAAATTTAATTTTTTTTTTGCCAGCCTCAAATTTTATACCCAGCTCCATGACAGCAGTATTCAGGTCCCTGGAGCAATTTTAGTGGGTGCAGTGCACTTCAGGCAGGCGGACCCAGGCCCATCCCCCCTCTACCTGTTACACTTGTGGTGGAAAATGTGAGCCCTTCAAAACCCACCACAAACCCACTGTACCCACATGTAGATGCCCCCCTTCACCCCTTAGGGCTATGGTAGTGGTGTACAGTTGTGGGGAGTGGGTTTGGGGGGCTCAGCACCCAAGGTAAGGGAGCTATGCACCTGGGAGCAATTTCTGAAGTCCACTGCAGTGCCCCTAGGGTGCCCGGTTGGTGTCCTGGCATATGAGGGGGACCAGTGCAGTACGAATGCTGGCTCCTCCCACGACCAAATGCCTTAGATTTGGTTGTTTTTTTAGATGGGCCTCCGCGGTTTCCATTATTGCCGAAAACCGGGGACGACCGTCTCTAAGATTGACCTAAATGCTGAGATTTGGGCGTCCCTGACCATATTATCGAAAGAAAAGACGGACGCCCATTTTGTTTCGATAATACGGGTTTCCCCGCCCCTTCACCGGGACGTCCTTAGAGATGGTCATTCCTGTTCGATTATGCCCCTCCACATGTGTCAGAAATATCAGGCGGAGACAACTTTTTTCTTGCACTCTGTGGCAATGGTGTACGACTTGAGCATTTTGGGATGATTTGTTTTACTTCTTGTCAAGGGTTTCAGGCTATTGCCCTCGGGTCTCCATTCAGAGGGTATTGTTGGGATCGGCCGGTCTTATGGGTTTGAAAAGCGGTGGTGATAACTTATTTGTGAGCAAAGCTTGTATCCTGGGGAAGAAATGCATCTGAAATCATTGGCTGAGTGCCCACCCGCCCACCATCTGGTATTGGCATAACAGACTTCACTCATTAATGCTCTGGGAATTCTTTGGGTCTCACGTATCCCCAAAAAGACAGAAGCAATGTCTTGCAGTGTGGGGGGACTTACCTACAATGGATATCCCCAAGGGTGAGAAGTCAAGATCTAAAACATGATAAGGGTCTTGGGGGGGGGCGGAGCAGTTTTCTTTGAATTAGCTGAAGAGCAACGGCCATGGACTGTACTGCACTATATTTGGGTGTTTAGTTAGGGGAGGTTGACGGGAGAGGTAGGGTAAAGGGGAGGGGATGGGGAGTGTTATAACCTCATGGGATTTAAATGCATATGGGAATGTTGTCTTGAAGGGTGGATATCTCTGTCTATTGGAGGGAAGGACTAGGGGGAGTTTGAAAATACCTTCTCATACAAATTCATACAGTTATTTATTGTTATTGCATACTTTGATAAAAATGTTGAAACATTAAAAAATACAAGCTATATATATTATATTTACAGAATAACACTTAGGCACAGTTTTGGCATTTAGAGAAAGGAAAAGAGGATGGGCATAGGCGCCCCGTATAAGAGGCTTGGGGAGGCTAAGCCTCCCCAGCCCGCCACTGCCCCGCCGCCGCCGTACCTTTAAATATTACAGTTTTGCTGGAGTCGCGGGCAGCCGGCATTGAAGACATCGGCAGGCTTACGCCGGTTCCAGCAGCCTTCCCTTCCCTCGTTGCAAGTCGGATGATGGCTCCGCCCTCTTCTGACGTATTTCCTGTATCTACGAGGGCGGAGCCATCATCCGACTTGCAACGAGGGAAGGGAAGGCTGCTGGAACCGGCGTAAGCCTGCCGATGTCTTCAATGCCGGCTGCCCGCGACTCCAGCAAAACTATAATATTTAAAGGTACGGCAGGAAGGAAACAGGGCAGACGGGAGAGGAGGGTTGCTGCACATGGTGGAAGAAGGGGAGAGGAGAGGGCAGGGGAGAGGAGGGTTGCTGGCCATGGTGGAAGAAGGGGAGAGGAGGGTTGCTGGATATGGTGGAAGAAGGGGAGAGGAGGGTTGCTGGATGGAGGGAAGGGGAGAGGAGGTTTGCTGGACATGGTGGAAGAAGGGGAGAGGGCAGGGGAGAGGAGAGTTGCTGGACATGGGTGGATGGAGGGGAGAGTAGGGGGGAGAGGAGGGTTGCTGGACATGGAGGGGGAGGGAGGAGTGAGGAAGGAGATGAGATAACAGAAAAGGAAGACAGTAGAAAAACTGCACATGGATGAAGAAAATAGGCAAAAGCTGGATCCACTGGACAGTCAAGTTTGCGGAGGACCCAGCTTTTACTTACGGATGTAGGACAAGAAATGAAGAAGGAAGGCGGAAAGTAAACAAATAAATGGAAAGGAAGCCCTGGAAACGGAGTTAAGAGGACAGATAGCAGCAGAATCGGATACTGGGCCAGCACAATCAGAAAAACAAAGTCACCAGACAACAAAGGTAGAAAAGATCATTTTATTTTCATTATAGTGTTTGGAATATGTTCACTTTGAGAATTAGGTGTTCAACATTAAAAGTTTATTTACTTATTTATGACATTTTATCCCACATTAAACATGAATTAGGATGTTTTGTGGCTCTACATGAGAATTGTGATATTATGATCCCTTATTTCAATATTGTTGATGGTCTGCATTTTCCGTATGGGTGGTATATTGGTGTATTAGGTTCTGCCCAGTGTAATATTTATGGTACAGTAAGGTTCAGAGTGTGTTTTTGCACAAAGTTGTGCATAGTGTTTTGCAGTTGAGCGATTGTGGTTAGTATATGCTTTGAGCAACCACTTTATTTGACATATGATACATAGCTAATATCTAAATTTAATAAAAGGTATTAATTGTGACATTTATTTTTATTTTTTTTTTCTGTGTGTGATCAGACAATTATGGATTTAAGCTCCACCCCTGGCCCCACCCCTAACCCCACCCCCTTTAGCCTCCCCAAACAGTTGGGCCACCGACCGCCTATGAGAATGGGATTTGATATACCGCCTTCCTGCGGTTACAATCAAAGCATTTACATATTATCTACAGGTACTTATTTTGTACCTGGGGCAATAGAGGGTTAAAGTGACTTTTCCAGAGTCACAAGGAGCTGAAGTGGGAATTGAATCCGGTTCTCAGGCTACTTCTCTACTCTACCTATGCCATTATTCTAAATATCTGTGTTAGCGTGTACTTTAGAAAATTACTCTCACAATGTGGACATTGGGATCCAAGACACTGGGCCATGTTATAAATGAATCTGTGTTGCATGAGGTCTACAGGGTAACATACAATAATGATTAAAATTTTTAAAAAGTGAATGATTTGTTTTCAGATTTATATTGATTGATATGGAATTGTCTACCATGTGATCTCATCAATATCAATCGTTGAAACATAAAAAGTTAAACATAGAACACGGTTAAGGGGGGGAATAAAAGTTATAAAAATTTGAGGGCTGTACGTAATGCTGTATTTTTGAAGTGTTGCTCCACTGAGTTCTATAAAATTGCATTGACGCTGCTATGTTAAGTTGGATTTGTACTTTTTGACTTGTCATCAATAAAAACCATTGAAACATAAAAAAAGTGTGGTATGTCCAACCCTTGACTGTGTTATAAGTGAACCCATATATTATATCGAGCTGAATTATATCAGCGCACAACCTAGTGTACAAGGAAAACTCATCACCCCAATCATCCAAATACGATCAAGATGCTGGCTGATCAGCCAAACCTCCTGAACTGATGATTATTCCTCAAAGGATTCCAGATTTTTTTTTTTTTGTTTGTTACATTTGTACCCCGTGCTTTCCCACTCATGGCAGGCTCAATGCGGCTTACATGGGGCAATGGAGGGTTAAGTGACTTGCCCAGAGTCACAAGGAGCTGCCTGTGCCCAGTGGCGTACCAAGGGGGGGGCGGTGGTCCGCCCCGCATGCACGCTGCTGGGGGGGGGGTGCCGCGCGCTGGTCAGCATCATTGGTTTCCATGCTCCCTCTGCCCCGGAACAGGTTACTTCCTGTTCCGGGGCAGAGGGAGCATGGAAACCAACGACGCTGACTGGCACGCGGCACCCCCCCAGCGGCGTGCACCTGGGGGGGGTTCTTTCGCCGGGGTGGGGGGGTCACTGCAACCCGGGGGGGGGCAGGGCGCATTGGCGATCCGCCCCGGGTGTCAGCGCCCCTCGGAACGCCACTGCCTGTGCCTGAAGTGGGAATCGAACTCAGTTCCTCAGTTCCCGAGGACCAAAGTCCACCACCCTAACCACTAGGCCACTCCTCCACTCACCGTCACACTGGCTAACAAAATGCCATGTCCGATTTTTATTCCTTTCAAAAAAGTGCTTTCCTTTTAATAAACTGCGTTTACAACAAATTCATTTACAAAATAACCAGGCAAAATTAATAATTTGACAAAACTAGGGGGGTTGTTTACTAAAGCTTAGCTGGAGTTATCTGCAGCAGGTCCCATAGGAATAAAATGGGCCCTGCTGCAGATAACTCCAGCTAAGCTTTAATAACAGGGGGGTAGGTGTGAAAAGTACTTCCTTCAGCATGTTCTTTCACAGGAATGTAAAGAAACTAGAGCATGGCTAGCACCAATTACCATATCAAATAAATCAGTATAAATTCTGTCTCACATATGTAAGGAGTGGAGGAGTGGCCTAGCGGTTAGAGCACCGTTCTTGAAATCCATGAGGTGGCCGGTTTAAAATCCCACTGCTGCTCCTTGTGATCTTGGGCAAGTCACTTAACCCTCCATTGCCTCAGGTACAAACTTAGATTGTGAGCCCTGCTGGGACAGAGAAATATCCAGTGTACCTGAATGTAACTCACCTTGAGCTACTACTGAAAAAGGTGTGAGCAAAATCTAAATAAATACATAAAATATTGAAGATTCTACATGGAATGTTGCTATTATTGGTGATTCTACATGGAATGTTGCTGAGTGGAGGAGTGGCCTAGTGGTTAGAGCACCGGTCTTGCAATCCAGAGGTGGCCGGTTCAAATCTCACTGCTGCTCCTTGAGCAAGTCACTTAACCCTCCATTGCCTCAGGTACAAACTTAAGATTGTGAGCCCTCCTGGGACAGAGAAGTATCCAGAGTACCTGAATGTAACTCACCTTGAGCTACTACTGAAAAAGGTATGAGCAAAATATAAATAAATAATAAAATAATAATAAAAATATCATAAAAAGGCATACCCATTTTTCTTTGGCAAATAAGCTTCCATGTCAAAGAAAAAATGTTGCTTCTCTTTGATATGGGTATTTATTTGCTGTATTAAATTGGCGTCTTCCACATCAGCTGTGTGTTTGCACCTGCAGGAGGAACAAAAGAGCAATTTGTCATATTTATTAGTTTCAAAATGTTTTCTGCAGCCCAAATGGACCATTTAGAGAAAAGCACTCCAGAAGCTAAAATCCTGCAGCCATGTATTAGCAAATCCCTAAATAAACAAACATTAGAAAAAATACTAAGCATAAACTCATAGCAGGTGTGATTCCCTCTGCTACAGATTGTAATATATCCTACTTGACCCCAAAAGAAAATGTTACATTTGCTATTTTTTTTTGCCCTTTTGCTAAATTTTATATTATCAGCACTTACAATATGAAGCAAAATTATAAAAATCACTCATGATGCCATGCACAGCTGACACAATAAAAAAAAATAAAAAAAAAAATCCCCAACTACATAGTGCTTTGCCTTTTGTACAATGTGGCAGGAGGAAATGGAAGAGATCAGAGTTCAGGAATAAGGATTGTATGAATCCAACCAAATTTCAGTTTATTTCAACTATGGCAATAGCTGTGATTCTGCTTGGGGAAAAAAAACCCATCCATCAGAATCATCTATTTTAGGTTGAACCGAGAGACCAGGGGTGTAGCCAGACACCCAATTTCGGGTGGGCCTGGGCCCAAGATGGGTGGGCAGAAGAACTCTGCCCTGTCCCACAAGTGATTTGGAGGCATATTTTCAAAGCACTTTGGGAGGCTAAGTTCCATAGGTTTCTATGGAACTTTGGGAGGCTAAGTGCTTTGAAAATGAGCCTGTTGGTCTCTCTCTTTCTCACCTGCATGCCATATGGTCTCTCAAACACCCCCCCCCTACCCTGCATACCTTTTAAATAGCAGATTTTCAACAGCAGTGAGCAGCAACTAATACACACTGCTCATGTTGGCCCCACAGCCTTCCCTCTGATGCAACTTCCTGTTTCTGCATAGGCGGGAATACATCAGAGGAAAGGCTGTGGTGCTGGTGTGAGCAGTATGCATCAGTCGCTGCTCACTAAAGGTGAAGATCTGTATTTACAAGGTATACAGGAGGGACAGTTGTTGGGAGTTTTTGGATGGTGGGACTTTGGGATCCCTGCCAGCCACATCATAGATGTGCTGCTACTAGGTGGGCCTCAGCCTAAAGTGGGTGGGCCTGGGCCACTGCGAGAGACAGAACCCTTAGAAAACAGTCTGTGCATCAACCTACATGCCAACGCTACTGCAAGGTTTACAAAAGAAACCAGTGGATCCCCAAAGCAGCTTCCACAGACCTGCTACAGATTTTCAATATGACATTTTTTCTGACAAAGCAGCACTCTGAATTGGATCATGAACCTCTTTTGTGAAAAGTTCTCAAACCCCTATTGGGGAAAAATGTTTAAAATGTTGTAAAAAAAATTTCTACGTGACCCAGTTCTAAACGTTTATATTCTTTCTGGAAAAAGCATGAGATTCTTTTAAAGAAACTAGGTCATTTATATTTAAAGAGCAGAAAAAGAGTAATAGGATCTGTATAAAACAAAAATGGTCATCCACAAAAAAATCTTTTCATGGTAATTTGCTCCTTTCGGCATGTGTGCTTTGTAGCATACTAGCTGTTGAGCCCGTGAAAACGGGCTACTTTTGGAATGGGGGGGGTTTCCGAGTTCCCCACCCCCCCGAGGTCGGCGCCGCCCCTCCCCGCCTCCCCCGGAGTCGCCGCCGCCACCCCTCCACCCGGCCCGAGCAGCACTGTAAACTTACATCAGCACGCAGCAGCAGGCACATCAGCAAAGCTGCCGTCAGGGCGGGCTTCCTTCTCTGCCTGTGTCCCGCCCTCGTGTGACGTAATGTCGGCGAGGGCGGGACAAAGGCAGAGAAGGAAGCCCGACGGCAGCTTTGCTGATGTGCCTGCTGCAGCTTGGTGATGTAAGTTCACAGTGCTCGGGCCAGATGGAGGACGGGCGGCGGCGACTCCGGGGGAGGGGGGAGGGGGAGCGGTTCCGACGTCTGCAGCATGCCAGTAGAGACTTCCCTCTCTGTCCCGCCCCCGTCATCACGTATTGACGCGGGGGCGGGGCAGAGAGGGAAGTCTCTACTGCGCATTTGCGAGTGAGTACGGTCACTCGCCATTTATATGTTTGATAAATACGCCCTGGCTGTGACAATTAGATGCAGCTCATGTATTTGTTTTATGTTTGCTGTTATGGGCTAGATTCTACATATATGGCGCCTGAAAATTCCGTGCGGAAAAATATGTCTAGGTGTATTCTGTAAAGTATGCCTACATTTTATAGACTAGGCTTAAATTTCTGCACGGTATATAGACTAACACCGAGTGCATCTCCGCGTGACCAAACATAGTCACTGCCATTTACGCCATGTCTTACTTGGCGTAAATCCTGATGCCTACAATTAGGCACAGAGCGGGTGTATTCTATAACAAAGCGCATACATTTTTAGAAATGCCACGCCTCCTTTTCAACTGTGCAACTTAGAATTTAGGCACACCACGTTATAGAATATGCTTAGCGAGTTGTGCGCATAAATCAAAGTTAATTAGTGCTGATAATTGCTCAACTCCCCAACTGACAGCGCTGATTAGCTAGTTAACCAATTAAGTTATGTGCATTGTTATAGAATATGCGTCAATTTCCATGCGGAAATCAAGGTGCCATATATAGAATCCCAGGGTATATGGTGTTATCTATTTTATTGTTTACATTTTAATTATATCCTATATAATAATTTGCATCGCCGTCTGGATGCCTGGGTTCGTAACACAGTTCCCATTGCGCCGCCCTGGGGATGATGTCACAGGGCGGACCAATAGGAAGTGAGAGGGAAGGGAACCCAGTACCAACCACCGGAGGTGAGTAAAGAATCGCCCCCTCCCCCGAGTTCCATGACCCCCTACCTCCCTACTTCCACTCCCGTCCGTCCGAGTTCCATAGGCCCACTCCTGTCTGACGGCCCCAATCCTGTCCGAGTTCCACGCCCCCCCCCTCCTCTGTTTTCCACCGCTCATCACCTCCCTCCCTCTCTCTCTCTCTGCGGCCTCCGAGTGCAAGCAGGACGTGTGCTGCTGCCCCTGCCCTTCGTAAGTGCTGGCTGTTCTTTAAAACTTGTTACCCCCTGCTCGGCCGGCAACAGTGAAGTCCAGCACGCACGGACGCCGCTTCAGACTGCCTTCGCTCTCGCTTCTGTTTCAGCTGTGCCTCTGGTCCCGCCCTTCTGCAAACAGGAAATGAGGGCGGGACCAGAGGCACAGCTGAAACAGAAGCGAAGGCGAAGGCAGTCTGAAGTGGCGTCTGTGCGTGCTGGACTTCACAGTTGCCGGCTGAGCAGGAGGTAACAAGTTTTAAAGAACAGCCAGCACTTACGAAGGGCAGGGGCAGCAGCACACGTCCTGCTTGCACTCGGAGGCCACAGAGAGAGAAGGAGGGAGCCGCGGGGTTGTGGAACTCGGACGATAGTGGGTGCTTGGACCTCGGAGAGCACGAGATGAAAAAGGAGGGAGGGGCAGGACCTGGAAGGGGAGGGGCAGGTCCTGGAAGTCAAACGGGAGGCGAGGGCCTGTAACTCCAACGGGAGGTGGGGTCCTGCTACTGTAAGGGGAGGGGAGTCCTGAAACTCAAAGGGGAGGGATGCCTGGAACGCGGAGGAAAGGGAGGGAGGTAGGGGGCATGGAACTCCGAGGGGAAGGGGGCTCGAACTCTGAGACAGAGAGGGACGGACGAACGGGAGTGTGGAACTCCAAAGACAAGGGTGCAGGGAACTCCCGGGGTGGGGGGGTTGGGGGGAGGGGGAGGGAGCCCTTGCTAGCGCCCGTTTCATTTCACACAGAAACGGGCCTCTTTTACTAGTATGTTTATAATTGTGATCAACCATGAACTATGTACTGAGCGGAATATAATTTTTTAAAATAAATAATACGTAGAAGTTGCATAAATTATATGCAGACCCCACCCATTCAACTTCCAACACATTCTTATCTACAGTACCTGTGGTTTACCAGTCCTGTGCTGGCCACCTGCATTTACAAAACAGCCGGATGCTGAGAAGATCTAAATCCAATATGCTAGAAAGCATCCATGGAATGAACGTTGATCAGGAGATCTTGGATTGCTAAATGGCACTAGGGAAAGTATATTATGCTTCCCATACCTACCAGATGGCCGAGGAATTCTGCACTGGGTCCTTGCTATTACTGAAGGAATCACAGCTGGATTCTTTTCCTGTGCATTAGATAGGTAGGGTTCCTACCTACTCAACCTGCTTTTCTGCTATTTGGTACAAAGCTGAATGCTGAAAGATTGTTAGAAGCTCAGCTTACCCCTGGAGGCTGCATTTCAGCTTTTTCAGTTTCCTTGTCTGTTTCTGTATGGAATTACTGCATGCAGTCTGAAGGGTGTTCACTTCTTCAAGTTTCTGCCTATATATCTTATGAGTTTCCTGCAAAAAATGACCCCAAAATACAGTCAGAGAAAAGCAAATCATCTTTAAACAGCAGCCAAGGAATCTCAATGCACAAAATAAATTATATACTACCATCTATGTGGAAATCAAGACAAGTACAAAGGAATCTCCTACAAGCCGTGTGATGACTGCACTTTACAGGGCCTTTGCAGTAAATAGTAAAAGTCATGGAGAACTTGGGCAGCTTTTAGATATAAACAGTTTATTGAATATTCAATAAAGCAACCTTACAAAAAGCCTTCACACAGTGGCGTTCCTAGGGCGGCTGACACCCGGGGCGGATAGCCGATGCGCCCCCCCCCCCCCCCCCAGCGAAGCAACACCTCCCCCCCCCCCGGTGCATTTTTACCTGCTGGGGGGGGGGGTGCCGCGTGCCTGTCGGCTTCGCTCGTTCCATGCTCCCTCTGCCCCGGAACAGGAAGTAACCTGTTCTGGGGCAGAGGGAGCACAAAACAAGCGGAGCAGACAGGCGCGCGGCACCCCCCCCCAGCGGCGTGCACCCGGGGCGGACCGCACCCACTGCCCCCCCCCCTAGGAATGCCACCGCCTTCACAACAACCAATATACATACTTCTTACAAAAGCATTAAAAAAAAAACACAATTCAACTTGGGCAGTTTTTAAATGAGAAATAGCTGCTGCAGGAACTCATTTTTCAAAGTTGAAAACCAGCAATAACATATCATTTCTATTCTTCACTTAAAAACAAACAAAACAGATCTCATGAACAGATTAATGGTACAAAAGTTACAATGGAGGATACAGTTTTGGATTTATGAGCCTGGGTCAAGTCTCTCTGGGACAAGGTCTCCCTTAGGGAAGGACGTTTGAAGTCCATTCAGAAGAACGAGCCTAACAGAAAAATAAACAAGGTTATCCCTTCTGCCAGTTTCAAAGTATAAAACGTCCTGGGTTCCGGAGTCCTTGGGTAAATATTAAAGATTATTTTCTGTCACTTGCTCTCTCTCTGCCTCTGGGCACGAGTCACATGAAGCCAACAGGGGCGGACTGACAGTGATCATTGGGCCCACTGAGCAGAGGGGATCATTGGGCCCCCGCCGCCACCCCCCACCAGTCTTTCCAGCACCCCCCTACACACTACAACTGCCTGAGCCTACTCTGAAGGACCCTGGTGATCTAATGGCCTCTTCTGGGGGGGGGGGGGGGGGGGGGCTCTTCTGCTCTACCCGGCACTGCTGCTTCTTAATGGCTGCCAAGACTGCTGCAGGAAGTCTCGGCAGCCATTTTGAAGATGTGGGGGTGCCAGACAGAGCAGTGCAGGAAAGGGTGGGGTTCTTTCCTGCCCCCCAAAGAGACCACTAGAACACAGAACCCTTCAAAGTAGAGCCATGGAGGCTCAGGGGCCTGTAGTGTGCAGAGGGGGGAAGAGAGGAACTGGGCTCCCCAGACCCTTGGGTCCTCTGGCACTGCCCAGTTGCCCGTATGTTTAATCCACCCCTGCCATTCAAAGTGAATGGGCTTTGTCAGCATTACCACACTAGGGACCGCTAGCGTGGTTTGATAAAAGAGGCCCCTTTGTGTGTCTCAGTGACTAATAGAGCTGCCATTTTCTAACACAGTGTACAATAAATGTAAAAAATATTCAGCTTAATTTCAGCAAATCAAGGTATACAGTTAAGGGACCCTCTACACAGAAATTAAGATGCAGGAAACGTGTATTCTGATGAAAGAACATGTTTAATAGATTATTTTAAAAAATACTTAACTAAAAAATATAATGTAAAGTACAAATTAAAAAAATATATCAAGGCTATCTGCTTGGTGATTAAGGCGAAGGATAAGACTGGATTAATATTATATTGGGTCCTTGGCAAAATTTATGATGAGATGAGCCACTGTTTGTGTGACAAGGTTTGCAATTGCAAAATCCTGTTCCAGCTTTTGCTGTTTCATTTGGTTTACTTAGGTCTCTCTGCCACTGCATGCAAGCATCAGAAGTAACTAAGTAGTAAAAATTGGTAAATTATTACTTCAGTACAATTAAAAAGTAACACATTTTTCCTGTACTTCTTTACAAGTAAAAATAACAACTAGTTATATTTACTTAGTTACTATATAACATGGTGGCAGCAGAAACAGGTTACAAGTGTATGTGGGCCCGTTCACAGGCTCCACGTCCCATGCAGAAGCCAGAAGAGGACACCATGCACCCTGCGAATGCACCCCGATGCGGTCCTACCGCACACTAACCCAGAACTACTGCCAGCCCAACGCTACCTTGAGTGTGCCCCATGGAAAAATTTTTTTATTTTATAGCACAGCACTAACTCGGCAGTAATTGGTTACTGCGGAAGACCTTACCGCAACCTCAATGGGTGGTGGTAAGTACTCTCCCCTGCACAGCCACACAGTAAGAGTAATCTTACCGTATCGCCATTTCTTTTTAGGAGCTTTTTACCTGCTGCGGTACAAAGGGCCCTTGTGTGTGGGAAAAACAACCCCCTCCCCCCACTACTGCAGAGCCCTTTTTCTCGCAGCTTAGTAAAAGGACCCCCTCGATGCATTCATTCCAATAAAAACTAAAACTGCACATACAATTTCCATTTCAAGCTACGCCTGCTTTTGACAATGGCCAGCATTTCAATTCTCTGTTTTGGGGAAAGCTGGAGCGCTGAGCTGTTTTCCAGTTCACTAACTCAGTGAACAATGGAATAAGAGGGTCAGAATGACTTTTTCTGGCATTTAGAATCTTTGTGGTGGGCATGGTCTGCCCATGATGTGGACTTGTTGCTATATATTATGGTATTTCCTTTATATATTGCTAATGAATTTTCTTTTGCATTGTAGTTTGCTTGTAAATCCACTTAATTAAAAAAAAAAAAACAACTCACTCAGGCAACGTCAAAAGATACTAAATGAGGACAAAACTTCGACTGCTGGGAGACTCCATTATTAGATGAATCAATTAAAAAAAAAAAAAAAAAACACAGCTCAAAAGGTAGAAAAAAGTTAAATGTCTCCCAGGATCCTCAGCCAGCAGGACACAAGTCAAATTGTGAACAAAATCAGGAAACAGTAAGGAGCATTAAAAAAAGATATCCAGCTGGGAACAGAATGACCTGGTTAGAAATAGCAACTTCCAACTTTTGAGACAGAGACTTTAAACCCATAGTCAATTCTGTAGCATTTTTAGAAAGATTCTACCTACTCAGTGGTGTGCTGGAGCAGGCTCTCACAGGCTCGCAAGAGCCGGTTGTTAAGTTTTTAAGAATTTTGGGAGCCGGTTGTTAAAGTAGGGCCCTCCGTGGCTACTTTAACAACTGGCCTCCAAAATGTGGGCTTGGGCCCCCTGCTGAATTCTCTTTTACTTTGCTGGTGGGGATGCTGAGCCCTGCCAGCCAAGTAAATAGACTACTGCTGCTCCCCGCTCCTTGTTTCCAGCTCTGGGCAGCAGGCTGGGACTTCTCAAGCATGTGAGAGAAGTTCCAGCATGCTGCTCAGAGCAAGACGTTGGGAGTGGTGGCTGCCAGCAAAGGTATGCCTTGCGTGCCCGCATGAAGGGTGGGAGGAGAGAGAGGCAAGTGTTTCTCCCCCCCCCACCCCACCCCCCACCCCCGGCCCTTCCAACTGCAGAGCTGGCTACGTCTGGAGAAAGAGCCTGTTAAAAATTTACCAGCACACCCCTGTACCTACTCATGGTAAGGAAGACCAGAGACTGCATCACACAACCAACTTTTTTGATATATAGACGGCTGGGACAATAGCTGGAAGAACAAGAGGCTATGCTGTAATAATGGACTACATCTTTCTGTGGTGTGAAAAAAAAAAAAGATCCCAAGTGAAAAATTCAATTAAATATGTGTATAAGTATTTAAAACTAGAGGAAGGGGGTGGCAGGTGAGAGAAAACAACGTACAAGATGTCACCCTCAGCAAAAGAATACTGGTGGTCTAAAAAAAAATTAAAAAAAAAAAAAAAGAGAGACCATCTCAACACACTTAATAGCAACAAAAAGAGACTGAGCAGACCAGAATAAAAAAACACTTTACAAAATGAAAGTGTACAATAATACAGTACAGACTCGATTATCCGACTGAAAAGGGACTGACCCATTGTTGGATAACTGAAAATATGGATAATATGGAAAGCACTGCATAAACCCCTCAAACAATGCATAAACAAAGGAACAGAGATCCCGATTTTCAAAGATTATTCTAAAAACAAAGATTATTAATAGAAATAATGTAATGAATGACATCACGGTGGGGGGGGGGGGGGGGTGTCTGTCAGACATGCAGGATGGTTAGATTACCGAAGGTTGGATAATCAAGGCTGTATTGTTGGTGGAAGCCCTATCAGCACAAATGCTCACAATCTTGGCAATAAAATTCCTGATCTGGAAGTCCTAATGGTGAACAAAGATTTGGACATCGTGGCCATTACAGAACCATAGTTTAATGAGTTTCATGAATGGGATATCACCATACCCAACTAAAATCTATTCAGGGGGACAGATAGCAAAAAAATGGGGAGGAACAGCTCTGTCAAGAACAGTAAAGCAGTTGAAATGTAGGACACATGGGAAAAAGAGAAACCTGTTGGATTTTGTTGGAAAGAGGAGCTGGCAAGTAGTCTATAGACCTCATGACTCAAATGCAAGAACTGGTCCTTGATCTGATCGAGGATACTGCAAAGGTGGGGATGATGCTGGGGACCAGATTCTATGAAGTTGCACACCCAAATTTCCGACTACCGCACAAATGTGGGCACACAAGTTACAGAACAGTGCCAGCTAACTTAGGGGTCCTTTTACTAAGTGGTGGTAAGCCCACCGCGGGCTTACTGCATGCCAATCCAGAACCACTGCGGGAGCCCAGCGGTAGTTCCCACCACTAGCATGCGCCATTTCCGGCACTACAAAAATACACCCTATTTTTGTAGCGCTAAACTTAACCGGCAGTAAATCGCTGCCCAGTTACCATGGGAGTATTCACACCCACACCCAAAAAGGCCACACAGTTAAGTGTTTTTACTGCATGGCCATTTCTTTTCTTCAGAAATAAAGCCTTTTCCCGCTGCAGTAAAAGATGGCCTCTGCGTGTGTCGTCGCAGGCCCCCTTTTACCACAGCTTACCAAAAGGACCCCTTAATTGTTAAATTAGGTGCCAATTGGCCTTAAGTACCAAAATAGCCCTTAAATGGATTTAATTAGTGCTAATTGGCGCTAAATTTGTAGTTACACAAGTAACGGCACTTAGGCTCTACTCTATAAACTTGGCACCTATTCAGTTTGGGGGAGGGGGGGGATCTTCTTGTGAAGGGCTGATCTGTTAAGTGGAAGAGCAGAAGAGGGGGCTGTAATGGGGTCACATTGTGACGTAATTGAGAGAAGTGGAGTGGGGGGAAGGGCAGAAAATGAAAAATGTCTGATGGTGGCGATTTCAATCTGTATTTATCCAGGCTGTTTGGTTTATTACGGAATGTACCATGCGACTGATGTTTCTTAAACATGTTATACCATCAATAAACATGTTGAAACATAAACTTGGCACCTAAATGCTATAATGCACAACCACAAAGGGGGCATGTACATGGGCAGATCAGGGGTCTGGCTTGAAGCACATGTAAATTATAGAACACCACAACTGCCAACTTTACACGGGACCATTTACACCAGCTTCTGACGTGGCATAAGCGCTCACACCTAAATTTAGGCACATGCCCGCTTACGCTGTGTTCTATAACAGCAATGTCACACATACACAATTGCCAATATAGAATTGGCAGTGCGCCAAAAATTAGGCATGAAAAATATGGGCACTTTCTTTGAAATTTACCTCAGGAAACTTTAAATCTATTGGATGTGGATTGGCGTATCCCATCTGCAAATTTGGAAAGAAGTAGAAAGATAGTGGATGCCTTACAAGGCATTTTGCTCAGGCAAATGGTGATCAAGCCCACCAGAGGAGGATCAATGCTGATTTAGTACTCAAGAATGAAGAAAGTGCATCTCCAGTTGTCTGGGTGTACCAGCAGTGATCACTGCATAGCGTGGTTTGGTATTTTTATTTATTTTTTTTATTTTTGTTACATTTGTACCCAGCACTTTCCCACTCATGGCAGGCTCAATGCGGCTTACATATTATATACAGGTACTTATTTGTACCTGGGGCAATGGAGGGTTAAGTGACTTGCCCAGAGTCACAAGGAGCTGCCTGTGCCTGAAGTGGGAATCGAACTCAGTTCCTCAGTTCCCCAGGACCAAAGTCCACCACCAGGCCACTCCTCCACTGTTGCTACTATTTGAGATTCTACATGGATCACCAATGTGGCTGTGTAGGCTTCTGCTTCTGTGAGTCTGACGTCCTGCATGTACGTGCAGGACGTCAGACTCACAGAAACAGAAGCCTGCGCAGCCTTCTACATGGAATGTTGCTAGTGGAATAGCAACATTCCATGTGGAATCTCCAATAGTAGCAACATTCCATGCAGAATCTCCAGTAGTAGCAACATTCCATGTAGAATCTCCAATAGTAGCAACAGAATCTCAATAGTAGCAACATTCCATGTAGAATCTCCAATAGTAGCAACATTCCATGTAGAATCTCCAATAGTAGCAACATTCCATGTGGAATCTCCAATAGTAGCAACATTCCATGTAGAATCTCCAATAGTAGCAACAGAATCTCCAATAGTAGCAACATTCCATGTAGAATCTCCAATAGTAGCAACAGAATCTCAATAGTAGCAACATTCCATGTAGAATCTCCAATAGTAGCAACATTCCATGTAGAATCTCCAATAGTAGCAACATTCCATGTGGAATCTCCAATAGTAGCAACATTCCATGTGGAATCTCCAATAGTAGCAACATTCCATGTGGAATCTCCAATAGTAGCAACATTCCATGTAGAATCTCCAATAGTAGCAACAGAATCTCAAATAGTAGCAACATTCCATGTAGAATCTCCAATAGTAGCAACAGAATCTCAATAGTAGCAACATTCCATGTAGAATCTCCAATAGTAGCAACATTCCATGTAGAATGTCCAATAGTAGCAACTTTCCATGTAGAATCTCCACTAGTATCTATTTTATTTTTGTTACATTTGTACCCTGCGCTTTCCCACTCATGGCAGGCTCAATGCGGCTTACATGGGGCAATGGAGGGTTAAGTGACTTGCCCAGAGTCACAAGGAGCTGCCTGTGCCTGAAGTGGGAATCAAACTCAGTTCCTCAGGACCAAAGTCCACCACCCTAACCACTAGGCCACTCCTCCACGTCCATAAACTTTTTTTTTTTATGCCAGGGATTGAACATGGCTGTCTAGGAAAAAAACCAAAACCCTCCCCTTTGAGGATATTAAAAAAAAAAAAAAAAAAAAAGCTCTCTTTCGGTGTCTCAGTGGCAGTTCTCCACACTATCACACAAAAGACTCAAGTTCAGTAACATAGGCAGCCAAGACCACTCGGGGCTAATCATAGGCGGTCAGTGGCCCAACTGTTTGGGGAGGCTAAAGGGGGCGGGGTTAGGGGTGGAGCTTAAATCCATAATTGTCTGATAACACACAGAAAAAATAAATAAAAATAAAAGTCACAATAACTTTTATTAAATTTAGATATTAGATATGTATCATATGTCAAAGAATAAAGTGGTTGCTCAAAGCATATACTAACCACAATCACTCAACTGTAAAACACTATGCACAAATTTGTGCAAAAACACACTCAGAACCTTACTGTACCATAACACTAGGCAGACCCTAATACACCAATATACCACCCATATGGAAAATGCAGACCGTCAACAATATGAAACAAGGGATCATAATATCACAATTCTCATGTAGAGTCACAAAACACCCTTTTAGGGTGGATAGTGTTCACAATGAGCTCCTTTTATTAACGACTATATGTAGATCCTTCAAGAGATAGTGTGTCATGATTTAGGCTCTAAAACCCTTTCTGATGTTTTGGTGCCACCTCAGTAAGGCCAATACACAATCTCTCCACTGCAAAACACTATACACAAACTTGTGCAAAAACACACTCATAACCTTAGCAAACCATAACAGCACTAATTCCAAGGACAGGACGAGCTACAACCTTATGCGTGGAAAGGCAGCACTGTAATTACACTGGGCTCTAAAACCTAGTGAAACAAAAAAAAAACCCAAAAAGGGCTGTAAATACTACACACTAGTAGAATACTGCACCTTGATTACACATGAAAAACACATGACACAACAGATATGAAGGCAAAACTGGAAAGTTACCTCAAGAAGTCAGACTCAGCATGCAGCAATACTATAAAAATTGAAACTTACATGCAAAATATCACAGATGCACATTTCCAAAAGCTGACATATTCCAGTTAATAAATTCTGAATAAAATACTTTTTTTTACCTTAGTTGTCTGATCATTTAGTTTTTCTATTCGCTTTGGTCCCAGTGTCTTCTTTCCATTTGATATTTTTTCTCTCACCATGTCCACCATCCTCCTGTGTCCTTATGCGTTCTGTCTACCATCTGTAGCCCTGTCCCTATCCTTTCTCCAGTTTCAGCATCTGCCCTCAAAGTGTTCCGATCCAGCCCTTAAATTCAGCAATTTTCCCTCCATCCATATCCAGCATTTCTCCCATCCCCTCCATCCATGTGCATGTACTTCCTTTGTCTTTCCTTCCCTCCATCCTTGTCCAACATTTCTCCTCTGTTCCCTGCTCTCCACTCCATCCATGTCCAGATTTCTCTCTTCCCTCCCCTCCATCCATCCATGTCCAGCACCTTCCTTCTTTCTCTCCTACCATTCCATCCAGTGTCATCCCTCTTTCTCTCTCCATCCTTCTACCCATTACCCTCTCCCAATCCTTCCGTCTATTGTCTCCCTCTATATCTCCTTCCTTCTAAACAGTTCTCTCTCTTGACCCTTTTCCATTCAGCATGTCCTCTCTATCCCCATCCTTCCAGTGTCTTTCCTCTTTCCCTCCCTACCCTTACGTCCAGTGTCTTCCCTCTTTCTGCCCCCTCCTTCCAGCTTTTCCCTCTTTCTTCCTCCTTTCATTCAGCATTTCTCCGTCTGACAGCTAGGGTCTCCCCCAGTTTCTCCCCAGCAGCTTCTCTCTCCTGCCCATGTCCCCTCTTTCTCCCGCCATCTTTCCACTAATCTCTCTCTCTCTGTGTACCCCTCTTCCATCTAGCATCTTCTCTCTGGCTCTCCCCTGCTCTCTTCCATGTCCCCTTTTTCTCTCCCCATCTCTCTCTGGCTCTCCACTGCTCTCTTCCATGTCCCCTTTTTCTCTCCCCATCTCTCTCTGGCTCTCCACTGCTCTCTTCCATGTCCCCTCTTTCTCTCCCCATCTCTCTCTGGCTCTCCCCTGCCCTTTTCCACTTTCTCTCTCTCCTCCAGCGTCCTCATGCATCTCTCCTCTCCCTCATGCATCCCAACTTTCTCTTCCCTCCCCTTCTTGCTTCCATCACTCTTACTCCTTTCTCCACCCCCCCTTTTCCCATTCCCATGCCCTGCCATTGCTTTCCTTCCTCCCTCTTCCCCTTAGATGTGGCATCTCACATCCTCCTCTCTCCACCCCCCTTTCCCTTTGGTCGGTCTGTCTGGGATCACTTCCCCTCCCCCCTCCCAGACCAGTGCGGTACCGTATCGCTCTCCCCCTCTGCTCCTGTCACGTCGTCTTTCAACGAGGCTTCCTTCCTGTAGCATCAGCAATGATGTAAGCGCCGTTGCTTTCAGCCTGCCCCGGAAGCACTCTCTGAACAGCTTCCCGCGTAGGAGGGACGCAGTCCAGAGAAGGCTTCCGGGGCAGGCTGAAAGCAGCGGCACTTACATCATTGCTGATGCTACAGGAAGGAAGCCTCATTGAAAGACGTGACAGGAGCGGAGGGGGAGAGCGGCACCGCACTAGTCAGGACGACGGGGGGTAAAGATCGGGACCATCACGCAACAGTCGGGGGGGGGGGGGGGAAGCCAGGAGGGAGATGTTAATAAGCTGCACCCACCCCGCCCTTACTGCACTTCTGGCTGGGGAGGCTTAGCCTCCCCAAGCCTCTTATACCGGGCGCCTATGGGGCTAATGGTATTCATGACATTCAATAGCAACATGACACAAGTTATTTCTTGAAATGGCACAACTTGGCCGCAGCTTTATTTTAAATATAAACATCATAACCATGGGTATACCCAAGCCAGTCAGCCTTCAGGCTTAGTAGCCTACCCAGTCCGCCACAACTTAGCAAGACTGGTCAACCAGATACTGAGCTCCCCGCCGCAAAGCAAGGTAGCTCAATCGTAAGCACAACCATCCCGGCTGCCTAGCTTACTCCCTCAGGCTTGGGTACCCCGTCAAAGCTGCGACATAGTATATCTGTGATCGCGTTACATTTCTTCTCGGGTGGGGGGGGGCTGGGTGTAATCTGATGCCCGGATGTCGGAAGAGGTCGTCCAGGCTCCTCTTCAGGGTTATATACCCCTCTTTCTCTCCACCCATCCCAGCGGGGTGCTGCCGTATGGCGGGAAAGTTCCCGCTAGACTCTTTTTGAACCCCACTGGGATCTGTGCGCATGCCCCGTTGGGGCACAGCACCATGTTAATGGCGGCTCAGTGCACCCGGGGGGGCACTGCGCCTTGCTTTTCTTGTATCTGCCTTTCACGCCCCAAGACAGCCAGGACTGGGGAAGCTGCATTGGTAGCCTTTGAAGAAAGGCACCTCAGTCATTTGCCTAATGGTGGCATCTAGTTGCCGGAACTAGAGTAGCTGCATATTGAGCTTCCTTGGGAGCTACAGTTTGTGGCTTCCGGTTAAGGCCCACCACCGTAACAACTGTGCTAGGAGAAGTTCAAAAATAGAGAAAATTGCAAAGAAAAGCTTGTGGCACTGTCACCGTCACCTCATATAGGCCGATTGCAATTGACATAGAATCCGAAGAGAAAAATTTCCAGGTCAAAAATACACTCAAAATTGTGGGTGTGTGTTGGGGAGGGGGGTGTAGGGGTCATGTGATGATGGCATTCTGAGCAGTGGCTTTTCCCTCTAGCTCTGCTCCCGACTCCTACAATACCGCCTGAAATGCGGTGTATTTGATAATTCTTTGTGTTACCTTCAGTGGGCAACTTCTTCCTTTCACTTGATGCCTCGTGAAGTGTTCCTGGTTGAGCCCTGTAGCTGTGGCATGCCACGTCGCACCTTGCAACCAGCAAAACTGAAGCCTGAATCTCTCAAGATGGCATCTGGAGTCTCTTCACCGTTGCTTCCAGTCTTCACCCTTCATGAGGGGGCAATACAGGAGCCGACGTGCAACTTGTGAGCGGTTTTAGATGACAAGTTGGCGAAGCTTCAACACACTGTGGACAAGATAAAGGAGCGTTTGGAGGCTCAGGCGAGAGATCACTAATGTGGAGCACTGGGTACTGCAGCTTGAGAACCACACGGTGCGGGGCCTGGAAGAGCGCTGCAAAGTACTCCTTGATCGTCTAGAGGATCAGGAGAATAGAGGCAGGAGGAATAACCTGCGAATTGTGGAAGAATGCCTGAAGTGGTACTGGCGAAAGAGCTGTGAACTTTGATGGAAACTTGGCTTCCGCAGCGGTTGGGCCTGTATATGGCAGTGGTGGTCTTTAAGGTTGCAAGAGTATATCATGTGGGCCCCTCCACATCCTGATGCACAGCGGTCTAGACCACTGCTGTCCCTTGTGCTTAATTTCACTGATAAGGAACGCCTGATGGCTCTGTACCGCAAAAACCATACACTGGAACATGCGGGTGGATAAATTGCTCCTGTTTAATGACTACTCTGGCCAGGTTGTGGTGAGTCAACGTGCTCTGGTACCCTACTGCACAGATTTTAGAAATTGAGGCACCTCATTTGTGGTACAATACCCTGGGAAGGTGCAGATAACACGGGGTACCAGTGTCACTTTGTGTAACACTGCAGAGGAGCTGAAAACATTTTCGCAAGCTCTACAATGACCCTTCACTTCTAAGGACCACACGGTTATTTGGTGGTGGTTTCATGGTGTGGGTCCTTGTTTGGGCTCCATATCTCATGCTCGCCTCAGAAGTTAGAACATCCAAATTTCCAAACTTCAGCAGTGAAAAGATTTCAAAATGGCTGGTACGTTGCTTCCTGTCAAATGTTTGCACCGGTCATGAAGTTAAATCAAATCCAATTTTTTACAAAGTGGGTAGTAATGGGTAGTCCTCCACACTCGCAATGTCTTGCAAACTTTCCCGACAGCAAGGGACCCCACTGTTTCGCAACCTTCTTCAGGAGAAATATCAAAAAACAAAAAAATGTTTTTTCTTTTCAATCCATCGCGAACGTACCAGCCATTTTGAAATCTTTTCACTGCTGAAGTTTGGAAATTTGGATGTTCTAACTTCTGAGGCAAAAATTATCGCTTCAAGCTAAGTGATTGTATTTTTCGAATGTCATGGCTGATTCTTGTTGAACAGTAGACACTGTATTTGTGCTCTATTTTTGTATCGTTCCAGTTCATTTTATTAAGAGGTCTATGAAGTGAATTTATAAGTTTTCTATATCCATTTAGTACTCTCTGTAGTGGGGCACATTGATTTGGACTGTCTTTCAATAATTGACAATACTCCGCTTTCCGTTTTCTGTTCACAGACACTTTTTCTCCCTTAGTTAGGGAGTTTTTTTGTTATCTGTGGGTTTTTTCGGAAAGTAGTGAGAGCCCATGATGTTAGCCAATTCAGTGGAGTCCTTATTGTAGGTTCCCTGGGCTATTGAGGCTATTTCATTTATATAAAATTCTTTATCACAGTTCAGGTGTTTGTGCTCTTCTACAGACTGTATACAATAGGAGTGATTTTTGTGTTTTTGAGATGTTAACAAGCACCAGATTTCATCAGACAGATTTTTAAAAATTAATTGTAGAAAGAATAAGTTAATAATTAATCATTCTCTGTCTGTCTTAGACTTTTGCAATTGAAGGTTTGATTGTTTACATTGTAAGTCTGTTTTTTTTTTAAAGCTTAATGATCCCTTATAACAGAAATTCAGCTTTGCACCACAGTCCCCACCTACCCAAAATACAGACAAGTTCAGCTGAACTATGATGTGTTTGGGTCTCTCACCACCACAGTGTACTCTGGGAACATGATGCAACAACATTTCCAGTTTAATCAGTTCCCTGCCTCAGTACCAGATCCTACTCTGTGAAACTCGCCTACTGGCATCTACTGACCCTCCCACTTTGCAACCCCTAAAAAGAGGCAGGGCCCGTGCAAGGTTATTAGGAGCCTAGGGCAAATTCACAGCTGTGCCCTCCTCAATTAATTTCCAGATCCCCAGCACATATATCTAATGAGGTTAGTTTCCAAAAGTCATTTACCTAAGTAAATGGGCTATGTGGAAATTCCCACTGGTTCTATGCATGAACTTACAGGCTGATGATAATTCTTTTTGAGTTTGTGTGGCTGTTAAAGACTATTGCTTTGCTTTGACTGCAGTTGCTCTTTCCTGCCCTAGGTGACCACCTAGTCTTGTCTAATGGTGATCAAGCCCTGATAGGAGAGGGTGGGCTGGGAGCAGGGGCATAGCCACGGGTGGGCCTATTTTTGGATCAGGCCAACCCAGTCTCAGTGATCCACCAATCAGTTGTCAGCTAGCTGTACACTACTCAGCCATAGTACTCCAATAGCCAGTGACATTCCTAGGGGGGCTGACACCCGGGGCGGATCGCCGATGCGCCCCGCCCCCGGGTGCAGCGCCCCCCCCCCCCCGGAACAGCACGACGCCCTCCCCCGGTGAAAGACCCCCACCCCCGTGCACGCCGCTAGAGGGGGGGTGCCGCGCGTCTGCCGGCTCTTCGTTTTCCGGGGCAGAGGGAGCATGAAAACGAAGAGCCGACAGGCGCGCGGCACTCCCCCAGCGGCGTGCACCCGGGGCGGACCGCCCCCAACTGCCCCCCTTGGTACACCACTGCCAATAGCATTAGCTCAGCTGTATGTAGGAAGCAGAGAAGTACCCCCGAGCTAAGCCCTGCAGCTCCGGTGTTATTTTTTATTTTATTTTTTTGATTTATCAGTGCTACAGGCCTCCAGCAAGCAAACTATCAACCCTCCTGCCTTGTTTGCTGCTGCTCAGGAGTCGGCATTGGGGGGGGGGGTCCACTCCATGCTCTTAGGGCTGCTGTCTGCTGCTCTGCATCTGTTCCCTGCAGCTGCTGCCTGCTGTTATTATAGGCAGCTCCTCTAGCTGTCTGCCCCTGCAGAATGCGTGACGAGCACAATGATCCTTCATGACTTGGGTGGACTCGAACCTGCGGCAAAGTCGGGGAGTCGGGAGCCCCGCCAGCTAGTGCTGCCTTTAACTTAGCCGTCTTGGCTGGCCCCATCCTGTGTAGCTGGGGATATCCGGGCACTTATAATATTCCTGCCCCAAACTCCAGGAGTGTGTCAGTGGCCTCTGTAGTGGCACTGACATGAAGCCTACTCCTCTGTGGCCAATCTCCAGCACTGCACCTCCCATGTGCACACTGATCAAGGTCAGTAGACTTCTCTGGAATTGCTGCACTGGAAACGTCACTGCACTGTGCTCAGGTGGAAAAAAAATTTGTATTTAGGCTCTGCAATGTCCAGTTAAAAAAAAAAATCTACTATAATAAAACGCACCCTCAACGTTCTGAGGACACTGACGTCACTGCAGGCACTCACACACCGGTTCGTAAGTTCATGGTGGTGAAGCCACAACACTCACCATGTCTTCATGCCCCGCCCTCGCGTCACATGTGATGACATCGAGGGCGGAACACGTACACAACAAGGCAAATGAACGCTCCCCTTCCAACAAATCACAGCCGCCGAGGACGTGCCCATCATCCCGCCCCTTTAAAGGTACCGCCTCGCCCCCCGTCGCCCCCTCTTCCCCTCATCACCTTCCCTCCCCCCATCACCTCCCCTCCCTTTACGCCACTATCCCTGGTGGTCTAGCAGTACCTGTTCGCTTTCGTTCCTGCCCGGAGCACTGCTGCTAGCTGCCCGGCTGCATCGTGTGTGAGTCCGGCTCTCGGAGTTTCAAAATGGCCGCCGAGAGTTCACGCTGCCTCACGAGACTTCAACTCTCGGCGGCCATTTTGAAACGCCAAGAGCCGGACTCCCACACGATGCAGTAGGGCAGCTAGCAGCACTGCTACGGGCAGGAAAGAGGGGGCTCTTTCTTTCCTGCCCCAACCGAACAGGTACCTCTAGACCACCAGGGAGACTAGCGTAAGGGGAGGGGAAGGGAGTCCCGTGCCCCCTAGCGCCCATTTCATCAGAGGCAGAAACGGGTCTTTTTTACTAGTGTTTTATATTTCATGCTGGTGGGCTTTTGGGTGGAGGTGGATGATTGGGAAGGGTAGGGGAGATGTCAGACTATGGGGAAGGGTAGGCTGTTGACAGAATATGAGGGGAAGGGGTAGGGAAGGGTTGATGCTGGGCTATAACCTGTTCCTTGCCAAATCTAAAGGTCACTATTCAATCCTCATCCTCCTCGACCTATCCGCCGCTTTTGACACTGTCAATCACAACCTACTTCTCGACACACTGTCCTCCCTTGGGTTCCAGGGCTCTGTCCTCTCCTGGTTCTCCTCTTATCTCTCCCATCGTACCTTCAGAGTGCACTCTCATGGCTCATCCTCCTCCCCTATCCCGCTCTCTGTTGGAGTTCCCCAGGGTTCTGTCCTTGGGCCCCTTCTTTTTTCAATCTACACTTCTTCCTTAGGCTCCCTAATCTCTTCTCATGGTTTCCACTATCATCTTTATGCTGACGACACCCAGCTTTATCTCTCCACACCAGAACTCACTGCGGAAACCCAGGCCAAAGTACTGGCCTGCCTATCCGACATTGCTGCCTGGATGTCCAACCGTCACCTGAAACTAAACATGGCCAAGACGGAACTTATTGTGTTCCCACCCAAACCCACTTCTCCCCTCCCTTCACTCTCTATCTCAATTGATAACACCCTCATCGTCCCTGTCTCATCTGCCCGCAACCTTGGTGTCATCTTTGACTCATCCCTCTCCTTCTCTGCGCATATCCAGCAGATAGACCTGTCGCTTCTTCCTCTATACATTAGCAAAATTCGCCCCCTCCTCTTCGAGCATACCACTCGAACTCTCATCCACTCTCTCATTACCTCTCGCCTTGACTACTGCAACCTACTCCTCACCGGCCTCCCACTTAGCCATCTATCCCCCCTTCAGTCCATCCAGAACTCGGCCGCACGTCTTATCTTCCGCCTCAACCGATATACTCATATCACCCCTCTCCTCAAGTCACTTCACTGGCTTCCGATCAGATACCGCATACAGTTCAAGCTTCTCCTACTCACCTACAAATGCACTCGATCTGCAGCCCCTCCTTATCTCTCTACTCTCATCTCCCCTTATGTCCCCACCCGTAACCTCCGCTCTCTTGACAAATCCCTCCTTTCAGTACCCTTCTCCACCACCGCCAACTCTAGGCTTCACCCTTTCTGCCTCGCTTCACCCCAGGCTTGGAACAAACTCCCTGAGCCCATACGCCGGGCCCCCTCCCTACCCTCTTCAAATCATTGCTCAAAGCCCACCTCTTCAATGTCGCCTTCGGCACCTAATCACTACACCTTTTCTCAGGAAATCTAAACTACCCCAACTTGACATTTCGTCCTTTAGATTGTAAGCTCTTCTGAGCAGGGACTGTCCTTATTTGTTAATTTGTACAGCGCTGCGTAACCCTAGTAGCGCTCTAGAAATGTTAAGTAGTAGTAGTAGTAGCTATGGGGGGTAGGAAGGGCAGGGCTGATGTCAGGCTACAGGAGGGGTGGGGGAGGGAAGGGCAAGGCTGATGCTGGGCTACAGGACAATTTCTAATTTTTGATCCTTTATTCTGAAATTGGTGAGGGTTTGTCTGTGTTCTGCATGCAACCCAAGGTGAGAGATTCTGCTGGCATGTGGTTTGTGTGAGGATCTATATGAGTCTGACCAGTCTGTGTTTTCCAGTATTGCTTTTGTGTATATTCACAGTTATTGGTATTTGTGTTGATAAGGTTTGCTACATAGGCTCAGAAAAGCTCCTTCATAAGATTTAGTGTTACATCTGACAATGAAGGGCTTTTATGTTGCTATTACAGAGGTCCAACCAGAATTTTAGCACATTTTTTCTATGCGAAACTAAGAGGAAACATCTTAGCTGTGGACTGTGACAGGTCTGCCGAATAATTTTAGACTGATGTCCAATTTACCATTTTTATCTAAAGTTTTAGAAAAGGTGGTTTTAACACAACTGCTTGATTTTGTTGAGAAGCGGGGGGGGGGGGGGGGTGTCTTTCTGAGTTTCAATATGGTTTTCGAAAGTTCCATAGTACAGAAACTCTTTGGTTGGACTTTGTTGATGATTGTTGGAAATGTCATATTAGTTCTAACAGACCCAAGTGCCACCTTTGATACATGTGGAGGGGCATTTTTGATAAGATGTCTAAATCCATCTTTGGATGTTTTGCTGAAAACATCCAAAACTCAATGGTACATAGAGATTTTCGAACCAGAAACACGTTTTGGTTTGGAGAATGAAAATTTCCTAGATGTTTTGTAGATTTTTTTTGTGCTCAGTCTACCCAATATTTAAAACCATTTAATCAGCCAGGAATGGCTCCTGTCTGGTTAAATGGCATTTAACCGGCTAGCTGGCAATATTCAATGGGAGATCGCTACATAGTAACATAGAGGCATATTTTCACAGCACTTAGCCTTCCAAAGTTCCATAGAAACCTATGGAACTTTGGAAGGCTAAGTGCTTTGAAAATATGCCTCATAGTAACATAGTAGATGATGGTAGAAAAAGACCTGCACGGTCCATCCAGTCTGCCCAACAAGATAAACTCATATGTGCTACTTTTTGTGTATACCCTACCTTGATTTGTACCTGTCCTCTTCAGGGCACAGACTGTATAAGTCTGCCCAGCACTATCCCCGCCTCCCAACCACCAGCCCCGCCTCCCAACCACCGGCTCTGGCACAGACCGTATAAGTCTGCCCAGCTCTATCCCCGCCTCCCAACCACCAGCCCCGCCTCCCACCACCACTAGTTATCTCCCACTGAATATTGGCAGTTAGAGCTTAGCAGATAACTTGGTTATATTGCACGATATAACCAGCTATCTGCTAATGTTCAGTGCACTGGTGGCTAAGTTTTGTGGGCAAATTAGGCCACCAAAAAGCAGGAATATCTTTGGCCAGTTTAAACTTAACTGAATATCGGCATGGCCAATTATGTTTAAAGTAGCCAAAAATAAACCAGATATTCAATACCAGTCACCGGAAGTGGCCTGACATTAATTTAACCCTTTAGTGTTCAATGTTCCCGTAATATGCCATAAGGGGTAGAGATTGATGGGAACATAGGACACTAAAGGGTTAAATATCCAGCTCAGCTCTGACTGAGGGAGGCAGCCTGGCTAGCTCCTGCTGTCTGAATATTAGGCCATAGTGCCCACCCATATTAACTCTGGGCCCACCCAAAATTGCAGGTCTAGCTATGCCACTGGCTGGGAGCAGTATTTGTGCCTTGTGAAACCACACCGCTCACACAGCACTGTTCAGTTCTCCCCTTCCTTTGACAGGTTTAGCTGACCTAAAAACAGGAGCTGGATACTGATAAGCAGGGCTTTTTTTGAGGGGGTACTTGGGGATACTGAGTACCGGCACCTTTTCCATTGTCTGCTAAAACTGACCCATGGTCTCCAAGTTTTAATGAAAGAGCTCAGGCTCACCACAACAATTCTGCCTTATCATAGGTTCTGTTACTGGGGGGGGGGGGGGGCTGGCTATTGTGGGGTGGGTCCCTCAGTGATCACTCCCACCCCCTGAAGGCCTGCCATTTGAGTACCGGCACCTTTTTCACTAGAAAATATGCACTGCTGATGAGTATAAACCAAGCACAAGTGGGTGCAATTTTTCTCTTCTAAACAATAGCTACGGCTCAGAATAAAAATTCAAAACAGGATTAATCAAAGTTTGCACAAGACAACAATCAGTCAATGTTAAATTCTTACAAGCAAATACAGACGCATAAACCCAATTAAACAATGGTCACCACTCACCAGAGAAAACGATGTTACGGTTTACTGCAGCATTTGCTGGAGAACATATCAAAGAAATACTACACAAAAATATCATTGCACAAGTTTTTGGGTCATCTATACCCTCACTTTGTACTTTCAAAAAGAGGCGATACAGAATTACTGGTGTGACCTGCTCCTACACCTGACTCCTTCCCTATATATTTGGACTTAGATTTTATTATTGGTCTTTCCAAATCCAAATTAAAAAAAAAAATAGTTATATTTAGGTACAGTGTTTCTTCCCCAGAGGGCTTAGTATTTTTCACACATTATCATTCTATACTATCAACAGACAAGACAGTGACCTATTGCTGAGGCTAATACAGATATACAAGGTGCAGTTGCTTCACTTACAGAAACAATTATTTTTGGTGCCAGTGGGCAATAACATTAATTCTATCCTCCGGGAAAGGAAATGCTCAACAGATTACATATTATTTAACAGACTTTTAAACTGTCACTCTAAATTTGACTCACATGGTATTTTGTTGAAATACCACCCTGCACTGTGTGCCACAAGCAGCTGTACTAAGATTTGAAGACTGCACTCTGCCGAGGAAAAACTGCACAAGGGGGCCAGAACAAAGCGATCAGTGTTGTTGAAATATTCCCTAGTACAGTACCCTCACCCCCAAGTTATTCCCTATCTCCAGCCCCAGCGATTGGCGAGGAAACCGAAGAAGGCAGGAATAACGGAATGCACGGGAAGCCCTTATGTTACTTTAGGAAGAATCACCCCGTCACTTGGGGGGATCACCTTCCTCAAACAACGGGGGAAACCCATCTCCCCTCCCTCCACCATGCACGCAGCAGCACACACCAAGCATAGAGAACAAAAAACACTACCAGCCCTACCTGCAGCAGCTGAAACTCAGCTTCCAGCTCTTCCCACACCGCCCGACATTGCTGCAGTGACATAATTGGGGGGGGTGGGCTCACGCTCGTGGTGCCCTTTCTCCCCTCCACCAACCAATCTCACGAGCACGGCAGCTCGAGCTTACAGCTCCAGTCCTAAAAGAGCCACGCGCACGGCTTACGTCCCCTGGATCCGATCCGCCTGAACAGCAATTGAGACAATAACAAGCACAAGCAGCAGGAGCTGGGAGCCCAGCCGGCACTGCTGCGCACGCGCGGAGCTTGGGAAGGCGGGGTCTGCGTTGTGCTGCCTACGGCGCGCTTCTCTGGGTGGTATTGCACTGCCAGCTGAGCCACGAGGGCACAGGCACTGCACCAGGCCTGAGAGCGCGATATATATGGCGGCGTTTTGCATTCAGATTAATGCATATGAAGCCATTAGATAGGACTGCAGGGAAGTAAAACAGTGACCTGTTCCCACCCAATTTTTTTTTATTTTTTTTTACCAGGGCTGTCTGCATGCACACACCCTCCCCTCCACCTCACATCCAAACAACTTTCCCTGGTGTTTAGCCTACACCCCACCCTGCCCTGTCTAGGGCACCCTCCCCACTACATTTAAAAAAATAATCCCTGGTATCTAGGGTACACCCCCTCCTCTCCACAACATTCAACTATAACTCCTGGTATCTAATGGCATCCCAATCCCTACCTAATAAGGGAAACGTTCCCATATATGGCAGACTGACGCCACCCAGCGCATGAGAAGAAATACTGTATTCCTCTCAATTATATCAAAATGTATGCAGTATTGATTCATTCTTTGTCATTCACCACTGCTGTCCAGAATGTCTCATAGTGTTTGTTTGTTTTTTTACCTAGAAGGCACGATAATGTGCACAGCTAAGAACGTTTAACACCTTTTGGATTCAAGTTTCCTTTTTACCAACATCAGCCCAACAGGTATTTGATTCATTATGTTATGGGCACCAGTTTGTTTAGTAGTATCTCACTTTCATTCATATTTTTAGATTGTTACATTTTATCAAATCATGATACATTTCAATAAAATGTTATGCTTTTACACCAGCATATACTAGAATGAATATCACACATGAAGTTATCATTATTTTTTATACACTACTGGCTGATATTGGCAAGAGAATACATGTATTGCTTTTTATTTTTATTCTATTCTATGATTCTGCGGGTGTATAAGTCTTTATTATCTATATTATTGATGTATGACACTTTTTACGTTTCAGCATTTTACTAATATTTATGTTAGTGATTATGTAAGCATATTTTTATATTTACACTTTTATTTTATTATCATTAGGCTTGTTGACCCCTGAGGCAGGCCCATGTGCTGAAACACAGCCGTGTTGGGTCCCTTTATATGACTGCTACATTAAAGGTCCTTGCATATTTGATATGCTCCTGGTATTCACCTCACTTGTTTGTTGGATGCCACCCAGTGCATCCCAGAATGCACTGGATGGGGCTGGGCAAGGAGGTTGAAGAAAACAGGAGATGGGATGAGGTCAAAAAGTTGAAGCCACTTAGGTTATTCTATATTTCCTCCTCCCTGCGCAGCCATCATCTAGTACAGTGAAAACAAAGCAAGCAAACCTATGAGCTGCTGCATCCTCATTGTTGTTCTTTATTGTTGGTAGCATTTTTATTTAATCTCACTTGTATTTTCAAATATGCTGCCTTGTGCAGCATATGGACGTACACAGAGGAAGTATTGGTTTCATCGGTTAGAGTACTAATTTGTTCTACATTTTAAATCATTGTGTCATTTAGAGGGACTGGTTATAGGGACTTCCTGTATTCCTGCACATATGTTTTCACCTGGTAAAGGGCCACCAAAGCAGACATCACATTATGAGAATCAGATACTTAACAATCAGACTTACAAAATCCTTTGAGGAGTTATGCGAAGAGTTTGGTTTAGATAAGAAAGATAGTTTCGCATACTTTCAATTACGACATTATGTCAACTCCCTGCCTTCCACACATCTAAATGTCGTAAATAAATACAAACTGCGGTTCATGTGGGGTGGCAATGCTCCGTCCCCCCCCCCCCAAACTAGGTTTCAAATGTCTGTCATAAATAACAACTGCAGTTCATGTGGCACCCCCAAACTAGGTTTCAACCTAATTCAGCCCTTCAAAATGACACACTGTTTATGATTTATAAAAGTAGAGGAGTGTGGTAGCCGTGTTAGTCCACTCTTAAGGTTATCAATAGAAATCAAACAAAATAAAACATGGAAAAGAAAATAAGATGATACCTTTTTTATTGGACATAACTTAATACATTTCTTGATTAGCTTTCGAAGGTTGCCCTTCTTCGTCAGATCGGAAATAAGCAAATGTGCTAGCTGACAGTGTATATAAGTGAAAACATTCAAGCATTACTATGACAGTCTGACAGGGTGGGAGGAGGGGGGTGGGTAGGAAGTATGCATGGGGACATCAAAGCATATCATTGATATTCTAACAGGATGGGTGTGGGTAGGTGAGGGGAGGGTGATCAACAGAGACATACAGCTTTATGGTTTATAATGGGCTAGGAACCCTAGATCCTTGTTAAGTCCTTTCTGTTGGGTGTTAAAATATTCAATCATTCTGACTTCAAAGGTCTTACGTTCTTGTATGGTTTTAAAGTTACCTTTCAGGATTCTCACTGTGAAATCACTGGTACAGTGTCCTGGGGAGGGTGATCAACAGAGAAATACAGCTTTATGGTTTATAATAGGTTAGGAACCCCAGATCCTTGTTAAGTCCTTTCTGTTGGGTGTTAAAATATTCAATCATTCTGACTTCAAAGGTCTTACATTCTTGTATGGTTTTAAAGTTACCTTTCAGGATTCTCATTGTGAAGTCACTGGTACAGTGTCCTGGTCTTTATTTCCGATCTGAGGAAGAAGGGCAACCTTCGAAAGGTAATCAAGAAATGTATTAAGTTATGTCCAATAAAAAAGGTATCATCTTATTTTCTTTTCCATGTTTTATTTTGTTTGATTTCTACTGATTTATAAAACAAATTACCAGTACTTATGAGACCCGATACAAGAAAGAAGCTATGGTCAGTAAAAATAAAAGGCTAGGGAAGGTAAGAAATTACTGGGGGGGGGGGAGTCCTTGGTGGGAATTGTCTTGGGGGGGGATTGGTGGGTGGGAGCTCTCTCATCTGTGATACCTGGATCTACTACTTAGCAGAACTTAAAATATGTTTTTATCCTTCTGAATTCATCCCTCCTCGAAACATTTTCATACATTCTTCCTTACTCACAACACATTACCCCAACTTTCACCCTCTCCCTGTTACCTACCTCTGTCACCTTTTTATTATCCACCTCTTTATATACTATGTTTAGAAGTTTTATTCATTTTGTTTTATCTTGTAAATTAGCTATATTATGTAAGCCGCATTGAGCCTGCTGACAAGTGGGAAAAGCGCGGGTTATAAATGTTACAATACAATACAATTTGATTACAGAAGCCTGGGAAATCTGAATGAGATGTTGGGTCTAGATGCACAACAGAAGGTGCCGCTGAGCTATTTCCATAGTACCTTAAGGAATGCATTGAAATAATATGACTGTTCAGCGGTGGTTCAGGCCTGGAATCAAGAATTGAGGACTAGTCTCCAGCCACAGCAAATGATGGCATGCCTCCAGTCTACTTACAAGTTGACGGTGAATATGACGTGGTGGGAAATACAATACAAATTTTTGTTCAGAGTCCATGTTTCGCCGCACAGAGCCTATCGGGCCACTCTCCGTGATAATGACTCATGCCCAAAATGTAATAGGAGCAACGGAAATTTAGGTCACATGTTTTGGACTTGTTCTGAAGTGCTCAGGTATCGCAGATTTGGAACACCACTTGGTGGCCATACCCGGGACAACTATTTTACCTTATCAGATCAATGACAGAGGGGTTTGTTGCATTTGCAAAGAGAGCTGTACTGATGGCAAAGAAGGTAATACTACAATTGTGGCTGGCTACAGAAACTCCAAGGGTCATTCTATGCCAGGTGGTCTAAACCTTCCCACCATCATGTCTCCAATTTTGTTCAAATTTTATCTGTTGCGCGAGTCAGGTGTTAAATGAAGTTTCCCAACATTTGAGGTCTCTAACTGCAATAGTTGCAGATCTAGACCCCCTTTTCTGAAAGGTTGTCAGTCCATGAGCGCGCGACATTTACCACAATGCCATTTTTGGGGTCTAATAAAATCCAAACACATTTATAAGAATGGCTAAAAAATTCAAATTCTGTTCAGTTTTTGATGCTAATTCCGATGAAATACATTTTAACATTATGGATGCAAAATCCAGTCAAACAAGTTGACTCAAAGTGTGCATCAAAATTGGTCGCGACTCATCGGAACATATTTGGACCAATATTCAGACCGCAACAACTTCCATGCAAACAAAGATACGGACTTGAAATTTTGTGTGTGCGATGTATTGCGTTGGTCCATGATGGCTGAGCCATTACTGGTTATCACATTGAAACCAGCATCCCCATCGCCATAGGGGCCACACCTGATAGCCATGCAGTAACAGCCATGGGTGAGTATCTTTACTGCAGGATCCCAAGCCTGATTGTGGGTTTCTTTACTGCAGGTTCCCAAGCCTGCCTTCTTTAGTTACTTCACTGCAGGTTCCCAAGCCTGACTGTGGGTTTCTTCACTGCAGGTTCCCAAGCCTGACTGTGGGTTTCTTCACTGCAGGTTCCCAAGCCTGCCTTCTTCAGTTACTTCATCATTCTGAAAGCATCATTGATCTGCAAGAGAACGGTTTCAGGGAAACTATATTGCCGACCAGATGATGTCACTGATGGAGCTGGAATAACAGCAATGATAAGTTGTTCTGGGATCCAGCAAGTATCACGTCTTACCGGCCAATAAAATGAAGTAGCGGGACCATGAGGATGCATAAAGTTTATGAAAGCATCTTTCTGTTCAACTGACGTTTCACAAACGTTTCCAATCCACCGTTGATTTTCATAAATGCAAGCAACATACTACCCAGGCTGAAGATTTGTGACTTTATCTATTTGTTCAGCATCACTCATTTTTGTTCAGATTGGGATAATGATGATGCTGATGTTTCTAGTTTTTTATTTAGTGTCAACTTGCAGGCAGGGCAAAGCTTCTGACCTGGTTTATTTATCACTTCTTTTTTATTTAGCTCACGAAGTTTGGCAGCTGTTTCAATATCAATCACTCTAAGTCCAGCTCTTACATTATGATTCTTCTTCTTGAATGGATTGCAACATTTCTTTTGCATTGATTGATATTCACTTAGGAAAAGGGATTAATGGTGAGAGCAAATGATGGAATCTTCATCAAGTTTTGTTTCTGAATGCATAAGAAGCAATTTCTGGTCACATTCTGTGAAATCCCCAAAAGGTTTGAATCCTGCCTTGTTAGCATAGAAGATTACGTGGCACTTTGATGTACCAGCATTTTTCCCAATTGAACGGGGAGCCAAGGATTATTCATTTTTCTTGTCTTCTGACATCTATAATTAAATGGTACAACAGATAATAAACACACTTTTTAAAAGATTTTATTAAGCTGGAATATTCACCTGAGATGGCACGACCAAACTGATGACAGTGCACAATAAACGATTGGACAATCAATGAATAAAATACGAATGAATAATTATATCAATACTTTTAAGCGACTATTAAGACTCAATTTCCTAGAAATGAAGAAAAATTAGCACATCAAGATGCATATTTTCAAAGCACTTTGGGAGGCTAAGTTCCATAGGTTTCTATGGAACTTTGGGAGGCTAAGTGCTTTGAAAATAAGCCCCCAAGTGTACCAAATATAACATACTTTGACCTGAGTAAATGTCTACTTAATGGTGGCATTGCAAAACAAAAACATATCAGTGTTGTGGAGCACAATTTTCTCTTTCAGATGATACTGTTCACAAGCTGATTCAGGCAGACTCTTTTTTAATAATTGGCTTTGAACTTTGGTACATTTTACCATTTGCGCTGACAGTGCCAACTTTGAAGAGATCCTGCAGGGCGGTTATAGAGCTGGTTAGTTGCAAATCTGGCACTATTATGTCCAGCACAAGCATAATGCTTGTTCAAAATTTCAAGTCCGTATCTTTGTTTGCATGGAAGTTGTTGCGGTCTGAATATTGGTCCAAATATGTTCCGATGAGTCGCAACCAAATTTGATGCACACTTTGAGTCAACTTGTTTGACTGGATTTTGCATCCATAATGTTAAAATGTATTTCATCGGAATTAGCATCAACAACTGTACAGGATTTGAATTTTTTAGCCATTCTTATAAATGTGTTTGGTTTTTATTAGACCCCAAAAATGGCATTTTGGTAAATGTCGCGCGCTCATGGACTGACAACCTTTCAGAAAAGGGGGTCTAGATCTGCAACTATTGCAGTTAGAGACCTCAAATTTTGGGAAACTTCGTTTAACACCTGACTACCCCGGAAAAGCTTCTATTGGACCAAATTGGACCAATAGAAGCCCCCGAAAAAAGCGCAAACCCCGCACAGCTGCAATGAAAAAGAAGCCCAATTTCCCGCAGCCCTCGAAAATTTCCAGCATCCTGGCTTAAAAACCAGCCCAATTGGGTGGGTGGGGAAACCCACCCATCTGGCCACACTGGAACTGAGCCCAGTTCTCCAGATTCTCAGCCCCCTGCCCTAACCATTAAGCTACTCCTCCCTCCCTCAATAAACCTCAATATCTTCCTTTGGTACAGATATTTGCATTGGTTATGACTACTATCCAATGGCAAAGCAGCTTTCAGAACACTCGGTATCAACCAATAGCAAGACAGCTTTCAAAATCCTCAGTGACATCATAATGTGTACTGACCTCCTTGAGCTGTCAATGTGTTTTTTTTATTCTTTAGATGGTGCCACATGCTGCTGTATTTGAAACCATGTGATCAGGGACAGAGTTTGAAGACATCACAATGTGCTCTGGTCTCCCTAAGATTACAACTAAAGTGGTCCATTTTCCTATAGGAAGCTAAGGTAAAGAAACAGAGAAATATTTTGCCAGGGACCAGGGCAATGTGGAAAGGTTGGTTGAGAGGATTCCCGGCACTGGCCCTTTTCCTCCTTCCCTGAGTCGAAATAAATTCCACCTGGTGGTCTAGTGGCTCCCTTCCATCCCTCCCTCCCTCATCCCCAACACACTGGTAGTTCAGGGTATTTCCCTGGTAGTCTAGTGTCCCTCCTCCCATCCTTAACCTACCCTCCCTCCTTTCCTTCCTTCAAATATTTTTCCTGGTATTCTAGTGGCCCACCCACCATCCCCTTTTTCCTGAGTAAAAAAACAAATATTAAATCCCTGGTGTCTAGCAGCATCTCCCATCCACCCTACCCCCCTCCTGGTCATAGCTTTATGGGAGGAAGGAGCGATGCCACTATCTTGAAAAATGGCAGCACTCTGCCCCGCATGGTGGGACTTGTCTGCCATAGAAAGGATTTTCTTCCTTATATGTCAGACAAGCTGCACCTGGTGCATCCCCAGAACACACCACTCAGGGCAAGGTGCCACCATTTTCAAGATGGTGGCACCAGAGGCAGGAGTGAGTGGGTATTACTTCTGCCTCCCATAAAGGTTTGACTGGGGGTATCTGGGGAGAGGTTGGGTATATGGGGGTGCCACTAGACACCACGGATTTTGTTTTAATCGGAGAGAGAAGGGAGGGTGCCACTAGACACCAAGGTGTGTATGTTTTTTTTTTAGTAGGGGTGGGGGTTGCAGGTACCTCAGAGAGGGGTTGGGTGGGTGCTACTAGATACCAAGGATTATTTTTTTTTAGTTGGGGGAGAGAGAAGAGGGTGATGCTAGACACCGGGGAGTGGGGTGTGTGTGTGAGGGGGGTTGAAGTTACCTGGGGAAGGAATCAGGTGAGTGTGTCACTAGACACCAGGGATTATTTTTTAAGTAATTGGTTGGGGGGGAGATGGCCTGCCTGGGGCCAATGTAGACCTAGTGGAGGCTTTTTTGTTTTGTTTTTAAATGTCACCTTCCTATCAGTGCCTAAGCCAAACAGGAAAGGTGACATCAATGAACTGCAGATTACTGCTGCAAGTTTAATGTGGCAGTAATCTGCATGCTCATTGATTATAGCATGCCTCTGTATTTTTGTTGTTGTTGTTGCAGTAGAGCACACTGTTATTGTTTATTTTGTTGTTGGTTTTTTTTTTTGGTTGGATTTAAACTTGACATTAGTAGAAACAGTGTGTATACATGTTCAGGAAGGCTACAGCAAGTTTGAAGACACAGAAATTAGATTTAGCCATGCCCTGGAGGCGCAGATCACCTGCTCAGCAGGATTTGGAAAGCAAGGTGCATGGGGAGAGGAGAGGTAATAATATGCTGCAGAGTGAAAACATTTGTAAGTGAGACAAATAGTTTGAATTAAGGAGAATCAGGGAAGTCAATGCAGCCATTTAAAAAGGAAGGAGGAGGACAATCTGTAACTATGGGTTTATGGCAATTTCTCCCATAGTCATACAATGAGGGATGGGGATGGAAATCTAGTCAGATTTGAAAATCTGCAGTAGAGAATGCACGTTTGAGCGCAGGGCTGGCTTTTTAACCATTAGGCAGGGTATCCTGATAGTCATACTAACTCAAAGCATTATCAGCACATACTTTTTACCTGCAGGAAAGACGGGCAATGTTTAAATTTACCCTGGTAAATGTTTATAGTATTGTTGTGTAGGATGATCATGATTGTTTAATTAACATATCTTGAGGGGGGAGGGAAGAGCGTAAGACTGAAGTTTCACCTAGGGCGCCCAATAGCCTTGCACTGGCCTTGCTTCATGAATCTCGCCCACTGATTGTACACTATTGTGACAGCTTTCGGCCTTGCATATGTTTAGATAAGAAATTAAATAAATATGACTTCTAACACGTACCAAACGGTACCCGCACGAAGGGCAGCCGGTAGCAGTAGGTGTACCCCGCACAGAGACCGCCCCGCCCCCTCTGTTCCCCTCCTGCATTTTCCTACAGTCTGTAACGCCCCGCCCGCCGGCAGCTCGGCGTCTGGCGTTGCTATGGCTACTGCTCCCTCTGTGCGCGTGCGCGTGCTATCTGGGATCCTGGTGCTGCTGTAGGGAAAGCAGTTTACCGTGATTTGCATCTTTCTTGTCCGTGCGACTGGACTTGCTGATGGCTCCTACGGGGTTCGGTCTGTTAAGTTTGTCCAGATGCTGTAACTAAGTGAACTCGTCGGCCTGCCGAATACGCCCACTGTGCTAAAGGTGCTGGAATTGCTGAAGGAGTACAAATCACGGTAACCTAGAACGAGAAGTACTTGTTTATGATTGAGGCTCTGCCCCTTCGGGTGTAGTTTATCCTTGCATGTCTAATAAAAAAAAGGGAGGGGAGGGGGGGGGGGAAGGAACATTAATTTCAAGATTTAAGCAAGAACAGGGAGAATCTGCATTCTGATTTGTAATTTTATGCTTGGTTTAAATGCAAAATTACAGTCATTTTTAATCAGTTTTAAAACTTTTAAGCACTTTTGTTAGAGTGTTATAGCTCAAGTGGCTGCAGATTACTTCATGGTCTTCAGATCTATTCATGAATTTGTGCTTTCTATGGAGCTCCCTGAAGTGGGAGGGATGCTTTAAAATGAGTGTTTCTTGCAAGCAGCCCTATTTCCTATTGCTCATGAGAGATAAGTGCTGCACCTAACCAAAAGCTGTGTGAGCACCATGGTGCAAATATGGAAGGATACAAACATTGCTTCCAGCTCACCTCAGCAGGCAAGTGGCACAGGGTGCAGCTATTGCTCTGTATGGTCCTGTTTCACTGCATTGCATTTTCTATTACAGCTGCTAACATTATGCCCGTTTTTAAAAATCTCCGAAATGTAGAACCATTATGGAAAGAGTGGGATATAAAGGCACAGAAGACTGGATTAAGGCATACGGTTTATTTTGTAAATGGTGATCAATACAAGGGAGAGTGGTTGGACAACCTGAAACATGGTAAGTAAAAAAAAAACTTACATTCACCTATTTTTCACTGAAACTAGCTTGAATACTCATCAAAATGACAGATTGAATTTTTATTCATTAATTATTTATCCCTTGTTTACCTTTGTCATGCTCATGCCAGTATGTTCATGGAGGGCTGCTGGTGCTCCGTGGGCAGGGGCTTATGCAGCAACCATTGGATTTGTTTTTGCTGTGTATGTTTTTAATATTTGTTTACTTTCCAGGCTCAGGGCAGGTTGCAATCACACGTTTCCCTGCCCCAGAGAGTCTACAATATGTTTCTACCTGAGACAAGGGAGGGTGACATAATTTATTTAAAGTCACAACTCACAAGGAACGTTGATGGGAGAAGTGGGATGTGAGCACTGGAGTTCCTGGTTCAGAATCTACCATTCTAACTACTAAGCTACTGCTACTGGAGGGTCTCTTGTTGGCTCAGGCTAGATAAGAAAAGGATATAGTAGTCTCTGGTCCTGCTACCTCAAGATCCATTTCAAGTAGGAGGCCACCATAGTGCCTTCTCCATGTTGGGATCCCTTTTGTAGCCTATGATAGCAAACTGTCTAAATGGGGTGGGGCTAATCTACCATATAAGGGAATTTCTCCCTTATATGGTATATTGGCTCCACCCAGTGCAGCCCAGGATGCACTGCACAGAGGGCACTGACATTTTGAAGATGACAGCACCAGAGACAGAAGTGAATGGCATCACTCCTATCTCACTTAAGGTAAGGTGTCTGGGGAGCAGGGCCTAGACAAGGGATTGCGGGGGTAGGGGTCCCACTATTTACCAGGGGCAGTGGAACACATTTTTGGTTGGAGGGGGGCAGATAAAGTAATCTAGCCCTGTCCCCAAGCCAGTTGCGTAGCCAGCCAGCCAATTTTGGGTGGGCCTGAGCACAAAGTGGGTGGGCACAAAATTTTCTCTCTCCCCTCTCTCCCCAAAATTGGCTGTCTGGCTACCCACTGCCCCAAACCCCCCCCCCCCCCCCAAGCCACTACTGCAGGTTTCTCCAGCACCACCTACCGGCACCCAATGGGCCTTCTTTCCCCTCCCTCCGTCGGGCAGCGCCAGACTAACTGTACAACAAAGCTGCACGGCACCGGGTCCATCAGCATGCTACCTCTAGCTCCTACCTTGTCATCTTTCGGCAGAGCAGAGGTGTTAGTTCTGCTGCTAAATCTGCAGCGGATCCACGCGGTGCCAGGGCTGTCTCTCTGTACGCTGCTGCAACTGCTTCCTCTGCGCTAGCCCCACCTCACCTCCGATACTCTTTCTGAAGAGGCGGGGCTAGCGCAGAGGAAGCAGTTGCATCAGCGTACAGAGACAGCCCTGGCACCGCGTGGATCCGCTGCAGATTTAGCAGCAGAACTAACACCTCTGCCGAAAGATGACAAGGTAGGAGCTAGCGGCAGCATGCTGACGGACCCGGTGCCGTGCAGCTTTGTTGTACAGCTAGGCTGGCGCACGCTGCCCGACGGAGGGAGGGGAAAGAAGGCCCATTGGGTGCTCCGTTGCTGGGTGGGCCTGAGTCCAAATTGGGTGGGCCCAGGCCCACCCGTGGCTACGCCCCTGCCCCAAGCACTTTGCTGAAATTGTGTGGGGCAAGATATTGATGGGACTATGGCCCCAGCAGCCCCCCCCCCCATTCTGCTGCCTATGGTTACAGCTGCCCCCCCACCTTGTGAGCACAACAGACATAGACAAAAAGGCAGGAACCAGATTTCATTATTGAAAGATTAGCTTCGTTTTGTTAGCCAGTTGATTTTCTTCATTCTCTGTGTCATCATCTCTCCTCTCCTTCACACACACAGCACTGGAGAGGAGGCAGTGTCTTCCTTAGCACTGTTTTCTGTCCTCACCTTAAGACATGCCCTCTTCCCGACCCCCTTGGCTCAGCTCTAGAATTTGCATCCTACCTTCTCACAGCACATCTGATTAAAATCCCAGGCTCAAGCTGACTTCATATATTTAAAATCTATTCTGATTTCCATCTGATTAAAATCCCAGGCCCATGCTGACTTCATACATTTCAAATCTTTGTTGATCCCTTTCCTGTCTCCTGTTTCACTTGATGAGTAAGATTGCTATGTCCATCTGACAAACTCGCTGGCATCCAGCTCCTCATACTTGTCACACTTGCTTCTGTCTTCAAACTGCCTCTATCTGCCTCGCTCACTTTAACAACCCTGCCCAGACTGTGACTGACCTACTTCCAGGAAAAGGTTCACAAGATTGATGGATTGATTAATTAATTTAAAAAAACTTAGTCTGCCTATTACCTAGGTAAATTACATACACATTTACATAAATGCCATAATAAGAACCACCATATCATGCCTTCTGTATCACTAAAGAAAAACTGCACATCTAAATACTTGTCAAAAAGAAGGGATGCAAATAAAGAAAAATACTCACACAAACAAATGTGTTTTTAAACTCTGTTTTAAGGTCTATTTCGTAAGAGATTTGGACTCCATGCACCGTGTTCCAGATACTTGCCCCTGGTGGACAATACAGATTTTCTTAATTAAAGGTTTTGTATATTCATAATCAGAGCGCATTGGATGTATAAGTTAAAATTTAATGCCAAGAAGTGTAGAGTGATGCACTTGGGGTGCGGAAACCCAAAAGAGAGATACCGGAAAGGAGGGGAGAGATTAGTAAGCTCGACTCAGGGGAGAGAGACCTTGGGGTGTTGATGTTGGAGGATCTGAAGGTGAAGAAACAACGTGACAAGGCGACAGCCGTGGCCAGAAGGATGCTAGGCTGCGTAGAGAGGGGCATAACCAGTAGAAGAAAGGAGGTGTTGATGCCCCTCTACAAGTCGTTGGTGAGGCCCCACTTGGAGGATTGTGTTCAATTTTGGAGGCCGTATCTTGCTAAAGATGTAAAAAGACTGGAAGCAGTGCACAGAAAAGCTACAAAAATGGTATGGGATTTGCGTTGCAAACCATACGAGGAGAGACTTGCTGACCTGAACATGTATACCTTGGAGGAAAGGAGAAACAGGGGTGATATGATACAGACGTTCAAATATTTGAAAGGTATTAATCTGCAAATGAACCTTTTCCGGAGACGGGAAGGCAGTAGAACTAGAGGACATGAATTGAGGTTGAAGGGGGGCAGACTCAGGACTAATGTCGAGAAGTATTTTTTCACGGAGAGGGTGGTGGATATGTGGAATGCCCTCCCGCGGGAGGTGGTGGAGATGAAAACGGTAATGGAATTCAAACATGCGTGGAATCCTGTTTAGAAGGAATGGTTCCGTGGAATCTTAGCGGAGATTGGGTGGCAATGCCGGTAATTGGAAACAAAACGGGAGCTGGGCAGACTTCTACGGTCTACGCCCTGATCATGACTGAATAGATAGGGATGGGCTGGAGTGTAATTTTAAGGGGCTTCGATGTTAGCTTCAGAACTTAGTACAAGAACAGTATTGGGCAGACTTCTACGGTCTGTGCCCTGAGAATGGCAAGGACAAATCAAACTCAGATATACATATAAAGTATCACATACCATGTAAAATGAGTTTATCTTGTTGGGCAGCCTGGATGGACCGTACAGGTCTTTATCTGCCGTCATTTACTATGTTACTGGATTGTGGGTGGCGGAACAAAGAGGGAAACAGGTGCTGCATGGTGGGGGGGCAAGGAGGGACAAGTGCTGTATCGGGGGGGGGGGGGTCAAGGAGGGAGAGAGATGCTGGACAGGGAGGTCAGATAGGGAAGAGAGAGATCCATTGAGGAGAGTGAGGAAGAAAGGGGGCATGCAGAAGGAAAGAGATGCTGGACTTGGGGGGGGGGAGCAGGACAAGAAAGGAGAAAGGTGCCAGGTCCTGTGAGGAAAGAAGGAAGAGGGCGAGAAAGAGCAGAAGCGAGGGAAGAGAGAGGAACACTTTACCCTTGGGAGGGAAGAGGGAGAGATGCTGGCCGGAAGAGAGAGACAGGAGAGAAGGAAGAGAGAGAGATGTTGGCACTGGGGAGGGGGTTTGAATAGGGTCACAAAAGAGTTATATTGGACAGGGCAAGAATAAGCACACAAAGATGGGAGATGCTCAACATGGCGGGAAGACAGGGGTGATGTTGGGTCAGATAGGAACGCAGAGAGAAGATGGATGGTGGAAATGGAGAGAAAAAAAGTGCCAAATGGATGAGGAGACTATGGAAAGACATTTAAGAGAAGAAAGAAGAAAACAGAAACTAGAGACTAGGACCAACACAATAAGAAAAATTAAATGACCAGACAACAAAGGTAGAAAAAATAATTGTTTTTTTGTTACATTTGTACCCCGCGCTTTCCCACTCATGGCAGGCCCAATGCGGCTTACATGGGGCAATGGAGGGTTAAGTGACTTGCCCAGAGTCACAAGGAGCTGCCTATGCCTGAAGTGGGAATCGAACTCAGCTCCTCAGTTCCCCAGGACCAAAGTCCACCACCCTAACCACTAGGCCACTCCTCCACTGTTGCTACTATTTGAGATTCTACATGGAATGTTGCTATTCTTCCATGTAGAAGTCGGCCCTTGCAGATCACCAATGTGGCCGCGCAGGCTTCTGCATGGAATGTTGCTAGTGGAATAGCAACATTCCATGTAGAATCTCCAATACTAGCAACATTCCATGTAGAATCTCCAATAGTATCTATTTTATTTTTGTTACATTTGTACCAAGCGCTTTCCCACTCATGGCAGGCTCAATGCGGCTTACATGGGGCAATGGAGGGTTAAGTGACTTGCCCAGAGTCACAAGCAGCTGCCTGTGCCCGGAATCGAACTCAGTTCCTCAGGACCAAAGTCCACCACCCTAACCACTAGGCCACTGTTGTTTGGAATATGTCAGTTGTTGGAATGTGCATCTGCCAGAACTGGTTTTAGACATGGCTGGGGCTCACAAGGAAAATCTCACTCATTGGCCTTCAGTCTCCAGCATTGCGGTGGTAAATCTCCAGCAAGTTGGCCACCCTTGGCATCTCTGTATCCCCATCCCACACTCGATGGTTCTCAGCTAATGTAATATTTTCTGTTGTGTTCCAGTATGCCTGAAAGTGGCAGTAGCATCATTTTGACATTTCTTGGAACAGGTAAAGGTACACAGATCTGGAAAAATAACGGAGCCATTTATGATGGAGACTGGAAGTTTGGCAAACGAAATGGATTTGGGACATACAGTATTCCAGACCCGGTGACTGCAAAGTACAAGAAAGTATATTCTGGTTGGTGGAAAAACGACAAGAGACACGTAAGTAGCAGTTTGTTGACTCATTGCTGGTCTAGTGATTAAGGATGTCCTTGAAATGTAAAAAGACCTTTTTTTTATTTAATAGGGAAGAACATGCCTAATCTGATTTGTATCTTGCCACCACATGAAGCACAAGGCCATCACATGGGATGAGTTCTTCCCAACTGGACCTTCCAGCTTTAACATTGTCTTTTGCCAGGAATTTTTCTGAGCTGTGAATCAATCCATCAGTGTGTTAGAATATGTGGAAAGATTTTACAACTCAATATAAGCTTTCCATCAAAGTTGATAAATTTAGCCTTCAATTACAATTTTATTTATTTTTAATAGCCTATTTTAGGTGATTTCTAACATGTTTGATTTCCAGCACCAGAGGGAATTGTACCCATTAAAATATGGAAGTCTGTTAACCCTATGACTTAGCAGAAACACTCGATTCCTTCCTTCAAGCGCCATCTGCTGGGGTGTTTTATTGCTGTCTGTTAGTTTTTATATTTTTTTGAGTGGCCTGGGGTGTTTCCTCCTGCTTCTTTTGGTTTCCAGCTCAACTGGAACAGCTCTCTTCAGTGGTGTAGCTAGGTGGGGTGCCAGGGGAGCGACCACGCCCCCAAAACGGACTTCAGACAGTGCCTACGGTGTGCGTGCAAGCCTCTCTGCTCCCCCCCGGCATCACAAGTTGGCCATGCTTCTGGCTCTCTTTAGGACTATGGCACTAAGAGCCTGATTCACAAGGACCCAGGCATTTTTCTCCTATTGTGTACATCCTCTCCCAGCTTATTTGCTTTGAAAGTCCTTGGCCGCGGGCCATGCCTCAGAGGTCTTTCTGGAACCCTACAACCAAATCCTTTAGCTACTGAATGTTGCCATTCTATGATGACTGGAACCTTTCTCCAGAAAAGGGGGGGAGGGGGCACTGCCTCCAGATCATTCCAACTTCACTCAACCTGGGAAGCAGAAGACGTGGCCTGGGAATCAAACCCAAGTCTTGGCAGTCTATGACTATTGGGCTTGGCCTAGGCAGCATAAACCTTTAACAGTGCATAATTAAACTCATACACAGCCATGAAGAAGGGGGACTCACAGAAACAGAAGCCTGCGCAGCCTTCTACATGGAATGTTGCTAGCAACATTCCATGTAGAATCTCCAATAGTATCTATTTTATTTTTGTTACATTTGTACCCCGCGCTTTCCCATTCATGGCAGGCTCAATGCGGCTTACATGGGGCAATGGAGGGTTAAGTGACTTGCCCAGAGTCACAAGGAGCTGCCTGTGCCTATTCCACTAGCAACATTCCATGTAGAAGTCGGCCCTTGCAGATCACCAATGTGGCCGCGCAGGCTTCTGCTTCTGTGAGTCTGACGTCCTGCACATACGTGCAGGACGTCAGACTCACAGAAACAGAAGCCTGCGCAGCCTTCTACATGGAATGTTGCTAGCAACATTCCATGTAGAATCTCCAATAGTAGCAACATTCCATGTAGAATCTCCAATAGTATCTATTTTATTTTTGTTACATTTGTACCCTGCGCTTTCCCACTCATGGCAGGCTCAATGCGGCTTACATGGGGCAATGGAGGGTTAAGTGACGTGGCCTGGGAATCAAACCCAAGTCTTGGCAGTCTATGACTGTTGGGCTTGGCCTAGGCAGCATAAACCTTTAACAGTGCATAATTAAACTCATACAGAGCCATGAAGAAGGGGGACCTGTGGGGTATGCCAGTCTTACTGCAGTCCTTTGTATTGTGTCAAGAAAAGGTCTCCTATTGCATCTTTCAGAGCGAAGACGGGTACATACCCAATTAACAGTGGCAGTACAGGAGGGATATGTGGCCATGTTCAGGGACTTATTTATTGCAGGACCTCATCTTACAGAACTGAGCAGGGGCGTATCTGCGTGGGGCCTCAGGGGCCTGGGCCCCCCTACCGCCATCAACCCTTCCCCACTGCCGTTGCTTACTTTTGCTGGCGGGGGACCCCAACCCCCGCCAGCCGCTTCCACCTGCCGCTGCCTTAAAAACTACTTCTTCAGCCGGCGGGGGACCCCAAACCCCCACCAGCCGCCCCGAGGTGTTTAAAGTTCATCTTCGGCCTCCGTGGCCGTGCTGCTGTTGATAGGAGCTGTTGAATCCACTTCGGCTGAAGAAGTAGTTTTTAAGGCAGCGGCAGGTGGAAGCGGACCTCGGCTGGCGGGGGTTGGGGCCCCCCGCCAGCAAAGATAAGCAACGGCAGCGGGGGAGGGTTGGCGGCGGGAGGGGGGGTGGAGAGAGTCATTGGTGGCGGTGGGGGCTCTGACAATGGCGGGGGGGGGGGGTCGGTGGCGGCAGGGGGGGGGGCTAAATGTGCCCCCTCCCTCTGGCTCTGGTCCCCCCTACCACTGGAGTCCAGATACGCCCCTGGAACTGAGTAGGAGCCGGTAAGCAGGAACATATACAAAAGATACAGTTACTTAAATGTAGGGTTGATCCATAGAGTCCAGGAAAGGAGCCAGCAGGCCTGATCAGACAGGGTTTTTTTTAAAGGATACTCTTCCAAGGAGGTGTAATCTCTTAACTCACTGAACAGATGACACCAGATAAAGTGTCTGACTGGTTATCTTCCTCTCTGGGTTTCTCCCATGATGAACATATACTTTCTCAGGCTTAACATCAGCTCTTCTTGGGCAGCGGGAATGGTGGTTGGGAGGCGGGGATAGTGCTGGACAGACTTGTACGGTCTGTGCCAGAGCCGGTGGTTGGGAGGTGAGGATAGTGCTGGGCAGACTTATACGGTCTGTGCCAGAGCCGGTGGTTGGGAGGCGGGGATAGTGCTGGGCAGACTTATACAGTCTGTGCCAGAGCCGGTGGTTGGGAGGAGGGGCTGGTGGTTGGGAGGCGGGGATAGTGCTGGGCAGACTTATACGGTCTGTGCCCTGAAGAGCACAGGTACAAATCAAAGTAGGGTATACACAAAAAGCAGCAAATATGAGTTATCTGGTTGGGCAGACTGGATGGACCGTGCAGGTCTTTTTCTGCCGTCATCTACTATGTTTTATCCCACTTCTCAACCTATCACTGAATATGTGTCTAAAGTCTGCTACAGTCCTGGCCTCTACCACCTCAACTGCAAGGCCATTTGATTCTTACAAGACCAATGTTTCTTACTGGTTTGTCTATAGCACTTCATATGTCTAGGAGTGCTACAGAAATAAGTAGTAGTAATTAGTATTTAATTCAACACTTGGAGCCCCTCCTGTGTACCCTACCATGTTTTGTAATAATCCACACAACCACCAGAATTAACAAGGATATTCAAAACAGCCAGTCGCCCTGTGCTCATTGAAGTCTTGGTTTTTACAGTGGGTGCTCAGGGAGTAATGTTGCCGAGTAGTTTTGCATATCTCTGTGCCAGGGAGCAGGTATGCGAGGATGATCTCAGATTTATTGTTAATACTGCACACTTGCACTGTGCCAGAGAGCTTCCTTCATTAGGAGTGCTATATACAGACCTCCACCATGTTCTTGGAAGTGTGATGCAACCAAAGCAGTGCTGTTTAGGGCTATGCCTGCTGCTTCATACAGGTTAGTCTAGGGCTTTTTAGGTTGTAGCAAATGAGACAGAAATTCAGATCTTCCTTAGTGCTAACAGTGCATGCATTCAGGATATCTTGAAAACCCAACTGGCTGGGTTGAACAGCGCTGCTCTAAGGTATGCTGTCAAATGTATGTATTTATTTTCAGTATTTTTGTTTTTTTTTTTATACCACCTAAACCTAAGTGGTTTACAGTTTTATTTTTCAGGTACTGGTACTGTCCCCAGTGGGCTCAATCTAGGGCCTAAGCTAGGAGTTCTCAACCCAGGCCTCAAGACACACCTAGCCAGTCTGGTTTTCAAGATAACCACAATGAATATGCATGAGAGAAATTTTAATGCATTTCCTCTACTGTATGTGAATCTCTGTCATGCATATTCATTGTATGAGATAGATAATCACCTGACTGGCTGGATGTGTTCCTAGGACTGGGTTCAGAACCTCTGGCCTAAACTAAGATTTTCTTTGTTGTTTTAGTGTCCCTCTGGAGCTTATTTCCTATAGAGGCACTCCAAGACAGTTGTGCTGGCTTTTAGAAAAATTGTTCAATACGTTTCTTAGTCCAAAATTAAACTTTTGTTCTACCTGAATTTTAATTTCTATCGCATTCTAAAAGTTGGAGTTTTCATGAGCACTTTTTATTTTTATTACTAGAGTGGAACAGGGCAGTGGCTTGCCTGATATGAAATATATTTTTAGATTTGAATGTGGCTTTGTTTTATGACGTTTGATTTTATAACAGGACACCTCTGCGAGAAGTCCAAAAAGGTGCTTATATTATAAAAGCTCACAATCAGACCCAACTACTAATAGATAATAATTTATGTGATGAAGGGCCATCAGAGGAGAATATCTCCAGTATAAAGATATGGTGACAGACACTACCTTATTGTTTCTGGTGGATATTTGCAAGGCTATGACTTGGTCAACGCTGCATGCCTTTACCAAGCACTACAGGGTGGACATTGCAGCACACTCAGAAGCCAGTTTGGGGGCTTCGGTCCCCAGGGCGGCTGTACTAGGATCCCACCCTCTCTAGAGATTGCTTTTAAACATCTCACAGGTTCTGGAATAGGAGGAAGCTACATAATAGAAGGAGAAATTAGATCATACCTGATAATTTTCTTTCCCTTAGTCCTTCCCACTATTCCAGGGGCCCACCTGAGGTTTTCAAGATGTTTAGTCGGTGTAAAGTAATGGGTCAAATAATTGTCACATTGCATGGTGCTTCTTCCTATTTAGCTCTTGTTCTCTACAAGTTGTCAAGAGATGAGAGAGGTCCACCCATTTGCTCATCTGGTTAGTGATAGGTTAGCGAGTTGTTTTATTTATGCTGTTTATCCTTTCTGATTGGTCCACATAAATACTGAGGAGCTGGACTAGATGCCAAGAGATATATGACTTATCTCAGCTTTCAGTTCTCTATCTGCACCTGCTGGTTGACGGACACAACTATCCCACAGATTCTGGACTAGTGGGAACCTATATAATGGAATAGAGATTGCTAGATTATGGGGGTGGAAGGGAAGAACAATGGATGCTGGACCATGGGGGGGGTTGAGAAAAGAGGGGAGATAATTATTGTCTGTATTATTTAGATTGTAAGCTCTTTTGAGCAGGGACTGTCTCTTTGTGTCGTGTTCAGCGCTGCATGCGTCTGGTAGCGCTATACAAATGCTAATAATAATGGAAATGGTGGAACCACATGGGAGAGACCAAGGGGGGTGGGGCAGGGAGATGAGTGAAAAAAAAAATGTGGTAGGGCGTAGATGAAAGGGAATAAGAGGCTGAGGAAGGAATGAAATGGGAGGACTAGGGCTTGAGTGAAGAAGAAAAATTGATAGGTAGCTGAAAAGTAACAAAATGTAAAAAAAAAAAAAAAAGTGAGAGGGTGAAACTTGAGTGGACAGAGGCAGAAAAGAAAAACAATGAGAGGAAAGAGGTGAAAGGGAAAGATCAATACGTCCGAGCCAAGTGTAGTGAGGGAATGGAACAAGATAGGAGGAGACAGGAGAATTTGGGGGGGACACCGGTGCCGGAAAGAATATTTGAAGCGGGGGAGTCGGAGAAACTAAACAAATTCTCTGTAACCTTGGAGGATGTAATGGGTCAGTTCAGCAAGCTGAAGAGTAGTAAATCACCGGGACCTGATGGTATTCATCCCAGAGTATTAATAGAACTAAAAAATGAACTTGCGGAGCTACTGTTAGAAATATGCAATCTGTCCCTAAAATCGAGTGTAGTACCGGAAGACTGGAGGGTAGCCAATGTTACTCCGATTTTTAAGAAGGGTTCCAGAGGAGATCCGGGAAATTATAGACCGGTGAGTCTGACGTCGGTGCCGGGCAAGATGGTGGAGGCTATTATTAAGAATAAAATTGCAGAGCATATACAAAAACATGGACTGATGAGACAGTCAGCACGGATTTAGTGAAGGGAAGTCTTGCCTCACCAATCTAATGCATTTTTTTGAGGGGGTAAGCAAACATGTGGACAATGGGGAGCCGGTTGATATTGTATATCTGGATTTTCAGAAGGCGTTTGACAAAGTGTCGCACGAAAGACTCCTGAAGAAATTGCAGAGTCATGGAATCGGAGGTAGGGTATTATTATGGATTAAGAACTGGTTGAAAGATAGGAAGCAGAGAGTAGGATTGCGTGGCCAGTATTCTCAGTGGAGGAGGGTAGTTAGTGGGGTCCCGCAGGGGTCTGTGCTGGGTCCGTTGCTTTTTAATGTATTTATAAATGACCTAGAGATGGGAATAACTAGTGAGGTAATTAAATTCGCCGATGACACAAAATTATTCAGGGTCGTCAAGTCGCAGGAGGAATGTGAACGATTACAGGAGGACCTTGCGAGACTGGGAGAATGGGCGTGCAAGTGGCAGATGAAGTTCAATGTTGACAAGTGCAAAGTGATGCATGTGGGTAAGAGGAACCCGAATTATAGCTACGTCTTGCAAGGTTCCGCGTTAGGAGTTACGGATCAAGAAAGGGATCTGGGTGTCGTTGTCGATGATACGCTGAAACCTTCTGCTCAGTGTGCTGCTGCGGCTAGGAAAGCGAATAGAATGTTGGGTGTTATTAGGAAGGGTATGGAGTCCAGGTGTGCGGATGTTATAATGCCGTTGTATCGCTCCATGGTGCGACCGCACCTGGAGTATTGTGTTCAGTACTGGTCTCCGTATCTCAAAAAAGATATAGTAGAATTGGAAAAGGTACAGCGAAGGGCGACGAAAATGATAGTGGGGATGGGACGACTTTCCTATGAAGAGAGGCTGAGAAGGCTAGGGCTTTTCAGCTTGGAGAAGAGACGGCTGAGGGGAGATATGATAGAAGTGTATAAAATAATGAGTGGAATGGATCGGGTGGATGTGAAGCGACTGTTCACGCTATCCAAAAATACTAGGACTAGAGGGCATGAGTTGAAGCTACAGTGTGGTAAATTTAAAACGAATCGGAGAAAATTTTTCTTCACCCAACGTGTAATTAGACTCTGGAATTTGTTGCCGGAGAACGTGGTACGGGCGGTTAGCTTGACGGAGTTTTAAAAGGGGTTAGATAGATTCCTAAAGGACAAGTCCATAGACCGCTATTAAATGGACTTGGAAAAATTCCGCATTTTTAGGTAAAACTTGTCTGGAATGTTTTTATGTTTGGGGAGCGTGCCAGGTGCCCTTGACCTGGATTGGCCACTGTCGGTGACAGGATGCTGGGCTAGATGGACCTTTGGTCTTTCCCAGTATGGCACTACTTATGTACTTATGTACTTATAGACTGCAGCCACTACCAGTACAAAGAGAATTAGCAGAAGACTGACAGGAAAACAGACAACCAAAATTGGGATTAATATGATGGGGAAAATAAAATATCCAGATGACAAAGTAGAAACCAAATATTTTATACTGGATGTTAGCATTGGGATATGTGCATCACAGGTGTCTTTGTATTATGGTCAGTACAAAAGGAAGTTCATTTCTGTCTTTAAAAAATATTTATAAGTATTTGAAATTAACATCCAAGAGAAATCTTGTTACAGAAATGATGAGCAGAATCTAAAAATGCCAAACTCGGAAAAATAATAAGGAAAGTATAAATAGGAAAACTGACAATGCTCTATCCTACCAGTCCACAATAAACAGAGGGAATCAAGACACAGTTCAAAGAAAATAAAAGCAAACAGCTTTTAAACCCAAGGAAAAAAAAAAGAGAAAATAAACCCTGGTGTAGATATTTCTTTATTTGTTACAGAAGGTATATGCGGAATAGAAGGTGGTAAACCATCAGGTTTAGATTTGAAAAAAGCAGAGAAATGCTCAGGGTCAAGATATACATACTTGGAGAACCTCATATGCTGACATCCAAGATGGCCGCGACCTGCTAAGATGTCCCTTACCTCACTCCTGAGATGCCGAAGCGTAGAGGAAAAGTAGCGGGCAGAGCTTTCCCGCTCCCGTCTCCTTTGCCGGGTCCTATTGATTGTTTTATGAGGCTGCGGACAATTGTGCAAAATAGCAGAACTCAGCCAATCGGGAACGCCGACGAACGGGAGATTTTGGCTTCCCCTGGCTTGGAAACCACGTTGAGTCCCGCAGCACGAACTCCGCCTCCCCAACCGCTCGGTGCAAGTTCCTTCCTTTCTGACCCTACAGGGTCCCCCTTGGAAGAAGGCATGGGCCCAGAAGAATGTCGGGGTGAAGTGTCCTTTCCAACTGAGGGAGGAATCGAGGGCAGTTTGGCCATAGAACCACAGCAAAATGAGGGGAGAGAAACTGAGAGACGGAGTGAAGAGAATGAGCAGACTTCAGCAAGGTTTGAATTACCTAAGGAGCTAGTGGTCAAACCAAAAGAAGTAACTTTAGAAGTATTGTGGGATTTGATGTCTAATTTGGGACAAATTTTCCTTAAGCAAACTAATGAGTTTTTACCAAGGGTAAAACGTGTTGAAACTGATTTACAAAAAGAGGGAGAGGAGATTTAAAGTTTTAAATCAAAAAATTGACCAAAGGCTTATGAAAGTGGAAACGCTACAAACTACGATTATAAAAGATGTGACAAATCTCAGACAAAAAAATGGAGGTCTTTGATAACTTTACTAAGAATAACAATCTGAGATTTGTCAACTTTCCAAGGATACAAACTATTCTCCCTCTGGAAATGCTGAAACGATATTTTTCTGAAGTTTTGAATATTTTGGAAAAGGATATTCCACCTTTTTCCCAAGTATATTATGTCCCAGAGAGGAACACTAATCCAGATAATGAAAAACCGTTGGATATTTCTCTTGTGCTTGAGACCTCTGACTCTCAATTGGCGACTGCCGCTACATTGGTGGCGACAGTCGCATTGACTCCTGATAAGGATTGGATTTTCCGTCTCTTTTTCCGCAACAAGGAGAAACCCTTTTTGGGTTTTAAAATTGTTATTTCCTGATGTCTCGAAAGAGACAAGACGACGGAGGAAACAATTTCTACTCCTCAAGCCTGAAGTATTGAACTTGGGGGGGGGGGGTACCTTTTTTCTTACAATACCCCTGCAGGAGCATAATAAGGCTGGGGGGTAAGAAATATATGTTTACTGAACCTGCTCATGTATCATCGCTTTTAGCCTCAGTTAAATTGGAGAGACAACACTAAGAAGTTGTACAATTTCTTAGCAGAGAATAATTACCTTATTTTTTCCTTTGTTATATTTTTCCCTAGATTTCCTAAAATCTTGGATCTCCATTTATTATTACATTACTAGTAAAAAAGGCCCGTTTCTACCTCTGATGAAATGGGCGCTAGCGGGCACGGGAGTCCCTTCCCCTCCCCTTATGCTAGTCTCCCTGGTGGTCTAGAGGTGCCTGTTCGGTCGGGGCAGGAAAGAAAGAGCCCCCTCTTTCCTGCCAGTAGCGGTGCTGCTAGCTGCATCGTGTGGGAGTCCGGCTCTCGGCGTTTCAAAATGGCCGCCGAGAGTTGAAGTCTCACGAGGCAGCTTCAACTCTCGACGGCCATTTTGAAACGCCGAGAGCCGAATTCCCACACGATGCAGCAAGGCAGCTAGCAGCACCGCTACAGGCAGGAAAGAGGGGGCTCTTTCTTTCCTGCCCCGACCGAACAGGCACCTCTAGACCACCAGGGAGACTAGCGTAAGGGGGGGAGGGAAGGTGATGAGGGGAAGAGTGTGCTACTGGGGGCGGGACGGTACCTTGAAAGGGGCGGGGCAATGGGGCGAAAGGGGTCAGGGTAATGGGCACGGCGGCTGGGATTTCTTGGAAGGGGAGGAGTAGCTCCCCGTGCGTTCATTTGCCTTGTTTTCTTGTTCCGCCCTTGACGTCATCACGTGTGACGCAAGGGCGGGGCATGAAGACATGGTGAGTGTTGTGGCTTCACCACCATGAACTTACAAACCGGTGTGTGAGTGCCTGCAGTGACGTCAGTGTCCTCAGAACGTTGAGGGTGCGTTTTATTATAGTAGATTATTATTACATTTGTACCCCACATTATCCCACCTTTTTGCAGGCTCAATGTGGTTTACAGAGTAAGTTATGATAAAGTCAGTACATGATTTAAATTCAGTTGATCATAAGTTGAGGTAAAAGAGGATTTAGATGGGCAGATATTGGGTGGATTGTGTGAAGTGTTTTAGGTGTGCTTGGGTGGTTTGGGAGATGATTTGTATCATTGAGGGTGACTTTTGTAAGCGTTGTTAAAGAGGTGTGTTTTCAGAGCTTTGCTGAAGCTGGTTAGATTGTTCATGGTTTTCAGGGCTTATGGACTTGAGTGTCTTTTTTTTTTCTTTTTCCTTGGTACAAATGTTCTTTTGAATGACACTTTCCTAAGCAAGATTAAATGAATAAAAATAAAAAAAAAAAGATATACATACTTCACAGAGTTAAGCTTTACCACACATTTACAGAGAAAGGCCTCCCATCTGAAGAACCCGCAGTCTCAACTTCAGATAGCGTTGGCTTTTTTTTTTTTTTTTTCTGTAGCTCTAGCCACATCTGGATATGCTCCAACCTTACGATGATTAAGTAAGACATCTCTACCACAGAGAATGAGTTTCAAAACTCAATCGCAGTCTGGTTTCAAAACAAAATTAACAATAAGTGTAGCAGGTTGAATCCCTGCATTATGTTCTTCCAAGGTCTGAGTCAAGTTTAAGGCATCCAAAGGTACATTAAATTCAGATACCAGTGGCTGGGCCTGACTCTTTCTTTGCATAGCTGGTCTTTTACTAAAGATTAGGTTGCGTTATCTGCAGCCGGGCCCATGTTATTCCTATGGGCCCTGCTAATCTTTAGTAAAAGACCCCCATAAGGAGGTAAATAAGAAATGTGTAAAACTGGTGGGAGTAACTGCTCAGGCACCTTAAGAATTTCCAATAAGTAGCACCTAAATGTAAGTAAAGGCTGCCTGTCTTGTTTGTAGAATTCCTCGTTATACCACAGCAATTCCTCTCCTGGCTAAATTGCATTGGCTTCCAATAAATTCTCAGATTACCTTTAAACTTTTAGTACGTGTTTATCAGATTTTGTATGGTTTATTGCCTTGTTACATGCAAAACCTGATAGAACTGCCTTTACGAAATGGGACTTCATTACCCAAGCTGTAAGAAGCTTCATTATAAATCTATTCATAATGGAGGCTTTACTTATCAAGGCACGAAGATATGGAATTCTCTGCCTAATTCATTAAGCTAAGTTACCGATCACTTCTTATTTCATAAGCTGTTGAAAGCATGTTTATGTACTAAATCCCTTACTCGCTGTAATTGTTAGCTCTCGGGCATGCTTGGAACCCTGCTCTTGTTATTCAATAGTAGTGAGGTTTGTGTATTGTATTGTATGTAATACTAATTGTATTGTACTTTTTGCAGATTTCTATTGTTAGCCACATTGAACCCAAGCTTGTTTGAGATAATGCAAGATATGTCATAAGTAATTTTGGAAAGCTTATAAAACACAGTAATAACACTTCTTTTCAAAGCAATCAGACTTACAAAGTTCCATATGTTACTATACATAACCTTGTAAGTGCTTTGAAAATGAGCCCCCAATGTCTTCCTTCCTTCCTTAACATATTGTCAAAATGTTCAATCCTGCTGTTTAAAAGTTTATCATTTCTAATAAGTGTGGTTTGTATATCAGTCAATCTTTTTTTTTTTTTTTCAAATATAAAGTGAAATACTTTATTTTTGAAGCATTTAAACTTTGAAAGATTATTTTTTGCGTATCATCAGCTAATTCAAAGCTTATGTTAATTTATACAGATTTGCCATAGAATGGCTGTAGAATCTAAAAATCTGTGTTGCAGAATTTTCTAAGCCTTGCCACAAAATTCACCTTGGAGCTGCTACATGAAAGTGGGCTTCTTGTGTATAATGTATAGAAATAGCTTCTGAGGAAGATAAAACTTCAGTGCACAACCTAGTGAAACTAAAAAAAAACCCAAAAAGGGCTGAAAATACTACACGCTAGCAGAATACTGCACCTTGATCACACATGAAAAACACATAACAACAGATATGAAGGCAAAATACTGAACTGGAAAGTTACCTCAAGAAGTCAGACTCAGCATGCAGCAATACTAGAAAAATTGAAATTTACATGCAAAACATCACAGATGCACATTTCCAAAAGCTGACATATTCCAGTTAATAAATTCTGAATAAAATACTTTTTTCTACCTTTGTTGTCTGATCATTTAGTTTTTCTATTCGCTTTGGTCCCAGTGTCTTCTGTTTTATGCAGTGTCTTTTCCATTTGATATTTTTTCTCTCACCATGTCCACCATCCTCCTGTGTCCTTATGCGTCCTGTCTACCATCTGTAGCCCTGTCCCTATCCTTCAGTATCCCGATCCAGCTCTTAAATTCAACAGTTTTCCCTCCATCCATATCCAGCATTTCTCTTCACTCCCCTCCATCCATGTGCATATACTTCCCTCCCCTCCATCTACTACTACTACTACTACTACTATTTAGCATTTCTATAGCACTACAAGGCGTACACAGCGCTGCACAAACATAGAAGAAAGACAGTCCCTGCTCAAAGAGCTTACAATCTAATAGACAAAAAATAAATAAAGTAAGCAAATCAAATCAAATCAATTAATGTGAACGGGAAGGAAGAGAGGAGGGTAGGTGGAGGCGAGTGGTTACAAGTGGTCCAGCACCTTCCCTCTTTCTCTCCTACCATGCCATCCAGTGTTATCCCTCTTTCTCCATCCTTCCACCCATTATCCTCTCCCAATCCTTCCGTCCATTGTCTTCCTCTATCTCCCCTTCCTTCTAGACAGTTCTCTCTTGACCCTTTTCCATTCAGCATGTCCTCTCTCACCCCATCCATCCAGTGTCTTTCCTCTTTCCCTCCCTACCAGTTTCTTCCCTCCTTCCAGCATTTTTCCTCCTTCTCCCTCCTTTCATCCAGCCAGCATTTCTCAGGCTGACAGCTAGGGTCTCCCCCAGTTTCTCCCCAGCAGCTTCTCTCTCTCTCCTGCCCATGTCCCCTCTTTCTCTCCCCATCTCTTTTTGGCTCTCCCCTGCTTTTTTTCCATGTCCCTGGCTCTCCCCTGCTCTTTTCCATGGCCCCTCTTTCTCTCCCCATCTCTTTCTGGCTCTCCCCTGCTTTTTTTCCATGTCCCTGGCTCTCCTCTGCTCTTTTCCATGGCCCCTCTTTCTCTCCCCATCTCTTTCTGGCTCGCCCCTGCTTTTTTCCATGTCCCTGGCTCTCCCCTGCTCTTTTCCATGGCCCCTCTTTCTCTCCCCATCTCTTTCTGGCTCTCCCCTGCTCTTTTCCATGTCCCTGGCTCTCCCCTGCTCTTTTCCATGGCCCCTCTTTCTCTCCCCATCTCTTTCTGGCTCTCCCCTGCTTTTTTCCATGTCCCTGGCTCTCCTCTGCTTTTTTCCATGTCCCCCCTTTCTCTCCCTATTGCTCTCTGGCTCTCCACTGCGCTGGCCATGTCCCCTGGCTCTCCCTCTCTCTCCTCCTACCGTTTCCAGCCAGTGGCCACGTTCTCTTCTCTCCCTCCGGCCCGGGCCACTTTAGCTGACAGAAGAAGAAAAAGAAGCGCGGGGCCGCAGCAGCCTTCAGACATGCGCTGTCGGCTCTGCTGGTCCTCTGCCCCCGGAACGGGAAATTGACGTAACGGGGCAGAGACCGGCAGAGCCGACAGCGCATGTCTGAACGCTGCTGCGGCCCCGCGCTTCTTTTTCTTATGCTGGCTCCGAGAGAAGCGGCGGCAGCGGATCAGCTGCGTAGATGTCGTTCCTGGCTGCTGCTGCACTGCTCAATAGAAGCGGCGGCAGCAGAAGATTTCATCAGGAGTCTCGGCAGGGCTGCGGGGAAGGTCAGAGCTGGGCTCTCCCCAAGCCTCTTATACGGGGCGCCTATGGGTTTTGGGTTATATGGTGGTGAAATATATGCTAGTGTTAGAGCAAAAGACATTTAGAACATTTCTGGATATATTAAAGATTGTACAGTTACACGTGTTGATCTTTGTGATATATCTTGTCGAAGAGATAGGTTTTCAATAGTTTGCGGAAATTAGTCAATTCATGGGCCCATTTCAGGTTACGTGGCAGCACGTTCCAGAGCTGCGTGCTCATAAAGGAAAAGGTAGATGCAAGCATTAATTTGTATTTCAGTCCTTTACACTTGGGGGGATGAAGATTGAGGAATGTGCGAGAACATTTTTTTGCGTTTCTGGGTGGTAGTTCTATTAGGTCTGACATGTAGGCCGGGGCGTCACCATGGATGATTTTATGGACTAGGGTACAGAGTTTGAAAGTGATGCGTTCTTTGAGTGGGAGCCAGTGTAGTTTTTCTCGTAGGGGTTTTGCGCTTTCGTATTTTGATTTGCCGAATATTAGTCTGGCTGCCATGTTCTGGGCTGTCTGGAGTTTTTTTTTTTAAGTATTTGCTCTTTGCATCGCAAGGAAGCACCGTTAATTCAACATTGGCTTCAACATAATCATTTACCTACTGATTTACATTTCATTACATTGTTGCAAATTAACATGGGGGGAGAGAGAGGTGTCTCAGATTCTGTTAAGCAAAGAACAAAAGTTTATATATAATTGGCAGACAGTGGAACAGCTAGGGTTAAATTAAAAAAAGTACACTGGACATCGAGTTATGGGTGATGCATAAATGAGGTGTCAGTTCTGGGGTAATCCAGACGCCCCATGAGGATTGTTTCTCGTTGGGATAGAGATCAGTGCCACGAGTTGGCCCAAGTTTGGTTTGTAAGAAGACAAGGTAAAAAATGTTGTAATCATAGTAAAGAGGTGAATATTTTTTTTGATATAGTATTAACTGTAAATCTTTGGAAGCAGTGTATTATAATATTTTTGAGAATATTATTATGGAGGTATGCCCCTCTGATGGTCCTTCATCACAGAAATTATCTACTAGTAGCTGGGTCCATCTGTGAGCCTTTGTTTGCAAAATCCCATATAGCGTAAGTGAATGCTTTGGCAGGTATAACTTTGTATATATAACTAGTAAAAAAAAAGGCCTGTTTCTGACACAAATGAAATGGGTGCTAGCAAGGCTTTCCTCGCAGTGTGTATGTTTGAGTGTGTGAGAGAGAGAGTGAATGTGCGAGTGTGTGACAAGAGAGTGAGTCTGGTTGCGAGTGTGTGTGAGTGTGTTTCACACAGATACACTGTGTGAGAGACAGTGTGTGTAACAGAGTGAGAGACTATAGTGTGACTGTATGAGAGTGAGAGACAGAAACACACTGAGTGTGAGAGTGTGTGTGACAGAGATAGCTCCCCCTCCCTCTGTGGTCTGTGCACCCCCTCCTCTGCTGTCAGGATCCCCTTCCCCCTCTCAGGTCTGAGGACCCCCTCTTCCCCTCTGTAGCAGAAGGTGGATTTTGAGCATGGGTTAGTTATTGTTTTGTTGGGGAGTGTGTGAGTTGCATGAGCAATCAGTGCTGCCATTTTGGTGTTGGGGGTTTGTCTGGGGGAGGGTACCATTGTTCCACATAATTGTATGGGTTTCTGTTGTTTGGGGAGGGGATGGGGGGTCAGAGGGTGTGTGTGAGTGAAAGAGATGCTGTCTGTGCATGGCACACTGTGTGTTTGTTTGGGTGTGAGTGAGATAGATGCTTTTGGGCGGGAGAAAGGGAGTCTGGTGGAGCTGGGTAACTTGTGTGCTTTCGCTCTGGGGTCTGCCATTGGAACTCAGCCTGTCCTCCTTTATAGCAAGATTTTTTTTTGTTGTTCTTTTAAAAAGAAGGGGGCGGGGGGAGGAAGAAGATACTATCATCTCCTATACTTGCTTGACACCCATGTATATATAAATAATTCTGACCTGTAACGTTGTGAAGCTCCGAGTTCACGTGCGCACTGTTGTTAGTGTTGATGACCGGCATCCGTTAACTTCTGTTTCAATACCACCTCCAACCAGTCCTGCTTGCTGCGAAGCTCCGCCTTTCCTAGGCATCTGATTGTTAGCTCTCTGCCCACCGAAGTTGCTGGTGGGCCTCTGTTTGGGCTGTGGCGAACTCACTTTCGAGATCTGACAAAGAAGGGCGAAGTGTGGAGGCGGTTGGTGGTGGGCTGTGACTGGGAATCGGCCCGCGGTGGCGAAATGTTGGGGCTCGTTTGTACAGATTCCTTGGGAGCTATGCGCTTGGGGGGGAGGAGGGGCTTGGGTAATGCGCCGAGGAGGGGGGCACTGACAGCTGAGTCCTAGGCAGGGGGAGGAGTAGGGAAACACCGCGTGTTTCCCTACTCCTCCCCCTGCCTGGCTTGCGGTTTTCTGTGGTTTAGCATTCATCGGACCTTCTTTGCGACTCGTGCCTTTCCCGCCCTGCCCTCGACGTCATCGCGTTTTGACGCGAGGGCGGAGCTACACTGCAGCCCATTCGGTGTCAGTGCTCCGCCCTCTGTCATAACGTTGTGGCGTGAGGGCGGGGCACACACTCATGGGCGAACAGCGATCTACACCAGCACGGAAGTTGGAGACTTTGCAGCTTCCGGCTTCATTAGAACGTTGGGGTTGTGAATTCTTGTGGCTGAGGGCGGGTCTATGAGTGAGTGGTGCTGACAGCCTAGCCTACCAACAGTACAGGGCTTCAGTGTTTCCGTGCCACACAGTGAGCTTCAGAACGTTGGAGGTGAGAATTATTTATATAGATACCTGCCAAATACCTTTCAGCCTTGACAAAACAGACTCCTAGATGCAGACCCAGTGATACATAAATTTAGAGTTGGTCCAAAATGTGTTAATGTGCATGTACAACCAGTGGCGTAGCAAGGGCAGGGCGGTCCTTCCTGGGTGCACTCCGCTGGAGGGGTGCAGAGAGCAGCCGCACGCCTGTCAGCTCCGCTGTTTCCCTGCTCCTTCTGCCCCGGAACAGGTTACTTCCTGTTCCGGAGCAGGGAGCCAGCAACCAAGAATGCACCCGGGGGGGGGGGGGGGGGGGGGGGTGCGCATCAGTGAACCACCCTGGGTGGCAGCTGACCTAGGAACATCACTGTGCACGACATACTTAACAATTCCACCCTGGGAACATCTTCATGCAGATCATATGGGTACACACTTTCATACATGCATTTTCACATACATATGCCCTCATGGCAGGCAGGGCCTTGCCAACACGGTAAGCGAGGTAAGCACGGCAGGAGGGCGCCGTCCTCTGGGGGGCAGCCCGCCGCACCATGCTTACCTTGCCCTCCCGCTCCCATGTCCCAACTGCCCGCCCTCTTCTCCCCCCCAACAAGATCCCTTTTAAATTTACCGCCGTCCGGCAGCAAAGGCGCAGCGTCAGTGAAGGAGGCGGCGCTCCCGACGTCTCTACTAGTCTTCCCTTTGCTCAGTGTTCCACCTTCTTCTGATGTCAAGGAAATGACGTTAGAAGAAGGCGGGACATTGAGCGAAGGGAAAACTAGTAGAGACATCGGGAGCGCCGCCTCCTTCACTGACACTGCGCCTTCGCTGTCGGACGAAGGTAAATTTAAAAGGGATCTGGGGGGGGGGAGAAGAGGGCGGGCAGTTGGGACATGGGAGTGGGAGGGCAGGGGAGAGAGGAGCGTGGATGGGAGGGCAGCGATCATTTTCACGGGGGAGGGGGTGCGCGCGCCAACTGTTCGTCTGCGGGGGGGGGGGGGTGCCACAGACCCTTGGCACGGCCCTGATGGCAGGGGCAGCTGCGGGAAATATTGAGTGGGTCACAGCCCTTGTGGCCTATCCCATGTCACTCCCCATGGCCCTTGCAATTTTTTTGAAACATCCCCCCCCCCCTTTATGCTCTTAAAGCAAGTTTTACATAAGGTATTATAAAATTACCCTATTATGTTATAGGGCTTTTATAGTTTTATATTTATGTTGATATTGTTGTTACAATACTTGTCATACTTTAGTTGTAGACTGCTTTGTGTTCCACTTGTAATTTTTTTTTAATTATTTAAATTGAACATCAACTTAATTTCAGGGCTATGGGACTGCATTTTACTCTGACACAGAATATTATGAAGGAGACTGGAAAGCAGATAAGAGAAGCGGCTGGGGTAGAATGTACTTTATGAATGGAGCCATATATGAAGGAGAGTGGGCAGCAGACAAATACAGTGGGAAAGGAATGCTCCGATTAGGTGAGTTAAATAACTGGACCGAACTAAAGTGATTTCCACAGGAGGGGAATGATCAGCTTGTGATATCACAGGACTAAGTATGCACAGCTATTGAACCAGAGGAGCTCAGCTGTTATTTTTTGTTAACACTACAGTTTTAGCATAGTAGATAATGACTGTTCCACCCAATCCACACCGCGAATGATACAGCCCAACTGCCAGGGGATATGAGAGTGTGATTGTCTGCAGGGTCTTGCTGGGTGGTGCAGTATGCAAGATTTTTCTTTTCAACTTTACCACCCTTCTGTCCAATCACAATAATCAGACATCCAGCTTCCTAGGTCATCACCTTTCCATCTAGCACACTGGCAGCGCATCAGTCCAGATAATGTGCAATATCCATCTAGCCTGCCAAACTGATTTCGCTGTATGAACACTTGTATTTCTGCTAGGAATTCTATAATAAAGTACTTAGACATACAATAAATTATTTCTCTAAAGAGCTTATTAAAGAAGCAGCTACTTGACTATGGGAAACAGGGTTTTTGCTCAAGGCCACCAGGAGATTCAGTAGCAGAAGCAAGCCTAAAATCTCACAACTTTAAATTACTACACCCTCTTCTAAGAAAGAGGCCACCTTCTTAAAAGATGTTTCCTGTGGGATCTTTTCTCAGATTCAAAGTTACTTACTTTAGTGCAATGGTTAAACCCTCTTAAATCATTTAGATTTTGTTTTGTGCATATGATCCCTAAATATTTCCAGGTAATGAAAATAGATATGAAGGCTCCTGGAAAGGTGGTAAGAAACATGGACCAGGGAAATACTACTACCTGGATAAAGGGCAGTTATATGAAGGTGTATGGGTTGAAGATATTCCAAAATGCGGAACGTTGATTGATTATGGTCGTGAAGAAGCACCTTCTCCTCCAATTTATCCTATTCCAGAGGTAATTTCACTCATTATTTTCATTAATTCTGAAGTTTAATTACCCATCAGAACAAACTATCATACTAGAACTAATGTGCTAATAACCTTTTCCAGTGTAAAAAATAGAACTGAACACATGACAGAGTTCCTTAAACTGTCATAATTTTTTTTTTTTTGCTAGATATAAGTATTTCAGGGTAAACTTTCAAAGTAGTGTAGTTACCTAACTCTAGAGAGGTGATTAGATTGGCATTAAATTTTACAAGCATACCAGAGTCCCTACCCTAGTCAACTAACCAGATTATGTTACTATCCTTGTATGCTGTGACACTGACTTATTTATTTATTATTAGAATTTATTTACCACCTTTTTGAAGGAATTCACTCAAGGCAGTGTACAGTAAGAATAGATCAAACATGAGCAATAGGCATTTACAGCAGTCAAAACATTCAACTAACAATACAAAGTATGGCATGGTATACTATTTGCAACGTCAACACAATATGTAATAGAACATTATAATTGATAGTAAAGGGTAAGGCAAAGTTGTAACATATAGATGGGTTAGAAAGTAAGGTGACTGATTTGAAGAAAGTTGCACAAGGTCAGAGATGGTTAAATATTATCTCAGCTACGGTAGGAGTGGATAAACATGTCCCGCTGCAGTCTGTGCAGCCCGAGTCACTCATGTGAGACTAACAAGTTAGTTACTTCTTCCATTAAAGGCCTAATTGAAGAGCCCAGCCTTCACCGGCTTCCTGAAGTAGCCCCCCCCTCTCTGGAATGCACTGCCTGAAAGGTTGCGCTTAACACAAGACTTTGTGTTAAGAGCAGCCTTTCAGGCAGTGCATTCCAGAGTGGGGGCTACTCCGGAGAAGGCTCGTCTGCGGGTATCACATTGTGTAATGTCTTTTGGAGGCTTATACCTAGCCAGCTAATTTTCCTAAAATTATCCATGCATGTTTGTACATGTAGCTGTCTTGTTAATTCACATTAATGCTGTTAATGCATGTTGTTATGGAATGGGACCTAGTTAGTGTATGAATGCATGCTTAATAGTGTTCACAACACTGGCTGTATCTTTGAACAGCAAGTTGCAGTTGGATTGATTTCAGCTTTGCATCCTTTGCCCTTACCTGCTAAAGATTTTCCTCCAATGCTGGAAGCCCCTTCTCAGTATAATTCCTAAGCTAAAAACAAACATCCTGAGAAATATTTTAAGTTTCACGTGTATTGCACTTTAAAATTGTGAAATATTTGGCTAGTTGATCTACTATAGAAATCACAGTGGAATATTTCAAATAGCTTCTGAAATTCTAATACATTATAAATCCAACTTGCTCAAAGGTTTGGAGCTGGTGCAGAATTAAAATCAGCCCAATAGTGTTATCAAAGGTTTTAAGTTGGGATGAAAGTAAGTTTATAATCAGAACATCCTCATATGAAGATGTAATATCTGTAATGATCAATTGTACTGATGCCAACTTCAATTCCTTATTCAGATTGAAGTCGAAGATCCTGCTGCAATTCTGGAAGTAGCCCAAGAACCCTTTTTGAAGGAGCAGGAATGAACCAGATCCTGTTCAAAGACCAGAAAAATTTTGAATTCAAGTTGATTAACCATACTTTCTGGGGAAAAAAAAGTGATACCACAAAAACTGAAAGACCACTTTAAGTGATGTATGTGGTTGGTTGAAGGTACAAAAGCAATTAAAAAAGGTCTTTGTTTCTCAACAGAACTTTTTTTTTTTTAATCAGCTATTTGCTTTTAATTTATATAGACTTCCGTTACATAAGTTAATATGTAACTTGTACGTCTATGTGCTTTGAAAATGAGCACCTTAGTTGACATTTGAAATTTCATGAAGACTTTTAGACAAGCTGGCAATTATGCCTTTTTATTCTAGTAGGTAGACCAGGTGACAGAATACAGGCTACACAGTACCAACAGGCAGACCTTAAAGGAAGAGGGGGGGAGCCATATGTTCCTTCTCTGCCCACATCATTTGCATTTGTTTCAAAGCCACAGATCAGTGTAATATATCCAGCAAAGGAAGGAAGATCACTATAATGTCCCCCCCCCCCCCCCCCAGAAATGAACTAGCAGTGCTGTTGAGGATTATGATCCTAGACACTTGACATTATGGGTTTCACAGGGAATTATAGTGTTAAGGCCAGGTTAATTTCTGTCTTGGTTTGTTGTGGCTTTAAGAGAAATAATGTGCAATGGCACAACTTAATATACATGTGCATTCAGCATCATGTATCAAAACAAGTGAAAGATCATGATTTATCTCAATGCAAATCCTGCATTTTTTTTTTGCTTTAATTCACACTATACAGATTGTACACAAGCATATAGCAAGGGGCTGTCATTTCCATTTGGTGCTTGTTGAGTTCTGGTGTAGCCAGGGCTCACTTTCATTTTTAACAGCTATCTGCATCTCGGGGCAAACCTTGAAATACACTAACTGTATGTGCTGTCTACAGGACTTCATAAAATGTTGCATTTTCATAAGAGCTATTAGTACTGCCCTCCTGTGAACGTGAACAAACGTGAGATGATAATCAGTTGCATTATGCTCCCAACCACGTGTGCTGAAAACTATAATATCAAGAATGAAGATGTTTATAATGTTGGGCTTACATTAGACCCCTGGGTAACTTTGGAAATCTGTGCCAAGCAGGTAAATTACTAGGCTTTGCCTTTTTTACCTGCACTTGGTAGTTCTGTTCAGCTGTTCCATCACAATACCTGGTTCATAGGCTACCTAAATACACTACAGGCTATCCAGCGATAGCAGCTGGACCTGAATGGCTGTAGGTTTACAAGAACCTACTTAACCCCACCACCTGCCTTATCTGCATTGGCTTCCTGCTTTTGGCACTTTAAGATAATGATGCATCTCCTCAAACATTTTTATTTTAAGTTTTTCCTTATTACAGTCAATTGAGTCAGCAACATTTCTTGTTCAGTGAACAAATGTACTATTAGCAAACTCTGGAGCCAGGGTATGGAACTCTTCTGAACAGCAATTTATTATAAGATATAACAGCCTCAGAATAAAGTGAAAGTGCTGCCTTGTAAGCAGGCTTATCAATTTCGTCAAACTGTTTGTGATCTGTATAAATGACTGCAGCTATGTCAATATTTTACTGGGGCATTTATTACACAGTTTCCAGTAATCCATTACTTCCCACTATTGCAAAGACATGTAGGATAGTCATGTCCATTGACCAGCAGGTGGCGATAGAAAATACAGAACTAAGCTCCACAATATAGACCCCTGCAACTAGCCCAGTTCATCAGTATTTTCTATCTCCAGCAAGTGGATGGAGAGACTTCAGTCTCTCTGCTTCTGAGGCCACAGCTCCTGGTCCAGTTAGGCAGCTAATCCCCAGTTGTTGCTGAATACTCCTCCCCCGCCCCCCCCCCCCCCCCAAGAAGTCAGGCTTGCTGGGTGCAGAGCAGTGCTCTGACAGGCTGATGGTGCAAGTGGGGGTGGTGTTGAGGACATGCAGTGAGTCAACTCTAATGACTTGGGCCTCAGAACCTTGGCTTATTTGGTACGGAGGGGTCTTTGCATTTCATTAAACAAAAACAAAAAAAATCACTTAAGGCAGACAGGCATCAGCAATGGCAGTTCCCGCAAAGGGCAACAAGTGCTGCTTATCTTGTGGGGGAAGGGGTCACCACTACTCCAAGGCCAGTGCTTCTGAGTGTCAGGGAGGGCACAGAGTCTGCAGCTGCGGTGAGTGATTGTTCCTTGTAGCAGTCACTTTAGTTGGGCTCCTGCTCCCTGATGCAGTGCCAGCGTGGTTTCCTCTCAACAGGAGGCAGGAACGGCAGCCATATTGTCTGTTGCGGAGGCAGAAGAGTCCATGCACAAGGCTGAAGCCTTGGTGAGACCTGTGGGGGGGGGGGGGGAGGGCTGTAGATCAGGGCCTACCCTTTTACCCTGAATTTGTGCTTTGGTTCCACTAGGCTTATTTGTTGAAGGAGCTTCCCCTAAGTCTGTCTCTTTCATTCCGGGGGTTGTGGAGGCTGAGGTGGCTTCCTCTGCCCCCAAGAGGTCTAGGCTGAATGTTTGAGGACCCTGGGAAGGCCTAGTCCAAGGCTTCTCCACTCTGAGGTGGTATCTTTATGCTCCAAGGGGACCTTGTTGGTGGTTGCTTCCCAGGACCCTGAGCCTGGGGGTGCCCTTCCCGATTGTGCAGTGAGAAGTGGTAACCACAGATGCCAGTTTGTCAGGTAGAGGGCCCATTTCAGGGGCCACCTGGCCTAAGGCTCTTGGTCTCTGGTGGAGGTGCTGTGGCCCATCAATTGCTTGGAGCTTCGGGCAGTCCGCAGGGTACTAGTGGCCTTTTCTCTGCTGTTGGGATAGTCTCCAGTGTGAGTATTCTCACAATGCGATAGCTTACATCAACAAGCAGAGGGGGGGGCTCTCGCAGCAGTCAGCTGGTGGTGGAGGTTTGCTTGCTGATGGGCCTGGGCAGATAAGCATCTGCTCTGCCTCTTGGAAGCTCACATTGAGGGGTTCCTCAATGTGCTGGCCGACTTTCTTAACCGGCACTCTCTGGCTCCCAGGGAGTGGGAGTTGTCTGACAAGGCATTTCAGCTCATGGTGCGGTGGTGTGGTGTTCCGTCCCTGGATCTCATGGCGACAAAAGTGAATGCCAAGGCTCCACAGTTTTGGACGTCCTGCAGGCTTGGCTGAGTAAGGGGCTGCTGTACGTTTCTCCTCCATGGCCAATCGGCCGGCTGTTGGAGTGACGGGCCCCAGGTGCTCCTCGTGGCCCTGGATTGGTTACAGCGCCTGTAGTAAGCAGATCTGGTGCAGCGGCTGGATATGGAGCCATTACGGTTCCCTCAGACGCGAGGCCTTCTCCGTCAGGGTCCGGTGTTCATGGAGGATCCCTCCCCCTTTGGTCTTGTGGCCTGGCCCTTGAGTGGGCTCAGCTGAGGAAGAAGGGCTATTTGGACTGTTATTGCTGTCTTACTTTAGGCTAGGAGGCATTCTACTTGCTTGGTGCATGCCCGCACGTGGCATACCTTCGAGGACTGGTATGCTGAGCAGGAATTGGATCCTTTTTCTTCTTCTGTGGGTCATAACTTGGTGTGTTTGAGGCCATTTGCAGAACTTGTCTTTGGTGGCACACCCAAAGGTGTTTTTTTTTTTAGGGGAGTCTGCTTTGTCTACCTTTCCAGGTGCCCTTTCCTGAATGGGTCCTCAATCTAGTCCCTCAGTGGTCTCCTTTTGAGCCCTTCGGAAGGCAATCTTGAAAGATCAAACACTGAAGATGGTGTTTTTAGTGGCAATTACTTCAGCGCATCGCATTTCAGAGCTTCAGGCACTTTCCTGTCAGGATCCTTTTCTCTGCTTTTCAGAGGCAGGGGTTTCTCTTCAGACAGTGCCTTCCTTTTTACCTAAAGTGGTGTCAGCATTCCATGTTAATCAATTGCTGAACTTCCCTTTTATTCACCGGGTGGATGTGGGAGCTTAGTTTGCCTCTCAGACTTCTGGACATTCATAGGGTGCTTATGTTCTCAAGAATTCAAAAATGACTTTCGTTGTTCAAATAGGCTTTTTGTTCTTTTCTGCAAGCAAAAGCTGGGCCTCGTGGCCACCAAGACATCTACTGCTCAATGGTTGAAAGAGGCAGTGGCCTCTGCCTCTATTTTGAAGGGGAAATCTCCCCCTACCAGGCATACAGCAACTTCCTGGGTGGAGGCCTCATTGTCCTGTCTGGTGGATATCTGTAAGGCAGTGACACGGGTGTCACTGCATACTTGTAAACATTATCAGGTTGATGTTGCCGCAAGTGTGGAGACTGTTTGGGGCATCGGTTGTGGGAAGTAACATAACAGAAGGAGAAATTAGATCTTACCTGATAGTTTTCTTTCCATTAGTTCTTCACATTATTCCAGGACCCCACCTGTGGTTTGAGGCCCTACTCGGAAAGTGTGTGTGTGTGTTGGGGGGGAGGGCTGTCTATTTGGCAGGCCTTGGTGGCCCCTGCGCACTTCATTTCATGTTACAACTTTCAGAGGTCATGCTTTTGGGTTGCTTATGGTTCCTGTTGCTGGACATGCTCCTCTGATCTGTTTTTTCCCATGCTTGATGACACAAACTGAAGAACTGGGCAGGTTGCAGGAGTCTATTTGGTGGTGCTCAGTTGTGGAGATAAATAATACAGAATTTAATTTTCTGTATAAATTTGTTTGACCCCCGATGCAGGCTTTGATGCCGAAACACAGCCGTGTCGGGTCATCATGTTATTACTAATAAAGTTTTTTGGATTTCGTCCTCACTGTGTGTTCATTGCTTTTGAATTGTGTGTGGATTCTCCTCCCCGCTTTTTGTTTCCCGAACTAATGGAAAGAAAATTATCCGATATGATCTAATTTCTCCTTTGTTTGTAGCTGATTTCATATAACCAATGTTTTTTTTGTACCTCACTAAAAACTGAACAGTTCTGAACTGTGTTTTTCTATTAATTTTTTTATTTTTTCTGTTGATAGCTGAGGCCTAAATGCTAATATCAGTCTTTAATAATCCAAAATTGTTTGGTAATAGTAGCGCATAGAACAGAAGCTTTGGAAATAAGGAAGTGAATAGTCTCCGTTTTATACCTTAGGATTTATTCAAAGACTTATTAAACAAGTACAAAAACTGGCACTTTGGTTTGGAAGAACTGCAGAGGGTTTTTTTTTTTTTTTAAATCACCAGTTACTGTAATGTTCTGGCAAAAACCTACATTCAAAGCTCAAATTTGTGGCAATTTCTAATCATAGGAACAATTTTCAAGAACCGCCTATGGTAATACATAAAAGCATTTTTAATCATGAATACAAGTGCCAGTAAAATACCAGAGACAGTAATAGTGCCAAGACTCAGAGTACATTTAGTTCCTCAATTCCACTCAGGACCATGCTCCAGGTAGTGCTTTTAACCCTACCCAACACAAAGGATTTAAATTTGTATTTATTTTATATCTAAGCTGCATAGAAAAGATCAGATAGTTGTAGACAAGACTGTGCTATCAGATGATGGGATTCAAGAAAATCATTTGACACACTTGTACCAATAGGATGGTTTCTAAATAAAGCTTAACACAGTAGGGTTGGCTAGATTCTTTAAAACAGCCATGGTGTTTCCTAACTCCTGTATTCAATTTGTCTTAGAAAATAAAATATTAGAACAAAAAAAAAATGTTCTCCCAGTCCTTGTGATTTTCTAATCTGCTTTAAATTGACTTTCTCACAGTTCCTGTTCTAATCATGCTTTCTAAGCATCAGTATGACATCTGCAGACGGTTGTGATAAGGAGCAACAGCACCCAATAGCTTCTTAAGAAAGGAAGTGACCAAGATTCTGGGGGAACGAACCCCCCCCCCCCCAGAACCAAACACTACTTCCTCATAAATGAAACCGAAGAACATTTAAGGACTTAAGATTTCATTGTCCCTTAAACATATTTACTGCCTCGAATTTTAGAAAATCTTTTTGGCACCAATATTTTTGCTTACCTTTGTCTTCAAATTTTGAATAAGTTGGTAGTAGACATCCCTGGGAAAAGGGGGGGGGAGGGGAAGGGATGTGAAACACTTAAATGTTGTCATATCAAATCTTACCATAAATTGTATTACACTGGGCATCAAAATCAATATTTTTTCCAATACATTTGGATTTAGTTATGCAACACGTCTTCAACCAGTGATACTTTGTCAGTGCGTAGACTAAACTAACTTCTTTCCACCCAGTGCCAAACAGAGACTCGCTTCATAGTTGATGCATGTAGTATATATATATATATATATATATATATATATATATATATATATATATATATAATATACATACATAGTCCTGTAGCTACCTGGGTATGTCAGTGGATAGACATGCTTGATTTGTAAAGAAACAAACAAAAAAAAAAAAAAAACACAATCCAGTGGATACGGTACTAACAAAAGAAGTGGTTACAAAACACATGATTCTAAGCATGCATCTGTCACCAGATGTGCCTCTCCAGATAGCAGTTTAAATAGATTCTGGTGAAAACACTATTCTTTTGAAAACATAGTGAATACAGTACTTCAAAACTGCACCTTCAGAAACTAAGTCAATGTTCAGTAGTCCAGTCAATTTCAATGATTGGGGTATGTAACAATATAGTATTAATGTTTTTGTTTGAAACTGTTTATGCAAAGTGGGAACCTGGAGATTGCAAGGGCTCCCCTCTGTGATCAAGCTGATCTTGGAGTCGTGCAAATTCTGCAAGTTCATTCAGCTCTTGAAACTGTCTGTCTGTCTTGTGGCTAACAAGTGATCTGTAGAAATGAACTGCAAACACGATGAATATCAAGCCAAAGGGAACCATAATGGATGTAGATGCAATCGCTGCTGCTTGGCCTGGTGTTATAGTAGAATTATCATAGGCTACACTTTTAGGGCTTTTATTCAGTGGAAGAAACTTTACCCAACACAGCAAGACCACCTCAGCAAGGAACAACAATGTTCCAATGACGGTGGAAAAAGCCCACGCGAGTTCTATGTGGCGGTGCATACGCTCATGGGGAGACTCCTTCACAGAATTGAGATTATGGACGTTGCTAACTGCTTCTATGTTAGGAAGAATGCAGGTGCTTATCATAAGAGCAAACAGGTGCACTGCAACAAGCACAGTGGTGCAAGCACTGAAAGCTATCAAAAGGCCCGGAGGATAAACGTGATCTGCATCTAATTGAACCTCCACCATTGCCACCTGCAAAGGAAAGAAGAGACAAACCATTAATGAAAAGGTATCTGTCCAAAGCTACAGAGGCATTTTACATGAATATCAGTACTAATCAAGCACATGGTAACTGAGCAAGTAAAGGAAAAATGAGTTCTTAGCTGATAATTTTCTTTCCTTTAGTCCCAAGAGATCAATCCAGATACTTGCAGGTTATGCCCATCCACGGCAGGTGGAGATAGAAAGTACTCTGCCATAAGGATCCCGTGAGCCTTCCCCTTCAGTATTCATAACAAAGAAGTAAATCACACCAGATGAGAGAGAAATCTCCTGCCTTGAACAAGAACCACTGTGAAACACAAACCTGGAACTGGAAGAAACCAACAAGCGCACTCACTTATCCTGGAACAGAACTGGAAAACTGTGTGAACACATTACATCCAACACTAACAAGCTGTTGTCTACTCTTCAGAATTCCTGGGGTATTTTTCCATCAGCATCTGCAAATAACCAAAATCCTTGAGCCTACACATGGCCCAGAAAACCAGACACAAAACAGTAAGGCATAGGGAGGGCCTCTGGATTGATCTCTTGGGACTAAAGGAAAGAAAAATATCAGGTAAGAATTTTTCCTTCCATTATGTCCCAGAGATCAATCCAGAGACTTGAGGGATGTTTAAAAAAAAAAAAAAGAAAAAAAAAAAAAAAAAAAAAAAAGAAGAAAGCAGTCCTCAAGTAGGATTGGAAACAGCAATCCCTACTGCCAGGACAGAAATGCTAAAGGCTGCATTGCCTCTGGCAAAGACATACAAACGATAATGTCTCACATGTGCTGCAAGGACATAGTTGCCAACTTCAGATCTTGTCGGTTGTAATGGCCTGCAATTCTGTAAATGAACTAGCCTGCACTCTGGTGGAATGCACTTTGTTGCCCAAAGGTGGCAATCTCCATGCTAAAAGGTAGCTAAGAAAATAGACTCCTTAAGTCATCTAGCAATGGTTGCCTAGAAGCCCACTCCCCCTTCTTGCAACAGGCAAAGAGGACAAAAAGATGGTCCCAGCACTGGAAGTCACTAGTGACCTGCAGGTATTTGATCAAAATCCTGAAGACATCTAAACAGCAGAGGGAACAAAACTCAGCTGGAATAGACCCCTTGCAAAAAGCAGGAAGCATAATCATCTGGTTCCGATGGAACACTGACACCACCTTGGGCAAAAAAAAAAAAAAAAAAAAAGGCATAGGCTGAATTGAAACCACCATATCTGAAAAGCAGAGAAATGGATCCCAGCACGACAGGGCCTGCAACTCCGAGACCCCTCCCCCAGCCAAAGTAATGGCCACCAGACCATCTTGAAGGTAAGATCCTTCACTGTGAAGTTGCCCAGAGGCTCAAAGGGAAATTGGGCTTGATATACCACATTTCTGTGGTTTTTGCAACTACATTTAAAGCAGTTTACATAGTATATACAGAAGGACCAGGCTGAGAAACCGGTTGGACAAACCGCCCACCTGAAATGGTGCAAATGGATTAATTCCCTGTAGGAAACAGACAACTTCCGGATATGCTGTCAGGGAGGGTCCATAAACATGGCCGCCACCTGGACCTTCAGTAAGTTCAAAGACAGACCCTTTTGAAACCCCTCCAGCAGAAGGCAAGACTATGCGACAGATGAGACCAGAACAGAGAGAAATTTGCATAGGAACACCAAGACTTGAGGTCTTTCAAACCCTAGCATAAACCACCGAAGCTGATCTCTTCCTGGCCTGCAACAACATAGTGATCACATCTTCTTGATAACCTTCAATCACACCCTTTCAAGAGCCATGCCATAAGACCAAAGGGGGAGGGATCCTCCACCTGGACAGAACCCTGCACTTAGAGCCCCCGCTAAGATGGAAGTCAGATGGGACTTTTCATCTGCGGCCGGATTATGTCTGCATACCACGGTTGCTGGGCCAATCCAGCGCCACCAGAATCACTGGATCCCCTTAACAAGCATTCCTCTTCAGGATCCGGACGATCATCAGACATGGAGGAAAAGACACAGGAGCAACCCTGGCGACCAAGGCTGAAGCAGGGTGTCTATGGCATCAGAAGTGAATTATCTCCTGATGAAGAATCAGGGGCCTTGGCATTGCTCCTTGTGGCCATCAAACCCATTTCTCCAGATCCAAGAGATTGCTGTTGAGGTACATAAGTACATAAGTAAGTACATAAGTAATGCCATACTGGGAAAAGACCAAGGGTCCATCGAGCCCAGCATCCTGTCCACGACAGCGGCCAATCCAGGCCAAGGGCACCTGGCAAGCTTCCCAAACGTACAAACATTCTATACATGTTATTCCTGGAATTTTGGAGTTTTCCAAGTCCGTTTAGTAGCGGTTTATGGACCTGTAATCCGCCTGTACATTCTGCGTGCTCACTATGTGCACTGCTGAGAGCAAGGAAAGATGGATTTCTGCTCATCGACAGGAAACACGCTTCCTGGGTCAGAGGAGCACTCTCTGTGCTCCTCTGAGGATTGACATATGCCACTGCAGTCACATAGTCCGACAGGACCCAAACAGCTTTGCCCTCCAGAAGGGCAGAAAAGGACCACAAGGCCTACGGATGACTTGCAACTCCAAGTGGTTTATCAATCAAGCTGCCTCCACTCGAGACCACAGTCCGTAGGCTGTGCAGCCCAGACTGTGCACTCCCCATCCACAGAGACCGACGTCTATCATCACCGCTAGCCAGTCTGGAGCCACCATAGAGACTCCTTTCTCCAGGTTGACTTGGTTCAGCCACCAACGCATGCTGAACCTCACCAGGATGATCCATGGCAGCCAAAGATGATAGTCGGCAGACATCAGAGAATAACAACTGAGCAGGGCCAAGTGAATCAGGTGCCTGTGGAACCATGCTCATGAAAGAACATCCAGAGAGGAAATTATGGTGTCCAGGACCTGCACTTAATTCCATGTCCAAGGGGAGAGGATCTAAAGCAGTCTGGAAACTTGGGAAATAAGCTTCTACTGCCTTACTTCTAGGAGAAACAAACACTCTTCCTGCCCGGGTGAGTCATTTTTGATGCTGAGATACTCAAGGCACTGGAAAGGTTGTCAGATGGCTCTTGGAAAGGTTGACCGCTCAACCGAGCAACTGATGCAGAGTGACCACCCTGTATCAGTCAATTCTTCAAGCAATACCCACTCAGTGTAAAATGGACACCACCACTACTATGACCTTGGAGGTGGTCCTTGGAGCTGTTGTCAGCCCAAAGGGCATTGCCCAAAACTGGTAATGTTCTCCGAGCATGAAAAAACAAAGCGCTGATGCGGCAGCCAAACTGTTACGTGGAAATACACCTCTTTGAAAACCAGGTAGGTCAGAAATTCCCAGGGCCACACAGATGCGATGACGGACTGCAAGGTCTCCATACAGAAGCACCAGACCCTTAGGGCACTGTTTATGTGCTTCAGATTGAGCACTTAATGGAAGAACCCATCCTTCTTGGAGAAGATAAAATAGATAGAATAGCAACCCTGGCCCCTTTCCAGAAGAGGAATGGGCTGCACCACACCCAAACTAAGGTGGTTCTGAAACGTTTCTCTGACCACTTGAATCTTGACAGGAGCCTTGCACGGGGAAGCAAAGAAGAAATCTGCAAGTGGACGAGAAACCTCCAGTCTGTATCCATCCCAGACAACCTCTAAGACCCATCGGTCTGAAGTGACCCTGGCCCATTCCTCAAGGAACAAGGTAAGATATCCCCCAATGAGGGTACCTGAGTGGGCCCACAACCTATCAGTGGGAGGCGCAGGCGGAAAGAACCTCTCTGGAAGTGGATGAATAGGGGCGCCTCACACCTCAGAAGGGCTGCCGTTTCTGTTGGAAGCCAGACCTTTGATAGGAAGAGGACTTCCCAGGACTGTTAACATGCACCTTGGAATCTAGAGCGAGCCTTAGACCTATCCTCAAGTAGACCCTGACCTGTAGAATCTCCCAAATCCTCCCCCAAAAGCAGGTTCCCCCGAAATGGGAGGCGAGCAAGTCTGAATTTAGAGGCTGTGTCTGCTGCCCAATGACAGAGCCAAAGCCAGCGACTTGCCGTGATCAAAGACATTTCCTTAGCTGAGGCCCTAAGTAGATCATACAACAGATCTGCCAGAGAGGTCAACCCAGCCTGTAGGGATGGCAGGGACTGAACTAGATCCTCAGCTGTCAATGCCTTCTGTACCCAACTCAAGCATGTACAGCATACAATCCACACACCATGGACCGCAAATATAACACCGCCAACTCACAGGAGAGCTTAAGAGAGGACTCTAGCTTGCGATCCTGGATGTCCTTGAGAGCCGTGCTGCCCTCTACTGGGAGGATAGCCTTTTTGGTCACCACCATGACCAAAGAGTCGACCTTCAGCAAGTGCAAGGACTCCAACTCCTGCACAGGAGAGGATACAGCTGAGCCACCCTCAAACCCGTCAGGGGAGTACCACTGCATGGATAAGAACCTGTATCACAAAATGGATATGAAAGGTCCTAGGAGGCGTCTTGGTGCCCAACATCATGGGGTGCGCAGTAGCCAAGGGGATCAGAAGACAAAATGTTAAGCACCTCCAATGCCTTAGAAATGAGGGATGTAGGCTCCTCCAAAGAGAAGCCACCGTGGGGTCAGCTCCCTCCTCAGGGGAAGCTTGCCTTCCTCTAGGGGGCCAGACATCGAATGGCAGGAGGCCCCCAAAATAGGGGCATCAGAGTCATGGTATGAAGCTAAGGAAGCTTTATCAAGTTCCCTGTGAGTGTCCAAACACTGACCAGCTAAACCCCCCCATGGGGGCAGGAGGTGGTGCTACTTCATCAGAAATGCCTGATGCATCAATAGGATAAACTCTGGAGAAAATGGAGTGTCCAAAGAAGTGGCCCCAGAAATCTTAGCTAGGCCACCCAAGCTGCCCGAACAGCAAGAAGCCACCACCTGAGAGAAGCTGTGCCCGGAACCCCCCGAAGGCATGTTGGTGCCTCAAAGATGGCCACTGCAAGCTCATGGTCTGAATTAACATGGAACCCATCAAAACTTCCTCCCATGGCCCATTCAAACCCTGCGCTGCTGTTACGGCTGACCCATTTGGTGAAGAGCTGTTGGAGGAGCCTCCTGAGCATACTGCACACGGCCCAGCACTTTACCACCTCTGCTGGGGCTGTGAGGAAAGAAAGGGCAGAGACTTACACGAGGGTCTCAGGACACCATTGTCAACAGAGAAAGAATTGTAGGAATGTTGGCATGAGAAGGGCTGCTTCTAGCAGCCTTGCCATGTACCTCCAATACTGGCCAGATTCTTTTTTTTTTTTTTTAAGGTTCTTAGAGGCAGGAGCATTTTTTATTCAATCACAAAAAGAATGCCAGATATAAAGTATATAAGTATTGTCACACTGGGACAGACCAAAGGTCCATCAAGCCCAGCATCATGTTTCCAACAGTGGCCAATCCAGGTCACAAATACCTGGCAAGATCCCGAAAAAGTTCAATACATTTTATGCTGCTTATCCCAGAAAAAAGCAGTGGAAATTCCCCAAGCCAATTTAATAATGGTCTATGGACTTTTCCTTTAGGAAGCAGTCCAGACCGTTTTAAAACCCCGCTAAGCTAACCGACTTTACCACATTCTCTGGCAAAGAAACAGGGACAACAGGCAGCAATGGGTGTGGGGGGGGGGGGGGGCATGGCACCACCAGGTGTACCCCAGCCACATGCGAGCAGCAGACAACACCCCCAGCTCAACTGTGGCCTGAACAGGCCAAGAGCAAGCACCAGACAGAGCTGCACAGGCTATATCCATCCACCTGCTGACAGAGAGAATATTGCACAGGAACCTTATGGCACAGCACTTGTTCTATCGCCACCTGCTGATAGATGGGCATAACCCGCCAAGTCCCTGGATTGATCCCCTGGGACGTAATGGAAACAGCTTTATCTAACGCTATCCACATAAGAGCTGTTTATTTGCTAAAACAAAAAACAAACAAACAAAAAAAACCTTGATTTATCCAAACACTGATTGTCCTATTTCAAATTTTGTCCACAAATTTCCTAAAAAGGCATCCATCCTTTTATTCAGCATTTAGCAAAATACAAAATGGATAATAAACATTTTAAATTTAAGATTTCTGTATAAAATATTAGACATCTCTTTTGCAGCCAGATATTACATGAACATTGTTATGAGAAGGGTGTTCAGCTAGTTGAAAAATAAAAGCTTTTCTCTCATTAAAGCAGAAACTTTCATTTGCTCACATGGGTAAAGAAAAGTCCTTGCTAACATGAGACACAATAGACTAATGCCTAAACTACAGACACAGGTATAGCACCCTACCACAAAAAATGGGGTAGCATAAATTCCTCTACATCTCACAGTTTAGTCTGAACAGAATAAGATGTTCCAGAAAATTATTTCCATGTTTGTGTACATAATTGTAAGTTACTGTATGTAATATTACCATTATTTCTCTGGAATCCATGTTTTAGTTGATAACAGCTCATGTTATTTAACACCATTCTTTGTACACAGGTCTCGCAAAGAAGCTCTTGGGCAATCTCTGGGTTGTGCAAATTATGGTGCTAGAAGTTTGACAGGTAAGTGAGATAAACAAAGGTCTCCCCAGCAAATGATTAGTAGTTATATAAGGTTCAAAATACTAATATTTACATTTAGAGCAATGCAGGATATAGAGCCACAGTATCTGAGGACCAAAGTTGAGAGTTATGTCCCTTGAGATCCACCCCTGCACTCACCCTTGAGATAGGAGGAGAAGCTGCATGGGAGTACCTGAACCCCACTCTTTCCTGTCCGTTGTTGCTGCTCTGGGACTGTGCCACTGCTTTTTCCAAATGGCCGCTGAGACTTCCCGAGGCAGTCTCACGAGATTACAGCTTGAACTCTCAGTGGCCATTTTGAAAAAGCAGTGGCAGCGAGCAGGAAAGAGTGGAGCTCTTTCCTGCCCCAGAGGCCAACAGACCACCAGGGTGTACTCAGATTTGAGACAGATTTCTCTGCAGTTTGCCCAAAAAACGCCCCCAGAATGTGGACATTTTTCCAAGATAATGGAACATGATAAACACTTCTAGGTGGGAGGGGGAGGAAAAGAGGCTTGTGAAAAAATGTTTACATATTTATAAGTTGAAATGTTGAGGGAACCTGTGGTTCCGGAATGTTGTCAACCTGTTTGATTAATAAAAATTTATAAATAATAAAAAAGATAAACACTTCTAGGGGAAAAATTGGGACTTTATATCTGGACCTGTTTCAATCATGATTAACTTACAAAAAAACTGCCTTAACTGATCAGTTGACCACTGGAGGGATTGAGGCGTGACTCTTTCCTTAAACCCCATTATTGATCCCCCCCCCCCCCAAAAAAAAAAAAAAGATGCAACAGTGACAGAACACTCTGTGACAGCTTCAGATATTATAGCCATTCCTATTAAAAGCAGCAAGCTGGGCTGAGAATGCTACTGGTCAGTGAGTGGACTGTAGAGAAAGAGTCGGATATAGACATGGATCGCTAACTAGTAAACTTGTGGTGGAAAATATGAGCCTTCCAAAATACCTATTGTACCTATAGACAGACACCTGCAGACCTGAAGGCTTTTGCAGTGGTGTAGTTAGGCACAGTAGGTGTTTAGGTGTTCCTGGATGGCTCACAATACAAAATAAAGAGTGTTAAGATGGGATTTGTACCTGGGTCTCTTTATGTGAAGTCCACTGCACTGACCACTAGGCTGCCCCTCTGCTCTGCTAGGATATCTATGTCTTCTTAGTGACCACCGTGATAAGGGCATCTACCCTAGGCAATTTAAACTTATCTACTTTAACAGGGAGAATAGCATAGAGCCTAAACATTTGTCACTTTGAGACTCGAATCTAGCAGTCCCATTGAGCTTCTGCATAGCTTCATGTATATGGAAAGTCTTACAGGCTTTTAGTCTCCGACATAATAGCATTAGAATATGAAGGAGCTTGAGCTGAAGGAGATGAAATATTCAATATTTCCAGAGTTTAGTGATGAGCAGCAAGATCCTCCCTGTGAAACAGCTTGGCTGCTGTAGGCTCATCCCCCTCTGTAAGGACCACACATCCCTCAATAAAAGACCCAGTTAGGGAATGACCAGATGCCACCGACAGGGCAATGCCTGAATCATGGCCAGAAGCTACAGAAATCTCACAAAAAAATCCCTTACTTGGTCTAACCTCAGTCTAAGAATGATCCTCTGAGGGAAGCTGAGGAAGAACCACATCACTAGAAGGCTGAGACCTCAATCAAGTAGGCCTGATGTAACAAGAGAACAAACTCAGGAGAAAATGGGACCCCCTCAGGTCCCTGCACCTTTGCTAAATTTTGGGAGAGTTCAGAAGGAGTAGAAATGTGCTGCCAAGAGGCCAATGAAGGCATAGAAACTTCACCCCTGCAGGGATCAGAAAGACACATTCAATGCTCAGAAATGGCTACTGCCACGCAATCTGAACTCAGGGGAGCACAGCCCACCAAGACTTCCCGCTGCTGCTCTTCAAACAGCGCACTCAGGCTTGGCAGAAAATCCACAGAAACAAGGTCTCAATCTTTGCAAACATGTTGTAAACTTTTCCGAAGCTGTTCGGCAGCTTCCACACCACAAACAGTGCTTTGCCAACTCAGCCACCATCGGGGGGGGGGGGGGGGGGGGGGGGGGGGGGGAAACAAGAGCAAGTCACCCACTTGAAGCCCAACTTGCACAGCTCCAGGCACTAAGTGACCTACATGGCAATAAATAACTTCCCCCAGAGCAAATACTGGTAAGGTGAGAGCTGCTTGTTTTCTCTCTTTTACTTTTTTTTTTAAGGCTAAGGAGATAGGAGAATGCAGCAGGGGGAGGGACCTGGCCACACTAGGTTTGCACCCAAACCTGCTTTGCAGAAGAACTTCTCAATCCCCAGCTTAACTAGCCCAATCTGGTAATCCAAGAGCAAGTCACAAGCTTCAAAGAGTTGCACAGGAAAAGACTTTACCTGCCTGCTGGAGATAGAGAGTACAACAGATCTCTGCCTTAAAGTCTACTATGCATCTGCTCTCAGCTAGTATTCTCTATCTCCACCTGCTGATAGATGGGTATTATCCCACGAGTCTGGACTGATCCTTGGGACATAACAGAAATATATTTTTCTGGTTTGAAAATTGCTATTTTAACATAGTAACATAGTAGATGATGGCAGAAAAAGACCTGCACGGTCCATCCAGTCTGCCCAACAAGATAACTCATATTTGCTGCTTTTTGTGTATACCCTACTTTGATTTGTACCTGTGCTCTTCAGGGCACAGACCGTATAAGTCTGCCCAGCACTATCCTCGCCTCCCAACCACCAGCCCCTCCTCCCAACCACCGGCTCTGGCACAGACCGTACAAGTCTGTCCAGCACTATCCCTGCCTCCCAACCACCAGTCCCGCTGCCCACCACTGGCTCTGGCACAGACAGTATAAGTCTGCCCAGCACTATCCCCGCCTCCCAACCACCAGCCCCGCCTCCCGATCTTGACTAAGCTCCTGAGGATCCATTCCTTCGGCACAGGATTCCTTTATGCTTATCCCACGCATGTTTGAATTCCGTTACCGTTTTCCATTTTAAGGATGAGAATTCTAACATTGGACTTGGACATGTTAAAAATGCACCTCTATGGTTTCTGCCAACCTGCCCAGACCCTGTTCAACAAATGTTTAACAGCAGGGATTGATAACTCAGTTCTATAGAAATTTTTTTCTTTCAGACCACTGTTTCTGACTTCAGAGTCCAGTTTTAAAATAGTTGTCTTTTGTATGACCAGTTCTATAAACAAGCTATGCTATCAATACAAAACAGATCCATTACAATAAAAACCTTTCTTAACTAAAAGCTTCTTTGTGGTTCTTGCAAACAATTAAATTTACTTTGGCAGTCATCTGCTGTATTATACAAATATCAGATGATCTCAATGGAAAAAAAAATTGAACATTCTGTAACTGAAATTACACTGCTGTAGCTGAAGAATGGGGATTCTTTTTAATCCTGCATAAATTCATTTATATTCCTTCACAGCCACTATATATGTTCCCTATAATAGGGATAAATGGAGGTAAGTCAAAAAGTGGCAAATCTTTAAAAATAAGGTGCATCCAGAAAAAAGTACAGTACTTAAAACGTGAAGATGTACAGTACTTAAAACGTGAAGATATCAAAAAGACAATCACACAAGGGTGTTAAGATGCTGTAGGAAAGATTTACAATCTATAAAGTGCAAAGGACAATGATGATTCCTTTCCTGTGAAATCAACAAACCACTGCTTGCAAAGAATGGGTATGTCATATGACTAAAAAGGAAACAGCTTTCTATAGATGGCAACAAACACTGAACAAATAATGGTTTCCTGGTACACCCCTTCCCTTCTCAGAAGCTGTACCTAAACCATAAGTCAAAAAGCAGCAGTAGCTAAAAAAGAGTTTGGATAATTTAGAGAGCTAAACTACAAGATATGTCAATATTTTTTTTTTTTTTTGTTACATTTGTACCCCGCACTTTCCCACTCATGGCAGGCTCAATGCGGCTTACATGGGGCAATGGAGGGTTAAGTGACTTGCCCAGAGTCACAAGGAGCTGCCTGTGCCTGAAGTGGGAATCGAACTCAGTTCCTCAGGACCAAAGTCCACCACCCTAACCACCACTCCTCCACTGTTGCTACTATGTGGCCGCGCAGGCTTCTGCTTCTGTACGTACGTGCAGGACGTCAGACTCCCAGAAACAGAAGCCTGCGCAGCCTTCTACATGGAATGTTGCTAGTGGAATAGCAACATTCCATGTAGAATCTCCAATAGTAGCAAAATTCCATGTAGAATCTCCAATAGTAGCAACATTCCATACAGAATCTCCAATAGTATCTATTTTATTTTTGTTACATTTGTACCCCGCGCTTTCCCACTCATGGCAGGCTCAATGCGGCTTACATGGGGCAATGGAGGGTTAAGTGACTTGCCCAGTCACAAGGAGCTGCCTGTGCCTGAAGTGGGAATCGAACTCAGTTCCTCAGTTCCCCAGGACCAAAGTCCACCACCATAACCACTAGGCCACTCCACTCAATATTCAGCCACACAGTGAACATACCAACTTTAAATGTTTTACTTAGGCGTAAAAAAAAAGGGGGGGGGGGGGGTTCTGACCTCAGGTCCTGTTACTAGTTCCCTCTTCTTTCATAAGAGAGAACTAGAGCATCAGGTAAAAGGTCTTCCACTCAGGCTGACAGGTACAGTGCAATCCGCTTAAGTGCAAGGCTCTGGGACCAAATAAATGCATGCAGTTAACCAGAGCGTGCACTTAACTACTACTACTACTTCTTAACATTTCTAGAGCGCTACTAGGGTTACGCAGCGCTATACAATTTAACCGTTGTGACCCAAAGAAGCTTGACATCTGATAAACATATGTACAGTACTGTTTATTATTATACAGTATACAGTCTCAATTAACTTACATTAGGCTTTACTTGAAGTATAGTCCTCTGTACACTCGGGTCTGTGAGTTCCATAGACTATATCTGCTAGACAGTAAAAACTGTCATAGCACTGACATCCAGTGGCCTCCAGATAGGCCCGCACGGTGTTGAGACTCTCCAGCGCTCTTGCAAAAGGAACAGGAAAAGGTTGTTGAAGTTCATCAGCATGTGCCTCGCTGCTCATTTCTTCATCTCTTCCATCATCAGCCATTGTTGCCTGCATGTAGGCGCATATCTCTATATCAGTGCTGTCTTCAGCTGTTTGTAGATCGTAATCAACAGCTACGTAGCGATGGAACTCCTCTTCAGTAACACCGGCTGGGATGTCAATAACCTCTTCATATGACACGTTTGCAACAGCTGCATCCCCCTCCACATCCTTAACTTGCCTGCTTGTAGCAGTTCACAATGGTTGCCTGTGTAACATGATTCCAGGCTTCTTTCTGCATATGTAGGGAATCCAACAGTGATAGATTACGAGCCAGTTCAACAGCACGTTTATGCTTGCCAGTCTGGTCATCCATAACGCTCATCAGACAACGTAGCACAAGAGCCTGATAATGTTGTTTGAAATTGGCTATTATGCCCTGATCCATAGGTTGGATCAGAGAGGTAGTGTTTGATGGCAGGAAGACCACCCAGACGTTAGCCTGACATCATCCCTGTGTGCAGCACAATTATCACAAGCAGCAAAATCTGACACTTTTGTGCCCGCATTCTAGTGTCTAACTTCTTTAGCCACTGCTTCCAAATGTCCCCAGTCATCCATGAATTTGCATTAGCCTCATATGACAAAGGAAGTCGTTTAACTTTCTTGAAGCAATGGGGCTGTTTGCTCTTTCCAATGACGAGGGGTTCCAACTTCACTCCCATCCATATTGCAGCAAAGGAGGATCGTCAGTCAGTCCTTCAATGTTTTACCTCCAGTAGTTTTGGCATGTTTGAATGCAAGTGTTCCATCAGGAATCGCTCGCCAGTAGAGACCATTTTCATCAGCACTGAAAATGTCACGAGGTGCAAACTCGTTCAAGATGGTAGGAAGAACTGAAACAACCCAATTTTTAGCACCAAAGTCATCAGCGTCTTGTTTCTCACCATGCTGTTTCTTATGTTTTTTATGTTGTTCCTCTCCTTCCATCTTTCCAACCATCCAACAGTGGCTTTGAATTCAGTTAGTCCAAGACTTTCAGCTAGCTGGTTAGCTTTCTCCATAAGCAATGGACCACTGACAGGAAACTGTCTGCTCCTGACTCGAGAAAACCACCGAAGAAGAGCATCTTCTACCTCCTCAGCTTTTCCCGCCCGTTTTAGTTTCTGTTGTGGATTTGTATTGTTTTGCCAGTCTTCCAGAAGCTGGTCTTTCTGCTTCAAGACACGTGGGATTGACACCATATTCTTTAGCAATAGATGCTTGACTTTGTTTTCTAATTTTTAAAGAACTTCTATTCGTTCAGCCACTGTTAGTCTTACAGTTCCACCGTGACGACAAACCCAGTGTACAGTCTAACAACATTCTTTTGCTTATTCTGCCTATGGCAGCTAAAGGGGCAGTAAATGTGAAATCTTGTTGGTTGTGATGCGCCAATCGACTTGCATATTCAGTGAGCATGCTTATGTGGAGTCTTTCCTGCAGAGGAGCAGTTTTGAACCATGCATATAAGCGAATCTTGCACTTATCAGTGGTGTGCTAAACCGAAGTTTGTCCCCATAGAAATTGATGGTGCCAAAAATGGGACTGAACTACGGCATGCAGTTAAACAGAGCATGTGCTTATCCGACATGCACTTAAATGGAGTGCACTGTGTATGTATGTATGTATATATATATATATATATATATATATATATATATAATTTCCAGGGACGCAGGGCACCACTAAATCGCCACCTATATCTTGAAACATTGAAACTATGTGTAGGCCAATTGGATCTCTAACTTAAGGGGCACTTTCACTAAAGCTTAGCGAACTCTGGCAGGAATTGGCGTGCACTAAATGCTGCGTGTCTTGTTTTATATCTATCGGCCACATGGCACTTAGCACATACTAAGCTTTTAAGTTTTAACAGTTTTTATTCAGGACCAAACAATACAACAAACTGCATAAATGTACACAGCCTTGAGTGAATTCCTTCAAAAAAAGGTGGTAAATAAATCCTAACAAATAAATAAATATCTCCATACAAGTCCACACTTAATTATATAATGGCAAACAAATACACAAACGAAGCTTCATAATGTAAAAAAAGACAATACCACAAAAGGAACTTAGGATCCCAATTTTATAAAGCAACTTACCACCATTCACCCCCTTGTTCCTCATGAATACAGCTATGATGGCCTGCTGTCTTATAAGAGTCCAGACAACAGGCCACCTATAAATTTATGCCATGTATAAACTGGAACCCTAACACAGTCCAAAGGTAGCAATAAAGCAGATTATGTTACAGTCTGGAATTTATTCTGCACTGCACTTCTCACCTTGTGCGAGATTGGATTGGCTACTAAACAGAAAAAAAAGCTTGCAGTCTTCTTTGGGTACTATATGCAGCACGTGCCTCCCATAGCATTAAGGCATGTAATCTTCCAATACCAACAAAAAAAAAAAAAGGGGGGGGGGAACATGCTGAAACCAATGATTAAAGTATTATTTCTTCCCCAAATCATGAATCCCATAAGCTTCCCATTTATTCTGTAGAATGTTGACCAAAAATAATCCCCAAATACCCGTGAATTACACTCTAAAAGGATGAATACCAACCATGCTAAGCTTTAGTAAAAAGACCCCTAAGAGATCTAGTGGCTGAATATAGTCATTTAAATGTGCACACTAGACAGTTAAACGCTGCCACCTCAGAATACCCCAACCCAACTCTCTCATCCATATTTTAGATGGATAACTGGTCATGTAATTATGTCAAATTATCCACTGAAGTACTACATAACTGTTTTAGGGAAATACAAATCTACGTTTAGGAAAACTCCTTGCCAGTCCTATTTTTGTAATTTAACTAGGTAATCTTGACAATCATAAAATGCTCTCAGCTCTGCAAAAAAAAAAAAATATATATATATACATAAAACAGAAGAACACTGGCAAACTAATTAAATTTCTTTGAAGGGCTGAACAAACATGTGGATAAAGGTGAGCCAGCTGATATCGTGTATCTGGATTTTCAAAAGGCGTTTGACAACGTACCTCATGAAAGGCTCCAGAAGAAATTGGAGAGTCATGGGGTAGGAGATAGGGTCCTATTGTGGATTAAAAACTGGTTAAAACAAAAACAGAAAATAGGGTTAAATGGTCACTGGGAGTATCCCTGCCTGCTCAAAAGAAAAACCATCCCTCTGGCTGTGCTGAAGCAGACCCCAAGATACTCCATGGCCAGTTCACTACTCAACCCATGGATTCCAGGAGGGAAATGTCCTGTAAACAAGCCAATCTGACCTCGGAATCCAAGTCGGACTGAAACAGCCAGTCCAGGCAGTGAAGAAGCAGAGTAACCTGGCCCCTGGAGGTGTGCAGCCAGCACCATTACCTAAACATATGGGGCACCTTTGCCCGGCCAAAGGGCAAGACCCAAAACTGAAAATGCCGCCCCAACACACAAAGTCTCTTGGGATGATCCGCAGTGGGGAAGTGGAGTTCTGGTCTCTGGGAAGTCCAAGGAAATCAAGAACCCTTTTGCCGCACCAAGGCAATGATAGAGAAGCATTTCCATCCAGAAGCGCTGGAGTTATAAACAAGAATTAATCTCCTTGAGGTCCTGGACCGGGGGGGGGGGGGGCATGATGTACATGACAGTACCTCTGGCGGAACTGGTTCCACCGCTCCTTGTGACTCTGGGCAAGTCACTTAACCCTCCATTGCCCCCCAGGTACAAATAAGTACCTGTATACAATATGTAAGCCGCATTGAGCCTGCCATGAGTGGGAAAGCGCAGGGTACAAATGTAACAAATAAAAAAATTAAATAAATAACCACCCCAAATAGCACTGAAAGCTGGATCCCCCACTGAAAAGGCCAGGAGCTCCGAGGACTGAGCTCCCTTGGACAGGTACAGCAGTCACCTGCGTAACCACCATAACCAGGGCATCCACCCTCAGGAAGATCCAACACTTCTCATCCTCCTGAGCAAAGGCATAGAGATGAGCAAGAATGCCGGCAATCCAGAGGGGACCATACGGGAACTCCCACTCTGCCCTCATTAAGTGTATGAGGTCCTTATGGAGTGGAAAACAATTTTGGGCCCCAAGAGGCCCATTGAGGGAGGCTTAAGCATAGCCAAGGCCCCTGTAATCTTGTCTAAGAGATGAGACAGCTCCTCATGACAAAGGAGCCAGAACCCATGGGCTTGCTCCTCCTCAGCCTCCTAATAGGGAGGGTCCTCGGAACTAGAGTCCACGGGGGACAGAGTCCAAGAGAACCTCAGAGTCCTCCTCTGTTCCCTTTGAAAAACCCAGACCCTTCAAAAAGAAAAGGATGCATTTAGGGCTAGGATTAGGTCCCAATAGGGCTTGCTTAACCAACTGTGTCAAAGCTCTAAAGCCAAACAACAGGGCAAAGTCACATTAGAAAAAAGGCTTTGTCTAAAAATGTAGGAGATTAAAGTAGATTTGTGCATACTTAGTTTGATTAGTTAAATTTGTGCAAAAAGATGTAAACAAAGGATTAGTATGTTAATTCAAAATACTGAATCACAGAAGCTGATCCAACCCTCAAAATGTGCAGCAGTGCTTCCCAAACTTTTATCCAATAAGATACCATGTTAAAACTTGAAAATTCCTTCACTCCCCTCTGCCCCATTTATCCAAAGCTAGAAGGCAGAAGAAGTAATGGTGGACACAGTAGCAGCATTTGACACAGGGCCTATGTTGTCAAGCAAATCTAAGAGTTTCCTGCCTAACAGGAAGAAAGGGGAAAGCCTATGATCCTTCACAGGCAAGATCTATATTGACCACCCTCCACAGACGTACATCACAATGGAAGTGCAAAGGGGGGGGGGGGGAGCCCTGTTTTGTGATCCTATTTGGGATCACAGCCCACAATCTGGAAACCACTGATATACAAGGAATCACTACTATAAGTACAACAGAAAAAGCTTCTAGCTTTTTAAAAATAGATATATCTAAGTTTTATCACCACAGGATGGTTAAACAAACTGCAAATGTTTTACATTTCCTTAAGCTCTCATTTTAGGAAAGAGAACACTTCTTTAGAACAATTTGATTGGCTAGCATTAATCCTACTGGAATGGCCAAATTGCCTTAATCTAAGGGCTATTTACAAAAGTAAATTTCATAACAATATTTACTAATGATAACTGCTAGAGAACTGAACATATGCCCTGTCCAGAAGGTATTATAGCTTAATTTTGCATATCTAACTTGGAAGAGTACCTGCTACCTTATTTTTTCAGATCTGTTAAATAGTTTGCATGTTGTCCAAACAAAAGCATTTAAATGTTCCACTGGTCTACAACAGCTGCCTGTCCGTCAAGTATATTCCATCCTACCAACACCCCTAATAGTTATGTTCTGTTTTTAGCTGTTAAGCAACCAGTGAGTTGTGTGACCAAACCGGCTGCTGTGCACTTCTTACACTGTACATGGCAGCAAAGTCTGCATTAAAATGGCAAAAAAATCTAGCAATATACCTGGTTTTACAATTTATTAAAAACAGATTTAGACAGAAGTTTCATAAAGACTTGTTTAAAACACTGTCATACACAATGGACTCAAATCTGTAAACGGCCAGAGTCTAAAAAATAGTGTTTAGCGCTAGGATCTGCACCCAATTTTGGGCACAAGGATTTATACCAATTGAATCCTGCACATTACATCTTTATAGAATAGCCGTTATAAAGATGTATGCTTAAATTTCATTTGACAATTAGTGTCAATAATTGATTTACCACACAATTATCAACACTAATTAGCTCATTAAGCAATTAAATTACACACAATTCAGGGGCACATGCAATTTGAACACTACATATAGAATTAGGGGGAATGTGTGTTTATGTATTGGACCCTTTCTTACAAAAGGATGGAGAAAACTGCTTACTAGAATCCATAGTTTACAAGAGTATCAATATTGAGTGTGAAAATTTCTCTCACATTCATTCCTCCTGGGCGGGAGGGGAAGTGTTATTAAATCAGAGTCACTGCTGTATTTTCAAGAACTCATCTCAAATTTGGGGGGGGGTTCCATTCTAAGAAACGATCGCTGTATCTTACCGCACTAGTTTTCATTACCTCCCAGCCGAGAAGCTATCAAAGACTATTAACTGAAGCCCTAATTAGTGTTCCAGTTTTTTTTAAATCCAAAAATCTACAGAAGCACCGACACTAAATGCACTTCCCGTATTCTACGCATATAAAAGCGTTTTTTAAAATATAGTACAAAGGGCCCGATTATGTATTCACGTAAAATCTTACAAACAAAACGCAAAATATTTTAACTGTGCTATGGTAATAAAGATTCCGTGGAAAGGTACAGTATTTAACAACGAGGGGTTAATCTACTGCTGGAACGGAAAGCGTTCCCTGTGGTAGGTAGGTTTAATCTAGGTACAGGAGAAGCATTAAAGGAAAGAACAATTCTCCAACAAGTTGCAGCATGAACACCGACTAAGAGCATAACATTTTTAATTCAATTTCTAAAGCGAGATCAGCATACATTACTAGAGACTTTTTTTCAGTTATCAGGGGGGAAAAAAAGCTTAGTTTTAAAACACGTAATTCTATATGAACTCAGCCTGTCATCCAGCTCAAAAATCTGACAATTTAAATTCGTAATTTTTTTCAGAAATGTACAGTTCAATCCTTTCAAATTAACTCCTAAAGCAGTAACAGCCTGGGCTTCATACCACACGGGTTTCTTTTCTCGATTATTGTTAAAAGTTAAATTTCTATAACGTATAGCGTGGGATTACGATACCATTGATTTAGGACAGCATCTCAATTCGGAATTTGCAGGTTACCATATCAACAGACTTAAATTTAAGAGCAAATGGGTTTAATTAAGGCTTCGTGGAGGAGAAGACATAGGAGCCAACTTTTCAAAATTATTGGGGGTGCTAAACCCAATGGAAATAACCCCTCCCTGGACACATACAAGCAATTTTCTCAGTATTGGGGGCGGATATGAGCTGGTTGTCGGTTTCTAAAGAAAGGAGAAACTGTTCCGCAGAATTCGTAATAACTGGAGGCCACAGAGCACGTTTGGAGTCTGGGCCTTCAGCTCACGCTCTTTTCCGGTAAAAGACGGATACAGCGGGATCCTGCGGATTCGATTTAAAAACCTTTAAAAGTAAATGTTTTTTCTTTGCCCAGACGTTCCATGTGGACATTTTACATAGATCTTCCAAAATAAATGTTTTTAGCACAAGACAGCTGAGGTGGTTAAAGCTGAGGATTATTCTCCCGGGATCCTCCGATTTCCTTAGCAATCTTGTCCCCCACTCACCATTGCGAAGCCCGACAGCAGAGCAGACGTGCGGCTCGAGGCTTTCAGCTTGGCCCTGCTCAGGTAGAGCTTTCTCCAGGACAGCGCCTGCATCGAGTGCTCGTTCAGACTCATCAGCTTCCCGCGTCGCCCTGACAAAAACCCGACCGCGGCTACGAGACCCGCTTGCCCGGCACGCGGAGCCCCGGCGGTGCTTGTCCGCCCGGGCCGGCGACTAAGAAAACATGTCGCCCGTTGCCGAAGAAAACACACGTCCAGCGTTACCTCATAAAATTAATGTCTGGCCGCCACTATCACAACTACAACCACGCCACCACCGAAGGGACCAGCAACGTATAATGCGCCGAAGCCCGGCCGCCAAACCCTTTCCCCGCCCCATTACCCACAAGGCTCTGCGGCCAAAGGCTGTAGCCCGCCCAACCCTGCGTTCATTGGCCAGAGTCCACGTTCCTCTCCCCTCCCACTTCCTTCCGCGAAAGCAGCGTGGCAGGGCGGGTGGTTCTTCTAGTGCGCCTGCGCCGAGGTGGGTGGTGACGTATGGTGGTTTGCGGCTGGAGTGATACAGAGTTGCTGGCTGTCTGGCACTGGATCGCAGAGAAGACGGTGTTTTTCTTAGTATTGGGCAACTTATGGTGGATAAATGAGGGTGGGACTGAGAGGAAGCTGAGAGCTGGGGAAGAGCCAGGCCAGTGGTAAGGGGAGAGAGGGATCACTGGTAAACTCACGGGGGTAGTGGAGGGCTTAGGTAGACACCCAACTCATAGGTCATGGATTTTTTTTTTTTCATATACTTCCTTTCTGTTGTACAGGACAGGTGCTTTTTCTGTCTCTACATGGCTCACAATCTGGGTTTTTTTGTACCTGGGGCAGTGGAGACTTAACTTACACGCTTAGGGTCACAATGAGCTGCAGTGGAAATTGAACCCATTCCTCCAGGGCAGGCTCTTAGTTCTCTGTACTAACCATTAGGCCACTCCTTTAACTCAAAGTTGGAAAAAAAAACATTTAAACGGCTTACAATTAAGTATTAACTTAAAGAAGAGACATATCAGCGGACATTGAGAAACACACAAAAAGACCTAGGTTACAATTGTGAAATATTTTTATTTATTGCATTTGTATCCCACATTTTCCCACCTCTGCGGGCTCAGTGTATAATGAAATATTATTCAGAGCTGGCTTCAGGGGCACTGTGCCCTCTAAGCAGAGCGGGAGTGCCATTTTTGTTTTCAATCATTAAAGGCCAGGATCACTGGAGTGCTGCAGCGCTTTCTTGTCTGGACAACTCCTGCTAACACCAGTCCAGAAACTTATATTAAAAGTCAAATGTAGAAGGATTAAGATGTTCAACTCAACCTCTCCAGGGACACAATGAAGATGTTTGCTTAAGCACCATTGCACACACACAACATGCTTAAATTTGGCTGTGTGTGTTTGTACCCCTTCTCACACAGCACATGTCTTTCTACTTCTACTTTGTTAGAGCTTTTTCTTTATCACAGGATGATGGCATCTTCTGATGGATTACATACAGTGACCTTTAACTCAAGAGGTAGAAGTTTAAGGAGAAACACCAGATGGGAGTTAGGCTGAAAGTGGATTCTATTTAAAGTCCCGAGTTTCATACTTATGCTTGCCCAGAGCACAAAGCCATTACAAGGATATTAGGTGCCCTAAGTGAATCCTTAAACTTGCACCCATCCCCCACAAACCAGCATTTCACTGCTTTCCCCCCCCCCCAAAAGTCTAGCATCTTCCTGCCTCCCACCCCACCCTGTAGATCAGCAGAACCCCCCCGTCTCTTCCATTTCCCCTCCTCTCCCACCAGCAGTCCAGCATCCTGTGTTCTGTTACATGGTGGTCCAGTTTCTTCCCTTTCACCTCTTCAGTGCAGCAGCAATGGGCAGAAAAGTGGGAATGAATAGGCAAACCAGCAGCTAAATAACACGGAGGTAGGGGTGTCAGCACATGTGCACGCTGAAGGCTGGAAGTACAAATAGCAAAGGCGACACAAAAGTCCAGCAAATTAATGGTGGAGTGCAATAATTTATTCTAATATTAATAACAGGTATCATTAACGACATGGGCCGTGTTTCAGCCACACAGGGCCTGCCTCAGGAGTCTATAGATTAAAGATACAATAAATAAAGAATGGATAAATAATAAATCAACTTATAAAATTAGTAATGCAAAATTATTCAAGAACATTAAAAACATGTATATCAAACATTATGAATAAATAATAGACATCTAAAAATGCTTAATTGTAGAGTACAGACTTCCAAAAGCTAATGTTAATAACAGCAACTCGCACAAATTTACATAAGTCAATATGAGTTAAATAAAAAATGTTAACACTGAAAACATCATTGATAAAAATGAACATTAATTAACCTTAATAAACATTAAAAAGATATAAGAATTAAGTAAATTAAAGCAAAAAAGTCGTGAGAATCATCTTATATATTGAAAAGAAAAAGCAAAACCAAAAAACATACGTCAACCCAAAATTATCTAAAGTTTAGAAAACTATTAAAGTCCGTACTATTCAAAAATGTTTATCCTCCAAATTCAACATAATCAGCTTAATCTCTTTGGTTCCAAATAATCCGGAAACACTTGAATCTATTTTCTTTACTATTCTACTGTTGAATATTATACCAAATTTTACTGTTTGTACTGTTTAATATGCCATTATTACTGTATTCCTGATTTAGCTTATGTAAGCCACATTGAACCTGCATCCAGTGGGAAAATGTGGGATATAAATGCTTTTAAATAAATAAATACATACATACCAGTACCAATTGTTGCACTAGATATATGTTGAATCTCATAAATCTACCACCCAGAAATAGTACCAGCCTTTCCTGAACTTACTTAAATGTGCATTATCCAGACTGCAATGGACTTCAAAGTCTGCATGTGTTTTCACAACCTTCAATACTACTACTACTTAACATTTCTAAAGCGCTACTAGGGTTACGCAGCGCTGTACAATTTTACAGAGAAGGACAATCCCTGCTCAAAGGAGCTTACAATCTAAAGGACAAAGTGACTTAGATACAAATCAACTTATGCATCCAGCTTTTCTTACATAAGTACACAACTGTGGAACGCTCTTGCCCAAAACCGTGAGATCTATCCATAACCATCTTAACTTCAGGAAATTACTGAAAAGCAACTTGTTTACGAAGGCCTACCCCCCTGACCCAAGTTAACTTTCTACTTCGTGCGACACAGCAAAACTATGGACCGTATTGGACTTCTATCACTACCCCCTCTTTATTTCTTTGTTGCCTTACACTTATGTTTCTTACATGCTTTACTACTATATTGTGTATTTGTATTTTACTGAACTGGAGCCTGCCTCTTCGGTATTGTGTAAGCCACGTTGAGCCTGCAGCTGAGTGTGAAAATGTGGGATATAAATGTGTTAAATAAATATATGTATTCATATAAAGCCATAAAGGAATGCACCGGTAGATAACACAATGAAGTGTGCCTGAATAAGAAAATGCCAACTGGGAATAATACTGAATGGACATATAGGATAGTGTAACATAGTAAATGACGGCAGAAAAAGACCTGCATGGTCTATCCAGTCTGCCCAACAAGACAAACTCATATGTGCTACTTTTTGTGTATACCCTACTTTGATTTGTACCTGTCCTCTTCAGGGCACAAACCGTATAAGTCTGTCCAGCACTATCCCCGCCTCCCAACCACCAGCCCCGCCTCCCACCACTGGCTCTGGCACAGACCGTATAAGTCTGCCCAGCACTATCCTCGCCTCCCACCACCGGCTGGCTTTGCCACCCAATCTCGGCTAAGCTCCTTAGGATACTCTTGGTAAAAAAATCTGACAGCATTTAAACGTTAAGAAACAGCATAGAAGCAGTATAATATCATAGAGGGCTCCAAAGCAAATATCAAAATTTAAAGCAACCAAAATTGTTAATAAACAGATTACTCAAGTAGTAAATAATCATTTAATATAGCATGACTTGTGTTAAAGAGCATATTGTTAGATAAAAACAGACATTAAAAATATCCTGATGTAATAAAGGTCCTAGAGAAAGAAATAAAGAAAGAGAGATATGAGATACAGAGAAAGTACATAAGTAATGCCACACTGGGAAAAGAACAAGGGTCCATGGAGCCCAGCATCCTGTCCACGACAGCGGCCAATCCAGGCCAAGGGCACCTGGCGAGCTTCCCAAATGTGCAAACATTCTATACATGTTATTCCCGGAATTGTGGATTTTTCCTAAGTCCATTTAGTAGCGGTTTATGGACTTGTCCTTTAGGAAACCGTCTAACCCCTTTTTAAACTCTGCTAAGCTAACCGCCTTCACCACGTTCTCCGGCAGCGAATTCCAGAGTGTAATTACGCGTTGGGTGAAGAAAATGTTTCTCCGATTTGTTTTAAATTTACTACACTGTAGTTTCATCGCATGCCCCCTAGTCCTAGTATTTTTGGAAAGCGTGAACAGACGCTTCACATCCACCTGTTCCACTCCACTCTTTATTTTATATACCTCTATCATGTCTCCCCTCAGCCGTCTCTTCTCCAAGCTGAAAAGCCCTAGCCTCCTTAGTCTTTCTTCATAGGGAAGTCGTCCCATCCCCGCTGAGAAACAGAGAGAGATGAGATAGCAGTAGAAATATTCAAATAACAATACAAAGTATGTCATAGTATACTACTTATGTCAACACAATACGTAATAGAACATTTTAATTGATAGTGAAGGGTAAAGTTAGAAAGTAAGCTAACTAATTTAAAGAAAGTTGCACATGAGGTCAGAGAAATGGTTAAATATTATCTTAGATAGGGTAGAAGTGGTACCAGTGCATTCCTTTATGACTTTATATTAATATATATATATATATATATATATATATATATATATATATATATATATATATATATATATATATATATATATATCTACTATAATAAAACTCACCCTCAACGTTCTGAAGACAACATTCTGAAGTCACTCAGTCACTCCCTGAAGGGTTAATGGATTCATGGTGGTGAAGCCACAACACTGACCATGTCTCTCTGCCCTGCCCTCGCATGACGGACCAATCAGAAAAAACACCCTCAACATTCTGAAACACAAAGGACCATCACAACACCGTCCCCAGGCAACACTAGGCAACGTAACACGGACCAATCAGAGGAAACTACGTGACAATAAGGGAGGAGCATTCCCCAGCAGAATGGCTCATTATCTGTGCAGCATGGAGAGCACAGAACCACCGCTGGAACGAGAGAAGAATATTCCTGCTGTGGGTATGTGCAAAAATAGACCGGGGGGGGGGGGGGGGAGAAATTTTTAAATGCCTAATGCCAGTACTGAAGATGCTAGAGGGCCTATAGCAAAGACTATATTTGGGATCGCTTGACATGGAGTCGGAGGAGCCGGAAAACAACATGCCCGTCACCATCTGGGACGTGGGCGAACAGGACAAACTGCGGCCCAGCTGGAAGGATTACCCGCGACCCAGCCAGCAGCAAACAGCGACCAAGGAAGGGGGAGGAGTACTCCTTCCCTGCCTAGGAATCGCTGGAGACTGGCTGCCAAACTAACGAAACAACCGCACACTGACGCACCACCTCCATCATTCGAAAGGCATCCACTGTTTCTTCAACAGAAATGCAAACTAATAATACAAAACAAACAAAGAATACATGGTTTCTCAGGCGGCTGCAGGTAACTCCCTACCCCCTTCCTCTTCCCCTTTTGCCGAAGCGGCCAAGGACGTGCCCAACCATCCCCAGCCTCAGGCATGCTGTCTCCCACCTTGGGGATTCTCCGAGCACCTGGAAAAAGACGGCGCTGATTCCTGCTGCGCATAAATGTTCCAGCATTCCCCTGCAGCCGGCCTGAAATGGACCAAACAAACCGGATCACCCCCCGACGGCCTGAGACCGTGCTCTTCTCCCTTCCGCCAACTTAAAACAACCATCCCCGTCCTCAGGCAAGCCGTCACCCACCTCCAGGATGCCCAGAACCCCAGCCCAATGGAAAAAGATGGCGCTGCTTCCAACAGCACATTTCTCTTCCAGCATTCCCCTATAGCAGCCCTGAAACGGCCAAAAAAAATACCAACAGACAAAGAACGTGCTCCTCTACCTTCCGCCCATCTAAAACAACACTGCTGCCTCAGCACAACACACAAAAAAAAACCTGGAAAAAAAAACCTACCACTCAGCAAAGGCTGACCCCCCTACAACCACATTTACATTTCACCAACAGAAAGACCCCCCTCCACAAACCTCCATGACAGACAAAACCACACACACACAATACAACAGAAACACACCCTCAAAGCCACACACCAATCCAACCCACTTTGCCAGCACAGCACATCCCACAACCCCCGAGCAAAAAAACAAAACAAAAAAAGACACACATCAACAACCTGCACACACACCGCACCCTCACACACACACAAAATAACTCTGTGACACATACACACACACACAAAAAAAGCCACATGCTAGCGCCCGTTTCATTGGTTTCGGAAACGGGCCTTTTTTACTAGTATATATATATATATGTTTTTTGGGTTTGCTTTTTTTGTTCTTTTCAATACATAAGATGGTTCTCACAACTTTGTTTGCTTTAATTTACTTAATTCTTATATCTTTTTTATGTTTATTAACGTTAATGTTCATTTTTATCAATGATATTTTCAACGTTAACATTTTTTGTTTAGCTTATATTGACTGTTATGTAAATTTGTGTGAGTTGCTGTTATTAACATTAGCTTTTGGAAGTCTGTACTCAATACAATTATGCATTTTTAGATGTCTCACTATTATTCATAATGTTTGATGTATATGTTTTGATCTTGAATAATGATTTATTAGTTATTCATTATTTATTTATTGTATCTTTAATTTGTAGTCTCCTGATGCAAGCCCTCTGTGGCCGAAACACAGCCCGTGTGGAGTTGACAATACCTGTTATTAGTATCAGAATAAATTATCGCACTGCACCATTCGTTTGCTGGACTTTGGTGTCCCCGATGTTGTTTGTACTTCTGCTTTTCTGTGCAAAGCCTTGTTCTTCCCTTCTTTTGTTTGTTCACGCTGAAGTCTGCCATGTCTCTTGGCTCTGGTGTTAGAAAGCAGAAGCGCTACGGGTGCTTTACAAATAACCAACTTCCGAATATATTTCCTCCCAGGCTGGAAGTCAGTTTCTCGCCCTCTGCTCCTGTGTTGTTTCTCCATGTCCCTGGCCACACAATAACAGGAAATCTGCATCAGACTAGGGGGGATGCTGCAGGTTTTTAGCACACACATGTGCTGAGGCCCCAAGCTTCTTGTTTAGCTGCCAGCTGGCCACTAATTGGGAAGGGGGCAGGGCCGCTGTCTCTCTCCTGCTCCTGTGTGTCAGGACCTGGGTGACTGCCTTAACACATGACAACCCTGGTCCCCAGCACACAGGAACAGCCAGAGTGACAGACCAAGGAAGGAGAAGACACAGGAAGGTAAGGGGGGGGGGGGCTGCCTGAGCAGGGGGCAGCGGTCCTGTCCCGGGCTCTGTTCTGTCTCTCTGTGGCCCTGGGAGGGGAAATATAATTCTTGCCAGGCAGCTCCCTCCCCTCTCAAAAAAAAAATCTTGCTGCTCTAGGAAACCTCCTGCTTCACCTAATGGGTCTGGGCAGTCAAAACAAAAATCTTGAGAAAGCATAACAATTGGGGGGACCTGAAGGATCTGGATTTTACCTGTTTCTCTTAAGTAACTCGATTTTCCCTTCTCTTTTCTGTTACTCTGTGGTTAAATGCTTTCCCTTTTTCCTCCATAATATTGTTAAAGATGCATACCAAATGCAAAAATCAGTTCCTGTCTTCTTTGTTTTCTGTTGTAATTGCCTGCTTTTGGCCCTTTTTCTGTTCATAATCTGCAGTCCAGAAGGCTGCTGATAGAATTTTCTTTCAGTCCTAATGCTTTGACTCTTCTTGATCCCATGTTGAGACGCATTTCTTTCCCAAATTCAAGTTCCTCACTTTTTGCTTCAAGGCCTTGAACGCCACTGCCACCCCCTCTGTCTTGGCCCTTACTTTCTTGTATATTTCCTTCTGGCTTTTGTGATTTGTGCAGCTCAGGTTCTTATCAATTCACTATTACCTTGGTGTCTTCTCCTTTGCTGTGCCTTATGTCTGGCTCTCACTCCCTCTGGTTTTCAAGTCTCCTTTCTTAACCTGCACCTTCAAATATGTCTCAAAAACCCTATTTGTTTGCAAAATATGTTGTTAATTCTCAGCAGATTTACCCACTATCAGTTAAAAAAAAAAGTCTGTGAAAATAACTTATTTTTAATAAAAACATTATAAGTAATGGGGCATGTGTTGCTGGTGTCATATTCTTTTAGTTTTAAACATTTTTTATTGATGCTGCAACACAATGAACATTTTCATACAATCTCTGCACAGATCAAACATCAGATCCCAATGTGATTGTGCAATAATTGCTAACTAACAGGCATCAATTTTTATAACTTTTAATATTGCTGTCTACCCCTCCCAATTCCTCCCTTCCCCCCTCTCCCATTCTCCTCTGGTAGCCAATTGCTTATTCTGTCAATGTTGTACCCTGATATTACAACTTCACTAAAGTGTACCTTTAACTTCAACAATGCTTGTCTTTAACTTCAACAATGCTTGTCAATTAAAAGCTCCACCATTCAGGCCTTCGCTATCTGGTCGTGTGCATTCTTTTCCCCCCTCCCCTCCTTGTCCTGTTCCATATCTCATAATTTATCAATTCTAATCTCCTCCTCTACCCCAAGGTAGCCCATTAAGTACTTGACTGCGTGCTCGTGGGGATATCGTATTTATATATTTCTGCCAAATACTCAGAAACCGAGGGTGTCATATTCTTAAACTCTGCAAGGTGGCACTTGCTCAGAAGATTATGAGGCCAGGTTTAGAAAAGATGTGGAGAAGGGGAAATAAGATGGTCTAGGTTGAAACATGGACAATTGTTTCAAACACATTTCAGCTGCGCTTGGTGCATAAAGGTACTATTATTCTCCACTTGAATGTGGGGGCAGCTTTTTTTTTTTTTTTAAATCACTGCTCCTGACAGCAGTCATACCCTCACCTCATGACGCCCACCCAAAGACATTAATAACCCCCCCTTCTGATCCTCCCAGACATCAATATCCTTTCAGATCCCCCCCCCCCCCAATTCTTATTGAAAGGTCCTGGTGTATATTGGGGATCAGGAGAGTTCTACAATTGCTCCTGCTGTAGTGAAGTTCTGGATTCAAAACTATGCCCACAACCCCTAGTGTTAATATCGTAGTACTACCACTAGGGATCAAGCTGCCATATAAGAGCAAAAGGAGTAGGTATGTATTGGGGGAGATTGCAAAGGGGTTACTGATGTTTTCAGATGGACGTCAGGAGAGGGGCATTTGCCCTTGGCCTTTGCACCTGACCTTCAAAAAGCCACTTAAGTGTGCTTTCTGGGCAGATGTAAATGCTGACACGTACATTTTTTACATCCTACAGGAATACACATCGGTATTTTAGCCCTGACCAATCTACTCCCTTTCTACACTTCAACCATACCTCCTTGCTATATAAATATGGTGTGGCTCACCACATGTAACTTCCTATTTGCATATGCAAGCAATTCCACTCAGCCATCTCTCTCCTCTTCAATCTGTTCAAAATTCTGCTGCACGATTAATATTTCGCCAAAGTCGCTATGCCCATATCAGCCCTCTTCTGAAGTCACTTCACTGGCTCCCTATCCGTTTCCGTATACAGATCAAGCTCCTCTTATTAACCTATAAGTGCATTCACTCTGCTGCCCCTCACTACCTCTCCACCCTTATCTCTCCCTACACTCCTTCCCAAGAACTCCGTTCACTAGGCAAATCTCTTCTAATTGCATCCTTCTCCTCCATCGCTAACTCAGACTCTGTTCCTTTTATCTCGCCGCACCTTATGCCTGGAATAGACTATCTGAGCCATTACGTCAAGCTCCATCCCTGGCCGCCTTCAAATCCGGGCTAAAGGCCTACCTGTTTGATGTTGCTTTTAATTCCTAACTTATCACCTACTCGTAACCTTATCTTGTCTTCTTCTCTTCAATAGTCCCTTTTCCCTATGTGTCCTATCTGTCTGTCCTACCCTTATCCCTTATTTGTCCTGATTTAGATTGTAAGCTCTTTTGAGCAGGGACTGTCTTTTCTTCATATTCAATTGTGAAGTGCTGCGTACGACTGGTAGCGCTATAGAAATGATTTGTAGTAGTAGTTTAAAAGACACCATACATGGGGATGCTTCTGAAATAAGGACCCAAGTCTCAGAGTTTCTGTATATATGATTCTAGGGCATAAGAGCCCATCTGTGCACAAAAACAGCAAGAATAAACATGTCTATACAAAAACATAAAGCTAGCAGTAAAAAAAATTATTTTCATGATTTGGCAGCTCTAATTCCCATGCCATACCTTCTCATGCTGTTCTGCTGCACCATTTGAAAAACATGCACTGCTCCATTTTTTTGCCTATATATCTCGTGTACCAGGATTTGTCTTCCTATAGGGGTCCTAAAATCATTTGTACCTGTTTTTTTAGTCTTAATTTGTGCTTGTTTATATTGAACTCATGTTTTTATACTACCCTACATATGTTCTCAGTGGTGATAATTTTATAAATAACAACTGAAGAGCACTTTTCCGAAACTCACTCAGTCCATCAGCAGCATTTTTTAGAAGAATAGGTAGCAGCCTTTGGACTGAGTGAGTTTTGCATAGAGTATTCAAAGCCAAGTCATTAAAATACCATGGACTGAGTGAATTTTGGCACAGGACTAAGCTAGAGTAAATGAATCTTGCCTTGATAAAACTAATCGCATAATTTAAAACCTGACAACAAATGAACTGAATTTTGGAAAAGTGCTCTTCAAGTACGGGCTTGATTTATCACCTGTTACAAGACGCTAGTATCCAGGAGAATAATAGCGTCTATGGTCTCCAACTCAAAAGGCGTTCACGCTTGAAAGCTATTCTGAAGTATGGTTCCTGAGTACCACAGTGAACTTTTGCCTAAGCTGTTAATCAAAAATAGTGTATGAGTGACATCACAGGTGTATTTATTCCATTTATAAACTGTGTACGTTAAGACAACCTGACGACAGTTACTCAAATAAAAACAATCTACTTTGTAATACGTTATTAAGGGCCCTTTTTACCATGCTGCGGTAAAAAAGTGCCTGCAGTGGCACCGGCGTGTGGGTTTGCTGCGTTCTGAGGCCCCTTTTTAGCAGAGCGGGTAAAAGGCTTTTAAAAAAACCCCCAAAGGAAATGGCCATGCAGTAAGTTAACCACTTGCCATGCGGCCATTTCCTGGGAGAGCCCTTACCACCACCTAAAAAAAATTCTGACATGCCAGAAATGGCGTGTGGTGGGGGCAAGCACTACCGCTAGGCTCCTATGGTAGCCCGATGGTACTGCGGGATCACCATGCAGCAAGGCCGCAGTGGACTGGCCATGCTTTAGTAAAAGAGTAAAAGGGCCCCTAAATATCTAGATTTTTTTTTTTTTTTTTAGAAAAATGCGTATCACTTGAGATTCAGATCGAAGAAGGCTTTAATAACCATAAATTGAAATTACTCCTGTAGAAATAGTGACTGTACTTCATTTTTGTTCCTCTATCATATGATGTCTCCTGCATATCTGAAGCAAACAACTTGAGTAAATACTGAAATGCTGCAATTTCAGTGGGTTCCTGCTGAGGATAATTATATGTGTTGATATTACTAGTCAACAAATAAACAAACCATTCCACTACAGTTGGGTAGAACAGCAGTCTCAACTCAATTCTTGGGGCACATCCAGACAGTCAAGTTTTCACGATTCCCACAATGAATATGCATGAGATAAATTTGCCTGCACTGCCTCCAATGTATATTTTACTAGCCGTTCAGCCCGTAAAAATGGGCTAGTATAGGGGGGGGGTTGAAAGGCCCCCCACCCCGCCGCTGCCGCTCTCCCTCCGAGTTCGTGTCCCCCCCCCCCCCGGAGCCATCGCCACCCACCTTCCACCTGGTCGGGCCCTCTCTCCACTATTGAAACAGCGAGGGCACGCAGCACACAGCTCTACTGCCGAGCTGCCGTGGCTTTCCTTCTCTGCCTGTGTCCCGCCCTCGTGTGACGTAACGTCGTCGAGGGCGGGACACAGGCAGAGAAGAAGAAGGAAGGCCGAAGGCAGCTCAGCAGAGCTGTGTGCTGCGTACCCTCGCTGTTTCAATAGTGGAGCGAGGGCCCGACCGGGTGGAAGGTGGGTGGCGGCGGCGACTCCGGGTGGGGGGAGCATTAGCGACGGCGGTGTCCTCGCAAATGCACAGTAGAGACCCTCTCTGTTCCACCCTAGTCATCACATATTGATGCGGGGGCGGGGCAGAGAGGGTCTGTACTGCGCATTTGCGAGTGAGTACGACACTCGCCATTTATATATATTGATTTTTGTTACATTTTGTGAGGAAGCAGGCAACTACAAGGACCAGAATGCACTGCAGCAGCAAGAGAGCCAGAGTCAGGGGGAGGACTCTAGGCAGGAGAGGGTAAAGCCAGAAGGTAATTGGAAAATTGAACCAGCTGCGAGAGGGTTTGAGGCAGCTTCATTAGGAGAGGGGTGGAAAGCTGTAGGGAGGAGCTGGAGTAGATGGAAACACTGGAGCAGCTCTCTCTGGAAATGCAGACAACTGGAAAAGGAAAGTAAAGACTTCTGTTTGACTGCTTGAGTTTAAGAACCTGTCTTAAGTTGAGAAGGGTTTATCTAGCAGGCTCTAAGGAAAGGGCCCTTTTGTTGTGTTTGAGTTAAACATAATGTTTATGTTAAAGAAGCAACAAGCCATAAGGGGTGTGTTAAATGGCCATTAATAAAACCCTTAACTCTAAGGGCCAGATGCACTAAACCTAACGAGCCCACAACTTGCGTTTTAAACTGGTTCCAGCCAGTTTGAAACACAAGTAGTTTACCGGGGGCATACACTAAGGGCATTTTCCCTGTCACGGTAGCAGGCAACGAAAACGGAATGCAAATTATTCAAAAGCTGTTATAATGAGCTGCACTACCGTTGCAGCCCATTATAATGAGATGCACTACCATTTTTCCGATTCCCTTATCGTAGGAACCCTAACGGGAGGTCTGCACCTCTCGTTGGGGCTCCTGTGAGGGAATCGGAAAGGAAAAGGGCCCCCCAAAAAAGGTAAAAAAGAAAAAAAAAGCAGGGAGCGCATGTGAGGGGCGTCCTTTATGGATGTACTCTTCCTGCGCTTGTGAGAGACGTCTTTTTTTTTCACCGTTTTTCGCTCTGCTGGCGCTCGTTTTTTTTCCCCCTTCTATTTTGTCTTCGCCGCGCCGCTTACCCCCTCCACAGCAAAATTTTTCTATTTTCCTGGTTGCCGGAGAATCAGGACATCCCTTTCGATTATGCACCTCTTCCTGGTCTCTTCAGCCAATCAGAGCGCGTTTCGCTGACAATAGCCAGCTAAACCCGCTTTGATTGGCTGAAGAGACCAGGAAGAGGTGCATAATCGAAAGGGACATCCTGATTCTCCGACTGGCAACTGAGGAAAATAGTGAATGCAAGTGAGCTACGATGAGTAGCTCATTTGCATTCTCTATCGTTGATGCATTCCCGTTCCCTACCGATTCGCTATGGAATCGGTAGGGAACGGGAATTACCGACGACTTTAGTGCATCTGGCTCTAAGAAGCCTGGTGTTGGTAAGCGTTTATGTTGAAGAGAAAAGAGGAGGCAGCAAGCTCCCCAGTGTGCGAGGCCGAGTCCTGGTGTGTGGCCGAGCAGGGAAGAGCCCAGCAGTGACTGTGAGAGAAGCTAAACAGGGTCAGCCCTGGCCGGGTACTGGAAGGGTAACTAGCTTCACAAAGTGGTGGTAGTGGTGGGATCCATCGAAGTCCCGCCAGCAGATGCGAGTACCCCACCGGAGTCCAGTAAGCAGGCAGGGAATTGGGGGAGGATTGTGAGAAGTGTGGGAGAGTCATGGGCTCTGGACAGGATATCTACTCTGAGGAGCGGCACTTGGGTCCTGTGTGTTGTGTTTTGCAGGTGGAGGCAAACAAACCGAGGCATGGATCCGAAGCAGCTGCTGGCGTTTATAGCACACCAGTTCCAGAAACAACAAGAGATGGCGGTCGCGTGCTCGAGGACCTTGGCATACTGTCAGGCTTCTTCCCCGGGAGCACTGGGTTCGTGAGCCCATGGGCCACTACCGTGGAGCGGCAGTGGCAGGCAAGATCACCTCCAAGGTAGAGATGAGACAAAACTGGACCGGAACCCCGGACTGGAGTTCTACACCGGAATACATGGAACTGGAACGCACCGGACGGGTGCGCACTGGAGTGGAGCCCGCTGGACTGGAACACACTGGAGGGCCCCACAGGACTGGAACATACAGGAGTGAAACCCGCTGGACTGGAACACACTGGACCTAGGCTTCACCTACGCTTGACCACCTTTCCCTGAGGGTTGAGCCCTCAGGTTCTGGCAGCCGGTAGGACTTACAGGAAAACCCGGAACTGGAACTTGCAAGCAGGAACAGCAGGAATGAAGATCCAGGAGTGCCCCCTGGCACCTAGGCGCAGGCAAGGCCGACAGGCAGGGACTGTCCGGGTTCTGGCAGTCGGCAGGTTTAAACACAATGACTAGTAAACTGTACCTAGGCTAATAGAAACACTATACCCAGGCAAACCAGTCATACACAAGAAACATACACAGAGCACACTCAGGAGACTTGAAAGCTATACACCAGCTAACAACAAAGCTGTGCCCAAGCTAACAAGTCATGCACTGGAAACAAACACAGAGCACTAGCAAAGCTATACACAGGCTAACAAGCCACACGGTGCCTAAGCTGGCTAGTCTAACCCTAGGAACAAACACAGAGAACTAGCAAAGCTAGGGTTACCATTTTGTGTCCTCTGAAAAAGAGGACACATGTCACGCCCCCTACCCCGCCCCCGCCCCGCCTCATGCCCCGCCCCTGCCACGCCCCCTTCAGGTCCAGGTTCCGCCCCTATTCCCCCCCCCGTCACATAGTCCCCTCCCCCCCATCACATACCCCCCCCTCACTTACTGTCTAGCCCTGGTGGTCTAGTAGCGTCTTCTCTTCGGGGCAGGAAAGAGCCCCCTCTTTCCTGCCCGGAGCGCTGCCTGCCCTTGCCTGCTGCATCCTCCTCGGTATGGCTGGGGATTCAAAATGGCCACCGAGAGTTGAAGCGGCCTCGCGAGAGTTCAACTCTCGGCGGCCATTTTGAATCCCCAGCCAGACCGAGAAGGATGATAGACAGGGGAGGCAGCGCTCCGGGCAGGAAAGAGGGGGCTCTTTCCTGCCCCGAAGACGTCACTAGACCACCAGGGAACATGGTAAGGAAGGGGAGGGGACGGGAGACCACGCGCCGATCGCCCGCCCACACGCCCACCGCACGCACGCGCCTGCCCGCACCCGCGCCCACGTTTGTCCAGAAATCCGGACAAACGTGGGCGGGGGCAAAATCCGCCGGACGCCCCGGACATGCCCTCAAAAAGAGGACATGTCCGGGGAAATCCGGACGTATGGTAACCCTAAGCAAAGCTATACACAGGCTAACAAGCCACACGGTGCCTAAGCTGGCTAGTCTAAACAAACACAGAGCACTAGCAAAGCTATACACAGGCTAACAAGCCACACGGTGCCTAAGCTATCTAGTCAAACATAGAAACTCACACAGAGCAAACACTGAAACAGTGTACAGAGCACTCTATACACCAGGGCCCTAGATGAAATGCAAAGGCCAGGGCTGTAGTCTCTAAGTGATTAATAAAGCCCTTCCACACCAGAGGCACAGCTGCAGCAATCACCTTGCATCCAAACAGAGGCTTGACACACAGAGAAGTCAGCCCAGCGGGAGCCATCTTGGATACTGGCATAGAGGAGTCGGCGGCAGCCATCTTGGAAAAGGCATAGCCCACACAGGTGAGGTTCAGTAGGGCAATCAGCACACAGAGCCAGAGAGAAACTAAGACAGAGACAGACACAGAGACAAGCAGAAGCCAGCACAGCCACTGACTCCCAGAAACAGGGTAAGTCTGAGGGTGGTCACGGCCACAGACGTAACAATGGCTCAGAAGTTTCTGGAGGAGTCCCTGGCGGCGTTTGTGCCCAGCAGCAACCTCTGCTAGACCTGTTACAGGACAGGATGCAGGCCGGAGGAGCACGAGGGTATGGAGAGCCTCGCCAGGTGAATTGGCTGCCCTGGGGAAAATTGGCTCCAGGGGATGACATTGAGGACTATCTGGGAACCTTTGAGCGGGTGGCTGTGGCAGCAGAGTGGCCTCAGGAGCAGTGGGCCATTCGATTGGCTCCAGCATTGGCTGGAGAGGCCTTGGCAGCGTTTCGGAGTTTGACTCCCACTGAGGTAACAGACTATGACCACCTTAAAAGAGCCATTTTGGACAGATATGGCATCGGTGAGCAAGCCTACCGGCGCCGCTTCTGGAGTTGGAGGTGGGTGGAGGGCCAGACCCCGAGAGCTCTGGCGCTGAAATTAATGGACCTTGCCACAAAGTGGTTAGACCCTGATAAGAGGTCAGTAAGGCAGATCTTACAGGAGCTGGTATTAGAGCAATTTCTAGAGGCTCTGCTTGCAACAGTAAGAACTGACTTGGTTAAGAGAGGTTGTGAAGTAGCTATCAAATGTATGGAATGTTACCTTGAATCACAATGTTTAAAAGGACAAGGGGGGTTTGCCTCCCAGTCCAAAAGCATGTCTGAGAGAGCTTCCCAGGAAAAGGGGACCAAGGGAATAGAGGCCAGGCAGGGTGTGAAGGAGGAAAGAATGTGTTATAGATGTGGAAGGAAGGGACACTTGCAGAAAGACTGTTTTGTAAGGTTGGGATTCACCTCCTACTCCCCGGGGCCGGGGGGTGAAGCCCTTGCAGCGAACAGTGGAGATAGGGGATGTCAGGCTTAATGCTTTATTAGATTCAGGAGCAGACCAGACCATGCTGTCTCGGTCCCTGTGGGAGAGAATAAAGAAGAGAGGAAAATGGAGAGGTCATAATGGGGGCCGGAAGGTTAGTATTCAGTGCATTCACGGGGCTTCCACCACACATCCCCTACAGAAGGTGCAGATAAGAGGGTCCTTAAGTGCACACTGGGTGTGGGTGGCCGTATTACCAAGACTGCCACAAGAGCTAATTCTGGGCAGGGACTGGCCCGCATTTCCCCACTGTGTAAGAGTGAGAGCGGGGCGGGTAGAGGTTCAGGAAGAGAGGCTGCCAAGAGGGAAAGACACCCGAGAGAACCTCAGGCGAAGAAGGGGGTTCAATCAGCAGATAGTAGGGCTGGGATTGCTAGTTTGTTGAAGGAAGGAATAAGAACTAAACGGACTAGCAATTATTTGGCCAGGGGGGTTATGTGAGGAAGCAGGCAACTACAAGGACCAGAATGCACTGCAGCAGCAAGAGAGCCAGAGTCAGGGGGAGGACTCTAGGCAGGAGAGGGTAAAGCCAGAAGTTAATTGGAAAATTGAACCAGCTGCGAGAGGGTTTGAGGCAGTTTCATTAGGAGAGGGGTGGAAAGCTGTAGGGAGGAGCTGCAGTAGATGGAAACACTGGAGCAGCTCTCTTTGGAAATGCTGACAACTGGAAAAGGAAAGTAAAGACTTCTGTTTGACTGTTTGAGTTTAAGAACCTGTCTTAAGTTGAGAAGGGTTTATCTAGCAGGCTCTGAGGAAAGGGCCCTGTTGTTGTGTTTGAGTTAAAGAGAATGTTTATGTTAAAGAAGCAACAAGCCATAAGGGGTGTGTTAAATGGCCATTAATAAAACCCTTAACTCTAAGAAGCTTGGTGTTGGTGAGCGTTTATGTTGAAGAGAAAAGAGGAGGCAGCAAGCTCCCCAGTGTGTGAGGCCGAGCAGGGAAGAGCCCAGCAGTGACTGTGAGAGAAGCTAAGCAGCGTCAGCCTTGGCTGGGTCCTGGAAGGGTGACCAGCTTCACAATTTGTACCCTGTGCTTCCTCACTCTTAGCAGGTTCAATGCAGCTTACATGTTATATGCAGGTACTTATTTGTACCTGGAGCAATGGAGGGTTAAGTGACTTGCCCAGAGTCACAAGGAGCTGCCTGTGCCTGCAGTGGGAATTGAACCCAGTTCCCCAGGACCAAAGTCGACCACCCTAACCACTAGGCCACTCCTCCACTGTTGCTACTATTTGAAATTCTACATGGATCACCAATGTGGCCACGCAGGCTTCTGCTTCTGTGAGTCTGACCAGGACGTCAGACTCACAGAAACAGAAGCCTGCGCAGCCTTCTACATGGAATGTTGCTAGTGGAATAGCAACATTCCATGTAGAATCTCCAATAGTAGCAACATTCCATGTAGAATCTCCAATAGTATCTATTTTATTTTTGTTACATTTGTACCCTGTGCTTTCCCACTCATGGCAGGCTCAATGCGGCTTACATGGGGCAATGGAGGGTTAAGTGACTTGCCCAGAGTCACAAGGAGCTGCCTGTGCCTGCAGTGGGAATTGAACCCAGTTCCCCAGGACCAAAGTCCACCACTCTAACCACTAGGCCACTCTACACATTCGTAGTAGGTATCCTAAAAACTGGATGTGCTCCAAAGACTGGTTTGAGAACCACTGGGGTAGCAAAAGCTATGGGGTCAATATTCAGCCGGCGGCATTGAGCATTTTATTTATTTTTTTAGCAGCTGGCAGCGTTATTGCCAGATATTCAATGTCAGACCATGCGCAGGCACCGGCATTGAATATCTGTGTTTATGCAACTGGCTATATCTTATGCGGTTATGTGCGATACCACATAAAGATAGGACTGATTTTTACGTGGTCCGATTTAACCACTAACCTTGGGTGGTTAAGTGCTGAATACCAGGCACTTAACAACTTCCAGACCACCCACAAAATAGCCAGCTTTGAGTTTTGTGGTCTGTGGTGACGTATCAGCAGGTATCCCTGAACAAGTGCTTTAACCCCTACGTAATGTCTCACTCTGCAAATATGGTGGTTGGGAGGCGGGGCTAGTGTGGGCAGACTTATACGGTCTGTGCTAGAGCCGGTGGTGGGTGGCAGGGATAGTGCCGGGCAGACTTATACGGTCTGTGCCAGAGCTGGTGGTTGGGAGGCGGGGCTAGTGTGGGCAGACTTATACGGTCTGTGCTAGAGCCGGTGGTGGGTGGCAGGGATAGTGCCGGGCAGACTTATACGGTCTGTGCCAGAGCTGGTGGTTGGGAGGCGGGGCTAGTGTGGGCAGACTTATACGGTCTGTGCCAGAGCCGGTGGTGGGTGGCAGGGATAGTGCCGGGCAGACTTATACGGTCTGTGCCAGAGCTGGTGGTTGGGAGGCGGGGCTAGTGTGGGCAGACTTATACGGTCTGTGCCAGAGCCGGTGGTGGGTGGCAGGGATAGTGCCGGGCAGACTTATACGGTCTGTGCCAGAGCTGGTGGTTGGGAGGCGGGGCTGGTGGTTGGGAGGCGGGGATAGGGCTGGCCAGACTTATACAGTCTGTGCCAGAGCTGGTGGTGGGAGGCGGGGTTGGTGGTTGGGAGGCGGGGATAGGGCTGGCCAGACTTATACAGTCTGTGCCAGAGCTGGTGGTGGGAGGCGGGGTTGGTGGTTGGGAGGCGGGGATAGGGCTGGCCAGACTTATACGGTCTGTGCACTGAAGAGGTCAGTACAAATAAAAAAAAGTAGCACATATGAATTTATCTTCTTGGGCAGACTGGATGGACCGTGCAGGTCTTTTTCTGCCGTCATCTACTATGTTACTATGTTATATCTTCACATTTGAACGTAGAATCTCAAAAGTCTCAAACATTATTTTCCTAATGGCATAGGTAAAGAATTCAAAGAATGTATCGATGAACTGTTTGCTCCCTTTCTGTTGGGCTTACTGCTGCTGTTGCAGAAGCATATACTAGTTTGCAATTTGAACCGCGATGCTTTGATACCACATTGTACAGACTGCATGCTCCGAGTAGGGCTGTTCCCGCTAACATAAGCAGATTTAGGAGCCGCTGCGCTATGCTATGAACTACATCATGGGTTAGTAGTGGATTTCGTGGTACGTAGCTATGGAATATTTTTTTTTCCAGGCCAGACCTTGTAGTCAGGATTCTAAACGGGAACATAAAACTACCCATCAAGTAAGACATTCAGAAGTAACCTCACAGTGATTTATTAATATGGAATTTACATATATAATATGTAAGCCGCATTGAACCTGCTATGAGTGGGAAAGTGCGGGGTACAAATGTAACAAAAATAAAATAAATCTTCACAGGTGGTGGACTATTTATGGAGCCAATTTTTGTGAAGTGACTTTGCATTTCAGAATATCAGCCTCTTAGAATGGAAGTGGGCAACCTGCAGCCTGAATATGGCCCACCACTGAATTTTATGCAGTCTGGGACGTATACACAGAAAATGTCATTAACCCGAGTTTTCACAAATATTTTCAGAATAGCCACTCCAGCAATTTGTTTCCATAGTTATTAAATGTTTACTTACTTATCTATCTATCTATCTATCTATCTATCTATCTATCTATCTATCTATCTATCTATCTATCTATCTATCTATCTATCACAGAAGGTCTATGGAGCTTTCTGAATTTCCAGTTCCATTACATAATATTGTGGTCCACCGGGGAAAATACTGACACTCGTGTGGCATAGAGTACCTGTGTCTTTTAGGGAGTCTTTAACTAAGCTGCGCTAGCATTTTTAGGTCGCGCTAAATGCTGAGATGCCCAAGGAATATAATGGGCGTCTCAGTGTTTAGCGCTAGCTGATTTTTAGCATGAGCTAAAAACGCTAGTGCACCTTAGTAAAAGACTCCCTTAGTGCTTCCCCCCCTCCCCCATTTACAAAGCAGTGCGGCAATGCCAACCCATTCAAAGTGAATGGGCTGTGTCGGCATTAGCGCTCTAGCATGGCTTTGTAAACAGGGGGGTTAATTTGTACAGCATTTTTTCAGCAGACCATTACCTTTTAGTAGTAAATTTTATCCCCAGATGAGCAATAAATCTTGATGTACTGTACATACAGTAAATGCACTGTCTCTGGGTTTTCTGTTTCTTTGTCCTATGTTTGTGTCGTTTTTTTTCCTTTTATCCTTCCACCAAATAAACTAATGTTTCTTGTACCATCTGCTACACTTAGTGGCCATATGGCGCATATTAATAGGAAAGTAATACTTCCAAGCATTATATAGTACTTCAACAAATGTCACATAATGTATGTTTGTTTTTTTCAGGACATCAGCTAATCGCTGTAGTTTTGCGGTTTATGCTATGCTGTTGGACTGCTCATTAAGTGACCTATCAAGAAGTCAATGGATCTGGAAACGCCTTGGTCATTGTCTTTAGTATGTGCAGGGTCCAGAACTTTGCAAACCTGAGCTCTTACTACTGTTCTTTTAGGTGGATTTCTTGCAGTCATACAGGATTTGTAGAACACATGTTTTTGTCATGCTTTTCTCATATCTGAATTACAGGGAGGGATTCTCCCATTTTGCATCTATGGGAAAATATTTGTTAAATGTAGCTTTGTATTTATTTATTCATTCCGATTTATCTACCTCCTTTTTGAAGAAATTTCACCCAAGGCACTGAACAACAAGTATAACCCAGACATAGGCAATAAACAATTACAGCAGTAAACCTATTCAAATAACAGTGTGGAAAGTATGTTCTCCAAGCCTTTGACGTAAAGGTTTAAGATGTTTAAAAATGAGATGGTAATTAGCAAATATCAAGGCTTTCTAATTTCGGATTACCATGAACTATTAAATTGTTGATTTAGAATGTGTTTAGAGCTCGTAGAAAATAACTTTCTATTTTTTTAACATTGCTACTTATGGGGCCCTTTTACTGAAGTGCAGTAAAATCTGGGCTTAAAGTGTTATAACGCAGGACTTTCCTATGCTCTAAGTCCAGATTTAACACTGCACATTTTTAGGGGTTTTTCTTTTTTTGTTTTTTTGCAGGTTGTGCGTTAATGTTTGGCTGTACCTGCCGAAAGTTAACGTGGGCGCACTTAGGGGCTCTTTCATGTTACTGCACGCCAATCCGGCACTATTGCCGGACTACTGCAGGAGCCCAGGGGTAGTTCCCACCCCCAGCAAGCGCCATTTCCAGCGCTAGAGTCATTTTTTGGGGATTTTTGTAGCACCGGAACTTAACCGGCGGTAATTGGACAGTGCTGTGTTAGTGCAGGAATCCTTACTGCCATCTCAACAGGTGGCAGCAAGGGCTCCCCGCTGAAATGGCCAGCCTTTTACCTGTTGCAGTAAAAGGGGGGGCTCAGCACGCGTCAAAAACACGTGCTGACCCTAGCGCAGGACCCCTTTTACCGCAGCTTAGTAAAAGGACCCCTTAGCTAGCTGCTTCTGCATTAAATTTGCGTTAACCAGTTAGGGCCAGATTCTATATATGGCGCTGAAAAAAACCCACACTTAGTGCTATTCTATAAGCCTCGCCTAAAGTTAGGCATGGTTTATAGAATACGTATAGCGGCCGTCCCACGTCTTATTTCAAACATTTTTATTGAGAACTCCACAGAATATACAGTCTCGTTTATCACAATATTAACAACCAGTAGTATATACCAGTCTTTACAAAGTGTAAGTATACACCCATTCTCAACTTTTACTTCTCTTACCATATTATTAACCCTCTCCTCTTTGCGTTAACATTTTTATATATTTTGAAGACAGGTCAAATTAAACAATTCATATTAAACTGCACCTCATTTAAGCAAGCAATGTGGGCAACAACAGTCCCAAGGCTAACCCATCTTCAGTTTGTCCCTCCTCTCGCCCTCTCCCCAAGTCCAACAAACTACAAACTATAGCTTATTATTCAGAAAGTGATGTCCAGAGAGAGGAAAGAATCCCCAAACATGCCCTAACAGCAAATTATGATCACTTTGCCAAACCAATACAGAACCCCCCCCCCCCCCCACTTCTATTGAACTCAGCGGGTATTAATAACTAGTAGTGGTATAAAGCCTTAACTCGTCACTTAACCTCACACCCAAAATCCCAAACAATGAGCTCTGTATTAACATTGAAGGCCTACCTATACCTTCTGTCCCATGTCTTATTTAGGTGCAGATCAGACATGTTCTGTAACAGTGCATGTCATTTTCAGGATCATCCATGCCCCATGGCCATACCCCCCCTTTGTGATCCGCGCATTAGAATTTATGCTGACCACTTTACAGAATACGCTTAGAAAGTTGCGCATGCAAAGTCTAATTAGCGTTGATAATTGCTTGTTATTGACCAATTATTGGTGCTGATTAGCTTGTTAAACAATTAAGTTGCGTGCTCAACTTTAGTTGCTGTTTATAGAATCTGGGGGTTAGTGCAGTGGTTCCCAAACTTGGTCCTGGAGGCACCCCAGCCAGCCAGGTTTTCAGGATACCCACAATGAATATTCATGAGAGAGATTTGCATGCTCTGCCTCCACTGCTTGCAAATCTATCTTATGAATGTTCATTGTGGTTATCCTGAAAACCCGGCTGACTGGGGTGCCTCCAGGACCACTGTGCTAGCTGGTTAACGCTTCCACGACCAAGCTCCGCCCGTGTCATACCCTCTTCAAAGACAATTTCTTAAAAAAGAAAAAAAAACCACTCGGTTTAGCACACGAAAACAGGGAAAATACTGCAAAACACTTTAATGTACTAACCATGCATTAAGGGTTTATCCCCTAAATGGCGCACACAAATTTGCGCTTGCAGTTTAATTGAATAACGCTAACAATTATCAATTGGCATTTATTACGTGTGGCTATGGGAGGGACAAGGGTGGATCGGGGTATTCCTACAATATATGCGAGCTGTTATAGAAAAAGGGGGATGGCATGGGGATTTACATCAAGGTTTCATTGGTGTAAATAGTCGTCCCTAAATGTAGTTGCGGTTCACGGCACTTAGCTCTATTGTATAAACGGCGCCTAACTGTGCACTGTTTATAGAATAGCACTAAGCGCTATTTTTTCCACGTCAATCTTTAGGTATGATTTACTGAATTTTACCCCTTGTTGCCCTTTAGTAAAAGGGTCCCTCTGTTCTTAAGAATGTCTTAAATAAATGTGTTTCACATCAAGAAAAACAATAAAATAAGGGGTCCTTTTACAAAGGCGCACTGAAAAATGGCCTGCGGTAGTGTAAGTGCAGGTTTTGGGCGCACGCTGATCCATTTTTCAGCGTGTCTGTAAAAAAGGCCTTTTAAAATTTTTTTGCCAAAAATAGATGTGCGGCAAAATCAAAATTGGCACGTGTCCATTTTGAGTCTGAGACCTTACCGCCAGCCATTGACCTAGTGGTAAAGTCTCATGCAGTAACCGGGAGGTAATGACCTACGTGCATCAAATGCCACTTGGCGCATGTCCAAAAACAAAAATTATTTTTCAGACGCGCACCAAAATTGAAATTACCGCAAGAGCCACATGGTAGCTGGGCGGTAACTCCATTTTGGCGTGCGTTGGGCGTGCGTAGACACACAGCTTAGTAAAAGGCCCCCACCCTGGAAAGCAGCATGCGGGGTACCACAGGGCTCACCCCTCTCAGGCCCATATTATTTAACCTTATGATGACCCCACAGGCCAGAGCACTAGCCAAACAAGGCCTTAATCCATTCCTCTATGCAGATGCAGTGGCGTAGCAAGGGCGGGGTGGTGGGGGCGGTCCGCCCCGGGTGTCATAGGGTGGGGGGGTGCTCCGCTCCCGCTGCTCCGCCTTAAAAAATTTTTTTTGAAGCGCCAGAGAGTGGCAGGCAGCGCGCCTCGCATCTGCCCTGCTAGTAAAGAAGATCTCGCTGACGTCGTCGCCCTTCCCACATTGAGTCCCGCCCCCCTCTGAGGCAACTTCCTATTACCGCGAGGGCAGGCGGGACTCAGTGTGGGAAGGACGACGACGTCGACGAGATCTTCTTTACTAGCAGGGCAGACGCGAGGCGCGCTGCCTGCCACTTTCCGGCATGTCGAAAAATTTTTTTTTTAAGGCAGGACAGGGTAGGAGCAGCAGGAGAATGGATCTCAGCTGTCGGGTTGGGGGGGGGGGACTCAGAGGGGAGAAGGGGATTGGGGAGGGGTGGGGGAGCTCAGAGGTGTGCTTAAAGGGATTAGGGAGGGTGGGGGAGCTCAGATGGGTGCTCAGAGAGGGAAGAAGGGGAGGGGGGAGGGGAGTGCTCAGATGGGAGAAGGGGTCTGAAGCTGGAACTGGGGTCTGACAAGGGGGCAGGAGGGAAAATGGGTCCATGCCTGGGGCAGTTGGGAGAATGGGTCTGGGGCTGAAAAGGGGGGATGCAAGGCATGTGGTGGATGAAGGGGGCTGAAACTGTGGGGACTAGGGGCTTTAAAGGGGACAGGGAGAACTGGCTGGGGCTGAAGCTAGGGACGTGAGAGAAAAGGGCTGGGGTTGAAACTAGGGGCTGAAAAGAGGACAGGGAAAAGTGGCTGGGGGCTGAAGCTCGGGACTGATGGGAGAAAAGGGCTGGAGACTGGTGGGATAGTGGGGCTGAAAAGGGGGGCAGGTGGGAGATGTGGGCTGGGGCTGGAACTAGGGGCAGGTGGAATAAGGGGGCTGGAACTGGGGGCTGAAAAGAGGGGGCAGAGAGAGAGGGGATAGAAGGGGGGGGAGCGTGAGGGAGGGCAGACCCTGGATGGATGGTAGAGGGAGGGCAGACGGATTGAAGGGGCAGAGAGAAAGGGCAGATGGTGGGTGGAAGAGGAGAGAGAAAGAGGGCAGACTGGGGCAAATGGTGGATGGAAGGGGCAGAGATAGAGGCCAGATGTTGATGGAAGGGGGAGAGAGAGATGGCAGACTGGGGCAGATGGTGCATGGAAGGGGCAGAAGTGGATGGAAGGGAGAGAGGGCAGACAGTGGATGGAAGGGGCAGAGAGAGGGCAGACACTGGATGGCAGAAAGAGAGCGAAGACAGATGCTGGATAGAAGGAAGACAGTGAAAAGATGAGGAAAGCAGAAACCAGAGACAACAAACTGTAAATATATATTTTTATTTTTTTGCTTTAGGATAAAGTAGTATTGTAGCTGTGTTAATAAATGTTTATAATAGAACATGTAAATAAGGTAATCTTTTTATTGGACTAATTTTAATACATTTTACTTTCGGAGAACAAAACTCCCTTCCTCAGGTCAATTCAGTATAGTACTGTTACAGTGTCCTATCCTGACCTGAGGAAGGATGTTTTGGCCTCTGAAAGCTAAATGTATTAGTCCAATAAAATGATATTATTTGTTTTATTTCTATTTGTTAATTTGTAAAGTGGTGATTGGTATTTGTTAGTTTTTTCAAATTTACATCTGCTGTCTTTATATTTTGCACAGTACTAGAGGACATTTTCTGTTTCTGTGGTGTTGCATTGTGTGCAGAGTCTGGCATCGGTGGTTCAGTTTAATTTTTGTCTAAATAGAAAGTTTATGATTACTTATTCTATAGTGGATTAGGGTGTATCTGCATTTGTGAAAAAGACATGGCTTTCGGTTGGCATTGACTGTGCAGGATCGACGATCTGTACTAATCTGTCTGTTTTCGTTTTACAATAGGTGAATTGATGTTCTAGTGCTCACTGTAGTGTTTAAGATGCTTTCCTTTTCCTTGTGTGACTCGTACAAATTACTGCTTATGGTATGGTAGAATTGCTCTATAGGTCCTGAGTGTTTTGTATTCTCGGTATGCCTAGTACTGGATTTCGGGGGGGGGGGGGGTGTTAAAAAATGACCGGCCCCGGGTGTCAACTACCCTAGCTACGCCACTGTGCAGATGACATCACAATCTACATTCGCTTCAAACAGAATCCCTCCGAAATCACCAAAGAAATATCAAACAGCATGAACATCATGGAATCCTGGGCGTCAGCATTTAAGTTAAAAGTCAAGAAAGAAGAAAACTGAATGTCTCATTCTCTTTTCCCAATACAACACTGAACGCCCGACCTCTATCAGTGCTTTGGGTTCCTCTCTCCCTATCTCAGACAATTTGAAAATTCTAGGCATAACAATAGATCGCAACCTGACATTCAAAAACCAGGCTAAGATCACGACAAAGAAAATGTTCTCCACAATGTGGAAATTCACATGCATAAAACCCTACTTCCCCAGGGACATCTTCCGCAACATGATCCAATCAATGGTGCTAGCCCATGTAGACTACTGTAACGGAATTTATGCAGAATGCAGAGACCAAATCATAAGAAAATTACAGACAGCACAAAATACAGCAGCCAGACTTTTATACGAAAAAACTCGCCCCTCCTCCAAAATCTCCACTGGCTACCAATAAATGCGCGCATAGCCTTCAAGATATGCTCAATCATGTTCAGAATCATCTACGGCCTTGCACCGAACTACATGACCAAACTAATAACTTTTCACTACCCCAGTTGTAAGGGACTGAAATACAAATCGTCATACGCACCTAGTTTCTCATATATTAGCGCCCAACTCTGGAACTCACTACCAAAAAAATCTCATACTCACAGACAACTACCTGAAATTCCGAAAAAAACATCTTTTCAGGAAGTTCCTTCCTCTAGCATCTACCTACCTCAAAACAACTTAAACATTGCCGAAATATCCTCAGAAATGGAAAACACCGATGCCAACTTTTACCCAATCAACTCATTCCATAGTATTATAAACATAGTCCACGCCAGTTTTGATCATTTGTTAAATAAGAACTACCACTACACCAAAACTCTGTAACTGTCCCTCAAAAATATGTAAGCCACATTGAACCTACCGATGGGTGGGGAAATGTGGGACACAAATGTAATAGATAAGACATTGTCATTTACATTGATAAAGGCTTCTAAAAATGGTTATATATTAGTAACTCTGAGTTTCACCAACATTTTTCATCGAAAAGAAAAACTTACTTGTCTTATTTTAGGTTGAGTGGAAAATAATAGTTTTTGCTATACAATACAAAGATTATCTGTAATTTGTTTTTCAGTTTAATATGTACTGCATACCATCTAGAAAAGAAAATGTACTTCCTCCTCTGTAATTCTGACAGATTTATATATCCTTTTATTGTTTTCAGGCAGACTGTTCTACTTCTGAATGCCCATATCTATGAAAAAAGGAAAACCATGAAATATTACTAACAGCCATGTTATGTCTAGTAATTAGTGTACTCTTTAACTGTGTTGGCTAGCTTTCAATCTGCCATTCAAGTTGCAGCATGATATACTGGTATCTGCTTTCATTCTGAAATATGTCTTTATGATCTGGATTTAAATGATTCACCAAAGCTAAATATACAATTCACCTGTCTGGAATAAAGTGTACTGCATTTAAAGTATATGCAAGCCCCATAAACACAATGAGCTAAATTTAAGGATTGGGGAGCATATGTAAAAAGGCCTGCAAATTCCCAGAGAAACGTTTTACAAAACTGTGATTTTTTTCAGAGTTGTTAAAGTAGTGTGGTTGCTCTGTAAGCCCACTTGGTATGTAGAAATATAAATAAATAGAAATGTTGCAGGCAGGGCCGTGCCAACACGGTAAGCGAGGTAAGCACGGCAGGAGGGTGCCGTCCTCTGGGGGGCGCCCCGCTGCACCATGCTTACTTCGCCCTCCCGCTCCCATGTCTCAACTGCCCGCCCTCTTCTCCCCCCAACAAGATCCCTTTTAAATTTACCTCTGTCCGGCAGCGAAGTTGCAGCGTCAGTGAAGGAGGCGGCGCTCCCGACGTCTCTACTAGTCTTCCCTTCACTCAGTGTTCCGCCTTCTTCTGACGTCAAGGAAATGACGTCAGAAGAAGGCGGGACATTGAGCGAAAGGAAGACTAGTAGAGATGTCGGGAGCGTCGCCTCCTTCACTGATGCTGCGCCTTCGCTGCCGGACGGAGGTAAATTTAAAAGGGATCTTGGGGGAGAAGAAGAGGGCGGGCAGTTGGGACATGGGAGCGGGAGGGCAGGGGAGAGAGGAGCGTGGATGGGAGGGCAGCGATCATTTTCACGGGGGGAGGGGGCGCGTGCGCGTCAACTGTTTGTCTGCAGGGGGGGGGCGCTGGGGGCGCCAACTGGTCTTCTGCAGGGGGACGCCACAGACCCTTGGCACGGCCCTGGTTGCAGGTGATAATTTTTTGTTAGACCATCAGACCTTTCCAAACTGTGAGTTAGGACACCAAACAGGGTCATAAAACCTGCTTTTTTGGGGTCATGACTTAGGTGGGCTCTCCATAAGTACATCATTATTTTGCACCTCGAGGGCGCCACACAATTTTACTTGGCTGCAATCACGGGGTCACAGGCACAACAAGATTGGGAAGCACTGAACAAGGCATTCATTAGCTTTTGAGAGCTATGATTCTTACATCTCATCAAAGCAAAATGAACATCTTGAAGTTTTCTGAGTATACAAGTAAATTATGTGTTGCATTGCAGTGCTGATGTTTGCATAACTGTAAGGAATTGTAAATGAAAAGAATTGGGGGGTAAAGTGTTTGCAGAGGGCTGAGAAAATTGAAGAAGACAGCATAATTTCCAGCTGCAGCCATATAGGATGCCTAAGGGCCAGTACAGTAAAGTGCGCTAGTCTTTGTGCACAAATTAATGTGGCTTTTGTACAGAATTTTTTGTGCACCTTATATAGAAATGAGCTTTGCACGCAAGCTAACTATGCATAAAGCATTGGGAAGATAGCACATGGCATATTTTAAATTTATGGTAATGAAGCTATTAGCTATTCTGCACAAATACAGAGAAGTGCTGAGAAGACAGGAAAGCCGAGTGCAACACCAAGGGGTCCTTTTACCAAGTCGCGCTAGAAAGTGGCTGGCGCTGCAATTAGTGCATGGGCTTCCTGCACTTTCTAGCACGGCTGAAAAATGGCCGCAGTCAGGTTTTTTTTAATGACCACGCGCTAATTTCCCCATTAGTGCATGGTTATTATTACCAAGAGCCCTACCCCGACCTATTTAGGAGGCAGTAAGGGCTCCTGCACTCCTGAAGTAATTGGGTAGTGCGCGGTAATGTGCCTGTGCTACCCGAATAGCCCAGACATGCCTACTCTCCACCCCCAGACACACCTCCTGCAGCAAAATATTAAAAATATTTTTTAGCGCAAGAGTAGCACGCACTGCTGGCCAAACTACTGCAGGACACCTCAGAACGTCCCATGGTAGTACCTTTTAACGTGCGGTAGGCCCACGTTAGGCCTACTGCACCTTAGTTAAAGGGCCCCAAAGTCTGAGGAGGTGTTAGTGATGATTTCATGCCCATTCCTAACTTTTACTGGCTTCCATGAAGAACATACATATACAGCCATGCATATGCTGGAATACTAATCTGCACATAAATATAGCTACTGCAAAAACTGTTTGCACAGAATAGCATTCTGACATATTCACAAAGGTATGCACATGCAGTTCGATGCATACTGATAACAATTTTTTGTGCGCAAGTCATAGCTGCCACTAGCACCCACCCGTGTGTGAGTGCATCCAATGTACTCTCCTATGCTAGCGCATATTTTTGTACTCGACCTGTTAGCATTCTGTTTACTTACTGCATACTAGTGGAACCATGCCCGTTTCCTCAATGATGAAACGGGCCCTAGGAAGGCTGTCATTTTTCTCTCTCCCCTGCCCTCCCCTCCATGTCCAGTGATTCTTCCCTCCCCTCCATGTCCAGCGATTCTCCTCTTCCCTGCCCTCCCATACGTGTCCCACGATTCTCTCCTCTACTGTCCTCCCATCCCATTCATGTCCATCAATTCTCCTCTGCCCTGCCCTCCCCTTCCCCTCCCTCCCCTCGATGTCCCACAATTCTCTCCTCCCCTCGATTTGTACCTGAACGTTTTCTGGCTGGCTGGCGCTGGCTTCCGTTCCGTTCGTAACATCCCTCCTGACGTCAGCTCGCCTCTAGCGTTCCCTTCCCTCTCACTGTTCTGCTCTCTGATGTCATTACATCTTGACACAAGGGTGGGACAGTTAGGGGGAATAGAACCCTGGAGGCTGGCTGACGTCAGGAGATGTTACGAACCCAGACAGCCATGGAACGTTAGAGGTGCAAATTATTATATAGGATAGGTGATACCGTTGCATTAGGAAACTGCACTTGGCATTAGCGCATGGCTGTAATGCAGGATTACTGAACTGGCACCCTATATATGGTAACGGGTGAGAAACAAATGTTCCTATTGAGTGCTTGTTGTTAATTTCAAAGTTTTAGATTTTTACAAGCAAGTTGTTTCTGGGTGGTTTTGAAGTTCCCATTCCTGATCATAAAATTATTGTGAAGTGATCTGGCCTGGAAAAATGCTACTGCACAGGAATGTCACCTTGTTCTTGTCTGTGAAGATTTATGTCCTTTTGTAAAAACAAACTCATTTGCATTCTTTTACACTACTTTAGTCTTGTCTTTTCTCACAGGCTGATGCTCAAAATGTAACACCAGCACTGAAGGCGATTAGTGCCAGACTAGCGCTGGTGTTAGTGAGCGCAGAATTCTCAGAGGGCTTTAGCACGGAAGACAATGTGCGTGCCAAAGATTAGTGCAAATAGCATGTAAACGTAGTGAAACGGATATTAATGGAGTCATTTCCTGTTCCCTGCCAACGCTCAGTGCACAAAACAAAGCCGCCATTACCGCTGAACACCTAACGCCATCTTGGAGCAGGCAATAGGGTGTTCGAAGAAAGGATTTCTCACAATTCTTTCTTTAAAATTTGCTAGGTTTCATTTCTTTTGGAAGTGGAAGAAAGCCCATGCAAGCCTGTAAGCGCCGGTACTAAGAAATAAATGTGCATGAGCCGAGCAAATTCGAGTAAAAAAAAATAAATAAATTGAAAAGCTTATATTTACAGGTGCAGAAAACAGGTGCTGTGTGCTTTGCTTTCAGGTTTGCCTGACACATGCGCACAACAGCTGAGCTTACTACAAAACTCTTCTGTATTTGCGCCAAGCACATTCCCCCACCTCTTGCTTTCACTTTTACAGCGTGCATATAATTTGAATACTATTTCCTTTGCGCATTGGCAAGCTAGTTTTCTGTGCTGTTCGGTTGTATGGGTCCTTTCTAGTTGGCTTTACCACTGGAGTTCTGAGCATCAGCTGGCTTAATTCTGGCTCATTGTTTCTGCAAGAGTTTTTTTTTTTTTAATAAAACCAAATTGCAAAATATGTAAAATACAGCATAAAACAGAAGTCCTGTCTCTAAATCTGATGGTAATAGCCCTTTAGGACAGTGGGCAGAGAATTATAGAGAACAAAGTGTAGAGGGTCACTGGTGAAACTAACAAGATGAAGACTGAAAATAGATGAGATGTAGTTTATTCAAGGACCCAACACAGCAAGATGCCTATGTCAGGGGTCGTTATGATGGTCTTCTATAGAAATTACTTCATTAGGTAGCAACCATTCACAAATAAAGAGGGAGCCAATCACCGCTCAGGCACTTGACAGGAAAATTTACACATTTTGCACTGAGCTGCAGATTTGCTGCAATTTTAATGCAGCATGAATTTGAATGCTTATTATTTTGAGCATGCCATGGCAGGGACCCGTGCTGTTTAACATATTTATAAATGATCTGGAATCAGAACGATGAGTGAGGTGATTACATTTGCAGACGACACAAAGCTATTATAAAGTTGTCAAAACACGTGTGTGGATTGTGAAAAATTGCAGGAGGACCTTAGGAAACTAGAAGACTGGGCACCCTTCTCCCCATGATTCAGGAAAACGATTGGCTATGCTTTCTGGAGTTGAAGGATGCCTTTACCCACATTTCGATACTTCCCAGTCACAGGAGGTATCTCAGATTTCGGATAGGGAAATACCACTACCAGTACTGCGTTTGCCATTTGGCCTCACGTCAGCTCCCAAGGTATTCACTAAGTGTCTAGCGGTAGTAGTGGTGTATTTATACAGACTGGGAGCAAATATGTTTCCCTATCTGGACGATTGGCTGGTCAAGAGCACATCGCAGGAAGGGGCATCAGAGTCAATGTGTTCTAACTATTTGGGTGTTGGAACTCCTAGGGTTTGTCATCAACTACCCCAAGTCCCACCTTCTCCCAGTCCTGCAATTGGAGTACCTAGGAGCCCTGCTCGATACATTGCAGGCTCTGGTATTTTCTGCCAGATGCAAGGGCAGACAACTTGACAGCACTAGCCTTGCAGGTTCGCAGCTGCAAGCAGGTCATTGCTCAGCAAATGTTGAGATTGATGAGCCACATGGCCTCAAGAGTGCGTGTCACTCCCATAGCACGGCTTCATTTGAGAATGGCCCAGTGGACCCTAACTTCCCAGTGGTCTCAGGCGGCTGGAAATCTAGCAGATGCAATTCAGATTCTGTCAGAGTTAACTCATGCACTTCTCTGGTGGTCAATTAGATCAAATTTGACTGTGGGACTACCATTCCAAATTCCACTGCCTCAGAAAGTGTTAACAATTAATGCATCAAACCTGGGATGAGGAGCTCATGTAGACGGGCTTCACACTCAAGGAACTTGGTCTGCTCAGGAAAGAGATTTTCATATCAACCTCCTTGAGCTGAGCGCCATCTGGAGCACTCTTAAAGGCTTTCGGAGATCGGCTACAGAACCAAATTATTCTCATAAAAATAGAACCAGGATGAAACGTTCTATGTAAACAAGCAAGGGGGTACGGGTTCCTACTCTTTGTGTCAGGAAGCAGTGGAAATGAGGCAGTGGGCCCTCCTTCATAGAATGGTACTTTGAGCCACATGCCTACCAGGAAAGGACAACTGCCTGGCGGACAGACTGAGTTGGGTTTTGCAAATGCATGAGTGGTCTCTCAACATGGGCGCAGCACACAAGATCTGAGTGTGGGGCACCCCCTCGGTGGATCTTGTTGCCACTCATCTCAACAACAAAGTCCCCCAGTTCTGTCACAGGCTCGGATCACATAGCAAATTAGCATCAGATTCCTTTCTCCTATATACGTATCCTCTGATACCTCTCATAGAGAAGACTTTGCTGAAAATCAAGTAAGACCAGGGGACTATGATTCTAATTGCACCTTACTGGCTGAGGCAGATCTAATTTCCTCTTCTTCTGACGTTGTCTTCTGAAGATCTGTGGAGACTAGAATATTTTCCAACCTTCATCACGCACAATGAGGGCTCTCTCATGCATCCTAACCTTTAATCCCTGGCCCTCCTGGCTTGGATGGTGAGAAAGTCGAATTTTAATCCTTGGACTTGCCGGAAGGAGTCTCCTGCATTTTTATGGCTTTCAGGAAAGATCCACTAAGAGGTGTTACTCATTTAAGTGGAGGAGGTTTGCCATCTAGTGAGAGGGCAAGGCCATAGATTCCCTCACCTGCCGTACACAAAAACTGCTTGAATACCTCCTGCACCTTTCTGAGTCTGGCTTGAAAACTAACTCTGTAAGGATTCATCTAAGTGCAATCAGTGCTTATCACCGTGTTCGTTTCATGAGAAGTTTGTTACTGACAAAGCCCCTCGTCAAACCTCCAACCGTGTCACGGGATCTCAAAGTTGTCCTCACCCAGCTGATGAGAGCTCCTTTTGAGCCACTTGATTCCTGTCATCTGAAGTATTTGACCTGAAAAGTTGTGTTTTCGGTGATGGTTACTTCAGTTCGCAGAGTCGGTGAGCTTCAGGCCCTAGTAGCTGATCCACTGTACACTAAGTTTTACCACAGCAGAGTAGTTCTCAGCATGCACCCTAAATTACTTCCTAAGTAGTGTCAGACTTTCATATTAATCAGTCATTAACCTTTCAACATTTTCCCCAAAACCAAATGCCTATCCTGTTGAGAGTGTATTGCATACTTTAGACTGCAAGTGAGCCTTAGTCTTCTGTCTGGAGCGGACTAAAGCCCATAGACAGTCCACCCAGCTTTTTGTTTCTTTTGACTCAAACAGGTTGGGGGTAGCCATCAGCAAATGTACAATTTCCAATTGGCTAGCAGATTGCATCTCCTTTACTTATGCCCAAGCTGGGCTGACTCTGGAGGGTCATATCAAGGTTCATAATGTGAGAGTCATGTCTATGTCAGTAGCCCATTTCAGGTCAGTCTCCCTAGAGTAGATTTGCAAAGCTGTGACGTGGTCATCTGTACACACATTACATTTCTTTACTGCCTTGTGCAGGATACCTGACATGATAGCTGGTTCAGGCAGGCAGTCCTGAAGAATTTGTTTGATGTCTAGAATACAATCCCCCCCCCCCCCCCCCCCCCCGTTTTGTTTAGTTCCAGGCTGCACCTTCACAGCTAGTATTTACATATTTTCAAATTAATTGACTTCCAGGCCTTTACCTTTGGAGTCCCTATTCTCCTATCATTGTTTTCAGTGAGCTTGGTAGCTAGGGATTCCCAGCTGTAAGAACACGAAGACCTGTTTGTTCTGGGAGCAAGATGGCCAAGGGGAGATATGATAGAGGACTATAAAATAATGAGTGGAGTGGAACAGGTAGATGTGAATCACTTGTTTACTCTTTCCAAAAGTACTAGGACTAGGGGGCACACAATGAAGCTGCAAAGTAGTAAATTTAAAACAAATTGGAGAGAATATTTCTTTACTCAATGTGTAATTAAACTCTGGAATTAATTTCCAGTGAATGTGGTAAAAACAGATAGCTTAGCGGGGTTTAAAAGGTTTGGCTAACTTCCTAAAAGAAAAGTCCATAAGCCATTATTAAGATGGACTTGGAGAAAATCCACTGCTTATTTCTAGGATAAGCAGCATAAAATGTATTGTACATTTTTTTGGATCTTCACTGTTAGAAACAGAAAGCTAGGCTTGATGGACCTTCGGTCTGTCTCAGATGGCAACACTTATGTTCTTAAAGTTACTCACCTGTAGCAGGTGTTCTCTGAGGACAGCAGGCTAAATATTGTCACCCCCCATGGTGTTGTATTCTTTAGCTATCGTATAAGATTGAGGGACCCACAGACGAGAAGGCACCAGCACATTCGTGGTGGGATGCTACTAGAAAGTCTCATAAGTACATAAGTAATGCCACACTGGGAAAAGACCAAGGGTCCATCGAGCCCAGCATCCTGTCCACGACAGCGGCCAATCCAGGCCAAGGGCACCTGGCAAGCTTCCCAAACGTACAAACATTCTATACATGTTATTCCTAGAATTATGGATTTTTCCCAAGTCCATTTAGTAGCGGTTTATGGACTTGTCCTTTAGGAAACCGTCTAACCCCTTTTTAAACTCTGCCAAGCTAACCGCCTCCACCACGTTCTCCGGCAAAGAATTCCAGAGTTTAATTACACGTTGGGTGAAGAAACATTTTCTCCGATTTGTTTTAAATTTACTACACTGCAGTTTCATCGCATGCCCCCTAGTCTTAGTATTTTTGGACGCTTCACATCCACCTGTTCCACTCCACTCATTATTTTATATACCTCTATCATGTCTCCCCTCAGCCGTCTCTTCTCCAAGCTGAAAAGCCCTAGCCTCCTTAGTCTTTCTTCATAGGGAAGTCGTCCCATCCCCGCTATCATTTTAGTCGCTCTTCGCTGCACTAGTCAGCATTTGCACTGGGCTCCATTGGATGATGTCACCCAGCTATGAGAATACTTGGCCTGCTGTCCTCGGGGAACATCTGCTACAGTAACTTTGCTTTAGTTCCGCATGCCACCTAGATGCAGAATTTATATTTGGAATGCTCTCGGACATATAATTTTGCTAGATAATATTGTTCAAAAACAGGGAGCTATGGTGGATAGCACATTATCTTTCTCTAGTTTAATTTAACTGGATCAATTGGAGATCTTGTAAGAAAAGAGAATCAACTTTTTAAATAGTTCACACTTCTTTACAGGACAACAGCAACATGTATGCATTATTCCTCATATCTTGTACTGCAAGCGGTTACAGAATAAAGCAAAATTAAAAGACACCCCCACCACCACACACCAGACTGCTTTTCCTGTTCACTACACATGTGCTTTTTGTTGGCTGAAGTATGAATTTTATTTTTTTTTAATGCAGGTTTTATTTAAACTAATGGAAGCCTTAACTTCCAAAGTAGTTTTGCTTTCAGGAATAGGCTTTGCTCCCAGGCTGTTTGTTCTAAAGGGAGACACCTTAGTATTTGTTGAGGATTTTCACATTTTACCCTAGTAGATGCCATCTGTAGACAAAATTAACTGCATGTTCACTTAAGGCATTGGTACCTACCTATTTTTATTCTAATCCCAGCAGAGCCCTCTCTGAGCATCTCTATTAACTAAACTATATGATTACTGAGGTTAATTAGATGACCTCTGGGGAACAGAACCTAGCTTCTAACAATTACAAGATTCACATCCATGGTTGATGATATAATTGTACTATTTATAAGGTATATCAGTGTGCTTTCCTGTTCTGTGCAGCTCCAGGCACGATACAAAGCAGACCTTTTTTTTTTTAATAGCTAGTATGCACTTTGCTTTGGGATAAGCTTTTATCTCTACATGATCCATTTTCGTTTCAAATATACCTGAACCTATGATCAAAGTAAAAATTTGAAGCAAATCAAAAAAAGCATTATTTTTTTTCTAAAAAAAAACAACCCCTCTGCTGGTATACATAAATTACGTTTTAAAGAAACACATGCAGCAGCTGTTACAGAGATGTAACTTTTATGATATTTCCTGGCTTTATCTTCAGAAGACAAACAGGTCATTCTACTGTACTTCCCCAGAAACCTGCACCTAAAAGGCAGAGGAAAAATAAATGCCTGTGCCTGAGTGAACAGTAGACGTTCCGGGGAGGCACTCTCATTTAAACTATACGTCATCTTTCGAATTTTTATATTCATTAAGCGTCGATCGAGTCCTTTTGTTTTTTCTTGTTATAAGCTTAAAATGACCATGCCCCTCTTTATTTCATCTGATCTGGCCTCCAGATCTTACATAAGCTGCCTGACAGGAAAGGGCGATTACCTGGTAATATCCTGCATGAACGGTGTCCAGCTCTCTCTGCACAGTGGGCTCATCACCTCCTCGGACTGAAAAGTGCAGCCTGTATTCAGATTTCAGGAACTCACAGTCATAGCAAATAAATCAGCAGCAGCGCCTGCGTGTATGCCTAGCGCAGACTCGTGACCTAGAAAAATAAGAATATCCAAAGAACAGATTTATCACCTAATTCAAGGGCCATTTCAATTGTCGCCCCGCGCGTGCCACCGCCTGAAAGTTCTAAAATAACGCAGGCTGAACGCGTTCTGCAACAATGTTTACGTTCTGTAGGTTATGACGTCACCATGACTACTACAGTGTACAAAAATGGTTCCTAGTACTTTGGAAACGGAACGCAAAGTGTTGGTTAACTTTCCATTTGGATTTTTGACAAAATGCAGGACAGGCTGCTGAAAATTAATTGACGAAATCTCCCCCTTTAAAAAAAATGGAGGCAGAGAAAGAATCTGGAAGAAGATTGGTGTGTAGACGTTTTGTGTCTATGTTTCTAGCTCTGCGTTTGGGACTGGAGAAAATATAGGGATGAGCACGTTACAGCTTTTGGGCGAGAGCTGCTAAGCCACTCGTGCAAGAATTGTAACTAAGGAGAGCAAGGAGGTGGGAGGTCGACAATAATATTTGCAAGACTTGCGAATGAGACAGTGCAGCATTATATTTTACATGGCTGACTTCATCTTGTTTATTGTTTGAGCAATTTGCGAGTGAATGTTGGTTGCACGGAGCGGGTTTGTCGTTTTTCGTGTGCTCTGCACAGAGGCTCGGGGGGTCTGGCCGGGGTTTGCAGGCTGGCTCAGGGTGAATGTTGTGTGTTCATTTGCGTGCGAGTGTGAACGTGCAGCTTCCCCAGTATCCGCTGGCTGCTTCGCTCCAGCTCCCGCTGCTCTAGTAACAACTTCAACGCTTCGCTCTGGGGGAAGAAGCGGCGGCGGCGAATGGCCTTTGCTTTCGCTCACACGAGCAGGCCTACCCCAGCCACATTTTCCAGGCTGAAAGAAAAAGCTACCTTTTCTGGGTAAAGCTTCCCCGCTTTGAATGGAAACCAGGACAGAAACCGAAGTTGTCCAGTATGATATACGTGCAAGCAGGGGATGAAATGGTGGCTTTCAGTGTGTGATTAAGACGCGGAAAAACAAGGACGTGAAACTCCGTAATTGCCGCCGAAGATGTGATCCAAAAGTTCATATTGTGTTTTGAAATAAAATCCCAAGTAATTTTGCAGTGTTTAATTAAATAGGGCGCAACAGCGTCTGCACACGTTGAAAGACAGCTACATTTTGAAGCTTTGTGAATTGGGCAATAAAATAATATACCCTTAGGAAGGCATATGTGGGAGATCTGCATTTATTTGGCTTTGCACTTTGCTGCTACTGGTATTAAATTGCTGCTTTCCGGTCGGCATGCACCTGTCATTTCAAGGGTTGGCTTGGGGCTAGTGTGTGTGGTGGTGCGAACCTGCTTCCTTGTTGCTGGACCTTCAGTTCATTCCACTAGTTCGATTGTCTAGCTCACTTTCCCCTCACTTCCATCAACTCGCCAATGCACCGCAAAAAAAGCCAAAACCCATTTCCCATTCTCTGTTTTCTAGCGCTGTATTGGGAGACGAAGATACGACGAGAACGAAGACCTCTCGGACGTTGAGGAGATTGTCAGCATTCGGAGCTTTAATCTGGACGAGAAACTCAGCAGTGGCGCGTATAATGCCAATTTCGTGCACTTGATGGAAGGGAAAGGTAACACCACCACCACCACCTCGATGATGTTCTTCTTCTTATTCCTGTTGGTTTTGCCCGCCTCCCCCCCCCCCCCCCCCCCCTGATTTGCGTGGTTTCAGGGGACCGGTGTTGTTGTGCACACGTGCAAAAGTTGTGGGAGTTTCATATTTCCCGCCTGCCTCGCATTCCAGGGGGATCTGGTGACGAAAGCAAGGGCGTTCGACGTTCTATGCTGAGGTCGGGGCCTACCCTGCCACTAGGCAGTGACCGAGCTGGGCGCCAAGGCTCCTTCGCTCCTCACGGATTCCCCCTCGCCATCTGGATGCAGGGAAGAGCCAGTTCAGTTTTTAGTCGTGGACCAGAAACCAGGGAGGGAGGGAGGAAAAAAAAAAGGGGGGCAGACAGTGCGCAACCTCAGGGCGCTGGTCACCTCAGCCCACAAGTTCAGAGAAGGCTTCAGCAGCCCCAATATTGACAAACTCCTTGACTGTGCCCAGGGGGGGAAGGGTCATTTCCTTTCGGTTTTATACCCCCCCCCCCTTTGAATAGTTGACTCCTGTGCACCTGTTGGCTCTTGAAAGCCGAGCCGTGGCTTCCCAGTGTCTGTCACAGGTTTGATATCCCGTTAATCCTTTTTAGCCAATACATGAACACGGCTTTCTGTTTTTGTACTGGCGAGGACAGCAACCCAGCGGTGAGCTGGATGCGGTTTTATTTCCCACGCGTGGGGTGGCCCCGAAAGATAAGACTTTAATCACGGGGAGAGCGGGCTTAAGCTGGTACCAGCGCCCGAAGTAGTCTAGTATTTGACATGTTTACGGAGTACATTACGCAGGACAGTTGTACTGCATGGATTTGATTTGTGGCCTGATTACTCCTTTTAATTTAGTAGCGCTAACATAGCTCCGGGTGCCTTATGGGGAAAAAAATATATATATATTGGCACCCAATATATTTTATTCTTCAAAACTAAATAGACTGAGTCTTATAACTCCTTATTGTGTTTTGTTTCCAGCTATTTCTAATTCAACTGGCAAATCATATCCATGTTCAGTATGAACCAGAGGCCTGTCCTAACCCTAGAAGCTTGGTCACCCCAAATTTTAATTTTAAATTAATTTAGACTTCTTTTTCAGGGGGTGTCTGATTCAAGGATTTCCCTAGAGGCTCAAAATAAGACTAATTCTGCAGAGAATGGTTATTTTTTTTTGAAAACAATTTGTTTACCTCTGTGTTAAGAGATGTAATACATGATTTTTTTTTGAGCTGGCAAGCCAGCAGTTTTCATACTTTTAGAGTTGTTTCTCTGTTGATGTAACATGTTGATCTCTGATAGGGAAACCAGGCCCAATGCTGAGAATTTTAATTATGTATGGGGATTTATTAACCACCTTTATGAAGAGATTCACCCAAGGCGGTGTACAGTAGGTACAGTTTAACAACAAACTTACAATTCTGTTAACAGCATAACAATAGTAAAATGTACAAGTATAAACATAATAAATACAATGAAAGGGAAAACTTAATAAGACTACCATGAAACAGGATCAAAAATATACACATTTAACAGTACTGAAATTCAAATAACAATGATGGAATATCAAATAAGCACACAATTAGAACATTCAAATAACATTGCTATGATATTAATGATTTGTTGTGATGAATTTGCTCAGGCTTGACATTTCAGACTGGTCACTGAATTAAGGATTAATGTATTCACCCAACGTGGGAGAGAACTTTAACTGAATGTTGCTCTAAAATATGTTCAAAATCACGATAGTTCTAGCGCTGATTTTCAAAGCACTTAAACTTATAAAGTTCCATTCCTTACTGTGTAACTTTGTAAGTCTAAGTGCTTTGAAAATATGCCTCAAATTGCCTGTGGACTGTTTGTACGTCCCTTACCTCTCTTATATATCTTATTTGTATTCTTAATTATGGAATTATTTTGTAGCTAAGTTTTGTTGTTTTTATGTTTGCTTTTATTTGTACTGTCTTTATAATTGAATTGTAATTTTTAGGCCTCTTATGTCTGAATTCTAAATCCTCTCATTTGCATTTTAATTATAAACTGTTTGGGTGTAGTTTTGACAGGGGATATATCAAATAAATTGAGTTTTGGACATATTAATATAAATAAAGACTGAGGGGTATGTCTAATAAAGGGTGCTAGGAAGTGGGCTTAGCATGTGTTAATATGGGACTTTACACCCATTTCTATCGCTCCCAGAGTATAGGTCATTTTCAGTAATATATATTTTTTTTCAAACATGCGTTACCTGAAAAAAATTAACAAGGGAGCACATACCACCTCCTATTTAGGCTCATACATTAAACCAGTGTTAGCCAGATAGCGTACACTAATGTGGACCCACTATTTGGTTAACACTTCCCTGCCTATTCTCCACCCATGCCACACCCCCAGCAAAAAATAAATCAGGAAAAATAATGCGCACTTAGGGGGTCTTTTACAAAGGCTCGCTAGCATTTTTAGAACACGCTAATGTACGCTAAACACTAGAGATGCCCATATATTTCTATGGGCTAGTGTTTAGCGTGCACTAATGATTAGCACGCGCTAAAAACTCTAGTGTGCCTTTGTAAAAGACTCCCTTAGCATGCTAAATGGTTACTTCTGCAAAATGCTTTAATGTGCCTTGCAGTAAGCATTTTCACATGCGCTGAGTGCACGTTGGGGCTTCACACCTTAAAGTAGGCATACCCATGAATGTTGTATATAATGATGTCATAGGCAATAAGTTGACCATGTTTGATAGAAGTCTGTTATCACAGCAGTAAATTTGTGTGAGATATCCAAATATTTTATCAGAAGAAGCATTAGTTCCACAGGGTTTGACCTTTGAACTTGGAAGTGAATCAGTGCAATTTCCACAGATGGCAGCAATATCTTTTGTTCTTTTCAACTTCCAGCTTCATTACAGCCTGCCTTAGCTGGGTTGCCACAAGCCATCAGTCTCCGTTGCCAGGTTTCTGTGTCCCATTTTTATTCTCTTGTCCTCTACCTCTATACAGCATCCAGTGCAGTGATCATCCTGATTGAGGAGCATATAGCTAGTGTTCTCCCCAGAACTTAGTACAAATATGTTCTGAAGCCAGCAGTAGGTGTCACTTTTGAGCCTTTTCAGCCCCAGGTGCCTGAGGAGCAGGTGCCAAGTTCGAGAACTGAGATCAGGTTTTTCCAACAGTAGTTCAAAGACTACTGCAAATCAGAATATATGTAGAACCAGTATTTAACTGTTAACTGTCTTTCACATCCTGTATTTGCCAATTGCATTTATTCCATATGATTAAGGAGGTCTTTAACTAAAGTGCATTGGTTTTGCATTTAGTGCATCCTAACAGCAGAAATCAGTGTGCTTTAATGCAAAGGCTGCACACTAGCCCCCAAATTCTTTAAAGGCCACTCAAATTTGGGCACAGTCCACAGAAGTGTGCGCAACCTAATTGATTAACAAACAATTAGCAATTAATTATTGGGTGCTAACAATTATTGACATTAATTGGCACCAATTAGGGTTTGCGCGGCGCATCTGCCTGCACACTATTCTATAAAGATGGGTACCCAAATTCCATAGTGCGTAACCCAAAAGAAAACGTTACCATTGGAGGAGCATGGGCGGGTTAGTGGCATTCAGAATATTTGGGTACAGTATTACAGAATATGGGGGATGCACTCCCAAATTGTATGTCAGGACTTACACCAGGATTCAGTTTGTGTACGTCCTCACACCTAAGTTGGGCGCAGGAATCCATAGTGCTCAGCCCTGATTGCCTTTTATAGAATAGCACTGAGCATGGATTTACTGAATCCAGCCCTAATTGTTGGGGTGTGTTCAGGATGTCCTCTGGAATTAACACATGAACATGTGCATTAACACATGTAGAACTGCGTTGCAATTAGCACAGCTGCATGTGGGGCCTCCTATTGAGGAGGTGCTAAGTGAAGCCACACTAACTACACAAATGATAGCATGCATTAAGTACCACACACTCATGCCTTATGTAGTCCACGTCCATTCTCCACCCATGACCCACCTAGTTCCTGCCCCCTAATACAGTATGCAGTTACCGGGCAAGTAATTCACGCATTAACAGCTTAATGCCTTTGGTAAAAGAACTCCTAAATATTGTAAAGGGGAGGGGGATCCGCTTTCTCCTCTTGGGTGGAGCCAGGAAGCCTGCGGGGCTCCCAGGGTTCCAGGATAGAATGCTGCTGATACTGGGACGCAGGGCCAAAGTATTTTATTATCAAGGCAATTTCATACCAATCATCATAATATATTCTTCAAAACAAAAGGTACAGCCCTCTTAATATAGTCTTCAAAAGAAAAAGGTACAGTCCTCATAAGATAATCTTCAAAAGAAAAAAAGGTACAGTCCAGGTCCCAAAATCCCTCGGCAAACGCTCAGCTCCTCAAGACCTCAGGTCTTCTATTAGGGCATTAGCTTTCCCTTCCCCCTCCTTCAGAAGGATTTAGTAAGAGTTCAGCACACTTCCAATATAGCACAACAGTTCAGAACAAATCTTCATGGACAATCTTTGCACATCAAACCAATACCACAAATCACCTGCCTTTTCACAGCACAGAGGGAACCCTGTAAGGAGCAGGGTTGGCAGTTTCTCCCACCTCTCAGCACCACGTCCGGTGTGGCCTCCTCCACTGCCTTCAAGTGCTGGGCAGGGCAACCTTTGAATTCTCCCACTCCATGGTAGCTGGCTCCTCTCCCTTAGGCAGCTCTAGTGGCAGGCTACTTCCTTCATCCACATACTCCATGGAATCTCTCTCTCCATTCGTCTCCCCTCTCTCCTGGTGACTGAGAGCCTCCAGGAAATCTGCTCTCCCCTTCTTACAGCTGGGGGGAATTATATCCTGATGGCAAAGCCAGGGAAACTGAGTTTCATCCTTCCCTCGCCCTCTAGTGGGGAAGGGAGTAGCAGGCTCACCCTGCCTCGAGCCATTGCTCCCCCCTACTGGGACTGGGAAACCATTCCATCTTTTTAGGACTACTCTCCTCACACATTCTTGCAATGACTTCTGGGACCCGTAGTTCTGGGCTCATCTGTTTCACTGGGGAATCTCTGGGGCTTGCCTTGTCACAATATATAGGCCCAAGCCATAAAAACTGAAGCTAATTAGGAATTTTCAAATGCTTTTATTTTAAGGAACATCATCTGTTTGACTAGGACAACTTTCCTCTTGCCATAGTGAAAGAACCACTTCGGTAGGGTGTCTCCTTTTGACTTAGGGACCTGGTGTTGCCAGACAGCCAATTTTGAGTGGACCTGAGCTCAGATTGGGCGGGCACAACAGTTTTTCTGCCTCTACCCTACACCCACTCTTCACCCCTCCCCCGGCCTCAAGCAACTCAAAATATAAATGCTTGAGCTAGTGCGGATTCCAAAGCTCAGAAGGTGGCCATAAATCCTTGACCAAGTTTGGCAGTTAGCAGCAATGTCCCTGAGCCACTGCTATCAGCACTCCGCGCATGCGTAGCGGTGTGCGTATAACTAGCGACAACATCAATTTAAGCCAATGATTGGTTGTTAACTTCAATTAGCAGTTAATTTATTAAGTTGAGTTGTGTGTGTAACTGACCATATTCTATAAATTGCACATGCGGCTTTGCATGCTAAGTGTAAAGTTGGGCACCCGATTTTATAGCATTAGGGGGAATGAGCCCAAAATTTCAGCAAGGTGTCTACAAAGTAATTTGAAACATCTAATCTGGACATTTCAAATTAATCAAATATTCAGTAGCGCTATATATGAAGCAAGCGCCACTTAATGTACACGTATATGTATGATTATGATAGTTATTTTAGAAATGTTATTTGAGTTTTAGACATGTATAACCTTCCATTTATACATGCACATTGGCACTCAGTCATAATAGCCCAGACAAAATAGCCGTGACATAAAAGCCCTGACAAAACAGCCTTGTAACAAAATAGCCCTTGATAAAATGGCCCCTCCCACAAAACAACCCTTGACAAAATAGCCTCTACACAAAATAGTCCCCTTAACAAAGCAGCCCCCTAAGAAAAAAATAACACATCACAAAAAATATAATAAACTACAACTGAAATCTTCACTGATAAAGACTCCTACCAGCATTCAATTGCATAAAGCGTATATAAATAAACAAAATTCTATAGCTACCAACTGGTATTCATGATCTGTTCTGCTATTTAAAGAAACTATTCTTCCATCAACATGCTAATTAAAAAAATAAAGTAATATTGTCATCATTTTCATAGTCTTACCAACCTTATCCTGTTTGGCAAGGTAAGATTATTAGGAAAAAAATGCAGACCCATATTCTGGGAAGCTTGATCGGGCCCTTTTGTTGGGGGGCTAATTTGTCAAGGGTTATTATGTGGGCAGGCCATTTTGACAGTGGCTGTTATGTCAGGGACTATTATGTCGGGAGCTTTTTTTGTTTGGAGTTTTTTTGTCAGGGCTATTTTGACCAGGTACCATGCAACATTGTATATACATCTAATCCTTATTTTAGAAAGCCAGAATATACACATCTAAAACTAAAACAAGGCAATAGGACACAATTTGCCTAGGATGTCACAATTTAACAGAAACTATTGTAAATTAACTCATTTAAAAAACATTCCAAATATATATGATTATTTATTAATCACATATCTGTTAAACAATACGTTTTTAAGGCTCCTTTTAAACAAGCATAACTAGGTAAAAATCTTAAATTAGGCAGTAAAATTTCACAAAAGGCACATGTGACGGCCCGTCTGAAGTTTGCCAGTGAACACCTGGATGATGCCGAGAGTGATTGGGAGAAGGTGCTGTGGTCAGATGAGACAAAAATTGAGCTCTTTGGCATGAACTCAACTCGCCGTGTTTGGAGGAAGAGAAATGCTGCCTATGACCCAAAGAACACCGTCCCCACTGTCAAGCATGGAGGTGGAAATGTTATGTTTTGGGGGTGTTTCTCTGCTAAGGGCACAGGACTACTTCACCGCATCAATGGGAGAATGGATGGGGCCTTGTACCGTACAATTCTGAGTGACAACCTCCTTCCCTCCGCCAGGGCCTTAAAAATGGGTCGTGGCTGGGTCTTCCAGCACGACAATGACCCAAAACATACAGCCAAGGCAACAAAGGAGTGGCTCAGGAAGAAGCACATTAGGGTCATGGAGTGGCCTAGCCAGTCACCAGACCTTAATCCCATTGAAAACTTATGGAGGGAGCTGAAGCTGCGAGTTGCCAAGCGACAGCCCAGAACTCTTAATGATTTAGAGATGATCTGCAAAGAGGAGTGGACCAAAATTCCTCCTGACATGTGTGCAAACCTCATCATCAACTACAGAAGACGTCTGACCGCTGTGCTTGCCAACAAGGGTTTTGCCACCAAGTATTAGGTCTTGTTTGCCAGAGGGATTAAATACTTATTTCCCTCTGCAGAATGCAAATAAATTCATATACTTTCCACAATGTGATTTTCCGGATTTAATTTGTGATGTGCTATCTCTCACTGTTACCAATAACCTACCCTTCAATTATGGGCTGCTCATGTCTTTGTCAGTGGGCAAACTTACAAAATCAGCAAGGGATCAAATACTTATTTCCCCCACTGTATATAAAGGCACTATGCCCTGAATTATATTCCACAAAAGACATCCTAGTTTAAAAGTGATCCTGGCCTCAACACTAAGCCAGTGAAGCTTGACAAAATAATACATAATTTTGTCTGATTTCTTAAGCAAAAAAATTGGACAAACCGCAACCTTCTGAATAGTTCGGACCTCTTTCAACAAAAAGTGCATATGGCAAGGGGACATGGTTTGGGTATGTTTTGGGCAGGACTAGTGTGGACCTAAATAATAAACATGTTGCCTCCTTTTCAGAATGGGAATACGCGTATTTGTCCAAAAAGATCAATGCCGGGATTTGTACCTGCTACGTGGGATGTCTGGGTTTCAGAAAAGTGCTCCTGTTGAGCAGCACTCCATTGGAGGGATTAGGGGAGGTTGCCTTTTTAATCCCCCAAAGTGGAGCTGCAAGGGATACTGGGCTCTCTGACAGCTTCGGAAAAACCCCCCACAAATATGTTTCTAAAATGACTAACATAAATGTGTATGTTCTAGCATATATATATATGTGTGTGCTACTATATCAGAACGTACACATGTAATATACATGTCAGGTCACTTCACTGGCTTCCGATCAGATACCGCATTCAATTCAAGCTTCTCCTTCTTACCTACAAATGCACTCAGTCTGCTGCCCCTCACTATCTTTCTACCCTCATCTCCCCTTACGTTCCCGCCCGTAACCTCCGTTCACAGGATAAATCCCTCCTCTCAGTATCCTTCTCCACCACCGCCAACTCCAGGCTCCGCTCATTCTGCCTCGCCTCACCCTATGCTTGGAACAACCTTCCTGAACCCTTACGCCAAGCCCCCTCCCTGCCCGTCTTCAAGTCTTTCCTTAAAGCCCACCTCTTCAATGCTGCGTTCGGCACCTAACCCTTACTGTTCAGTGAATCCAGACTGCCCCAATTTGACTGCCCCTATCGGACCGACCGTTCACTTGTCTATTAGATTGTAAGCTCTTTGAGCAGGGACTGTCTCTCTTTGTTAAATTGTACAGCACTGCGTAACCCTAGTAGCGCTCTAGAAATGTTAAGTAGTAGTAGTAGTAGTGATCATGGTGACCCCATTGATATTTTAGGTGTTTATGGTTCTCAAATCGATGCTTCTGCCACACACTATGTGTGCATAAATGTCCTTTCTTTAGTGTATTTTAGAACATGCTCGAAGGAGCTCTTTTACTAAAGAGTTGGCATGTGGCAGAGGGCTTGCCGCACGCCAATCCGTAACTACTGCCGGGCTACCAGAGGAGCCCGGTGGTAGTTCCCGTCTCCAGCATGCACCATTTTCTATTTTTGTAGATCTGGTGCTTACCTGGCGCTAATTGGCACTGCCCGGTTACTGTGGGAGCCCTTACCACCACCTCAGTAGGTGGCGGTAAGTGCTCCCCCCCCCAAAATGACCGCATGGTAAGTGGTTCAGTTACTGCAAGGCTCCCTTTTAGCGCAGCGTAGTAAAAGGACCCCTAAGTTGGCAGATCCTGTTCTAAAACACTAGAGGAACTTGAGACATCATGATCTGGTCGTCTCAGTTCTGCTTAGTATGTCCTTTTTAAAATGCTGCAGCACACATATAAGTTATCTGTAGAAAGTTACCTTCAATATAACTTATATGTATAGTGGGTGCGATCCCCAAAATGCCCTAACCATGCCCCCTCCACTCTACATATAGCACTATACATGTAGTTGAATATATGTATAGCATTATACATATAATACCACTGGAATACATGTAATACTACTGTATTTTCTTTAAAGCAGTTATGTTCAGCAGTGCACCAAACATGTAACTGCTTTTTAAATATCAGGTCCAATGCACAAAAAATGGATGTTCAAAGCTAAATGCATTGATGTCCAGCAAAACTCTGGCTGCAGAAACAAGCAGGTTCAAAGTTTGTGGGTCCCTTTCATCTGTGGGCAATATTCAAAGAGAAAGCATGTGCATGCTTTTCCTCGGAACACTAGGTACAAGATTGACAGGTGCAGAGTTCATGTAGACTTTGCAATCAGGTGTGCTGTTGAAAATTGGTTCCATAAGGGCTTGATTTACTAAGGCTTTTCTCCCATTCAGTGTCCATTACAAAAGATCGCAATGAATTAGTCTTTCAGTAACACTGAACCCAATACTCAAAGGATTTTTGTTTCTAACTTTAAGAGTTATGCTCCTAAGTCGGCCTCTTTGAAATTTGCTAGGGCTGAGTGTCTAAATTTATACTCAAAATTTCACTAAACTCATAATTTAAGAGCATAAAAAATGGATGGCAGCAGGGGTGAATTTAGGATGGGTAAACATTTAGGAGCTTAGCACTGCTTTTCAGCATTAGACTCATAAATTTGACTCATAAATCAAGGCAAATGAATAGCAGGCCTAAATTTATAAGCATTACATTTAAGCTCCTAAATTAAGATGAATTTTCAGCTGGAAAGTTAGAGGGTCTTTTCTTAGGCGCGCTGGTGTTTTTTAGCGCACGCTAAAAATAGGTGCATGTTAAACGCTAAAGACGCCAATGTATTCCTATGGGCGTCTTTAGCTTTTAGCGCACGCCTATTTTTAGCACATGGTAAAAACGCCAGCGTGCCTAAGTAAAAGACCCCTCCAGGCTCCTGATTTTGACTTAAAATAGGGGACAAATTTAGAAGCCTAAATTTAGGAACTCAGCCGATAATAATTGTCATAAAAAACAAGGGGCCCTTTTACTAAGCTGCACTAAAACGTGCCCTATGTTATAACTAGTGAGTGGGTTTCCTGCATGCAGAAGCCACTTTCAGTGCAGCTGTAAAATGGCCACGTTTTCTGTTTCCTCATTTAATGGCCTTTCATTAATTTCCCAATGAGTGTGTGGCCATTAATGCTGGAACTCTTACCGACACCTATTTTCTAGGTGGTAAGGGCTCTCGTGCTAACCACACACTAATCGGTTGGTGTGGGATGATGTATTTGCGTTAACAGATTAGCACTGGGCATGCCTACCTACTCTCTGCCCTCAAATACACCCCCAGCACCAAAAAATAAAAAGTATTTTTTAGCGTGTGAGAAGCTACCGTGGACAATTGAGCGCACCCCACGGTACTGGATTTTAACCCGCAGTAAGCATGCATTCGTGGTTACTGCAGCTTAGTAAAAGGGCTCCCAAGTTTTATTGATAGAAAATGTAAAACAAAGCTTGTGAATTTGATGAGTTTGATGTATTTCAGAGTAATTTCTATTGGAAGATTTGATGGTCAGAATGAGTATATTGATGCTACAGCAAGAAGATATTTCATTTGACTCTTCAATGTTATTTTATGATGCTTTGATTTATGTAATTTTATTTTGTTTTTATGATGTTGTATGTATTTTACATGTTTTATTATTGGTTATGTAGTTTGCATTGTGTTTGGATATAAGCTGCCAAGAAAGGTAAATTGAGCAACATATAAATTGTAATTAAATGTAAATAAGATAATCTTATAAATGCAGGTATTATTTTTTAATAGCAGCTTTGTTTTTGTTCTAATATTTCATCAGATTTCACCTATGAGTATGTACAGCAAGAAGCTCTTAGGGTTCCTCTTCTCTTCATAACTAAGGATGGACTGGGGATTAAGTGAGTACAGATGAACCTTTCCTTATTAAAATGCACGCTACATAAATATATCAAATGTGAGATGTGGGCAGCTCCATTTTAGAAAGGACATAGAAGTCAGAATTGAGACGTCTAGGTCAGGGCGATGCAAGTTTTACAAATATTTTAGAATAGAATCTGCTGGCATAGAATCTGTCCTAAATACAGGAGAAATGGACATTTATGTACTACCACCCTAATTCTAAATATTACGCTCAAAATTGTGTGTGCAAATTTAGGTGTGTACCCTATCTGCACATGCAATTTAATTGACAAATGAGCCAATTAGCACTGATAATTGGGCGTTAATCAGTTATCGTCGCTAATCGGCATTCATCTAAATGTATGCGTGCATCTTTAGGTGCCAGGACCACACAGAAATTTTATGTGCAGATCCGAAAAGAGGGTACGGACATGAGAGGAGCACAGGGCAGATTGAGGACATTCCTTGAATTTTGCTCAGTGTTACAGAGGAAGGCATATCCGCACCTAATTAGGGCATGAGAATTTACACCAGGTTTCAGTTGGTGTAAATCCTGGTGCCCAAAATTGGACACGGATCCCGGCACCAAATGCTGGCCAACTCTAAGTGTCGTTTATTTGAATAGCGTTTCGCACTCATTTTTATGTTTCAACATTTTTATTGGTGACATGTTGAAATTTACAAGGTCCACAGTCTGATGATACACAAGAAGAAATTCCTATATTAAAATACACTGCGCAATTATGTGTCATTGCTTAGCGGCACCAATCTTTTAACTCTTTTATCCCCAACCCACCCCTTTTTATTGGTGCCGATTTTTTGGCACCATTTACAGAATTGAGTCCCAAGTGCATGCAGCATAAACAAATGGGTAAAAAACCAACACATAAACATGTATGTGCTGGCACATTCTTGATAACGTTATCTTGGCCAGTTTAGAAATATAAACATGCATTTTCCTGACACTGTCACAGATACTAGTATCCCTTGCCAGTTTGGCTTTTTGGGGGCACAAAATCCATTTAGGGGGATTAAGAGGGCAACCTCCCCTAACCCCTCCAGCGGAGTACTGCTCAATTGGAGCAGTTTTCTAAAACTTAAAATGTGCTTGATGACATCTGTTAGGACATCAGTGTTTATTCCCCTTCTGAAATGTCCTGCTTAAAATATACCCCCTTGCCATTCGTACGCATTTGGGTTTTTGACATACATATCCCGACTTTGCAAAATGGGAACTTAGATGTTTATGCTCATCTCAAACATGACTAACCCTTTTAAAATGTTCTCCCTCCTTTTATTCGTTGATATTAAAGGGACCCTTTTACTAAAGGGTGGTAAGTAGTTAGGGCGGAATTCTATAAATGTTGCTCAAACTTTTGTGCTGTAAACATGATTCTATAAAGGGCTGGGAAGTAGATGGGGTGTGGGCAGAGAATAGGCATGGATAGCATACGGCAGTTAGTGCAGGGTACGTACTGCGTGCTCTCACTTGTACAATTACCCCCTAATTATATAAACTTGCACACTCAAATTTCCAACTAGCACACAAATTTGCACACACAAGTAATAAAAATAAGATCAGTTGCACACTTAATTCAATAATTGGCTGTTAATTGCAGGTAGCAGCCAGTTATTGGATATAATTAGCCTTAATTGGTGCTAATTGGCATCAGTTAGCAAGCATATAACTGCTCTTAGTTGCTGTTCTATAATTTGCATGCTCAGATTCCAGAGTGTGTAACTTCAAGGGCAGGGCATGGGCAGGTTGGGGGGGGTGTCAGGCAGTTATACGTTTAGGCCATAGAATGCTCTCATTTACGCGCCTAACTGCCTACAGTATTTACGTCAGCCATTGAGCTAGCATAAGTGCTTGTGCCTAAAATTAGGTACATAAATGCGGACTAATGCTAGCATTCTGTAATGACAGTTGTGCAAACAGCTGGTGTTGAATTCACTCTTAGCATGCATCCTCCCGGTGCCTAAAATTTGACAGCCTTTTGAGAATTTACCCCTTACTGTGGGTTCACTTAGCACCTCCTCAACAGGCTTTGCATATCAGAGTACCAAACTTTGGAATTCTGTACCCAAGCAATTAAGGTACTTAGAAGATTATCTGAGATTCCGTAAATGATTAAAGGCTTCTCTATTAAGTACATATGTAATCAAAAGACAATAAACTAATGTTGCTGTCTCTCTTATGTGTTTCAACATAACCAATACTCTAGCCTAGCTTCATGACAAACTCACAATTATTCCTAATATGTTAAAATGTTATGATTAATTATCTGACTGTATCATATTTTTGATGTTTTTCTTGAATGTAAGCCACATTGAACGTGAGCTTGTTCGGAATAATGTGGGGATACAAATGTCATGACTAAATAAATAAATAAATAAAAAATAAGTGTGTCGCACTAAGGGGCCCTTTTATTAAGGCAGTGGTTTTCTTTGGTTGGCTGCCACCCGGGATGGATTGCCACTGCAGCATCCCCTTCCCGGTGCAGTGTTCCCCCCCCTCAACCCCCCCCCCCCCCGGTGCAGCATCGCCCCCCCTAGGCGCATCAACTCCAACACCCCCCCCCCCCGAGTGCATTACTGTTACCTCCTGGGGTGCTGTGAACAGCTGCGTGGCTGTTGGCTCTGCCGGTTCCCTGTTCCCTCTGCCCTGGAACAGGAAGTAACAGCAGAGGGAGCAGGGAACCGGCAGAGCCAACAGCCACGCAGCTTCTCCTTGCACCCCTCCTGCAGCGTGCACCTGGGACAGACCGCCCCCACCGCCCTGCCCTCGGTACACCACTGTATTAAGGCGTGGTAGGCCTAACGTGGGCCTACTGTGTGCTGAAAGGGCACTACTGCAGGATGCATTGAAGTGTCCCATGGTAGTTTTCCCCACACACTAGCTCCTAACTAAAAATATTTTTTATTTTTCCAGCACAGGAGGCATGCTCATGGGTGCAGGGTAGGTGTGCCTGTGCTAATTGGGTAGCGTGGATACAATACTGCATGCTACCCAATTAGTGTGGGAGTAGCGTGGGAGCCCTTACTGCCTCCTAAATAGGTGGCAGTAAGGGCTCCTATGGTAATGGTTACATGCTAATGGGGAAATTATCACGTGGCCATTTACAAGACAAATATGGCATGGTGGCCATTTTACCACCATGCTAAAAATGGCCGCAGTGCATGGAAAACCTATGACTGACACCAGTGCCGACCACTTTTCTACGTGGCTTGGTAAAAGGACATCTTCTAAACAGATCCATAGACACACTAATTAAGAAACCTTAGGTTGTGAATATGATGGTATAAACAAGGTATATAGCTTAAGCATCGCCATGCTGGGACAGACCAAGGGTCCATCGAGCCCAGCACCCTGTCACCGACAGCGGCCAAAAGAACAAGCTATTTGTCCCACCCATCCTAGAAATACTGTATTATTCCCTCGTCCATTCAATAACATTCTATGGCTTTTTCCTCCAGGAAGCCGTCCAACCCTTTTTGAAGTCCGTTAAGTTAACCACCTTAACCACTTTTCCGGCAGCGAATTCCAGAGTTTAACTACGCGTTGAGTGAAGAAACATTTTCTTTGATTCGTTTTAAATGTTCCACACTGCAGCTTCATCGCATGCCCCCTTGTCCTAGTATTTTTGGAAAGCGTAAACAGACGCTCCACATTGACCCGTTCCATTCCACTCATTATCTTATAGACCTCTATCATATCTCCCCTCAGCTGCCTTTTCTCCAAGCTGAAGAGCCCCAGCCTCTTTAGCCTATCCTGATAGGGAAGTTGTCCAATCCCCTGTATCATCTTTGTTGCCCTTCTCTGCACCTTTCCAATTCCACTATGTCTTTTTTGAGGTGCGGCGACCAGAATTGAACACAATACTTGTGGTGCGGTTGCACCATGGAGCGATACAGTGGCAGAATAATATCCTTATTTTTGTTTTCAATCCCTTTCCTAATGATACCCAACATTCTATTTGCTTTCCTAGCCGCAGCAGCACATTGAGCAGAAGTTTTCAACGTATTATCATTGATGACACCTAGATCCGTTTCTCGGTCCGTGACTCCCAACTCTGAACTTTGTATGACGTAGTTATAGTTTGGGTTCCTCTTTCCCACATGCATCACATTAAACGTCATCTGCCATTTAGACGCCCAATCTCCCAGTCTCATAAGGTCCTCTTGTAGTTTTTCACAATCTTCCCGCGATTTGACTACTTTGAATAACTTTGTGTCATCGGCAAATTTGATTACCTCACTAGTTACCCCCATCTCTAGGTCATTTATGAATATGTTAAAAAGCAGAGGTCCCAGCACCGGTCCCTGAGGGACCCCGCTAACTACCCTTCTCCATTGCGAATATTGACCTTTTAATCCTACTCTCTGTTTTCTATCTTTCAACCAGTTTTTAATCCACAGTAAGACACTACCTCCGATCCCATGTCCCTCTAATTTCCTCTGTAGTCTTTCATGAGGGACCTTATCAAACACCTTCTGAAAATCTAGATACACAATATCAACTGACTCACCTTTGTCCACATGTTTGTTTACCCCTTCAAAGAAATGTAGCAGATTGGTGAGGCAAGACTTCCCTTCACTAAGTCCATGTTGACTTTGTCCCATTAGTCCATGCTTTTGAATGTGCTCTGTAATTTATAATTTCCCGGGCCTCCGCTGGAACCTTTTTAAAATATCGGCGATACATTTTAAGGATAAATTACAAATCAATAACAGTAGCTCTGCCAGCTGACTTTTTAGTTCTATCAGTACCCTAGGGTGAATACTATCTGGTCCAGGAGATTTGCTACTCTTCAGTTTGCAGAACTGCTCCATTACGTCTTCCAGATTTACAGATATTTCAGTAAGTTTTTTCCGACTCTTCAGCTTCAAATACCCTGTCCGGCACCGGTATCCCACCCAAATCTTCCTCGGTGAAGATCGAAGCAAAGAACTCATTCAGCTTTTCTGCTATTTCTTTGTCTTCCTTGATCGTCCCTTTTACACCCCGGTCATCCAGCAGGCCAACCGATTCTTTTGTCGGTTTCCTGATAGATTCTCTCAATGTGTTTTTTTTTTTTCATCTAGAACAAAAATAATGCACATAATCAGCTCTATTAAGTTTCTTAATGCCTCATTATTTCAAATAGAAAGTTCCATAAAAATGATCTGAAAAGGGCAGATCCAGTGGCTCAGGTGGTAAGTGCTCTGCATGTCCATGCAGAAAGTTCCCACTTTAGTCCTAAAGCCAGAACTTCTGCGTCCCAGAATACAGCTCCAGCAATTGGGGAGAATTGTGGCCATTGCATGGAGTGATGCTTAAACAGTTGTCAGGTTCCAAAAGGGGCCAACCTTTGTATTCTTCAGCCCAAGATGGTTGCCATAATGTCCCAGCTGAAGTATGGGGAGAGGGAATAGAGGAAAAAATCATTGGGTAGTTAAAATGAAGCCTCATGGCAGTGGATTACAGCCTGGTTCCACTTGAATGAATGAAATAAATAAATAAATAAATAAATAAGAGAATGATCTAAAGAGAAACTTCCTTTACACTATAATAAGTACAAAGTCATAGAAATGATTGAAGATTGCTTATTTTTATGTTTATTACAATACTTGTTATCCACTTAGCTACACAATAGATCAAAACGGTTTACAAAAATCATTACAAGTTACATAAATAAAACAGAGAAAAGGAACTTCAGATATAAATAGGAAAGTCCAACATTCATACACACACACAGACAGACAGAGAGACAGACAGACAGACAGACACACACACACACACACTCTCTCTCTCTCTCTTTTGTTCTCTCTTAGTTCAATCTTACTGACCTGGAGAGGTTCTCAAACCACTCCTCGGGACAGACGTAGCCAGTCAGGTTTTCAGGATATGCACAGTAAATATGCATGAGATAAATTTGCATACACTACCTCTATGCCATGCAAATCTTCTCTCATGCATATTAATTGTGGATATCCTGAAAATCAGACTGGCTAGGTGTGTCCTGAGGACTGGGTTGACAACCCCTGCTCTAAGGACCGAGTTGACATGAGCAAAAAGTTTCCATTACATTACCTTATGAGCACTTATTACAGATATATACATAGACATACACATAAAAACTCGCAGGGAGATTGGAAAGAATTCCATGAGCCATACTCTGCATGCTTTCCTTACAGTACCTACTCTGAATTGTACTTAGATACTGGATATTTAGCACAGCTTAAAAGGGAACACTGCACCCCCTATAGGAGCACCACTCAAAAAAAAAAAAAGGACAATAGGGGCACTTTTGTACACAGCAGGGAAAAACTCTTTCACTGTCTACCAGCTGCCTCCCCCAGTACCTCTGTTATTGATGGTATTATGCACTCTGTAAACACTCCGAGGAATTCTGTACCAAAAAAAAAACAAAATAATGCACAGAAAAATAATATTGAACAGAATAGTGTTTACAGTATTCTGAAAATATATACAGGTGCTTTTAACACTTGTCTCTCAGCCCGAGCTCCCCAGTCCAACATCTTCCTGTTGGCCATATGTACAGTAATGTTTAGCAGTACTGTAACAGAAATTCTGAGGATACTGGCAACCATAAAGTATCATGTGTCAATGCTTTTGGTAGGTTGCCAGATGGCCACCAGGCTTCAGCTCTGCTAGCCTTTATTTTGCTATTGAGTTACCAAACATTAGGTACAGCTAATACAGGGGTCCTTTTACTTAGCTGTGGTGAAAAGTGGCCTGCGGTAGTGTGGGTGCATGTTTTTGGTGTGCGCTGGGCCATTTTTTACCACAGCTGGGAAAAAAGGCATTTTTCAATGGGGCAGTTAAATGGCCGTGCACTAAAATGAAAGGTAGTACGTGGTTATTTACTGCCTGAGCCATTACTGCCAGCCATTGACCTAGCGGTAAGGGCTCAGGCACTACTCACGCGGTAATCATGCAGCACATGTCAATGTGGGCGTGCTGCGGATTACCGCCGGGAACGCCCCCCACCAGTAGAAAGTAGAAAACTATTTTCTACTGTGGGAACCAGGACACACCAACTTCGGAATTACCACTGGGTGCCTGTGCTACCCTGGTGGTAGTACCGATTTGGGGGGGGGGTGCGCTACCCACGCGTTAGCCTTATCGCTGCTTTATAAAAAGGCCCCACAGTGTTTGTTCCCCTCTCCTCGCCACTTCCATCCAACATCTTTTGACTTATGCAACTTAGAATTTAAGTGCACCACATTACAGAATACACTGAGCGAGTTGTCCATGTAAATCTTATTTAATGTCAATTAGTGCTGATAATTTCTTAACATCCAATTGACACTGCTGATGTCACAACTGTCAGGAATGGTGAGCCCTTGGACCAAAGCCGGAGCTGGGCTGGCACAAGTATACTGGACTAGGATAAACTAACAGACTCAACAAGGCAGGACAGAGGTAACTAAACACAATGGACAACACAAGAACCGGATCCAGATGAGGCAAGGAAAGAAGGCAAAGGGCCAGAACTGGCACCCAGACAGGACAAGGCAAGACTCGGAACTGGATTAAAACTGGGACCCAGAAATGCAAGACAAGGCAAAACACGGAAGTAGATTAAAACTGGGTCCAGAAAAGGGCACGACAAGGACAAGGCAAGGACTGGATCTGGACAGGACTAGACTGAAAGAGACAAAACAAAGCACATCTAGACAGACAGGGCAGGAGCTAGGCAACAGAATAACAGAAGCAAGACAATACACAAGGCAGGAACAAGATTCAGGATTCTCAAACAGGATTCAGGAACAGGCTTGGCTTGACTGGAACCAGATTCTGGAACGGGCTTGGCTTGACTGGAACAGCAGTCTGAAAGGGACTTAGCTTCACTGGAACAGGATACTGAAAGGGACATGGCTTGACAGAGAGCAGGGACAGAAACTAGCTCAAACACATAGCAGGGGCAGAACCTGGCTCAAACACACAACAGGAACAGAATTTAGCAGAAACAGAACTCAAGAGCAAGGAAGCAAACATAGCAGGCAAAGGATTAAGCAGACTAAGGGAAGACAAACAAACAAACAAACAAACAAACAAACAAAGAAGCAATGTGCTTACCAGCTTCCACAGCTGGAAAGGGAGAGACCAGGCAAATTGAGAGGCAGCAGACCCAGCTGCATAGCAGTGAGGTAATTAGGGACAATACTGGCTTCCACAGACTCTCAGAATTAACAGATAACTACACACACAGGAAACAGAACAAGGGAAACAGGAACAGAGCTTGGCTAAACACAGAGCTTGGCTTAAACACAGAGCTTAACTATAGCAAGAGTCAAAAGCAGGGCTAGACTAAAAGCAGGAGCCAAGGGTATAGTTAAACAGATACAGACACCAAGGGCAGGGTGTGGCTCTACAGCCAGGCTATCAAGGTACAAAAGCAAACACACAGAAACAGAGCAAAGCATTGAAACACAAGACTCAAAGACACACAGAACAGACCTTCAGGAGCAAGACTCTCAGGACCAAAGCCAAGCAGGGATATGACCTATACAGGTAACACAAAGGCAAATTAAGAGACCTCTTGCAAAGTCAAAACATAATAGTTCCCAGGTGCTTATAAAGGACTTGCTGATGATGTCACAAGTAGGAAATGAAGCAGAAGCAGGGAGACCAAAGCAGGGGCGTAGCCAACCACCCAATTTTGGGTGGGCCTGGGCCCAAGATGGGTGGGCAGAAGAACTCCACCTTGTCCCACAAGTGATTTGGTCTTGTCCTCTCTCGCCAGCATGCCATATGGTCTCTCAAACATCCCCCCTCCCCCGTATACCTTTTAAATAGCAGATTTTCACTGGCAGCGAGCAGCAACTAATACAGACTGCTTATGTTGGCACCACAGCCTTCCCTCTGATGCAACTTCCTCTTTCCGCATAGGTGGGAATACATCAGAGAGAAGGCTGTGGGGCCGGTGCAATAAGTATGTATCAGTCGCTGCTCACTGCAGTCGAAGATCTGCTATTTACAAGTTGTCAGGAGGGATAGTTGTTGGAAGTTTTCAGCTGGAGGGGCTTCGGGATCCCTGCCAGCCACATCATAGATGTGCTGCTACTGGGTGGGCCTTAGCCCAAATTGGATGGGCTGGGGCCCACCCGGGCCCAACCTTGGCTACGCCACTGGACCAAAGCGAGGCTTGGCTAACAGGAAGAACAACAACAGGAAATGAAGCAAAAGCAGGGTGACCAAAGCAAGGCTTGGCTTACAGGAAGAACAACAGTAGGGAAAAAGGCAGACTGGAGAGGTCACAGAGCTAGAAACAGTAGGTCTGAATACAACCGTGACAGCTGATTAGCTAGTTAACCAATTAAGTTACATGCACTGTTGTAAAATACGCTTCGATTTCCGCACGACACCCTAATACCTTTTTCTTTTGTTTATAGTAATGATTCTGCATATTTTAATGAGATTTGCATTTGTTTTGCATTTCTGTATTGTAAAACAATACAGAAATGAGCTCTGTCATTTCTGGAGGAGTAGCCTAGTGGTTAGTGCAGTGGACGTTGATCCTGGGGAACTGAGTTCGATTCCCACTGCAGCTCCATGTGACTCTGGGCAAGTCACTTAACCATCCATTGCCCCTGGTACAAAATAAGTACCTGAATATATGTAAACCACTTTGAATGTAGTTGCAAAAAAACTCAGAAAGGCGGTATATCAAGTCCCATTTCCCTTTCGTTACAGAATTGTATTTCTTAAGAGAAAATAGCAGCAGGCTTTGCATACTGTGCATTATGCAACTCAAAACTACCCATAGCAAGCAGTAATATTCAGTCTTTGTCCTTTAGGGAAAAACTCTGGGTGACCTAAGTTGTTCCTGTTGCATTACAGTTTCTGTAAACTCTGAGAACAGCCATCTATGATCCCGTATCACAAAATATTTCACATAGAACAGTAGCTGATTGGTTTATGCGTGGTACTGTTATTTGTGGATCAATCAGATGTTGTGAATCTGAGGTAATATGTGATTCTGTTTTCATTGAAATGACTGTAGAATAAACTATTGAATGAATAATCCATTCTATTGGCCTAGATCAGAGGTTCTCAACCTACTCCTCAGGACACATCTAGCCAGTTAGGTTTTCTGGATACCCACAATGAATATGCATGATATAGATTTGCATGCGCTGCCTCAATTTTATGCACAGCTCTCTCTTGCATAATCATTGTGGATATCCTGAAAACCTGACTGGTTTGGTGTATCCTGAGGACTGGGTTGAGAACCTCTGATCTAGATTATGCCACCTGTTATGGTAATGCAGGGTAATAGTAGATTAGTATGGAAATACTAGTGGTACATATTAACTACTGTATTTTATAAAGATATACACTATGATAAAAAAAATCTATGGATAAATTGTTACCAAGGCCAAAAGAAATATGCAAAAATATGTCAAGCTTATTGAAAAAAATTGAAAACAGTGTAATTGGGTAGAGAGAAAACCCTCAGTGAGATTAACAGATTTTTAAACTGCAAGCTTTTGGGACTACTAAAGTCTTGCCCTCGTGCATTGCCACTTTTCTTGGGATCCATTGGCATTTAGGGTATGTTTTATGTGGTTGCTGATCGAATCTCCTCTGAGAATCACAGGCCTGTGTAAATAGCTCTCCAGAAAATATTGAACTAGCTGACCCTAGGATGCATCCAAACTCTAGAACTGTTTGAAAGGCAGCCCAGAAATATTTATTTATTTATTCACTCTTACACGATTCCCCACTCATGATCCCTGAAAAGCTTACAGTTAAAACAAATAACATACGCAGGTAATTATTTAACAGAATACAATAAAACACATAAAACTCACCCTTTTATGTTCTGTAGAGGAGTGTGGTAGCCGTGTTAGTCCACTCTTAAGGTTATCAATAGAAATCAAACAAAATAAAACATGGAAAAGAAAATAAGATGATACCTTTTTTATTGGACACAATGTATTATTGGACACAATGTATTAAATGAAAATGCAGCACTAGAGTAGCCATCAAACATATAAACGGCGAGTGACCGACTCACTCGCAAATGCGCAGTAGAGACTTCCCTCTCTGTCCCGCCCCCGCGTCAATACGTGATGACGAGGGCGGGACAGAGAGGAAAACTGCGCCGCCGAGGTTGATACCGCTCCCCCCGCCCACCCGCCCGCCTGAGATCGCCGCTACCGTTCCTCCCCCCCACCTGGCCCGGGCCCTCTCTCCGCTGCTAACACATCCATTCGCCGGAACGCAGCATGCACATCAGCTGAGCTGCCGTCGGCCTTCCTTCCCTGCCTGTGTCCCGCCCTCGCTGACGTTACGTCACAGGAGGGCGGGACACAGGCAGAGAAGGAAGGGCCGACGGCAGCTCAGCTGATGTGCGTGCTGCGTTCCGGCGAATGAATGTGTAAGTTTAGTAGTGGAGAGAAGGCCCAGGCCAGGTGGAGGGATGGCGGCAACTCCGGGGGTGGGGGGGGGGGGACGGTAGTGGTGGCGACCTCGCGGGGAGGGGGGAGGGAGGGGGAAGGAAAACCCCAATACCAGCCCGTTTTTACGGGCTCAACGGCTAGTAGCTACATAAATCTGGACATCCACAGTGGCAGGAAGGAGAGTGAAAGAGAGGGAGGGAGGGAGGGAGGAAGGAAGAAGACAGCAGATTGAGTAGTATCTATACCAGCACAGTAGGTTGGCACAAATGGGCATACTAAGGATCCTGTTTACTAAGGTGCACTAGTGTTTTTAGCCCACACTAACACTAGCGACACCCATATATTGCTAGGGGTGTCTGTAGCGTTAGTGCACGCTAAAAACAATAGCGTGCTTATAGTTTGGCTTAGAAAACAGGGCCCTAGGTCTAATCTAAATTTATCTAATCTGATCTTACACTTATATTGGCATTTACAAGTTAACATTTTCCACCTTTTTGTGCATATCATTTTAGTGTTTAAACATTTGCAATGCTAAATGTTTTTTAGATGCTATAAGTATTGTTTCTCTGTTACCATTGTAGCATGCCCGACCCGGATTTCAGTGTTAGAGATGTAAAACTGTTAGTTGGTAAGTTATTTTGATTTTATTATTTTTAACTATAGACCCTTGGTGTTTATAAGAATTTAAAGAGTACCTGTGCTCCAGATAGCTGGCATTGAGATCTTAGTGGGGAGGGAGAGTAGGGGGGGATTTGGGGGGAGGGATCAGGATCTACACTTTTGCATACTAGGGTTTTGTTTATTGGAGGAGGATTATTAGGAACTGTTTTTCTATAGTGATTTTTTTGTGCCTAACTATTATGGTTTTCAGTGTTATTGATTATCTGTTTTTTAATGCCTGTAACTTTAAAACAATAAACATTTATTGTTACAAAAAAAAATTCAGATACGTCTGAAAAAGTACACCTAAATAGAAAGTAAGAATAGCAGTTTCCTCTTTTATGGTTATTTAGCTGTAGTCAAAATCCTGCATTTAAGACGTAATACTGAATAGTCATGAAGACAAGAAATGATGTCACAAATAAACCTGAAACAAAAATAAATAAAAAAAAAACCCTTAAATGGCTGAAGGGGGTGGATGTACGAGTGACACTTGGGGGGGCATAATCGAACGGCGCCGGCCATCTCTATGGGCGACCATCTCCGGGGCCGGCGCCGCAAGTGGGTGGAGCCAACCGTATTTTCAAAAAAGATGGCCTTCCATCTTTTTCTTCACTAATACGGTTGGGCCCGGCCAAATGTTAGAGCTCGCCGGGTTTGAGATGGCCAGCATCGGTTTTCGGCCATAATGGAAAATAATGCCGGCGATCTCAAACCCGGCCAAATCCAAGGCATTTGGTCGTGGGAGGAGCCAGCATTTGTAGTGCACTGGCCCCCCCCCCCCTCACATGCCAGGACACCAACCAGGCACCCTAGGGGGCACTTCTAAAAATAAAAATAGCTTCCAAAATCCACTCCCCACACCTGTACAACACTACCATAGCCCTAAGGGGTGAAGGGGGGCACCTACATGTGGGTACAGTGGGTTTTGGAGGGCTCCCATTTACCACCACAAATGTAACAGGTGGGGGGGGTGGGGAATGGGCCTGGGTCCACCTGTCTGAAGTGCACCCACTAAAAACTGCTCCAGGGACTTGCATACTGCTGTCAGGGAGCTGGGTATGATATTTGAGGCTGGCATAGAGGCTGGCAAAAAAGGTTTTTTTTTTTTGGTGAGAGGGGGTTGGTGACCACTGGAGGAGTAAGGGGAGGTCATCCCCGATTTCCTCCGGTCGTCATTTGGTCAGTTGGGGTTCCTTTTTGAAGCTTGGTCGTAAAAAAAAAAGGACCAAGTAAAGCTGGCGAAATGCTTGTCAAGTCTGGCTTTTTTTTTCCATTATCGGGCGAAGCTGGCCATCTCATGAGCATGCCCCCGTCCTGCCCCCATCCTGCCTTCACTACCCTACTGACACGCCCCCTTGATGTTGCGCTGGCTCCGCGACGGAAAGCAGTTGGCGCCGGCCAAAATCGGCTTTCGATTATACTGATTTGGCCGGGTTCAGGAGATTGCCGGCCATCTCCCGATTTGTGTCAGAAGATGGCCGGCGATCACTTTCGAAAATGAGCTGCTCTGGCTGTGAAGAACTAAGGGGTCCTTTTATTAAGGTGCACTGAAAAATGGCTTGCGGTAGTGTAGGCGCGGGTTTTGGATGTGCGCCAATCCATTTTTCAGTGCGCCTGTAAAAAAAGCCTTTAAAAATTTTTTCCCGAAAATGGATGTGCAGCAAAATCAAAATTGGCGTTCATCCATTTTGGGATCTTACCGCCAGCCATTGACCTAGTGGTAAAATCTCACGCAGTAACCGAGCGGTAATGACCTACATGCGCTAAATGCTACTTGGTGCGCGTCCGATACGTGCGTCAGAAAATAAAAATGATTTTTCGGCCACGTGTATTGGATGCATGGCAAAAATGAAATTACCACAAGAGCTATGGTACCAGGCAGACTTTGTAGGTCTGTGACTTTATATGACAATCCAGTTTAGGATAGGCTGGAAAGGGCTTCAGTGGCATCTTCAGTAGCTGGAACCATGGACAGTGCTGGGCAGACTTCTACAGTCTGAGTCCCGCAAATTACTAGGCGGGAATGAGCTTTGACATCACCAGTAGGTGGAACACAAGGACAGAGCCAGGCAAACTTCTGTGTCTATGTCCCAGAAACACCAAAGAAAGACTCGTGATAAAATATATATTATCACATTCATTGTTGATTTAATCATGAATTAATAATGATTGTGACTGTTGGGTAGGCTGGATGGACCGTTCAGGTCTTTGCCATTTACTATGTTACTATGAAAACATAGATCAGCATTTTAGAAAGGACATCTCAAGTTCACTAGTATTTTAGAACAGGATCTGCTGATGTAGAAGCTGTTCTAAAACACACGGAGAAAGGTGTGTTTATGTGCTGGTCTAAAATATCAATGGGTCAAAATGGGCACATAAACATTCATTTTGTGGACTAGCAACATAAATGTTAAACATTTTTCTTAGCCATTTCAGAAACAAACATTTATTTTCCCGAGCTCAGTATTTCTTGACAGTTTGGCTTTCGAGGGGGACATCAAGCACTGGGGGATTAAAGGGGTCCCTGTAGTGGTCCACTGTTTAATTGGAGCACTTTTCTGAAGCCTAGACATCCTAAGTAGCAGATGTAAATTCTGACATTGATCTGTCATTACAGACGTTCATTCTCCATCTGAAATAGGGAATAAACATTCATTTTATAGGCCCACTCAAAACACGCCCAGACCATGCCCCCTTGTTGTTTACATATTTTTTAGTTTTAGATTTTTATATCCCAGCTGGGTAAAATCAGAAATTTATGTAAGATGAACATTTAAGTGCTGGTTTAGGCACATCTGCAACGTAAATTCTAAAATAAGCACCATAATATAATAGCATAGTTACTTAATTAGACAAGTCTAGAAAAATTCCTGCTTATAGTCAGTTACCTTTGACGTGATGTGTTGTGGGTAGAGGCCAACCAAAACTGAATCTGCGGCCAAAATCTGCCTCTGTTTTGTCCGGAACCAAAACCATTGTCCTGCCCCTGCTGCCTCCGTTGCCACTGCAAGCCCATCCCCCCCAAGCCAGTCTCCCCCTGATAGAAAACCCATTCCCTCCCCTGGCTGCCCACCAGCTCTGCCCTACACCTCCCCCTCCCCATTGGCCCTCCCCGCCTGGGCCTACCTTTTAAAAACCCTGGTGTCCTCTTCGGGGGAAGGGGCATCCTAAATTGCTCCTGCCCACACTGGTTGCATTTTGAAAATGGTGGCCGTGACTTTCTGCAGCAGCCTCAATAGACTGCCGCTGGAGTTCACAGTCACCGTTTTGGAATTGGGAATGACATGAGCAGGAGCGACTTCCTGCTCATGTCATTCCCAATTCCAAAATGGTGACTGCAACCTTCCGTGGCAGTCTTACAAGGCTACCATGGGAAGCCAGTGGGACCAGGAGTAATTCGGGATGCTCCTGCCCTGAAGAGACCACTAGATTACCACGGCTTTTATGTTTGAACTGTTTTTATTGAATAAAAACAAGATAAAGTCAAGTCAACAACAGTCATAGAAGTTACCAAGGCCAAAAGAAATATGCAAAAATATGTCAAGCTTATTGAAAAAAAATTGAAAACAGTGTAATTGGGTAGAGAGAAAACCCTCAGTGAGATTAACAGATGATGAGCAACCCGCTGAAATCCCCCCCCCCCCCTTATCCTTGAATCAGTTCAATTTGTAGTGATGATGTGAACAAAGCTTCTTCACTTCAGGCTTTTAAAAGGTAGGCCCAGGGAGCATCTGGGGGAATGGAGGGCAGAGCTGATGGAGGAGGAACAGGTTTTCTGTCCGGGGTAGGCTGGCCCGGGCAGGGGTGGGGGGTGGGGTGGGGGGAGAACGGGCTTATGGTGACGGGTGGGGGGCAGAGTTATGGTTTTGGTTTCCACTGAAAATGCAGAGACATTTTTAGCCGAAACCTGAACTTGGCTTTCAGGTCAGTTTCGGTTTCAGATCCAAAACCAAAATTCGGTCGCCCTCTAGTTGTGAGTCTCAACAACATATGAGTTTATCTTGTTGGGCAGACTGGATGGACTGTGCAGGTCTTTTTCTGCCGTCGTCTACTATGTGTTTCTGATGCCTTTCTTGTATTGTGAGGCAATATAGACAATGCAAGCTGTGTTTAGCAAAAAGCTCGACATCATATTTGAACAATGTGGAGATAGAATTTTAAGATGTGTTTTTATTTATAACAGCTGTTGTATGCATGCACTAATTCAGAATTGGTAAAATGTAGTTTTAATGACAAGAAATATGAGTTTGTTTAATAATCTTGGTCCTAGAAACCAGGAAATCAGTGCAGATACATCCAGTATTATTCTTAATTTTTAATTTGAGCCCAGCAGTTTCCTTCTGTTCCTGTGGGATTCTAGCTCAAATGAAACCAGCCTTCACAGAGTCTTCATTTTCATCTACCCAAGATTTTTTTCACATCTTTAACCCCCCCCCCCCTTATTTAGCCCAGCCATCACAGTGACAATTCTTGGCTAGGGTCTGGCCACACATTTTAGCTGTTCTATTAAGTCAGTAGACCTGTACCTTGCCTCTAGTTGTTGCTGTGTTGTAGTGGCCTGTATTCAGTCTGAACAGGTTTGAGTGTTTGGCAAACAGGCTGGGGCAAAGCATTATCATTAATGTTAAAGTGGTTTTCCAGCAACATCCTATGGTCCTTTTACTAAGCCATGGTAAAAAGTAGCCTGCGGTAGTGCGAATGCATTTTTTGGGTGTGCGCTGGGCCATTTTTTTTTACCGTGTCTAGGGAAAAGGGCCTTTTTTTTAAGGGGCCGGAAAAAGGACGTGCACTAAAATTGAAACAGCGCGTCCATTTTCGGCCTGAGACCTTACCCATTGACCTAGAGGTAAGGTCTTACACACTACCCGCACGGTAAGCATGCAACGTGCACTAACTGCTGTTTACTGCTGGGTAAGTGGCCCGCGGTAGAAAATGATTTTCCACCGCAGGATCCGGCGCTTTTCAAATTACCACCCTGCTTGCGCGCTAGCTGGGTGGTAGTGCTGATTTGGTGTGCACCGTACGCACATAGGCCCTCCCGCACCTTTGTGAAAGGGTCCCTAAATAACTGCAGTGGCGTACCTACCGTATTTGACACCCGGGGCTGATCATTTTTTTAACACCCCCTCTTCTATATGAAAAAATTATTTTTAGTAATAATCTATGAGTCACACAACAAGGATGTACCTAGGAAAGGCAGCATCTTAAACACTGCGGTAAGCACTAGAACATCAATACACCCATTGTAAAACTAAACAGCCAGATTAGTACAGATCGATCCTGCACAGTCATTGCCAACATAAAACCATGTCTTTTTCACACACACATAACACAAATACACTCTCACCCAGTCTATAAAAAGTAACCATACACTAAAAATAGAAATATATAAACAAAAATTAAACTGAATCCCCAAGAAGCTAGACTCTGCAGACTGCAAAACCACAGAAACAGAAACGATGATGCATGTCCCCTAGTTTTGTGCGAAACATAAATATAAAGATAGCAGATGTAAATTTGAAAAAAAAAAACTGACAAATACCAATCACCACTTTACAAATTAAAAAATAGAAATAAAACAGAAAATGGAAAATAAGATAATACCATTTTATTGGACTAATACATTTTTCAATGACCCTCAGAGGCCAAAACTCCCTTCCTCAGATCAGGACAGTATATTGTTGTTATGGTATCCTGTCCTGACCTAGGGAAGGGGGTTTTGTTCTCCGAAAGTTATTTATAAATGTTTATTAACATAGTTACAATACTACTTTATCCTAAAGCAAAGAAGAAAAAAAGAAAAAATTATTTTTTCTACTTTTGTTGCCTCTGGTTTCTGCTTTTCTTGTCTTCTCTTCACTATCTCCCTTCTATCCAGTGTCTGCCCTCTTTCTCTGCCCCTTTCATCCACTGTCTGCTGTCTCCCTCTGCCCCTTTCATCCACCGTCTGCCTTTCCATCCTTCGTCTGCCCTCTCCTCCTTCCATGTGGTGTCTGCCCTCTTTCACACTCCCCTTCCATCTAGTGTCTGCCCTCTCTCTCTCTCTGCCCATTTATCCACTGTCTGCCCTCTGTCTCCTTTCCATCCAGCATCTCCCCTTCTCCCCCTTCCATGCAACCTGTGCCTCCCTCTTGCCTTTTTACATGATGCATTCCAGCATCTCCCCTCTCTTTGTCTCTACTTTCTCTGCCCCCCCCCTCCCCCAAATGCTGCTGCTCTTGCTTCAGCTCCAAAGGAGCGGCAAAGCAAGTTTAACATACCAAGGCCGATTTTCAGACCACAGGAGTTAGACTAGCTATCTCCCACGGTCAACGCTGAACCTGGATATTCAATGCCAGGGCCATTTCCAGTGAACGACATTGAACATCTGGTTTATTTTTGGCCAGCTTAGTCGGTATCTTGAAACTGGCCAAAGATATTCTAAGGTTTCATGCACCAAACATGGCCACTAAACTCGCTTTTAAAATTGGCGGATAACTAGTTATATTGCATGATATAACCGGCTAGCCACTAACCAGAGATTTTCAGCAGGGGATAGCTGGTTATCCCCCACTGAATATCAGCGGATAGCCAGTTAAATGCTATTTAACCGATCAATAGCCATTCTGGCCATTTAAATAGTGCTGAATATTGGGAGGGGGGGGGTCATGGTCACGGGGCCTACATTCTACCTACCTTCGGCTGTCGTCTTCTCTGGAACTGGAAGTGACATCAAAGGAGGTGGGCTAGGCAGCCGTGGGATGTGGGTAGGTACAGGGCCGTGCCGATGCGGTAAGCGGGGTAAGCGCCGCAGGGGGGCGCTATCCTCTGTGGGGCGCCGCCGCTGCGGGCTTACCCTGCCCTCCCGCTCCCATGTAGGAACTGCCCGCCCTCTTCTCCCCCCCAAGATCCCGTTCCTTTTTTTTTCTTTTAAATTTACCTTCCTCCGGCAGCGCAGCATCAGTGAAGGAGGCGGCGCTCCCAATCCCGACGTCTCTAGCCTTCCCTTGTTCGCTGCTCACTGCCCCGCCTTCTTCTGACGTCATCCTTGTTGAACATTTTAAAAATGGGCTGACTTATTAAAATGGCCTAGTCTGGTTAGGGTGGTGGACTTTGGTCCTGAGGAACTGAGTTCGATTCCCACTTCAGGCACAGGCAGCTCCTTGTGACTCTGGGCAAGTCACTTAACCCTCCATTGCCCCATGTAAGCCGCATTGAGCCTGCCATGAGTGGGAAAGCGCAGGGTACAAATGTAACAAAAATAAAATAGATACTATTGGATATTCTACATGGAATGTTGCTACTATTGGAGATTCTACATGGAATGTTGCTAGCAACATTCCATGTAGAAGGCTGCGCAGGCTTTTGTTTCTGTGAGTCTGACGTCCTGCACGTACGTGCAGGACGTCAGACTCACAGAAGCAGAAGCCTGCGCGGCCACATTGGTGATCTGCAAGGGCCGACTTCTACATGGAATGTTGCTAGTGGAATAGGCACAGGCAGCTCCTTGTGACTCTGGGCAAGTCACTTAACCCTCCATTGCCCCATGTAAGCCGCATTGAGCCTGCCATGAGTGGGAAAGCGCAGGGTACAAATGTAACAAAAATAAAATAGATACTATTGGAGATTCTACATGGAATGTTGCTACTATTGGACATTCTACATGGAATGTTGCTATTCCACTAGCAACATTCCATGTAGAAGGCTGCGCAGGCTTCTGTTTCTGTGAGTCTGACGTCCTGCACAGAAGCAGAAGCCTGCACGGCCACATTGGTGATCTGCAAGGGCCGACTTGCCTTGGAGCCAGGCAGGTGCGGGGGGGGGGGGGGGGGCACCGCCAACTGGTAGTCTGCAGGGGGGCGCCAGAGACCCTTGGCACGGCCCTGGGTAGGTACAGTGCAGGCCCTGCAATCACAATATCTTTAACTTGCTTTGCCAGTGCTGCTGCTAGTCTGGAGGAGAAGAAGCAACAGTGGCAGAGGTGGCGGCTGGAGGAAGGCGCCAAATGGAAGATTTGAGGGCTGGGACCACACATTAGAGTCAAGAGGGAAAGGTACAGCATCCCCTTATGTTATGCACCCGGGGCTGGCCACCCCCACCGCCTTGCCCTCGGTATGCCACTGAACAACTGCTTTCCCAGACCTTTGCAATGAAATGGTTAAATAGGATTGCATGTTAAACTCAGAAGCTGAGCCAAACACAGTTAGGCCTATAACTTTCATCAAACCAGCAGTATTGTCAAGGAGAACAAAAATGTCAGAGTACTCATTTCAAGACCTGATTTGTTGAACATTTTAAAAATGGGCTGACTTATTAAAATGGCCTAGTCTGCTTAGGGTGGTGGACTTTGGTCCTGAGGAACTGAGTTCGATTCCCACTTCAGGCACAGGCAGCTCCTTGTGACTCTGGGCAAGTCACTTAACCCTCCATTGCCCCATGTAAGCCGCATTGAGCCTGCCATGAGTGGGAAAGCGCAGGGTACAAATGTAACAAAAATAAAATAGATACTATTGGAGATTCTACATGGAATGTTGCTACTATTGGAGATTCTACATGGAATGTTGCTATTCCACTAGCAACATTCCATGTAGAAGGCTGCGCAGGCTTCTGTTTCTGTGAGTCTGACGTCCTGCACGTACTTGCAGGACGTCAGACTCACAGAAGCAGAAGCCTGCGCGGCCACATTGGTGATCTGCAAGGGCCGACTTCTACATGGAATGTTGCTAGTGGAATAGCAACATTCCATGTAGAATCTCAAATAGTAGCAACAGTGGAGGAGTGGCCTAGTGGTTAGGGTGGTGGACTTTGGTCCTGAGGAACTGAGTTTGATTCCCACTTCAGGCACAGGCAGCTCCTTGTGACTCTGGGCAAGTCACTTAACCCTCCATTGCCCCATGTAAGTCATGAGTGGGAAAGCATGGGGTAAAAATGTAATAAAATTTAGATTGTGAAAACTATCCCCCTAACCTGAATTCTATAAGTCTTAGGAAACGGATGATATGCTGGTAGCTTGTGAGATGGAGAATTTTCCATGGGTTAACAGCCTTGTCCACACAAAAGTTTGCTACCCATGACAATGATCTAGGTAGCAAAATTTGGGGTGAAAATTTGCTCAGGGACCTGAAAAAAAGAAAGATAACTGTACATCATTGAGATACAGTTATGTTTTCATGAAAATCAGTCTGCAAAGATATAATTTTTCATTGGTTTTCACGATTTCTGTACTAATAACCTCTGATTTTCTTAACAATGCCAGTGCTGTAAATATTGCAACACTGTAAATTCGCCAACCTTTTCTTTTTATTTTGTTACATTTGTACCCCGCGCTTTCATGGTAGGCTCAATGCGGCAGGCAATGGAGGGTTAAGTGACTTGCCCAGAATCACAAGGAGCTGCCTGTGTCGGGAATTGAACGCAGTTCCTCAGTTCCCCAGGACCAAAGTCCACCACCCTAACCACTAGGCCACTCCTCCACTCCACTTTATTTAGTTGGATTTTGCTCATACCTTTTTCAGTAGTAGCTCAAGGTGAGTTACATTCAGGTATGACATAAACAGTGAGCCTGATATTCAAAGGATTTATGCTTCTAACTTTGGAGCCTTGTACTAAAGCTTAGTGCATAGGTCAGTAGTTTCCAAACCTGTCCTGGAGGCTTCCCAGCTAGACAGGGTTTCAGGATATCCATAATGAATATTTATGAGGGAGATTTGCATACACTACTTCCACTGCATACAGATCTCTCTCATGAATACTCATCCTGGATATCTTGAAAATTGACTGACGGGGAAGCCCCCAGGACAGGGTTGGGAACCACTGCCATAGGTATAAAATGCTCTGCTTCTCTAATCATCTCAGTCTTACAATGAAGCAGTCAGTAAGATCAATGAAGTTATAGTAGGATCTATCAGATACACGTACCCACAACCACTTTGGCTAGAAACTTATGAGCCAAGCATTCAATGGAGGGGGGGGGGGGGGGGGTGCATAATCCTCATCAATCCGTCCTTATACCATTTTCTTTTAATCCATTTTTTACTCTCAACATATTTTTTATCTGAAATTTTTTTCATTTATGTTAAAAATGTTTTATATTTTCTTTTTCTTTTCATTAAGTACTTAGCTTTTAACTTAACTTTTCCATTCTCTCAGATCGGAGGATAGGTGGCGGAGACCAGTAGTCACCAACACGAATTCATGTTTTGCTTTTTGCTGTCTCAAGGTAGTCTCCAGAGTTTCTCGATGCAACGGCTTAATGTGTGGTTAGGCCACAGTATTAAGCTGCCACAGAAACACATTAAAGCATTTTGCGGTATTTTGCCTGTTTGCGCACTAAACTACGGGTTACCAATTTTTCAGAAATAGTTTTGGGAGGGGGTGTGACATGGGTGGAGAGTGAGTGTTCCTGTGTTGTCCAGCTGACACATTATGATTAGCTCATACTAACCGGACAATGCAGAGTTAATGCAGAAGGCGGTGCATTTAATGCTTCCTGAATAGGAAGTGCTTCTGTGTTATAGCACATGATCTGCAATTAAAGAAAATGAGAAAGCCCTAAAAAAATGCCACTGTCAGTCTGGGTTTAGCACGTGGGAAGGTCCTGCGCTAACCTGCGTTAAGCCCAGATTTTACTGCACTTTAGTAAGATGGTCCTAAAGCTTTCAATTCAATTGAAGGGCATTGCACAAAAATCTGATGTCACAGAAATCAAAGTTTTGACAAAAGCCACCATTCACAGTTTATATTATTGTTGTTAACTTCCTCCCCCTTTACAAAGCTGCGCGGTAGTGTCGATACAGCCTATTCACTTTGAATGGGTTGTGTCGGCCTTATGTTATGTTATGTTATGTTATGTTATGCATTGCTTATATTCCGCAAATACCACGAATAATTCAATGCAGATCACAATCAAAACCAAAATAATCTGATCACTAATCAGCATATACAATCTAGAATTAATATCAACTCATATTGATTCCTGTCTTAAGAGCTTTCCTAAAAACATACAGTAATAATTGGACAAGATACGAAGTTGTAATGGTAATGTGTTCCATACAGAAACAACTTGATAATAAAGAGAAAGATTAAATATCCTGGTAACATGTCCAACAGAAGGAAAGGCTAATAACATTAAATTTCTAATTCTAACTCTAGTTTTCATATGCATCAATGTAATCCAATCTGTCAAATAAAGAGGGGCCTCATCATAGTTTGAATTTAGATCTTGCATATATGGGTAGCCAGTGAAGTCTTTGCAACAATTCTGAAGCTGAATTGAACCTACTTAAAGAAAAAAAATCAACCGAGCGGCTGTATTCTGGACTAACTGTAATCTCTTTATCAAAGTTTTAGGACAACAAATATAAACAGTAGGTTTTTAGTGGGTTTTGGAGGGCTCGCCATACAGTATAAGGGGGTAATGGTGAGATGTGTACCTGGGACCTTTTATGTGAAGTCCACTGCAGTGCCCCCTAGGGAGCCCCACTGTTCTCTGGGGATGGCTGTGTGGCCAGTCTGCTAAGCATGCTGGACCGCCATACATCCCAGTGGCTTGTTTTTGTACATTTTTTTCCCTTGAAAAATTTTCTTGTTGATAGTGGTCACAAAACAAAAGTGCACTGATCACAAAAAGTCTGGTAAATGGCCATTTTCGAAACAAAAAGATAGACGTTTTTCTGGTTTGAAAATTGCTACATTCGCCACATGATTTTTGGACGTTTTCAGCAAAACATCCAAAATTGGATTTAGATATCATATTGAAAATGCCCTTCCACACTACTTTACTGTATAAAAATGTTAAAAATTTCATATCCATGTCATGTTTATTGCACACCACAAAAATAGTACTTGACACAACTCGTTTGTGCAACAACCTGTTAAATCCACTCACTTTAAACAGTCAGCTGCAGCTTCTTGGTTTCCCATTTTCATGACCCCAAATACATATTACTACATAAAACTATCACAACAAATTAATTCAATTGACCTAAATTAGCTCTTCAAAATAAATTATAACAGTAGTCAGCAGATGCAAAGTGATTAATATATTAAGAAATTAGCCTTTTTTTATTTCTTTTCCTGTGGGACTACATCTTGTGGACTTCACAGGATTTTGCAGAAAGCCAAAGAGACAGTAAAATTATGCAATGGCTAATACGAGTACTTGACATGTTTTTCAGCAAAAATAAGTAAGTAGATAATGAACAGCCGTATGAAAGAATATATCAGTAAGAAAATCTCAGTTTGTTCCTAAAGTGGATATATCAGGGTTTTGTGCAACACCCTTCACACAGATTTTTTAGACTGTATAAAACCTCAACAAGTCTTCAAAAATATCTCCACCAACTAGAGGAAGCAGAATCACTGCTTGCTTAATTAGTTTTGAGACATACTCCATGTTTAGTCATTTTTTGGTTGTGTTACAAATCTATATTGTGTACCATCTGTTTACCAGTATTTTTCCATCTTTCTGCCTCTTTGTCTCTCTTCTGTGTTGATTTTTCTTTCTTTCTTTTTTTTCCCCATTGTTTTACCTTTTTCCTGTCTCTCCAAGGAAACCCAGCAAAGATTATGCTGGAGCAAAGAGGCCCTATCTGAGCAGGTGTTCAAGCTTTATCTTCCATTTTTCCATATCCCATCTTCTAGGTGTCCTGGCAGCTTGCGGTAAACTTTGAAAACAGTGTTATTCCTAGAAAGTTAATAGCACCTTCTGAAGTGTTAAGTCCCGCCCCCTTCCTGGGAGCATCAATCTGTTAGTACTTTCAGGCCCAGATGCTTAAAAATAAATGTGGGCACTAGAGGCCATTAGCGCTGTACTAGTGCCTGCATTTACCTGCACAGAATGTTCAGAGGGGTCTAGCACGGGAAATGAACATGCCAGGCACTAGTGCAGATAGCGTGCAAATGTAGTCAAGCTCATGTAAATGAGGTCATTTTGTATTCCTCCCCAATGCTCGGAAAAGAGCACCTGAAACAAAACTGCCTTACCGCAGCAAAAAATAACACCAGGTCAGAACAGGCGCTAGGGTGTTGGAAGAGAGGATTTGTGAGAGTCATGCTTCTCTCATGATTCTTTCTGTAAAATCTGCCGGGTTTGATTGCTTTTGGAAGCAGAAGGAAGCTTATGCAAGCCCTTAAGCGTTGGTCGTGAGAAAGAGCAGACCCAAGAAAAAGCACACATTCCTGCTTATAATCGAAAGAGAAAAACGCCTATATTGCGACCCAAATCGGGAGATGGGCGTCTTTCTCCCGTGGGCGCCCAAATCGGTATAATCGAAAGCTGATTTTGGGCGTTTCCAACTGCAATCCGTCGCGGAAATGGGTAAAGTTGACGGGGGCGTGTCGGAGGCGTGGTGAAGGCGGAACTGGGGTGTGGTTATCAGCCGAGGAGAGATGGGCGTCTTTAGCTGATAATCGAAAAAAAAAAAGGCGTTTTTACCGCGATTTTGGGTCACTTTTTTTGGACCCTTTTTTTTCACGAACAAGTCCCAAAAATTGCCCCAACTGCTCAGATGACCACCGGAGGGTATCGGGAATTACCTTCCCGGATTCCCCCTGTGGTCACTAATCCCCTCCCACCAAAAAAACCCCACTTTAATAACTTTTTTTCCAGCCTCTATACCAGCCTCAAATGCCATACCCACCTCTATGACAGCAGAATGTGTTCTATCCTGTGACAGCAGAGTCACATCAGCAATGCATTGTGGTGGGTGTAGGGTATTGGGCTTCATGATTCCACTAGCTTGTGGCAAATGCTCACAATGTTGGTAGTTGGTAGGCTCTACTCCCATGGTGCTTTTCCCCCTGCGTACTGGGTCAGAGTGTGCCCTGTTTTGTTTCCGGTAGTCCATGAGCTAGTGGCCAATTTTGTAAGCCAGTTTTAGATCCCTTTCACGTGTTAGCCACGTTACAGAACTTAGTTCTTACCTTGAATGTGGCTGAAAGAGGCCATTGTACACCATTCTGCCAGCTCTGACCTACTGCTAATCTCAGTACCAGGGAGACTCGTTGCCAGTGGGGCACAACCTCTGATTTGCAGTTAACTGTGAGTAAGCGTGCTTATTCCAATAAAGGACGTTTTCGGAGAGATTAGTCTTCAGGTGTCAACTGGTGTGCAAATGTTATATAGCAGCAACAAGTCCTAGAGGCCTGCGTGTATGCAGGTCCCTGGAGCACCTTTAGTGGGTACCGCAGTGCACTTCAGCCAGGTGGACCTAGGCCCATCCCCCCCTACCTGTAACACATGTGCTGGTAAATGGGAGGTCTCTAAAACCCACTGTACCCACATGTAGGTGCCCCCTTCACCCCTAAGAGCTATGGTAGTGTTGTACATTTGTGGGTAGTGGGTTTTGGGGGAGGGGGGTTGGGTGCTCAGCACCCGTGGTAAGGGAGCTATGCATGTGGGAGCGTTGTCTGAAGTTCACCACACTGACCTCTAGGGTGCCCAGTTGGTGTCCTGGCATGTCAGGGGGGCGAGTTTACTACGAATCGTGGCCCCTCCCACGACCAAATGGCTCGGATTAGGACGTTTTTGAGCTGGGCATTTTTAGTTTCCATTATTGCTAAAAAAAAAAAACAAACGCCCAGCTGAAAAACATCCATTTTTTTGAAAATACGGTCTGTCCCGCCTCTTCACGTACCCGTTTTCGGACATAGACGCCCATGGAGATAGGCGTTCACGTTCGATTATGCCCCTCCATGGCGTCTATTTCATGTGTCTAAATTTAAAGAGTTCATGCTAAAAAAAAAAAGAAATTAGAAACGCCCAGTGAAAGCACACAGTGGGGTCTGTTTCCTGCCTCTAAATATGAGTCCAAACTATAAAAAATTAAAAATGCTTCTATTTAGGCCGCAGAAAACAGAAGCCAGTGTGTGCTTCACGTTTGGATTTTACCAGGCCCATGCGCACAGGAGCCGAGCTTACCGCAGAACTCTTCTGTACATGTGCCAGCACAATCCTCCCGCACCAAAGCACAATCCTCTGGCCAAACTCCTTAATGCTCAACACTATGAGCGCGCCTATATTTCCATCTCATTAACATTGAGCATTAGGACATTCTGGTCTGTTCCAGCGGTATTTTTACAGTGCTATTTGGAACAGTGCTGGAGTTTTGAGCATCAGGTCCTTAGGGAAGGGCTTAAAGGGGTTGGCAAACAAATTATTTTACCACATCTTAGTAAACAGACCTCTAAGTTTATACCTGAGCAGGAGAGAATGAAGTGGGTTGCTCAAGGTCACAAGGAACAGCCAAAACCTTGTTTATATCAACTGGCAAGTTAAAAGAATAACATTCAGAAAAAGAGAAAGTATATTCTTTCTAAGAGCTGTACTCTTGTTTAAAAAACCCAGCCCCTCCCCTCAAAAGCTATTTCCAGTGTAGCACTGCTTTAAAATGCAAGCCATCTGCCACACCAAAAGTTAAATTTACTTTAAAACATTAGACTCTCATTATATTCTTTGGGATTTTTCAGCCCATCAGTTTCCTCTTGCTTCTTTGAGCTTCCAGATTAATGGAAATCTGCTCTTACTTGGTGGACAATAGCACTATAGGCCTTCATTTACTTCAACAAAGTTTCTGCTAGCCACCACCATTTTATCATCCATCTACTGTAGTCCAGGCTTGGCCAGGTGCAGATCTCAGTACATGTACCTCAAATCTGGCCATTAGGGGTCACAGTTTTCTGATGGCTGTGAGTTCCTGCCTTTCGGATAGCTGTGAATACTGCCTCTGTAACGCCCCCTAGCCCTTGCCAGTCTCAAGAGGAGTGAAGAGCAGCTTCTGGCTGATCACGAGTGGAGCACAGCTGCCATTTTACAGCCTCAGGGCCCAACAAAGCATTCAGCTGCATCGGGATCTTTGTCTTTGGAGTTCATATTGCTGTTACACTGGGCCTATTTACTGAAGCAGGTACAGTCAGAGTTGCTGCAAGGTGCTTCAGTTTCTTGTTCCACCGCCCCTCCAGCTCACGAGAGATCTCGCTTAGACCTTCAGGAGTGGGGAGATGAGGCAATCTCTGCTTCTCCCTCCTTATCTGATGTGGCTTCGGTCTATTCAGAGGAGCCATCATTGAAGGAGCCATTAGAGGAAGGGGATGATCCGAAAGTACTGAGGTGGTTTCATAAGGAGGAGCTCAATACTCATATTTCTGAGGCATGGGAAGAGCTTTCCATTGAGGAGACTTCTGCTTCAGTGTCAGGAGTTCCATCTTTGTCATCATGATGGGTCTTTCTAAGGCCTTCCCGATGCATTCAGACATTCAGGACCTAATTACAGTAGAATGGGTCTCACTGTATTTGGGGCTGAGAGGGGGAAGAGCCATGGCTCACCTCTACCCGTTACTTCTGGAGGAGAAAGATAAATTACAGTTTCCTAGGCTGGGCTCCCTGGTAATGGTGGTGACTAAGAAGACCACTTTGCCATTGGAAGGGGGCATTGCCCTAAAAGACTTACAGGATGGGAAGCTAGAAGGCTTGCTGAAACAAGCCTTTGAAGTAGCCTCTTTGGGCCTCCCAGCAACAGTGTGCAGCTTGTTCATGGCAAGATCATGCCTGAGGTGGCATCAGCAGCCTGCAACACAAGACAGGCACCACGCCCATCTGGAAGCGGGGTTGACATACTTGGCGGATGCTATTTATGACATGCTATGGGTAATGGCCCGTAGTATACCTTTGGCTGTCTCGGCACGTCATGAACTCTGGTTGTGGCATTGGGCAATGCATGCAGTGTCAAAAGTCATGTCTAGTTAAACTGCCCTTTTGGGGTAAGTGGCTGTTTAGAGAAAATCTCAGTAACTTGGTGAAAGAACTGGTGGAAACTAAGCCACAGCGGTTGCTGGAGGATAATCTGAAAGCCTCTGGTTGTGTGTCTTGTGATAGAGTCACATCCAGGATAGTTGGGTTAAGGCAGTCTCAGTCTGAAATTCAAGTCCCAGAAGGCATTTGTAGGCAAGGAGCCAGGGGGTGAGATGAAGAACCCGGACTGGACTCCTAGCTGCAATAGGGGAAGACATGGGTGTAAGCTGGCAGGACGTGTAGATTGGCTGCCACTAGGGGGAAAGAGAGATAGGAAACCCTGTGTGCAGGAGCTTATGATTAGTCTAATGTACAACTCAGCTGGTATGGGTGTGGGGGAAGCTAATGGAAGAAGAATGATTGGTTGTGGTAGCAGAAGCCAGGGATTGATTAGGCAGGTGGGAAGGAGTCCCAGGGAGAAGAGAGAAGCAGAAGGAGAGAAGAGGGTAGAGTGAAGCAGATGCAGGGTGAAATCCCTTGGGTGTGAGAAAGTCCCCAAAGTATTTGCAGGCTGAAAACCCTTGGGTAATAGAGGTTCCTAAAGTATTGAATCTACCAGTGAAGCCGATGTAAAGGGGAATCCCTTGGGGTAGGAGAAATCTCTAAAGTATGGAACCCCTTCTGAAGGGAAAGAGAGTAGAAGGTAGAAACTGCTGCTTTGTGATTTAACTGTGATGATGAACTGAAAGAACTGTTTCTATTTGGAATTGAACTACTGTTATTGTGCACTGGATAAGAGCCCAGAATGGAGCTAACTGTGAGTCGTATTGAATCCTGGTATGTGCGGATAGCCTACTGCTTAAAGGGAACTATTTGCCACACACTTTCAGGTGGCTTACATGTGCTTAAGATTGAAGGTGAATGCTGCTGTTGGAACTGTGTATCAGGTCTACTAGAAACCTGCATGGACTAAAGTCCTTAAGATTGAAGTTGCTGGTGGACAGTATGGTCAGAAGTTTTTCTTTCAGGCACGCCAATTATACTTTTGTGCGGACAGGAAATTATTCTCTCAGTCATTTAGAGCGCCCAATGCCTCCAGAGCTTCACAGTGATGCGAGGCTGGTCCATTCTTCTCTTCATTCAGTGAGAGTATGTCTTCAGAAGTTTTGGGAGGAGTGGGCCAAAATCATGTCAGATCAGTAGGTTGTGGATACTCTTACAGCTTGCGGAGCTATTGTTAGTAATATGTAATTTATCCTTAAAATTGAGCATGGTACCGGAAGATTAGAGGATGGCCAATGTAACGCCGATTTTTAAAAAAGGCTCCAGAGGAGATCCGGGAAATTATAGACCGGTGAGTCTGACGTAGGAGCCGGGCAAAATGGTAGAGACTATTATTAAGAACAAAATTACAGAGCATATTCAAAAGCATGGATTAATGAGACAAAGTCAACATGGATTTAGTGAAGGGAAATCTTGCCTCACCAATCTACTACATTTCTTTGAAGGGGTGAACAAACATGTGGATAAAGGTGAGCTGGTTGTTATTGTGTATCTGGATTTTCAGAAGGCGTTTGACAAAGTACCTCATGAAAGACTCCAGAGGAAATTGGAGAGTCATGGGATAGGAGGTAGTGTTCTATTTTGGATTAAAAACTGGTTAAAAGATAGAAAACAGAGAGTAGGGTTAAATGGTCAGTATTCTCAATGGAGAAGGGTAGTTAGTGGGGTTCCCCAGGGGTCTGTGCTGGGACTGCTGCTTTTTAACATATTTATAAATGACCTAGAGATGGGAGTAACTAGTGAGATAATTAAATTTGCTGATGACACAAAGTTATTCAAAGTCATTAAATCGCGGGAGGATTGTGAAAAATTACAAGAGGACCTTACGAGACTGGGAGACTGGGTGTCTAAATGGCAGATGACGTTTAATGTGAGCAAGTGCAAAGTGATGCATGTGGGAAAGAGGAACCTGAATTATAGCTACGCCATGCAAGGTTCCACATTAGGCGTCACGGATCAAGAAATGGATCTAGGTGTCGTCGTTGATGATACGTTGAAACCTTTTGCTCAGTGTGCTGCTGCAGCTAAAAAAGCAAATAGAATGTTAGGTATTATTAGGAAAGAAATGGAAAACAAAAATGAGGATGTTATAATGCCTTTGAATGCCTTTGTGACCGCACCTCGAATATTGTGTTCAATTCTGGTCACCGCATCTCAAAAAAGATATAGTGGAATTAGAAAAGGTGCAGAGAAGGGTGACGAAAATGATAAAGGGGATGGGACGACTTTCCTATGAAGAAAGACTAAAGCAGCTAGGGCTCTTCAGCTTGGAGAAAAGGTGGCTGAGGGGAGATATGATAGAGTTCTATAAAATAATGAGTGGAGTTGAACGGGTAGATGTGAAGCATCTGTTTACGCTTTCCAAAAATACTAGGACTAGGGGCACGCGATGAAGCTACAATGTAGTAAATTTAAAACGAATCATAGAAAATTTTTCTTCACTCAACGTGTAATTAAACTCTGGAATTCATTTCCAGAGAATGTGGTAAAGGCAGTTAGCTTAGCGGAATTTTAAAAAGGTTTGGACGGCTTCCTAAAGGAAAAGTCCATAGACCATTATTAAATGGACTTGGGGAGTACGGGAGGAAGGGAGTTACTGTATAAATATTTGAGTGTATAACAACGGTGGGTTAATATGGTAAGTCGTAAATAAAAATTGTTGAAACATGGAAGGGGGAGGAGGATGGGAGGTAGGGAGGGAGGGGGGAGGGATAAATATTGATGGTGAAATTGATAAATTTCTTAGTTTGGCTTGTTAATAATAAGACATCAGGCTGTATATTGAATATGTTGACTGTTATATATGTTATTCTATTTTTTTAACACCGTCAATAAAAAATTGTTGAAACATAAATGGACTTGGGGAAAACCCACTATTTCTGGAATAAGCAGTATAAAATGTTTTGTACTTTTTTGGGATCTTGCCAGGTATTTGTGAACTGGATTGGCCACTGTTGGAAACAGGATGCTGGGCTTGATGGACCTTTGGTCTTTCCCAGTAGGGCAATACTTATGTACTTACAAATTGGAGTTCTTCCACCTGGTCGCTCCTCTCTTCTTGCAGTCTCCTTATCGAAACCAAGGCAGTTGAGGTTGAAGGCAGCATAGATTTTTTGCTGGTGCACCAGGCCATTGTTCCAGTTCCCCAGACCAAACAAGAACAAGTCAGATACTCCATCTAATGTATGGTCCCAAAGAAGGAAGGTACCTTTTGTCCGATCTAAACTGCTGCCGAGTGTCCTGCTTTCGCATGGAAACACTAAGGAACTCATAGCCTCGTTTGAAGCAGGAGAATTTCTTACTGCCCTTGATTTCAAGGAGTCATACTTGCATATACCCATATGGCTGCCGCATCAGAGGTTTCTATGTTTTGCCATCACTTCCAGTTCAGGGATTTGCCCTTCAGTCTCATCATGGCTCCAAGAACGTTTACCAAGGTTATGGCAGTGGCAACGGCCTTTCTTCGGCACCAGGGAATCAGAGTTCACCATACGTCGACAACTGGCTCATTCGTATGTCTTCCTATTCAGACAGCGTGGTGGCGATGGGCAAAGTTGCCGTCTTCTGCAGTTGTTGGGTTGGGTGATCAATTTTGAGAAGAGCAAACTAACGCCATTGCAGAAGCTCTCTTTGACACAATTCAAATATTATGGCAGGTGTTAATAGTACATTTGAGATACTGAGATTATGTTCTACATTCCCTGATTTAAGAATAAGGTTTATTACTCTCAGGATTTGCATAAAATTAACCTGTTTGGAGACAGTTTCCATGAGATCCATTGTGTTCTGGCCTGGAAATACTTTTCATCTTCTTTTCTTTTGTTTAACAATGTCAAAAAATATCGTAAATAAAAGTAAAGAAGATTATTAAAACTGTGCCAAAGCACAGGTTGTAATACAGAATAATTTGAAGAATAAACCTCACTACCAGAGTTTCACTTTAATGAGGCACAAGAAAGAATATTTTAAATATATTGGGAGCTGGGCCTGTAGATGGAATAATACAAGATTTCACTGTCATGATGACCCAGACCTATCTGTTAGAAGAAAAAAAAGATCTTAAAGGAAAAATTCAGACCATAGTTGAGCAGGCATTTAAACTAGAGGAAGGGGGTGGTAAACGAAAGTCAGAGGATTCAGGCTGTCACCCTCAGCAGACAAATGAGAATTTGGGGGAAAATCACAAAAGAGAGAAGCTCGTTAGTTTTATTCGGAGTATAGACAGGCCAAGGAGAAGTAACTTGAAAGCCATGAGCATAGTTGAGACAATGACATTCCTGATCTGCAAGGCCTCATAGAGGAGGATCTGGATACAATTGCTGTCATGGAGTCATGATTCAATGAGTCATATTCTGTTCCAGAATACTAATGTTACCTGGTACTGGCACACCTTACATTTAGGCGCTTACAGACTCCGTCCGAAACTGGAAGGGATGCAGGCTGCAGCTTTCAACAGCACGAGGAAGAAGAACTTAAAACAAGACCTCGGCTGGGCTGGCAGGGGTTGGGGTCCCCCGCCAGCTGAAGTAATATTTTTAAAGGCACCGGCAGGAGGAAGTGGACCTTGGCGGGGGTAAGTGACGGCGCCGGCGGTAGGCGGAGGAGGGTTGACGGCGGTAGGCGGGAGTTGACGGCAGTGGGGGGGACGGCGGCCGGGGGGGCTATAATGTGCCCCCTCACTCTAGCCCCTGCCCCCCTACCGCCGAACCTCAGATACGCCCCTGGTCAGGGGCATTCCGAAAAGTGACGCGCATAGTTATAGAATACTGCCTCAGCCGCGCCTAACTTGGGCGCTAGCATTTATACTAGATTTCAGCAGGCATATATCTGGCTCCCAAAGTTATGCGCAATTGTATAAAGGGCACGTGCCGTTTGTAGAATAGCAGTGGCGATTTTTAGGCATCCATTTTTGAGCACCATTTGTAGAATTTCCCCCTTACAGTATAATGTCAGTCAATTTGCTGCCACTCACGCATGCAAGTGCCAGTTTTCTGTGATAGAATTGCCCTTAAAGTGATTGAAATGCTGGGAGCTTGGGGAACGGCGGAGGCACTGTGGAACTGTATTGCAAAGTGGTGGTGACACTTGCTGAGGAGTACCACAGTTCAACGGGTGAGCTGAAAAGACCTCATTTGGCCAAGTGACTTTAATACTTCTCTCACTAAAAGAAAGATTCCAACAACAGGACGCTACAGCAGTGATTTCAAACTTTCAACTTCTCCTGCAATAAAACGTGGTCAGTGCTATGAAAGGCGGCCAATAAGTCTAAATGGTTCAACAGGGAATCTCTTTTACTATCCCCTAGTCTCTACACATTATCCAGTGTACTAATTTGGGGATGGAGAGAAATTATTTGTGGTATTGTACATTAGTGAAAGTGTGGTGGTTTCAATCAAGGGAGGGGGATATGTTAGTCATAAAAGGGGGATACACGGGATTTCTGTTACTTATTGCTGATCTTAATTTGTGTATTTTATGGTTGTAATCACCTTGATATTATTCAGTGTGGGGCGGGATAGAAAGCACCAGCAAATAAATAAATAAATAGATAAATAAATAAGTAGATGCAAGTTCAAAACCAGGGCTGACCAAAAAGTCTCCATTCTGGAACTGGGTAACTTGGCAGCTCTGATTGCTGTGTTGCAAAGGTTATGTGGACAAGTTGTCCTAAACTTATCCATTTAAATATATCTGGATAACTTTAGCTGGATATTCAATGAAAACTTATCCAGATAGCTTGCTTGGTTTATGAATGCAAGGCTCGTGTACTCAGCCTGTCTTCCAGGATCATTTTGAGCCTCTTCTTGTATATACTGTTTTCTCCGAGGACAAGCAGGCTGCTTGTTCTCACTGATGGGTGACGTCCTCGGCAGCCCCTCCAATCGGAATCTTCCTAGCAAAGACCTTTGCTAGCTCTCGCGCGCCCGCGCGCACCGCGCATGCGCGGCCGTCTTCCCGCCCGAAACCCGCTCGAGCCGGCCAGTCTTCTTTCGTCCGCACTCGGTACGGCTGTGTTTTTGTCATGTCGAGCCCCGGAGAGTCGACCTCGCGCGTCCGTTATCTAAATCGACGTGTTTTTTCTTCGGAAAAGTTTCTTTTCGTTCGGAAAGTGCTCCGGAAACCCCCTTGGGTTTCGTTTGCCCCTTCCCGTATTTCCAGTTTTTGCCCCGGTAAGTTTCTTTCGTTGTCGGGGTAGGCCTCTTTTCGGCCTCGGTCGAGATTTTTCTCCCTTAAAGTTTTGGTGCTCAAATTCGTCATTTCGGATTTTGACTTCGCCGGCGTGATTTTTCCGCCCATGACATTGAAGCCTTCCAGCGGCTTCAAGAAGTGCACCCAGTGCGCCCGGGTAATCTCGCTCACTGATAGGCACTCTTCGTGTCTTCAGTGTCTGGGGGCCGAGCACCGTCCCCAGAACTGTAGTCTGTGTTCCCTCTTACAAAGGCGGACTCAAGTAGCGAGATTGGCCCAGTGGAACGTTTTGTTCTCGGGCTCTTCGTCGGCATCGGCACCAGGGTCATCGTGTGCATCGACGTCATCAGCGTCCAGACCTTCTTCCTTGGCTGCCAGTGCATCGAGTGCATCGAGGCATCAGCCCTCTGCATCGGCGCCGAGACATCGGATAGCTGCATCGACGTCGGTGGTACCGGGACCTCGTCTGCTGATGTCGTCGGACGGTGGTGCATCGAGTGGAGTGCAGGTGAGGGCTGTCCATTCCCCTGCTGGTGGCGGTGAGCCCTCGGGTGGGTCTCCTCCTACCCTGAGGGCTCCTGCGGTACAGCTCCCCCGAGACCGACCTCCTTCGGCCTCGGCCCCGAGGAAGCGACGGCTGGATTCTACGTCCTCCTCGTCGGTGCCGGGGAGCTCCGGTGACATGCTTCGGAAGAAGTCGAAGAAGCATCGACACCGGTCCCCTCCCCGCGTCGGCACCGAGAGCTCTGGGTCGCCGAGGGAGTCGGCACCCAGCAGGCATCGGCACCGAGAGGACCGCTCGCCCTCTGTTCAGGAGGTGTCGATGCGCTCCACTCTGGACAGCCCGGAACAGCCTCCACGCCCGGAACAGGTTCTGACGTCGACGCCTGCATCGACCTCCATACCTTTCTCTGCAGCCGCTCTGAACGAGAGCCTCCGGGCCGTTCTCCCAGAGATTCTGGGAGAGCTGTTGCGCCCTACCCCTCCGGTACCGGCGGTGCTTGCGCCTCCGGTACCGTCGAGCGTGGCGCCGGCTGGCCCATCGCCCGGGGTGAGGTCCCCGACGTCGGTACCGCGTGCGGTGCCGACTGCGGCTACCTCCCAGGAGGGCTCCCCGACTACGTCGGCGGAGGGAGCTTCGCCAATGCGGGCGAGGGAGTCTACCTCTCGACGCCCCCATCGTGGACGTGGCTCCACGGAGTCGAGCCGGGCACGGTTGCAGACGCAGGTCCGTGAACTTGTGTCTGACACCGAGGGTGAGGCCTCGTGGGAGGAAGAAGAAGACCCCAGATATTTCTCTGACGAGGAGTCTGAGGGTCTACCTTCTGATCCCACTCCCTCTCCTGAAAGACAGCTTTCTCCTCCCGAGAGTCTGTCTTTTGCTTCCTTTGTCCGGAAGATGTCTACGGCCATCCCCTTCCCGGTGGTTGTGGAGGACGAACCCAGGGCTGAAATGTTTGAGCTCCTGGATTATCCTTCTCCACCTAAGGAAGCGTCCACTGTTCCCCTGCACCATGTCCTCAAAAAGACATTGCTGGCGAACTGGACCAAGCCTTTAACTAATCCCCACATCCCCAAGAAGATCGAGTCCCAGTACCGGATCCATGGGGACCCAGAGCTGATGCGCACCCAGTTGCCTCACGACTCTGGAGTTGTGGATCTGGCCCTAAAGAAGGCTAAGAGTTCTAGGGAGCATGCTTCGGCGCCCCCGGGCAAAGACTCTAGAACCTTAGACTCCTTTGGGAGGAAGGCCTACCATTCCTCTATGCTCGTGGCCAAAATTCAGTCTTACCAGCTCTACACGAGCATACACATGCGGAATAATGTGCGACAGTTGGCGGGCTTGGTTGATGCTCTTCCCCCTGAGCAAGCCAAGCCTTTTCAGGAGGTGGTCAGGCAGCTGAAGGCGTGCAGAAAATTCCTGGCCAGAGGAGTTTATGACACTTTTGATGTTGCGTCCAGGGCCACTGCTCAAGGTGTGGTGATGCGCAGGCTCTCATGGCTGCGTGCCGCCGACCTGGAGAATAGACTCCAGCAGCGGATTGCGGACTCGCCTTGCCGTGCGGACAACATTTTTGGAGAAAAAGTCGAGCAGGTGGTAGAGTCTCTCCACCAGCGGGACACCGCATTCGACAAGTTCTCCCGCCGGCAGCCTTCAGCTTCTACCTCTACAGGTAGACGATTTTTCGGGGGAAGGAAGACTGTTCCCTATACTTCTGGTAAGCGTAGGTACAATCCTCCTTCCCGACAGCCTGCGGCCCAGGCTAAGCCCCAGCGCGCTCGCTCTCGTCAGCAGCGTGCGCCTCAGCAAGGCCCCGCGGCTCCCCAGCAAAAGCAAGGGGCGAGCTTTTGACTGGCTCCAGCAGAGCATAGCCGACATCCAAGTGTCAGTGTCGGGCGACCTGCCAGTCGGAGGGAGGTTGGAAGCTTTTCACCAAAGGTGGCCTCTCATAACCTCCGATCAGTGGGTTCTGCAAATAGTCCGGCAAGGATACACCCTCAATTTGGCCTCCAAACCTCCAAATTGTCCACCGGGAGCTCAATCTTACAGCTTCCAGCACAAGCAGGTACTTGCAGAGGAACTCTCCGCCCTTCTCAGCGCCAATGCGGTCGAGCCCGTGCCATCCGGGCAAGAAGGGCTGGGATTCTATTCCAGGTACTTCCTTGTGGAAAAGAAAACGGGGGATGCGTCCCATCCTAGACCTAAGGGCCCTGAACAAATATCTCGTAAAAGAAAAGTTCAGGATGCTTTCCCTGGGCACCCTTCTCCCCATGATTCAGCAAAACGATTGGCTATGCTCTCTGGACTTAAAGGATGCCTACACACACATCCCGATACTGCCAGCTCACAGACAGTATCTGCGATTTCAGTTGGGCACACGCCACTTCCAGTACTGTGTGCTACCCTTTGGGCTCGCCTCTGCGCCCAGGGTGTTCACAAAGTGCCTAGCTGTAGTAGCAGCGGCACTTCGCAGGCTGGGGGTGCATGTGTTCCCATATCTCGACGATTGGCTAGTGAAGAACACATCCGAGGCAGGAGCCCTGCAGTCCATGCAGATGACTATTCGCCTCCTGGAGCTACTGGGGTTTGTGATAAATTACCCAAAGTCCCATCTTCTCCCAGTACAGAAACTCGAATTCATAGGAGCTCTGCTGGATTCTCGGACGGCCCGCGCCTATCTCCCAGAGACGAGAGCCAACAACTTGTTGTCCCTCGTCTCGCGGGTGCGAGCGTCCCAGCAGATCACAGCTTGGCAGATGTTGAGATTGCTGGGCCACATGGCCTCCAGTCCATGTGACTCCCATGGCCCGTCTTCACATGAGATCTGCTCAATGGACCCTAGCCTCCCAGTGGTTCAGGCTGCTGGGGGTCTAGAAGACGTGATCCACCTGTCCACGAGTTTTCTCGAATCCCTGTATTGGTGGACAATCTGGTCCAATTTGACTCTGGGACGTCCTTTCCAAATTCCTCAGCCACAAAAAGTGCTGACAACGGATGCGTCTCTCCTGGGATGGGGAGCTCATGTCGATGGGCTTCACACCCAAGGAAGCTGGTCCCTCCAGGAACGCGGTCTGCAGATCAATCTCCTGGAGTTGCGAGCGATCTGGAACGCTCTGAAGGCTTTCAGAGATCGGCTGTCCCATCAAATTATCCAAATTCAGACAGACAACCAGGTTGCCATGTACTATGTCAACAAGCAGGGGGGCACCGGATCTCGCCCCCTGTGTCAGGAAGCCGTCAGCATGTGGCTCTGGGCTCGCCGTCTCGGCATGGTGCTCCAAGCCACATATCTGGCAGGCGTAAACAACAGTCTGGCCGACAGATTGAGCAGGATTATGCAACCTCACGAGTGGTCGCTCAACTCCAGTGTGGTGCGCCAGATCTTCCAAGCGTGGGGCACCCCCTTGGTGGATCTCTTCGCATCTCGAGTGAACCACAAAGTCCCTCAGTTCTGTTCCAGGCTTCAGGCCCCCGGCAGACTGGCATCGGATGCCTTCCTCCTGGATTGGGGGGAAGGCCTGCTGTATGCTTATCCTCCCATTCCTCTGGTGGGGAAGACTTTGTTGAAACTCAAACAAGACCGAGGCACCATGATTCTGATTGCTCCTTTTTGGCCGCGTCAGATCTGGTTCCCTCTTCTTCTGGAGTTATCCTCCGAAGAACCGTGGAGATTGGAGTGTTTTCCGACCCTCATCACGCAGAACGAAGGGGCTCTTCTGCATCCCAGCCTCCGGTCCCTGGCTCTCACGGCCTGGATGTTGAGAGCGTAGACTTTGCCTCTTTGGGTCTGTCAGAGGGTGTCTCCCGCGTCTTGCTTGCTTCCAGGAAAGATTCCACCAAGAGGAGTTACTTCTTTCTGTGGAGGAGGTTTGCCGTCTGGTGTGACAGCAAGGCCCTAGCTCCTCGCTCTTGTCCTACACAGACCCTGCTTGAATACCTTCTGCACTTGTCTGAGTCTGGTCTCAAGACCAACTCTGTAAGAGTTCACCTTAGCGCAATCAGTGCATACCATTACCATGTGGAAGGTAAGCCGATCTCGGGACAGCCTTTAGTTGTTCGCTTCATGAGAGGTTTGCTTTTGTCAAAGCCCCCTGTCAAGCCTCCTACAGTGTCATGGGATCTCAATGTCGTTCTCACCCAGCTGATGAAACCTCCTTTTGAGCCACTGAACTCCTGCCATCTGAAGTACTTGACCTGGAAGGTCATTTTCTTGGTGGCAGTTACTTCAGCTCGTAGAGTCAGTGAGCTTCAGGCCCTGGTAGCCCAGGCCCCTTACACCAAATTTCATCATAACAGAGTAGTCCTCCGCACTCACCCTAAGTTCTTGCCAAAGGTCGTGTCGGAGTTCCATCTGAACCAGTCAATTGTCTTGCCAACATTCTTTCCCCGTCCTCATTCCTGCCCTGCTGAACGTCAGCTGCACACATTGGACTGCAAGAGAGCATTGGCCTTCTATCTGGAGCGGACACAGCCCCACAGACAGTCCGCCCAATTGTTTGTTTCTTTTGATCCCAATAGGAGGGGAGTGGCTGTAGGGAAACGCACCATATCCAATTGGCTAGCAGATTGCATTTCCTTCACTTACGCCCAGGCGGGGCTGGCTCTTGAGGGTCATGTCACGGCTCATACTGTTAGAGCCATGGCTGCGTCGGTAGCCCACTTGAAGTCAGCCTCTATTGAAGAAATTTGCAAAGCTGCGACGTGGTCATCTGTCCACACATTCACATCTCATTACTGCCTGCAGCAGGATACCCGACGCGACAGTCGGTTCGGGCAGTCAGTTCTTCAGAACCTGTTTGGGCTTTAGGATCCAACTCCACCCCCCGAGGGCCCTGTTTGTTCTGTTCCAGGCTGCACTCTCAGTTAGTTGGTAAATTTTTTAGGTCAATCTCAGTTATGTCCTCGCCGTTGCGAGGCCCAATTTGACCATGGTTGTTGTTTTGAGTGAGCCTGGGGGCTAGGGATACCCCATCAGTGAGAACAAGCAGCCTGCTTGTCCTCGGAGAAAGCGAATGCTACATACCTGTAGAAGGTATTCTCCGAGGACAGCAGGCTGATTGTTCTCACAAACCCGCCCGCCTCCCCTTTGGAGTTGTGTCTTCCCTTGAACTGTATTGCTACATCCTGGACTGGCCGGCTCGAGCCGGTTTCGGGCGGGAAGACGGCCGCGCATGCGCGGTGCGCGCGGGCGCGCGAGAGCTAGCAAAGGTCTTTGCTAGGAAGATTCCGATTGGAGGGGCTGCCGAGGACGTCACCCATCAGTGAGAACAATCAGCCTGCTGTCCTCGGAGAATACCTTCTACAGGTATGTAGCATTCGCTTTATTGTTAGAAAGAAGGAAACACATATAACACAGAACAAAAAAGAGCAAAATCGGTTACAAACAGTTCCCCTTTCCATTTTTGTTAAATATTATTATTCCCCCCCCCCCTCTTCCACTATCAAAACCAAAACAAGCCCCTGCCTGCTGCAAACACCCGACCCACAACTCCAAAATCCTCAACATAGCATTTGGATCAACCAGACACCTTCATCAGGATGACCCCAACCAGAAACAGCACCCCCCACCAAATGAGAAGTGGAAACCCTCCCCCCTCCCCTACCTAACCACCCCAAACATGTACTGAATGTCTTCTGCACTAAGACAGGACCCCACAAATTTAACAAATAACTACGAGCTCTATGAGGTAGTTGCCTCCTACACATTGGGCCTCTTCTTAATCCTTTACATATATATGGGCACCAGCCGCTGGATGTAAGAATAATGACTCAGGCCCAGATGCATCAACCAAACGTTAAAAAATAAGAATCGTAAACGTGCTTAACAATTAAAAAAAACCGAGGCATGCACTACCAAAACACTCCAGAAATGTTCGGATCGGTATTGCAAAGTAGGATGTATCACAGAATCGTTAAACCCATCGTTAATCAGCGCCTAAAGCTTGCGCAGAGCAGCCCAAGCGTTATGCTGGCTGCTCTGCGCATGCCACAAAGGCCCAGCTGTCAAACCAAAAAAAAAACCCCACAAACGTGTGTTTCGGGAAGGGGCAAAGGCACTCGTCATGAGCGTCCTGTATGGACGCCTTGCCCCCCCCCCCCCCCCCGCTGCTCCCCGCTTCCCCCCCCCCCCCCGCACGAAAAATCTCCAATTTTAGCAGCCCCGGGCCGGCCCACCTCTCTTCCTGTATTCTCCCACACTAGCTCCGTCAGAGGAGGGCGGGCCCAGGAAGAAAGAAGGGACGTCTGAGGAGGTCTTCTGACTCGCCGATCAGCTGTTCATGCCCGTGCAGCAGAGGTGACAGGCACTGCACGGGCCGGTAAGGCAAAGGGGGGTGTCGTTGGACGGGGGGAGCGGCAGCCACGACCAAAGGGGGGGCGGCGGGGGCGGGGCACGGGACCGGAGCATGGCAGGAGGCGGAGCTAGTGTGGGAGAATACAGGAAGGGAGGAGGGCCGGCCCGGGGCTGCTAAAATTGGAGATTTTTCGTGCGGGGGGGGGGGAAGCGGGGAGCAGGGGGGGGGGGGGCAAGGCGTCCATACGGGACGCTCATGACAAGTGCCTTTGCCCCCTCCCGATCCTTTTTTTTTTTTTTTTTTTCTTTTTTGGTGCTGAGGGAGAGGGGAGCAGCAGCGACCTGGGGCGTCAATAAAGGACGCCCCTGACGCGTTTTCGCCCCCCCCCCCCAGTTATTTTTTTTATTGGATTTTGTTAACTTCTAGCAGACAGACAGCCCTAATGAGAGGTACAGACTCTCGTTAGATTTCACGGTGTTCTCAAACAAAAAACCCCCCAAAGTTATCCCTTCATGATAGTTCTCCATCGATATGTGTCTCAGTGGCGTACCTAGGGTAGTTGACACCCGGGGCCGGTCATTTTTTAACACCCCCCCCTCCAAAATCTAGTACTAGGCATGCCGAGAATACAAAACATTCAGGACCTATAGAGCAATTCTAGCATACCATAAGCAGTAATTTCTACAAGTCACACAAGGAAAAGGAAAGCATCTTAAACACTACAGTGAGCACTAGAACATCAATTCACCTACTGTAAAACGAAACCAGGCAGAATAACACAGATCGTCCATCTTGCACAGTCAATGCCAACCGAAAACCATGTCTTTTTCACAAACACAGATACACCCTAATCCACTATAGAATAAGCAATAATAAACGTTCTATTTAGACAAAAATTAAACTGAACCCCCAAGATGCCAGACTCTGCATACAATGCAACACCACAGAAACAGAAAATGTCCCCTAGTACTGTGCAAAACATAAAGACAGCAGATGTAAATTTGAAAAAAACTCAAGTACCAATCACCACTTTACAAATTAACAAATAGAAATAAAACAAATATAGAAAATAAAATAATACAATTTTATTGGACTAATACATTTAGCTTTCAGAGGCCAAAACATCCTTCCTCAGGTCAATATAGTATAGTGCTGTTACAATATCCTATCCGGACCTGAGGAAGGGGGTTTTGTTCTCCGAAAGTTAGCCAAACTGTATTAAAATTAGTCCAATAAAAAGATTACCTTGTTTACATGTTCTATGATAAACATTAACACAGCTACAATACTACTTTATCCTAAAGCAAAAAAAATAAAAATATATATTTTATTTACAGTTTGTTGTCTCTGGTTTCTGCTTTCCTCATCTTCTTTTCACTGTCTTCCTTCCATCCAGCATCTGTCTTTCTTCTCTCTCTGCCATCCAGTGTCTGCCCTCTCTGCTGTCCCCTCCATCCAATGTCTGCCCTCTCTCCCTGCCTCTTCCATCTACATATGCCCTCTATCTCTGCCCCTTCCATCCATCATCTGCCCCTGTCTGCCCTCTCTCTCTCCCCCTTCCATTCACTCTCTGCCCTTTCTATTGCTTCCATCCACTGTCTGCCCTTTCTCTCTGTCCGCTCAATCCACCATTTGCCCTCCCTCTCCCATCCATCTAGGGTCTGCCCTCCCTCTCACTCCCCCTTCCATCCAGGATCTGTCCCCTCTCTGCCTCTTTTTTTCAGCCCCCAGTTCCAGCCCCACTATCCCACCAGTCCCCAGTTTCAGCCCCAGTCCTTTTCTCATACCAGTCCCGAACTTTAGCCCCCAGCCACTTCTCCCTGTCCCCTTTTTAGCCCCCATTCAACCCCAGCCCTTTTCTGTCACCAGTCCTGAGCTTCAGCCCTAGCCTCTTCTCCCTGTCTCCTTTTCAGCCCTCAGTCCCCACAATTTCAGCCCCTGCCGCCTTTCAGCCCCCAGTCCCAGTACTAGCCCCCTTATCCCACCTACCCTCCTTCAGCCCCCAGTTTCAGCCCCCTTCATCCACATGCCTTGCCCCCCTTTTCAGCCCGACCCATTCTCCCACCTGACCCAGGCATGTCCCATTTTCCGTCATGACCCCTTCTCAGACCCGAGTTCCAGCCCCCTTCTCCCATTTGAGAGCCCCCTCCTCCCATCTGAGAACCCCTCCCCTCCCCAGTCCCCTTCTCCCATCTGAGAACCCCCAGAACACCCCTCTCCTCTCCCATCTGAGAACCTCCTCCCCACCCCAGTCCCCTTCTCCCATCTGGAAACCCCCTCCCCTCCCCACTCCAGTCCCCTTCTCCCATCTGAAAACCCCCTCCCCATCTAAGAACCCCCAGAACACCCCTCTCCCATCTGAGACCCCCCTCCCCACCCCAGTCCCGTTCTCCCATATAAAAACCCCCTCCCCTCCCCATGTGAGAACCCCCACAACACCCCTCTCCCATCTGAGAACCCCCTCCCCACTCAGTCCCCTTCTCCCATATGAAAACCCCCTCCCCTCCCCATGTGAGAACCCCCACAACACCCCTCTCCCATCTGAGAACCCCCTCCCCACTCAGTCCCCTTCTCCCATATGAAAACCCCCTCCCCTCCCCATGTGAGAACCCCCACAATACCCCTCTCCCATCTGAGGACTCCCACCCCGACCCGACTCTCCTGCTCCCACCCTACCTTTAAAAAATTTTTTTGAAGCGTCATTGCAGGCAGCGCCTCGCGTCTGCTCTGCTGGTAAAAGAAGTAAATCTCTTCACTTCGAAGTTCGTCGTCATCGGGCCTCACTATGTCCCGCCCTCGCGGAAATAGGAAGTTACCTCAGAGGAGGGCGGGACATAGTGAAGCCCGACGACGACGAACTTCGAAGCAAAGAGATTTACTTCTTTTACCAGCAGGGCAGACGCGAGGCGCTGCCTGCAAAGATGCTTCAAAAAACATTTTTTTAAGGTAGGGTGGGAGCAGTGGGAGCAAAGCGGATCACCCCCCCACCCACTGACACCCGGGGCGGACCGCCCCCACCACCCCCCCCTTGGTACGCCACTGATGTGTCTTTATTTTCTCACACTTTTCCACTCATGCTGAAATGCTAATCAGTCAGTAATCAGTGCTTCTCATCATAATATATAAGTTTAGTCTCTCTTAACTATAAATCTCCTCAGGTTAGACTTCCACCATTTCTTATATCCTGCCTTCTGCAGATACACCCTTACCATTCCTCTGTTCTCAGGGTTGTATATCTCCACACCCTGTGGGATAATTTATCCTCATGGTTTTTCCCCTTGGGCTGAGCTATTCCTGGAGAACCCTCCCCCTTTGGATGGGCTCCTAACCTCACATCTCATCCCTAATGGGTCCTGTAGTTTCCCCTTTCTTAAAGGCAAAACACCTTTTTTTAATTATTATTTGTACCCCGTGCTTTCCCACTCATGGCAGGCTCAATGCGGCTTAGGTACTTATTTGTACCTGGGGCAATGGAGGGTGAAGTGACTTGCCCAGAGTCACAAAGAGCTACCTGTGCCTGCAGTGGAAATTGAACCCAGTTCCCCAGGACCAAAGTCCACCACTCTAACCACTAGGCCACTCCTCCACTCTGCCCCATTCATCATAAACTGAAACCAGGGACTTGTATCTTAAATTTACTTCATACTCAAGACCAGGGCATGCCTGTGTCCTGTCATTATATCTATATAGGAAGTAATTGTGGGATCTTGGCCATGACACAGAAAGGATACTGCTCTAGCACTGCCAACATTGCGTCTAGGTGAAGGCCCTTCACATATTGGAAAGGTTTCTTTCCTTTACCTCCTTGTCAGATGACTCCCAGTAGATTATTTATCTGAAATGAGACAAATCGAAACACAGCTTTGAAAGAATGCCTTTGTCTTATAGAGAATGCCATGCAATCCTTGCATCAGATTCTGGCTGGTGGCCCATCCACCCAAACGGTGGCTGTATGAACATGTCTCAAGCTCAACGATCAAAATACACAGTGAAATTGAGTTTGACGGGAATGTTCTTTTATATAAATACATTAAAGGCAATTGTATAAGCTGCCACCTTAGTGCGTCCAGTTTGATTGGCACAATGATTGGCAGTATGCATGTAAGTGCTAGAGACTATTCTATAAACAGTGCTCATAAATTGCTTAGTGTGCAACTGTCGGAGGGGGGGGTACACGTGGGCAGAGCATGGGCATGTCATGGGTGTGTTGCCCAATGACTCGTGCAACTTGTCAGTCTAGATTGATCTATAAAGGTGAAAAGAATACCCGGCCTAACCAACTTTCGGAGATTACTGAAGACCAGCTTGTTCTACAAGGCATACCACAATGATCCATCCTAATTACCAAGCAACGAAATCCAAGACTGAACTGGATAAAACCTAACTCTCTGTACTTGACTACAAAGGCCCACTCTACCACGAACGAACTGTAACGCAATACCACCCTACCACTTATTGCGAATATGCACTCCTTATACCTGACTGCTCAATCTACTATATCAGTTAAGACCTTTACTGTAATACTATGCATCCAGTTTCTCCTTTCTGGGTAGTCACTTTGGAATGCTCTCCCAAGTCCCATCCGAGCTATTAATAACTATTTACCTTTCAGGAAAATGTTAAGTCCCATTTTTTTCAAGCAAGTTTATCCTAATGGACCAGCTTAATTCCACCAGATCACCTACGATACTCCTGCTAAGACGTCGACGCTTACTCTGACCCCAATGTTATACTCAATCCCTCATCTTCTTCCCTCCATCCTTTACCGTTTCCCTCCCATTCTCCTTCCCTTTCACCTATCATATCCTTGTCTACCTTCCCTATTCTAGTTCATTATGTTATTTTCACATGTCCTTTGTAATGCCTTTCATAATGTAAGTAGTTATGATCATCACAATTTATAATACTGTTCCTGCATTTCCTTGTTTTTATTGTATTCTTTACCATGTAAGATGCTTTCTTTTACTATGTAAGCCGCACTGGACCTGCTGTATGTGGGAAAGAGCGGGGTACAAATTTAATAAATAAATAAATAAATAATAAATAAATACCACTTCACTCCGGAAATGGCGACTGTCATGACGGAACAATGTAAGCCACGTTGAGCCTGCAAATAGGTGGGAAAATGTGGGATACAAGTGCAATAAATAATTAATAATAAAACTTATAGAATACTGTGAGTTGTGTGTGTTATATGGTGCAGTTAAGTGTGCCCTAAGTGGGCACGCCTACCTTTTGGTGCACTGATATTTGCACTAGTATTCTGAAATGGCTTAGGGCACCCCTTTTTGGCACCTAAAATGAGGTGCCAATGTATAGAATTGCTGCCAAGCTTGGCTCTTCACCCAGGCCTTTAATGGAAGAAGTAACTAACTTGCTAATTATACACACACAAAGAATGACACTGGCTGCACATACCTTAGTAGGACATGCTTTCCATTCTTACCCTAGCTGAGGTATGTTTTAACAATTTTTATTGGTGAACATAATTGAAAACAACAATACTACAACCTTTGCTGATCAATTCACGATAATAATAAAATCTTATAGCATTGTTACTGCATACATTATCACCAGTATATATAATCCCATTAATACTTCCCTCCTATCCTAAGAGTACCCATTCCTCCACCTTACAGATGCTTAGTGTTGAACTGGGATTTGATTTTTTTCCCTCCAACTCTTGTATGTGTATTAGATAATTATTATTTCCACATTTCCCAAAGATATCTCCCATACCCCGTCCCCTCTCTTTCCTCTACTGCCCAAACCTCACTCTGTAAGGACCCCTCCCCCCTCTATCCTCGCCAATCCAACCCAATCAAAACACAGTAGAGCAACACCCCTATGAAATAATTTTCAGGCACCTTTTTTGCATAGATTTGACTATGTTTGACTTATACTTGCTGTACACCACCTTGAGTGAATTTCACCCAAAGATCAAGTAATCCTGTCCTGACATAATAAGTATGTGAAGTAAGTCTATAACTGGGCACCTGGCAGAGCTGCTGAGAGACGTAGCCGGGCCCAGGGCAAACATCCCCCCCCCCGCCCCCCAGGCCTGCTTACTTGCTTAATATTTGTCTCCTGCTCCTGTGTGCCGGGACCCACGTTAACTCTGCTCTGCTGCCACAGATCCTTCTTCCTGCCGCGTTCCCTCCCGTCTATGCAGAAACAGGAAATACTTCACACAGGAGGTGGGACGAGGCAGGAAGAAGGACCTGTGACCGGCAGAGCAGAGTTAGCGCAATAACTGCACTGCAGCACACAGGAACAGGAGACCAATCAGCCTTGCTGGCGCTGGGCGGGTCCCCCTTGGAGGCTGGGCCCGGGGGAATCTTGCCCTCCCTCCTTGGTGGCCCTGGCTCCTGATCGGAGTCTATCCTGTAAATTAATGTAGGTACCTACTTTCCTTTTGCAGAATACTAATGTAACTGGTTAAATATGCACTTAAAAGTTAGGCACCAACACTTAACGCCAGCAGAATTGTATAAGTTACATGCATACGTTTGAGCCCTGCCCAAGCTTTGCCCACATGTGCAGTTATTCGTTATGTAAGTTCAGTGCCTGTTTACAGAATAATGCTTAGATTGAATTTTGGTAGTTATGTGCATATGGGCACACATATAGATGTAAATACCATTTTCTAATCATTCACACACATAAGTGACCCATTGTTAGCACTTATAGAATTATTCCCTAACCCCTGCTAAATGCTATTTTTTTTTGGCACTGATTTTTTAGGCACCATTTATAGAATCTAGTCCTAACTGCATTTTTTAGGACAGGGCTTTTCACCCAGTCCTTAAGGTACACCTAGTCCCATCAGGTTTTCAGGATATCCACAATGAATATGCATGAGTTAGATTTGCATGCACTGCCTCCTTGGTATGTAAATCTATCTGATGCATATTCATTGTGGATATTCTGAAAACCTGATGGGACTAGGTGTGCCTCAAGGACTAAGTTGAGAAGCACTGCTTTAGAGGAAATTTCTTATTGCTCTGGTCATCTTTAGCAGAACTGATATGAATACAAATGTCTGTTGGTGTCTAAACAGCCGTATAATACCATCTTTTCTTGTGTCACCTTAATGAAAGGTTTTCTCATCCTGAGCTTTGTAATATCTGTTGCTTTTTCTCATGACTTGTTAAGAATTTTATGAGCTTATGAAAATAGCAGTGGAAGGCCCTGCCCCCCCTCCCGGGTGTGTATTTTGCACCCTTTTACATTCATTTCTTTCACCACTTGTCTCATTCCCATCCAGTTGAGGTCTTTATCCAGTGCCCACACTAAGACATCATACTTTGCTAATCAGGTGTCTTGCTTATTCAGTGAGTGAAGTAACTTCACTGCTCGCGGTTTGAATTGTATCACAACGGAGAACAGGAAACATGTTGATTAAAGGATAGTTGTGTTGATGGAATCATTTTGCAAATCCCATACGTCAGTAGCAGATATGAAGAAGAAATGTTTCCATTCAGATCAAAGGGAGGAAATATGACTCAAACAAACTCATAGTGCAGATCATTTTATTTTAGTTTAATTCTTCTGCTGTCATAACCAAAACACACTTCACTGGATTCTTTATTTTCATTCTGGCAGTTTCCTTATAAGAACATAAGCCTTGCCATATTGGGACAGACCAAAGGTCCATCATGCCATCCTGTTTCCAATAGTGGCCAATCCAGGTCACAATTACATGTCAATATATCAATAGAGTAAAACAGATTTTATGCTGCTTATCCTAGAAACATCCTCATGTCCTCCTGATCTTTTAGTTTAAATTGGAACCAGCATCTGGTAGATTATAGCACCATGATAGTGCAGATTTTTCTTCTGTTTAATAATCCCTTTCCTAAATTAATCTACTCTTTGCAGGGATGGTTCATAAGTACATAAGTATTGCCATGCTGGGACAGACCAAAGGTCCATCAAGCCCAGCATCATGTTTCCAACAGTGGCCAATCCAGGTCACAAATACAAGATCCCGAAAAAGTTCAATACATTTTATGCTGCTTATCCTAGAAATAAGCAGTGGATTTTCCCCAAGTCCATTTTAATAATGGTCTATGGACTTTTCCTTTAGGAAGCCGTCCAAACCTTTTTTAATACCCCACTAAGCTAACTGCCTTTACCACATTCTCTGACAATGAATTCCAGAGTTTAATTACATGTTGAGTGAAGAAAAGGTTTCTCTGATTCGTTTTAAATTTACTACTTTGTAGCTTCATTGCGTGGCCCCTAGTCCTAGTCTTTTTGGAAAGAGTAAACAAACGATTCACATCTACCCGTTCCACTCCACATTATTTTATAGACCTCTATCATATCTCTCTCAGCAGTCTTTTCTCCAAGCTGAAGAGTCCTAGCCGCTTCAGTCTTTCCTCATAGGGAAGTCATCCCATCCCCTTTATCATTTTCGTCACCCTTCTCTGTACCTTTTCTAATTCCACTATATCTTTTTTGATATGCGGTGACTATGGTAATATGATAAAATGAGAAGAACGGTAAAAATAAAACGTAGAGAAGCGACTGCGAGGGTCAAAAATTTACATTAGGCGTGAATGCTGTTCAAAAACACCATCCTGAAAGCCCAGGCCAAATATATTCCGCGTATTAAAAAAGGAGGACAGACGACCAAATGACAGCCGGCGTGGTTAAAAAGTGAGGTGAAGGAAGCTATTAGAGCTAAAAGAAAATCCTTCAGAAAATGGAAGAAGGAACCGACTGAAAATGATAATAAACAGCATAAGGAATGTCAAGTCAAATGCAAAGCGCTGATAAGGAAGGCTAAGAGGGACTTTGAAAAAAAGATTACGTTGGAGGCAAAAACACATAGTAAAAATTTTGTTTAGGTATATTAAAAGCAGGAAGCCGGCAAAAGAATCGGTTAGACCGCTAGATGACCATGGAGTAAAAGGGGTGATCAGGGAAGACAAAGAGGGGCATAATCGAACGGGGACGACTATCTCTAAGGGCGTCCATCTCTAAGGATGTCCCGGCGAAGGGGCGGAGAAACCCGTATTATCAAAACAAGATGGGCGTCCATCTTTTGTTTCGATAATACGGTTGGGGGTGCCCAAATCTCAACATTTAGGTCGACCTTAGAGATGGTCGACCTTAGAGATGGTCGTCCCCGGTTTTCGGCCATAATGGAAACTGAGGACGCACATCTGAAAAAACGACCAAATCCAAGGCATTTGGTCGTGGGAGGAGCTAGCATTCGTAGTGCACTGGTCCCCCTGACATGCCAGGACACCAACCGGGCACCCTAGGGGGCACTGCAGTGGACTTCACAAATTGATCTGAGATGCATAGCTCCCTTACCTTCGGTGCTGAACCCCCCCACCCCACCCCCGAAAAAAACCCACTCCTCGCAACTATACACCACTACCATAGCCCTAAGGGGTGAAGGGGGGCACCTACATGTGGGTACAGTGGGTTTTGGGTGGGTTTTGAAGGGCTCACATTTACCACCACAAGTGTAACAGTTAGGGGAGGGATGGGCCTGGGTCCACCTGCCTGAAGTGCACTGCACCCACTAAACACTGCTCCAGGGACCTGCATACTGCTGTCATGGAGCTGGGTATGACATTTGAGGCTGACATAGAGGCTTGCAAAAAAAGTTAACAAATTTTTTTAAGGTGAGAGGGGGTTGGTGACCACTGGGGGAGTAAGGGGAGGTCATCCCCAATTCCCTCCGGTGGTCATCTGGTCAGTTTGGGCACCTGTTTGAGGCTTGGTCGGGAAAAAAAATGGACCAAGTAGGTTCAAGATGGCGACCAAGCAGGACGTATGACGACGCTCCTAAGAAGTTTTTCTCTTTATCGATTTTTCTTGCTAACAATATGCCAAAAAGGAAGGGAAAGCCAATGGTACCACCCCTCCTGAAGCAGGTACCTTCCTTACCTGGTCAGCAGTCTATGTCGACGTTTTTGGTGTCTACCCCGATTTCGGGCGTTTCCATTGAAGGGGCAAGGAAGAGCCCCCTCCAGGAGAGCGATTTTTTGCTCAGCCTGCTGGGACCTTTGACTCCGCCGCCTCCGCAGCCTCACGGTGTAGCTGTTCCGACTCCAGAGAGAAGCGAGGATTCGAAGGGGAGGCGCACCCCGATGGAGGAGGCGATGCCCGATAACACGTCGGGGCTGGCGGCAGGAGTCCAGCAACAACCGGGAATATTAACAGGGGACGCTACGGCGGCTCAGTCTATTACTGTTACACAGGAAGAACTTTCACTTTGTACCTTGGCGATCCAGCCGTTAGTGAAGCCCCGAGAGGTGTCGCTGGAAACAATATGGACAGCCATAGAGTCTCTTCACAAGGTCTGTACTTCCTTTATCTCAGTATCTTTGAATAATTCCACTCAAAAAAAATGTCTTAAAGAAAAGATGGAAGGTGCTCTAGTGATGCAAACTGAGTTGGAAGCGCAGATGACTAAATTAACCAAGCAACAGGCTCAAATTTCTGGAGACCGAATGTTGATTCATCGGAAGATTGAAAATCTGGAGAATTCATCCAGAAATTTGAACCTGCGGTTATTAAACTTTCCTAGGTCTCAATTTATTGCTCCAAGGGATATGTTTATAAAATTTCTTAAGGAGATATATAATTACACAGAGCAATCCCTTCCACCTATACAAAAAATTTACTATTTGGAGGGGAAATTTAACCAGCAACAAGGTGCTACAAAAAAACAGGAGATACCAACTGAAACACTCAATCTAACAGATTTTCTGGAACAATCGAAGGACAACACTGAAACTAGAGCAACTTTAATTGTTTGCTTTGTATTTCTACAAGATAAAGAATCTTTGTTGAGACTTTATTTAAAAAAAACTCATCCAGAATTTAAAGGAGGCAAAGTTTCAGTCTTTCCGGACATTGCTCAATGGACTCAGCAGAGACGGAAGAAATTCCTGGATATGAAACAGGATTCTTTAAAAATAGGAGCTGGCTTCCAACTAAGATTTCCATGCAAGTGTATTTTGATTTTCAAGGATAAGAAATATATATTCTTTGAACCTGAACAACTACGTACATTCCTTAATATGAAGAGTACCTAAGGTTTATTCTGTATTTGTGGTCCGTTAGTAAAAAGGGGTACATCCTGCTTGTTTTCTTAAATTGTTTAATTTTGTTTAGCCAACTTCCTTTGGCATGTACCTATCTTGAATCTATATCATATTTGTGGACTATATAACCAGCAATGTTTACTATTTCTTGTTACTTTTTCTTTAATGTATATTTCTGTATTTTGCTGGAATATCTTGTCAAAGATTAATCTTTGTAAAATTATTGAAAATGAAAAATAAAAAAAAATGGACCAAGTAAAGTCAACCAAATTCTCGTCTGGGATGCCCTTCTTTTTTCCATTATCGTCCGAGGACGCCCATCTCTTAAGCACACCCCAGTCTCACCTTCGCTACGCCTCCGACACGCCCCCGTGAACTTTGGTCATTCCCGCGACGGACTGCAGTTGAGGACGCCCAAAATCGGCTTTCAATTATGCCGATTTGGGCAATTCTGAGAGAAGGACGCCCATCTCCCGATTTGTGTCAGAAGATGGGTGCCCTTCTCTTTTGAAAATGCCCCTGAAAGCCGAAGCAGAAAGATTAAATGAATTCTTTTCCTCGGTCTTCACCGAGAAAGATTTGGGTGGGATACCGGTGCCGGAAATGGTATTCGAAGCTGACGAGTCAGAGAAACTTAATGAATTCTCTGTTAACCTGGAGGATGTAATGGGGCAGTTCTATAAGCTGAAGAGTAGCAAATCTCCTGGACCGGATGGTATTCATCCCAGAGTACAGATAGAACTGAAAAATGAGCTTGCAGAGCTATTGTTAGAAATATGTAATTTATCCTTAAAATCGAGCGTGGTACTGGAAGATTGGAGGGTGGCCAATGTAATGCCGATTTTTTAAAAAGGTTCCAGAGGAGATCCGGGAAATTATAGACTGGTGAGTCTGACGTTGGTGCCGGGCAAAATGGTAGAGACTATTTTTAAGAACATAATTACAGTGCATATTTAAAAGCATGGATTAATGAGACAAAGAGGGCCATAATCGAATGGGGCGCCCAAGTTTTCCTGAGGGCGTCCTCGCAGGATGTCCCCGCGAAGGGGCGGGGAAACCCAAATTATCGAGACAAGATGGGTGTCTATCTTTCGTTTCGATAATACAGTCAGGGACACCCAAATTTCAACATTTAGGTCGACCTTAGAGATGGTCGACATAAATGTTGAGATGGTCAACCTTAGAGATGGTCGTCTCCGGTTTTCGGCGATAATGGAAACCGAGGATGCCCATCTCCAAAACGACCAAATCCAACTCATTTGGTCGTGGGAGGAGCCAGCATTCGTAGTGCACTGGTCCCCCAGACATGCCAGGACATCAGCCGGGCACCCTAGGGGGCACTGCAGTGGACTAACTGGTGGACTAACTTAACGGAAAAAGCCCTTCCCTTACCGATCCCTTAGCGATTCGGAAAGGAATGGGCATGCATGAAGGAAATTGCATGCAAATGAGCTGCTCACTGTTAGCTCATTTGCACATGATTTCCTTCCTAAGGAGGGGAAGCCAGTGCAGAGCAGCCAAGCATTATGCGTGGCTGCTCTGCGCATGCCAAAGATGGCTTCATACATGCAGACAAGCTGTGTGTATAATAGCCGTCTACAACCTTAAATAAATTGCCATCTACAACCTTAGAAAAATACAAGTCCAGGTGAAAACATCCAAGTGCTTGTCAGGAACATCTTTTTTAGAGTATGGGTGAAGGACGTCCTTCGCTATGCCTCTGTCCTTGTGACGCAGTTGAGGATGTCCAAATGTGGGTGTTTCTGTGAGAAGGACACCCATGCCTGGATTGCAAGACCAGTCCTCTCCCTCGAAATTTGGCTGTGCCTGTGGTGGGGGGCAGTTCAGGACGTCCAAAATGTTTGAAAGAAGGACGTCCACACCTTCGCTATGCCTCCACTGACACACACATACCCCCCCCCCCCCCAGGGACCTGCACACTGCTGCGATGGACCTGAGTATGACATTTCAGGCTGGCAAAAAAAGTTTTTAAAGTTGTTTTTTTCGTGGTGGGAGGTGGTTAGTGACCACTGGGGGAGTCAGGGGAGGTCATCTTTTTGAGGCTTGGTCGTAAGAAAAAATGGACCAAGTAAAGTCGTGCAAGTGCTCGTCAGGGACGCCCTTCTTTTTTCCATTATCGCTCGAGGACACCCATGTGTTAAGCATGCCCATGTCTCACCTTCTCTATTCCTCCGACACGCCCCCAGGAACTTTGGTCGTCCCCATAACGGAAAGCAGTTGGGAACGCCCAAAATCGGCTTTCGATTATGCCGATTTGGGCGACCCTGAGAAGGACACCCATCTCCCGATTTGTGTCGAAAGATGGGCGCCCTTCTCTTTCAAAAATAAGCCTGAATTTAGAGGGAAATCTTGCCTCACCAATCTACTACATTTCTTTGAAGGGGTGAACAAACATATGGATAAAGGTGAGCTGGTTGATATTGTGTATCTGGATTTTCAGAAGACGTTTGACAACGTACCTCATGAAAGACTCCAGAACAGAGGAAATTGGAGAGTCATGGGATAGGAGCATAGGAGCCAACTTTTCAAAATGATTGGGGGTGCTGAATTTTTTTTTTTTTTTACAGGTGGTGCATTCCCCCCTCCCTCTCCCCCTCAGTCCCTCTCTCCCTCATCCCCCCTCCCTCTTCCCCCTCTCCCTTGACCCCATCCCTCTCCCCCCTGTCCCCCCTCCCCATTGACCCCCTCCCTCTCCCTTCCCCTCCCCCTCCCCCTCATCTCCCTCCCTCCCCTGTCCCCCCTCTCCCCTCTCCACTGTCCCCCTCCCCTGGTCCCCCCATCCCCCCTCCCTCGTCCCTCCGAGTTCCAGGCCCCCCTCCCTCCCTCCCAGTTCCAGTCTCTCCCTCCCTCCCTCCCTCTGAGTTCCAGGGTCCCCCTCCCTCTGAGTTCCAGGGTCCCCCCCTCCAAGTTCCAGGGTCCGTCCTCCCTCCCTCCCAGTTCCAGGGTCCCCCCTCCCTCCAAGTTCCAAGGCCCCCCTCCCTCCCTCCCTTTGAGTTCCAGGCCCCCCTCCCTCCAAATTTTAAAAGTCATCTATCTTACCTCATCGGGGTTAGGGCGGTAGCAGCGGTAAAAAGCATGTAGGCTTGGCTCGGTGCTTAGTTCAGTTTTCCCTTCTCTCTCAGTTCTGGCCCCGCCCTTGCGTTAAAAAAAAATCAGTCATCATTAAAAAGCTATTAATGCATTAAAATATTAACATATTAATAGCATTATCAACATGTTAATTGCCCACCCCTAATTAAAATATTAAATGGCCCTGGTAGAATCAGCACAACTTTGAGAAACACATTTTAAAATAATGCATAGGCTATGTGGAGGAGTGGCCTAGTGGTTAGGGTGGTGGACTTTGGTCCTGAAGAACTGAGTTCAATTCCTGGCACAGGCAGCTCCTTGTGACTCTGGGCAAGTTACTTAACCCTCCATCACCTGCCGCATTGAGCCTGCCATGAGTGGGAAAGCACGGGGTACAAATGTAACAAAAATAAAATATGTCCCCAACCTAGGTTGCCAAAGTGTGGTCAGGGAGACCATGTACGTGCATTAAGTGCACTCTTGGAAAGTGGACTTATCTACATTGTTTATGGAATTGTGACCAAATTCAAACATTTTGAGTGGACCTTTGGATACGTGTTCAGACATTTATTGGGGAGCCCATACCCAAAATTCTGGTGGTATGTCTATTGGATAACATCGATGATACTGAATTACAGGTTGCCAAGCACAAATTGTTCTTTTGCAAGGCTTGTTTAATTGCAAAGAAATATATCTTAATTCAGTGGATTCATTATGGAAAAATCTTACGCATGAGCTCCTGAGAATGGAAACATTTTCAGAGTCATAAGCTGGGGAGAAGGCAATTTGCAAATTTCTTGATATTTGGGATCCTTTTTTTAAATTCACTGACTATGCATCTGCATAGTACTCTCTTAAATTCTCTGTGAGTCTGACAGTCTTGATGATCTCCCTTGGGAGGAAGAGGGGAGGGATGTGGTGGGTTGTGGCTGGGAAGGGGGGGGCAGTTTTATAAAGTTTGTATTGAAATTCTGGTTTCCAATGACCAATTGTAAGTTTCAAAAAATGACTTTTTTGATGTCATGGCTGTATTGGTTTCTTCATTGCACTTTCAATAAAAATTACTTTCCTTAAACATTGAAAGGGTTCTCCAATTACCAATATATGTGTTTTATGCATTAATTTATATTTTACATTGATTTGTGTTTTATATTTTTATTTACTGTAGTCTTTATGTAATGTTGAGCTAACAGTGTCCCCTGATGCAGCTCTGTATTGAGTGAAATGTGGCTACCTCGGGCTATCTGTGTTTGTGAGATCTTTTAAGGAGTTTCCTTCAATAAATAATTTGCACTCTGACCAATATCTTACAAGTGTGATCTGCAGCTTAAGAGATGTTTTCCATTTATAAAACATGCTTTATACTCATAAAATACTTCATAAAAATTACCCTGGACAGTCTGTACACTGTGGAGCATACAATCCAATCAAGTCACTAAAACAAGTATGAATTCAGACATATCCGCAGAAGGCAGGGAGGATAGTGTCCCTTTCAGGAAACTTGGGATCCAGACATAAGATGTACTTGACAGGCTGAGTCCAAAGGTCCATCAGGTCCAGCATCCTATCTCTGACAGTGACCAATCCAGGTCTCAAATTGCTGGCAGGACCCTTGGGAGCTATAAACATAATGTGAATTTAGGAATGCTCCATTATAGGGTGCATAGGCTCGGGGCTTCCCAAACCTGTTCTGGGAAGCCCAAAACCAGTCAGGTTTGTGGATATTCACAATGAACATGCAAGAGATAAATTAGCATAGTCTAGGCTTCTAAATGTATGCAAATTTATCTCATGTATCTTAGTTGTAGGCATGCTGAAAACTGTACTGGTGGTGGACTCCCCAGGACAGGTTTGGAAAGGCCTGGACTAGTTTTGTATTTCAGTTCTCTTTAACCAGGTGATATTTAGTCATCTGGAATAAAGAGTTTATTTTAAAGTGCCCATCCTGTTGATTAATTGTGGTAAACTATCCTGCTCCCAAATTGTATGAAAGCAAACAGAAGAACAGTTACATTTCTAGATTTTTCTTCATGGGATTCATAGTGTTCTTGACCTTTGCTCTCATACTCTATATTTTATTAATAAAACATGACCTGCATAAAAGACCATTTGTTCCAGTGCATTTGTTTTATTCCTTTTCAGTAGTCTGAACTTGCTGTGACCTTCTTGCCACAATATTTAAATGTTTTTACAGTAGACCTTTATTAAAGGCTAAGTTCCCTTCCTTCTCCTTTGCAAGCTTTGATCTGGGGAGGGGGGGGGGGGGGAAGCACTTTGGAGGGGCATAATCGAATGGCGCCGGCCATCTTCGGGGTCGGCTCTGCAAAGGGGCGGAGCCAACCATATTATTGCAAAAGATGGCCGGCCATCTTTTCTTTCGATATTACGGTTGGGGCCGGCTAAATCTCAACATTTAGGTCAAATGTTGAGATTGCCGGGTTTAGAAATAATGGCCAGCTTCGGTTTTCGGCCACAATGGAAACCGGGCCCGGCCATCTCAAACCCGGCGAAATGCAAGCCCTTTGGTCATGGGAGGAGCCAGCATTTGTAGTGCACTGGCCCCCCTCACATGCTAGGACACTAACCGGGCACCCTAGGGGGCACTACAGTGGACTTCAAAAATTGCTCCCAGGTGCATACCTCCCTTATCTTGGGTGCTGAGCCCCCCCCCCCAAATCCCCCCAAAACACACTCCCCACAACTGTACACCACTACCATAGCCCTTAGGAATGAAGGGGGGCACCTAGATGTGCGTACAATGGGTTTTGGGGTTTTTTGGAGGGCTCCCATTTACCACTACAAGTGTAACAGGTGGGGGGGGGGGATGTGCCTGGGTCCACCTGCTTGAAGTGCACTGCACCCACTAAAAACTGCTCCAGGGACCTGCATACTGCTGTCATGGAGCTGGATATGACATTTCAGGCTGGCATACAGGCTGGCCAAAATTTTTTTTTTGGGTGGGTGGGAGGGGATTGGTGACCACTGGGGGAGCAAGGGGAGGTCATCCCTCTGGTCAATTGGAGCACATTTTTTAGACTTGGTCCTAAAAATTAATGGACCAAGTGCAGCCGGCGGAATGCTCGTCAGAGCCGGCCATCTTTTTTCCATTATCGGGTGAAGCCAGCCATCTCGTAACCACGCCCCCGCCCTGCTTCCATCCCTCCTTCTGTACTCTGCCTTGAAGTTTGGCCGCCTCTGCGACGGAACATAGTTGGCGCCGGCCAAAATCAGCTTTCGATCATACCGATTTGGCCGGGTTCAGGAGATGGCTGGCCATCTCCCGATTTGTGTCGGAAGATGGCCGGTGATCTCTTTCGAAAATAAGCTGGTTGGCCACCTCAGTGTGCACATGGATTGTAACAAAATAAATAAAATTGTGAAAGCTGTAATATAGTAATCACCTCAATACAGTAAATATAAACACTTTCCAGTCCATTGTGTAACACTCAGAGCTGAATTTTGCATTTGGCATTGTAGGCACAGTGTTACCCTCTATTTGTAGGGCGCTGTGTGCCTTTAAGGAAGCGGGTCCAAATGGAGAGATGATCGCTGAGAAGAAAGACCTTAAATGTATTTTTCCTTTGGGGGTCCCCATCTTTATCATCCACAGCTTTCAAAGGTGAGAACCCTTCCCTTACATCAGAGGGGGGCCCTTTCCTTATGGTCCTGTGGCTGGGGCCAACTGAGAGGTAACTGGTCCCCGTATTACTGGAAAATGTATAAGGCTGAACTTGTTAAGATTTGTAGCTGATGAGAGTCTTTCTGTTCTGTGACTGTGTTTATTGCTGTAAACACTGCAACAGAAGGTTCTATCACCATGGTTATCTTTTTCTGTTTATGACTTTATCCCATTCCTGAATACTTTTCTTCTTCTCTTCTTCATTTTGGATCAACGAGTCACTTTTGAAAGTAAAAAATAATATAAAATGTACCTATAGATTCTCCAGCAGTTCTGTGTCCATGCTCCAAACTATTCTGGTCTCCTGCTGAATGTGATCAGGGAGCAGGCTGCAGGAATGGGGCACAACCTTGCAATCTCATGTGCTCACATGCCACATTTTCCAATTTGATTCCCTTCCCCATCACTCTATCTGACAGACTGTGAGCCTTATCTTCCCCAGTCCTTAAACTAGACTTTAAGCTCTTTGGCACAGTGACATTATAACCATGGCAGCAATAATAAGTCTGGTCATAGTCCTGTAAACTCTGTGAGTAATTTTAATCCGTGGAGTTTGCAGCTGTAACAAACTGTCTAATGGAAAATTACCTGCAGAGTTTTGTGCCTACTTTTCTGTGGGTAATTTTACATTCTAAAACAACACAGATTTATTTATAATAAATAAAAATGTGTGTATTGTTGCTTGCTCTGCTCAATCCCCACCCCAGGAACGCTGTCTCCATGCACAACTAAAATTATCAATGTTGAAGAAAGTGCATACTTTTAACTAGAGAGTTGCACAGGGACAGAAATTTCACCATCCCCACCCATTCTACTGGAATTAACCCTTACCCACGTGAACCTGCTAAGATCCATTCCATCCCCACAATTAATCTCCTCCATCCCCACTCATACCCGCAGGATGCTATTATTCCCAGGGGACGCTATTATTTATTCGCTCACAGCTCTCCATTTCCTCTCGACCCGAACGGCCTCCCATGGTTTTTTGGGTGGTATAATCCAATGAATGTGCCAAGTCTCAGTCTGCCATTTTGGCTGCATCTCTGGGAATTCTAAGCCTCATTGTGGTGCTCTAGTTGCCTCTCTTGTTACGTTCCAGGCCTCAATCTGCTGTTTGAATTGCTGTACTCAGTGCATTCCAAGCCGTGTTTTGGCATCGCCAGAGATTTAGAATACATTCTGTTGGGAATCCCTTGGAAATTTCTTCCATCCCTGCAGAAACCCTGCAACATCTTCTTCCATCTTTGTGGGAATCCTGCAGGTTCTGCGGGATTCCCACAATTCCCATTCTTGTGCAGTTCTCTACTTTTAACTACGATCATGCCCAGATGATCAAAAGTAAATTCGGGCGCTAGAGGCCGATAGCGCTGTACTAGCTCCTGCCCAATGATCAGAGCCAGTGAGCACATGTCACTCCCTTATATGGTATGGAAGTCCTACCCAGCACATGCCAGGATGCACTGGGCAGGGCAGGGCACCGCCATTTTGGTGGCGGTGCTGAAATGAGGAGGGAGTGCTACTCCCTCCTCGTCATCAAATGTACGGGGAGGGGGGTGAGGGGACTGCTAAACTACCAGGTTGGGACTGGAGATCCACCGGACCGCCAGTCCTTTTCTTCTGTTGGGGGGGGGGGTCAGGTTAGGATAAGGGGAACACTAGAACACCAGAGAAGTCTTTTCTGTCAGGGGGTGGGGGTGGGTCAGGGTAAGGGGGCGCGCGGTTTGCATTTTTTTTGTGTGTTGCCCTTGGCAGCAGGGAGAGCTGTGTTCACATGCTGCTGGGACTCCCAAGCTCCCCCCCCCCCCCCCCCAAAGCAGTCAAGCCTCTAATCTGATGTGGATTTCCCAAGGGAAGGCAATCTAGCAGCAGATTTTACTATTCTGTTCCGGCCAGTAATTTGCCTACAATTCTCATTGTGTGTGGCTGCGAATGGTAAAAAGGTAGCTAAGCCCCTTTGTGGATAACTTGCTAAATACCATATTTGTTAAACTGGCTAGAGTTGGTCAAAAACACCCAGTGCTGGCCTGGTAAGTTTAATGCATCTGGCCCTAAGGGGGTAAATGATCACTGTTAATATGTGTTGTAACATAGTAAATGACGACAGATAAAGACCTGAACGGTCTATCCAGTCTTCCCAACATGATAAACTCTTTTTACGTGGTATGTGATACTTTATATGTATACCTGAATTTGATTTGTCCTTGCCATTCTCAGGGCACAGACCGTAGAAGTCTGGCCATCACTGTTCTTGTACTAAAAGTTCTGAAACTAATGTCGAAGCCCCTTAAATTTACACTCCAGTCCATCCATATCTGTTCAGTTACGATCAGGGCATAGACTGTAGAAGTCTGCCCAGCACCGGTTTTGCATCCCAATTACCAGCATTGCCACCCAATGTCCGCTAAGATTCCATAGATCCATTCCTTCTAACAGGATTCTTTTGTGTTCATCCCACGCAAGTTTGAATTCCATTACCGTTTTCATCTCCACCACCTCCCTTGGGAGGGCATTCCACATATTTACCACCCTTTCCGTGAAAAAATACTTCCTGATATTAGTTCTGAGTTTGCCCTCCTTCAACCTCAATTCATGTCCTCTAATTCTACCACCTTCCCGTCTCCGGAAAAGGTTTGTTTGCGGATTGATACCTTTCAAATATTTCAACGTCTGTATCATGTCACCCCATTTCTCCTTTCCTCCAAGGAATACATGTTCAGGTCGGGAAGTCTCTCATATGGTTTGCAATGCAAATCCCATACCATTTTTGTAGCTTTATTAAAAATGGTATGGGATTTGCATTGCAAACCGTACGAGGAGAGACTTGCTGACCTGAACATGCAGTGGTGTGCTGGTAAATTTTTAACAACAGGCTCTCTCCCCGGTCCACCTCTGCGCCCCCCCCCGTCCACCTTTGCGCCCCCCCCCCCCCCCCCCCCCCGTCCACTTCTGCGCCGCCCCAAAATTGCAGAGCTGGCTATAGCCGGGGAGGGGGGGGGGGGGGCGGCAATGCATTACTCTCTCAAGGAAAAAAAAATTAAATGATCCCAGGTTCTAATCTAATTCATGTTTAATGTGGGATAAAATGCCATAAATAAGTAAATAAATATAAACTTTTAATGTTGAGCACCCGATTCTCAAAGTGAACATATTCCAAACACTATAATGAAAATAAAATGATTTTTTTTCTACCTTTGTTGTCTGGTGACTGTTTTTCTGATCATGCTGGCCCAGTATCCGATTCTGCTGCTATCTGTCCTCTTAACTCCGTTTCCAGGGCTTCCTTTCCATTTATTTCTTTCCTTTCTTCTTCATTTCTGGTCCTCAACTTCTGCCTATTTTCTTCATCCATATGCAGTTTTTCTCCTCTCTTCCTTTTCCCTCATCTCATCTCCTTCCTCACTCTTCCCTCCCCTCCATCCATGTCCAGCATTTCTTCTCTCTCCCCTCCTCTCCCCTGCCCTCCATCCACCCATGTCCAGCGACCCTCCTCTCCTCTGCCCTCCATCCACCCATGTCCAGCGACCCTCCTCTCCCCTGCCCTCCATCCACCCATGTCCAGCGACCCTCCTCTCCTCTGCTCTCCATCCACCCATGTCCAGTGACCCTTCTCTCCCCCTGCCCTGCATGCACCCATATCCAGCGACCCTCCTCTCCCCTGCATGCACCCATACCCAGTGACCCTCCTCTCCCCTGCCCTCCATCCACCCAATCCAGCAGTGACCCTCCTCTCCTCTCCCCTGCCCTCCATCCACCCATACCCAGCGACGACCCTTCTCTCCCCTCCATGATCCACCCATGCCCAGCGATGACCCTTCTCTCCCCTGCCACCCCCTCCCGAGTTGTTAATAGAATTCTCCTCCCTCCCTCCCGTCACCGATCTGACTCCTTTAATTCTTCGGGGCAGGCAGTCTTGCCTGCCCGCTGCAAGCACTGACTCAGTCCCCTGCTGGCGCTGCCGGTTCGCGCTTCAAAATGGCCGCCGAGACTTACAAGGGCGAAGTTTCGCGAGGCCGCCTCTGGAAGTCTCGGCGGCCATTTTTAAAGCGCGAACCTGCAACGCCAGCGGGGGAGAGTCAGCACTTGCAGCGGGCAGGCAAGACTGCCTGCCCCGAAGAATTCGTCAGGTCGGTGATGTGAGGGAAGAGGGAGGGAGGAGAGCCGGCTCGCGGGTTTCAACAACCGGCTCACAAGAGCCGAGCAAAGTTAACAAGCGACTCTTGCGAGCCGGTGCAAGCCGGCTCTAGCACACCACTGTGAACATGTATTCCTTGGAGGAAAGAAGAAACAGGGATGACATGATACAGACGTTCAAATATTTATTCCTTTTGCAGGGAATAAATCTAGACTACTAGTACTTGTTTTGCAGGTAGAGGAACAGACACAAGGCCTTATACCAGAAGAATCTGTTCTTTAGGCACTGATGGGGGATGGGGGTGGGGTTCCATCTTGGATATGGCCCACTGTGTGAATAAATCTATTTCATCATTCAGGTAAAGAGGAAAATTAGTGTTAAAAGTCTATACATGTCTGAATCCACATTATCTGATTTCCAGTCTTTGCTTGTAGTTTTCTGTTTGGCATCTAGAAAGTGTTGAGAATGACTCATAGCCACAAGAGCTGGAATCTAGGCTTGTAAAGAAAACTAAGGCAGTGGCATTATCTAATTACAGTTCAGGGACTTTGTTCTTTTGCATTTTATTTTCTGTTCAAGAGAAGGGCCTGGCAGTTGCAGGGTTGTAATAGGTTATTTCCTCACCCTTAAATCTGAAAGTCTGCGAACTTCAATAGTGAAAGAAAATATCAGAAGGCCAAGAGCGTTTCTTACCAGTTGATGAGCGGGAAGCTAGATTTTTTATAGTACATGGATTATTTTTCCCTTATTTTATATACTGGATCAGTGCTTCTCAACCCTCTCCTGGAGATACACCCAACCAGTCAGATCTTCAGGACTGCCACAGTGAATATGCTTGAGATAGATTTGTATTTACAGGGAACTTGTATTCTATTCTATTCTATTTGAGTCTTATATACCATCCATTATTCTACAAACGATTTACGGTGGTTAACAAGCAAAGAAACTCTCTTACACCAGGGGAATTAGCGCATGAATAGGACAATGTAAACAGAGCTAGCTACTCCTGAACAAAGTAACTTATTATTTACTAAAAAGGTAGGTTTTTAAACCCTTATGAAAAGATAGTTTGATAAACCTTTCAATGACATAGGCAATTCATTCCAAATCCACGGTCCATGGAAAAGGAAAGAACCCTCATAAATTGACTTCAACCTAACATTTTTTAAGACAGGATAACCCAGTTGCAATGTACGAAGAAAGCACAAGCTTCATCCTGAGGAAGGGATCTCAAATAGATCTGTAAGACTATCATGTGCAACTTTCTTTAAATTAGTCACTTTCTAACTCTTCTTACTCTCTTACCTATCTATATGCTCCATCTTTGCTTTACCCTTCGCAATCAATTAAAATGTTCTATTACGTATTATTTGAATATTTTTACTGCTGTAATTGCCTGTTGCTCGTGTTTAATCTATTCTTACTGTACACCGCCTTCAGTGAATTCCTTCAAAAAGCAGTAAATAAATCCTAATAAATAAATAAATATCTGCATTTAAACCATAAATTGATTTATAAATCGAACAAGCTATTTTAAACTTGACACACTGATGTATTGACAACCAGTGAAGATCAGTTATATAGGACGAAATTCTATCGAAACAACCCGACCCATAGATTTGACCTGGCTGCAGTGTTCTGCAGTCGACTTTAAAGATTTACTGGAAACCTGACAGTACATGGAGTTACAGTAATCCAGTTGTTGAAGCAAGATTGCCCAGGCTAAGGTCCTGAAATCATAAAATTGTAGAGAGGATCTTATAGCTCGCAATTGTGTAAGCTTGAAGAAAAATCTCTTACTCAAGGCACTAATGTGTTAATTAAAGGAGAGTTTGGAATCGAAAATTATTCCTTGCACCCTTGAGTGATCTTAAATTTTTAGAACCTCTCCTGAGACCAGAGATAAGGACCTAGCAGAAATATTATCTATATCACCAATCCACAATATTTTGGTCTTTTGTTTATTCAGTTTCAAACGATCTACTGCCCACTTATCTATAGGCGAGATATAATGCTTAAATAGAAGTTAAAGTGGCCTCAAACTTTTCTAGTGCTGGGCACAAAAGGACAATATCATACGCATAAGACAAGATGGTTACTCTAATTTCTAAAAAGGTATAGCCAAGAGAACTAAGATAAATATTAAATAATGATGATGATAATGGAGAGCCCTGGGGCACACCACAACCAGGGTTCCAGCTAGATGACCTACCATTTAATCCTTTCACACTGTATTGTCTGTTACTCAGGAATTGTTCAACCAACCTATTACTACTACTACTTATCATTTCTATAGCGCTACTAGATGTACGCAGCGCTGTATAGTTGAACATGAAGAGACAGTCCCTGCTCGACAGAGCTTACAATTTAATTAGGACAAACAGGACAAATAAGAGGATAAAGGAATTACTAAGGTGGGGATGATAAAATAAGGGTACTGAACAAGTGAGTAAGGGTTAGGAGTTAAAAGCAGCATCAAAAAGGTGGGCTTTTAGCTTAGATTTGAAGACGGCCAGAGATAGAGCTTGATGGACCGGCTCAGGAAGTTTATTCCAGGCATATGGTGCAATAAGATAAAAGGAACGGAGTCTGGAGTTAGTGGTGGAGGAGAAGGGTGCAGATTAGAGCGATTTACCCAGTGAATGGAGTTCCTGGGGAGGAGTGTAGGGAGAGATGAGAGTGAAGAGGTACTAAGGAGCTGCAGAGTGAATGCACTTATAGGTCAATAAGAGGAGTTTGAACTGTATGCGGAAATGGATAGGGAGCCAGTGAAGTGACTTGAGGAGAGGGCTAATATGAGCATATCGACACTGGCGGAATATAAGTGGTGCGGCAGAATTTTGAACAGATTGAAGAGGAGACAGATGGCTAAGTGGGAGACCTGTGAGAAGCAAGTTGCAATAGTCTAAGCGAGAGGTGATAAGAGTGTGTATAAGGGTTCTGGTATCGTGCTCAGAAAGGAAAGGGCAAATTTTGGTGGTATTTTAGAGAAAGAAACGACAGGTTTTAGCAGTCTGCTGAATAGGTTCAGAGAAGGAGAGAGAGGAGTCGAAGATGACCCCAAGGTTACGAGCTGATGAGACAGGGAGGATGAGAGTGTTATCCACAGAAATAGAGAATGGGGGAAGAGGAGAGGTTGGTTTAGGGGGAAAGATAAGAAGCTCAGTCTTGGTCATATTTAGTTTCAGATGGCGGTGAGACATCCAGGCGGCAATGACAGAAAGGCAGGCTGATACTTTGGTCTGAATTTCTGCTGAGATTTCTGGTGTGGAGAGGTAGATCTGGGAGTCATCAGCATAAAGATGATACTGAAAACCATGGGATGAGATCAGAGTACCAAGGGAAGAAGTATAGATGGAGAAAAGAAGAGGTCCCAGGACAGATCCCTGAGGTCGATTTCACCAGATAAGCTAATTTATAAAGAAGTACAGAGTGGTTAATAGCATAAAAAGCTTCAAATTCATCATATGCATTCATTGTGGTAAAACCTAAAACCTGACAGGCTTGTTATGCTGGGCGGAGAAGCACTGCTTTAGATTCCTATCCTTCCCTTCCCCCCAGCATACTTTCAGCATAAGCTACTAAGGGCCTTTTCTTTTTCTATTCTTTATCTATAGGAAGAAAGCTCTGTGGTGTTTATTCTGGTGAGCTCAGTGGTGGTCTTGGATCAGGGGCCATGCACCAGGGATCCATCCAGCACCCTGCAGTCATAGGCCCTTATTCCAGTTCCCAGGTATCACCCTGAAGTGATGGCAACAATTCCCCTCATCTCACAGCCAGCACTTGCACACGGCAGCACACAGCTCACCCACTGAGCCACCAGGCTAGCCTCACACCTCTGTCACAGTATATATGATATCAGCATACATGCATAAATGACTAGAATACTGGAATTGCCACCTAAAAATAGTTGGCTCTTTTTAGCATTATCCCCTATATGGATAATGCTGGGGCAGAGCAGGAGCAGAACGCCCAGCTATACAAATAGCAGTGATATTCAGCTACTATTGGCCTAATTCTATATATGATGTTAAAAATTGCAGATGGAAGTTTGGGCGTGCACCCAATTTCTGTGAGCAATTTAATTGACTATCAAGCCAATTAGCGATGATAATTGGGTGCTAATAATCACTTATCGGTGCTAATTGGTATTAATTAAAATTTACTTGTGCATTTTTAGGTACCAGGATCCTTGCGTAAATTTTACACATTTTTTTTTAGAGGAAACAAGATAAAATTCAGGAATCCATATCAAGGTACAGCTAATACTTAGGATCTTTTCATTCAAAGACCTTTTGTGGTTTGCTCTGTTCTCAAATGCCCCCTAGTGGAATTCTGACTAGTAATGTTTGTAATCCATTTAATGCATTAATTCAGTTGCTGAATTTAAGGAGGTGCTCTCAGAGGTTTGCTGGGGCCAATGTCTACTGAGTCTATTATGAGACAGATTTATCAGATGTTTGCTCCAGTGTCAAATAGAATTGGCTTAGTATTTTCAATGACTGGAAATGTTCAGTGCAAAACTGGACCAAAACTTTGCTGTATCTTTTTTTTTTTTTTGTAGAGAAGGGTCTTTTGCAAAGTTTTCATAGTTGGATTATGATGGGATCTCTATAGACCAGTGGTTCTCAATCAGTGTGCTGCGACACACATATTGCGAGCACTCGGGAGAGGGGTTGTCACAGGGCTGGCACACATAACAGCACTTTTTTTTAGGTTGCAGCATGAACTTTTACTCCCTTCCCCACCATGGATCCTGCACTTCTCCCCGTCCTCTCCTAGCTCCCTCTGGTCCGTCAAACCTCGACTTTGCTGGCAGCCACAGACAGACGTCCAGTCTGGACTAACCCAGAGTGTTCCCTCTTCCATGTCCTGCCCTCACTTACACAGGAAGTTGTGTTAGTGGATGGGTTGCGGCAGAGGAAAAGGCTCTGGGTCGGCCCAGGCAATGGGTTTATGCTGTGGCTGCAGCTGCCGGCAAAACCGAGGTTTGATGGACAAGGGAGGGGGCTGGAGGAGGATGGAAAGAGGTGCTGGACTCACATGGAAAGGGGGGAAATGAGGGAAGGAGAAGTATTGGATTTGTGAGAGGAGCGGTGCTGGATTCATGGGGGGAGGGCTGAGGAAGGAAGCGGGAGAAGTGTTGGACATGGCAGGGGAAGGGGGTGCTGGACCCATGAGGAGCAGGGGATGTGCTGGATCCATGGGGAGCAATGGGGAGGAGGACAGGATAGATACTGGACCTGCGGGGGAATGCCAGACTATGTGGGGGGCCTTGGGAGAAGATAAGATACCAGGTCATGGAGGGAGGGGGAGAGAATGAGTAAGAGAGAAATCCTGGACTGTGGGGGATGGAAGTAAGATAAATTAAGAGATGCTGGACCCACAGGAGATGTGGCTACACAAACCCTAACACCGTGCTTCTTCTCAGGTTGTGTAGGTGGTAAATCACACTTAGCAGGCTTTCACTTCCAGTGCACGGTTTGCCGCTTGCACAACCCAGGAAGGAGCACAGCATTGGGATTTGTGTAGGATATTCTCACTAAAAGTTGGCCATATATTACTGTATTGTATAGAGCAGTGTAGAAAAAAGAGCAGAAAATACAGGCTTTATTACTGCTGCTTCCACCAGCTACAATAAGTTTTAAGCAGTTTTAGTGATATTAAATTTTATTTCATGTTTATATCTATATATGGGAAGCTATGAACTGATTACCTTCCGCAAACTATTGAAGACCCACCTCTTCGAAAGAACATACCACACAGATTAATACATGTGAACCCTCCTTATGAAACTAGAACTGTCCTACTCTAAGACTTGCTAAGACATTATCTTGTTTTATTATTACCCCCTTTACCATAAGATCCTTTTGCTATACTAAATGTATTTTCTCAGACAGATTTCCACAACTCATGTTGAATTGTAAGCCACATTGAGCCTGCAAAAAGGTGGGATAATGTGGGATACAAATGCAATAAATAAAATAAAAATAAATTAAAAAGCTGTCAAGTAAAAAAAAATCTTTTGTTCTTCACCTTTTAAGGCACTAGGCTGAAAAAAGGGGCAGGGTGGGAGAAGGGGGATGGAGAAGAGAGAAAGGAGATGCTGGATGGAGGAGGGGAGTCACCAACTGATAGTTTGCAGGGGGGCGCCAGAGACCCTACCACTGGCCCTGTATGTATACCAGTTCTTGATTTACCTTACCATTTTTAGGGCATAGACCATAGAAGTCTCCCTGACACTGGCCTTGTTCTAACATTTCTGAAGTTGTTGTCAAATCCCCTGAAAAGCTCCACTCCCGGCCCATCCAAATCTAATTTAGCCTCCATCAGGGCACAGACCGTAGAAGTCATCCCAGCACTGGCTTTCCTACCTAATCTCCCTTAATCTTCTTTGGATCCGATCTTTCTAAACAGGATTCCTTTTTCTTTATCCCATTTTCATTTCCACCACCTCCTGCGGCAGGGCATTCCAGGCATTTACCACCTTCTCAGTGAATAAATATTTCCTGACATTATTCCTGAGTCTGCCCCCTTTTCAACCTCAATTCATGCCCTCTAGTTCCACCACCTTCCTGTCTGTGGAAAAGGCTTGTTTGCAAATTAATACCTTTCAAATATTTGAACGTCTGTATCGTATCACCCCTGTTCTCCTTTCCTGCAGGGTGTACATCAGCGGTTCCCAAACATTGCATGGTGGCACCCTGGTGCGCCGCAGCAAACTCTCTGGGGTGCCGCGGCAAATCCCAACCTCCTGCCACCACCCGAACCGCCACTGCAAACAGCAGCAGTGGCAAAACAATAACAAAAAAAGCAAGTGCAGGGCTGTAGCAGTCTTCAAGCATACGCTATCAGTTCTGGTGGTCCTCTTCCCCCAGAATTGGAGGTTGATGTTAGGGGGGGCAGAAGAATAGCAGAGCAGACAGTGTATGCCTGAAGGCTGCTGTGGTCCCGCGCTTGCTTGCTTTTTTTTTTTTTTTGTCACCGCCACTGGGGACACAATGCAGACAGCCTTCAGGACTCGCTTTTGCTGCCAGGGAGGTTGGATGAAAACAGGAGACAGGATAAAGTCAAAAAGTTGAAGCTAATAGGTCAGTCTCTGCTTCCCCTTCCCATTCAAAACAAAGCAAGCAAACCAACCAACCTATGAGCTGCTGCATCCACGTTGTCATTCTTTATTGCTGGTAGCATTTTTATTTAATCTCAGTTGTATTTTCAAACATGCCAGCTTGTGTAGCATACAGATGTACATAGAGGAAGTATAATTACAGAATAACTTTTCATAGGTAGAGCAGAGGAGTGTGGTAGCCGTGTTAGTCCACTCTTAAGGTTATCAATAGAAATCAAACAAAATAAAACATGGAAAAGAAAATAAGATGATACCTTTTTTATTGGACATAACTTAATACAGTTCTTGATTAGCTTTCGAAGGTTGCCCTTCTTCGTCAGAGCGGAAATAAGCAAATGTGCTAGCTGACAGTGTATATAAGTGAAAACATTCAAGCATTACTATGACAGTAAAATAGATACCATTGGAGATTCTACATGGAATGTTGCTACTATTGGAGATTCTACATGGAATGTTGCTATTCCACTAGCAACATTCCATGTAGAAGGCTGCGCAGGCTTCTGTTTCTGTGAGTCTGACGTCCTGCACGTACGTGCAGGACGTCAGACTCACAGAAGCAGAAGCCTGCGCGGCCACATTGGTGATCTGCAAGGGCCGACTTCTACATGGAATGTTGCTAGTGGAATAGCAACATTCCATGTAGAATCTATAGAAATCAAACAAAATAAAACACGGAAAAGAAAATAAGATGATACCTTTTTTATTGGACATAACTTAATACATTTCTTGATTAGCTTTCGAAGGTTGCCCTTCTTCCTCAGATCGGAAATAAGCAAATGTGCTAGCTGACAGTGTATATAAGTGAAAACATTCAAGCATTACTATGACAGTCTGACAGGGTGGGAGGATGGGGGTGGGTCGGAGGTATGCATGGGGACATAGGTAGAGCAGTAATTTGTTATAAATCATAATCAGTGTGTCATTTGGAGGGGCTGGTTATAGGGACACCCTGGCACTGTTATATTAATGCAGAGAAAAAGATGGAGACCTGTGTGGCTGGGGGGGGGGGGGGGGGGGTGGAGGTGCTATGAAAAATTGCTTGGACACGAAGGGTGCCATGAACTGAAAAAGTTTGGGAACCAATGGTATACATGTTTAGGTCATCAAATCTCTCTTGCTACATAAGCCCCCTACCATTTCCGTCACTGTTCTCTGAACCGCTTCAAGTCTTTTTACATCCTTAGTAAGATAAGGCCTCCAAAACTGAACACAATACTCAAAAAAAAACAGCTACTAAGGGGGGGGGAAGTGATGAGGAGGTAGGTACAGTATAGAGGGAAGGGAGGCTTCTGGGGATGAGACAGAGATAGTGGCACCACACGGATGCGATGTGATTCTCCTGCTTAGCGGATGATACATTGTTGATCGGCAGAATTATAGCATAAGGCGGGGAAGAAATGACATTAGCAGAGCAATGAAATACCAAACCAAGACCACAGAATGTTGTCAGCAGTCTACATTTATTTTTCAAAATTTTTGTTGAAGAATGCCCAGGTTGCTACTTGATACATTCCAAAGTTAATATATGGATTTCCTGACAATAGTTAAGTACAGCACATTTGCATATATATGCCAAAGTTAATCAATATATTAATGTGGAAGGAGGGGAGATGGGAAGGGGAAGTTGGGGGGGAGGGGGGAACAAAAGAAAATGTTGATGATAGCAGTTTAGCTGTATTAGTACGAGTTTGAAATGCTTATTACCAAAGTTCTACTGATTGACATGGAATTGTTTCATGTATACATTCATCAATAAAAAAAATGATTAAACTCTAAAAAAAACAGCTACTGACTCAATACTTGCTGCTCTTTGTTTTTGATACAATTGGACTGCAGCATTTGGACCTCTTGTTTATTCTACCACACATTGTGAAGGTCCATAAGAACGTAAAAGTAGCAAATACTGGGTCAGACCAGTGGTCCATCTAGCCCAGTATCCTGTTTTCCAAACAGTGGCCAAGGCAGGTCACAAGTACCTGCCAGAAACCCAAAAATGTTTAAGCACCTGAACAGGGACTTGAACCCTGGACCCTCAGATTAAAAGTCTGATGCTCTACCGACTGAGCTATCCAGGCTTGTTATCTGGTGCTCTATGCACTGAGTTATCCAGGCTGTGAGCCATTAGCTGCTGTATTGGGGACAGTTTTCAAGTAGGGCAATCTCAATAACTACTTTGGGGGTAGTTACTAAAATGCGTTAAGGAAATAAAATACTTTTTGCCCCTTAATACGTATTCAAGGCAGGTGTTAAATATACTGGGGCCCAGGCAGAAATGTAGTAGGGGGCTGATAGCTGACCATAGTAGGCTCTGTCTTATTCAGTTTTACTTAGGTTTAGGGCCCCCTGGGGCCAGGGCAAGTGCCCTGTTTGTATTCTCCTAATGCCAGTGTTAAATGGCAAAATCATCCATTATTTTACCACAGCATATATTAGTTTAAGGTACTGCAGGTTATATTATATTGAGATACAAAGCATGCAAGTTCATGCAAAAAACACCTCATTATGTAAATTAAATAATACAGCTTGTGTTGAACTTTGCAAGCTACATTGTACCAGGAAATAAAATACCAGCTCCAAGCCTGGGGTATAAAGTAGATGCACAGAAACACAATATCCTTGTAGGCATTCCTAGGATCAGAGAATAAACAGGGCAGTGATGAGATTGGCACTTATGAGTGTATTTTATAACATATGCATTTATTTTTATCAGCACATACACCAATGATTAGTTAAAGTATGTCCGGGGTGGGCCTATGGAGAGGGTGGGGATTTTGGAGGGGTGTTCTGGGTGAGGGTCAATAGGATGTAGGGGTACTTGGGAACTTTTGTGTCTTTGGGGGTGGGGTTGTGCATATCTTCAGGGGGAGGGTCTTTGCTGGAAAGAGGGGGGATCCCTGGACTGTGCTTCTTTTTGAAAGCGATGGTCCCATTAAGAGAGACTCCCCAAGAGAATCGGGCCACGTGTTAATGGCTCGATGCTGCCGGATAGCAGATTAACCCAAGTCAGTGACTCTCAACTCTCAAGATAATCTAAGCTGTGGAAAAATGCCATATTTTACTGCATGTTAGTAATTTCTCCCCTTGGATAACCTGGCTAAATTACTTTGAAAATTAACCTAATTGAGACCAGTTTTCTGTGGGGTAGGTAATAGTGTTCAGCTCCAGGAATTTAGCTGTTTGATTCCCTAGGTAAATTTGTTTGAAAACTGTGTTTTAAGTCTTTTTGATGTGATAGTACCATTTTCCTTGTTTTCCCCTGATTAAATTATAAAGAAAACTGCATGTGTTTTTATCTTTTTCCCTTTTCTCTTGGGGATCTCTGCTACCCTCACCTTTTCTGATGATCACTCATTGATAGCTAGGCATCCCTTACTAATTCCAGAGCTGGATGAGTATCTGTTGGTCCCAGAAAACAGCAAGGCAAACGATCTGCAACTGTCTTAAATACGGTATCTTCAATAAAATATTTTGGATAATATACTGATCTGCTTGCTCATTTTCCACTGAGTATCTGTTGGTGCAGCTGGCAGGCCAGTAAGGATCACCACTGTGGCTGCAGATGTCTTTCCTTTCTCTCTGGAACTGACTGTGCTGCACCTAGGCACTGTGACCTGAGCAATGCAGACAGTCTGAAAACAGTAACAGTCTCATACGCCAACAAAGAAAGAAATAAAAATGTGATGCCTAGGAAATATACCCCTAGAATTGCCAGATGTCATCAGGACCACATGGTAATTAAATTGAAAATTCTGTTATGATTTTATTTTTCTATGACACTGACAGTGCAAGTGCTGCTCTATGTTTAAATGAGCAGACGGTGAATGTTGCTTTCACCACGTACTAAAAAGGCAGGGCCACTGAGAGATACAGCCAGGCCCTGGCAGAACCGGACCACCACATGCCGTTCCCCCCCCCACTTGCGCCGTCGCTCCTGCCTGCCCACCCTTACCTTTCTGCCTCTGCCTCCAAGGGGGGGAGGGGGGGGGCTTGGCAAGCCTCTTCCTGCCTGCCTGCTCCCACAGTCTGTCCTCTTCTGCTCCTGTCCATACCGGGAGTCGGGGTCCGGATGATTGCATTAACACGATATCGTGCTAATGCAATCACCCGGGTCCTGGATGGCATGCAGGAGAGGACAGATCTGGAAGCAAGCAGGCAGGAAGAAGCTTGCCGGCGCCAGGCCTGGCCCCCCCTTGGAGACCAGGCCCAGGGAATTTTGCCCCCCCCCCCCCGCACTCCCTCTCGGCGGCCCTATATAAAGGCCAGTCTGAAAGGATAGGCTCATTCACAGTACATGCAAACGAGCCAGAAACAAAGATAATCAGTATATGGTCATTAACTGAGGTGCCAAATTTGAACATAAAGGTAAATATGAAAGAAGATTCCAACACCAACACCAAGTCATTTCCAACACCAGGTCATTTCTGTCTAGGGGCTGCATCTCAGTACGTGCACAGTGTTCTCTCCTGTATGTGTTGTCTTTCTTTCACTGAATTTTTCCCCAACACTGTGACTTGACAACCTTCCGGAAGTTACTGAAGACGTACCTGTTCAAAGAGACTTACAAAAAGAATCCTCCTTAATGACTTGTTTCCTAGTCTATACCAGAACCAACCAATATTGATTCCTTCTGATTTGATTATTTTATCATATTATCATTATTGAACATTACACTTTTTCCTACTCTCACTCGTATGTTATGTATTATCATTTTCTCCGAGGACAAGCAGGCTGCTTGTTCTCACTGATGGGTGACGTCCACGGCAGCCCCTCCAATCGGAATCTTCACTAGCAAAGTCCTTTGCTAGTCCTCGCGCGCCCGCGCGCACCGCGCATGCGCGGCCGTCTTCCCGCCCGAAACCGGCTCGAGCCGGCCAGTCTTCTTTTGTCCGCACTCGGTATGGTCGTGTTTTCGCCGTGTCGAGCCCCGGAAAGTCGACCTCGCGCGTCCTTTGTCTTCGACGTGTGTTTTTTTCTTCGGAAAATCTTTCGAAATTGTTGGGAAGTGCTCCGGAAGCCCCCTCAGGTTTCGTTTTGCCCCTTCCCGTATTTTCAGTCTTTGCCCCGGTAAGTTTTCTTTCGTCGTCGGGGTAGGCCTCTTTTCAGCCTCGGTCGAGATTTTTCTCCCTCAAAGTTTTGGTGCTCATTTTCGTCATTTCGGATTTTGATTTCGCCGGCGTGATTTTTCCGCCCATGACATCGAAGCCTTCCAGCGGCTTCAAGAAGTGCACCCAGTGCGCCCGGGTTATCTCGCTCACTGACAGGCACGCGTCGTGTCTTCAGTGTCTGGGGGCCGAGCACCGCCCTCAGGCCTGTAGTCTGTGTTCCCTTTTGCAAAGGCGGACTCAGGTAGCGAGATTGGCCCAGTGGAACGTTTTGTTCTCGGGCTCTTCGTCGGCATCGGCACCGGGGGTATCGAGTGCATCGACGTCTTCAGCGTCCAGAGCTTCATCCTCGGCCGCCAGTGCATCGAGTGCATCGAGGCATCGGCCCTCTGCATCGGCGCCGAGACATCGGATAGCTGCATCGACGTCGGTGGTACCGGGACCTCGTCTGCTGATGTCGTCGGACGGTGGTGCATCGTCGGGAGTGCAGGTGAGGGCTGTCCATTCCCCTGCTGGTGGCGGTGAGCCTTCGGGTGGGTCTCCCCCTACCCTGAGGGCTCCTGTGGTACAGCCCCCCCCCCCATCGCCCGAGGTGAGGTCTCCGGCGTCGGTGCCGCGTGCGGTGCCGGCTGCCGTCGCCTCCCAGGAAGGCTCCCCGACTACGTCGGCGGAGGGAGCTTCGCCGATGCGGGCGAGGGAGTCTACCTCTCGACGCCCCCATCGTGGACGTGGCTCCACGGAGTCGAGTCGGGCACGGTTGCAGACACAGGTCCGTGAACTTGTGTCTGACACCGAGGGTGAGGCCTCGTGGGAAGAGGAAGAAGATCCCAGATATTTCTCTGACGAGGAGTCTGAGGGTCTTCCTTTCGATCCCACTCCCTCTCCTGAAAGACAGCTTTCTCCTCCTGAGAGTCTGTCTTTCGCTTCCTTTGTCCGGGAGATGTCTACGGCCATCCCCTTCCCGGTGGTTGTGGAGGACGAGCCCAGGGCTGAAATGTTTGAGCTCCTGGACTATCCTTCTCCACCTAAGGAAGCGTCCACTGTTCCCTTGCATCATGTCCTAAAAAAGACATTGCTTGCGAACTGGACAAAACCCTTAACTAATCCCCACATCCCCAAGAAGATCGAGTCCCAGTACCGGATCCATGGGGACCCAGATCTGATGCGCACTCAGTTGCCTCATGATTCTGGAGTTGTGGATCTGGCCCTAAAGAAGGCTAAGAGTTCTAGGGAGCATGCTTCGGCGCCCCCGGGCAAGGACTCTAGAACCTTAGACTCCTTTGGGAGGAAGGCCTACCATTCTTCTATGCTCGTGGCCAAAATTCAGTCTTACCAGCTCTACACGAGCATACACATGCGGAACAATGTGCGGCAGTTGGCGGGCTTGGTTGATGCTCTCCCCCCTGAGCAAGCCAAGCCTTTTCAGGAGGTGGGCAGGCAGCTGAAGGCGTGCAGAAAATTCCTGGCCAGAGGGGTGTATGACATCTTTGATGTTGCATCCAGGGCCGCTGCTCAAGGTGTGGTGATGCGCAGGCTCTCATGGCTGCGTGCCTCCGACCTGGAGAATAGGATCCAGCAGCGGATTGCGGACTCGCCTTGCCGTGCGGATAACATTTTTGGAGAGAAAGTCGAGCAGGTGGTAGAGCAGCTCCACCAGCGGGACACCGCATTCGACAAGTTCTCCCGCCGGCAGCCGGCAGCCGGCAGCCTTCAGCCTCTACCTCTACAGGTAGAAGATTTTTTGGGGGAAGGAAGACTGTTCCCTACTCTTCTGGCAAGCGTAGGTACAATCCTCCTTCTCGACAGCCTGCGGCCCAGGCTAAGCCCCAGCGCGCTCGCTCTCGTCAGCAGCGTGCGACTCAGCAAGGCCCCTCGGCTCCCCAGCAAAAGCAAGGGGCGAGCTTTTGACTGGCTCCAGCAGAGCATAGCCGACATCCAAGTGTCAGTGCCGGGCGACCTGCCAGTCGGAGGGAGGTTGAAAGCTTTTCACCAAAGGTGGCCTCTCATAACCTCCGATCAGTGGGTTCTCCAAATAGTCCGGCAAGGATACACCCTCAATTTGGCCTCAAAACCTCCAAATTGCCCACCGGGAGCTCAGTCTTACAGCTTCCAGCACAAGCAGGTACTTGCAGAGGAACTCTCCGCCCTTCTCAGCGCCAATGCGGTCGAGCCCGTGCCATCCGGGCAAGAAGGGCTGGGATTCTATTCCAGGTACTTCCTTGTGGAAAGAAAACAGGGGGGATGCGTCCCATCCTAGACCTAAGGGCCCTGAACAAATATCTGGTCAAAGAAAAGTTCAGGATGCTTTCCCTGGGCACCCTACTTCCCATGATTCAGGAAAATGATTGGCTATGCTCTCTGGACTTGAAGGATGCCTACACACACATCCCGATACTGCCAGCTCACAGACAGTATCTGCGATTTCAGCTGGGCACACGTCACTTCCAGTACTGTGTGCTACCCTTTGGGCTCGCCTCTGCGCCCAGGGTGTTCACAAAGTGCTTGGCTGTAGTAGCAGCAGCACTTCACAGGCTGGGGGTGCACTTGTTCCCATATCTCGACGATTGGCTGGTGAAGAACACGTCCGAGGCAGGAGCCCTGCAGTCCATGCAGATGACTATTCGCCTCCTGGAGCTACTGGGGTTTGTGATAAATTACCCAAAGTCCCATCTTCTCCCGGCACAGAGACTCGAATTCATAGGAGCTCTGCTGGATTCTCGGACGGCTCGCGCCTATCTCCCAGAGGCGAGAGCCAACAACTTGTTGTCCCTCGTCTCGCGGGTGCGAGCGTCCCAGCAGATCACAGCTCGGCAGATGTTGAGATTGCTGGGCCACATGGCCTCCACAGTTCATGTGACTCCCATGGCCCGCCTTCACATGAGATCTGCCCAATGGACCCTAGCTTCCCAGTGGTTTCAGGCTGCTGGGGATCTAGAAGACGTGATCCACCTGTCCACGAGTTTTCTCGAATCCCTGTATTGGTGGACGATTTGGTCCAATTTGACTCTGGGACGTCCTTTCCAAATTCCTCAGCCACAAAAAGTGCTGACCACGGATGCGTCTCTCCTGGGATGGGGAGCTCATGTCGATGGGCTTCACACCCAAGGAAGCTGGTCCCTCCAGGAACGCGATCTACAGATCAATCTTCTGGAGTTGCGAGCGATCTGGAACGCTCTGAAGGCTTTCAGAGATCGGCTGTCCCACCAAATTATCCAAATTCAGACAGACAACCAGGTTGCCATGTACTACGTCAACAAGCAGGGGGGCACCGGATCTCGCCCCCTGTGTCAGGAAGCCATCAGCATGTGGCTCTGGGCTCGCCGTCACGGCATGGTGCTCCAAGCCACATATCTGGCAGGCGTAAACAACAGTCTGGCCGACAGACTGAGCAGGATTATGCAACCTCACGAGTGGTCGCTCAACTCCCGAGTGGTGCGCCAGATCTTCCAAGCGTGGGGCACCCCCTTGGTGGATCTCTTCGCATCTCGAGCAAACCACAAAGTCCCTCAGTTCTGTTCCAGGCTTCAGGCCCACGGCAGACTGGCATCGGATGCCTTCCTCCTAGATTGGGGGGAGGGCCTGCTGTATGCTTATCCTCCCATTCCTCTGGTGGGGAAGCCTTTGTTGAAACTCAAGCAAGACCGAGGCACCATGATTCTGATTGCTCCTTTTTGGCCGCGTCAGATCTGGTTCCCTCTTCTTCTGGAGTTATCCTCCGAAGAACCGTGGAGATTGGAGTGTTTTCCGACCCTCATCACGCAGGACGAAGGGGCTCTTCTGCATCCCAGCCTCCGGTCCCTGGCTCTCACGGCCTGGATGTTGAGAGCGTAGACTTTGCCTCTTTGGGTCTGTCAGAGGGTGTCTCCCGCATCTTGCTTGCTTCCAGGAAAGATTCCACTAAGAGGAGTTATTTCTTTCTATGGAGGAGGTTTGCCGTCTGGTGTGACAGCAAGGCCCTAGATCCTCGCTCTTGTCCTACACAGACCCTGCTTGAATACCTTCTGCACTTGTCTGAGTCTGGTCTCAAGACCAACTCTGTAAGGGTTCACCTTAGTGCAATCAGTGCATACCATTACCATGTGGAAGGTAAGCCGATCTCGGGACAGCCTTTAGTTGTTCGCTTCATGAGAGGTTTGCTTTTGTCAAAGCCCCCTGTCAAGCCTCCTACAGTGTCATGGGATCTCAATGTCGTTCTCACCCAGCTGATGAAACCTCCTTTTGAGCCACTGAACTCCTGCCATCTGAAGTACTTGACCTGGAAGGTCATTTTCTTGGTGGCAGTTACTTCAGCTCGTAGAGTCAGTGAGCTTCAGGCCCTGGTAGCCCAGGCCCCTTACACCAAATTTCATCATAACAGAGTAGTCCTCCGCACTCACCCTAAGTTCTTGCCAAAGGTCGTGTCGGAGTTCCATCTGAACCAGTCAATTGTCTTGCCAACATTCTTTCCCCGTCCTCATTCCTGCCCTGCTGAACGTCAGCTGCACACATTGGACTGCAAGAGAGCATTGGCCTTCTATCTGGAGCGGACACAGCCCAACAGACAGTCCGCCCAATTGTTTGTTTCTTTTGATCCCAATAGGAGGGGAGTGGCTGTGGGGAAACGCACCATATCCAATTGGCTAGCAGATTGCATTTCCTTCACTTACGCCCAGGCGGGGCTGGCTCTTGAGGGTCATGTCACGGCTCATAATGTTAGAGCCATGGCTGCGTCGGTAGCCCACTTGAAGTCAGCCTCCATTGAAGAAATTTGCAAAGCTGCGACGTGGTCATCTGTCCACACATTCACATCTCATTACTGCCTGCAGCAGGATACCCGACGCGACAGTCGGTTCGGGCAGTCAGTTCTTCAGAACCTGTTTGGGCTTTAGGATCCAACTCCACCCCCCGAGGGCCCTGTTTGTTCTGTTCCAGGCTGCACTCTCAGTTAGTTGGTAAATTTTTTAGGTCAATCTCAGTTATGTCCTCGCCGTTGCGAGGCCCAATTGACCATGGTTGTTGTTTTGAGTGAGCCTGGGGGCTAGGGATACCCCATCAGTGAGAACAAGCAGCCTGCTTGTCCTCGGAGAAAGCGAATGCTACATACCTGTAGAAGGTATTCTCCAAGGACAGCAGGCTGATTGTTCTCACAAACCCGCCCGCCTCCCCTTTGGAGTTGTGTCTTCCCTTGTATCTCTTTTGCTACATATGAGACTGGCCGGCTCGAGCCGGTTTCGGGCGGGAAGACGGCCGCGCATGCGCGGTGCGCGCGGGCGCGCGAGGACTAGCAAAGGACTTTGCTAGTGAAAATTCCGATTGGAGGGGCTGCCGTGGACGTCACCCATCAGTGAGAACAATCAGCCTGCTGTCCTCGGAGAATACCTTCTACAGGTATGTAGCATTCGCTTTATTTACCTTACCTACCTGTTATTCTTGTACATTAATTGTAACAATATGCTGAACCTCTTACTCTGTTAATGGTGATGTCATTGCTATATAATGTAAGCCACATTGAGCCTGCAAATAGGTGGGAAATGTGGGATACAAATGCAGCAAATAAATAAATAAATAAAAATGCACTTTAAGAGGATTTGCTATGGATGTGGACTGTGTCTTCTCTCAAATGACTACTGTGAAGTAATTGATCTTGGATGGAACCCATTACATTTACAGTCTTCTTTTAAAATAGTCAAATACAGAGGGTCTGACACTCAACCAGGGAAGCCACTGTTTAAACCTAAGTTCTGGCCTTGATTCTTAACATAACTGGGGCAATTCTGTAAACTGGTGCGTAGAGGTACATGCCAATTACATGCCTCAAAGGCACCATTAATTAACACCCACATGTACTAGATGTTATTCTATATGGTAATGCCTAAAGGGGCCGATGATCAGAAGCAAATGTGGGCGCTAGAGGCTATTAGTGTCATACAAGTGCTTTTGTTTGCTCCCGCCCCATGATCAGAGCCCACGAGTGTGTGAAACAACATGCTCGCCCCCGCAAGAAGCATGCAAATGGATGCTAAACAGGGCACTAACTATGCCTCCCCAATGTTCAGCGGGCAGTGTGCCAAACATCGGAGCTGTTCCCGCATCAAACTCTGTGCCAGCTCAGAACTGGCGTTAGGGTTTGTAGTGTATTAGAAACATAGAAGCATGATGGCAGATAAGGGCCAAAAGGCCCATCTATTTTGCCCTTCCTCAGCAACCATTAACTCCTCCTTTTCCTAAGGGATCCCATGTGCCTGTCCCATGCGTTCTTAAATTCTGACACAGTCCTCGTCTCCACGACCTCCACCGGGAGGCTGTTCCACGCTTCTACCACCCTTCATATGGAAATATTTTTAAAACAAATAGGAGGAAATATTTTTTTTCACTCAAAGAATAGTTAAGCTCTGGAACTCGTTGCTGGAGGATGTGTATCTGAGTTTAAAAAAGATTTGGACAAGTTCCTGGAGGAGTATCAACCCCATAACTAACAGTCTTCAGGAGTAAGAGCTATTTGTTTGTGTCTCAAGCAAAGAGTCATTGCTACTCATTGTGAAAGAAGTGATTGAAAAGCTGCGCAAAGAAATTAAAGTTGCATTGCTTTTGGTTTACCCACAGGAAGCCGTAGAATTGTGGATGTGATGGATGTCAACACGCAGAAGGGCATAGAAATGAGCCTGTCTCAGTTTGTGAGATACTACGAGACTCCAGAAGCTGAAAGAGAAAAGTTGTATAATGTTATCAGTCTCGAGTTCAGTCACACCAAACTGGAGCATGTGGTCAAGCGTCCAACCGTGGTAAGGCAGGTTTTTGAATATGCAAATGACAAATAGCATGGTAATTGTAGCAGCACTATGAGAGTAATTTTATAACAGATCACCTGTGTCGGGAAGGCAGAGATTATGACTACACTCCCATGGGAATCCCGCAGCAACTTCTTCCATCCCCACGGGAATTCTGTGGCCATAGAAATGCTAAATAGTAGTAGTAGTAATAGGAGTCAACTTTTCAAAATTATCGGGGGTGCTAAGCCCGGTGGAAATAACCCTTACCTGGACACATACAAGGAATTTTCTCGATATTGGGGGTGTTCAAGCACCCAGAGCACCCACAGAGCTGGCTCCTATGCCTGTGGCAATTTCTTCCATCCCCACGGGAATCCCGTGGGTTTTGTGGGATTCCCACCATCCCCATTCCCCTGCAGCTCTCTAGCCTATACCTAGGTCTCATGTAAACACACGCCTACTTGTCATAGTGTGTATCTGTATTTTGTAGAGGCATTTTATCCACCTGATATTTGACATGGCACTTAATTTTTAATTTTGACCCGTCCATTTCCTGGCCCATTAAAAATATGGCCTTTTCCTTAGCTGCGGTAAAAAGTGGCCCAGCGTGTGCCCAAAAGATGCGCCCACACTACCAGTGCCTGATTACTTCTGCCCAAACTTCCCCTAACCTAGCCAGTTAGGGAATGGCCTGCTAGCGGTGATATTCGGTGGCACTGCCTGGTTTAGTGCTGCTGAATATCTGTGGCCGGCCAGCTCAGTGGGGTTTGTTAAACCCCATTGAATATTGAGTGGAGGAGTGGCCTAGTGGTTAGGGTGGTGGACTCTGGTCCTGGGGAACTGAGGAACTGAGTTTGATTCCCACTTCAGGCACAGGCAGCTCCTTGTGACTCTGGGCATTTAACCCTCCATTGCCCCAGGTAAGCCGCATTACTACTACTACTTAACATTTCTATAGCGCTACTAGGGTTACGCAGCGCTGTACAGTTTAAACAAAAGGAGCTTACAATCTAAAGGACGAAATGTCAAGTTGGGGTAGTCTAGATTTCCTCAATGGAGGTGTAATGGTTATATGCTGAAGGCGACATCGATGAGGTGGGCTTTGAGTAAGGATTTGAAGATGGGCAGGGAGGAGGCTTGACGTATGGGCTCAGGGAGTTTATTCCAAGCATAGGGTGAGGCGAGGCAGAAAGGGCGGAGCCTGGAGTTGGCGGCGGTGGAGAAGGGTACTGAGAGGAGGGATTTGACCTGTGAGTGGAGGTTGCGGGTAGGAACGTAAGGGGAGATGAGGGTAGAGAGGTAGTGAGGGGCTGCAGATTGAGTGCATTTGTAGGTAACTAGGAGAAGCTTGAACTGTATGCGGTACCTGATCGGAAGCCAGTGAAGTGACTTGAGGAGAGGGGTGATATGGGCATATCGGTCCTGACGGAAGATAAGACGTGCAGCAGAGTTCTGAACGGATTGAAGGGGGGATAGATGGCTAAGTGGGAGGCCAGTGAGGAGTAGGTTGCAGTAGTCCAGGCGAGAGGTAATGAGAGAGTGGACGAGTATTCGGGTGGTGTGCTCCGAGAGGAATGGGCGAATTTTGCTGATGTTATAGAGAAAGAACCCCTCGGTCCTGGCTAGCTTCCTGTTCTGGCTCCGCTGACTCCGCTCTCTAGTTCTCAGGACAGTCTGAAAAAATAAACAAACAAACAAAAAACCCCAAAGAGTGTTGTTGTGTGCTGTGGCGGGCAAAGGCCCAGCTTGGGGTATCCGGTGTGGAGGAGCGGCCATGGCAGCAGAGTGAATTCTACCGTTTTCAGCTGTGTGATATCTCCCCCATCCTCGCCTTTCCTTTGACCCCTGACGCAGGCCTTCACGGCCGAAACACGTGTCGTGTCGGGTCGTTGTTTGATAAATTTGCAATAAAGACCTTGTTTAAGGAGATACCACGTGTGAGAGGAGTTTTTTGGATCCACTGTTTTCTTTGTTTTGCGTTTCTCCTGTGGAGAGAACACCTTCTGTGTTCGTTGGCTCGTTTGGAGTATAGAGAAAGAAGTGACAGGTTTTGGCTATCTGCTGGATATGAGCAGAAAAGGAGAGGGAGGAGTCGAATATGACTCCGAGGTTGCGGGCAGATGAGACGGGGAGGATGAGGGTGGTATCAACTGAGATAGAGAGTGGAGGGAGAGGAGAAGTGGGTTTGGGTGGAAAGACAAGGAGCTCGGTCTTGGCCATGTTCAGTTTCAGGTGGCGGTTGGACATCCAGGCAGCAATGTCAGATAAGCAGGCCGATACTTTGGCCTGGGTTTGCGCAGTGATGTCTGGTGTGGAGAGATAAAGCTGGGTGTCGTCAGCATTGAGCCTGCCATGAGTGGGAAAGCGCGGGGTACAAATGTAACAAAAATAAAATAAATCCTATGTTATTCCCTCATCAAAGGTGCATTCATGCTTTGCTAAGGGGCCCTGCGCTAATCCAGAGCTACCGCCCGCTCACCCGCCCAACATGGGTGCTGGCGATAGTTCCACCCCCATTGCGAGGCATTTCCTGCGCCAGTAGAAATATTCAAAAACATATTTCTGCAGGGTGTTACCCAGCAGTAATCGGGCAGCGCCCATTACCTTTGGGTTAGCTCGGGAGCCCTTATTGCCACCTTAATTGGTGGTGGTAAGTGCTTCCCTCCCCCTTGCAAGGCCATGTGGTAACAGCAGTCTTATTGCATGGCTGTGTCTATTTTCGGCCTTTTTACCCGCTGCGGTAAAAAGGGCCTTAGCGCATAGCAAAAACAATCCCCGCTGTTGGCGCAGGGCCCTTTTTACCGCAGCTTAGTAAAAGGGCCCCTAAAATACTTGACCTGAGCCTGAATCTGAGTAGTACCCCTCTCATCTGAACTTTGCACTGTGCTAGTCTCTCTCTCTCACCCCACACTAAAATACTGGGGGTTGGTTGTTCCAGTAGTAGCCATAATAAATTTATGTTTGGCTACTTGTTGCAGATTGACCTGGTCGACTGGGTGGATAATATGTGGCCACAGCACTTGAAGGAGAAGCAAACAGAAGCCACAAATTCCATCTCAGAAATGAAGTACCCTAAGGTGAAAAAGTAAGTTGATATGTTTTATAAAGATCAGCTTTTATTATTTATACCTCTTAATTTCTTTCCTATTTTTACAAGAATGAGCTGTTGATAGTGGAGGACATATTGATTTTTTTGTAAAAAGGGGAATGGCCTCATGCTGTGTAATAAAATGACCTCAAGCTGTGTAATAAGAGTGACTTTTTCTTTTGCTTTTAAGGATATTGATTTTGCATTTGAGAACTTTATAATGGGTATTGAGGGTTCTTAAGAGGTGATTTTTTTACATTAGGCCCATTTTGCCTTTTATTCTAATGCTCTGAATCAAGGGTGAATTTAAGGTTTGGTGTGTTAAATGTAAGGAATTAATCAGCGTGCTTAACAAATTGTAGCACTGATTGCAAATGTAAATATATTTTGGCACAAAAAATACCTTAAGTTCACTAGTGTTATGGAATGTGCAGCCATATTAGTAAGAAAGGCTTACTCTGTGATGGTGCCAGGGGAATGTTTACTATAAGGGCAACCCTATAACTACGTTATGTAGTTAAAGCCCATCATACGTGTTAACGCATGTATTTGTATTATGAGCTATTCTATAAAATAGCGTGTAACTACAAGGGGGGTGAATGGGGAGGACTTGGGGGATATCTCCCACGTACGTGTGTAACTTACAGAATGCTGTAAGTTACATGTGTGATCTGTAGTGCTTAGGCACACTCACTTACACCTGCCTAACAGTGAGGCCCTTTTACCAAACAGCAATAAAAAGTGGCCTTAGCTTGCCCTTTGGAATTGAGGTCTGTATCTTCTCATCTCCCTTTTAGGAATTTGTTAAAGACTTACTTGTTTGAACATTAATTTTATTTTATTTTATAGTTTTGTTTGTTTTTAATTTGTTTTTATATTTTATGTTGTTACGTTTCTTGTCGTTTTGTCCCTTGTTATTGGAGTTGCTTTTAAAAATGTAAACCGCTTTGAATCCTTTGGGAATAACAGCGGTATAGAAAACTCCGATAGTATAGTATTTACATGGGTCACTCTCGCATGCTAAGGCTATTTTTACCGCTGTGGTAAAATGGCTGATTTTTCTATTTTCCTTATTAAAGGCCGCCAACTAATTTTCCCATTAGCACGTGAGCTCCTACCACCACCCATCATATAGGTAGAAAGGGCTCACGTGCTAAACGTGCTAACCGATTAGCACGGAACGCATCTACTCTCTACCTCCCGTGCATGGGGGTAGCGCGTGCACATCCCAAAATTACCATGAAAATGCCTCAGCACGCCATTTTTTTTGCTGCGGTAAGCATGCATTAGTGCTTACTGCAGCTTTGTAAAAGGGCTCCATTGTGTATACTTCTTTGGGCTCAAGCCAGTGTTCTCTAATTGCGTCTGCGTGCGTAAATGCTGTTACAGACTTGCCGATCAGCACTCCCCATCATGGCATCTAACATGGTGCTCAGTTATAGAATTTATGTTAGTAGGGAAGGTTGGTCTTTTTTTTTTTCCAGATGATATTAAGATGTACACTAAGGCGGACACTCCTAATGAAATAGACAAGTCTAAGAAAGCCTGAGGAGTGGTCAAGCGCTTAACTGCTAAGGGACAGTGCCAAAAAAAAAAAAAAAACAATCGTAGAGTCACTTTAAAACAGTAGCAAAATTCAAGAAAGCCCAAGGAGTGCTAAGTGTTTGACAGCTAAGAGACAATACAAAACAAGACCAGAGTTATTTTAAAATGCTAACAGAATTCGAGAATGCCTGACATGAGCACAGATGATAATCCTTACTTGCAAAGAAGTGAAAAAAAAAGAAAAGCCAAAGATCAACTGGGGTCTATGCCATTGTAGCAGGAAGTAAATGAGGAAGACCACCACTCATCTTGAAGAAATCTGAAATAGTAGACTGTGACATCTTTCTTGGAGTATGTCATATGCTCCTGAAAACACGGAGAGCAGGAAACAAGTTATTGCTACACAAGCTTGTGTGGCATCAGGCAGAAAAGACAATATGGCTTCCTCTTGTCAAAGTTCTCTGACCCAGTAATTTTTACATATTCTGGCAGTTTGGTGACCGAGGTACTGATCCTTTCTCTTTCCAAGAGGGACTTTCAGCCTGGGGGAGGGGGTGTTCTGGCCACTGCTATTGAGGAAGGCAATCGGTCCCTTTAATGTGGCCTAGAAGCATTGAGCTAAGCCCTGATGTCCCGGCCAGCACAATAACGCTATTTGTGAAACTGATGACTGAAAAATGAAACTGATGGATACAAGTGTTTAAGTATTATTTAGATGTGCAGGCGAGATGTTGTAAATGTTATTTTCAGAGTGAAAATAGAATTCCACAGATATCACCTTTAGGAAGATGGAATAAGTGTGAAAGTTGTTTTTAATTTGTATGTAATTAAGTACACTTGTTTCCAGAGTGGGTTGAAGACCTCCACACTGCTCTATACAAATAAACATTTTTCATCTTTCTGCTTTTTCTCCTTCACCCCTCACCTCCATCAGCATATCAGAGTTTCCAAGGGTGAACCATCCAGAGTGAGAAACGTGAGATTTAGGTGCCCTTTTACTAAGCTGCGGCAGTACAAGTGCATCTTTTGGGCACGCGCTGGGCCAGTTTTTACTGTGTCCTGGAAAAAGGACCATTTTTTAAGGGTCCGGAAAATGGATGTGCGGCAAAATAAAAACCAGTACACATCCATTTTCAGCTTGAGACCTTAACGCCACCCATTGACTTATCAGTAAGGTCTCACGTACTACCCAGGCGGTAGGCATGCAGCGTGCATCCATTGCCGTTTTACTGCTGGGTAAGCGCCACGCAGTAGAAAATAGAAAATATTTTCTACCCCGTGTTTTCGGCGCGCACCAAATTCAGAATTACCACCCGGGGTGTTCGGTAGCCAGGCAGTAATGCCGATTTGACTTGCGCTGGATGCACGTAGGCCCTTACACACCTTTGTAAAAGGGCCGGGCCCCTTACTGCCCCAAAGAGTGAGGTTGAAGTCCAAAGAGTGAGCTTTTTTAGATGGTGCACCTAGAGTATAAATCTAGAAAGATTTAAGTGGAGCATTGCTTTACGATTGAAAAAAAAAAACCAGCACAAAATTATGTTTGTTTTTCTTTGGTGTCTCTGAAAGGATATAGACAGAATGCGAGCAATGTGAGGACAGTTTCCAAAGCATGTACATAGGTTTCAGAGCACATGTCTTCACAAGGAGAAAGTATGGGATAGGGTAGGGCAGTATGCAGGAAGGTATGCACAAATTTCTTCCTACTGGTTAGGCCACTTGGCTTGGGCTAACATGCCATGAGCCTTTGATCACAACCATAGGAGCCAACTTTTCAAAATTATTGGGGGTTCTAAGCCCAATTGAAATAACCCCTCCCTGGACACGTACAAGGAGTTTTCTCAGTATTGGTGGTGCTGAAGCACCCACAGAGCCAGCTCCTGTGATTACAACCAACCAATATTTTTCTTCAGTAGTATCCCTCTTTCCCTTCAAATGACAGTCTTTGGGTTGAGAAGTAAGAACAGTGTGTTTCTTAGGAACTATGTACAAATGGTAGAGTTCTGTTATTATTGAGCAATGGTAGAGCCGTCTCCTTCCTGGGTGTTGGGAATGCTACCTCTGCATCACCCCCAGTCCCCCATGGTCCAAGGTACGTGTGTGTATGGGTTAGATTCCAGTGGGGACTGGTGAGGCAGTGGTGTTCCTAGGGAGACTGACACCCGGGGCGGATCGCCGATGCGCCCCCCCCCGGGTGCAGCACGATCCCCCCCAGCAAAAGGACACCCCCCCCGGGTGCACGCCGCTGGGGGGGGGGGGGGGTGCCGCACGCCTGTCCGCTTTGTTAGTTTCCATGCTCCCTCTGCCCCGGAACAGGAAGTAACCTGTTCCGGGGCAGAGGGAGCACAGAACGAACTTAGCGGACAGGCGCGCGACACTCCCCCAGCGGCGTGCACCTGGGGCGGACTGCCCCCACCGCCCCCCCTTGGTACAGCACTCTGGTGAGGATGGGTGATTTTCTGTCCTTGTGCAACTCTCTACTAAAGATGTTGGTTGTTTAGATTTGTAGTACGCGATTATTGTGGAGCTTGATGATGGAAGACTTGCACACAGAGAGTGGGTAAGAAGAGTGTGGGGGTGTGTATGTGGTTGGGAGCATGGGCGGTACATGTGGCTACCTCTCCTTCAAACACTTCACTCCTGTCTTGTCTTCTTCACTCTTGCCCCCTTCCCTTTTCACTTTTCACTATCCCCTCTTTTTGCACTCTTCTCTTTCCTACCTCCTCCCTATCACTCTGTTTCCCCACTCCTTTACCTTTTGCTTAATAGACAGCTTCTACCTTATTTCATTTTTTTTTACAAGAAAATACTGCAGGCCTGGTTGGTTGCTGCAAGGGTTCCCTGCATTGGCTTCCTATAACGTACCAAATCAGATCTAAGCTCCTAATTTTAGTTTATCAAGCAAGAGGTAAGAACTCCTCTCGTATGAGGAAAGGCTAAAGAGGTTAGGGCTCTTCAGCTTGGAAAAGAGATGGATGAGGGGAGATATGATTGAGTTCTACAAAATCCTGAGTGGTGTAGAACTAGTAGAAATAAATCGATTTTTTTTACTTGTTTGAAAAGTACAAAGATTAGGGGACACTCAAGGAAGTTACATGGAAATACTTTTAAAACGAATAGGAGGAAATATTTTCTCACTCAACGAATAGTTAAGCTCTGGAACTCTTTGCTGGAGGATGTGGTAACGGCGGTTAGTGTATCTGTGTTTAAAAAAGGTTTGGACAAGTTCCTGGAGGAAAAGTCCATAGTCTGCTATTGAGACAGACATAGGGAAGCCACTGCTTGCCCTAGGATTTGTAGCATGGAATGTTGTTACTCTTTGGGTTTCTGTCAGGTACTTGTGACCTGGCTGGCCACTGTTGGAAACAGGATACTGGGCTAGATGGACCATTGGTCTGACCCAGTATGGCTACTCTTATGGTCTTATATATTCACTTTAGTGCTGTGTTGAAAATCCATCATCTTACCTGTGCCCTATGTTGCTCAGAACAAAATCTGCTTGATGTTCCATCAGTTTGGTTACTACGCCTGGGCTGAGACTCATGAACATGTCTTCTCCGTTGTAGGACTCTCATTTTGGAATTCTCTACCAACTCTATTAAGATATGAAACTGGTTTGCTAAATTTCAGAAAACATCTTAAAGGGTTTTTTTTTTTTGCATCTGGGTGCACAAGATGAGAGTTTAAATTTTACTGCATGGGTAATCTTTATTCCATTTACCTTGTTTATACATATTGTGATAACCACAGTGCCTGCCCTTACAGGAGGAGGCCGCCAGAGGGCACTCTCCCACTAAAAACCGGGAAAATGGCCATTCTGGCCACTAGAGGGAGCCAAAGAGATAGTCCATGGTAGTGACCAGAAGGAACGGCTAGGGGGTGCTCGTGGCATAGGACCTATACTTCCCTGGGGGAGGCCACCAGGGGGACTCTCTGAGTGGAAGCTGGAAAGGTGGAGAGAGTTCTGGGTGCGGACCTTTCTGGAAGCAGGGGGAGAGGCCTAAAGAGAGGGGGGATGGATTATTGGGCACCCTATAAAAAGCACCCTCTAAGCCAAGGGAGGGAGAGAAGATGGGGGAACCTGCAACACCCAGAGCCTGAGGATTACTAGCAGGAAGACTGAAGAAAGAGGCCTGCTGAAGTAGAGCTCAAGAGAAAGGTCAGGAGAAGGTTCCCTCCAAACCCAAAGAGGTACTTACCTGGTGGGGACCCGGCACTGGGTACTAGGGTGATGAACAATGGCAACTGTGAAATGTTTAAAAAGAACAAACAGCCGTGGGGTGGAGGATAGGACCGTAAGGTTAAGGTGAATAAAGTGTGTCCTATCCAGGGGAGGTGGCTGTTATACCCTGAGACCCAGATGTCCCCAGTAAATGGTCTCAGGGGAGTGAATTGCAGTCAAAGAAGAGTTGGAAAGCCAGGTTCCCAAAAGACTGTAACCTAGCTCTAAGAAACTGAATTTACATGCAACTAGCTAATTTGCATATTTTTGCAAGCAGAAGAAGCTGTGCTATCTTCCAGAGAAGGGTGACCTGGGGGCCCCACCAGAAGAACTGGTAAGGTGGGTCGGTTACCAAGGGATACAGCGGGAAGGCCGGGCCAGGACTGCAGGTTAAGGAAGAGGTCACCCTGAGGGAAAGGGGAGGACCAAACCTAGAGGCCTGAGTCAATGCAGTCACAGAGAAGTCTGGTTTCAAGGTGGTTCCCTGAGGCAAAAGACTGGTGAGGCAGGGCCGGAGCCACTAGAGGGCCATTGCACACCAGAGCACCCCTGTGGGAGTTACAAAGGGCACTATCCCAGATGGAACCTTGTGGTTGAATAACCCCCTGAAGACAAGGACATCAGAGAATCCCTGCTACCCTTGACCGTTGAATAACAGTGGCTGGAAGTTGAAACCAAGGGAAGAGCAGAGGGTTGGTGGGACCCAGGCAATAATTTTATCCCCAGGGAAGTGTGCAGAAAGGCCTACTGACTACAGGCGGGTTCTGGGGGACTAGAGAACTCAAAGTGAAGCCGAGTGGAAAAGGCATCAGTCTCCAGAGGAGGTCTCCTGTGTGGGGGATAGTGGGAGCGGTCGAGTTCCAGAGGCAAGTCAGCAGAGTGCTACGAGGTCTCCTGTGTGTCCTTTTTACAATATATATATTTTTTTATTTTTATGTTTTCATTTAAATGCCCTTGAAGGTATTGACAGTGTTAGTCTAGAGGCTTCCTGTTGTTTAAGAGATTTGCATACATTTTTCTTGAAGTTAGCAGCTGTAGTATTATAGATGTTTCTTAATGTATACGAGATTATTTTAAGTCTGTGATTTTTAATCCTGTGTGATGCCCAATGGTTGATTAGGAGATTGCATTATATTTTTATTTTTAGTTTCTCTTTATTATCTTTAATCTTTTTATGTTGACATAATGTTGTTTGTTGTCCCTCACTCAGAATTTCCTACTGTCTGTATTGTCCTGTTTTTACAATTCCTACTTTTATTGCTGTCTTCTGATTCATCGTCTATTGTATACTATAATGTTGCCTGTTAAAATTTCAGTATAACAAGAAATTGTAAATAAAATGGATGTGAGTTATAAATTCTTTTCTGTCCCTTATACCGCATTTCTCCAGTGCAATATTAGACAGATAGCTAACCAATCATAGTAAAATGACAGCAGATGAGACCTGAATGGTTCATCCAGTCTGCCCAACAGACACACTCATTATCAATTCATGATTAAATCAACAATTAATGTGATGTAAAATATTTAATTATTGTCTTTCTTTGGCATTTCTGGGACATAGACTGCAGAAGTCCGCCCAGCATTGTCCTTAGGTTCCAACTACTGGAATTGCTGTCGAAGCCCATTCCAGCCTATCTGAATCCAAGAAATTCAAACTTTTAGTTTCTAATACAGATAAAGACCAGAGGCTTATTGCATGAAAACTATTGAAACTAGGGTGTGGCAGAATTTGTCTGAATGAATTGTCCCAGTTCAGGAGTCACTAATAGGCTGCCAGTTTGATTGATGGATGTCAAACTGGTAAAAAAGGTAATGAATTTGCAAGAATGGAAGGGAAGAGAGGAGAGGCTGGTACCTGAGCTGTTTGAAGTCTCCAAAAGGAAGAAGGTGCTATGATAAAAATTAAAGACCAGCTTGGTGGTTCACTGCTAAGGGCTTAGCACTGCTATATGGATCTTATGCTCTGGGGTGCTTTGGAGGTAGCATTCATAGCCCTGGGAAAGGTGAGGGCTGGAGGAGAGGAATTCCAGTTGTCAATTGATGGTGACACTGAATTTAGAGTTCGTAGTTGCAGGCAGTGGCGTAGCCAGACATGCCAATTTGGGTGGGCCTGAGCCCAAGGTGGGAGGGCACACACCATTTCCCCCGCTCCCCCCACCCGTTATCCCAAATTCAATAAATACCTAAATTGGCAGGGATCTCCAGTCCCTGCCAGCTGAAGAGGTCCTGCTCTTGCGGTCTAGAACACTCCCATACCTGATAGACAGTGGCACTCTCTATGGGCAGCCACCGAGCTGCATGCATGGGGAGGGGGGGGGGGGGGGTGAGCGGACTTGGCAGAGGCTCATAGAGAGTGCCACCGGCTGCAGCAAGTACAGGAGCATTCTGGGCTGCTGGAACAGGACCTGTTCAGCTGGTGGGGCTTGGATATACCCACCAGCCTTAACAAGGGTGGAACAGTTTTGGGTGGGCTATGCCACTGATTGTAGGGGTGTGGAAGGTGCCCTGGTATATGGTTCCTGGCAGAGATCTGTTCTTGCAATGATTTGGGAGAATATTAAAAAAACAGGAGAAACACCCCCAAGTATTTGCAAATGAGGACTGGTTATGCCAAAGCCCATCTCTGGTTCTGGTATAGATGTCCAAAGGAGCAGGAGAAAACTGCTGGATCCAAAAAAGAAGAAAAAAATCTTATATTGCTTTTTGCCATTTTGTTCCCACAAAAAAATTGCAGCTCAGTCTCCATTTGATGTGTAAAGTCATTCTGTTGCTGTCTTAGGGGCCCTTTTACAAAGCAGCAGTAAGCCCACCGCGGGCTTACTGTGTGGCAATCCAGAACTACCGCCGGCCCAACGTGGGCTCTGGCGGTAGTTCCACCCCCCAGTGCACATTTCCAGCGCTAGCGGAAATATTTGAAAAATATTTACACATGGGGTTACCTGGCGGTAATCGGGCAGTGCTGTGCACTGGCCAATTACCACCAGGTTAGCGTGGGAGCCCTTACCACCACCTCAGTGGGTGGTGGTAAATGCTCTCCCCGCATCTTACCAAATGGCTATTTTTTCAACCTTTTTACCCACTGCGAGGCCACCGCTGGAAGTCTCAGCGGCCATTTTGAAGAGCGATCTGGCAACGGGGGAGGGTCAGCGCCGGCAGCGGGCAGGCAAGACTGGGGATCTTTCCTGCCTGCCCCGAAGCATTCGCTGAACAACCTGGGTGGCTGGAGGGGGGCAGGGGAGAGAGGAGAGTCGCTGGACATGGGTGGCTGGAGGGGGGGCAGGGGAGAGAGGAGAGTCGCTGGACATGGGTGGCTGGAGGGGGGCAGCGGAGAGAGGAGGGTCGCTGGACATGAGTGGCTGGGGGGAGCAGGGGGAGAGGAGGGTCGCTGGACATGGGTGGCTGGAGGGGGGCAGGGGAGAGAGGAGGGTCGCTGGACATGGGTGGCTGGAGGGGGGGGCAGGGGGAGAGGAGGGTCGCTGGACATGGGTGGCTGCTCACAGAGAGTCTGTGTATTGCACACATACTCTCTCACACTCTCTGTGTCTCACACACATTCTCTCTCTCACACACACTGTATCTGTGTGAAACACACTTTCTCTCACACTTACTGTGTCTCAGATACGCAGTCGCACACACTCTCATTCTCACACACACACTCACTCTCTCACAGACACACTTGCAACCAGTCTCACTTTCTCTCTCTGTCACACACACTCGCACATTCACTCTGTCTCTCTCATACAGTCACTCTCACACACACTCTCTCAAACATACACACTCCGAGGAAAACCTTGCTAGTGCCCATTTCATTTGTGTCAGAAACGGGCCTTTTTTACTAGTTTTATATAATTGTCTTTGAATGTAGTCACAAGGGAGAAATATTAAGTTTAACTAATACATAAATAAGTAAATCTAGTGTTCAGTCATGCAGGAGAGCCTTGGCTCAGCGTAGGGCAGGCTTAAGCATTATTTTATTTATCCATGTATTTATATGTCGCTATTACCTAGGACCTAGGTGGCTTGCAATTTAACCCCCATAATTTTTATAAAATCACAAAGCTAAAACTTCATAACAACAATAGCATAGAAATGAACATATCACCTGCAATAACAATCCAAATTACATATATTAAATTCACCCCACCTATATACTCAATCATATTCAAGTAATCGGGAACTCCCTCCCTCAATCAAATTTTAAATTTTATCCAGAATTCAACTGGCAACCAATGGAATTCAAACAAGCGTGGGATAAACACAAAGGAATCCTGTTTAGAAGGCGTGGATCTATCGAATCTTAGCGGACATTGGGTGGCGACGCCGGTATTTGGAGAATAAAACCGGTGCAGGGCGGACTTCTACGGTCTGTGCCCTGAGAAAGGCAGGGACAAATCAAACTCTGGTATACATATGAAGTATTACATACCATGTAAAATGCGTTTTATCTTGTTGGGCAGAGTGGATGGACCGTTCAGGTCTTTATCTGTCGTCATTTACTATGTTAGTATGTGTTGTGCAACCATTATGCAAATTAGGTGGTTGCCTAGTGTGCGTTTCTGGGGGGGGGGGGCAGGAACAGTAAGGATGACAGCAAAACAGTAAGTCCTGGCAGCAGCCGTAGGAACTGAAAGAAATGTCTACACATTATCAACTTTCAAGTTCAAGGGGTGTGTGTGTGGGGGGGGGGGGGGGGGGGGGTCGCCTAGGGTACTAATATCCAAACCCCAGCCCTTGCTCAGCGCATAATACTCAGGCAGCAGCGTCTAAATTCAGGCATGCAGTGTGCGGCCCTGCAGTAGCAGCTTGTCCAGGGCGGAGGCAGGGGTGTATGTAAGCTGATCTGGGGCAGAGCGTTTATGGAGCTCATGTGACTGCAGCGCACAGCAGGCTGGAGGGGCTGGCTATAGAGGTCAATGCAAAGGCATTGTGCCAAAGTCTGGCAAGCAGGAAGCATGCTGTGTGCAAGAGGAGAGCTTTTCATTAACTGCCACTGACAGACAAAAGCAACAACCCTCTTGTCCTAGAAGAAGAACATTAGACACCCCCCTCCACATCTGATTTACATCGTGAATGTAAAAAAAAACCCTGTGTTTCATCTGGCCATCATACACCAGTGCTTTTAAATTTCCATGTGTCATTTATTACATGAAAGAATGTCAGTAAACCACATTAGAAAAATATATATTTATGATTAAAAAAAAAAAAAAAGAATATATGTTCAAGATTGAATCCTTCTTCAAGGTTCCAACATAACAGCTTTACGTGTTCTCAGAAGCTTTCATCTTTATAGCTATAGAAAGAATTTGCAAATATTCTGCCACTGAATAAAAAAAATTGCTTGGCAGTCCTGCATTTCTTTATCCACAAGATTGTTTTCAGTTTAGCATCGGGACGCAAGAAACTGTTGGTTCTATAATGCCTTTTTTTTTTTTTTTTACATTTGATAACAAACAAGAATTTCCGAGTCGTGGCTGTACTTTGACAGCGTCTCTGAAGAGATCCGAAGAAGGAGGTCTTAATCCAACCTCCTTCCTTGCTATTTTTGAAGTGAAGGACTAATATTTTGAAGTGAGACCTGTTTAGAGTCTCCAAGGATCCCGCTCTCGCCCCCCCACCCCGCCCCTAAAAGTATCTTTAATGGGAAAGGTATCAAGTTTCAGAGCGAGAGGAAGCCCCGGAGTGTGGCAGACAATGCTAATTGTGAGACTTGGCTACAAGGGGTCGGTGGCGGCAGCAGCGGCAGCTCCAGCCCATGGCTGTGTGCTCGCCAACCCTGGATGTAGTTGCTAGGCAGCGGGCTCCCATGCAGTAGAAGTGGCTCTGATTTGCCAGGCATCCCATTCCGCGCACACAGGAAGGTCTTGCCATCGAGGGGGCCCCTCGCACGCCGTCTGCAAGATCCTTTACCTTTAGTGAGAGCACCGGGGCCCGTTTCCGCTGGACGTAAGAGAAAAGGACAAGAGGTCGATGCGAGGTTAAGCGCTGCAGTGCCCCGTACAGGGGGGGCTTCGGCCATTAGTCTCCCAGATGGTGTGGTTAGAGATGTCTGCAGCGGCTCTGCCCCTTCCTTCCCCCAGTCCAGCCTTGTAGCCAATCTCTTGACCGTCTCTGAATGGCAGTGTGATTAAGCGTTTGTTGCACGGTGAGATGTTCCCTTTTTTTTTTTTCTTCTTTTCTTCAATTTTAGTCTCTCTGTCCTTCTTTCCCGAAGACAAGAGAGTCAAAACAATCGGATAAAATAGCCGGGCGGGATTTTATTATGTAGAACTTTTCTCTTTGATTCAACCTTGGGATTAGAGAGGAAGTGAGCGTCTGTCAACAACTTTCAGTTGCGTCTGGTTGTGAGCGTGGCCAGCCGATGAAAGGCTCAGCCACCGGAAAGCCTCTTTTTCTGTAAAGCAGTGCCTACCTGACATGGAGAAGGAGTGGTGGCACTTCACATGATTACATTGATTTATAGACTGGAGTGGCACCAAGTCTGTTGCGTCTTACACTTTCCTTTGGAATGAGCTCCAGCAGTAAATAGAAACGGGTAAGAGGCATTGCTTTCCAGAGCAGAAGGGACTGGGTAGCAGCCTAATGTTTTTGGAGGGCATGCAGCCAAACACTGCCTTCCCTAACAGAAAAGAGGCGGAAAGGAAACGCGACTTCAGGGCTTTTGTTAATGATAAATGTTTGATGGTTTCTTACTCAAACGCATCTGTTTTTACAGGTATTGTTTAATGAGCGTCAAAGGCTGCTTCACAGATTTCCATATTGATTTTGGCGGCACGTCTGTTTGGTATCACGTTTTCCGTGGAGGGAAGGTAAGTGAAGATGATAGCAGATTGCCAAAAGACATAACCGTGAGACCTACTTTTTTTTCACAGTTAATTTCTTCTATTTTTCTGCCATAGGATATTAAATACTGCATAAGGCAGTCATCCCTTTCTTGGATGCAGTGCAGTAGCCATGCAGGTGTAAATTCACTGTTGCTGGCTTTCCTCGGTTGCTGCCCACAAGTATAGCTGCTACTCTCATTTTTAATCCTCAGACACAGAGGGTCTGATATTCAGACCGTGGGATGTAGCTGGGCCGCCTCCTGCAGTTGGCTCTGAGCCCAGATATTCAGTGCTGAGCCGTATTCAGTGACTGGCATTGAATATCCAGGTGTTTTTATGACTGGTTTAAATTTAACCAGCCAAACCAATATTCAGCGCTGGCCAGTTAAAGTTTAAACCGGCCAAAGATATTCCAGCTATTTTGGCTGCCTACGTTTTTAAAAATCAGCTGGTGCTAAGCACTGAGATGCCCATGGGCGTCTCACTGTTTAGCACCAGTTGATTTTTAGCGCAAGTTAAAATTGCTAGCGCACCTCTTGGCTGCCAATCTTAGATGGCGATGTGCTGAGCAGTGGCGTTCCTAGGGGGGCTGACACCCGGGGCGGCCCGCCGATGCGCCCCGCCCCCCGGGTGCAGCGGCCCCCCGGATGCAGTGCGACCCCCCCCCCCCCGGCGAAAGGACCCCCCCCGCAACAGCCCCCCCCCCCTGGGTGCACGCCGCTGGGGGGGGGTGCCACGCACGCCTGTCCTTCCTTCGTTCCATGCTCCCTCTGCCCCGGAACAGGTTACCTGTTCTGCGGCAGAGGGAGCATGGAACGAAGGAAGGACAGGCGCGCGCGGCACCCCCCAGCGGCGTGCACCCGGGGCAGACCGTACCCACCGCCCCCCCCCTAGGAACGCCACTGGTGCTGAGTATCGGCGGATGGTTATATTGAGCAATATAACCGGCTAGCTGCTAAGCGCTAACCGACAATATTCAGTGGGATATAACCAGCTATCTGCTGCTGAATATTTCCAGATAGGCATGCCATTTAACCGGCTAGGAGCCGTTCCTTGCCCATTAAATGGTTTTAAATATAGGGCAGAGAATGTTTAGTCCATTCACTACATTGGCTCCTTCCAGAACCGTGGATGTACCCTGAGTCTGGTGCTGCTATTGTGCAATTATTTGGACTCTCTGTACCTCCCCCTCTCAGGCTTTGAAGATATGCTTTAAAAGCTGTCATTTTTTTTTAATAGACCCTCAAACACCTCACGAACTTCCCCAGTCCTGGGTCCAGAGAGAGGAAGATCTGACCTGGGAACCTCATCTGCTCCCTTTGGCAGTACCTGCTACAACTGCTAACCTTAAGGGCAGTGTTTTAAACAAAAAAAAAATCATATACAGCTGTCTTTTGATCCTAGGAGTGGGAAGACTAGTTGGTTTCTTAGGGGGTCTTTTACAAAGGTGCAGTAGCTAATGATGAGCGTGCGCTAAACACTAGAGACGCCCATAGGATTATATGGGCATCTCTAGTGTTTAGTGCACGTTTATTTTTAGCACGCATCAGGGGTGTAGCTGCTATGGGGCCACGGGGGCCATGGCCCCTGTAGATTTGTCCCTGGACCCCCCTGCCAACGACCCTCTCAACCCTCCCCATCCCGCTGTCAACCTGCCATCGCCGTCTAGTACCTTTGCTGGCGGGGGACCCAACCCCCGCCAGCCAAAGTCTTCTTGTTTCATTTGGTTTCTGAGTCTGTCTGACGTCCTGCACGTACACAACTTGCAGGACGTCAGACTCACAGAAACAGAACGAAGCGTTGCGGAGCTTCGTTCTGTTTCTGTGAGTCTGACGTCCTACACGTTGTACGTGCAGGACGACAGCGGCGGGCGGGGGGGTTGTCGGCGGGCGGGCCACAGTTGTTGGAGGTGGTTCTGGCGGTGGTGGCGGCAATGGTGGGTGGCGGCAGCGCCGGGGGGGGGGGGCTAAAATGTGCCCCCTCACCTCGGCTCTAGACCCCCCTAACGGCGAAGTCCTCCAGATACGCCCCTGACATGCACTAAAAACGCCAGCACGCCTTTGTAAAAGAGGTCCTTAGGGCAGCGGCGTCTGAGGGGGAAGCAAAGAGCAGCTGCAGTTAAAGCTAAATGATACATCAGTGATGGCGAACCTTTCAGAGACCAAGTGCCCAAACAGCAACCCAAAATCTAATTATTTATCGCAAAGTGCCAACAGGGCAATTTAACCTGAATATCAGAACTTTAAAAGCATTTGGCATGCTTTTGAATAATTAATTTGATTTTTGCTGTTGCATGCATGCTGATAACTCCCTTCCCCTTCATCCATGTGCATCTCCTTCCTGTCTTCCCTTCCCTCCCCTCCATCCGTCCACCAATTGCCTTCCCCTCCATCCATCCATGTCCAGCAACCCTCCTCTCTCCTGCCCTCCCCTCCATCCACCCATGTCCAGCAACTCTCCTCTCTCCGCTGCCCTCCCCCCATGTCCAGCAACCCTCCTCTCCCCTGCCCTCCATCCACCCATCCCCAGTGATTCTGTTCTCTCCCCTGCCCTCCCTTCCCGCTCCCATCCATGCCCTCCATGTAAATCTTTTTTATTACCTCCGTGGAAGCGGCTGCGTCTTTGAAAGCTCTGCCCGTCTTTAGCCTTCCCTTCGTCAGTTCGTTCCCTCAGTCAGTCCCGCCCTCGTGGAACTGATGTCAGAAGGCGGGACTGACTCTGAGGGAACGAACTCACGAAGGGAAGGCTAGAGACGGGCAGGGCTTTCAAAGACGCGGCCGCTTCAACGAAGGTAATCAGCGCCGGCGGGGAGAACATGCGAGGGGATGTTGGGTGGGCGGGCCTGGAGGGAAAGTGGCTGGGCCTGGGCCCGTCCGGGCCCGCCCATGGCTATAACCCCGCGTGCCAACAGAGAGGGTTCTGCGTGCCCTCTCTGGCACGCGTGCCATAGGTTCGCCATCACTGTGATAGATCCTGGCAGCCACACTACTCAAAGAACCATGAATGCACACTTTTACCTGCAGGAAGGGTGGGCAGTTTTCAAATAGCCCATGTACTTGGGTAAATGACTTTTGGAAATTTTACCCTTTCTGACGTCGGTAACCTACGTAGGTTACCGACGTCAGAAAGGGGCGGGCCCAGCAGAAGAAAGACGCGCCATCGAAGCTGGGCAAAGGCAGGCATCAGGCTTTCTTCTTGCCCGTGCAGCGCCTTCGGACAGAGGAGAGAGGCGCTGCACGGGCCCGGTAAGAGGGAGGGGGGCCCGATGGAGGAGGGGAATGGCGGCGACGACCCCAAAAGGGGGCGGGGCACAGGACGGAGCATGTCGGGAGGCGGAGCTGAGGTGAGAGTAGTGAGGAAGGGAGGGGGGCAGGGGCTGCTTGAATTTTGCTTTTTCGGGGTGGGGGGAGCGGCGGAAAGTGGGGAGCAGCGGGGGGGGGGGCAAGGCCGTCCGTACAGGACGCTCCTGATGAGCGCCCTTGCCCCCTCCCGATCCTTTTTTTATTTTTATTTATTTATGTTTTTCTGACGTCCTTTGGACCAATCACAGCGCTTTTAGCTCTGCTAATGCGCTGGGATTGGCTCAAAGTTTGTTTATTTTTTCTCTTAATGATTTTTCCTGGCACAGAGCTGTCCTAACGAGTGGTCCAGACCTCTCGTTAGTTTTCCTGCCTTTTTCCTGCGTAAAGGCAATCAGAAAAGGTTAGTGCATGTCGTTTCAATGGGGTTTTCACACTAATTGCTCATCTCCATTCCGTTTTCGTTAGCTGCTACTGTCGTCGGAAAATAGGCTTAAGTGCATGGAAAGGATAGGAAATTCTTCCCTGAGGGCTCTTTTAACGATGAAAAACGTTTAGTGCATCTACCTCTTAACCCTCCATTGCTTCAGGTATAAACTTAGATTGTGAGCTCCCCCTGGGACAGAGAACTATCCAGTGCACTTGAATGTAACTCACCTTGAGCCTCTACTGAAAAAGGTGTGAGCAAAATGGAAATTAAAAATAAAATGTACTCAGCCAAATTGTTTCAGCTGAGTATCTTATTGAAAGTGGGAATAATACTTTGCTCACACCCTGAGTACTAGGAGAATTCAATGATTTTTTTTTTACAATTATTTTTATTTGCTAAAAATGTAGATTTGTTTAGGTCTCCTGTCAGTGTACATATTCTGCTAGTGAGAATATTTGTTGTGTTTTCAGGTATTTTGGTTGATTCCTCCTACTCTGCACAATTTAGAACTTTATGAAGAGTGGGTGTTGTCAGGAAAGCAAAGTGATATATTTCTGGGAGATAGAGCAGATGGATGTCAAAAGATTGAACTGAAACAAGGTTACACGTTCTTCATCCCATCAGGTAAGTGTCTCAGAAATCTTGTGAGAGGGAAGCCCTAGGAGGTTCCCTTAAGCTAGAAAAGGCCAGGTTTGCATAATTAGGAAATCACATTTCCAGCATTGTTTTGTTGCTCCATGTCCAGCCTTTGTCTTTGCCTTGGGAATGCAGGAGAGCTAGGTGTCAAATTACCCAGTCCTAGGAGTGAGATTTTAGGCAAGTCCTAGATTTCTAACAACCCATCATGATGTAATTAGAGACCTGAAGCACTGATTTCAGTGGCTTGAATCAGGCATCACAACAACCATACTGCTTTTGGGTTGAGATCAAAACCAGGACTTGTGAAAGTCTGTCTTCTGAAACTGAAGAACTTGGCAGCCCTGTAACTGCAAATAAGAAATTCTGTTTGTAACAATTTCAGTATCTCATGAGGGGACAGTTTAAAAAACAGCCCACCTAAGGGCAAAGTGTGGTTACAAAGGACCCACACGCTTTGCACCCACTTCTGTGGGTAGACATTTTTCTGAAAAACAACAACACACATGGATCTTAGAGTCCAATCTGTGCCCTTTGTATTCCAACCCCATCCTAAATGTGTCCCCCCCCCCCCCCCCCCGGGACATCTCCCTTCAATCTGACTGAAAGTCCCTCACACTTTTGAATCCTGCAATGTACCTTTATCTGGAGTTAGTGAGGGCAATTTTCACAGGCTGCTGCAAGGCTATTAGGTGTTCCAAGTGAACCTTCAATTTTGAGGCCCACCCCACACCCCTCCCCCCCCAGTCCAGCAGTTGAGCATCTTGTGTCACCCCTACCTGGCATCTCCCCTTTCTCCTTCCCACCCTCTTTTGCTGTGGTGGCCATACAGAACAGCCAGAGCTCAGAAGGTAGGCAAGTAGCTAAACAATGAGAAAGCACAGGGCCTAAGCACAGGCTCACGGTTTAGGCTGTTGTGTCCTCACCCAGTCCATAAATGGAAGTGTTTGCGTCAGAGTTGGTGGGGCCTTCAGAACACATGTTCGGAGGTCCTGTGCTGCCTTGTTTCCAGCCTGCCTACTATTTATTTATTTATTGGCCCGGACTGCCCTCACACCAACAGGCCTCAAACTGGGCATGATGTTTTAAACCAGCTTTAGTAACTACTTTGCTTTAGATATAAACATGCTTCATCTTTTTGTTTTATTTTCCTTTATTAATTTTTTTAAATCTTCCTTTATTATTATTTTTTTTTATCCAGACACAGTTGACGGTATACTTTTATGTTTAATATTTTAAAATTTTATTTTGAAAACAATTTTTGCCATAACATTTTATTCACAACTATAACAGTTATTTTCGATGATGCGGTGCATCCGCTGAATGTATGACAGCTCATGTTGAATTCTTATTTATTCATCCTGCTTGTAGTCATGGGCTGAGGTGTTCTTTGGAACTATTGTTTGAAACTAGCTGATGTGCTGCTTTTGGAGTGACCACAGCACAGAAGGAATAGAGCTGAGTGATTTGTAGATCTGATTTCCTGAGAAACTTCTCTTCCTTGTATTGTCTCTTCTCCTACAGAGCTCCCGTCCCGAACTCTGGGGTGGGACTCCAAGTGGGACCCTTTAAATGCAGAGGATCCTGAGGTTTCTGCAGGACCTGAGGCAGCATGGCTTCACTAGAGGCAGGCCCTGTCAGGCAAATCTGATTGATTTCTTTGACTGGGTGACCAAACAGTTGGGTGTGGGAGGGGCAGTAGATGTGGTGTACTTGGATTTTAGCAAAGCTTTTGACACAGCCCCACACAGGCGGTATGGGACCTAAAGTGACTGACTGGGTTAAACACTGGTTAAGTGGAAGGAGGCAGAGGGTAGTGGTAAATGAAGCTTGCTCTGAGGAAAGAGCTGTTATCAGTGGTGTACCTCAGGGTTTGGTCCTCGGGCTGACTCTTTTTAACATCTTCGTGAGTGATATTGTGGAAGGTCGGTCTGGTAAGGTTTGTCTCTCTGTGGATGATATCAAACTCTGAAATAGGGTGGATACCCTGGAGGATGTGGATGGTATGAAGAAGGATCTTGTGGAGCTTGAAGAATGGTCTGATAATTGGCAACTAATATTTAATGCTAAGAAATGCAGGGTCAAGCACTTGGGGTGCAAGAATCCAAGGGATGCAAATGAAACAAATACATAAATTAAAGGGGGTGAAGTGCTTCTGTGTATGAAAGAAGAGCGGGACTTGGGGGTGATTCTATCTGATGACCTTAAGGTGTCCAAACAGGTAGAAAAGGCAACAGTCAAAGCCAGAAAGATGTTCGGGTGCATAAGGAGAGGGATGACCCGCAGGAAAAAGGGGGTGCTAGTGCCCTTGTATAAGTCTCTGGTGAGGTTCCATTTAGAGTACTATGTGCAATTCTGGAGACCTCACCTATGGAAAGAGGATGGAGTCAGTTCAGAGGGCGGCTACAAAATTAGTAAGTGATGTCTGTCATAAAACATATATGTGGAAAACAACGAGCCGTTCAGTGGTAAATGTAAACAAACTTTATTAATAAAATAGCATATAGAGTATACTGCCCGACACACTACTGAGACGTGAGGGTATATGACGGTTTCTACATGTCATCATCTGTCTAACTAATATGGTTTGTGCTGTTTTTTTTTTTTTTAACTCTAAGCTTTTGAGACAATTTATTCTTTTTGTTTCCTGAGCATTAATTGTTACTGGAACACACATTTATCAGAAATTGTTTATAGTAAGAATCACTGAATAGCCCCTGAAGCAGCCCTGCTGGGCGAAACACGGCCTGTGTCAGGAAGTATACTCTATATGCTATTTTATTAATAAAGTTTGTTTACATTTACCACTGATCTGCTTCGTTGTTTTCCACCTTGGAGTTTGCGGATCGTTTGCCTTGCTGTTTTATAAAACATATAGGGACAGGCTTTGGAACAGAGGGGATATGATTGAGACGTTTAAATTCCTCGGTGGCATCAATATACAGGAGGCGAGCCTTTTTCAAATGAAAGAAAACTCTGGAATGAGGGGGCATACGATGATGTTAAGAGGAAATAGGCTTAGGAGGAATCTAAGAAAATACTCTTTCACCAAAAGGGAGGTGGATGCGTGGAATGGCCTCCAAGTGGAGGTCATGGAGACGAAGACTGCTAGAATTTAAGAACACGTGGGATAGGCATGTGGGATCCCTTAAGAAACGAAGAGTTAGTGGTTACCGAGGATAGGCAGGCTGGATGGGCCATTTGGCCCTTATCTGCCGTCATGTTCTATCTTTTTATATCAGTGGATAGGGGGTCACAGAAAACCGGGGTGCGCCCTCTTCTTCTGGACCTGCAGTATAACTCTGCCCAGCAGTGGCAGTCAGCATACAGCCTGTAATTCAGTGAACATTCTCAGGCCCTGCCCCTCCTCCTGTGCAAGCTTCCAGTGTATTGGGGTCTGTGAGTAAACACTGGCCCTCAGGGCACTGTGCTGACTGCCTGCTGTTGTTGTCACCACCACTACTGCTGCTGCCCTCCTGATTTGGACATGTTGGGAGGGGACAGGTGTGGAGGTCTCTTATTTTGTCATCTTCATCATCATCTGGGGGTCACATGAATTTGTAAGTGTTAAAAATGAGGTCATGCTGGATGGAGCTTTAGGAAGGTCTCGCTTAGGACCTGAGTGTGAGCAGAGGGTCAATGAGCAGTTTGTTCAAGATTGAGTAATGAGGTGTGCAGGCCTGGATTTAGGCATAGGCAACACAGGCAACTACCTGCTTTGATGTCAAATTTTGGTAGGCACTGGAGTGTTGCCACTATGCCTTCATCTAGGCCTTTCCTGTGGCTGTCCTGGTGGCAGTAAGAGAGCTCAAGCAGAAATCAAGTGCTGAGATCTGCCTGCATTTGTATTTTGACAGGCCCTTTGGCGCCCCTGCCTCTCACATGGATTTCCATGATAATGGGAAAGTCATAGAGTGGGAGGAGGTGGGGTGTCATGAGGCCTGTTAAAGCTTGAAGGCAAGCAGACCCCAGTGCTGAGCTTTCTTACTGCTCCCCAGGCAGTCTTAAGAAAGGCAGGTCTAAAGGTGAGGGGGAGGATATGGGGAGGGATTTGAGTTGGGTTGAGAGATTCCCCTCCCCTCTCTTTGTGCCTCAGGGTACATAGAACTTAAATCCAGTACTACAAATGTGTAGCTTTGGGCTTTCACCTTTGCACTGCAATGTAAATTCCAGTGATGTCCCCATATCTTTTCTAGGGGACTCCGGCCAGTTGGGTTTTTAGGATATTCTCAGTGAATATATACTGTATGAGATAGATTTGCTTCTCCGAGGACAAGCAGGCTGCTTGTTCTCACTGATGGGTTGACGTCCTCGGCAGCCCCCTCCATCGGAAAGTTTACTAGCAAAGGCCTTTGCTAGTCCTCGCGCGCCCATGCGCACCGCGCATGCGCGGCCGTCTTCCCGCCCGAAACCGGCTCGAGCCGGCCAGTCTTCTTTCGTCCGCGCTCGGTACGGTCGTGTTACGCCGTTCGTGCCCCAGAGAGTCGACCTCGCGCGTCCTTTTCGACGTGTTTTTTCCTTGTTTTTCGTTGAAAAAGTTCGGGAAGCGCTCCGGAAGTGTTCCGGAAGACCCTTTCGGGTTTTCTGCCCTTCCCGTAATTTTCACAGCTTTTGCCCCGTAAGTTTTCTTTCGTTGTCGGGGTAGGCCTAGTTTGGCCTCGGTCGAGATTTTTCTCCCTTTAAATTTTGGTGCTTCAATTTTCGCCATTTCGGCCTTTGATTTCGCCGGCGTGATTTTTCCGCCCATGACATCGAAGCCTTCCAGCGGCTTCAAGAAGTGCGCCCGGGTAATCTCGCTCACTGATAGGCACTCTGCGTGTCTTCAGTGTCTAGGGGCCCAGCACCGCCCTCAGAACTGCAGTCTGTGTTCCCTGTTACAAAGGCGGACTCAGATAGCGAGATTAGCCCAGTGGAACGTTTTGTTCTCGGGCTCTTCGTCGACATCGGCACCGGAGGCATCGAGTGCATCGACGTCGTCAGCGTCCGGACCATCTTCCTTGGCTGCCGCTCCATCGACTGCATCGAGGCTTAGGACCTCTGCATCGGCGCCGAGGCATCGGGCGACTGCATCGACGTCGGTGGTACCGAGACTTCGTCTGCTGATGTCGTCGGACGGAGGTGCATCGTCAGGAGTGCAGGTGAGGGCTGTCCATTCCCCTGCTGGTGGCGGTGAGCCTTCGGGTGGGTCTCCTCCTACCCTGAGGGCTCCTGCGGTACAGCCCCCCCGGGATCGACCCTCTTCGGTCTCGGCCCCGAGGAAGCGACGGATGGATTCTACGTCCTCCTCGTCGGTGCCGGGGAGCTCCGGTGACATGCTTCGGAAGAAGTCGAAGAAGCATCGACACCGGTCTCCTCCCCGTGTCGGCACCGAGAGCTCTGGGTCGCCGAGGGAGTCGGCACCCAGCAGGCATCGGCACCGAGAGGACCGCTCACCCTCTGTTCAGGAGGTGTTGATGCGCTCCACTCTGGACAGCCCGGAACAGCCTCCTCGCCCGGAACAGGTTCTGACGTCGACGCCTGCATCGACCTCTCAGCCTTTTTCTGCAGCCACTCTGAACGAGAGCCTCCGGGCCGTTCTCCCAGAGATTCTGGGAGAGCTGTTGCGCCCTACCCCTCCGGTACCGGCGGTGCTTGCGCCTCCGGTACCGTCGAGCGTGGCGCCGGCTGGTCCATCGCCCAGGTTGAGGTCCCCGACGTCGGTACCGCGTGCCGTGCCGACCGCGGCCACCTCCCAGGAAGGCTCCCCGACTACGTCGGCGGAGGGAGCTTCGCCGATGCGGGCGAGGGAGTCTACCTCTCGACGCCCCCATCGTGGACGTGGCTCCACGGAGTCGAGCCGGGCGAGGTTGCAGACACAGGTCCGTGAACTTGTGTCTGACACCGAGGGTGAGGCCTCGTGGGAGGACGAAGAAGACCCCAGATATTTCTCTGACGAGGAGTCTGAGGGTCTTCCTTCTGATCCCACTCCCTCTCCTGAAAGGCAGCTTTCTCCTCCTGAGAGTCTGTCTTTCGCTTCCTTTGTCCGGGAGATGTCTACGGCCATCCCCTTCCCGGTGGTTGTGGAGGACGAGCCCAGGGCTGAAATGTTTGAGCTCCTGGACTATCCTTCTCCACCTAAGGAAGCGTCCACTGTTCCCTTGCACCATGTCCTGAAAAAGACATTGCTTGCGAACTGGACCAAGCCATTAAGTAATCCCCACATTCCCAAGAAGATCGAGTCCCAGTACCGGATCCATGGGGACCCAGAGCTGATGCGCACTCAGTTGCCTCATGACTCTGGAGTTGTGGATTTGGCCCTAAAGAAGGCTAAGAGTTCTAGGGAGCATGCTTCGGCGCCCCCGGGCAAAGACCCTAGAACCTTAGACTCCTTTGGGAGGAAGGCCTACCATTCTTCTATGCTCGTGGCCAAGATCCAGTCTTACCAGCTCTACACGAGCATACACATGCGGAACAATGTGCGGCAGTTGGCGGGCTTGGTTGATGCTCTTCCCCCTGAGCAAGCCAAGCCTTTTCAGGAGGTGGTCAGGCAGCTGAAGGCGTGCAGAAAATTCCTGGCCAGAGGAGTTTATGACCTTTGGATGTTGCGTCCAGGGCCGCTGCTCAAGGTGTGGTGATGCGCAGGCTCTCATGGCTGCGTGCCGCCGACCTGGAGAATAGACTCCAGCAGCGGATTGCGGACTCGCCTGGCCGTGCGGACAACATTTTTGGGGAAAAAGTCGAGCAGGTGGTAGAGTCTCTCCACCAGCGGGACACCGCATTCGACAAGTTCTCCCGCCGGCAGCCTTCAGCATCTACCTCTACAGGTAGAAGATTTTTCGGGGGAAGGAAGACTGGTCCCTATGCTTCTGGTAAGCGTAGGTACAATCCTCCTTCCCGACAGCCTGCGGCCCAGGCTAAGCCCCAGCGCGCTCGCTCTCGTCAGCAGCGTGCGCCTCAGCAAGGCCCCGCGGCTCCCCAGCAAAAGCAAGGGGCGAGCTTTTGACTGGCTCCAGCAGGGCATAGCCGACATCCAAGTGTCAGTGCCGGGCGACCTGCCGGTCGGGGGGAGGTTGATAGCTTTTCACCAAAGGTGGCCTCTCATAACCTCCGATCAGTGGGTTCTGCAAATAGTCCGGCAAGGATACACCCTCAATTTGGCCTCAAAACCTCCAAATTGTCCACCGGGAGCTCAGTCTTACAGCTTCCAGCACAAGCAGGTACTTGCAGAGGAACTCTCCGCCCTTCTCAGCGCCAATGCGGTCGAGCCCGTGCCATCCGGGCAGGAAGGGCTGGGATTCTATTCCAGGTACTTCCTTGTGGAAAAGAAAACAGGGGGGATGCGTCCCATCCTAGACCTAAGGGCCCTGAACAAATATCTCGTAAAAGAAAAGTTCAGGATGCTTTCCCTGGGCACCCTCCTCCCCATGATTCAGCAAAACGATTGGCTATGCTCTCTGGACTTGAAGGATGCCTACACTCACATCCCGATACTGCCAGCTCACAGACAGTATCTGCGATTTCAACTGGGCACACGCCACTTCCAGTACTGTGTGCTACCCTTTGGGCTCGCCTCTGCGCCCAGGGTGTTCACAAAGTGCTTGGCTGTGGTAGCAGCGGCACTTCGCAGGCTGGGGGTGCACGTGTTCCCATATCTCGACGATTGGCTGGTGAAGAACACATCCGAGGCAGGAGCCCTGCAGTCCATGCAGATGACTATTCGCCTCCTGGAGCTACTGGGGTTTGTGATAAATTATCCAAAGTCCCATCTTCTCCCAGTGCAGAGACTCGAATTCATAGGAGCTCTGCTGGATTCTCGGACGGCTCGCGCCTATCTCCCAGAGACGAGAGCCACCAACTTGTTGTCCCTCGTCTCGCGGGTGCGAGCGTCCCAGCAGATCACAGCTCGGCAGATGTTGAGATTGCTGGGCCACATGGCCTCCACAGTTCATGTGACGCCCATGGCCCGTCTTCACATGAGATCTGCTCAATGGACCCTAGCCTCCCAGTGGTATCAGGCCGCTGGGGGTCTAGAGGACATGATCCACCTGTCCACGAGTTTTCTCAAATCCCTATATTGGTGGACGATTTGCTCCAATTTGACTCTGGGACGTCCCTTCCAAATTCCTCAGCCACAAAAGGTGCTGACCACGGATGCGTCCCTCCTGGGATGGGGAGCTCATGTCGATGGGCTTCACACCCAAGGAAGCTGGTCCCTCCAGGAACGCGATCTGCAGATCAATCTCCTGGAGTTACGAGCGATCTGGAACGCTCTGAAGGCTTTCAGAGATCGGCTGTCCCACCAAATTATCCAAATTCAGACAGACAACCAGGTTGCCATGTACTATGTCAACAAGCAGGGGGGCACCGGATCTCGCCCCCTGTGTCAGGAAGCCGTCAGCATGTGGCTCTGGGCTCGCCGTCACGGCATGGGGCTCCAAGCCACATATCTGGCAGGCGTAAACAACAGTCTGGCCGACAGGTTGAGCAGGATTATGCAACCTCACGAGTGGTCGCTCAATTCCCGTGTGGTACGACAGATCTTCCAGGTGTGGGGCACCCCCTTGGTAGATCTCTTCGCATCTCGAGTGAACCACAAAGTCCCTCAGTTCTGTTCCAGGCTTCAGGCCCACGGCAGACTGGCATCGGATGCCTTCCTCCTGGACTGGGGGGAGGGCCTGCTGTATGCTTATCCTCCCATACCTCTGGTGGGGAAGACTTTGTTGAAACTCAAGCAAGACCGAGGCACCATGATTCTGATTGCTCCTTTTTGGCCGCGTCAGATCTGGTTCCCTCTTCTTCTGGAGTTGTCCTCCGAAGAACCGTGGAGATTGGAGTGTTTTCCGACCCTCATCACACAGGACGAAGGGGCACTTCTGCATCCCAGCCTCCAGTCGCTGGCTCTTACGGCCTGGATGTTGAGGGCGTAGACTTTGCCTCTTTGGGTCTGTCCGAGGGTGTCTCCCGCATCTTGCTTGCTTCCAGGAAAGATTCCACTAAGAGAAGTTACTTCTTCCATTGGAGGAGGTTTGCCGTCTGGTGTGACAGCAAGGCCCTAGATCCTCGCTCTTGTCCTACACAGACCCTGCTTGAATACCTTCTGCACTTGTCTGAGTCTGGTCTCAAGACCAACTCTGTAAGGGTTCACCTTAGTGCAATCAGTGCTTACCATTACCATGTGGAAGGTAAGCCGATCTCAGGACAGCCTTTAGTTGTTCGCTTCATGAGAGGCTTGCTTTTGTCAAAGCCCCCTGTCAAGCCTCCTACAGTGTCTTGGGATCTCAATGTCGTTCTCACCCAGCTGATGAAACCTCCTTTTGAGCCACTGAACTCCTGCCATCTGAAGTACTTGACCTGGAAGGTCATTTTCTTGGTGGCAGTTACTTCAGCTCGTAGAGTCAGTGAGCTTCAGGCCCTGGTAGCCCAGGCCCCTTACACCAAATTTCATCATAATAGAGTAGTCCTCCGCACTCACCCTAAGTTCTTGCCAAAGGTTGTGTCGGAGTTCCATCTGAACCAGTCAATTGTCTTGCCAACATTCTTTCCCCGTCCTCATTCCTGCCCTGCTGAACATCAGCTGCACACTTTGGACTGCAAGAGAGCATTGGCCTTCTACCTGGAGCGGACACAGCCCCACAGACAGTCCGCCCAATTGTTTGTTTCTTTTGATCCCAATAGGAGGGGAGTGGCTGTAGGGAAACGCACCATATCCAATTGGCTAGCAGATTGCATTTCCTTCACTTACGCCCAGGCGGGGCTGGCTCTTGAGGGTCATGTCACGGCTCATAATGTTAGAGCCATGGCTGCGTCGGTAGCCCACTTGAAGTCAGCCTCCATTGAAGAAATTTGCAAAGCTGCGACGTGGTCATCTGTCCACACATTCACATCTCATTACTGCCTGCAGCAGGATACCCGACGCGACAGTCGGTTCGGGCAGTCAGTTCTTCAGAACCTGTTTGGGCTTTAGGATCCAACTCCACCCCCCGAGGGCCCTGTTTGTTCTGTTCCAGGCTACACTCTCAGTTAGTTGGTAAATTTTTCAGGTCAATCTCAGTTATGTCCTCGCCGTTGCGAGGCCCAATTGACCATGGTTGTTGTTTTGAGTGAGCCTGGGGGCTAGGGATACCCCATCAGTGAGAACAAGCAGCCTGCTTGTCCTCGGAGAAAGCGAATGCTACATACCTGTAGAAGGTATTCTCCGAGGACAGCAGGCTGATTGTTCTCACAAACCCGCCCGCCTCCCCTTTGGAGTTGAGTCTTCCCTTGAAGTGTATTGTCTTGCTACATACTGGACTGGCCGGCTCGAGCCGGTTTCGGGCGGGAAGACGGCCGCGCATGCGCGGTGCGCATGGGCGCGCGAGGACTAGCAAAGGCCTTTGCTAGTAAACTTTCCGATGGAGGGGGCTGCCGAGGACGTCAACCCATCAGTGAGAACAATCAGCCTGCTGTCCTCGGAGAATACCTTCTACAGGTATGTAGCATTCGCTATACTGTGGAGGCAGTGCACAAAAATCTATATATTGTGTATAGCCTGAAAACCTGACTGGCTGAGGTCCTACGGAAAAGGTTTGGGAAGCAGTAATTTATAGACTGCTCTTTCTGAAACACAGAATTGAACACAGGCAGTCATATTCTAGTAATCCATGTTATTTATTGTATATTCAGCTAATGGGAGAGGGGGAAAAATAGCAGTGGGGCTAGGACGTAGTAGTGAAATAATCACCTCCTTCAACACGAGAAGCACTTTAATATCTCCTTTACTTTCTAATAACCTGGTGTAATTACACAATTATATCATGATAGTCACATTCACTGCTGTTTTATTGTTTAGTCACATATCTGTTTGGCATTATGTACAAAGTATTTTCTAAATTTACATAAAGGCAAAATTCATCTTTTGAAGCAATAAAACAAAAATTTGTTTAATTGTTAGCAGTAATAGATGTGACGGCATAATTTTGGTGACTTTTTTATTTATTTGTCCCATGGCTTTATGACTTAATGTCTTGTTTTGATGATTCTCAGATGCACTGTTGTGTTGTATGAAATTGCTGCCCTCCAAAATCTTGTAGAAATCCCACACACTTTAATGACACCTGTGTTTATTAAGTTCCAGAAGAATTATGTGTTCTGTCATCTTTTTATAGTTCAGAAAAGCATCAGCATTATTAAAGTTGCCCTCTGGGTTTACTAGAGGTCATAAAAAGTAAATATCTTTGTTAATGTTATTTGCATGGGAATAATAAGCAGTTTAATCCAGGTGGAAGTCATCCAAAAGGTGTATTCAGATGAGCACATGGGTTGTGTTTACTCTTATACTCTGGAAGATGTGTTAAATTTTAAGAGTCACTCTTCTAGAGAGAATGACTATGCACCAGGCCCAAATTTCCTTCCTGGTGCCATCAGTAAGTTGCTTGCCTACTGTGACTACGATTTGAGTTCAAATCCTGCACTGGGATTTCTTGCAGATAGCCACTATCTAGTCAACCATAACTCAACCATCTAGCCACTTCTGGTCAGTAAATGAGTACCCAGCCTTAGCCTGGGGGGGCGGGTGCTGTTGGGATGTATGGCTGTGGAAGGGAAAGGCAAACCACCCTGCTAATAGTCTGCCAAGAAACTCATGCACATGGCTGCTCCCATTCACAAATTGGTACTTGCATTCAGGGGACTACCTTTATCTTGTTTGGGTGGTCAGATGATGCTGGGTTGTATTCTGTGGGACACTACAAACCAAATATTTCCAGATACTCATCCATTTTGTAGAACATTCATGGAGTATATTGGACTGGTTTTTGATTCTGCAGTGATAAAATATATTGAGAGCCAGTCTGACTTAGTGGCTGTGCTGCTTGACCCCATTTGGGTTAGATCCCTAACCTTGGCTTTTGGTTCCTGGGTTGACCAGGGCTGAGGAAGTTGCAGAGACAGTGTTCATATACATAGAAACGGAGAAAAGTATGGCAGATAAAGACTATATGGCCTATCCAGTCTTCCTGTCTATAACAGCTACTAAGCTGTACAATCCCTTTCTCTTCCTCAGAGGTCCTAAGAGAAAGTACACCCCAGACATTGCTCAACATTGACATCTAACAGTCAGATATAGAGATCCTAGTGTATCACTATGAGCCAATGACTGTCAAAAGAATGACTGAGATAAATGCGAGGGGGATATAAAGGAAGAAAAATAACCTTTAGGTAGTTGTGAAGGAAGACTTATTCCATTAAGCTGAAAGGTTAAAGAAAGGAGGAAACTGCCAGGAGAAAAAAATAACAAAAACCATGCCTTTCAATTCTTCTCCAGTGTTGGGTCTTGTTCCAAGAGTACTGGAGAAGAATGGATGTGGTCCCTCTCCACAAAAGCAGAAATAAGGAGGCTACAGGCTGGTTAGTCTGCCCTCTGTGATAGATAAATTAATAGAAACACTTCTAAAACAGAATAGTGAGATTTCTGGAATGCCGTGGATTACAGGACCCAAGGCAGCATGATTTTACTAAGGCAGGTCTTGTCAAATATGATTGGTTTCTTTGACTGGGTGACCATAGAGTTAGATTGAAAGAGAGCGCTAGATGTGGTGTACTTAGTTTTTTAGCAAAGCCTTTGACACAGTTTCACATAGAAGACTTATAAATAACATAAGTGCCCTCAGTATGGGCCCTAAAGTCACTGAATGGGTTAGGAACTGGTTGAGTGGAAGGTGACAAAGAGCAGTGGTAAACTGAGCTTACTCTGAGGAAAGGGACTACCAAGGGTGTGCTGTAAGGATCGGTTCATGATCCGATTCTGTTTAACATTTCTGTAAGCAATATTGCTGAAAGACTGTCTGGTAAGGTTTGCCTCTTTGCTGATGATAACAAAATCTGTAGTTGGGTAGATACCCCTGATGGTGTAGGAGGGACCTAGCAAAGTTTGAAGAATGATGCAGAATTTGGTAGCTAAGATTTAATGTGAAAAAACGCAGGGTCATGCATTTGGACTACAAAACTCCAAGGGAACGGAACAGTAGGAGGTGAAGTATTTCTGTGCATGAAAGGGGAGCGGGGCTAGGGGGTGATTGTATGTGGTGTTCTTAAGGTGCACAAAACAAAGTGGGAAGTGGACCAATGACTTCAGGACGAAGAGACTACGGTGATATATAAAGGAGCAAACTTTATTGTAGACTCGACACAGTACTGTGTTTCGGCCACAGGCCTGCCTCAGGAGTATAAAAAAATATGTAAAACAAAAATACATGACATAAGTACACAAACATATGTTTCTAAAACTTTGTGAGGACGAACATACTTAAGGTGGCCAAACAGGTAGAAAAGATGATGGCAAAAGCCAGAAGAATGCTTGGGTGCTTAAGGAGAGCTATGGCCAGCAGGAAAAAAAAGGTGATAGATTCTCTGTATAAGTCTCTAGTGAGACCTAATTTAAAGTAAGTGCACAATTCTGGAGACCACACCTTCAAAAAGATATAAACAGGATGAAGTCAGTCCAGAGGGTGTCAGTGGTCTTCATCATAAAGCTTATGGGGACAGACTTAAAGTTCTGAGTGTGCATACTTTGGAAGAAAGATGGGAAAGGGGAGATAAGTCTCTTTCAACTGAAAAAAAGCACTGGAATGAGGGAGCATAGGATAAAGATGAAAGGGGATAGCCTCAGGAATAACTTAAGGAAATACTACTTCATGGAAAGAGTGGTGAATTCATGGAATGGCCTCCCAGTGAAGGTGGTGGAGAAGAAGAAGATTGTTTCTGAATTCAAGAAAGTTTGGAACAAGTACATAGGATCTCTAAGAAAGAGGAAGGAATAGTAGATTGTATGGAAGGGCAGACTGTTTAGGCCATTGTGAGACCCCGAGCGAGGGTTATGAGGTGACCCTATCAAATAACACAGCCAGACAAGATTGTAGACATGAAATCAGTGCTTTAGTAACTTAAATCTGAGGCCTGTGCCTTCACAGGCCTAGAAGAAAGGTAAAGTCTCTTATCTTCAGAGGGAGAAAAAATTTTGCATGGGCCTGTGACCAACAGGTCCCAAAACACAGTCTCTGGCCTGTGACAGCCAAGCCCCAAACACAATTTTTAGTCTCTTTCTGTATTTCCATGTCTAGCTTAGTCAGACCTTTTAACTTAAGGCTCACAATTCTTCAAAGAAAAGATTGGCTTACCTTAGCCATATCACAGCAGCTAGAAGTGTTTAGTAGAGGCATATGCCGGGGCTTCAGTTCTTCTTTCCCTGAGCCTCCTTAATCTCAGCCTGGTCCTGTCTTTTAAACTCCCAGGTAGTGACTCCACCCCTCCCAGCTCACTTCCTTTTACACAGTACAAAACATTAAACACTAATGCAACAAAGCCTGTTTCGTCAAAAATGAAACGGACCCTAGGAAGGCTCTTGTCTAGGCGATGTCTCCTCTCTCCCCTGCCCTCCTCTCCATGTCCAGTGATTCTTCCATCCCCTCCGTATCCCGCGATTCTGACCTCCCCTCCATGTGCAGCGATTCTCCTCTGCCCTGCCGTCCCCTCTGTGCCCTGCTATTCTGTCCTCCCCTCCATGTCCAGCGATTCTCCTCTGCCCTGCCCTCCCATCCATGTCTCGCGATTCTGCCCTCGCCTCCCATCCCCTCCATGTCCAGCGATTCACCTCTGCCCTGCCCTCCCTACTGTGTCCGGCGATTCTGGCCTCCCCTCCATGTCCAGTGATTCTTCTCTGCCCTGCCCTTCCCTCCATGTCCAGTGATTCTGTCATCCCCTCCATGTGCAGCGATTCTCCTCTGCCCTGCCCTCCCTTCTGTGTCCCGCGATTCTGGCCTTCCCTCCATGTCCAGTGATTCTGTCCTCCCCTCCATGTGCAGTGATTCTCCTCTGCCCTGCCGTCCCCTCTGTGTCCTACGATTCTGGCCTCCCCTCCATGTCCAGCGATTCTCCTGTACCCTTCCCTCCATGTCCAGCAATTCTCCTCTGCCCTGCCCTTCCCTTCCATTCGTGTCCCGCGATTGTCCCCTCGCCTCCCATCCCATCGAAATCCAGCGATTCGCTTCTTCCCTGCCCTCCCATCCCATCCATGTGCAGCGATTCTCCCCTCCCCTCCATGGCTAGTGACTCTGTCCTTCCTGCCACCCTACCTGTAAGCTGTCCATCTTACCTCCGGTCGGAGCGGCGGCAGGCAGGCTGGGCTCGCGTTGCCTCCAACGTTCCCTTGCCTTTCCTCTCGGTGTCCTACCCTCCTCTGACATCATTTCATCTCTACGCGAGGGTGGGACAGTGAGAGGGAAGGGAACGCTGGAGGTTAGCTGACGTCAGCAACATGTTACGAACCCAGCCAGCCAGAGAACCTGAGGTACAAATTATTATATAGATAACTAAAAGAACTCCATTAAAATTATAGGAAAGTATACAAACTCCAGGCAAACAAGAAATCTAAATCCATTCACATAAAGTAAAATGATATCACAAAACCGTGGAGTGTCTGACTTGTTCCCCTTTTGCTACAAAAGTTGGTCCTTTTCTGACTTTCTTCTTGTCGGGGGCTTCAGCTTTACAATGAGGGATTGTAGTTTTAAGATAACAAGCAAAGGCCCTCCTTTTTACACAGAGTTATCTTCTAATATTTATTCTGTCCTGTCGTTCTCCATTTTTTAAAAACAATTTATTTAGATTTTATTTATGTAGCCTTCTTAAGTGCCTTTCGAGAAATCATCCTGTTTCAAACCCCTGTCCCTAGATAGCATGTGTTGGCAGCCCTAGTTTGAGGGCTGAAGGCACCTCCTCTGAGGCCCATTTTCAGCATCTCTTTGATCAGCAGGAGCTTGGACTACTACTATATTTTATTATCAAATCCAAAATTCTTATGTACCATTGTCTCCCTTTCGTATAACCCATCCCCAAAATGGTTGCCTTGGCAACTTTGGAGACGGCTGTTGGAGGGAGTCCCCTAAGACTGAAACACTTCCACTTTCTTTCCATTTACTGGAGTTTACCACATCAGTGGCCAGTGCCTTTCCTTTAACCTGGGGATGGGGCTCATTACTTCTATGATACACCCAAGCCTGATCAGGCAGAACCTCAAGTGCTTCCTACTGCCCTGAAGCATGGTCAGTTCCGGGACCAACCCTGTCAAAATGAACTGTACTGCAGTCCTGGTTTTCAATTTTATTTCCAGGAGAGATGTTGACAGAGATCCTCATCAATCATCATAAGGCAGGTTAAAGTGGAATATTTCCTGTGTCCTACCAGCAAATCTCTCTGACTCAGGCCATATGCTCCATATAACAAAAGTAGCGGAGGACAGGTATTTGTGCTGTAGCTGTTATCCCTTCTAGGATGTCTCATCACACTTCTTTTGTCATGCACTATATTTTACTGTGTTTGAGTGTATAAGGATTACAACAGGAAAATAAAGAGGGCAGTAATTAATCTCAGTTTTTTCACACTGCTTTGATTCTGTTGAAACTCAGGTGTGCAAAATGTATACACGGTAGTAAATCCTTAAGGGACAGTTTAAAATGTCCCCCTAAGTTGGCCTGAATATCTTATGTACAGCGTGAGCAAATAGGCAGCATGCTGAAAATCTCCTGACATATGCAACCATTTTACTACTACTACTACTGCTTATCATTTCTAAAGCGCTACTAGACGTACTTGAATATGAAGAGAGAGTCCCATTTTAAGAGCAATTCTATAACCAGGCACCTGCATGTACATGCCCCTTTTGTGCATTAATGTTCAGGATACTGACACTTACTCATATAAGTGTACATTTATCCATGAAAGTGCCAGCAGGTCGGCTAAGCACTATTCTGTAACAGCATGCGTAAATGGCATAGTGCATAATTGCAAAAAAGGGGGGGGGGTATACACATAGGTGGATCATGGGTAGGGCTACCACCTATATGCATAACTTACAAGATACTGTGCGTTATGGGCCCGATTCTATATTCAGTACCAAAAAAAACTGGCGCCGATGGAAAACGCGCCTACACGTATTCTGTGAGTCGTACCTCGGTATGGTTTATAGAATACGCGTAGCACCGTCTACGAGACTAAAATTTAGGCACAGCCATTTACACCAATGAAAAGCTGATATAAATGTCCACGTCTGACTTTAGGCGCGGAACGGGTTATTCTGTAACACCGTGTAAATTTTAGGAATGCCCAAGATTCGCCCATACTCCTCCCATGGTCACTCCTACTTTTGAGATCTCGCTTTAGAATTTACGCGAACTACTTTGTAGAATACGGGTAGCAAGTAGTGCACGTAAATTCTACTTAGTGCCGATAAGTGCTTGTTAACCTCCAGTTATTGGCACTGATTGGCTTGTTATCCAATTCAATTCGTGCAAATCAGAATACGGCCAGATTTGCGTACACAATTCTATTTGCACTATATAGAATTTACAGGTATGTGTGTCCCTACTACATTTAGGTGCCCACAGTTACATCAGGTCTATGGCTAGCGTAACTGCTGGTGTGTAAATGTAAGATGCACTGATAGTGGGTTATATTAGTATTGTATAACAAAATCTGGGCACCCAGATGCTGGTACAGAACAGGCTCTCACCATGTGTCCTTGCTGTACTTAAATGAAGACGCTTTTGTGTAGCCTAAGAATTTTCCGGAACTGTGGTTCAGATAGTTGCGCCTCGAGCCATAGAAATGATTTGCCAAACTGTTATCATGTTAGTCGTGGTGGGGATCAGGCAGACAACAGGAAAGCAGTTCAGTTGACTTTTCTAATGTAACACTAAAACAGTCAGATGGAAGTGATACATGAGCCAGGGGCATAGCCACAGGTGGGCCCAGGCCTACCCAATTTGGGCTCATGCCCACCCAGCAGTGGAGCACCCTTAACAGCGCCAGCATCGGCGAGAGCAGGCTGGGCTCCCACGATCCTGCACCTCCCTCCTCCTCTCCTTGGTAGCGGTAGTGATTCCCACGTGCTGCCTTCCACTAACCCGGAAGCCTCCCCTCTGCCACACCCCACCCCCTATGTTTCAACTTCCTGTTTCTACTGGAGCAGGATGTGGCAGAGGGGAGGCTTCCGGGTTAGTGGCAGGCAGCGTGTGGGAATTGCTACCGCTACTGGGGAGAGACAGAGGGAGATGCAGGATCATGGGAGCCCAGCTTGCTGCCTCCAATGCCAGCGCTGCTAAGGGTGCTCCGCTGCTGGGTTGAAGTGAGAGGGAAAGTTGGGAGGAGGGTCTCTTTCCAAAAGAGAGATGCTTTAAGGGAGGGACGAGAGAGGTAGAATTGTTGGACATGGAATGGAGAATGAAAAAGGCGAGGAAGGGAGAGATGCAGAAAAGGGGTGGAGGAGGCAAGAGTAGGAAAACATTTTGCATATATGGGTGGAGGGGAGGGAGAAATGCTGCATGGAAAAGGGAGAGGGACGAGAGAGGGAGAAATGTTGGATATAGGGATGGTGAGGAAGGGAGAGATGTTGGATGAGGCACAAGGGAGGGATGGAGGGAGACAGAGAGAGATGGTGCACAGTGGGAGAGAGGCAGAAATGTTGGACATAGCAGTGGAAAGGAGAGAATGCTGTATGCGGAGAGGGGGAAGAGAGATGTTGGATCCACGGCACAAGAGAGAGTGAGAAAGAGATGGTGGACAATGGGAGAGAAGGAGAAATGTTGGACATGGGGGTAGATGAGGGGGGGAGAGATACACAGGAGATGGAGAGGGGAGAAAAGGAGATGCGAGAGAAGAGAGAGGGAGAAATGTTGGACCATGGAGGAGAGGACAGGAAGGAAGAGAGAAGGGACAGGGAGATGTCAGGCTACAAGAGGGGAGAAAGAGGGAGCAGATGCTGGGATAGAAGGGTGGAGAGAGGAAGACACTTGGAATGGTGGAACCATGTGGGAGAGGCCAGGAGGTGGAGGAAGGGGGTAGCAAGGAAATGAATGAAAGGATAGTGATTACAGAGGGTAGAAATATGGCAATCAAGAGTAGGCTAAAAATGAAAGAGAATGGAGGGCTGGGGAAGGAGTGAGATGGGGAATTGGAGAGCTATAGGTAAAGTAAAAAGGAGGTGAAGGATGAGTAAGGATGAAATTTGAGTTGACAGGCAGAAAGAAAAAAAAAATAGAGGAAAGAGCTAAAAGGAACAATCAATATGTCAGGCAGGTGTAATGAGGGTAAAAAAGACAAGTGGACAGCAGCCACTTGAAGGAAAATTAGCAGACGACAGACAGGAAAGCGGAAAAGAGAAACTGGAACCAAAATGATGAAAAAAATACAATGTACAGACCACAAAGGTAGAAAAACGCATTTTATTTTGAATATTTTAAATGGAACATGATAGCTTTGGGAAATGTGCATAGCAAAGGACTGTGTATTATGTTCAGTAGAAAAGGAAATTCATTTCTGTTTTTATTTCTCCAGTGTTACAGTACATACTAAGTTTAATATTTGGGGGTGTCCAGTTCAATTTTTGTCTAAATATTTGTATTTCTAATTTGTGATCCCTTATTCTTTATTTGGTGAGGGTCTGTTGGTGTGATAGTAATCTACCACCCTAATCTGGCGCTTGTCTACTAACCCTCAACCGTAATAATACACACAATATAGTAGAAATCCGTACAGGGGCAACAATTGATTTCTGGTTGTTTTTGTGGTTTTTTTTAAGGGGAAAGTCTCATATCATCACCAGGGTCTGGTGTGATATTTCACACATCAATCGGATAAACCCCTGTAGGTGGTAGTCACTGTTACACCGGAACGCACAGATAAGTGATTCTTAAGCCTACCATCTCCATGGCATAATCTAAAGGTTGTGAGGAGATATGCCGAGTGTGCAAGGGTGTAGCATTTAATGGACCAAGGAATTAAAAAAAACCCAAAAGAAAAAAACTAAAAATAAAAAATCAGAGATATAATTGTAAAACTGTTCCGTTTGCACACGCAGGAAGCCTGGGGGTTTTGTCGATGATTACAGCTATCACCTATAGAGGTTCATCTGATTGATGTGTGAAATAGCACACCAGACCCCGGTGATGATATGAGACTTTCCCCTTAAAAAAAAACACAAAAACAACCAGAAATCAATTGTTGCCCCTGTACGGATTTCTACTACATTGTGTGCATTATTACGGTGTGATAGTAATGGCAGGTGGGGAAATCGGAGGGAAGGCATAGAGAGGAGAGGGGATCGGGGAGGGGGGCCCTCCTTTTTCTGACCTGGGCCCTAGCGTGTCTAACACCGTTTCTGACCCTTGCTGTTTTTCTGGTAGGGATGCCAAGCCTCTCCAGCTAGAACTCCCTTCTACCAAGCTGTGTGGTCAGCAGCAGGCATCCTTGAGCTACTGACAGATAAGCGCGCATGGGGTGCCAGTATCAGTGGGTTAGGGATGATGCTGCTGCCTGCCAAGCTTGGTAAAAAGGAGTTATGGCCACCTTTAGAGAAAGCCTTCAGTTTTCAGAGCTTGGGGATCCTCATTAGTTAATGTACTTATATTTGGAGGTGTGGGTAGGACAGGGCAGAGAAAATGTTGTGACCACCCACTTTGGGCTCAGGCCCATCCAAAATTATCTGTCTGGCTATGCCACTGACATGAGCACCAGTGTGTCTGAAATTTTCTTTCCTTTCAATTCATTGAGGGGCCCTTGTACTAAACAGCGGTAAGCCCACTGCGCCAGCAGTAGTTCCACCCCCTGTATGCGGCATTTCTGGTGCTAGCAGAAATATTTGAAATATGTCCGCAAGGGAGTTATTTGGTGGTAAGTTTTCCCCCCCTGCCTGGCCACGTGGTAAGTGCAGTCTTAACGCATGGTCATTCCTTTTTTCGGCCTTTTTACGCGCTGTGGTAAAAAAAGCCTCAGCGCACAGCAAAAATGGCTGCCACCACTAACACAAGGCCCCTTTTACTGCAGCTTAGTAAAAGGGTCCCTGATTAACATGTTTAGAAATCAGGTTACTTCAGTCACAGATGACAATTCATTTTTCTCTGGACACAGTAAAATAAAATCCTTCCTTCTTTCCGTTTGTCAAATTTTCCTCAGTGAGAATGTGGAATACGTGGTGTAGTGTCGGGTTCAATGGCCCTTGAGGTTCCTAAGCTTTTATAAAAGTAAAGCCTTTTTGGTGCCTGCTCTGGAACCCTGCTAGCCAGGGCTGGATTTATGTATAAGCTGGACAAGCTACAGCTTAGGGCTTCACCTTCCAAGGGGCCTCACATTTTACCCAAAAAAACCCATTTAAATGCATTTGCAAGTAATGAAAATGATAAAATAATCATAATTATTTTTATTGACGATTGTATGTCTTTTTTATTAATCATTTATCAGATCTAAAATTTACTTTTTATTTAATAGAGGTGGAGGTGACAGCTTTGGGGCCATGATATCATAAATCTGGCCTTGCTTCTAGTTAACTACTTTTGAGGTTAACTCAGTCTTCCTTCTATCATCTACAGCTCTAACTTGGAAGTTACATAAAAAGACCATTTTTTTTTTTGCTGTCAACATTGCTCACAGTTTAGAATATCTTTGCCTGAGCCCTTCAGACGGCAAACCCGTTACATCTTCATGAGTACCACGTGTGCTGAGCCATGTCAAAGGCTTCCTCAAAGTCTGGTTTTACTTCTCTTTTTTTTCAGGATGGATCCACGCTGTCTATACACCAGTAGATTCCCTCGTGTTTGGTGGGAACATTTTGCATAGTTTTAATGTTCCTATGCAGCTTCGCATATATGAGATTGAAGACAGGACGAGGGTAAGAACTTTTATTTCTGGTTGTCACTTCCTGACTAACCCCAAACTACTTCTGGCCTTTCTTTTTTCGGGATATGGAGAGCATGTGCAGTTCTATTGTTGCTGAGAGGAAACAGTATATTCAGTAAGTAGTTTTACATTGCTGCTCTTGCTAATAAGCTGTTTCAGTCCAAGTAGAAGAATGTTATTACAGAGATGTATTCAGCTGTCTTATCAAGCTTTTTTCCATACGTTAAATCCTATTTTACATGCAGAACAGGGCTTTCATAAAACTGCGCATGGAAAGACTGCACCAACTTTAACGTGATCCATGCATATGCATTACCTGGGGGCATTGTTTTAGGCAGAGCAGAGATGGAGTTGTAATGTACATGCACATTTTGCAAAATACAATTGTACATGTATAGAACACCTGCACAAAATTTACACCTATGGTCAGAGATACATTTATGCGTTTGCAATTGTATGTAATTAGGGCTGGATCTGGGAGCCTTTATAAAACAGCAGGTGTTCATTTTTATACTTCTCATAGGCAATCCTGTTATATAACATAACGTTCCAATGTAAATGCACATGTTCCGTGGATGGTGCATTTAACTAATCCCATGTACATATGAAACTGTTACAGCACCATTGTTTCTTGGCTAAAGTTGTATTTTCTTTTCTTCAACCTAAAATACCTTTATTGATTTATAAAAGATACGAGCAATGCAGATACTAAAAGAACTTGGGGGAATTTGGATTAATGATAATATTTAAGGCAGTGGTTTCCAAACTGGCGTCACATAATCAGCAGATGGGCTCACAGAAACAGCATTTCCTTCTCTCGCTCTGGAACTCATGATCTCCTGTGAATCAATGAATGTTCACAGGCCCCTCCCCCCTCCTGTGCAGGGGGGGGTTCCTCTTAGAATGGAAACCCGTGCAAAGTACTGGGGTCTGTGAGTGCACATTGACACACATCATCTTGTGCTGACTGCTGCTGCTTATTCATCCTTTCGGTTAGATTAGTCGGGGAAGAGGAAGTGGGTTAGAGAGGGGAGAGGAATGGAGATCTGCCATTTTGTTTTCTTCATCTGGAGTCATGTGAATTTTTAAATGTTAAATGGGGTCATGTTGGATACAGGTTTGGAAAGCACTGGTTTACAATTTGTGATGTCATCAGTTCATACTCAGCTTCACAAGATAGTTCTCATTGTTACTTCCAGAGGGCTTTTAGTTAAATAGTCCTATTCACTAGTATGTGCTATTATGTTAATGTACAAAAATACTTGCTGTTTACCACTGCTCCCATTAGGACTGTGGAGTCGGAGTTGTAATCAATTTTGGGTGGAGTTGGAGTCGGTAAAAATGTACTGATTCTGACTTCAGCTTCAAAATAAAAACTTAAAACATTATAATATATGATAAATGTATCATTTTATATATATATATATATATATATATATATATATACACATACGATGCACGATGTGGCCCTTTTACGAAGCAGTATAACTGTCTACGTGCACCCAACATATGCCAATTTGGAGCTACTGCGTGGCTCTTGCGGTAATTTCATTTTTAACGCACGTCCGATACGGGTGTCTGAAAAATAATTCATATTTTCTAGAGCGCATCTGCTACTCGTGCAGGTCATTACCGCCCAGCTAACGTGTGAAACCTTACCGCTAAGTCAATGGCTGGCGGTAAGGTCTCAGACCCAAAATGGACGCGCCCCAATTTTTATTTTGCTGCATATCCATTTTTGGCAGGTGTGCTGGAAAATGGATCTGTGTGCGCCCAAAACACGCACCTGCACTACTGTAGGCCATTTTTCAGCGCTTAGTAAAAGGACCCTTGTGTCTGGGGAAAAAAGTGAGCCCCTTAAACGTTTTGCAATAATAACCACAAACCTACGGTGAATTAATTAAAATGTTATGTTTCAAACAATGTTGTGTGGTTTTGTAGAAATCCACCTTAACGTTACTGAGATATCAAAAAAAAATAACACTACCCAAAAAGTTAGTTTCACAGAAGCTAGTGACCAGTTTTTGTTTTTGGAAATTCAGCCATTAATCTTTTAACGCTGTATCCTTTTTCAACTCTGAGTATTTTAATTAAAACTCAATCTTTTTATTACATTTTGTTTATTAATAAGCAATGACATGGATGACTGCAGAAAGTAAGCAATTAAGTCATGTTTGTAAAAATTAGAAATCTCTTAAACAGGATGAGTGATTCACATGTAATTTGGCAAATAGATGTCACTTTGCGCGAAAATTTTAATTAATTTGGTGCAGGTTCGAGGTTGTTATTGCAAAATGTTTACAGAGTGTGTGTGTGTGTGTATCTTTTCCTGGATCTAAAGTTATATTTATCAGTACTTTAGATCCAGAACAAAAAATGTAAAGTCTAATATCAGTAGGAGTCGGAGTTGGAGTCGGACAGTAACAAAATAGAGAAGTCCAGAATTGGAGTCAGTCAAAGGTTTGGTGTAGTAACCAGCCCTAGCTCCCTTTTTTTCTAATAGGGCCTTTTTAAGTTTCAACATTTTTATTGATGACAATTCACAAGAAACACATTCCACATTCTGAATATACAGAAACTCAGACATGAACAAGTATTCAGTGAAGGCAAACTGCTACCTTCCGTCATCAAACGTTTTACATTTTATTCCCTCCCCACCCCTCTATTTTATGTTTCAACAATATCTAGTGATGAGATTCAAAATTAAACCTAATAGGGACTTTTTAAAAAACTTATATTTTTCCTTTTCAATGCAAAGAAAGTACAAGGCAGACTACATGACAGTTAAAAAAACCATACAATTATATAATTAAAATATAAACAAAACAACCAACCTACATGAAGAGCCTATTAAATTATGGGGCCCTTTTATTAATGCACACTGAAACTTTACATAACACTTTTTGAGGACTTCCCCACTTTTGTTTCTGCGGGTCATGCGCTAATGGTATCATTAGTATGAGGTAACTGCAGAGAGAGTTAAACTTGGAGCACATAGGGGTCCTTTTATCAAGCTGTGGGAAAAAGGGCCCTGTGTTAGCGGCAGGGGCCATTTTTTCTGTAGCCAGTAAAAGCCCCCCCCCCCCATAAAAAAATGGCCACACAGTGAGAGAACTCTTACAGCGTGGCCATGTGGCGGTGAGCCCTTACTGCCACCCATTGAGGTTGCGATAAGGGCTCCCACGCTAAACCGGCGGTAACCGGGCAGCGTTATTGACGCAAAAGCCATTTCTGGGTGTTTTATTTCTGCCCCGGAAATGGCGCGCACTCTGGGTGGGACTACCACCAGCGGATGTGATGGGCAGGCAGTAGTCCCGGAAAAGCAAGTTGTAAGCTTGCGTTGGGCTTACAGCTGCTCTGTAAAAGGACCCCTTACTGCCTAGTAAAAGGGCCCCTATTCTTCCACATCTGCCAAAAATGACCTCAGATGAGGGAATGTTGCCAAATCTTTAGTAGCCAATGAAAGTATTTTGTTGCAGCTTTCAATTGTGATAGTAATGAGTTCCACAAACCAGGGGTGTAGCCATGGGCGGGCCTGGACAGGCCCAGGCCCAGCCACTTTTGCTCCAGGCCCGCCCACCCTAACTAGTCCCAACCAGTGGCGTAGCTCTCCCGTCCCAAGCAAGGCTCCAATGTTTTCCTGCCTCTTCTGCCTGCTCTCCCCGTCCGCGTGGTCTCCTCACTTTTACTGCCCTGAAGCACCGTTCTCCCTCCAGCACCGGCGATTCCCAAAGTCAGCCTTCTGCCAGCGTGCGTCGTTGGGGCCTCTCCTTAGGCGCGAGGCCCCGACGACGCACGCAGGCAGAAGGCTATGGGAATCGCCGGTGCTGGAGGGAGAACGGTGCTTCAGGGCAGTAAAAATGACCAGAAGACGCGGACAGGGAGAGCGGGCAGAAGAGAGGAGAAATGCAAAACTCGGGAGGGGATGGAGAAGGGAGAAAGCGCTGCCCAGGTAGGCCAAGGAGGGAGAGAGAAGCAGATGCCGGGGGGGGGGGGGGGGGGGGGGGGCGGGCAGAGGGAAAATTTTTAAATAACTGTACAGGGGTAAGGGTGGGAAGGGGGCCCACCTAAAATGGCAGGTCTGGCTACGCTCCTGCCACAAACCCGGCATCATTCCAGAAAACATTCGCTGGGCAGTATATATATATATAATTGAACTCGTGATTCAGGATCACTAAGGGGCCCTTTTACAAACATGCGGAAGGGCCATGCCAAATTGGCAGTACCACCCAGCTAACTCGTGAGCTCGGTGGTAATTCTGAATTTGGTGTGCGCCGAATTCCACGGTAGAAAATAATTTTCTGTTTTCTACCAAGGGTCGCTTACCTGGCAGTAAACAACAGTTGGCACATGTTGCATGCTTACTGTGCGGGTAGCGTGTGAGACCTTACTGCTAGGTTAATGGGTGACGGTAAGGTCTGAGGCCAAAAATGAACATGCGCTGGTTTCAAATTTAGCGCACATCCATTTTCCGGCCCCTTAAAAAAAGGCCTTTTTTTCCCTAGACATGGTAAAAAACGGCCCAGCGCACACCCAAAAGACACACTCACACTACCACGGGCCACTATTTACTGCGGCTTAGTAAAAGGATCCCTAAGTTATGAGCTGAACTCAAGTACACAGCATGCAAAGGCGTTTACCTCCGGATTGTATATCAGGTGCCGATCCAAGATGTGCGCCCAACTAAATTTGGCTAAAGAGCCAATTAGTGCCAATAGTTGGGTGCTAATTGGCATTTGCACCAATTTGAATTTGCGTGCACATCTTACTGCGTGCTATTCTATAAGTGTGAGCCCAAATCCTACAGGGGTCCTTTTACTAAGCTGCGGTAAGCCCAACGCGGGCTTACCGCTTGCCATTCTAAAACTACCGCCAGCCCAACGCGGGCACCAATGGTAGTTCTATCCCCAGCGTGCGGCATTTCCAACACTAGTAGAAATATTCAAAAAATGTTTCCACAGGCCTTTACCTGGCAGTAATCAGGCTTTTTCGGCCTTTTTACTCGCTGTGGTAAAAAGGGTCTCGGCATGCAGCAAATATAACCCCCACCGCTAGTGCTGGGCCCTTTCTACCGCAGCTTAGTAAAAGGGCCCCATAGTGCACAACCCAAAAGGGGGTGTGGCCAAGGGAGGTATGTGGGCGGTCAGGGGTGCTAGAATACCACAGATGTGCACCCATATTGGGTGCCGGGAATTACACCTGGTTTCAGCAGGAATAAGTCCTGGTGCTGAAATTTGTGTGCTGAAATTGGCCCTCAATGTTATTTTATCATGGGCATTCCATCTTTGAGTACTCATTATAAAGTAGCATTAATGCTGATTTTTGAGTACCTGTTATAGAATTTCCCCCATAGCGCTTAAGCCAGTAAGTTTCAGCACTGGGAGGCTGGAACTGTCGAAAGCCACATGGTAAGCGGCAGATGAATGAGTAGACTGGGATTTCCAGGTCTGTATATTTATGTTGTGCCTGTTCAGAGGAAGTTAGAACACTCTCTTAGACAAGTGAAGGAACCCTGGGCATAACCATTGGCTGCAAAATGTGAGACGTGGAGGGGCATTTTCGATATGACGTCTAAGTCCGACTTTAGACGTTTTGCAAAAAAAATGTCCAAAATCTGAACTAGAAAGAAGTTCATTTTTCAAAAAGAAAAACGTCTATCTTTTGTTTTCAAAAATACCGTTTCTAACAAGGTTTTGTGCTTTGGACATTTTGGTCCATTTAAAAAAAAAAAAAAAAAATGTCCAAGTGAAAAACGTACAAAATCAAGCCATTGGGATATAGGAGGGGCCAGCATTTTTAGTAGACTGGTCTCCCAGACATCCCAGGAGATAAATGGGGCACCCTAGTGGACTTCAAAAACATGTTCCCAGGTACACATCTCACCATTGCTCCCTTATCTTGGTGAGCCCCCCAAAACCCACTGCCCAAAGCTGTACACAATAGCCCCTAAGGGTGAAGGGGGAACCCATATGTGGGTACTGTGGGTTTCTGGTGAGTTTTGGAGGGCTCACAGTTTCCACCACAAATGTGACAGGTAGAGGGAGAGATAGGGACCAGACTCCCCCTCTCCATAGTCTACTGCACTGCACTGACCACACCACTCCAGGGATCTGCATGCTGAGGCTCTCATAGAGGTTGCTAAATCATATTTGTATTCACATTTGTGGGGGGTGGGAGGGGGTCAGTGACTACTGGGGGGGGGGTATTGAGGGGTCACCCGTGAATACCTCCAGTGGTTCATCTGGTCATTTAGGGCACCCTTTTGTGCCTTATTCATTATAAAAACAGGTCTGGCTCATAACGTCTTAGTTTTAGTTCTGGACAGTTTTGTTTTATTCCATTATGGCTGAAAAACATCTGAGTGTTAGGAACGTCCAGATCCCGCCTTTAACATGCTCCCTTGTGATTTGATTGCACTTCTGATGGACTTCATAGAAAAACGTCTAAAAATTGGTTTTGAAAATACCAATTTGGACATTTTTGTGAGAAAAACGTCCAAATGCAGATTTATGCCATTTTTTGGTCGTGTTCTGGTGTATGATATCAATGAAATCTTCATGTTTCCCTGATATGTCCTGTCTGTCTTATCCCTTATCCCTTACTTGTCCCGTCTGTCTGTCATAATTAGATTGTAAGCTCTATTGCGCAGGGACTGTCTCTCCATGTTCAGGTGTGAAGCGCTGCGTACGTCCGGTAGCGCTATAGAAATAAGTAGTAGTAGTTTTTCTCTTTTGAAAATGAGCTCCGTAGTGTATCTGGTACCAGCTAATGTAAACTTTGCTTTACCAAAATATCTCTTTTAGCAATCTGTTCTTGAAGTATTCTTGACAGTTTCCTATAGATTATGGCATTATTATTCTACCTGGATAAATCAGACTTTCGCACTGTGCTATATTTAATGTATTTTTTGGATTCAGTATTGTAATATTTTAGTCACTCAGATAAACTCCAAGCTTTTCAACAGTGGACCTTAGATCAGAAATTCATGTTTGTGTGCACGCTGCCTGAATTGTTTTGTAGTGGGCCACATAATCATAAATCTATATGTGTGCTGGTTGTATGAATATGTTAGCGTGTTAATGTGCAATTATATCAAAATCTATGGACCTTTTATGAAATTGTGACTTCATATTCATCTCTATAATGCTTCAAAATTATGGGCATTAAGCCCTAACGCACAGTTATCACAAAATGCATTAAAAATGTTTTGCAGGTGGGGAGGGAAGGGGGGGGTAGGGAATTTTCTGTTGTCATTTTCCCTCTGGCAACTCTGGGGGGGTCATAAGAGCACAGGCCTTCTGGGGGAATGGACGGGTGAGCTGTGCCTTTCTGGGATTTTGAGTGGGGTGGGGGTGGGAAGAGGGTGGGATTGAGTTAGTATTGGAATTGTTTTTTACAATTGTGGTGAGGGAGGCAGTAGGGAGGGGGGAGAAAATAGAAGTTGAATTTGTTTTACAAAAAGTTATGAATCTTGAGAATGTATTGCACTTTGTATATGAATTTCTTTAATAAAAAAGATTTAACATAAAAAACTTTTTGCAGTGATTTCCCCTTTTCTATATGTTAACCATGTAGTTTAAAATATATATATATTTTTTACAGAGGGCATATTATGGGCAGAGAATGGGTATGGAAGCGTTATCCAGCTTGCACATTTGCAGTAGTGCACACTTACTGGGTAATGCAGTGTTAATGCGGGAGCACTTAGTACCTCCTAAATAGGAGGTGATAAATTTGCTGTGATATTGAACTGGGAAAGTCCCACATTAGCATGCGCTAAGCCCAGGTTTTGCTGCAGCCTAGTAAGCTCAAGGTTCAAGATATACCCAAATTTTCAAAAGGAAATCTAAGCAGTTTGCAGGTGCAATATTATAAGGGGAAAGGGAAGCAACAAACAATATTGTAGGATGTATTTAGACAAAAGCATAAGGTGAGATACGTAATGAGGAGAGGAAAGGTTACAATTTGAAGAAGTGACGTGAGGGGCCCCTAAGTAAACCTTTTCCCTAAAATTCTCAAGTGGGCCTCATCTCAAGATCAGGCGGGTTACATTTGGCCACCGAGATGGCCATTAGATGTCCCTGATCTGTTTAATAGCACCAGATCCTGATGGATTAGTTGTGTGTATTCATTTTCTGGCTCCCGCATTAATAATATTCTGCAGTGAGAGCTGGAGAGCTGTGTTTCTGTCCTACTGAACAGTGTAGTCACATTCACTGCAGTTAAAGTTGCTCTCTCTGCTTAATCACTCACTGTTGCCTTAGTAGCTGGAACAGGACTGGAGCAATGCCAGTGTGTTTAAGTATAGATAAATGTCCTGAAACGTACACTTGCCAGTTGGAAACAGGAGTTCAACTGAGAAAAATTTGGTTTCCATGTGTGAATAGGACACATAGGGGTTGATATTGAAAACAGTTTAATCAGGCAGGAGAGGCTGCTGCCTGGTTAAATCACATTGACTGACCATAGAGCAGACATTCAATGCCACTTAACTGGAGAGGAATGCCCAGTAGGAAAGAGGAGGTGATGTCCCTGTATAAGACTCTGGTGAGACCTCATTTAGAATATTGTGTACAGTTTTGGAGACCACACCTTCAAAAAGATATAAACAGGATAGATTGGTCCAGAACAAGGAGGTTTAATTGACAGGAGTCGGCGGGAGCGTGCTTGGCCCCATTATCTCGCCTGAAGCCAATAGGCGGAGCTAGCCACCATATTGAGTCACCCAAAACAATAACAAACACTTACTAGAAATAAGGATTGCCTATGCATGGCTTGGCGTGGACCAATAGTTTGCTTTGGTTTGAGTGTATTAAGATGGTTCTACAGCTTCAGCCTTGCCTTGTGATGCTGTCAATTAAATCTCCTTGGTGCAGACGGCGGCTACTAAAATGGTCAGTGGTCTTCATCATAAAGTGTATGGGGACAGACTTAAAGATCTCAATGTATATACTTTGGTAGAAAGGCAGGAGAGATGATAGAGATTTAATTATCTATGTGGCATAAATGCACAGGAGGCGAGTCTCTTTCAGCTGAAAGGAAGCTCTGGAACGAGGGGGCATAGGATCAGTGCTTTTTTTGTGCCGGTACGCGCCGGCATACCGGCACCTTTTTCGTGAGGCCCCACTCCCGTCCGTTCCTGCCCCGCGCTCCGTTAATAACATTACCCGTCGCGATTCTCTGTCCCCTCCCCTGCCCTCCCCTCCATCAGCACGTCGCCTCTCTCCACTGCCCTCCCCTCTGCAAGTCGCGCAAACCGGTCCGGAAGTGAAGGCAGCAAGGCAGGCACGCAGCAGACAGGTTCCTCTCCTCTTGCGTCGCTTCCCTTTAGCGCGCCCCGCCTTCGTGGGCGGGACGCGCTGAGAGGGAAGCAACGTAACAGCTTACAGAAATTATTTATAATAAAAATCACATTATTTTTTTCTCCTATACTACTATAATATTTTCAATGTCTGTTTATATGTGCCATGGCTGGTATAAGGGGTGTGGATAATGTGGGTGTGGCTATAACGGGGGTGGAGCCATGTGTGGTGACCCCGCCCACAATTAGTACCGGCACCTTTTTTTCTACAAAAAAAGCACTGCATAGGATGAAGGTAAAAGGGGATAGAAATAACCTGAGGAAATAATTCTTCACAGAAAGGGTGATGACTTTGTGGAGTGGCCTCCCAGTGGAGGTGGTGGAGATGAAAACTGTATCTGAATTTAAGAAAGCTTTGGGACAAGTACATATGATCTCTAAGAGAGAGGAAGGGAGAGTATATGGCATAGATGGGCAGACTGAATAGGCCATATGGGCTTTATCTGCCTTCAGTTTTCTCTGTTTCTTGAGTGCTGCTGTATAGGTGCCATGACTGCTGTGCCACCCTCCAGTTAGTACTGGGGTAGTCTGGAGGTGTCATCAGAGCAGAACTGGAAGTTAGCTGGGCACTGCCAGTATTCAGTGTCTGGTCCTAGATAACTATCTGAGAAAGTAGATCCACAGAACTAGTTAGTTATCTTGGCTACTGGCACTAAATATTGTCCCTACGTGAATAACTTCCAGTGGCCAGGCAAGACCTGGATATCTAGTTTAGGCCAGGTATTGAATATCTGGGTCAAATTCAGTCCATGGCTGTCAGTGCCTTACTAATCGATGACTACCACTGGTAGAATATTGGAACGCATGTTATTTTTGGAGGGGGGGGGGGGGGGGAAGGAGTGTGGACCTTCCACCCACCTCCTTTCCCACATCACAGCAGCATTCAGGTAAGCAGTATAAATTAATCAATAGCAATCCTAAACCAGGCTGTACCAATTCATCATCAACAACTTTATTTGATATACCGCAAAGTAAAAAATTATATTTAAGCGGTTTACAATAAGTCTAAATAAAGAAAAGAATATATGAAAAGACAAAGCAGGGGGATTTCATGAGGAAAAAGTACAATGAATTCCTTAAAGCTGTTGATTGAACAACATATTGAAGAAAAGGGCTGGGACACAATAGGGGAAGTCGTGAAATGCAAGACACACATGTAAAAATTACGACTAGGAAGCTGTCATAAGGCAAACCACCGATGGGGGCCACAATTCATAATCTGTGTGCAAGGTTTAGGTATACAGCAAACTGGGAAGTACCACACCAGTACCTGTAGGGTTCTTCAAAGAAAAGTCCTTTATTTCAAGTTAATATCTATTTGCATGCTGACCCAGTTTTGACAAATATTGCCCCAAATAGAAAAACTACCTGCTGAGAACGGTCACAGCAAAAAAAAACAAACAAACGGGGGGGGGGAGGGGGGGAGGGATGCAGTGGTTAGTACTAACAGTGTTAGCAAAATGGTTTTCTAGTCTTTCCAATATTTAAATTGCAGAATTTGCAGTTTGATATATCCTTTTATTTCTAGAGATCACTTATTAAGGGGCTCGTTGACTATGGTGCGCTAAGCCCTAACGTGGGTGTCGCATGCCAAAGAATGCTCTTACTGCAGGACGCTTTAGTGTGTCCTATGCTAAGCATTTTTACCTCTGTGCGGAAGCTAATAATTTTTTCTAGCTATTTTTAGGAGGGGGTGTGGCATGGTTGGATACTGATGGAGGTGGGTGTAGAAGCGTTAAACAACTAGCACGCTGACATTACCGTGTGCTAACTGGTTAATGTGGACGTAACCTGGGAGCTCTTGGTGCTTTCTAAATAGGAGGTGGTAAGGGCTCCCGCATTAGTATTCTGCAAGTCCTGTGCGCTAGTTGAAAAATTAGGGGTATGTTTACTAAGGTGCATTAGCGTTTTTAACGTGCCTGTAAATTTAAGGTGCATTAAACGCTAACACGCCTATACATTTCTATGGGTGTGTTAGTGTTTAATGCATGTAAACTACGCGCGTTAAAAATGCTAACGCCCATAGCGCCGCTTAGTAAACCTAGCCCTTAGTGCGGGACCTGCAAAAATAAAATGGTAAAAAGCCCTGTTTCACTGCTTTGATAAAAATGGGCTTAGAGCATGGAAAAGTCCCGCATTAGGACACGCTAAGCCCACTTTTTTTATCACGGCTTAGTAAAAAGGCTCCTAAGTATTCAGGAGACCCATGCTGCTTTCTTGCTTTGTGTTGTATTATCAGGTGTCTGCTGGGCCAGCTTGGCTAATGAGGTACCTGCTGTTGTTCTAGAAGGCTTATCATGTTTTTTTAAGGACATTATGTAACAAAATACATAGATATTTTTGGGTCTCTCAAAAACTGAGTTTTCAAAAGAAAAGATTATACCAACAATTTAATAAATACAAATAAACATTAGCACATACACAATATCAAAATCATATTCCGCTACAAGCCATATGGTTCTGTGCAGATTACAACAAACGATAGCTAGCCATCCTAGGAAATTTTAACAGCATTTTTACGATCAAATACAATGATATCAAAGAAGATCATATGGACTTTCGTTTACAAAACTTCTTAAACAAAAAGATTTTCAGTTTCTTCCTGAAAATTAGGTACCAAGATTTTGATCTGACATCAAAGGGATGAGCATTCCAGCACTTTGCATTCTCTTAAATCTCAGAGATTTCATAATTGGAATATGCAGGAGCAAGACAGTTGGTGAACATTTTGACCTGTTTCCAGAAGGTAGCAAAACAAAACAGTTTACGTATCCCGGAGCCAAGCTGTAAATGATTTTAAAGATTATAATACACAGTTTAAACCAACAGCTACATAAATATTTAATTCTTAAAATAAAAATATATTAAAACCAACATGGCCATGTTTTTTTCACATATCTTTTTGACAGGGGTAAAATCAGCAAACAAAACAGTAAGGGTCTGATATTCAAAAGGATTTAACCAGACAAGAAAGACTCTTGCCTGGTTAGACCCTGCTGAGCTGGCCATCTGGCAGTATTCAGCAACACTTAAGTGGGCTGTGCTGCTAAAAATTGTCTGTGACTGCCCAGGCACTGTCTTGTGCTGGGGTGCTCTGGGGGCAGAGCTTGGGTGGATCCAGCATTTAAACAGGGGGGGATTCATTAAAGATACCGAGACAGCAGCGTGTTTTTTTGACCAGTTTAAGCTAGTTTAGCGAGCAGGGAATCCAGCGAAGAATGAACAAAGGGGCTCTGTGGGCTTTTTACCGTTCGCGACAGCAGACACCAGGAATCGTAAGCTGAACCCTTACGCCAAGCCCCCTCCCTGCCCGTCTTCAAGTCTTTGCTTAAAGCCCACCTCTTCAATGCTGCGTTCGGCACCTAACCCTTACCGTTCAGTGAATCCAGACTGCCCCAATTTGACTGCCCCTATCGGACCGACCGTTCACTTGTCTATTAGATTGTAAGCTCTTTGAGCAGGGACTGTCTCTCTTTGTTAAATTGTACAGCGCTGCGTAACCCTAGTAGTGCTCTAGACATGTTAAGTAGTAGTAGTAGTAGTAATGTATTTAAACGCGCTGTTCAGTATTCAAATGTACTTTCCGAGGGATGCATAGAAGGAACTGTCCACCTTTAGTGATAGAAATTTTCCGGGAGGTCAGGAGCTGTCGTAGCAGGCAGTTCTTCATGTGCCAGTGTTCCTTCTGTGTGCAATGCACATTTTGCAGCCTAGGGATATGTTTAAATACACAGAAGCGTCATTCGGAGGTGCCTTCCATTCTCTTCTTTCCTATCCAGCTGGAGCTGCTGCAGTATCTGCCCGGGCAGCGATCGTGTGTAGCCACCACAGACCCAACCTTACAACTGGGGTGGGCATAGCAGGCTAGTTAAACGGGAGGGGGTGACTGTCCCTGCTGACGGTGCCCCCTTGATCTGGGATTGGACCTTCCGGTTACAACAGGCAGCTTGCCAGGGCCGGGGATAACGATCGTGAGTCCACAGTGTCGCATGTGCTGCTTAAAGGAGACACAAGCCCTGGGTGATCTAAAATCGTTATCTTGCAACCTTTAGACTCTCTTTCTGTCTGCCTCATGGCAGCTTTTTTTCTGGCACGTAGCTTGCTTTATGCGACTCCTAAAACCTGGGGAGACACCGAGGAGGCGATCAAAAAAAAAAAAAGCTACACTTGGCTTTCATATATACAGCTTATATGCGTGCATGAAAGCCATATGTAGCACACGCTGAACGAGCATTTGCAGAGCAGCCACGCTTAGCGATTGACTGCCCAGTGCATGCACAGCTTGGTGACTGCCTTGCTCTCTTCCAAGCTGCTCACTGTTTTTGCGAGCAGTTCATGTGCATCTGGTGTTTTTTGAGCATCATTCGTTATTCCACCTCTGTAATTTTTACCGAGATGGAAATAGCTTGTGGTGCTTTACGGGGACTTCTGTGCATCAGCCCTTCAGCCAGCTAACCAGTTAAAGGGCCCTTGCTAAGATGAGGTAAAATGTGGCCTTACAGCAGCTTAGAAAAGGGGCCCCCAAGTAAGCAGATAAAGCAAAAAGGCTGTCCTAATTTTATCCGCCAAACTAACCAGTATAAAATAGGCTTCTTAGCATTTAACACAGACTACCACCCCCCCCCCCCCCCCCCCACCATTTACAAAGCTGCACTAGTGGCTGCCGGTGCACTAATGCTGACATAGCCCTTTCACTTTGAATCAGGGGCGTAGCCAGACTTCGGCAGGAGGAGGGTCCAGAGTCCGAGGTGAGGGGGCACATTTTAGCCCCCCCCCCCCTGCCGCTGCCGCCCCTCCCCCTTTCGACCCTCCTTTCTGCCACTGCCAACCCTCTCCTGCCACAGGTACCTTTGCTGGCCAGGGTCCCCAACCCCTGCCAGCCGAAGTCCCCTTCAGCGCCGGTCCCCGAGTCTGGCGCGTTCGCTGATCCGGATTCTGTTTCTGTGAGTCCTGATGTCCTGCACGTTTGTGCAGGACGTCAGGACTCACAGAAACAGAATCCAGGTCAGCAACGCACTGGACTCAGAGACCGGCGCTGAAGAGGACTTTGGCTGGCGGGGCTTAGGACCCCCGCCAGCAAAGGTACCTGACGGCGGTGGCGGGGAGGGTTTGCGGCGGTGGGGGCTGGGTCGAATGTGGCGGGGGAGGGTCAGCGGCGGGGGGGGGGGTTGAAAGCAGGGGGGCCAGGACTAAATCTGCGGGGCCCCATGCCCCCGTGGCCCCACCTAGCTACGCCCCTGCTTTGAATGGGCTGTGTCAGCATTGCTGCACGGCTTTGTAAATGGGGGGGGGGCATTAATTCTGTTAGTGCATTCTAAGCTTTAGTGAAAGGGCCCCTTTATGTTTTGTTTGCAGGATTTTAACCCTGACACGGGTGTGTGCTGAAATAAAGCCATGTTTGGTTTTAATATATTTTCTCCGAGGACAAGCAGGCTGCTTGTTCTCACTGATGGGTGACGTCCTCGGCAGCCCCTCCAATCGGAATCTTCCTAGCAAAGTCCTTTGCTAGCTCTCGCGCGCCCGCGCGCACCGCGCATGCGCGGCCGTCTTCCCGCCCGAAACCGGCTCGAGCCGGCCAGTCTTCTTTCGTCCGCACTCGGTACGGCTGTGTTTTTTGTCGTGTCGAGCCCCGGAGAGTCGACCTCGCGCGTCCGTTTTATATTGACGTGTTTTTCTTCGGAAAAGTTCTGTAAATTTGTCGGGAAGTGGTCCGAAAACCCCCTTGGGTCTCGTTTTCCCTTCCTGTATTTCCAGTTTTTGCCCCGGTAAGTTTTCTTTCGTCGTCGGGGTAGGCCTTCTTTCGACCTCGGTCGAGATTTTTCTCCCTTAAAGTTTTGGTGCTCCAAATTCGTCATTTCGGATTTTGACTTCGCCGGCGTGATTTTTCCGCCCATGACATCGAAGCCTTCCAGCGGCTTCAAGAAGTGCACCCAGTGCGCCCGGGTAATCTCGCTCACTGATAGGCACTCTTCGTGTCTTCAGTGTCTGGGGGCCGAGCACCGTCCCCAGAACTGTAGTCTGTGTTCCCTGTTACAAAGGCGGACTCAAGTAGCGAGATTAGCCCAGTGGAACGTTTTGTTCTCGGGCTCTTCGTCGGCATCGGCACCGGGGTCATCGTGTGCATCGACGTCATCAGCGTCCAGACCTTCTTCCTTGGCTGCCAGTGCATCGAGTGCATCGAGGCATCGGCCCTCTGCATCGGCGCCGAGACATCGGATAGCTGCATCGACGTCGGTGGTACCGGGACCTCGTCTCCTGATGTCGTCGGACGGTAGTGCATCGAGTGGAGTGCAGGTGAGGGCTGTCCATTCACCTGCTGGTGGCGGTGAGCCCTCGGGTGGGTCTCCTCCTACCCTGAGGGCTCCTGCGGTACAGCCCCCCCGAGATCGACCCTCTTCGGTCTCGGCCCCGAGGAAGCGACGGATGGATTCTACGTCCTCCTCGTCGGTGCCGGGGAGCTCCGGTGACATGCTTCGGAAGAAGTCGAAGAAGCATCGACACCGGTCCCCTCCCCGTGTCGGCACCGAGAGCTCTGGGTCGCCGAGGGAGTCGGCACCCAGCAGGCATCGGCACCGAGAGGACTGCTCACCCTCTGTTCAGGAGGTGTCGATGCGCTCCACTCTGGACAGCCCGGAACAGCCTCCACGCCCGGAACAGGTTCTGACGTCGACGCCTGCATCGACCTCCATGCCTTTCTCTGCAGCCGCTCTGAACGAGAGCCTCCGGGCCGTTCTCCCAGAGATTCTGGGAGAGCTGTTGCGCCCTACCCCTCCGGTACCGGCGGTGCTTGCGCCTCCGGTACCGTCGAGCGTGGCGCCGGCTGGCCCATCGCCCGGGGTGAGGTCCCCGACGTCGGTACCGCGTGCGGTGCCGACTGCGGCCACCTCCCAGGAGGGCTCCCCGACTACGTCGGCGGAGGGAGCTTCGCCGATGCGGGCGAGGGAGTCTACCTCTTGACGCCCCCATCGTGGACATGGCTCCACGGAGTCGAGCCGGGCGCGGTTGCAGACGCAGGTCCGTGAACTTGTGTCTGACACCGAGGGTGAGGCCTCGTGGGAAGAAGAAGAAGACCCCAGATATTTCTCTGACGAGGAGTCTGAGGGTCTTCCTTCTGATCCCACTCCCTCTCCTGAAAGACAGCTTTCTCCTCCCAAGAGTCTGTCTTTTGCTTCCTTTGTCCGGGAGATGTCTACGGCCATCCCCTTCCCGGTGGTTGTGGAGGACGAGCCCAGGGCTGAAATGTTTGAGCTCCTGGACTATCCTTCTCCACCTAAGGAAGCGTCCACTGTTCCCTTGCACCATATCCTGAAAAAGACATTGCTTGCGAACTGGACCAAGCCACTAAGTAATCCCCACATCCCCAAGAAGATCGAGTCCCAGTACCGGATCCATGGGGACCCAAAGCTGATGCGCACCCAGTTGCCTCACGACTCTGGAGTTGTGGATCTGGCCCTAAAGAAGGCTAAGAGTTCTAGGGAGCATGCTTCGGCGCCCCCGGGCAAAGACTCTAGAACCTTAGACTCCTTTGGGAGGAAGGCCTACCATTCTTCTATGCTCGTGGCCAAGATTCAGTCTTACCAGCTCTACACGAGCATACACATGCGGAATAATGTGCGGCAGTTGGCGGGCTTGGTTGATGCTCTTCCCCCCGAGCAAGCCAAGCCTTTTCAGGAGGTGGTCAGGCAGCTGAAGGCGTGCAGAAAATTCCTGGCCAGAGGAGTGTATGACACTTTTGATGTTGCGTCCAGGGCCGCTGCTCAAGGTGTGGTGATGCGCAGGCTCTCATGGCTGCGTGCCGCCGACCTGGAGAATAGACTCCAGCAGCGGATTGCGGACTCGCCTTGCCGTGCGGACAATATTTTTGGAGAGAAAGTCGAACAGGTGGTAGAGTCTCTCCACCAGCGGGACACCGCATTCGACAAGTTCTCCCGCCGGCAGCCTTCAGCTTCTACCTCTACAGGTAGACGATTTTTCGGGGGAAGGAAGACTGTTCCCTATACTTCTGGTAAGCGTAGGTACAATCCTCCTTCCCGACAGCCTGCGGCCCAGGCTAAGCCCCAGCGCGCTCGCTCTTGTCAGCAGCGTGCGACTCAGCAAGGCCCCGCGGCTCCCCAGCAAAAGCAAGGGGCGAGCTTTTGACTGGCTCCAGCAGAGCATAGCCGACATCCAAGTGTCAGTGCCGGGCGACCTACCAGTCGGAGGGAGGTTGAAAGCTTTTCACCAAAGGTGGCCTCTCATAACCTCCGATCAGTGGGTTTTGCAAATAGTCCGGCAAGGATACACCCTCAATTTGGCCTCCAAACCTCCAAATTGTCCACCGGGAGCTCAGTCTTACAGCTTCCAGCACAAGCAGGTACTTGCAGAGGAACTCTCCGCCCTTCTCAGCGCCAATGCGGTCGAGCCCGTGCCATCCGGGCAAGAAGGGCTGGGATTCTATTCCAGGTACTTCCTTGTGGAAAAGAAAACAGGGGGGATGCGTCCCATCCTAGACCTAAGGGCCCTGAACAAATATCTCGTAAAAGAAAAGTTCAGGATGCTTTCCCTGGGCACCCTTCTCCCCATGATTCAGCAAAATGATTGGCTATGCTCTCTGGACTTGAAGGATGCCTACACACACATCCCGATACTGCCAGCTCACAGACAGTATCTGCGATTTCAGTTGGGCACACGCCACTTCCAGTACTGTGTGCTACCCTTTGGGCTCGCCTCTGCGCCCAGGGTGTTTACAAAGTGCCTAGCTGTAGTAGCAGCGGCACTTCGCAGGCTGGGGGTGCATGTGTTCCCATATCTCGACGATTGGCTGGTGAAGAACACATCCGAGGCAGGAGCCCTGCAGTCCATGCAGATGACTATTCGCCTCCTGGAGCTACTGGGGTTTGTGATAAATTATCCAAAGTCCCATCTTCTCCCAGTGCAGAAGCTCGAATTCATAGGAGCTCTGCTGGATTCTCGGACGGCTCGCGCCTATCTCCCAGAGGCGAGGGCCAACAACTTGTTGTCCCTCGTCTCGCGGGTGCGAGCGTCCCAGCAGATCACAGCTCGGCAGATGTTGAGATTGCTGGGCCACATGGCCTCCACAGTTCATGTGACTCCCATGGCCCGGCTTCACATGAGATCTGCTCAATGGACCCTAGCCTTCCAGTGGTATCAGGCTGCTGGGGGTCTAGAAGACGTGATCCACCTGTCCACGAGTTTTCTCGAATCCCTCTATTGGTGGACAATCTGGTCCAATTTGACTCTGGGACGTCCTTTCCAAATTCCTCAGCCACAAAAAGTGCTGACAACGGATGCGTCTCTCCTGGGATGGGGAGCTCATGTCGATGGGCTTCACACCCAAGGAAGCTGGTCCCTCCAGGAACGCGGTCTACAGATCAATCTCCTGGAGTTGCGAGCGATCTGGAACGCTCTGAAGGCTTTCAGAGATCGGCTGTCCCATCAAATTATCCAAATTCAGACAGACAACCAGGTTGCCATGTACTATGTCAACAAGCAGGGGGGCACCGGATCCCGCCCCCTGTGTCAGGAAGCCGTCAGCATGTGGCTCTGGGCTCGCCGTCTCGGCATGGTGCTCCAAGCCACATATCTAGCAGGCGTAAACAACAGTCTGGCCGACAACTGAGCCGGATTATGCAACCTCACGAGTGGTCGCTCAACTCCAGAGTGGTGCGCCAGATCTTCCAAGCGTGGGGCACCCCCTTGGTGGATCTCTTCGCATCTCGAGTGAACCACAAAGTCCCTCAGTTCTGTTCCAGGCTTCAGGCCCACGGCAGACTGGCATCGGATGCCTTCCTCCTGGATTGGGGGGAGGGCCTGCTGTATGCTTATCCTCCCATTCCTCTGGTGGGGAAGACTTTGTTGAAACTCAAGCAAGACCGAGGCACCATGATTCTGATTGCTCCTTTTTGGCCGCGTCAGATCTGGTTCCCTCTTCTTCTGGAGTTATCCTCCGAAGAACCGTGGAGATTGGAGTGTTTTCCGACCCTCATCACGCAGGACGAAGGGGCTCTTCTGCATCCCAGCCTCCGGTCCCTGGCTCTCACGGCCTGAATGTTGAGAGCGTAGACTTTGCCTCTTTGGGTCTGTCAGAGGGTGTCTCCCGCGTCTTGCTTGCTTCCAGGAAAGATTCCACTAAGAGGAGTTACTTCTTTCTGTGGAAGAGGTTTGCCGTCTGGTGTGACAGCAAGGCCCTAGCTCCTCGCTCTTGTCCTACACAGACCCTGCTTGAATACCTTCTGCACTTGTCTGAGTCTGGTCTCAAGACCAACTCTGTAAGAGTTCACCTTAGCGCAATCAGTGCATACCATTACCATGTGGAAGGTAAGCCGATCTCAGGACAGCCTTTAGTTGTTCGCTTCATGAGAGGTTTGCTTTTGTCAAAGCCCCCCGTCAAGCCTCCTACAGTGTCTTGGGATCTCAATGTCGTTCTCACCCAGCTGATGAAACCTCCTTTTGAGCCACTGAATTCATGCCATCTGAAGTACTTGACCTGGAAGGTCATTTTCTTGGTGGCAGTTACTTCAGCTCGTAGAGTCAGTGAGCTTCAGGTCCTGGTAGCCCAGGCCCCTTACACCAAATTTCATCATAACAGAGTAGTCCTCCGCACTCACCCTAAGTTCTTGCCAAAGGTCGTGTCGGAGTTCCATCTGAACCAGTCAATTGTCTTGCCAACATTCTTTCCCCGTCCTCATTCCTGCCCTGCTGAACGTCAGCTGCACACATTGGACTGCAAGAGAGCATTGGCCTTCTACCTGGAGCGGACACAGCCCCACAGACAGTCCGCCCAATTGTTTGTTTCTTTTGACCCCAATAGGAGGGGAGTGGCTGTAGGGAAACGCACCATATCCAATTGGCTAGCAGATTGCATTTCCTTCACTTACGCCCAGGCGGGGCTGGCTCTTGAGGGTCATGTCACGGCTCATAATGTCAGAGCCATGGCTGCGTCGGTAGCCCACTTGAAGTCAGCCTCCATTGAAGAAATTTGCAAAGCTGCGACGTGGTCATCTGTCCACACATTCACATCTCATTACTGCCTGCAGCAGGATACCCGACGCGACAGTCGGTTCGGGCAGTCAGTTCTTCAGAACCTGTTTGGGCTTTAGGATCCAACTCCACCCCCCGAGGGCCCTGTTTGTTCTGTTCCAGGCTGCACTCTCAGTTAGTTGGTAAATTTTTTAGGTCAATCTCAGTTATGTCCTCGCCGTTGCGAGGCCCAATTGACCATGGTTGTTGTTTTGAGTGAGCCTGGGGGCTAGGGATACCCCATCAGTGAGAACAAGCAGCCTGCTTGTCCTCGGAGAAAGCGAATGCTACATACCTGTAGAAGGTATTCTCCGAGGACAGCAGGCTGATTGTTCTCACAAACCCGCCCGCCTCCCCTTTGGAGTTGTGTCTTCCCTTGAAGTGTATTGTCTTGCTACATACTGGACTGGCCGGCTCGAGCCGGTTTCGGGCGGGAAGACGGCCGCGCATGCACGGTGGGCGCGGGCGCGCGAGAGCTAGCAAAGGACTTCGCTAGGAAGATTCCGATTGGAGGGGCTGCCGAGGACGTCACCCATCAGTGAGAACAATCAGCCTGCTGTCCTCGGAGAATACCTTCTACAGGTATGTAGCATTCGCTTTTGTTTGTTATTTATTTTTGTATATCTGCTGATATTTATTTGTATGTATTATATTGAGATATGGTATGCTCTTTTCTTTCCTTGTCTTTTTAGAATACCTGGCCTCTCTTTTTCTGTAACAACTACCATGTTTCATCCTGTGCTGAAACATTCGCTCCATTGTTCTGTTGATGTGCGTTAAGTGGTCACTCACAGATGGGGGGAATCTAAAGAAAGGTTCTAGTTTTTTGACCTGCAATTTAATCTGAAATTGACAGATCAGTTTTTTTTTCTACTGCTGTTCCAAAACTTTTTTTTTTTTTTTTCTGATGTGGCTAAGATTTTATTTCTGTAGTTTCATGAATGGAGAATTCACAGCCTGTTCTACAGAATGTATTAAGTTCTGTATGTTTCTGTATTGAGAGAATGCTTCCTTCACCTGTTACTTCTAAATTGCTAGACCTATCTTGTACATTTAGAAGTGTCTGCACAAATGTGTTCAGTGCTGTTTCTTAGAAGCAGAAATGTAGAATATTCTGGACAGGATGTTCTCATTGTGGAGGCGAGTGTCTAAGCTGAACTGTATGCGTTGAAGCAGCAACAAATGAATTCTGTTTAATTTAGGAAAGCCCAGAAGCACTAAACAGGGAGAGGGAAAAGGAATGATGTTTTTTTTGTTTTTAAGAATCTCCTACCAAAGATTCCATGAAACGCTGTCATGTTTTTTTAAGTCCAATAGTACGATTCTCAAAATTAATTCTGGTTCAGATTGAGCAATTGATTTATTACAGATCACAGAAACTATTCCTTGAGTTATAGCATAAATATTAAAATACAGAGGAACTCAAATTGAATATTACAAAATTAAAATATACATCTTATAGTGGGAGCACTGTATACATTTTTATTGTTTCCTTTGCATTCATAACAGCTATATTGATGATGCTGAGAATCTGTCAGCAATGTTGAGTGCTAATATCTTTAATATTCCCAGGCTTGTGGCTGAAAACCTTTTGAAGGCGAGGGGTAGAAGGCGGCTTCCTGTTTGTAAGTCAATCTTTGCCAATTTTGTTTCCTGCAGTGCTCTCTTGGAAAAATTTGAGTTCCTTTATGCTAGCATGATTATATTTATTGTGTGTGCACTCAGAGATGGAAAGGAGTGACTTAGCTATACAGTGTCTCTGTAACATGTAATCCCCACCCCCACCCCCCAAAAAAGAAAACTTTATATGGTGCCTGGGTATGGTAGTATCATAGGACTGAATATTCTTAAATCAGCAGTGCTTGTCTGTCTGGGGCTAACCGGGCATGTTCAACGATACTTAACTTAGGGTTACCATATTTTGTCCCCCAAAAAGGAGGACACATGCCCCGCCCCACCACACATCCGCCCCACCCCTTTCACACCCATCCACCCCTTTCACGTCCTCACTCCGCCCCCTGTCACACTTTTCCCTCCCCCCTGTCACACACCCTGTCACCCCCCCTCCCCTTACCTTACTACTGCCCTGGTGGTCTAGTGACTTCTTCGGGGCAGGAAAGAGCCCCCTCTTTCCTGCCCGGAGCGCTGCCCTGCATGCATCCTTCCTGTTGGTGATCTCGGCGCCAATTCAAAATGGCCATTGAGAGTTGAAGTCTCGCGAGGTCACTTCCACTCTCGGCGGCCATTTTGAATCGGCGCCGAGATCACCAACAGAAAGCATGCGTGCAGGGCAGCGCTCCGGGCAGGAAAGAGGGGGCTCTTTCCTGCCCCAAAGGCAGAAGAGGTCACTAGACCACCAGGGCAGTTGTAACTAAGGGGAGGGGAGGCTAGCAATCTGCCCGTTTGTCCGGATTTCTGGACACACGGGCAGATTAGCAAAACCCGCCCGGTTGCCCGGACATGTCCTCAAAAAGCGTACAGTTGGGTACGCTGCTTAACGGGGCCGTCATTAGAGATGGCCGCCCTTATAGATGGGCGCCCCCGTTCGATTATGCCCCTCCACGCGGCTTAGTAAAAGGGCCCCATAGTGTTTTTGTCTTTCTAGTCAGTCCTTCTAATGATCTGGAGTAGCCATGAGTTTGCATCTTTCCTCATACAGCTGTGGCAGCCTTATAGCTTTCTCTTGGTCTTTTCCATGTACCTAATTAAAACTTGTCATTCCCTGTGATGGGCATCTAATAAAGTAAATGGCTGCTATAAAATTGTATGTGGGTACAGTATACATGTGTAGAAATAAATGTGCTGAAACACAAACATCCCACCCTAGTTGAAACTGTATCATTTACTAGAGGCAGAAAAACAACAGGTGTATTAAAAAGGACCCAATGTTTTGGCAAATACCTACTTCAAGGGTCATATGAATTCTCAAAACAAAGACATATATCAACTATAAGTGAATAATGAATTCACAGATTAATACTGCTTTTACAAACCATATTCATTAACTCAAATTATTACAAACTAAATACAGTCTGGTCAACATTCAGCCAGCGGCTGTACTTGTGTTTTTAAACGCTGACAGTCTTGAGCTGAATTAGGCCCACATAGTCAATACATGGGCATGTCTGGGCACTGGTATCAAATACCAGGCATATCTGGTCATGCTTGGCCGTCGACACTTATCAGGCCTGGCTGAATATTATCTGGGACCTGAAAAGTGGGCTTATCCTCTGACCTCCCCTCTTATCCAACATAAAGATCCCTCTCCCACATAGATCCCTCCCCCTCCCCCAGATCTGACATAAAGTACCACGTTCTGCACAGAACCCTCACTCTCCCAACCCCTGATCCAACATCAACACTCCCCCTGTACAAAACCCTCCTTCCCTCCAGCCCCCAATCCAGCATCGAGACACCCCCACTGCACAGAACCCACTCACCTCCCAAACCTCAAATCAACATTAGAACATCCCCTCCAGACCCTCTGCTGCCTCCGGGACTTACCTGGTGGTGATCACTGGTAGTCCAGCGGGATAGGGCAGGAACGGTCCCTTCCTACTCCCACCCTAGCTTGGCTCCAGCTTCAGAATGGCTGCAATGACCCCTTAATGGTAGCCTTGTGGTATTACTGTTAGGGAGCAGCCTTCCATGTAAAGGCAAATTGGAAGGCTGCCCTCTAGCAGAAGGTAGCAAGACTACTGCTAAATAGTCATTGCAGCCATTTTGAACCCCCTTTTTCTGGGTCCCATATAATATTCAGTTTGGACCCAGATAGGCTTACCAGGCCAAAGTTAGGACTGATTTTGTGCGGTCCTACTTGCTCAGTTTACCTGTCCAGATTCTGGCCGAAAATCTATTGGCACCCAGATGTGTTAACTCTACCCCCAAACCGCCCACACAATTGCCAGTTTGCGTTTAACCGGTTAGAGGTGATTTTCAGCAGTACTATCCAGGTAAGTGCAGTTGAGTAGTCCCTCAGGGCCCACTCAGTGCCAGTTAAGCTGGTAAGAGGCTCTCTTACCTATATAATTGGCTTTGGGTATTGAACCCAGCAATCTTTAAAAAGCATTATTTGCATGTGAAGCAAATGGTTGTGATAAAATTGTACATGGGTATACCCGTGTACAAGTAGACATGCTGTCAAGACCATTCCTGTAGCATAGTGGTTAGTGCAGAGGACTTGGATCCTGTGGAACTGAGTTCAATTCTCACTGTAGCTCTTTGTGACTCTGGGCAAGTCACTTAACCCTCCATTGCCCCTGGTATAAAATAAGTACCTGAATATATGTAAACTGCTTTGAATGTAGTTGCAAAATACCACAGAAAGGCGGTATATCAAGTCCCATTTCCCTTTCCCTTTATGCAATCAGCATGTGGGCACTCCCAAGAGTGTACTTTAGGTGGAGCTGAGATGGAGTTCGGATGTAGGTGTGTATTTGATAAAATACATTTGTATATGCTTAGAGTACATGATAAAGGACCTTACTTTCTAACTCTTCCTACTTTCTTACCCTTCTATATGTTACATCTTTGCTTTACCCTTCGCTATCACCTATAATGTTCTATTATGTATTGTGTTGACATTGTAAATAGTATACTATGCCATACTTTGTATTGTTTTTGAATATTTTTACTGCTGTAATTGTCTGTTGCTCATGCTTGATATATTCTTACTGTACACCGCCTTGAGTGAATTCCTTCAAAAAGGCGGTAAATAAATCCTAATAATAATAAATAAAGTTGGAATTTAGGGATCAAATTGTTGCAGTAGTTAGAGGTGCTTTTGCCAGTCTTAGATTGATTAGATGAATAAAGTTTAGTGAATTATAGTCGGCTATTTTGATTTGCCTTTATAAGACACTTCATAAATATTTCACATAGGCAACCTATTATGAAATTATGCTCTTAAGAGACACTGCTGCTTTAAACAGGAAATTGTAAGGATAGACTAGCTCAGTTGTATCCTTTCATTTGCACAATTGATTTATGCATGTATGTTGAACCTCACTCACAATTGTAGAGGATGTGAGTTATAATTAATAAAATGCTCCATGTGGCATGACAAGGAAAGGTATTTCTGTTTGGCGTACTCCTGATTTCAGCAGTATGGCTTCAACTGTGGAGAAACAAAATGCTGAATAGATCATTTCTTTAGAGGCTGGCTTTGCCATTCGTATTGTCATGTTGCACCAGTGAATCTGGGTTTGGATCTCACATCTGTTGAGAGCCAGTATTGCATGGAAGTGGTGGGCCCAAGTCCTGGAAAGAGGAGGAGATTATTGTGGAATGGGTATTTTATCTGGGGAGGAAGTTATAAAGACAGAATTTAAAAGAATAGTTGTTGTTTTTTTTTAATTAACTGGGGATGGGGCAGTCTGTTATCAGTGTATTTTTATATTTGTTCCACAGAGGGAAAAAAAAAAATATATATATATTTTCATGGACGTTACCAGCAACAGAAGTGACTGCTTCCCTGGGAGCTGTGTAACAGCAGGACGAATATTGTAGTTTGCAGAGGCAGTATAATTAAATAACACATTGCAGAACTGACGTGTTTGCCAGAACAAAGATCTGCTCTTTCCTTGTCCTTTGAAAACATTGTTTTTCATTCTTCTTATTGTAGTCACTCTTCTTATTGTACAGTTAAATACTATATTAATGATCAGAGTGATTTTGTATTGAGGGACCCACTGTAAATACAGAGTAGTGAGAGCTGGGCTGACATGGATGATGGACTCTCAGATATTTGTTGCATGCATATATATATATATATATATATATATATATATATATATATATATATATTTGATCCTCATATAATAGGACTTTGCTTTCATTTGCCAACAACTTTGATCAGTAATGAGGATGCTTACAATTTCTAGTCTTGAATGATCATGTGCTAACACCATGATTGTTTTACATAAGGAGTAATCCAGAGACAGACCTATTACAGGATCATAAAGCAGGAGTGCCTTATTTTTTTTTTATAGACTAACTGGTCCATACTCAGAATGATTTAACTGGCCAGAAACGGCTGCTGACTGGTTAAATCACTTGTTTGGGGTTATCCGCTTATTTTCGGTAGCATTTAACCGGTTATCACTGCTGAAAATTAGCAGCACCTCGGTGAAAGACGGCCATTTTGGGGGCGTTCTCAGCATGTGGCTGGATAAGTGCTGATATTTAGCACATAACCGTCCAGGGTAATCGCGTAAATGGGACCAGATAACACACTTTGGGCCCTGTTTACTAAGCAGCATGATAGATCCGTTAACATCTTTAACATGCGTTAATCATGTATGCGCCTACAGTATCCCTAGAGGCACCTACACAGTTAATGCACGCATTAATTGTAGGTGCGTTAAAAATGTTAATGCACCTTGGTAAACAGGGTCCTTTATACGGTAACCCATGGCCAGCTAAGTCCTGAATATCAACGTAACCGGCCAAGTGTTAGCTGGCGCTGCATAAATCGGATACTCGGTGCCGAAGCCCGGACATGGTCTGGCATTGAATATCTGGGAATAATGTTGGCGGCGGTCAGCAAAATGCTCACCGCTACTGGCTGAAAATGTGCCCCTAAATGTACAATAATTCTCAAAGGATATTTTCTTTGATTTGTGTCAAACATGGAACTTCGATCTTCCAGTTTAAATTATCTATATATATAAAAGGCAACCCCAACGTTCTGAAGCCTCCACGGAAGTTGAGGCGCCCGAGATATCCGGTGTGCCCTGGAGTGTCTGCACCGCCCTCGCGTCAAAACGTCATGATGCGTCAAAACGTCATGACGTCGAGGGCGGAGCTATTGACACTTGTAAAGTGGATCCTCTTTTCTCCTGGGTTGCAGCCCTTTCACAAAACCAAATTAAACAAAAACCCACTCCTGTATGGCACCCCTTTTCCCCAAAACAACAAACAATGCTACAGCGTGCAGGCTTCACCCGCTGCTTCCTCTCCCGATCCCCTGGAGAGTAGCAGTAAAAAAAAAAAAAACACACGGCTCAATTCAGCCCTGGTTTCAAAACACAGTTCAATTTTAGCCAAGCTTTAAAACACAGCTCAGTTCAGCTAGGTTTTCCAAAACACAGTTCAATTTTAGCCAAGCTTTAAAACACAGCTCAGTTCAGCTAGGCTTTCCAAAACACAGTTCACTTTTAGCCAAGCTTCAAATACACAGCTCAGTTCAGCTAGGCTTTCCAAAACACAGTTCACTTTTAGCCAAGCTTCAAATACACAGCTCAGTTCAGCTAGGCTTTCCAAACCACAGTAATGGCTTTGCGCGGGCTCAAAGCCTAGGGTCCCACCCTCTTGGTCAGTCATACTCCTACCTGACCTCCGCGGTATACCGAGGCCTAAACCCTTGGGCAACCTGCGAGGTCCATCCCTCTCGACCTGTGCAATCCCTCCTGAAGTGCCCCGCCTTCCCACACTTATAACAGAATTTTCCTTCATACAAGGGGGCCTTTTTCCCAGGGCCTGAGGGCCCTACGGGCTTTTTACCACCCCAGCCGTAATCGGGTTTCCCTCCCTGGGGATCTGGCCTAAAGAAGGAACTTTTGGAACCCCAGCCTCCCACAGGTCGGGGCTTACCACCCTCCAGGTCGGGTTCTCCCCAATGTTGGGCTTCCAAATAACACTCCAACCCAGCTGTCACGGCCTCCACCGACTTACAGCCCCTTTGGACCAATCCTGCCCTAATCTCCCTGGGAAGGCCCTGCAGGAATTGCTCCACTACCAACTCCTGAAGAATCTCTCCCGGGGAGTGGCGCTCAGGTTCCAACCATTTTTTTACCAAGTCCATCAGTTTAGTGGCCACCGATTTAGGGGTTTCCCCCTTCTCCCATTTAGTGGACCGAAACTTACGCCTATAAGCTTGGGTACTCAGTCCATACCGGTCTTTAATGGCCTCTCTCAACCTCCCATAGTTGGCAGCGTCCCCAGGAGCCAAGTCTCTAAAGGCTCCTAGAGCCTCCCCAGATAATGAAGGCACTAACCGCATGGCCCACTGCTCTTGTGGCCATCCTGCGGCCACTGCCACCCTCTCGAAGGCGGTCAGGAAATCATCTACATTATCCTGCTCAGACAACTTTCCCCAAGTAAGTGAGTTCAGGGATAAAGGTCCTACCACACCGCTTCCTCCTGGTCCCTGTCCAGTTGCTCCGGCTCCACCGCCCCTGGGAGCCTTGATCCCTCGCTGAAAAAAGTCCTGGAGCATATTCAGCACCGGTTGTTGCTGCTCTCGTGCCGCCGTCAAGGAGTCTTCCACCATCTTCCCCGTCAGTTCTTGCTGTTTCTGGAACTGCATCGTCATCCACGCGAAGATCTCCTTGGGGTCCATCCTTGCTCCGGAACAGCGACTCCTGGTGGGGAAAAAAAACAGAGGACACCTCCAAGTGCGGTTTCACTACTTATGTTTCCCCTTTTTCTAGGATCCCTTTTATTTCCCCCAATCTAGGCCCCGCTTACCGGAACCCCAGACGGGTCTGCGCCTTTCTCAGCGTTGGCCCCTCCGTCGGGCTTTTCTGTCCTGCTGGTTTTGGCCTCCTCGAGCGACAGGTTCGCGAAGAGATCCCACCACTGCCACCAATTGTAAAGGGGATCCTCTTTTCTCTCGGGTTGCAGCCCTTTCACAAAACCAAACTAAACAAAAACCCACTCCTGTATGGCTCCCCTTTTCCCCCAAAACAACAAACAATGCTACAGCGAGCAGGCTTCCCCCGCTGCTTCCTCTCCCGGTCCCCTGGAGAGTAGCAGTAAAAAGAAAAAAAACACACGGCTCAATTCAGCCCTGGTTTCACAACACAGTTCAATTTTAGCCAAGCTTCAAATACACAGCTCAGTTCAGCTCGGCTTTCCAAACCACAGTTCACTTTTAGCCAAGCTTCAAATACACAGCTCAGTTCAGCTCGGCTTTCCAAACCACAGTTCACTTTTAGCCAAGCTTCAAACACAGCTCAGTCCAGCTAGGCTTTCAAAACACAGTTCAGTTTAGCCAGGCTTCAAAATACAGCTCAGTTTAGCCAGGCTTTCAAAACACAGTTCAGTTCTAGCCAAGCTTTCAAAAAAAACACAGTTCAGTTTAGCCAGGCTTTCCTAAACACAGCTCAGTTTAGCCAGGCTTTGCGCGGGCTCAAAGCCTAGGGTCCCACCCTCTTGGTCAGTCATACTCCTACCTGACCTCCTCCCGCTTGACCCGGCTTGGCCCCGCTACTTTCTTGGCTTTCGCTGAGCCAGAGCTGAAAAGTCCATCGGCTCTTCCAGGGTGTTCTCCGGTTCAGTCAACTCCATAGGGCAAGGCTCACTCTCCTCCTCTCTCCCCTCAGGAGTCCAATCCATATTCTCTTCACCCCGCCCTTCTCCCAGCTGCTCAGCCTTTTCATCATTAAAGTTCTTTGGAGTCCCTTCTTTCTCCACCCACTTGTTCCACCACCTCTTCCACGAGGTTGGAGAATCAGCCTTACTCCTTCCCCTGCGGCCCTCCTCTGGTGACTCCTGGGAATGCACATAGTTTCTCTTATCCCCAGGCTCCCTTGGGGCATGCTGGGAGTTGTAGTTCTTTATTTCTAGTTTTTTCCTGGGGAATGCCTGCCTATAACGGGGGTATTCTGGCCTATCCCCGGGTTCCTTTGGGGCTTTTCCTACATACTCTTTACACACTCCACGGCCGAAACGGCCCACAGCGAACAAGGCAAGTAGCTTCGACGGACGGAGGGAGGGCGAACAAGGCAAGTAGCTTTGAGGGACGGAGGGAGGGAGGGGACCCCTTGCTAGCGCCCGTTTCATTCCGCTCAGAAACGGGCATTTTTTCCTAGTGTTTAAATATGTTTTATTGAAGTCGCTAAACAAAATAGCACACAAACATCAATAACACTTTCATAAGCAATAGAACCAAACAATATACACTCCCATCGATGTGACAAGAAGGAATTTTGTTAAATGCCCCCCAAACTAACTCCCTCCCCTTCCCATTCCTCTATGACCACATTTATCCCACACTGTCTAATAATTATAAAATCTGGAGTGAGCAGTCATTGTAAAATTACATCGCCAGTGTATTCAAAAAGGTGGAATGCATTCTCATCGACAAGGTGATCAACTATGCATTCCACACTTTGAGAAATTTCCATTTTAAATTAAATGGCAAAACTGTGTCTGATGATTCTAATTTCATTGTCTGACAAAAGAGAATCATTTTTTGCATATATGTGCCTCATATGTGTATAAAAGCCTTCTTATAAAATTACCCCACATGCACAAGTACGTGCTGTGACAATTAAGTATGTACTTATATGCAGTAAGCATGTTAGGGTAAGGCATGGGCGGAGTCACAATATTCACATAGGTTATAAAATACACCCCCAGAAGCATACTTCAGCAGCATAAAAGGGACATGCTTTGTACTGGTATTTTTTAAAGACACATAGGAGATTATTTGGGCCGCTTGACCACCAGGAGGATTAGGCATCCATCTTGGGTGGCACCAACACTGCAGTCGAGCAGAGGCGTAGCCAGACTCAGTATTTTGGAAGGGCCCAGAAGTAACTTGGATGGGCCCTTCCACCCCCCCCACCAAAAATAAAAAAAAATCTTCCCAGAGATATTTTTTTAAATACAGATTATTTTCATCTACGCAGCTTCCCGGCATCTGTGTTTCTATCTCTGAACCCTGTCCTTCCCCGGTGTACCATACAGGCATCCTTGGCACCTGTGATTTATTCTTGCTGCTTGCGCCGGCCCTGCAGGCTTCCATCTGCTGTGTGCCTGTGTCCCGCCCTCGCTGACATCATTACCTGTTTCCTGTCTGATGGGACGTGTCAGATGGAAGCCTGCAGGGCTAGCACAAGCAGCAAGAATGAATTGCTGCAGGCATCAAGGATGCCTGTATGATACTCTGGGGAAGGACAGGGTTCAGAGACGGAAGCACAGATGCTGGGATGCCGCGGAGGAAAGAGGGGAAAGAGCAGTGTGGTGCTGCCGCTGGGTGGGCCTGAGCCAAGAATGGTTGGGCCTGTGCACACCCAGGCCCACCCATAGCTACGCCACTGCAGTCAAGGTGTCTACAAGAGACTAATCTTAGCCAGTATGGAGCCTTGAGCATCTGTGCATGCTCAAGGCTGGCCGGCCTGCCTCCCTCCTCTTCCTTCGACGCCGCAAAATGGCGGCGCCTAGCCCTGCCCAGTGCATCCTGGGATGCGCTGGGCGGGGCTACACACCATATAAGGGAACTCCCTTATATGGTGTGTAGCCCCGCCCAGCGCATCCCAGGATGCACTGGGCTGGGCGCCGCCATTTTGCGGCATCGAAGGAAGAGGAGGGAGGCAGGCTACCTCCCTCCTCCAACCCAAGGGAGGGGGGCAGATTGACACTGGACCACCAGGGACCCTAGCCAGTGCGAACCTGGGGGGGGGGATCATCGGGGGGGGCGGTCCAGCGGACCCCCAGCCCCCCTGTCACTGGCAGGTTTGCTTGTTGGGGGGAATGGAGGCCTGCCAGCATGCAAATGCATGCTGGACAGGGCTCACCATTCCTCCCCAATGATCTGCAAACCCTAACGCCAGCTCGGAGCTGGCATAGGGTTTGCTGCAGCCAGCGACCCAATCTTTGGTGCGCTGGCTGTTGATCATTGGGGAGGAATACCTAATGCCCTGTTTAGCATGCATTTGCATGCTACTTGTGTTCAGAGCCCTCGAGCGCGTTGTTTCACGTGCTCGAGGGCTCTGATCATCGGGCGGTAGTAAACACCGGCGCTAGTATGGCGCTAACAGCCTCTAGTGCCGGCGTTTGCTTCCGATCATCCCCCTGTTAGTGCTTGGATCCATAGGGCACTCTGCTTTTTTTTTTTTCTTTTTAGCACCCTCCCTTTAGAACTCACTGCCTAATTTGCATATAGAGCCCTCATTCCCAAAGTTTAGGTTGGCACAAAAAATGCCTTTCTTTAGCCTACCCAGGCTACTCATACTCTCTTGCAGCACATTGAGGTCCTGGCTGCACTCCTGTTCTCCCCTCCCCTTTGTTTTTGTCTCTTTCCTATTAAATACCAATTTTCCTTTTCCATCTGTTTATTATATTTTATTGTAAATCGCCTTGATGTTTTATACGGAAGGCAGTGTATCAAAGCTAATAAACTATAGGCAGAGTATGGGTGAACCCATACCATATGTGTGTAGCTTTGACATTTAGGCACACATGCATAAGGGCTTATTCCTAAGTGCATATATATGCAGTGATGCTAGTATTCTGTAAAGGAAAGTAGGTACCACATAGGTGTAGTTATCAAATTACCCCCTTAATGCCAGGCAAAGCAATCAAAGGACCATGGATCTCATATACCACCTTTCTAAAGTGGTTTATATAGGTACTCTCTGTCCCTAGTGGGCTTACAATCTAAGCTTGTACCTGAGTAATTGAGGGTTAAGTGACTTGCCCAGGGTCACAAGGAGCTGCAGTGGGAATTGAACCCGGTTCCCCAGGTTCTCAGCCCACTGCACTAACCATTATGCCACTCTTCCACTCCTCAGTCAACTGTTTAGCCAGTTAAGCAACAAAAGTTATAACAATCATGGCTAAAATACAGCCACATAGATGTACACCTGTTCAAGAGTAGCTGTAAATGTATTCACTTAGTTTATGAACTCTGCACACACCTTGTAACGCCACACAAACCACCCCTGGACATGCTGACATCTGAGTTGCTTAAAAGCATGCACTTTCTTATTCTGTGTGTACTTTTATTCATGTATACTTCCATCTTAAGTAGAGAGGTGTGGTAGCCATGTTAGTCCACTCTTAAGGTTATCAATAGAAATCAAACAAAATAAAACATGGAAAAGAAAATAAGATACCTTTTTTATTGGACAAAACTTAATACATTTCTTGATTAGCTTTTGAAGGTTGCCGATCTGAAGAAGAAGGGCAACCTTCGAAAGCTAATCAAGAAATGTATTAAATGTATTAAGTTATGTCCAATAAAAAAGGTATCATCTTATTTTCTTTTCCATGTTTTATTTTGTTTGATTTCTATTGATAACATTCATGTATACAAAAGCTTTTTTTTTATTTTTTTACAGGTAAAACAGGTTATAGTAAAAATATTTTATAAAATTACCCCTATCAGCCCCACTTGGGGAGAAATCCAGGTGATACAGGGTACATTATGAGCATGTGAAGTTTTCTGCGGTGACAAAATTTCTGTATGAATTAGAACTTCAGTATTTACATAGGCAGTAGGAAACTCAAGAGCTTTCCCTGGGTTTGCAAAGCACCAACATGAGAGTCCCTGAATATCTGAAGGCCTCAACCTACCCACTTGGCAAAGGGTATCAGATTTTTCTTGAATATCAGGTGACATAAATGCATTTACTGACTGTATATTTGGTACTATTTGTGGCAGGCCAAGAATGACTCAGCATGACGAGATACATGTTTGTGGTGTTCAAGAGGGTGGACCCTTATTCAGAACAGTGGGGGGTGGTCAGCCACAGTTCCACAACATCCAATTGCTTGCTAGAAGCCCCCACCTTAAGTAACTCTTGGTATCTTTATTTGTGCTATATACCTTTTGCACTCCTGCATGGGAAGGAAAATATCAATATTCCTTTCTTGTAACTCTGCTTCCCCAGTGGAAAATTGTGGGAGCCAGTTAATGCCATCTCCTTTACTTTTTTCCCCGTTTCATACTCTAGTGAAATGGAATTTGAAAAGAGAGCCAGGAATGAACATTTAAAAGGTGCTGTTACCATTTTTATAGAAACTAGGACAGCTTTTGAGATGGGTGATTAAGGATACCAAAATCAGGGCTGATAAACAAGAGGTGTTCAGGTGACAATGGTGGAAATAAGAGGAAAAATTAGCATTGTGCCTCTGTGTTGGCAGGAGCCCACAGGCCTTGTGACAGACAGCATTACCCCTTGCATTGGTTTTCTTGGTGGCAGCCTATGTAGAGGAGAAGGTTTGTGAAAGATCGGGGGGGGGGGGGGGGGGGCATTGCAGGACTGTGAGTGAGAGGAGATAAGCGTTTGACTTTCCTTTGCATGCAGCAAGGGACAGCATCTGAAGTAGAGGCTGACCGAATAAGGTCGGTTTCAGCTAAAATTGAATCTGTGGCTGAAATTTGCTGCTCAGTTTTGACTGAAATTGTCCCTATCTCTCGAACAGCAGCTACTTCCCCCAAGTCCAGACAGAATCCCCCTTCCAGACCCAGACCCACCCATGAGCACACCTCCCTAGGCCTGCCTTAAACCCTGGTGGTCTAGCGGCTTAACTAGCAGTTGGCACCTTGATGAAAGCCGGCTATTTTGGGGGCGTTCTCAGCATGTGGCCGGATAAAGTGCCGATGTTCAGCACTTAACTGGCCAGGGTAATCGCATAAATGGGACCAGATAAAACACTTTTGGCCCTGTTTACTAAGCAGCATTATAGGCGCATTAGCATCTTTAACTACATTTAGGTTCTGGGATCATTGACGGCAGTGACTGAAGTGGTGCCATGGGCAAGGGCTCATATGCCATCATTACAGGAATCTGTTTTCAGCCGCTGATCTCTGGTGTCACAGAAGTACAACCTTCATCTTCTTTGGTCACTGGTTGCCAAATGGAGTATGCGGTGGTGGTTGTCGCCCATGAATTTGACTGTCGAAGCTCCCTTTCTGATAACACAGTAGGTGGTGGTGACAGTGGACGCTAGCAAGTTGGGTTGGGAAGCTCATTACAAGTTCCATAGGACACACAGTACCTGGATGGAACAGGAGTATCAGTGGTCGATAAATCACTTGGAGCTCAGGGCACTACAGAATGCCTTACACGACTTCACTCCCTTTCTGGTGGGGGGTCCTGGTCCAAGTTTTCTCCGACAGTGTGACAGCAGTAGCTTAAATCAACAAGGAAGGCATGACTCACAGCCATCTAATGGTGGTGGAGGCGACCTCCCTCATGAGTTGGGTGGAGAAAAATCTTCTCTGCTTGTGAGCAGCACACATTGCTGGGTTCTTGAATGTTGAGGCAGACTTTCTTAAGCACGCATTCCTTGGACCTGGGAGAATAGGAACTATCCAACCAGGGTTTTCAGCTGATAGTGGACCAATGGTGTTCTCCACTTCTGAAGTTGATGGCAGTGGACCAATGGTGTTCTCCACTTCTGAAGTTGATGGCAGTGAAAGGAATGCCAAAGTGCCCAAGTTCTTCAGCCATTGGAAAGAACTGGGCTCGATGGGGATCGATGCCCTACTGGAGCCCTTGTCGAAGACACATCTACTGTATGGTAGGTCATGTGTTGAAAAGGATCACACTGCACTGGTCAAATAGTTCTCATAGCCCCCAGTTTGGCCACGAAGGCCATGGCATGTGGAATTTCTGGACAAGGGTCCTCTTTGTCTTCTGCAGGTACACGGCTTACTGAAGTAAGGTCTGGTGCTCATGGAGGGTCTGTGCCCTTTGGTATTACAGCTTGGCCACTAAAAAGGCTTGGTTGAGATGATAGGTTATTCTGATTTGGTCACTGTACCTTGCTTCAAGCTTGGAAATGCTCTACATCCATAGTGTATGTGAGGGTGCGGAGAACGTTTGAGGGCTGGTGTTCTGAGTGCAGACCTTCTTCCTTTTCTGTTTAGATTATACATAGCCTAGCATTTCTCCAGGTAGGTCAGGTTGCGGCTTTGGGCTGTTTCGGGGGACAACTACAGAAGACAGAAGACATCTCTTGTGGCGCACCTGGATATTGTTTGATTCTTGTGGGAGATTAAGTCGCTTATGGCTTCCCTTTTGTATGCCAAATCCAGAGTGGAACCTTAATGTAGTCCTCCAGAAGCCTCCTTTTGAGCCACTCCAGAAGGCCTCCTTGAAAGATCTTATGCTAAAGATAGCGTTCCTGGTGGCTGTTGCATTGGTATGTAGGGTTTCGGAGCTTCAGGCTCTTTTGTTGGGATCCCTTTGTTTTTCCTAGATGAGCGTCTCCCTGCGCATGATTCCTTCCTTTCTTCCGAAAGTGGTATCAGCATTTCATCTCAACCAATCTGTGGAGCTTCTGTCCTTTTGCAGAGAGGATGAAGAGGCACTTTATTTATTTATTGCATTTGTATCCCACATTTCCCACCTCTTTGCAAGCTCAGTGTGGCTTACAATACATCATCAATGGTGGAAATATATAAGAAAATAGACATTTAGTATTACAGAAGGATCTTGGGTAACATTATAATGATAAAACATGATAGTAGTATGATAAGCAGATATTGTAAGACTTTATTCTTCCTTGATGCTTCTCGATGTATGTAGAGTCCTCATTATTTATTTATTTATTTATTTATTGCATTTGTATCCCACATTTTCCCACCTCTTTGCGGGCTCAGTGTGGCTTACAATAAGATATGAGTAGTAGAAATACATTTGTAACAACTTGAATATGGAATACGTTGTGCAGAGTTGTGTGAGACATTCGATTATCATTAGGAATGAAACAATGGGACATCAACATAGAAACATTAGGAGGAGACAGTGGGACAATTGATTACAGGATGAGGGATCTGAAGTGGTTGTATGTTGCATTGATGAGTGAGTATGGACTCTATGTGTTTTGGTTCTTTCCGTAAGTTTGTTCAAACAGGTGCGTCTTCAGTAGTTTTCGGAAGGAAGCTTGTTCGTTAATCATTCTTAGGTTGCGCGGTAGTGTATTTCAGGCCTGCGTGCTCATGTGGGAAAAGGTTGACGCGTGTAGCGTCTTGTATTTCAAGCCCTTGCAAGTGGGGAAGTGGAGGTTGAGGTATGTTCGGGATGACCTTTTAGCGTTTCTGGGTGGTAGGTCTATTAGATCAGACATGTACGCTGGGGCTTCGCCGTAGATGATCTTATGGACTAGTGTGCAAACTTTGAAAGTAACGCGTTCCTTAAGTGGAAGCCAATGTAATTTCTCTCGTAGTGGTTTCGCCCTTTCGTATCTTGGTTTTCCGAGGATGAGCCTGGCTGCTGTGTTCTGGGCTGTTTGAAGTTTCCTCATTATTTGCTCTCTGCAGCCCGCGTATAGTGAGTTGCAGTAATCCAGGTGGCTGAGGACGAGGGATTGCACTAGGCTGCGGAAGACGAATCTTGGGAAGAATGGTATGTGGACATCACAAATGAGTTTTGCGAATTGGTCAGACTGTTTGTGCTTTTTGGTAAACAGAGGCTTGGCCTTATAGCTTCCAAGCCCACAATTGCGCGATGGCTGAAGGAGACTATTGTGTCAGCTTATTTGCTTGCAGGGAAGCAGGCCTTGGGGGTTCATTCTACAAGGTGTACAGAAACATCCTGCAGAGACTACCTTACTGTCTCCGGCGGATATTTGCAAGGTGGCGATGTGGTCAACGCTGCATACTTTTGTCAAGCACTACAGGGTGGACATTGTGGCTCACTCAGGAGCCGGTTTTAGGGCTTCAGTCCTCATGGCAGCGGCACCAGGATTCCACTGACTGTAGGGATTGCTCTTTAACATCCCATATATACTGGAATAGTGGGAAACTACATAATGGAAGGAAAAATGAGGTCTTACCTGATAATTTTCTTTCTTAGTCCTTCCCACTATTCCAGAGGCCCCCCCTGAGGTTTCTGAGATGTTTAGTTGGTGTGAAGTAATGGGTCAAATAATGACTGTCACCTTGTATGGTGCTTCCTGCATATCTCTTGTTTTCTACAAGTTGTCCAGAGATGAGAGAGGTCCACATGTTTGCTCATCTGGTTAGTGTTAGGTTAGTGAGTTGTTTAAAGTTGTTTTATTTATTTTGAGTTTCTCCTTACTGCTTGTGTATGTAAATACTGAGGAACTGGACTGGATGCCAAGAGAGATATACATCTCAGCTCAGTTTTCAGTTCTCTATCTCCACCTGCTGGTTGATGGACACAACTATCCCACAGGTTCTGGAATAGAAGCAAGGACTAATGGAAATCAAGTAAGACCTAATTTCTCCAAAACAGGAACACAGCATTTACTTCACCAGCATTATTCATCATCATAGCTTAATTTGTAGACAAAAAGGAAGTGGAACTGTAGAAGAGAAGGGGCTGGTAGGTCAAGAGTAGGAGCAACAAAGGTGGCCTGGATTTAGGGAGTGGACTGGCTGTTCTTATACCCTCCCCTCTTCTTCTATGCAGCCTACCTGAGAAGGGCCAGAGCAAACACCCCTGCCATTCTGGGGTCCGAAAAGAAATGGTGTAACTGTGTGTAACTATGTTTATTTTATTTTATTTATTTATTTATTTTATTGCATTTGTATCCCACATTATCCCACCTTTTTGCAGGCTCAATGTGGCTTACAATTCAACATGAGTTGTGGAAATCTGTCTGAGAAAATACATTTAGTATAGCAAAAGGATCTTATGGTAAAGGTGGTAATAATAACGCAAGATAATGTCTTAGCAAGTCTTAGAGTAGGACAGTTCTAGCTTCATAAGGAGGGTTCCCATGTCTGTGTGGGATGTTCTTTCGAAGAGGTGGGTCTTCAATAGTTTGCGGAAGGTAATCAGTTCAAAGGCCGTTTTTAAGTTGCGTGGCAGTTCATTCCAAAATTGTGTGCTCAGATAGGAAAAGGTTGACGCATGAATTAGTTTGTATTTTAGACCTTTGCAATTAGGGAAGTGAAGGTTAAGGAATGTGCGGGATGATTTTTTTGTCATTCCTTGGTGGTAGGTCTGTCAGATCTGTCATGTAGGCTGGAGCGTCACTGTGGATGATTTTGTGAACTAGAGTACATATTTTGAACGTGATGCGTTCTTTGAGTGGGAGCCAGTGTAGCTTTTCTCGTAGGGGTTTGGCGCTTTCATATTTTGTTTTACCGAATATGAGTCTAGCTGCAGTGTTCAGTTCCTTCCTCTAAAAAGTATGCCGTGATCACCACAATTTGCATAGCACATATCAGATGTAAGCGGTGCGGAAGAAAGACACATGGGGGCTAATTTTATAATAGGGCTCCTAAGTGAAAAATCCAAACAGATACCTGGTTTATAAAGCTCATTCTCTGTGTTTTTGAGAAGAGGAAACTCTTTTGAATAAGTATATTAAGTGCTTCAGTGATTTGGAAATTAATTTTTGTGAATAAACATTATTCTACACTACTGTATTTAAATATATGAAATGCATTGTTGAAAATGTTCAAAAAACAGGACCAGCAAAGACTACAGGTGTTGGTGTTGTAACAAGCTTTTAATCCAACAAAAAATCCCACACTCTGACGGTCCATATGTATATAAATATTTAGGTTGGTGTTGATTTCTCTGGAAGTGGGTTATAAAGGTAACATATTCCTCTCACATCTTCATTGTAATGCTTTTTCTTTTACTATGTAAGCCGCATTGAGCCTGCTGTATGTGGGAAAGCACGGGGTACAATTGTAATAAATAAATAAACATATAAAACAGGTTTTCAGAATTCTCTGTAATAGTGCACAGGTTTACACTAAGGAAGGTGTAAATGTATGCGTGTACATGCATATTTACTGAAATATGTGTATATGTTGCAAACTATGCCCCTGGGAATACCTATGCATGGCACAAATTTAAGTACCCACTATTTTGTTGGTATTCGACCACATAGTTTTAGAAGAGCTGTTTCTGCATGTGGAACATGCTTTATGTGTGGACAGTGCTGTATAAAATTACTCCCATAATGGACAGTTCGCGTTTTTTGTTCTCGTTGAGACAGCAAGACGGGACATACCACAATAACAACAAAAACAAAGGAAAAACAAATATGTGTCTTGAGTTAAGACGGCAGGTCTTGACTGAATTAGATGTTAAATAGATGGGATTAACTGAGGGGGAGAAGGTGGAGAGCCCTAGTAGCTGGCCACAGACCATCCCCAATTCTACAAACTTGCATGCACAATTTAATGCTTAGCATGCAAATCACGTTATAGAATACTGTCAGCTGTATGTGTGACTTGTTAAATTAGCTGCTAATTGGCATTAACAATAATTTGTGTTAACTGGCATTGTTTGGCACTAATTTGCAGTTAGAGTATAACTGCCCTTGGAATCTACAAATTGAGCACACAAAATCCATAGTGCATAACTCCAAGTGGGGTGTGGAGCTGGGAGGGGCATGCCTAGCACGTAGACACGCTGGTTATAGAATACTGACGGTAGGTTAGGTGCGAGCATTTGTACCAGTCATTGAGCTAGCGTAAATGCTTGTGCCTAAAGTTAGTTAGTTAGCACCGGTATTCTATAACGGTAATTAATGCGGGGCGCAGCTAAGGCAGACCTGAGAGTTACGTGTTTAGTGGCGAATTTTAGACTGCTAATCAGGTGAGTACCTGGATAAAATCAGGTCAGCAAAAAAAAGCCATCTTAACTTTGTGCAGCCAGTTATCCGGGTACTGGTCTGGACATCAGCCAGCACCCAGATAACTTCCAATGGCCCTGCCAAGACCCGGAGATTCAGCGGCAGTGCCTGGATTAGGTCCAGCGTTGAATGTCTGTATTATATTCTGCCTGTGGTGGTCAGCACCTTTTAAGATCGCAGCTGAATATCACCCTATTTGTTTTCAAATTACAAATTCATATGGTAGTCTTTTTGTTTTAAGGTACAGCCTGATAGGTTTTGTTAGCAGCTAATAAATATTGGTCTTGGCTGTTCTTGGACTGTGCTTTCAGCTCCACTTAACTGCATATGAAAAGAACTCACTGTTTTACTGTCAGATTGTTGCATCTGTATGTGACCACCCTACCTTGGTATACATTAAACCAGTGCCTCATGACACACCTAGCCAGTGATGTTCTCAGGCTATTGATACTGAATATGCATGAAATAAATTTGCATGCACTACTTCCCCCTGTATGCAAATCTATCTCATGCATATTCATTATGGGTATCCTGAAATCTTGATTGGCTAGCCGTATCCCGAGAACTGGGTTAAGCCATGTAACCTCCTTTTTTTTTTTTTTTGTTTTCTCTAAAAACTCCTGACACAAAGGAATGATGGAATTGAATCTTGCTTTCAGGTACAAGCCAAATTTCGCTATCCTTTCTACTATGAAATGTGCTGGTATGTTCTGGAAAGATATGTGCACTGTTTGACAAAGAAATCTCATCTCATCAGAGAGTACCAGAAAGAATCAATGCTGATTGGTAAGTGAGCGGTTAAATGCCTCTTCAACTGACCCTTCTTTCTTTTTGAAAACCACCCCAGATTATAAACGGAGTTACAGCGCGATACAGGGCAGATGAATTTCTTAATTTCAGGGAAGTTTTGAATCCTAGTGATTCACACAGAGTAGCATTGTTTGTGAAATATCCTTCAGTGGCTAGGGTTCAGGGAGACCATGACAGTTTATTTTTACTTCACTACATCTGTGCCAAGACTTCTGATCATTATAGCAAACTAGTAAAACAGGCCCGTTTCTGACACAAATGAAACGGGCGCTAGCATGGTTTTCCTCCGAGTGTGTATGTTTGAGAGTATGTGTGAGATTGACTGTGTGTGAGAGAGAGAGAGTGAATGTGTGAATGTGTGTGTGTGACAGAGAGAGAGTGAGACTGCTGGGTGCGAGTGTGTCTCCTCTGTCCCCCCTCCAGCCACCCAGCGATTCTCCTCTCTCCCTTGCTCCCCCTCCAGCCACCCAGTGATTCTACTTTTTCCCTTGCCCCCTCCAGCTACCCACCGATGCTCTTCTCTCCCCTGCCCCCCCTCCAGCCACCCAGCGAGTCTCCTCTGGCCCCTGCTCCCCCCTCCAGCCACCCAGCGATTCTTCCCTCTCCCATGCCCCCCTCCAGCCACCCAGTGATTCTCCTGTGTCCCCTGCCCCCCCTCCAGCCACCCAGCGATTCTCCTCTCTCCCCTGCCCCCCCTCCCGCCACCCAGTGATTGTCCTCTCCCCTGCCCCCCTCCAGCCACCCAGCGATTCTCCTCTCTCCCCTGCCCCCTCCATCCACCCAGCGATTGTCCTCTCCCCTGCCCCCCTCCAGCCACCCAGCGATTCTCCTCTCCCCTGCCCCCCTCCATCCACCCAGCGATTGTCCTATCTCCCCTGCCCCCCCTCCAGCCACTCCTCCACTTTAATCAGCATATATTAAATCCCCCCCCATGTGCTACAGAAAAGCACCGAGTACATCCTATATAATAAAACGCACCTCCAACGTTCTGAAGCCGTAGTTCCGAAACATTGCAGGAATGCTTCAAGGCTTGAAGGCTTCACTTTCTCAGCTTCAGAACATTGGAGGTGCATTTTATTATATAGGATATGTTTCAGTGACAAGCTTTACTGGAAGGTACTTTTGTAGTTGTTTTCTATTGTCATGGTGGTAGTGTTATGGGTTTTCTTCACTTGCTGAAAACATTAAAGAAGTTTCATAAATAAAAAGTCCTCTTTGACGTTACTGCACTTGATTGTAAAAATTTCTGTTAAAAAATGTGTAGGTTCAGTGGGGGTGGGGGACTGTTTTCATGGTCAGTATCATAGGGGTCTGTGACTTCAAGAGTAAGGGCCATAGCCTTGGTGCTCTTGCTAGTTATGGATCCAGTGTGTGTGTGTGGGGGGAGGGGCTGTGCTGTTGTTGTTGTATTTGACCCATGTTTGCTTATGTAAGCTTTTGCTATCATCAATAAAAAATTCCTAGGATGGCTAGCTATCTTTTGTTGTAATCTGCACAGAACTGTTTCACTTGTAATGGAGTATAAGCCTTTGATATTGTATTGTATTATTCTTTTCATGTTACTCCTGGAGGATTCAAAAATGAAAATTCTGCATTTTTTAAAATAAATTTTGTTTTAAGAATTTTCCCATCATAAAAACCTGGATCTTCCCTGCCCCACGTCTAACACCCTCCAGTTTTCGTCTTCCTTGGGCTACACCATGCCCCTCCCCAGCAGTCTCACCTCCAGCTTAGCTTGAAACCCTCCTTAAGCTTTACCTTCCTCCCCCCTCCAGGGGTGTAAACCCCCAGCTTTCTTTCTCCCTCCTTACTCCCCCACAAGACTCCCCAATTTTATCCAGTTCTTTCTTAAGACGCCCCCTCAGTACACACCCATCCTCACAGCTGTCTCTCTAAAACCTCTCTCTCCACTTCCAGCACACCCCTCCCATAGCTCTGAAATTTCCTCCCTCTTCCCTGCACACATGCATACCCATAATACTCTCTCAAACTCTGCCTGGCACACACTTCCCATTCCTATTGGTCTCTCACAACCTCTAAGGCACTGATTCCCAAACTGGGTTCCTGAAGAAGTTAGATTACAGAATCTGTTTGTTTATTTATTTATTTATTTATTAGGATTTATTTACCGCCTTTTTGAAGGAATTCACTCAAGGCGGTGTACAGTAAGAATAGATCAAACATGAGCAATAGGCAATTACAGCAGTAAAAATATTTGAACAACAACACAAAATATGGCATGGTATACTACTTGCAATGACAACACAATATGTACTAGAACATTATAATTGGTAGTGAAGGGTAAGGCAAAGTTGTAACATATAGATGAGTAAGAAAGTAGGAAGAATTAGAAAGTAAGGTGATTGATTTGAAGAAAGTTGCACATGAGGTCAGAGAAATTGCTAAATGTTATCTTAGCTAGGGTAGGAGCAGTGGCGTAGGAAGGGGGGGGGGCGGTGTGGCGGTCCGCCCCGGGTGCACGCCGCTGGGGGGGGTGTCGGCGCCGCTGGGGGGGGGTGTCGGCTCCGCTGGCTCCCTGCTCCTTCGGAACAGGTTACTTCCTGTTCCGGGGCAGAGAGAGCAGGGAACCAGTGGAGCCGACGCAGCTCCCAGCAACCTGCACTCGGGGGCGGATCGGCCCGCCTGCCCATCCCTTGCTTCTCAATGTAAGTAAAAATGCGCTCTGGTGGGGGGTGGGGGGGTGCGCAGCGGCGACCCGCCCCGGGTGTCAGCCGCCCTCGCTACGGCACTGGGTAGGAGTGGATAAACATGTCCCGCTGCAGTATGTGCAGCTCAGTCAGTCCTTGTGTGTGTGAGTGAGACTAACAAGTTAGTTACTTCTTCCATTAAAGGCTTGGTTGAAGAGCCAAGCTTTCACCTGCTTCCTGGAGTAGAGGTAGTCTTGCGTTAAGCGGAGCCTTTCAGGCAATGCATTCCAGAGTGTGGGGGCTACTCCGGAGAAGGCTCGCTTGCGGGTATCACATCGTGTAATGTCTTTTGTTTACCATATGTTCACCATACTAATAAGTTTGGGAATCGCTCCTCTAAGGCAGTCATGCCAGCATAAATATCTCTCAGACTCCCCATCTCTTTTTTTTTTTTTTTTCTATAACACTCCCTTCATACAATCACCTCATAGCTCTCTCTCAAAACCCCTACGCCATGCACTCTATTCCCTATAGCCTTTTCTCCTGAATCTGCTGTGGCACTTCCACAGCCCTCTCTTGCACATATTGTTCTCAAGTTTGGCCTTTTTTTTTTTTTTTTGTTACATTTGTACCCCGCACTTTTTCCCACTCATGGCAGGCTCAATGCGGCTTACATGGGGCAATGGAGGGTTAAGTGACTTGCCCAGAGTCACAAGGAGCTGCCTGTGCCTGAAGTGGGAATCAAACTCAGTTCCTCAGTTCCCCAGGACCAGAGTCCACCACCAGGCCACTCCTCCACTGTTGCTACTATTTGAGATTCTACATGGATCACCAATGTGGACGCGCAGGCTTCTGCTTCTGTGAGTCTGACGTCCTGCACATATGTGCAGGTCGTCAGACTCACAGAAACAGAAGCCTGCGCAGCCTTCTACATGGAATGTTGCTAGTGGAATAGCAACATTCCATGTAGAATCTCCAATAGTAGCAACATTCCATGTAGAATCGCCAATAGTATCTATTTTATTTTTGTTACATTTGTACCCTGCGCGTTCCCACTCATGGCAGGCTCAATGCGGCTTATGTGGGGCAATGGAGGGTTAAGTGACTTGCCCAGAGTCACAAGGAGCTGCCTGTGCCGGGAATCGAACTCAGTTCCTCAGTTCCCCAGGACCAAAGTCCACCACCCTAACCACTAGGCCTGCTCCCCCCCCAGGCATAGCCCCTCCCAAGACACACACCTCTGTTCTTCCCACCACATTCTCCTCTAGCTTCTCCCCCCCACCCCCACCCCCAGCATATCTCACAAACTTAGCCCCTCTTTCCCTATTCTCCATGGCACCACCACCCCGGGGATACACTGTTTCTAATATTTTTCTTTATCCCCCGGATCTTAATCTGAAACCAATAAAGAGGAAAGAAGCTGCATGTCAAGCCACATATTCCTCCTCTGGGCCTGCTGCAGTATTTGGAAATTTTTTTAACTGTATTTAAAATGGGAGATTCATAAATGCACACATTTTCTCCATAATAACAAATTTAAAAACATCCCATTTCTTGAAACTATTCTCTGGCTTTTGCCTGCAGAAACCTCACCAACTTTTCCTTGTGGCCACAAATTATCCATCTTTAGACTGGGCCCAGAACTGCCTACTTGCGCCAGAAACAATTTAAATAAATTCAACATAATAGCCATACCACTGACAACTGCAACACAGACGAATGCTTGCAACTTTGGTCCCATCGTCTGAGCTGGTATGGGGCCCCTTCAACCATTATATCAGCTCCTGATGACTGTAGGATTTGAATTGCATGAGATGTCACTGAAACCTTGCATTCAAATAGAGCAGTTGGCTCCGATTCTTGGAGGATCTGGACACAGGCATAGTAACATAGTAGATGACGGCAGAAAAAGACCTGCATGGTCCATCCAGTCTGCCCAAGAAGATAAATTCATATGTGCTACTTTTTTATTTGTACTGTCCTCTTCAGGGCATAGACCGTATAAGTCTGGCCAGCCCTATCCCCGCCTCCCACCACCAGCTCTGGCACAGACTGTATAAGTCTGCCCAGCACTATCCCTGCCTCCCACCACCGGCTCTGGCACAGACCGTATAAGTCTGCCCAGCACTATCCCCGCCGTCCAACCACCAGCCCCGGCACAGACCGTATAAGTCTGCCCAGCATTAGTCCCGCCTCCCAACCACCAGCCCCGGCACAGACCGTATAAGTCTGCCCAGCACTAGCCCCGCCTCCCAACCACCAGCTCTGCCACCCATTCTAGGCTAAGCTCCTGAGGATCCCTTCCTGACATACAACTTCTTTCCTCTTCACTGGTTTCAGATTAGGCAAATATTAATTTGTGCTGTGATGGCAGCCCCCAGAGGGTTGGAGGAGAAGTAGGGAAAGAGGAGCTAGGCTTGCAGTGTGTGCTTTGGGTGGGGGGGTAGGACGGAGGTACGAACATGTAAACCACCACTGTCTCTGTGTAGAATTCTGCAGTGGCACAGAATTCCCCCAGGAATAACTTGTCTTCTCTATCACAAGTTCACTACCCTTGAATATTCAAATCTTGGCACCTTCTTGTGGGCTAAGCTGCCTCTCTGAGATTAGTGGTTAAAATACAAGTCTGCTGAGCCCTGGTGCTGGCCTACAGCAGGGCTCGACAAACCCCAGGCACTAGGTCGCCATGGCGACTGAAAAATCAGACCTGGTGCCTGGGTTTTGCCAGCACAAGGCAGCGAGTAGAAAGAACAGCAACGGGTTCTGCCTCTTACCTCCCAATGCAGAATCTCTAAGCACCGAGTGGCAGAAGATGAGGATTGCTGTGTTCCGGAGGGGGGGGGGGGGGGGAGAGCAAGGTTACCAGATGCTTTAGTCCGGGACATTAAAATCAGGCATAGGCACCTGTTCTGTCATTTCTCCCCAATTCCAGCGGGGACAAACGTGCAGACAGGAGCAGCGGTCTAGGCAAATGTGCAGGCAGAGACTAAGACCAGCAAGAAACTAATGCATGTGCAGAAGGCACTGCTACATCCCTGCCCCTTCCTCGTACACAGGCTTCCTGTTAATAAGGAGGAAGTTAAGGTCAAAGGAGGGAGTGGGAAGTGGCAGTGCTGTGACCAAGGCTCTGCCTGTTGCACTCTTATTACTGCAGACCTAGCCCATGTCAGTGCCAACTGCACCCACAAGATTGTGGATTATAAGCAGGGGGCTATGGGGGCAAGAGAGAGAGAGGGAGATGGTAGATACTAGAGAGTGGAGAAGAAAAAGGGGGCAGTTGCTCAGTGGGAAAAGAATAAACGATTAGGTGGATGCAGGAGAGAGGATGCTGAATGGGAAGGAGAAAAGGAAAGAGGGGGAGAGAAGGTAAGTGCTGTGTGGAGGAGAAGAGAGGGAGAGAAAGCTGGTGCTGGACAAAAGGCGAAGAGGAGATGCACACCCCAGAGGAAAGAGAGCAGAAGGGGGTGATTAGAAAGGGAGAACCAGTGTGGGGGATGAGTAGATAGAATACAGAAAAAGAGGTAGAGTGAGAAGAGAGAACTAGAGTAAAATGAAAAGTGAAAGATCAATGTCCAGCTATAGGAGAGGACAAAAGAGAAGACAGTGGACTCTGCAAAAAGGAGTTAAAATTGACCGAAAAAGGAAAAAGAGAGACCCAGGACTAAGGTAGTGAGAAGAGTCTAGAGAAGTTAATTGCTTCCTGGGAAAAATGACTGACTGGTGCCTGAAATATAAAATTCTTCTTAGTGTGCTGCAGTGGCTAAGATAGCAATGTTAGGTATTATTAAGAAAGGAATGGAAGACAAAAATGAGGTTGTTATAATACCTTTGTATCGCTCCATTGTGCGACCGCACCTCAATTATTGTGTCCAGTTCCGGTCACCGCATCTCGATAAAGATATAGTGGAATTAGAAAACGTACAGAGAAGGGTGACGAAAATGATAAAGGGGATGGGACGACTTCCCTATGAGGAAAGGCTAAAGCGGCTAGGGCTCTTCAGCTTGGAGAACACGGCTGAAGGGAGATATGATAGAGGTCTGTAAAATAATGAGTGGAGTGCAACGGGTAGACGTGAATTGCTTGTTTACACTTTCCAGAAATACTAGGACTAGGGGGCACGCAATGAAGCTAGAAAGTGGTAAATTTAAAACAAATTGGAGAAAATATTTCTTCACTCAATGTGTAATTAAACTCTGGAATTCGTTGACAGAGAATATAGTAAAAGCAGTTAGCTTAGTGGGGTTTAAAAAAGGTTTGCAAAGGAAAAGTCCATAGACCATTATTAAAATGGACTTGGGAAAAATCCACTACTTATTTCTAGAATAAGCAGCATAAAATGTATTGTACTGTTTTGGGGATCTTGCTAGGTACTTGTGACCTGGATTGGCCACTGTTGGAAACAGGACGCTGAGTTTGATAGACCTTCGGTCCATGTCCAGATGGCAAAGGTAGAAAAGAGTATTTTATTTTCACTTTGGTAATTGGAATATGGCATCAATTATCTCTGGGAGTCTTTTACTAAGCGACAGTAAGCACTAGCGTGGCCTTACCACAGCTTAAAAGGCTTATCGTGGGCCAAGCTCAGGCATCCTGCGGTAAAGTTCCCAATCAGCTTGCGCTTCCCACGTGCTAAAAATATTTTAAATTTTTTTGTAGTGGGGGCGTGTCTGCGCTAATCAGTTACATTACTGTGATTTATATGTGTGCATAAATAATTCTGGTTGTTCCGAGCCTGGCTCGTAGATTTTTGGGCTGGCTCCTAGATCCCAAGAAAATCAAGGTCTGGTCTACAGTCTTCTTTATAAACCTATAGATTTTCACGATTGGTGTGTTTACCTTTTCTCCTTCATACATTCAGTAGCCTCCAGCAACCAGCATCTGTGCATCTGCAGTCTGCTAGGAAACTTTCATTCACATTCTACTTGCTTATCAAACATATAAATGGCGAGTGACCGAACTCACTCGCAAATGCGCAGTAAAGACTCTCTGTCCCGCCCCCGCGTCAATACGTGATGACGGGGGCGGGACAGAGAGGGTCTCTACTGCGCAAGGGGAGGGACGAAACCGCTGTCGCTACCGCTTCCCCCCCCCAAGGTCGCCGCCGCCACCCACTCTCCACCCGGGCCAGGCATTCGCTCCGCTATAGAAACAGCGTGGGAACGGAGCACACAGCTCAGCTGAGCTGCCGTCGGCCTTCCTTCCCTGCCTGTGGGCGAGACACAGGCAGAGAAGAAGGACGGCAGCTCATCTGAGATGTGTGCTGCGTTCCCGCGCTGTTTCAATAGTGAAGCGAGGGCCCGGCCCGGGTGGAGGGGTGGCGGCGACTCCGGGGGGAGGCGTAGCGGTGACCTCGGAGGGGCAGCGGCGAGCTCGGCGGCGGGGGGGGGGCCTTTCAACCCCACCCCCCGTCCTATACTAGCCCGTTTTTACGGGCTCAACGGCTAGTTTCTGTTGAAACTAAACAAGAACAAAAAGCAAATGTATGACCACAGACAGCCAGAGCCCGATAGTCAGCCACTGGCAATCAGCATTTTGCTGACTGCCGCTGGCGTTAAACCCGAAAATTGAATGCTGGCCAATGTCTGGGTATTGGCATTGAATTTGCAGGTTTCAGGAGCCGGCTAACGCATAGCCAGTTAAATGAGATATGAGCACTTAACTGGTTGTGGGTTAGCGCATATAGGATTGACTTTTATGCAGTCAGCTTGCTGAATATTGGCACTCAACTGGCCAGTTGCGGACTGAAGCTCTGGAACGCCCCAAAATGGCTGGTTTTCAGTTCAGTGCTCACCGGTTATTTTCAGCAGCACTAACCAGTTAATTGCCACTGAAAATTAGTGGTTAGTGGCAAACAAGCGATTTAAGCAGCCAGGAGCCATTTCTAGCTGGTTACATTGCTTTGACTATCGACCTCTCCCCCAGGGCCCAGTCCAGATAGAATTTTTCTGCTCTGCCAGGTGTTTCACAGAGCCAGAGTCCAAAACCTTTGGTCGGGTATGATGAGAGAGGAAAAGCTATTGTTTGGCATATATGTCTAATTTCAAAGGTAGTGAGACTGGGTTGAGAATCCCAGCTTTAAGGTGTATATACCACTGCCAACTCCAGGCTCCGCTCATTCTGCCTTGCTTCACCCTATGCCTGGAACAATCTTCCTTTACCCATACGCCATGCCCCCTCCCTACCCATCTTCAAATCTCTGCTTAAAACTCACCTCTTCTATGCTGCCTTCGGCGCCTAACCGCTCTAGATAGACAGAATGCCCCTATCTATCCACTCTATCAGATTAACTGTTCACTCGTCCTCTAGATTGTTCACTTGTCTTTAGATTGTTCTCTTGTCTTTTAGATTGTAAGCTCTTTGAGCAGGGACCGTCCTTCTATGTCTAAATTGTACAGCGCTGCGTAACCCTAGTAGCGCTTTAGAAATGCTAGTTAGTAGTAGTATATAGTCAGGTCTTCAAACCAAAAACTTGTGTTCCAAGGCCAGAATACATATTTCAGGTTGGGTGATGTTATAAAGATTATGATCCAGGATGAGAGAAAATCTATCCAATAAAAGTGGGATATAGATAAATCCATCACCACCCTAAATTGGGATAATTCCTCCATACTGCAGTGAGACCCATTAATTATGGATTATTTTACCCTTCACATGGAGGACTAATGGCCAATAGTATTTTATACTTGTCCACATACTGTGATTGGACTGGATTATGGCAGCAGAGGGAATATAGTTTTGCATGAAAGATGATCCAAAGGAAAAGTAAAGATTCACTTTTCTAAAGCGTCCACTCCGCATAAAGCAGCTCATGGCAGGTTCACTTTGGACAGAGTTACAGCAGAGTCAATTGTAGTGGCTAGCAGAAAGTAAGCATAGGTAAATCGTACACTCACTAGTCCAAAAGAAGCATATATTCTGGTAGCCTGTCGTGTTCCAATGGTGAGTGAAACCGGGGGAAGGGGGTGGGGTGGGGAATAAGAGCAGCAAACTATTTGTCTCTGGTCTGCTGCTTGCTGGGGATCAGAGCCTTGAGGTAACTAATGAAGGCCACATCGAGTCGCAGGGTCTCTCCAAGGGGTCCTACAGATTCCCATCGGTTTTCAGAACGTACACTGGTAGTAGACCCCCAGTACATGCACTGTGGCTAGCGAATCCCCTCCCCTCCGGGCTTGCATGTGTCCAGCAGCTGGATGCCTCCGGCTGCCCCCGCAGCCCCTTCATAGGCAGCCTCCAGCTGGCCGTTTGCACTCACTTCCTCCTCCTCCTCGACTACGTGCTTCTCCGACCACCAGGTGTGGAGCACGGGCGCTCCAACTGTCCCGTGAGGCCTTTCTTCTTCCCGGGGCAAGTTTGCTTACACTCCGGCCCGGCTCCTGAGCTAGGCCCGAGGGAGCCTTAGAGCGGGCAGCGCAGCGGCTGCTCGAGGCCTGTGGTAGGCCGGGCTCCGTGTGGGACCTCCTTCCCGCGGCCCGGACCGCCGCGAGCGGCTCTACACGTACATCGTGGGGTGAACACGGCACAAAGAGCAGCAGCAGCGCGCGAAGATGGAAAGAAGTCATTTGCCCAAGGTCAGATGCGGACTTGCAGCAGTTGCCAGAACATAAACACGAGTCTCCCGAGTCAGCCCCCCCCCCCCCCCCCCCCCCCCCCAGGGTTTTGGTAGTGGGAAACGTGTAGAAATAATAATGAGAGCTAACTGTCCTCCCCGCTGCCGCCAGCGAGCTGCGCTGACGGATGGACTGGCGTTCCGGTGTTTCTTTCTTCGAATGAGTACTTGGATCCTGCGTGCACAGAATCGTACTTCTTAGTTTTATTAGCCCCGACTTGGCCGTATTAATTACATCAGAATGTTAGCATTGCCCACTAAAAACACCCTTTCTGCAATGCTCAGGCATGGAATGCTGTAATGTTGCACTGTATCTATTTGCCACAGGTAAAATACACTTTTTACAAGGAAAGCTTGTTCCTTCATGTTTCTGATTGTATTGTACTCCATGAACTTTCTACTTCTGTAGTTCCCAAGGACTGCTCTGAGTATCTGATGAATGACACCAATCTGGGCTGTTCGTTCTCTTCTTTTGCAAGCCTCTTGTGTGCCCTCCTCCCTCCTCTAGTATTCTCAAATGTTCTGCTCAGGCCTGCAGCTTCGATGTAAGGGGCTAACCGAGGGATAAAGGACCGAGACAGGCATAGTGGACAGTGAAGAATGAAAATGGATAGGCAGAAGGACGACAGAGCTCTTACGGATAGCAACAGGGGGAGAGGGAGAAATGAAGGATTTGTAAGTCTGGAGAGATGAGGTGGGAAGCAAGTAGCTATGTCTGATAGGCAGGGACTAGGGTGGGAAGACTGGTGGATAAAGTAGTGGGGGGAATGTTCCAATTTTGCACCAAGTACATTGTTTTCCACATAGGTGTGTGTAAATGAAATAAAAATAATACAGGAGTAATTTTTAAAGGCTTTCTATATGCAGAAAGTGGACTGTGCAAAATTCACTGCTGTATGCATGTATAAAAGTATGTACATGGCCCGATCCTGTTAAGCATTCCTGGGGATAGAGCTAGGTAGAGTTTGAGGTTTGCACTTATACTTTGCAAAATGCTATCCATGCATAACCCAGCATGCATAGATGTCTGCTAATGGTTGCAATCTAAGTAGTGATTTTATAAGGGAACATATACATATTTTTTTCATTTCTGAAATCTTTGTTTTTTGTACTTGTGTACCAACTTCATCAAGTTATGTGGTGGTTCTGAAATTACTTAATTGCCATATTGATGCATTTTACTGTTACGATGTAAATTGCTTTGGGTCTCCTTTTGGGAGAAAGGCAGTACAAAAGGCTAAAGTATACCAAAAGCTTTTAAAATTAATTAAACATATCGATACTGCTTCCCTGGACAAATTGTTGAAAGAAGTGTACAAAACAGTTTTTAGTCATTTTTGGGGGGGAGGGGGCTGGGTGTAAGTCAGCTGTGGTTGTTCGTCAGCTGTGGTTGTTCTGTAACAAATGGTCTTCCTAACAACTACTACTACTACTACTTCTACTATTTAGCATTTCTATAGCGCTACAAGGCATACGCAGCGCTGCACAAACATAGAAGAAAGACAGTCCCTGCTCAAAGAGCTTACAATCTAATAGACAAAAAATAACAGCAGTGTCCACTCAGCATCTCTGCTACTTTAGTAATTGAACAATGAAAGTTAGTATAAAATTAAAATAACTTCTGTAGGAGTCACATGATGCAGAAGAGGGAGTGACACGTGTTTTCTCTGCTCTCTGAGGCCCCGAAGCCCTCTATGGTTTAAAGAATCCATGTAAATTTGTCTACTTTTGACTCGCTAGCACAGATGGACAAATTCATAGCGACTCCAGCAAAAAAAATGACAAGGGAGCGAAGCAGGAGAAAGAAAAACCCTGAGGGGGAGAGGATGGCGTGGAAAACCAGAAGGCGTCGGAGGAGCAAAAGTTTTCCCCAGAACAACTGCTACAAATAACGACGGCCGTAGAAAAGGCAATGGAGGCAAAACTTGATTGCCTGTCTAACCAATTTTCTAACATCGAAATGCTGATGGCTGAAACAATGCAGCGCACTGGGGAACTTGAGCGCAGGGTGTCAGAGCTTGAGGACGCCGCATCCCCCGTAAATTGCCAAATTAAACAACTTACAGCAAAGGTCAATGGACTGACTACTAAACTGGATGACCTCGAAAACAGGTCCCGCAGAGCAAATCTTCGAATTATTGGCTTTCCGGAGTCAGTGGGCGATTCGGTTCTGGGGACTGTATTAGAACGCTGGCTGAAGTCTGAATTCGCCATCTCGGACCACGCGGGGCCTCTGTGCCTGGAGAGAGTGCACCGCGTGGGGAAAAAAATAAGATGGCTGTCCAACACCTCGGGTAGTAATATTGAAAATTCATAACTACCTGCATAAAGTGGAGATTTTACGAGGGTATCGATTGAAGAGGAACAAGACTAAGTTTGAGGGACACCTGATCCGCAACTTTCAGGACTACTCAGCTCAGTTGCAAGAATGCAGGAAACAATTCACACCACTTTGCCGTCGTCTGCATGAGGCTCAGGCAAATTTCATGCTCCTCTACCCAGCGATTTTGAAGATCAAACACGCAGGAGTATGGAAGGTTTTTGAAAATGTGGCTGATGCAATGGTCTTAGTTAATGACCTGGAGAAAAGTTGTGGAAACAGTAATGTGGACAGTGCGGTCAGTGGAGAGTGATTTACTGTGAGGTACAGAACTGAGTTTGTGAAAGGGAAGTGCAGAGGTTTGAGTTATTTTGTGCATTGGCGGTGGGCCGAATCTGGGATTTCAAGTGTACTATGGGGGGTGAAGGGGCCTCACGCATTAATTGTGATTTTTGCCCATTAATTTTTGGGGTTGGATACTTGCATTAGGGGGGGGAAGGGGCGGTCAGAGGGGGGGGGGATGGCGAAAGAGTAGGTGGGAGCAAGTGGAGGTTTGGAGGGGCGAGGGTAGTGGGTTCATTAAGATGGGGGAGGACAGGGAAGGGGGTGGGTGGAGGATCCCACAAGTAAAAGGGCATCAGGGTGGAGAGTCTACACATTCACTCAGGTTCACAGAAAACAGTGCTGTTAGGACGACAAGGAACATGTTACAGTGGCGGGTAAGGAAGTCCCCTAGAGAAGGGCTGGGCTCTGGGGGGCCATATGGACAAGTAACTGCTATGTATATCTGCATCGGGGTGCCTGGCGAATAGTGTAGTGCAGCGTATCATCTCATGGAATGTGTCAGGGATTTCATCGCCAGTGAAGCGTGCCAAAATTTTGATTCAACTGAAGCGCGCCATAAGGCAGACATAGCGTTTCTCCAGGAAACCAAACTGTCGGATGAGGAGCATAGGAAACTGTGCCGGCAATGGGTTGGTGAATGCTATTACTCCTTAGCTGGAAATGGTCGCGGGGGTGTGTGTGGCTCTTTTGATTAAGAGAGATCTCCCTTGTCAGTCTAGATTGATCTATAAAGGTGAAAAGAATACCTGACTTAACCAACTTTCGGAGATTACTGAAGACCAGCTTGTTCAACAAGGCATACTACAACGATCCATCCTAATTACCAAGCAACGAAATCCAAGCCTGAAGTGGATAAAACCTACTTTTTTTTTTGTTTTGTTACATTTGTACCCCGCGCTTTCCCACTCATGGCAGGCTCAATGCGGCTTACATGGGGCAATGGAGGGTTAAGTGACTTGCCCAGAGTCACAAGGAGCTGCCTGTGCCGGGAATCGAACTCAGTTCCTCAGTTCCCCAGGACCAAAGTCCACCACCCTAACCACTAGGCCACTCCTCCACTCCTACAAAGGCCCACTCTACCACAAACGAACTCTCCTTATACCTGACTGCTCAATCTACTATATCAATTAAGACCTTTACTGTAATACCACTGTATCTCTCACTCCGGAAATGGCGATTGTCATGACGGAACAATGTAAGCCACATTGAGCCTGCAAATAGGTGGGAAAATGTGGGATACATATGCAATAAAGAAAGAAAGAAGGAAGAATCTTATTAATATACATTACACTTCATGGGCAATCTTTTTACTTATGCTCGGTGTATGGCCCAAATGATTACTCCCCACGCTTTTATCAGGGGTTGATGGCGTTAGGATATAGGTATGCAGATGCTCCTTGGATGTGGGGGGGGGGGGGGATTTTAACCAGATAATGGATTTTAGCAAGGACAGGTCAGGTGGCAGACCCAGCGCTGGCACAGGTGTGCGGCAGGGCCTTCCATATACGAGTTAAACCTTAAACCTAATGGATGTTTGGAGACTTTTCAATCTCACCACTCGCGATTACACACATCTCTCCAAAGCACACAAAACTTGGTCCAGGATAGACTATATGCTGATATCTCAGTCCTGGTTCTTTAATGTAAGGGGGGCATCAATAGGCCCGTTACAAGTAACAGATCACACGATGGTCTGGTTGGACCTTGAGTTTGTAGTTCCGGGGGGGAGGGGCAAGGGCGCTTTTGGAGATTCCCTGCACATCTCTATAAAGATGTCACATTATGGGACCAGTACATAGCAGAAAATGAAAGTTCTTGCGATTCCCCCATCACGCTATGGGAAGCATCAAAGGCTGTGCTACGCGGGGGGATCATTGCGTAAATGTGTGCGCAGACGAAAAAGCAGTCGGCAGGCATATTACACCTAGAGAAGGAATATAGAAGAGCGAAACACTTATGTATTCATCATCCATCCCAACAAAATGGGGATAATCTGTCTGCTACGCTAGCGCCACTGAACACTTTAATACATGAGCACACAAAAAAGCATTTAATGTTCCAGAGATTGAATTTTCAGAGGTTTGGGAACAAACCAGGTAAACTACTAGCAAATATCGCACAGCATCGTGTAGCACGACACTTAATTCCTGAGATTTTAGACAAAGGTGGGAAGAAGGTATCTACCCCTGAGGGGATCTCCCAAATTTTTCACAAGTATTTTACTAAAATCTTCTCCAGGGAAGGGCAAGGGGACGGCTCTTTGGTAGCAGATTATCTTGAGGACGCAGGTCTTCCCAGATTGCCTCCCTTAGCCCAAGAGCGTTTGTCTCAACCGCTTACAGTGCAAGAAATTCAGGGAGTGGTTAAAGCTCTCCCACTGGGGTCGGCGCCGGGCCCCGACGGGCTCTCCAATGAATATTATAAGATCTTACCACCAAAGTTTTGTGGTCATCTAATAGAGTTTTATGAGGAAGTGGTGCAACAAGGTTCTTTCCCCCAGGCAGTAAATATAGCGTTAATAACAATCCTCAAGCCTGGGAAGCCAAGAGAACAGGTAACATCTTATAGGCCCATCTCCCTTTTAAACGTTGATCTCAAGATCCTGGCCCGGGTTCTGGCAGTACGATTGGCATCTTATCTGCCAGGTTTGGTGGGAGACCACCAAGTGGGTTTTGTAAAGGGTAGGCATTCTACTTTAAATGTTCGTAAAATCTTATTATCAATCGCCCAGTGCCAAACAACCGAAACATCTTTGTCGAATGCTTTTTCAGCGTCTACACTAACCAGGAACAAAGTACACTGGGGATATCTTTTCAAAGTATTGGAATTTGTGGGCGTGGGAGGATGGTTCTATCAAGCAATTGTGGCCCTCTACACAGGTTCCTCTGCGCGGTTGCTAATTAACTCGCTAATCTCCCCTCCTTTTGAAGTACAGGTAGGGACCAGACAGGGGTGTCCTCTCTCGCCACTGCTGTTTCTTTTATACCTAGAACCCTTATTGCATACCATTATGAAGGATCCAGCCGTTGTGGGTGTGGAGCTTCCCTCGCAACCGGTGAAAGTACTGGCTTACGCTTACGACCTCTTGTTGACTTTAACCTCGCCCCAGGCCTCGCTGTCTAGACTGCTGTCTGTAGTGGATGAGTTCGGTTTTCACTCGGGATTTAAGCTTAACTTGCAAAAATCTATGGCGCTGCCTAGCCAGCTAGAGATGATAGATCAGTGGGAGGGCAAGTTCCCTTTGAAATGGGCTTCTGATTACATTACATATTTAGGGGTTAAGATCCCCATTAATTTAGCTGCCTTGTACTCTTTAAATGTAGGCCCATTGAAGATTAGAGCGGCAGAAACAATGAGGGGTTGGCAGGCCCTGCTGCTGTCTCTTCTGGGGTGCGTAGTGCTGTATAATATGCTGCTCTTCCCAACTTGGATATATACATTTCAAATGCTGCCCCAATATTTGATTCATAAAGATGAAAAGTGGTTGCATAGGAAGATAAACTGGCTTCTTTGGCAGGGGAGGAGGTCTCGCATGAGTATAATGAGGGCCCAGCTTCCCCGGGCAAAGGGGGAGTTGGGACTCTTAAACCTGTGTTTTTTTTTCGATTTCCAGCTGTTTGAGACACTTAGACTGGTTTCGTTCATCATCCTGTACTTCAGCAGAAACAAAATTGTTTGGTTCTGTGCATTTTGCGAGTTGGCTGCAGGGGAGGGGCAGGCGGGGTGATACTTTGGGTCCCGCGGGATACATTGTTAAGCCCTTACGACAGACTTGGAAATGGGTAACCAAATTCTTTTCCCTGGACAGTAAGAACTCTCCACTGTTGCTCATTCGAGGTAACCCTGATTTCCTGGTGGGTAGCTCCTCGGCGACTTTCCAGGATTGGGCATCCCGAGGTATCCACTATTTATACCATATCTTAATGGAGCAGGGGGAGATGAAAACTTTGAATGATATATGCTCCGAATTTCACACGAAAAACAAAGATGCCTTCGCTTATCACCAGCTGAGCCATTATGTTAAATCGCTGCCGAAGTACTCTTTAACAGCAGAGTTTTGGGAGAGCTTCAAAGCAATGTTGGGTCTGGACGCTCAGTTGCGGGTTCCACTGCGATATTTTTACTCTTACCTTAGAGACTTCACACAAGATTTTGATTTTTCGACAGTGGCAATGCAGTGGAGCACAGAATTGGGAATCAAACTTCACGTGGACCAATTGAGGAGGCAACTATTAACTGCTTCTAAGCTCACAGAACACGTGGTTTGGCAGGAGATTCAGATCAAATTCATAATGAGGCTTTACATTTCTCTTCACAGAGCATGGAAGGCAATGCTGAAGGAGGATGATACCTGTCTGAAATGCAAGTCCCGGGGGGCCCACCTGGGCCACATGTTCTGGTTGTGTCCTGGAGTGCAGCAGTTCTGGAAAGATGTGGCCGCACAGGTATCTGCATGTTGGCATACGAACTGGAGGCCCACTCCAGGTCAATTAGTTGATTGTTTCTCTAGCAGGGAGCGCATGCCGGCGAAAATGAAAGCTTTCCTGCAACGTGTGGTGCTCATGGGGAAGAGGACAATCTTGTTGTTATGGAGAAGCGAGGAATACCCCACTGTGGCTCAGTGGCGTTCGGCACTGATTCATATGTGTTCCTTGGAAAAAAGGGGCATAAAGGATTTATCTTCTAAACAAGGAGGCTCCTTTTGTGCAACTTGGGCCCCCTTCTGGGACTCGCTTACCCCATTTACCCACAGTAGAATCTTGATTTTATGAGGGGGGGGGGGGTGTTCGGGGGATGGGGGGATAAGTAGGGAGAAAAATAAAACATTTGTCATTGTGGTTTCAATATGGTTTGCTAAACATTAGGTATGATGTTTATTTATACAGTTGATGCGATGATACAGAGACCTTGTTTGTAAATGATGGCATGTTAATAAAGATGATAATTAAAAAAAAAATAACTTCTGTAAGAAGCATCTTTAAAGAAATCAACTGTGAATATCCTTATTCTGTCCTTCAGTTTGAGCTGTCTGGAATCAGCTGGAAATAAAAAGCAGAAAATGTATCCATGCAGGATTTGGGAAAGAGGTGTTTTGGGGGTAGAGAGTACATAAGCCCTTTGATATCGGTTCTTTGAACAGGTTTTGTGTTCTTGTGCTTTTGGCATGATTAATACAGTTTACTGTTCAGGCAACGTCTTTGGGTCAGAGCTGGTGCAAGGGTAGTGGGCATTGTACGTGAACCTTCAATCACTTTTCAGGCCCCTAGACTGCAAGTCCCCTCCCCTCCAAGAATTTGATAATTAAACAACAATTATCATCATCACACAACAGCTTATAAAATTGCAGGTTACAATATGTGGTGATGGTTCTTTCAGTTTGTATGGCTGTCAGGCCCTGACTTCAGGTGCTCTTTGCTGCCCCATGCAACTGCCCCTAGTCTTGCATAAGGGTTGGGCCAGCCCTGTTTTTGGGTGTTAACCTGTCGTAGAGCCCTACTTCATTTCCCCAATGGAACTCTTCCCTTCCGCTAGTAAGAAGTGACCTTTGCTGGATTCTAGACGTGTGTATTCTGTAATGTTCTTGTCTATAAATATAATCCTGATATTTTGTAGGATCCAAGCTCCTGTCATCTTTTGCATCTAAAATAAGTTCTGTATCTAGAAATGCAGTATAAACCCACCAATGTGGTTAGGAAAAGAAAAGGGATAAGAACAATGGTTTGCAGGATTCAGAGATACCTGACTGTCAGACTTAACATTCCTTTGTCTTGTTAGAATTCTATTTATATTCTTCTTGCTGTTGATGGAGCACAGTTTTATCCATTTGATTTTGCAACCAGCTTTCACCTTTTATTTGAAAAACTAAACAATTCCATGAATTTGCAGCAGATGAGAGAATTTTGCATAACTAGCTTGTTGTAGACACTGGATAACCTGAGTAAGAAAAGTAAAATCGCAAAAATTTCCAGTGCAGTCTGATATTTACATTTTTCTGGTAAAGTGAAAGTTTTTTTTTGTATGATTGCTCATAGCAAAACTGAGAAGGAAAAGCAATATGTCATACTGTTTCTTTCACTGTCTTCTAGATGTAACCAGAAAACCCAGTGTAGACAGTCTTTCCTCTGATTCCTGGGTAGACATGGATGAAGGATCCTGTGAAACGCACACTCATGAGGAGAAGGATGACAACACGGAAAAAGGCCTAAAATTCCCAGCAGATGGTTGCTCGTCACCTAATAGCACACACTCCGAAGAGAGGGAGGCAGCAGGGCTAAAACCAAAAGAAACTGGAATGAGGTATCTCAAAAGGACTTTGTCCAATGAGTCGAATGACAGTATGAAGTCCACAACCCCAATAGACTATCCCAAAACACCAACAGGCTCCCCAGCAACAGAGCTGGCTACCAGGTGGACTCATCTCACAGAGTTTGAATTGAAGGGGCTGAAAGCACTAGTAGAAAAACTTGAATCGCTTCCCGAGAATAGAAAATGCATTCCAGAAGGTATTGAGGATCCTCAGGCTCTCCTGGAAGATATGAAGGTTTGTAAGACTGTGTTATATTATAACATTGCAAAAGGAATTTTTTTTTTTTTTGGGGGGGGGGGGGGCGTAAACTCTCAATAAACCATGACACTGATAAAGTCTGTGTGTATACTAACTATGTAGTCACACACTCCATCATACATGTTGCTTAACAACTCAGCAGAATGGAACCTTATGCAATGCTTAGAACGTGCATTTTCAACTTGGCTTGGTTGGGGTGGTAGTTTGGGGTTAGTTGTTTGACTTTAGGGTTTCCTTATCTTCTAGAGGCTTCATAACCCATGATTCCCACAGCCCAGACACTAAGTCTTGTTAGTTCCTCCCAGACTAGTGACCAAGAGACACAGAGCTCTGTTCAGGGTTTTTCATATAGCTTTTATCTCCTAAGAGTTTCAAGGAAAGAAATGTGCACGACCCAATGTGGCCAGGTCACACAGTGACCTACCTGTTTTTGTAGCTGTTAGTGCTGCCGCTGGAATTACATGCCTATTTTAATAATTTTCTTCAGTGAATATTGCAATGTGCCAGTATAACTTAAGCATCATATGCATGTGTGAATGGCCTAAAACACAGGAAAAGCTAAGACATTACGATAAAGGGGTTCAATTTTTACTGGCTTATTAACCAGGTAAAGTACTAACTGGGGTGTTTAATGTAATTCATATGTTTAGCACTGTTGACTGTATAAGTGGTAGTTTGAAGATAGCCAGTTCTAACTATATCTGTTTACTTTAGAGCTGCTGTTTAACAGGCCCAAACTAAACATACAGCCACTCTATGGATGCATTTTCACCCATCATTTTGTCAGCATTGGGCTGTTTATAGTGATTTACACGGCCCAATATTATCCTTATATTAAAAAAAAGGACAGATAGGCAAGCCATATGTTAGTATGAAATAAAATTGAACTTTTGAAAGCTTAATTCAAAGGCAGTAGTGTTCTTAGTTGGAATGGGAGTGACAGAGTTCTGCATGACCATCCATGGTTGGGATTACTCCTTGTGGCAGAAGAGAAACGGCTCCTCTTTTAAGGTATACTTCAAGACCAGTGCATTACCTTAGTTGTTCTGAACCTGTTCTTGGATCGCCAATGAATATACAGTGCACTCCATTTAAGTGCACGTCGGATAAGCGCATGCTCTGTTTAACTGCATGCCATACTTCGGTCCTGTTTTTGGTGCCATCAATTTCTATGGGGACAAACGTCAGTTTAGCGCACCACTGATAAGTGCAAGCTTAGCTTACATGCATGGTTTAAAGACCGCTCCTCTGCAGGGAAGACTCCACATAAATACGCACACGGAATATGGAAGCCGATTGACGCGTGACAACCAATGAGATTTCAAATTTACTGCCCCTTTAGCTGCTACAGGCAGAATAAGCAAAAGAATGTTGTTAGATCGTCGTCGCGGCGGAACTGTAAGACTAACACTGGCTGAACGAATAGACTTTCTTAAAAAATTAGAACAAACAAACAAAGTCAAGCATCTATTGCTAAAGAATATGGTGTCAATCCCAGTCAAATTTTATGTGTCTTGAAGCAGAAAGACCAGCTTCTGGCAGACTGGCGAAACAATACAAATCCACAACGGAAACGTGTGGGGAAAAGCTAAGGCGGTAGAAGATGCTCTTCGGTGGTTCTCGCATCAGGAGCAGACAGTTTCCTGTCAGTGGTCCACTGCTTAAGGAGAAAGCTAAGCAGGTAGCAGAAAGTCTTGGACTAACTGAATTCATAGTCACTGTTGGATGGTTGGAAAGATGGAAGGAGAGGAACAACATAAAATTCAAGAAACAAGACGCTGATGACTTTGGTGCTGAAATTAGGTTGGTTCAGTTATTCTTACCATCTTGAACGAGTTTGCATCGCGTGACATTTTCAATGCTGACGAAAACGGTCTCTACTGGCGAACGATTTCTGATGGAACACTTGCATTCAAACATGCCGAAACTACTGGAGGTGAAACGTTGAAGGACCGACTGACGATCCTCCTTTGCTGCAATATGGGTGGGAGTGAGAAGTTGGAACCCTTCGTCATTGGAAAGAGCAAACAGCCCCATTCCTTCAAGAAAGTTAAGTGACTTCCTGTGTCATACGAAGCTAACGCAAATTCATGGATGACTGGGGAAATTTGAAAGCAGTGGCTAAAGAAGTTAGACACTAGAATGCGGGCACAAAGGCATCAGATTTTGTTGCTTTGTGATAATTGTGCTGCACACAAGGATGATGTCAGGCGTCAAGGTGGTCTTCTGCCACCAAACACTACCTCTCTGATCCAACCTATGGATCAGGATATAATAGCCAATTTCAAACAACATTATCGGGCTCTTGTGCTACGTCGTCTGATGAGTGTTATGGATGACCAGACTGGCAAGGATAAACGTGCTGTTGAACTGGCTCGTAATCTATCACTGTTGGATTCCCTACATATGCAGAAAGAAGCCTGGAATCATGTTACACAGGCAACCATTGTGAACTGCTACAAGCGGGCAAGCTTTGTTAGGGATGTGGAGAGGGATGAAACAGATGCAGCTGTTGCAAATGTGTCAGATGAACAGGTTATTGACAGCCCAGCCGGTGTTACTGAAGAGGAGCTTCATTGCTGAGTAGCTGTTGATTATGATCTACAAACAGCTGACGACAGCACTGATGTGGAGATATGCACCTACACACAGGCAACAACGGCTGATGAAACAAAGGATAAATGAGCAGCGAGGCACATGCTGATTAAAAAAAAACAACCTCTACCTGTCACTTTTGCAAGAGCACTGGAGAGTCTCAACAACGGGCGGGCCTAGCTGGAGGCCACTGGATGTCAGTGCTATGACAGTTTTTACCGTCTGGCAGACAGTCTATGGAGCTCACAGACACATTAGTGTACAGAGGACTATAACTGATTACTTCAAGTAAGCCTAATGTCAGTTAACAGAGACTGTATACTGTACGTATAACAGTACTGTACATATGTTTATCAGATGCCAAGCTTCTTTGGGTCACAACGGTTAAGTGCACGCTCCGGTTAACTGCATGCATTTCTTTGGTCCCAGACCCTTGCACTTAAGCGGATTGCACTGTATATACAAGAGATTTGCATACACTGTGCATGCAGATATAGTTTATGCATATTCATTGTGGAGATCCGGAAAACTGTAGTGCCTGTGGGGGGGGGGGGGGGTAGGTTTGATAATCACTTCTTTATGTCATTATTTCCCGGTCTGGCCCTGGAACCTCAGCTAATAGGTCTAGTTAGGTGGCATACTGGCATAGACATCTAAGTACAAACCTGTATGCTAGTATTCTAAACGTTTACACATGCAGTGACAAAAAAATGTTAATGGGCATCTCTGGAAACGGAGGGTGCATTTCTCTTAGTTTCAGAATGCCAATGGGAGACTTGCATTATGTAACATCTGTAGATAGTATAATCCCCGTCCCTTGTCCCTAAGGAGGGGAAACAGTTCAGCCCTGTGGGCTGAAAAATGAGAGACAGACTTAGTTGTAGGCACAACCAGTAAAAATCTTTATTGGTATATCACTAAGCCCAATACAAAATAATTGTTCACTCTGGAGCAAGTTGAGACACAGCAAAGCCAGACGCAAACACTGAATAACAAAGTCTGCTCACTAACACCTTTCTTAGCCATGACTTACTACCATTTGTAAGTTTCGTTTTCTCCCAAATCATGTGATTTCTCCTAAACTAAAATCTTAAAGTAGCCTGTGCCATATATGGATGTTCCTGTATTATATTAGTCTCTCCTGATGGTGGCCATTGGCTAATTACTTATCAGCTAAATAAAGATATTGGTGGTGTGGAGATGAATACTATTACAATACTGAAACTTCCACCTGATACAAAATTACAAAATTTATAATATGTGGGGAAAAGCCTCAAAGAGCTCCCAGATCAAATATCAATCTGTCGGAGCTAAAATAGACCATCCGGTCTTCTCTTCATCATAGGCATAAAAAACCCACTCCAGGTAATCCTCGATGAATTTCTATAGGCAAAAACCCCTTGTGAATTGCCCTATGTAAATTTCAACTAGGGCTACAGTAATTTATTCAAAATATTAGTTTCTCATAAATAAGAATTTTGTGTTGCAATGCACTTAGCTTTGTTGCTTGAGATTCAATGCTACTGTTGCTTCATGCTGTGTTGATCCTTGTTAAATTACTCCGAGCCGACGTTGGCCAGCGTTTCGCTGCTTTTTCAAGGTCTCGGGTATATTATTGGAATACACTGCACGGCGTTTCAGATGTAGCTGATCTCTACATCTGAAACGCCGTGCAGTGTATTCCAATAATATACCCAAGACCTTGAAAAAGCAGCGAAACGCTGGCCAACGTCGGCTCGGAGTAATTTAACAAGGATCAACACAGCATGAAGCAACAGTAGCATTGAATCTCAAGCAACAAAGCTAAGTGCATTGCAACACAAAATTCTTATTTATGAGAAACTAATATTTTGAATAAATTACTGTAGCCCTAGTTGAAATTTACATAGGGCAATTCACAAGGGGTTTTTGCCTATAGAAATTCATCGAGGATTACCTGGAGTGGGTTTTTTATGCCTATGATGAAGAGAAGACCGGATGGTCTATTTTAGCTCCGACAGATTGATATTTGATCTGGGAGCTCTTTGAGGCTTTTCCCCACATATTATTATAAATTTTGTAATTTTGTATCAGGTGGAAGTTTCAGTATTGTAATAATTACTTATCAGTACAGCGTGTAGTAGTCACAGAGCAAAGTAATACATATTAATCCCCTTGTGTCCTCTCTCCCCAAAACTGAAACATTCTGGACATCTTAGGCTCACTATATCCTCAGTCTCTCACCACCTCCCAAGGTTATATCCACCTTATATGAAAGGTATGGTCTCAGCTCCAGCCAAATGTGCATCCTTGAAGTGTCATTCCTCAGTTCCTGAGAAAGCACTGTATGTTACAAAGACGCTAACTTATTAGGCTAACTTGTGAGAACCAAACAGAGCAGTGTAAAGGCTTTTGTAACAGCCCTATTATAGGAAGGAATATACAATAGTCACTGATGACATTCAAAGTTGAAGGCCCAGGTTTGGAAGCAGTTTCTCATACTTTGATTGGCAAGGAGCACTGAAGAGCCACCATTGATCTCCAGAACCTTGGTCTCCAGGGGAAGCAGCACCACCTGCATCAACTCAAAGACACAGACCTCACCTTGTTTGGTTTTGCTCTGAGGTCAGAGTTTAGAGGGTGAGAGAGTCAAGAAGACATTACTTGAGCTGGGATAAACTTCTTTTTAACTCCAATCATTTTACTGTTGGCTTCATTTTAGAAAATCAGTGGAAGTGTTAGCCCATCTAAAAATACGTAAAGTAGAGATGGAGATAATGCCAGACATATGAATGACATTCACTGCTTCATCAACTGTGTTCATCAGGTCAATAATGTATAAAGAAAGATGAGCTATAAAAACTCAAATAAAAAAAACTCAATTACATTATTTTTCTAGAAAATCAAGTGTGTGCATTGCACACACGTATCACCCTCGGTCTGTGTTCAAGTCTTACCAGCATGGTGTCAAAATACCTAGCAGACAATATGACTTCTGTTTACAAAATGCAGTGTGATTGTTTCCATTTCTGTGTTCCAATGAGAACCAGCGACACAAAAAGGGGTGGAAAAAGAGACCAACTCCAAGAGATCAAACAGAATACCAGGATAAGATGCTCCAAAACACAAACTTTATTTGTTTGTGTTTTGGAGCATCTTATCCTGGTATTCTGTTTGATCTCTTGGAGTTGGTCTCTTTTTCCACCCCTTTTCGTGTCATTGGACTTTTGTGGAACTGAATTCAGACAAACTGAATTAAAACAAATTACTTTAGTTTAAAATAGCCATATATTACAACTTTTACAGATGATAAGGCAACAGCCACAATTTTGGATCATAGTATAGGTCGTGTTTTATATTACTTTTTTTTTTTTTTTTTTTTTTTGTTACATTTGTACCCCGCGCTTTCCCACTCATGGCAGGCTCAATGTGGCTTACATGGGGCAATGGAGGGTTAAGTGACTTGCCCAGAGTCACAAGGAGCTGCCTGTGCCTGAAGTGGGAATCCAACTCAGTTCCTCAGTTCCGCAGGACCAAAGTCCACCACCCTAACCACTAGGCCACTCCTCCACTTCCTCTACAAAGGTCAAAAAGGTATCACACCAAACAATAATTTAAATTAAAAAAAAAAAAAAAAGGGGGGGGGGAAATATTTAAAACTCCACACCAGAATATTTTATCCAAATTTTTTTTATAAAGTATTGAGAGACCAAAAATAAAAGCTAAGCAAAAAAATAAATGTCCTTAAAATGTCCACATTATGCAACCTTATAAAACTCAATAAAGTTCTCAAGATAACTTCTGACTTCACAATAAAAGAAATCAAAATAAACTGCTGCATAAAAAGTTCAGAAAATGGGTAAAAAAAAAAGCTCGACACCATGAGGCATATTTTCAAAGTACTTAGACTTACAAAGTGCTGTGGAGGGGCATTTTCAATATGACGTTAAGTCTTTGGATGTTTTTCAAAAAACGTCCAAACTAAATAGGAAAGGAGGTCATTTAAAAAAAAAAAAAAGTATTCTTTTTTCGAAAATACTGTTTTCGAACAAGGTTTTGTGCTTTGGTCGTTTTGTCTTCTGGTCTGAAAAAAAAACAAAAACCCAAACCCTGAATATGTGCAAAATGTAGAAAATCAAGCCATTGGAATGTAGGAGGAGTCAGCATTTTTAGCAGACTGGTCCCCCAGACATCCCAGGAGAGCAGTGGGCACCCTAAGGGTCACTTCTATGCACTTCATAAAAATGCTTCCCAGTATATCTCACCTTTGCTCTCTTATCTTGTCTCCTGAGCTCTCTGAAACCTAACCAAAACCTACTGCTGCTCACTGTACAGCACTATAATAACCCTTATGGTGAAGGGGGCACCTATATGTGGGTACAGTAAGTCTTTGGTGACTTTGGGAGGGGTCACACTTTTTAACCACAAGTGTGACAAAGGGAGATAGGGATCTGGGTCCCCCGCTCCATAGTGCACTGCAACGATCACTACACTACTCCAGGGATCTACTGGCTGCTCTAATAGACCTGGCTATAACATCTGAAGCTGTAAGAGGTTTGTAAGTTATATGTTTGTTTACATTTTTGAGGGTCATACCCGATTCCCTCCAGGTCGTCTGGTCATTTAGGGCACCTTATTATGCCTTGTTATAAAAGCAGGACTAAGAACGTCTTGGTTTTAGTTTTGTTTTAGTTTTCTTCCATTATGGCTGAGAAACATCTAGAACACCCAAATCGCACCCCTAACATGCCCCCTTGAGATTTGGACGTACTCAGACGAACAGCATACAAAAAATGTCTGAAAATAGGTTTCAAAAATACTGATTTGGATGTTTTTGTAAGAAAAACGTCCAAATGCTGCGTTATGCCACTTTTTAGATGTTTTTCTCTTTCAAAAATGAGCGTCATTGTAACCTGTGAAACTTTAAGTGCTTTGAAAATGAGCCCCCATGCGTTCCAATGATGAGCCTTTGCATTCCAATGACATCATACTAATATTGCAACGTTGGAATTGTCATCAGCGATTACAATGAGGTCAACAACCAAAACAATATTGCTGTTATTGTCTGTTGCTTATGTTTGATTTATTTTTACTGTACACCGCCTTGAGTGAATTCTTTAAAAGAGGCGGTAAATAAATCCTAATAAAAAGAAAACTCACATCCAAAGGACAAAAAGCTCCAAACAATCTAAAAGGATAAAAATAATAAGTATCATAACGTATAACACTAAAAGTCGTAACAAGCATAAATTAGTGTCAGAACATACCAGCAAAACAAACAAATTTACAATAAAGAACTTTTAAAAATCCTGACAAATCTAGTGACCAACACTAAGGGGCTCATTTTCAAAATAAAGAAACACACCCAAAAATCATCATAAAGGTGGCAGCAGGACGTTTTTATCTCAAAAATGTCCAAGTTGCAATTTGACACCCCAATTTTAGATGTTTTGCTCCACAATTCATCCAAATTTCAAGAGTTAGGGGTGTGTTTTGAGGGACATAGGCGACACCAAAAGATAGATGTTTTTCTGCAGTAATGGGACAAAATGAAAAAATCTAGGGCCGAAACTAAGATGTTTTTGGCTGGACCTGTTTCAGTCACAACTAAGTGACCAAAAGATGCCATAAATGACCACTGGAGGAATTAAGGCGTAAACCCCCTTATTGCCCCAGTAGTCATTGACCCCTGACCCCCTCCCACCCCCAAAATGTGAAAGAAACAGTACATACCCCATACCAGCCTTTATGATAGGACTGGCCACAACATCTGAAGCTATTAGAGCAACAAGCAGGACCCTGGAGTAGCCTTGTGGTCGGTGCAGTGGACTGTAGAGAAGAGGACTCTGTCCATATCCAACTCTAACTGGTACACTTGTGATGGAAAGTGAGAGCCCTCTAAAAGCCTACTATACCTACAAATAGTTGATGTCTGTGGGCCTAAGGGCTATTGTAGTAGCATACATTTGGATACAATAGGTTTTTGGTGCATTTTAGAGGGCTCAGCATAAAATATAAGTGGGTAACAGTGAGATGTGTACCATCCACAGCAGTGCCCCCTAGGGTGCCCCACTGCTCTGCTGGGACGTCTGTTTGGCCAGTCTACTAAGAGTGCTGCCCCCCCCCCCCATACATCCTAAAATGGTTCTAAAAGATAAATGCACTGAGCACAAAAATGTGCTAGCGCCCACATTTACCTTTGCAGAAGGTTAAGAGAAGTCTTGTATGGGAAACAAATGCACTAACATTAGCACTGATAGCATGCACGTGTAGTCAATCTCATGTAAATAAGGTAATTTTGTATTCCTCCCCAATGCTCTGAAAAGAGCGCCCAATACAAAACTGCCTTACTGCTGCAAAAAAATAATGCCAGGTCAGAGCAGGTGTTAAGGTGTTGGAAGAGAGGATTTCTCATGCTTCTTTTACGATTCTTTCTGCAAAATCTGCTGGTTTTGATTGCTTTTGGAAGCAGAAGGAAGCCTGTGCAAACCCTTAAGCTCTGGTCATGAGAAACAGACCCAAGCAAAAGCACACATTGGTGTCCGTTTCCTGCACCTAAATATAAGCGTCCAAGCTAATATATTAAAAAAAAATTTTTTTTTTAAATGCTTATTTTTAGGCCGCAGAAAACAGGCCAGTGTGCTTCATGTTTGGGTTTTACTGGGTGCATGCACACACACGTACACAGGAGCTGAGCTTACCGTGGAAATCTTCTGTGCATGCACTAAACAGTCCTGCTGAACTCCCTAATGCTCAATGCTACGAGTGTACCTACATTTGCATCTCATTAGCATTGAACATTAGGGTGTTCTTATGCACTGTTCTGGCAGTATCTTTATGGTACTATTCAGAATAGCACTGAGGTTTTGGAGGGGGGGGGGGTCTCAGGAGTTTCAGTCCAACAGCCTCCACAACCTATATAGGGTAAACACTCACTGTGACTTTACAGTCCTATCTTGCACCCCCAGCTGTTCTTTCCAGTTCAAAGAAAAACTGAAAGACCATTAAGGCATTAAAAAAGGTAAGTACCTCGTACCTGCTTGGATCAATTCCCAGGCTTTCAATGTCAGACTCTCCTTTGCCGGCTGCAAGTCATTCCTTCTCCCCCATTTTAAGTTCTGCCTGCTTCTAGGAAACTTTTTGTGGGTCTTCCCTCCCTTCCATATAACTCCTCGCCCCACCTATAGATGAGTTTGTCTACTCCCCTTCCCAGTTAGGATAAGGGCCTTGCTCTTCACAGTCTTTCCAAATATGGGCAGTTTTTGTTGAGCTTGCAGGCTTCCCTGCCCCTTCCCTTCTAGGACACTCCTCCTATTTCTTTCAGCTTGGGCCAGAAATATTAGTTTCTGTCCCCTTTCCAGGCTCTGGAAGTTTTACATTTATAGATCCTAGCAGTTCACAATAATAAAATACATAAAACATAAAATCCATATTACAACTCCCATTTCATGATAGGAAAGACCTAAAATTCATTCAAGATCAGTCACCCCTTACTAAATGCATCATAACTATAAATGGTTTAAAATGGATGCACCAGGTCCAGTCCCTCCCAAAAAACATTAACTAGTGAAAGCTAATAAATAAAAAGGTTGTGCAACTTTAAACTTAAGGATCTTCCTCCCCTTGAACAGCCCTAGGCAACTCATTCCATAGGGACGGGGCTAGCCAGCAAAAAGCTCTCTTTTTAAAACCACTCCTGTGTAGAAGAATTTGGAAGAGGGTAATACCTGGCAACTATTCTGTAATGACCTTAAAATCCGACTAGGTAGATACAGTATCATTGAATTTAAATAAGGTGGCTGTCGACTATGATAAGTATAAGTTAATTTTAATATCTTAAATTTGAGTCTTTGGACAACTGGCAACCAATGAAAATGTTTAAACACAGGCATAATATGTTCCACACGCAGGGCCCAAGAGACAGAGCTCTGGAGTCTCAATGCGTGGATGAGACGACGGTGCAGGGAGGAGGGTTTTAGATTTGTTAGAAACTGGGCAGCATTCTTGGGAGCCTATTCTGAAAGGATGGGCTCCACCTTAACCAGGGTGGGACCAGGCTGCTGGCATCGGCTTTAAAAAAGAGATAGAGCAGCTTTTAAACTAGAGACTTGGGGGGGGGGGGGGGAGGCCAACAGTCGTTCAGAATAAGGTATCTTTCAAAGATATCACCAAAACAGGATATCCTGATAGTGAGGTTGCAAAAGAGACCATAGTAGATCAGGTGTCCTTAAATAAAAATCAGACAAAAGATTGCGATTTAATACAGTCAAGTACTGAGCATGATGTAAATAGGAACAAACAGTTAAATGTTTATATGCGAATGCCAGAAGCCTAAGAAATAAGATGGGAGAGTTAGAATATATTACACTAAATGAAAAATTAGATATAATAGGAATCTGAGACCTGGTGGAAGGAGGATAACCAGTGGGATACTGGGGTACAAATTATATCATAGAGATAGGGTTGATCAAATTGGTGGAGGAGTAGCATTGTATGTTAAGGAGGGCCTTGAATCAAATAGATTGAAAATTCTACAGGAAACAAAACACATCTTGGAATCCCTGTGGATTGGAATTCCATGTGCAAAGGGGAAAAGGATAGTGATAGGAGTGTACTCCTGTCCGCCTGGCCAGGATTAACAGATGGATGAAGAATTTTTTATCAGAAATTAGAGAGACTAACAAACTGGGCAACACGATAATGGGTGATTTTAATTACCCCGATATTGACTGGGCAACACGATAATGGGTGATTTCAGTTACCCCGATATTGTCTGGGTAAATGTAACATTGAGGCATGCTAAGTAGGTAAAATTCCTTGACGAAATCAATGATTGCTTTATGGAGCAGCTAGTACAGGAGCCGACGAGAAGGAAAAATTCTAGACCTAGTCCTTAATGGATCTCATCTGGTGCGGGAGGTAACGGTGATGGGGCCAGGCCGCTTGATAACAGTGATCATAATATGATCAGATTTGATATTAGCTTTGGAGTAAGTATACACAGGATATCCAATATATTAGCATTTAACTTTCAAAAAAGGAGACTCACGAAGAACGGTAAAAAAAAAAAAAAAAAAGGAGTGGCTGCGAGGGTCAAAAATTTACATTAGGCGTGGATGCTGTTCAAAAATACCATCCTGGAAGCCCAGGTCAAATATATTCTGTGCATTAAAAAAGGAAGGAGGAAGACCAAACAACAGCCGGCATGTTTATATTTCAACTGTTTTTATTGATGATTCAACATTATAAACCTTTTAACATTGCCAATACTTCTATTATTGAGCATTATAAGTAATACAGCATATTAACTTGTATACAGCAATAAATTCCATCATCAATAGTTTTATGCATCTTCCCCTGGTCTCTTTGCCTACCCTCCCAAACATGCTCATTAACAGCCAAACGTACATTTAAGGAGGGGGTGTTTTGTTAAATATACATCACAGTCATCTTTTATATTCCCCCCTCCTTCTCCCCTTCCTTCTTCTCTCCCCACCCTCTCCCCCCTGCTATTCATTAATAATTAAATTGTGCTTATGAGTTCAGGTAAGTGTACCATTATTCTATAATATTATCAAAGCTTATTGAGTACAAGACTCCGACCTCTCTGCGTTAAGGTATCCAACATAGGCCCCCAAACTTTAAGGAAGCATTTTTTCCCACGACAGGAGCCTTTTGCATTCCTTGCTTCCCATGTCATTAAAAGATGCACCTGATTTCGCCATTGCCAGTAATCTGGGGGTTTATCCGAAGTCCAACATTGCAAAATACATTTTTTGGCTACCAAACATAATTTGCGACTTAACAATATTTCATCTGCCGTAAGGCCACTGAATGCTCTTGGGCAATCCAATATTAATTGCACCGGAGTGCCCACTATAGTACTTGAAATGATTGAATTCATAAATGCCAGTATCTTTTCCCAAAAAAGCTGTATTTTTGTGCATTCCCAAAATGCATGATAGAACGAATTTTCCTCCAGTGTGCATTTCATACAGATTGGTGTGTCAATCCCTCCTACTTTATAGAACTGGCGTTGTGTGAAGTATGCTCTATGTATTATTCTAAATGCACATTCTCTATAGTTTGCTCCATTAATCAGTTTAGGGATGTTCCGTATGTGTGCTGCTATGTCCCAATTAGATAAATCTACTTTTGTATCTGCTTCCCACCTACGGCGAAGTTGTGACCAATCTTTATCTGACCTCAAAGTCCACAATTGTTTGTGGAGCTGCGAAATTGTGGGGGCTTCTTCTGATATTTCATCATAAAACTGTTTAATTTTCTCCCCCAATTGAAACTTAAGCTCTTCTGCATTAAGTGTTTGTATATAGTGTTTTATCTGACCATACCCAAACACGTCCTCCCAGTGTGCAGCGTCAGTGGGTATTAGTTGACTTAGAGGTTTAATTTTCCCTTCTAAATCTATTATTGTTTTTAGACATGTGTGCCCTCTCCTTGCCCACCTCCGAAACACCTGATTTTCCAATCCTGGCGTAAACAACGGGTTCCCCCTTATGGTCAACCATTCTGTCATATTCGGCTGTCCCCCCAGTTTTGTCCCCAAGTATTTCCATGCCTCTTGTAGAGGAGCCAGTATTATACTACCCTTAAATTTCTTTGGCACCGATTTATTATTGAGATGCAGCAAGGTCACCATATTGTAAGGGCTAAAGTATATCTTTTCTAATTCTAGCGGGGTGTGTGTGTTTGCAGAAAAAATCCAATCTCTCACTAACCGCAACAGGCTTGCCAGATTATAGTATTGTAGATTAGGCAATCCCAATCCACTCTGCTGCCAGTTCCCCAGCATCAACTGCAACTTCAGTTTAGCCTTTCTCTTTGCCCAACAGAACTGTCCTATCATTCGATAGAATCGTTTGATATCTTTCTGTAACAATCTCAATGGCAGGACTTGTAATACATATAGCCATCTGGGTAATATTACCATTCGTATGAGACAAATTCGACCTATTAGTGGCACCGGTAACATCTTCCAGGTTGCCAGCTGTTGTTCTGTTTGACTGAACAATCTATTGACATTTAGGCTGTATATGTCTCCTGTCTGAGAAGCAAGCAAAATTCCCAGGTACCTAAAAGAACCCTCTACCCATCTCAGCGGGAATTCTGCTCCCCAAAGAGATTTGGTATTAACTGGTATCGCCAGGGCTTCTGACTTATCCAGATTTAATTTGAATCCTGAATGATCTCCAAATTCCTTAATTATTTCTAGAAGATCTGCAAGCAGCCGGCATGTTTAAAAAGTGAGGTGAAGGAAGCTATTAGAGCTAAAAGAAAATCCTTCAGAAATTGGAAGGAACCGACTGAAAATAAGAAACAGCATAAGGAAAGTCAAGTCAAATGCAAAGTACTGATAAGGAAGGCAAAGAGGGAATTTGAAAAAAAAGATTGCGTTGGAGGCAAAAACACACAGTAAGATTTTTTTTAGGTATATTAAAAGCAAGAAGCCGGCAAAAGAATTGATTGGACAGCTAGATGACCGAGGGGTAAAAGGGGCGATCAGGGAAGACAAAGCCATAGCAGAAAGATTAAATGAGTTCTTTGCTTCGGTCTTCACTGAGGATGATTTGGGAGTGATACCGGTGCCAGAAATGGTATTTGAAGCTGACTAGTTGGAGAAACTGAATGAAATCTCTATAAACCTGTAGGATGTAATGGGGCAATATGACAAATTGAAGAGTAGCAAATCTCTTGGACCAGATGGTATTCATCCCAGAGTACTGATAGAATTGAAAAATGAACTGGCGGAACTAATTGTTAGTAATATGTAAATTATCTTTAAAAATCAAGAGTAGTACCGGAAGATTGGAGGGTAGCCTATGTAATGCTGATATTTGAAAAAGGGTCCAGAGGGGATCCAGGAAATTATAGACTAGTGAGTCTGACGTCTGTGCCGGGCAAAATGGTATAGACTATCATAAAGAACAAAATTACAGAGCATATTCAAAAGCATGGATTAATGAGACAAAGCCAACATGGATTTAGTGAAGGGAAATCTTGCCTCACCAATCTATTACATTCCTTTGAAGGGGTGAACAAACGTGGATAAAGGCGAGAGCCGGTAGATATTGTGTATCTGGATTTTCAGAAGGTGTTTGACAAAGTACCTCATGAAAGACTCCAGAGGAAATTGGAGAGTCATGGGATAGGAGGTAATGTCCTATTGTGGATTAAAAACTGGTTAAAAGATAGAAAACAGAGAGTAGGGTTAAATGGTCAGTATTCTCAATGGAGAAGGGTAGGTAGTGGGGCTCCTCAGGGGTCTGTGCTGGGACCATTGCTTTTTAACATATTTATAAATGATTTAGAGATGGGAGTAACTAGTGAGGTAATTGAATTTGCTGATGACAAAGTTATTCAAAGTTGTTAATTTGCGAGAGGATTGTGAAAAATTACAAGAGGGCCTTACGAGACTGGGAGACTGGGCGTCTAAATGGCAGATGACGTTTAATGTGAGCAAGTGCAGAGTGTTGCATGTGGGAAAGAGGAACCTGAATTATAGCTACTGTCCTGTAATTTTAGTTATAAGCTATGAAGTTTTACTGCAGGTATACTGCACTATTTCCCATCCCCCATGTCTCTTTTCCTATCAGCCACATGAAGGAATTTCTGGTTGGTCACATGATGGTGAAAATGTTGCTAAGGCAACTCAGATACCTGTTATATCCTGTTACAATACAGAGAAAAGGTATGGCAAGGACCAATTGCCAGCCCATATGCAGCACTTAGGATTGGGCCAGGGTAGAGGAGAGGTGGATGCTCACAACAGCCTATAAAACCACGCTACAGACAAAGGAACTCTGAAAACCTAGGCTTAGAGAGAGTTTCAGATCCATCCAATGGCCTATGGATTTTCCTGAGGGGGTTTTACTCCCCCCCCCCCCTTTGATAGAAACTAATTTTCTGTAACTATGAATTTCTCTCATTTATTCTCTGCTTTCTCTCTGTTCTATGACCTTTGTATGAGGAACAAACTCTTTCCTTCCTTCTTTTTCTCTTCTTTATCTAATTAGTCTAATTATTTATAATTATCAGAGGTACTGATCATCCTGTATCTCCCATCCTCTTTAACATCATGATGGAACATTTAGGTTGTCTCAGATCTGCAGTCTTATATAATCTCACAATGTTATCAGTGCATACATTTTGACAATCAGATACAAGATATCCTTAATATCATTCAGACTATCCTGGATCTGATGGAGAACTTGGGATCCTCTTTACATCTAAAATTAAATAAGGAGAAAACCAAATTTCTGATAATTTGTAATCCTAATAACTTCCAAACTCAGACAAACTTCACCATCAACCAAACAAGTTACCCACTGGAAGCAACTTTGAAAATTTAGAGTCATTGACCAATTCTTAACAGGAGAAGATCAGGTCGCCGTGCCCCCTCCCTACCCATCTTCAAATCAATGCTCAAAGCCCACCTCTTCAATGTCGCCTTCGGCTCCTAATCACTACACCTCTTCTCAGAAAACTTATCTACCCCAACTTGACATTTCGTCCTTTAGATTGTAAGCTCTTCCGAGCAGGGACCGTCCTTAATTGTTAATTTGTACAGCGCTGCGTAACCCTAGTAGCGCTCTAGAAATGTTAAGTAGTAGTAGTCGTCAATGCTGTGGTAACTAAGACTTTCAAGTCATTATGGAAACTGAATTAGATCCTCCCCCCCCCCCCCCCCCCCCCCATCTACTACCTTTTGTTCAATTGTGCAAACATTATGAGCACGCAATTCTGGAACGCATTGCCACGCAACCTAAAAGCGACCTATGAACTGACCAACTTCCATAAACTGCTAAAGACCCATCTCTTCGACAAGACATACCACAAAGATCAAATCATGTGAAACTCTTACATATTTCCAGAAACGTTAATAATGCCTTCTATTATATTACTAGCATGTATTCCATTACCATGCAATCCAACATCCTTCTGTAACACCAAATGCCTCTTCTCATTTCCATCATTCATGATGTTTTGTAAGCCACATTGCGCCTGCAAAGAGGTGGGAAAATGTGGGATACAAGTACAATAAATAATAATAATTAATCCTGTCACATCTGAACTATTGCAATGCAATTTGGTGAACAAAATCTTTAACCAAAAAGCTTCAAACTACCCTAAACACAGTTGCTAGACTTGTACTCAAAGCCTCAAACATCGACAGAGCCTTTCTGTTCTCCAAACTATATTGGCTTCCAATCATAGCTAGAATCATCTTTAAAACCTGCATATTCATCTACAAAGTTATCCATGGTTTAGCACAAGTATATGTAGGATTTGATCTTCCATCCGTAAGATCAAGAGAATATCTCATGCTTCACTGCCCTAGCTATAAAAACAGAATTCAAGTCTATATTGTGCAGAGATTTTTCACATATAGGTACCAAATGGTGGAGTTCTAAACAATTACTTAACATTTCACAAATTTCTGAAGGCCTTCCTCTTTAAAAAATGTCTGAATTGACTGCAATTTACTGAATTTTGAAAATTAAAGTTCATAACAATCTGTTAATTTAAATAGGCCTTTTATTACTATTGTTACTCTTTTTGCTGGACATTGTATTTGTATGACTTATTTCTTTGCTATTGTAAGCCACATAGAACTGAATAACTGGAATTCAGATTATGTGGGATATAAGTACCAATAAATAAATAAATGGTCATCAAAATCTTGATTTTATAAAGCCAGGATATGGACATCTAAAACTGCAGTATGTCCATATGGCAAGGGGGTGTGGTCTGGGCGGGACTAGAGTGACCAATATGTGATCTATGTCTAAAAAGATGGACGTTATTTAGACCTGGTAATTGGCATGTCCAGGTTACAGAAAGGTGCTATAATTCAGCAGCTGTCTACTGGAGGGATTTAAGGCAGATCACCTCTCTAATCCCCCAGTGGTTGCTTTCCCTCTCCCTCCCCTGTATGTGAAACTAGCAAGGGATACTGGACTGACAGCTTCAGGAACTATGTACGTTTTTAGTAGCCCTCTATACAGATTTTGAAGTAGCCTAATAGTTAATGCAGTGAACAGAGAACCGGGGGGGGGGGGGGGGGGGTACATGTTTGAATCAGGGGTGTAGCCAGCCCTCTGTTTTTCAGGGGGCCTAGGGATAAAGGGGGCAGAAGGCATTCCCCCCCCCCCCCCCCCCCCCAATGCATTAAAAATATTAACCTTTGTTGGTGGGCTGGTGGGGATGCCAAAGCCCCACCAGCCAAAGAAATTCGCTGCTCGAGCCACTCCCCTTCTCGTGCTGGTGCGGTAAAGAGAAAGTCATCAGTGTGTCTCCATCCGCCAGTGCCTGGACTGCTCGCAAATTCTTAGTTCGCCGCTGACTCTTTACTGCAGCAGCATGAGGATGATGGGAATGCTTCAGGCAGTGAATCTCTTGACTGGCAGGGCTTTGGCATCTCTGCCAGCAATTTAACAACCCCCTCCCCATTTGAATTTCACTTCAGCTGTTTGTGTTTTATATTTTTTAAACTTGTGAGCCTTCCAGGGACAGAAAAGTACCTACTGTACCCGAGTTTCTGCGAGGACAAACAAGCCATTCTTTCTCACATGTAGGTGACATCATGGCCTGCTGTCCTTGGAGAATACCTGCTACAGGTAAGTATCTTCACTTTATAAGAAGTGTGCAAACCTGAAGGCTATTGACCTGGTGTATATTCAGGTACAGTAGGTACTTTTGTCCCTGGAGAGCTCTCCTTTAAAACAAACAAACAAAAAAAAAGAAATCACAAACAGCTGAGAAGTGAGATTTGAACCTAGATCTCCTGATTCTCAGCCCACTGCTCTATTAGGCTACCCCTTTGTTCTGCAAAGAGATCTATGTGGCATTTTATAACGTGAACATTTCTGTGCTGCCATAATGTCCATATCCCTTGTTTCTAGTATGGTTTAAGCAACTACAGCTTGAACAAGCTTCCCACACTGTTTTTTTAATGTGCCTCAGTTCCAATGGTGTCGTCATTGCCTCATTGGAATGCATAAAATGGCCGCTAGCATGCATGAGTTTTCAGCATTTTGAGTCATTTTTAGTAATTTCAGGACACTTTTTTCCTCTATCAAATGATGTGCTTCTTTTTAATTTGAGATGTTTACAAAAACAATTTGTTTTTATCCAAAATGACATAATTTATGCTTTTTGCAGTAGCAATACATTAATTTTGACAACATATGCTGTAAGGGTTTTATTTTTGGATATTGCTTGAACGTGGGTAATTTTTAAAGGATTTAACTTTAGATTTCATAGAAAAGCAGCGTTGACCCTCTGACATGCATATAAGCACAACATTGTAGGTTAGTACTCTGAACAATATTTTGGGCAGGAGTGCTGTGGCTTTAAGTCCTGTTTAATCTTCTAATTTGCTGCTTGTTTTTACCTTTATATTATGCTGCTTTCTTTTAAAAAGGGTTATGCTTGTTCTTGATTCATTTACTGACTGTTCGGAGGAGTGGTCTAGTGGTTAGGGTGGTGGACTTTGGTCCTGGGGAACTGAGGAACTGAGTTCAATTCCCACTTCAGGCACAGGCAGCTCCTTGTGACTCTGGGCAAGTCACTTAACCCTCCATTGCCCCATGTAAGCCACATTGAGCCTGCCATGAGTGGGAAAGCGTGGGGTACAAATGTAACAAAAGAAAAAAAATTACAAAATTGTAGGTTGTCAGCATGCTTGCTTTTACTAAGGGGAAGTACGTTTGTAATCTCCCCTTTAGGCATGTGCATTTGCTCTTCACTGATGCTCCGATGATCAAGTTCTCTGCGCTGTTCTGAACAGCGCTGAAAAATTAGCACTCAAACGGCACAGGGCATTAAAGCCCTCGCGATTAAAACTAATATGCATGCAAATTTATGCATGCTAGTTTTGGTCATTCTGTGAGAGTATGCACAAACCTCCTGCAGGATATGTTCGACAGGTCCGGGCTGTCAAAAAAAAAAAAAAAAGCCCGGACCTATCAAACTGAGCTTGAGGTCCAGTGGACCTCCAGCCTCCCAACAGAGCAACCCATGACCCCCCCAAAAGCAAACCCGCCCCCCCCCCACCATGTACCTGAAAACAGAGGAGGGAGTAGCACTCCCTCCTTCTTCCAGCACCGCCTCCAATATGGTAGGGAATCTCTGCCCAGTGCATCCCAGAATTCACTGGGCAGGGCACCACCATTTTGGAGGTGGCACTGGAAGGAGGAGGGAGTGCCTCCATTGTTTCAAGGTACACGGGGGTGGGGGAGGCGTGTTTGCTTCTGTCAGAGGAGGGTTGGGGGGCACTAGACCACCAGGGTGGGATGGGGGTGGAGCCTGCTTGCATGCTACACAGCTCTCCATTCCTCCCCAATGCTCTGCAAATCCTAATGCCAGCTCTGAGCTGATGTATGGTTTGCTGCAGGAACAGCTCCCTTGTTTAGCCTGCTGAGCATTGGGGAGGAATAGGTAATGCCAGATAATGTCCTGTTTAGTTTGCATTTGCTTACTCATTGTGTTGACAGCCGGTGAGTGCATTGTTACACACACTCGCTGGCTCTGATCGGGTGGGATCAAACGTGGACGCTAGTATGGCGCTATTGACCTCTAGTGTCCGCATTTGCTTTTGATCATCTACCCATGAGATTCTATACATGACTTATTACAGATCTAACTCATACAGTGCACCGTGTTTGTTTTCACCGTATATTACATATTGTATTTTATTTCAATGGTCTAATCTTAATAGTATTTATTTTAATGGTTATATTAATACAATTCATTTTGTTGATGTCACTTGATTACTTTGCTGTACATATTTACTCAGTTTTCTTGCATGTTTATGGATTTGATTTAGATGTATTTAGATTTATGAATTTAAAAGTTTTTATGTTTTTATTTGGTTGTTATTGTTTATATTTTTAATTTTTGACTTATGTCTAATGAACAGTTGCTGCCCCTGAAGCAGCCTTTTATAGGTGAAACGTGGCCACGTTGTGCTAAAAATATTTTGACTTCATTTCCTGTGATCCATTTTTTTCTCTTTACTACCGACTGTGGATCCCACTTGCCTTTGTGTTGATACCTTGTTTTGCCCCATTCATAGGTTGGGCAGTGATGTCAGCCTCCATAAAGCCTTCCTTTATCCCACCTTTGGCTGACATTGTTCTCGCTGGTCTTTTTGACACTGTTGTTCATGTCCTCTGTTCCCATTCCATTCATAGTTTGGACATTTCAGTTTATAAAATGATATTCCTGCTGAATGCCTTCAGCACATGGATGTCTGTTTCTCATGTATTTTAAGAACAGGCTATATGTCAGTAGATCCTGTTGTAAAATACATAGAAATGGACATCTGTATGTCAGATACTGGCGTGGATGTCCATATTCTGAATTGGGCATCCTTTCTAAAACACTGCTCCGTATAGCCTTGTTCCGACAGTGTCCAGACACTTAAGAATGCAAAGCTGTATCCCTCTTGGAGGTTCTTTAGGATAAGTTAAATGAACTAAATAGATGTTATGTGGCAATAAAGCCTTGGAAAGGTGGGTCAATTTGTTAAAAATAAAAACAAAAAAAACCCCTGCTTCTGATGCATTTTAAGGATGCTATCAGACAGGAAACCAAATAAGTTGCCAACTCAAAAATGAAAGTAAAATATTATTTATCTGTAAGTATTTTATGCGTTCAATAACGAGTGGGTCTGGTTGTTCGGGGCATAAGTTGGTCTGGAGAGAAAAGACCGCTCTTATATTGAATTGTCAGATAGATGTACAGAGATTTTCCTGCCAAAGCCTATCAGTGGGTATAGCAGGGGCCAAGTTTGCAGCTACTTTTCTACTTCCTTGAGTTTGGGGGATTTTTCAGAGGGAAAGTACTTAGGTATTTTCCTTTTGGAAATTTGTTAACATACCAATGCCAAAGTGTTGGGGTGTTTTGCTGCTAGGTGGCTTCAGCACATAGCTCACCTTAGGGCCCTTCTATTAAACCTCATTAAGAACTAAAGCGTGCTTATTGTGAGAAAAAAAGGCTTATCGCAGAACGTGTTGAAGCATTTTGCAGTAGTTTGCCTGCCAGCGTGCACTAACTCATGTGTTAGCTATTTTTAGCCAGGGACACGTCATGGGCAGAGAACGGGCTTGGAAGCATTAACCAGCTAGCATGTTGGCCTTAGCGTGTGTTAACTGGTTCATGCAGACTTAATGAGGGGGCAGTAAGTGCTCCCACATTAACTTTTTTCAGGTAACACACACTAAAGTGAACATTAGCATATGACCTGAAAAAAAAAATTAATTGAAAAATGCCTTGTAATGCTGCCATGTTAGAAATGGGCTTAGCGCATGGGAAAGTTCCACATTAAAACATGCTAAGCCCATTGTCATGCCCCGCCCACCAGCAGGTGTGGGCCAGGTGACTGAAGACCTCTGGTCCTACACTGCCGACCCATTTCCTCAACCTTAACCCAACTCTCCTAGCATAAGGCCGTGTGCTTTCAAAGGAGCTGTAGGTCCTAAACCTGTGATTTCCTTTCTCCTCTTCAGGACTTCAGCATTGTAATCCAGAAAGCAAATGAAAACACTATTCATGGGCATAGTTTGAGGGGGCGCATTGCCCCCCAAATGCCTCTGGACCGAGTGCCTTGCTCTCCCTTCCCTGCTTGACACATTCCAGTATCTCTCTCCTTCTCCCCCCCCCCCTCTTCTCCCTCCCTTCTAACCTGTCCTAGTCCTGCAGCTCCTTCCTAGTAGATCTGCGATGAGTGGGAATTAAAAACAGCTGGTACAGAGTCCTGTGCTACAACGCTTCCAGCGAGGCTCTGCCAGATTGCTCTCTCAGATGCACTTCCTGCTGCTAAGAGGGGTGGTTCTGGCGAACCTGGCTGGAAGCGCTATAACACAAGGCTCTGTACCTGTTGTTTCTAGTTCTTGCTTACAGTAGCTGCACTGGGAAGGAGCCATGAGACTAGGGCAGGTTTGAGGGGGGGGGGGGGGGCAAGAAGGGACAAAGAATAGGAAAGAAGAGAAATAGATTGATCCTAGAACACATCGGGCAGGGGAGGGACAGTAAGGGAAATCAGGGGGGCATGCTGGACATAGTGGAAAGGGAGATGGGAGGATGTACTGAGTATAGAGGTAGGTGCCTGATATGGTTGGAGAAGGGAGGAGAGGAGAGATGTTTGACAAGGATAGGGGAGAGATGGAGAGCTAAATAGAAACAGTAAAAAGAGGGAGCTTGAAGACCGTAGGATTATAAGGAGACATGAAATTTGAGAGGCAGAAAATAAATTGGAGAAAGAGTCAATGAGGAAATGAAGACAGGAATACAGAAAAGAGATGGCAAATGGACAGGAGACCCTATACAGCACACTAAGGATAGAAGAAAGAAGAAGCAGAAACTAAGACGAATATGATTAGAAAAAAAACCTCACCAGATCAAAAAAAAAGGTAGAAAATAATGTTTTCCATTTATTGATTGGAATGTGTCAGTTTTGGTAATTGACATCTGCTATCTTTATATGTTGCAGATTACAGGAGCAAATGCATCTCTATTTCTCTGGTATTGTTCTGCATGCAAAATCTGACTTTTTGAGGTTTCACATTAATTTTGTCTACATATTTTTACCTTTAGGGCCCGGTTTACTAAGGCGCATTAGCGTTTTTAACGCGCCTACAGTTAACGCATGCACTAACTGTGTAGGCACCAGTAGGAATATTGTAGACATGTACACGGTTAACGTGCATTAAAAAACAGAACACGCCTATAACGCAGCTTAGTAAACATGGCCCTTAGTTTTTGGTCACATTCTGTATTTAGAGAGGGTCTATTTGTGTTCTGCTTGTGCTACTTGGGTCAGTTATTCCGATATAGTACTCCAACTTGTTCAGTTATCTCAGTAGGAATCACTGTGATATTTGTGATGTTTCCTTTTCGGTGCTGATATGGAATAGTAGATTTGACTTTTGTAGGGTTTTGTATTCATTCATAATAAGTCTGCTATTGTAGTGGGGTTATGTTGCTGCTACTGAGATGAAACTTGAATCAGATTTTTTTTTTTTTGTATGGTGAATTCTGTAAGAACATTCCCTAGTTCTCCTCTGCACACATTGCATGTGAGAGAGACTTCTGTGGATGCAGAATGTTTGCTTTTAACACTGTGTCAGTGCAGAGCCAGAGGTCTGTATTTTTTTTTATATTAGAGTTCCAGGCAACATAATTTATCTCAAACAATTTTTGTTGATAAAAAAAAAAAGTAAGTAAAGCCTAAGTTTTCAGAGGGTCTTCTTTTTTGGGAGCCTTGGGAGGGGATGCCACCTTATTCCTCATATCAGGAAGCAGACTGCCTTGAGCCACCCCTGGGGTAAGTGCTGTCAAGTACTGGCTGTAGGGGATAGGATAGGATAAAGTGCTGCCTTATAGGGATGGCTGTGGGGGAGGGGGGCTATATTTTCTATCCATGTGGCATGGTATGGTAGTAACAGTATCTGGGCGTTTTTAAATTAGAACTAAACAGGAGGTAATGTTTTGTTTATGATGATTATTGTGTTAATGCATTTTTATGAAAATGTGTGTGTCAGTTTATACACCACATAGAAACGTAGATATTGTGGTATGTAAGTTTTGTAAATAAATAAAATTGGGAAGTGCTGGTAAGGAGGGAGAAAAAGTTGGGCTTTGGAAGAGGAGAAGAGAGGAAGGTGTTGGTGCCAGGCCTAGGGAAAGGGGAGAGGGAAAGTGTGCTCTTTCTGTGCTAATTCATATGAATGCAAGAGGGGGCTTTATGAGAGAAATGGTCCATGGTGTTGACTCATTTCAGTTAAAAACAAAGTTGTCTTCACTGTTTTGGTATGCTGCTTCACATTTCAGTCTTAGCTTAGATAGATTCCTAAAGGACAAGTCCATAGACCGCTATTAAATGGACTTGGAAAAATTCCGCATTTTTAGGTATAACTTGTCTGGAATGTTTTTACGTTTGGGGAGCGTGCCAGGTGCCCTTGACCTGGATTGGCCAGTGTCGGTGACAGGATGCTGGGCTAGATGGACCTTTGGTCTTTCCCAGTATGGCACTACTTATCTACTTATGTACGTATGTACTTGTTTGTTTTTTTTCCTTTGGAATAATCATGAATATGTATGAGATGTCTGTATGCAAATGAATGTTAATGCACCAAGCACCACCCTTTTGCCCCCCCCCCCCATGAAATAAACTGTGTCCATGTGTATATTCAAATAAAGACAGTTTTCTTTCCAAGTATCCATTTGTAGAGCTGTAAGGATTTTCTTATATGTTCAGGGTCAGGCATTACACTGGAGTCTGCGCTCCTGCCTCATAGCTTATTCCTCTTAGCTACATCCACCTGCAGGCAGGATTCCAACAATCCAACAAATAAGAATCACAAGAAACAATAATAGCGGTTCAGTACCTCTTTCCTTACCGTTCAGTCCAAAGCTTGTGGGCTAGCATCCTTCCATAAATTCCATTCAGTCTTCACGTAGAAAGTTCCATTCTTTTATAGGTCTGTACACTCCCCCCTCCAAACTCCACCTTGTTATTGGATTGGACAGAAATTCTGGTCCCCTGCTCTGATTGGAAGAACTAAGTGGGCGGTCTTTTGTATTCAGGTGATTTCCCTTCACTGCACTTATTCCCAGGGATTGATTTTGCGGTTCACACATCACTTCCGGTGGGAGCTGAACCTAACTCTGGGCTTCTAGTCCCCATTTCCACCCTTTTCGCTATCTTCGGCTTCTTCCTAAGTGATGGGACATAGACCCCATCACACTCATATTCTAACACCGCTTCGTAAAAGGGTCCTATAATATACATGTTTAAAAAAAAAAAGCAGCTCCATTTTCTCTTATGCTTTAGTTACTATTGCAGAAATACAAAACTTATATCTCATAGAGGTCTACAGTTGCTTACCCTTTTGAATATTTGTTTGGATGTCTATCTTACATTTATAACAAGCCCAGAGTGGATTACAAAAAAAAAAAAAAAAACATGCATAGGATAGCAAAACACTACTAGCTCTTAGGGATTACTTTACTAAGCTATGTTATGCATGGGTTTTATCGTGTGGCTACTGCGCATTAAACCCACACTAGCTGCTCAACGTAGGTAGGGGTGAGTTTCAAGCATGATGAGAACGGATCATAGGTGTGGCCAGCTGTGACTTCCAGTGGCATTAAGTGCAGCTGCTCCTATCAGTAGTGTGCTAGTGCTGCTGCCCAAATAAAAAAGACTGAACAGTGGAAGCAGATCCCCGCTTCCAATTTGCTCTCCCCCTGAAAGAGCGTACTGCCCCCCGATCATTGGTCAGTGGTCACGTTTATTTGATATTTCATCTCATCAATATAATTAAGCAGTTTACAAAATAAGCAAAGGAAAAGAAGAGGCCAGGGAAACAGTAAAAATTGAAATGGTGGCCTAGGTTACGGCATTTATAAATGTAAAATGATGATATAAGATTATTAACTAAACCGAGATACAAAAGGTGGGGTAAGGTAATATAAGATAAATTGCTGAGAAACCAATCAGTGTGGAGGGAATGCCTTAGAGTATTGTGTCTTCAAGGCTTGCTTTAATTATTTTTGAAAGAAGTTTCCAACCAGATGTCAAGAGGATGCAGATCAGCAGCCTCCCCTCAAATTAATCCCCTCATACCGTGCCCCTGACCCCGCCCAGGACTTATTACCCAGGGGTCTCTCTGGTGGCCTAGTGGTCTGAAATGGGAGTGGTCCACCTCCACTTCTGTCCTGGCGCCTCCCTGTGTTCAAAATGTTACCAGTGACTCCTAGTCATTAGGTTTGGAGTGAGGAAGAGGATTGGAATTTTCTGTTAGAATGCAGAAATACTATAGGTGATGTTCACATATAAAATTTTAAAAAAAAAACGTACTGCTGGGTTTAACATATTGAACAATTGCTAATACTATGTTTATATTACAGATTGTCCTGTTTTATATTATATATTATATTAATTTGTTATTTTAATTGATTATATATGTTATGTTATAATCCACTATGCTCACTGGATATACTGGGCCACAAGTTTTAAATAATAAGAATTAATATACTTCTCATATACTACCTTGATTTTTTTCCAGGAATGGTAGTTTATGAAACACTGTTAAATCAATGGAGGGAGGGGGCATTCCATGAAATAAATAGGTAGTGCATTCAAAACAAATCAAATATATATATTTTTCACTCTACTTACAATTAACTTGTGGAAACTGTTGCCAGTGGATGTGATCAAGGTATCTAGAGAAAAGTCCATAAACCATTATCATCCTTGTGGACTTGGGAAAGCCACTGTTGGTCTCTTGGCAGGAGCAACAAGGAATGGCTTTACTCCCTGGGATACTGGGGGGTATTTGTGACCTGAATTGGCCTCTGTTGGAGACAGATTGCTGGACTGAATTGACCTCTGGTGTGATCCCACATAGCATGTCTCATTGTTAAGCCATGTTGTATATTTTTTACAGTTCCGACTTGTGGTATTAGAAACTTAAGTAGAAATTTTTTTTTATTGGGATGGAAGACCTCAGTTTAATGAAATCATGGGGTACTCTCTAATCCCCACATTCCAATCCTCACTGGTCTCCAAAAACATTTTTTTATGTGTATAATTTTCAAAAATTCCTTAAATTTTTTTTAGGACAATTTCTACTAGTTTCACAGTCAACGCTAAGCGTTGTTCTCCAGTTTACATTCTAATCCATCTTATGATCATATATTGTCATAGATGAAACTTAGCTTTCACGAAGTATTTCCCAGGGGAAGGTATTGTCCGACATAACGTCATGTTTCACCGTAGGGCTGCTTCAAGGATATCTCCCCTCCTCGGTATTATTGGGTTAAATAATCGAGCCACAAGTGAGTTCATTGTTATGCCAGACAGCTAGAGCTTTCCTAGAGGAGTGATTTGGAAACATGGATATTTTTCATTCCATATTAAAGGTGTTCTCTGTAGGAAACTGATTAATACAGAGAACAAGCATTAATGTCTCTTTTTTTCAAATCTAGGACTGTTGTATATTCCTCCCAATACTAGGCCTGTAAGATGGCCCTGCTAGCCCTCAGATTTGCTAGGTTTGCTGTCATCAGCATAATTTTGGTTTCTTCACCATTTTAAATGGCTGTTCTCCTGCTTGGGAGCACCTCTCAGTGTAGTGCTATCACTTTGTGATGTTTGGAGACAAGGTGCAGCGTGAAGTACACATCACAGAGAGATGAATCTAATTTCAGGAGCAGTGCCAATAAAATAAATGCTAAATAAATTGAAGACACTCTGTAGAACTCGTTCTGGAAGCCTTGTGTTTTTTTTAAACCAGGAAGCAGTTTCTGCATTATAGTTACCAGCCACTGGGACAGCAACAGCCGCGTTTTGTTACTAGTGAATTAAACTGACCTAGGTTCTCTGTTTTTAAACACAGGCTGTCCTGAAAGAGCATGTTGAGGATGAACAGAATCTGGCAATTTCCGGGGTCCCCATTGTAGCCTGGCCTAAAAAGGCTATTAAGGTGAGTGCAGCTCTGTTGGTGGTGTGGTTTTTGAGGTGTGTCTAGTTATCAGCATTTGTTTGGTGCTTAATGTCACTGTAAAAGTGAGGTCTTCGGGTGCCTTTGTATCTTTGCTCAGTGACTTCCCCGTTCGTAGTGGCTCAGTTCATACATTCCTTTACTGTGCAATAATAAAATGGATTACAAATCTCCACAGGGTTTCTTTGGGAAAGGAGCAGCTTTATGAAACTGGAGACCATAGTTCAAATTCCACCTCTGCTCCTTTACTGTTTGACCTGGCAGTCCAAATAAATAAATTTTGATTGGAAGCTCTTCAGGGCAAACAGACAATATAACTATGTGAATTATCCTGTTCAGCACCACGTAGAAAACAGTATTAATTTATTTCAGATAACTTTGATATTTGTACAATAGGTATTATCTGAATACTTTTGCAAACTCTGGCTTAGGAACAAAGTTCTAATTATTTGCAAGAGCAATAATGTCGTCTTTGCTGAAACTTTTTCATGGTGATGTTTGGAAAGTTTATACCTAATATTACGTACCCCTCTATAAACCTGATGTAATAACATGTGTTCCATATCATCAAGCTGATCAATCCATAGACTGGTGGGTTGTGTCCATCTACCAGCAGGTGGAGATAGAGAGCAAACTTTTGCCTCCCTATATGTGGTCATGTGCTGCCGGAAACTCCTCAGTATGTTCTCTATCTCAGCAGGTGGTGGTCGCACACAGCAGCAGCTCTGGCTAGGCCTCCAAGCCTAATTTTTAGGTTTTGTTGAGTGCCTGGGGTTGAGGGCTCTTTTGAGCAAGTGCAAACCTGGTGGTGCCAGGTCCCTCCTTTTCTCCCCCCTCCCGCTGGCTCCGTTAAAAAAAAAAAAAAAATTTTGAACGTCCTTAAAGGCGTTTATTTCGACGTTTATTTAAACGTTTATTGCAGCTACTCACTGGGACACCAGGTCGTTACAGCTCGGAGCGGACAGCAGGTAATTTTTACCTTTTTATAGCGGGCAGGGGGTTCCCCGATTTATCTCCACGTGGCATATGGCGTCGGAGGGCGAGGGCGTAAAGAGTCGCTCCCCGGATCGCTTGGGCGCTTCTAGAGGGGATGCGGGGGTCTTAAAGCCTGATTCGCCCTTGTTGGGTGACAGTTTCGTGGCCGATGAATGTCCCGGTCCTTCCTCCGGCGTGGCGATTTTTCCCGCCATAAACGCCCATCCCCCGCTCCTCGCCTCCGCCATCTTGGCCGGCCACGCGGCTCGGACGGCTTCTTCTTGGGCCGCCCTTGAGGTTGTAGACATTAATGCCATGAACGCCCTTAATTTGGGCGACGGCACAAAGCGGCTAAAGTTAAGCGCTGTTGCCCAGGCTGCGGAAGTACACAGTCTGGGGGGTTTCTCCCCCGAGTTTGTTTTGCTGCTGCATCAGGCCTTCCTTATGCAAAACGCTGCCCCTGCTCCCTCGTCTGGTTAAGAGGTTGAGGTTCCCAGAGGTAAACGCCCTCGGGTTGATTCCCAGGCCTTGGAGGACTTTGTCTCCTCCGATGTAGATGAGGGCAGCGTATCTGAGGTCTCCCAACGGTCCTTGGCGGATTCCTTGGAGGAGACGGATCCCCGCTCGGATGGAGCGGATGACCCCTCTGCAGCGCGGCTTTTTAGCTCAGAGGATTTGTCCAACCTGTTGGTACAGGCCATGGACACTTTGAAGATTTCCTCTCCGGAGGATGTCTCTCCCTCAGCCCCTGTTGGCTCTGCCATTATGCTGGGGACGAAGCGCCCGCCTAGAACCTTCCACGTGCATGATGCCATGCACACCTTAATTGCGGCTCAATGGGATGTCCCGGAAGCGAGCCTTAAAGTGGCTAGGGCTATGTCCCGCCTCTATCCTTTGACTGAAAGTGAACGTGAGGCCTATCTGTGGCCTACCGTGGATTCTTTAATCACTGCGGTGACTAAGAAAACGGCGTTGCCGGTGGAAGGTGGCACGGCCCTAAAGGACGCCCAAGACAGAAGATTGGAGGCGGCCTTAAGGTCGTCCTTTGAGGCAGCTGCTTTAAGTTTGCAGGCCTCAATTTGCGGCTCCTATGTGGCCATGGCGTGCCTGACTATGGTGCAGCGGGCTTTCCCCTCGGATCTTTCCTTGAGGGCTGATTGGCCGGCCCTGGAATCGGGCTTAGCCTATTTGGCAGACTTACTGTATGATGTCTTGAGGGCCTCAGCGAAAGGCATGGCTCAGACAATCTCTGCGTGGCGGTGGCTTTGGCTGAAACATTGGTCTGCTGACCACGCCTCTAAATCCCGCCTGGCTAGATTGCCTTTTAAAGGCAAGCTGCTCTTTGGGGTCGAGCTGGACAAAATCGTGACCGATCTCGGCACGTCTAAGGGCAAGAAGTTACCAGAGGTCAGGGCTCGGGCTAGTACTCGCCCTGGTACCTCCAGAGGACGATTTCAGGAAGCCCGTCGGTACCGCCCGGGCAGGTCGGGCTCCTCTGCCCCCTCTTCCTTCAAGAGGAACTTCTCCCCCAAGCAGCATTCCTTTCGCAGAGACCGCCGTCCCAGAGGTGCTCCCTCCGGTCCTCCCCCAGGGTCTCGTACCCAATGACGGGGCCTTGGTCCACGCCCCAGTGCAGATTGGAGGACGGCTGTCCTCGTTTATGGGCGAGTGGACCACAATAACTTCAGACGCTTGGGTGCTGGAAGTCATCAGAGACGGCTACAAGTTCTGCCGACCCTTAAAAGACGGGTTTGTACTCTCTCCCTGCAAGTCTCCGGTCAAAGCTGTGGTAGTGCAGCAGACCTTGAACAATCTGATCCGCCTGGGGGCGGTCGTTCCGGTGCCAGAAAATCAGCTTGGCAAGGGATGTTACTCCTTTTTCTTTGTGATACCAAAGAAAGGAGGTTCTGTACTGCCTATCCTCGACCTCAAAGGGGTCAATTGGGCCTGGAACGTTCGGCACTTTCGCATGGAGACCCTCCGCTCTGTTATAGCGGCAGTGAAGGCAGGAGAGTTCCTGGCATCCTTGGACATCAAGGAAGCGTACTTGCATATTCCCATCTGGCCTCCTCATCAACGCTTTCTGCGTTTTGCAGTACTGGGCCGACACTTCTAGTTCAGAGCCCTCCCGTTCGGGTTGGCTACTGCTCCGCGGACCTTCTCCAAAGTAATGGTGGTCATCGCGGCCTTCCTGAGGAAGGAAGGAGTTCAAGTCCATCCTTATCTGGACGACTGGTTGATCCAAGTCCCCTCTTATGCAGAGTGCGGCAAAGCTGTGAACCGGGTGGTTGCTCTTTTGAGCTCCCTGGGGTGGATCATCAACTGGGAGTAAAGCCAGCTGCGCCCGACTCAGTCCCTGGAGTATCTGGGAGTTCGATTCGACACCCAAGTGGGCAGAGTGTTCCTGCCAGACAATCGGATTGTCAAGTTTCAGGCTCAGGTGGACTAGTTCCTAGTAGCCTCTCCTATTCGGGCTTGGGACTACGTGCAGCTGTTGGGCTCTATGACGGCCACGATGGAAGTAGTGCCCTGGGCCAGGGCTCATATGAGACCACTACAACAATCTCTGCTGCTGCGCTGGACTCCGATGTCGGAGGATTATGCTGTGCGCCTTCCCGTGGACCCAGCAGTGCGCAAGGCGCTGAGCTGGTGGACGCAGACAGACAAGTTGTCTGCAGGAATGCCTCTGGTGACCCCGGAGTGGATTGTCGTCACGACAGACGCCTCTTTGATGGGCTGGAGAGCCCACTGCTTGGGAAGGACAGCGCAGGGGCTCTGGTCTCCTGCAGAGGCAAGTGGTCTATCAACCTCCTGGAACTCAGAGCCATTCGGTTGGTGTTGTTGGAGTTCATCCCGGTACTGGTGTTGAAGCCTGTACGGGTCCTGTCGGACAATGCCACGGCTGTGGCCTATGTCAACCGCCAGGGAGGTACCAAGAGCGCCCCTCTAGCCAAGGAGGCCATGAATCTATGCCAGTGGGCGGAAGCGAACCTGGAACAGCTGTCAGCGGCCCACATTGCCGGAGTCATGAATGTCAAGGCGGACTTCCTCAGTCGCCATACCTTGGAGCCCGGAGAGTGGCAGCTATCTGCTCAGGCGTTCTTGGGCATCACGAAGCGCTGGGGCCAGCCGAGCCTAGATCTGATGGCGTCATCGGCCAATTGCCAAGTGCCGCGCTTTTTCAGCAGAGGACGGGACCCTCGATCCCTGGGAGTAGATGCTCTTCTCCAACGGTGACCGACACAAGAGCTTCTCTATGTGTTCCCGCCCTGGCCCATGTTGGGCAGGGTGCTAGACCGGGTGGCAAAGCATCCCGGCAGGGTAATCCTGGTGGGTCCGGATTGGCCCAGACGTCCCTGGTATGCGGACTTGATCAGGCTCTCAGTCGGCGATCCTCTGCGGCTGCCAGTGGAGCAGGGCCGGTTACATCAGGGTCCCGTGGTGATGGAGGATCCCTCCCCCTTTGGTCTTACGGCCTGGCTATTGAGCGGCAGCGTCTGAGAAAGAAGGGCTTCTCAGACAAGGTCATCACCACTATGCTGAGAGCGAGGAAGCGCTCTACTTCTACTGCTTACGCCAGGGTTTGGCGTATCTTTGCAGCGTGGTGTGAAGCAGGCTCACTTTCTCCCTTCACTGCTCCAATTTCTTCAGTGTTGGCGTTCCTGCAAGAAGGTCTGGACAAAGGCCTGTCGCTCAGTTCCCTGAAAGTTCAGGTAGCGGCTCTGGCTTGCTTCAGGGGCCGCCTCAAGGGTGCTTCCCTGGCTTCGCAGCCAGATGTGGTGCGCTTTCTCAAGGGAGTTAATCACCTGCGCCCTCCTCTGCACTCAGTGGTGCCTGCGTGGAGTCTCAACCTGGTGCTAAGAGCATTGCAGAAGCCGCCTTTTGAACCCTTGTCGAGGGCATCTCTGAAAGACCTGACGTTGAAAGCAGTCTTTTTGGTGGCTATCACTTCAGCCAGAAGAGTTTCCGAGCTCCAGGCACTCTCATGTCGAGAGCTTTTTCTGCAGTTCACTGAGGCAGGAGTGACTATTCGCACAGTGCCTTCCTTCCTGCCCAAGATTGTTTTTCGCTTCCATGTGATTCAGCAGCTCTGTCTCCCTTCCTTTCGTAGGGAGGTCTACCCAGAGGAATACTCTGCTCTCAATTTCTGGATGTGAGACGAGTCATCATCAGATACTTGGAAGTGACCAATGATTTCCGGAAATCGGATCATCTGTTTGTCCTGTTTACAGGTCCTCGTAAGGGTCTGCAGGCTTCTAAGCCTACAGTGGCAAGATGGGCAAGGAAGCCATTGCAGCGGCTTAGGTGGCCGCGGGGAAGGCCCATACCTTTGCCAGGCATTACCGCTTGACTGTGGCTGCTCGGGCGGAGGCCCGGTTTGGAGCTTCAGTGTTGCGGTCAGGGATTTCTATGTCCCGCCCTGGGTGAGTACTGCTTCGGTACATCCCACCAGTCTATGGATTGATCAGCTTGATGATATGGAAGGTAAAATTATGTATCATACCTGATAATTTTCTTTCCATTAATCATAGCTGATCAATCCATAGCCCCTCCCAGATATCTGTACTGTTTATATTCTGGTTGAATTTTAGGTTCAAGTTTAGCCTTCAATTACTTCAGGAGGACTTCGTGTTCAAGTTCTTCTTTCACTTGGATTCTTCAAGAGTTGAGACGAGTTTGTGTTACAGTGAGCTGCTGCATTCCTCTCCCCTCCGTTTTACGGGGCTGGATTGAGATTTAAATTCTGCCGGCACTCCTTCCCGCTTCGTGCGGCTGTAGGGCAGCTTTGTACCCCTCCCGCTTCGGCGGTGTTAGGGTCAGTCAGCTCCTCCCGCGGTTGCGGTTGCAGGATAAGCCAGATCCCCCCGCATCGGCGGGTGTGGTGTCCCTCCCCCGCTCCGCGGGGATGAGCTGGACGGATTCCCCTCCCCCACTTGTGTGGGGATGAGCTGGGTTAATTCTCCTCCCCCGTTTCGGCGGTGGTGAGCTGGGCAGAGTGTCCCTTCGTGGGTGTAATTCTCTAAGTGCTGAGTCCTGCGGATGGAGCTTTGATATCGACATACTGAGGAGTTTCCGGCAGCACATGACCACATATAGGGAGGCAAAAGTTTGCTCTCTATCTCCACCTGCTGGTAGATGGACACAACCCACCAGTCTATGGATTGATCAGCTATGATTAATGGAAAGAAAATTATCAGGTATGATACATAATTTTACCTTATGTATCGCAGGCCCCACCTCATAAAGGGGGTTTTTTTTTTACACAGGTGTGCTAGTGTTTTTAGTGCACAATAACTGTGTAGATGCCAATAATATTCCTATGGGCATCTATATGGTTAGCGCACGCTAATTTTTACTGTGCGCTAAAAATGCTAGCGCACCTTTGTAAAGGGGTCCAAAACGAGCCCTGAGATAATTTAACTCGAGATATCGCTTAACAAATCACATCGGGCTGTATGGCAGTTTCATCACGGGCCGTTAAAGTACTGAGTTTTCTTTGTGTTATTTTGGAAAATATAGCTTTGCATTAACTTATAAAAAGGAGAGATTTAAGTGTTTTGGTTACTCTTTTGTCCCATGTTAGGTTTGCAAAGTACCAGTGGCTTCTTAACACGTGGCATGCAACTAATAGGGAGACATACAGAGACATACACACACCAGTGGCTTAGCTAAGGGGGGCCTGGGCCCCCGTAAATTTGGCCCTGGACCCCCTGTCGACGACCCTCTCGACCCCCCCCCCCCCTCCTGCCGTCGCCTGCCTTTGCTGGCGGGGGATGTGCAGGATGTCAGAAACAGAAGGAAGCCTTTTGCGGGAAGAAGAGGACCTTGGCTGGCGGGGGTTGGGGTCCCCCGCCATCAAAGGTAGGCGATGGCGGGTTGGCGGCGGGGGGAGGGGTCGAGAGGGTCATCAGCAGGGGGGGGCAAAGTTGGTGGTGCTGGCGGCGGGGTCGGCAATGGCGGGGGGGGGGGGGGGGAATAAAATGTGCCCCTTCACCTCGGGCTCTGGACCCCCCTCCCGCCGAAGTCTGCCTATGCCCCTGACACACACACACAAACGTTTTCAGGATTATACTATATTTCTGCAGAATCTACAGAGGCAGCAGGTATCAAATTTTGATTGTGCTCTTTGCTTATGATACAAAGCAGAAAAAAAATAGCACGTCTGTAACTTAAAGAAAGAAAAGCAAGCAATAGCTAACCTCAGTGTTGTGAGCAGAAAACGCAGTCACTAGTTGTTCAGTATTTATGATTTGTTTTGTCTGTTTGACTTGCTCTATCTGATATGAAAATGATAAATCCTGGAGCTCAATTTCAAAAAACCATATTGGGGGAAATTGTGCCAGAAAAACATATTGAACATGATGAAACTTAGGCAAAGCTGCCAAGTGACCCAGTGGTATTGGAAAGAGACTTTTGACCATTTTCCAGCTTTTTTTTGTTTTCAGATATGATTACATGCTTCTCAATGGACCTTCAGGATGAATTACATTCAGATTCATTGGGGGAGGGGGAGGGCTTTTACTAAAGTGTGTTGAAATTTGGGCTTAACATGCTCTAATGTGGGACTTTAATGCAGCTAAGCCCAGATTTAATGCAACAGTTTTCAGAGATTTTTTTTTTTTTTTTTTGCAGGTCATACACTAATGTTGTGATTAGCATGTGAGACCAACAAAAAACATGAGAGCACTTACTTCCTCCTATTTGGAGGTGCTAAGTACTCCCGCATTAATTCTGCATTGTCTGGTTAGCGCAGACTAATCATGACGCGCTAGCCAGATGACGCAGGAATGCCCACTGTCTGCCTATGACACACCCCCTCTAAAAAAAAAATAGTTAATGTGCACTTAGGGCTCCTTTTACAATCAATCACTTTGCCACATCATGTTGGCACTGCTGCAGAAAGGCAGCGTTAATGCGTACCCCCCAGCGCACACCATTTCCAGCACTTAATAATTATTTTTTATTTATTTATTTTGCTGCATTTATATCCCACAATTTGCCACCTATTTGCAGGCTCAATGTGGCTTATAATATAATACAACTACAATCACATTGATGGAATAGAGAATCAGAGTATATATAAGGTGCATAGGAATATTATGGCAATCATATTAATGGAGAAGAATTTCAGAATTATTGCTATTAAGGTTCATACGAAAATTAGGTTGATTAAGAAGTGGGTAAGTGGATAACAACATAACATAATGATATCAGGACAGGGTATGATTATCAGTAATTAGGGTGTAAATAAAATAGGCAAAATAAAAAGAGTTCCAATATAAAATTGTGTCTGGTGTAGTTTAGGAGTCAGATCGTTATGAGGGATCCATTTTGTATGCTTTTTCGAACAAGTAAGTCTTCAGTAGTTTCCGGAAGGTCATCAAGTCGCGTGTTTTTCTTATGGTGGTTGGTAATTCATTCCATCGTTGTGTGCAGATGCTAGGGGCTTAACCAGCAGTAATCGGGCAGCCCCGCATGCTGTCTGGTTACTGCCAGACTAGTGCTGGAGCCATTACCGCCTCCCAAATAGATGGTGGTAAGGGCTTCCCCAGGAAATGGCCACATGGCAAGTGATTCGCTTACCGCATTGGCCATTTCCTTAAAAAAATAAAAAAAGCATTTTACCCGCAGTAATAAAAAGGGGCCTTGGCACGCAGCAAATCCTAGCACCGACGCTACTGCAGGGCCCCTTTGACCACAGCTTTGTAAAAGGGGCCCTTAGCACATGAAACAGGCAAATTTCTGCAAAACACTTCTAACACGTTTTAACGGGCCACTAGTTGTTTCCCTGTCCAGGAATTTACAGTCTAAGGGGCCCTTTTACTAAGCTGCACTAAACGGTGGCCTGCGCTATGACTAGCCCGTGGGTTTTCCCCACTAGTTTAGGCCACTTTTAGTGGGGAAACTGCCTTTAAAATGGCCAATTTTTCATTTCCTCAATTAATTTCTCATATATCTGTACACAACTATGGAATGAATTACCAACCACCTTGAGAACAACACATGACCTGATGACATTCCGGAAATCACTGAAGACCTATCTGTTCAAAAAAACGTACAAAAAAGATCCCCCATAAAATACTGACGCATAAACTTCACCAGATACAAGTTTAATGGAACCGTTCAAATCTGTTTATTCTAACTAACACCCTAATTATTGAACATTATATTTTATCCTGTTATCATTATGTTATGTTCTATCTAGTTGCCCACTTCTCATTATATATAATTTTCTTATGCACCATAACTGCAACAAGACTGAAATTATTATTCCATTAAAATGATTGCCATAATATTCTCATGCACCTTATTTGTTATCTATATTCAGATCTCCTTATCCCACTAATGTGATTGTTGTTGTTGTATTATATTGTAGGCCACATTGAGCCTGCAAATAGGTGGGAAAATGTGGGATATAAATGCAGCAAATAAATAAAATGGTAATGTGCTAATTTTCCATTTTGTGCGTGGCCATTAGTGCAAGAGCCCTTACCGACACCTATGTAGTAGGCGGAAAAGGCTCAAGCGCTAATCGGTAGGCACATGGCAGTATGGCTGCACTAACCGATTAGTGCTGGGTACCCCTATTCTCTGCCACCCCAGTGCTAAAATATAAAAAGTATTTTTAAGCACGGTATTGCATTTCCCTGCATGGCAAACATGTATCACTGCTTACCGCTGCTTAGTAAAGGGCCTAAGTTTATGCCACAGGTAATGGAGGGGGAAATGACTTACCCAAAGTCACAAGGAGCATGAGAGGGAGAAGTTGAATTTTATCCTGCCTTTCCAGGTGTCCGCATGAGCTCTAACCACTAGGATGCTTCTCCAAGGCACTCTGTTTCCCAGAGTCTCTGCTTGTTCCTTTTCTTGTGCTTTGCCGCTTTATAGAGAATACACTATTTCAGCACTGATGCTGATTCTCCCCAAAGGTCTATTTTAAGACCAACTCTGTACTACAGGAAAACTATCCTTTGGAGATTTATCCATTTACATAGCCAACAAGACTCCTGAAGCAGGCATGTAGCTGAAACACAGAACTCTGTCGAGTCTTTAATAATAAAATTATTTTAGACACCAGACTGTTGTCCTGGTCTCTTCGTGGGATTTCGGCGTTCGTCCACCCTTGGTGGACTTTTCACCTGTTCCTTTTCTGAAACCAGCTAAAGGGCTTTAAGCTCTTAACCTGGCTTTTGCGCAAGAAAAGAGGAGCCAAAATGTATTGGAGAGTGGAGTCAAATCTTACATAAAAACTAAAAATTGAGTATGAGTCATGGAACTAATTAGAGGGGGAAAGGGGGGGTATGCATTCGGGGGGGGGGGGAATAGTTGGAAACATGTTAAACAGACTAAGAAGAAATGCGGTTTACTGTTTTCTGTACATTGATACTGCTATTAAGTTGTTTTGTTTCTAATGGAAAATAATAAATATGGAAAAAAAACCTAAAAATTGGCAGCTCTGTTTATGTCCTTGATCTTTTAAAACCAGTAAAAACCCCCTTATGTATACCATGAGTAGGGCTTCTGATTTTAGGACGTAAAATATTGAAAGAGATGTTTATTGGATAAATACCAGACCACAAAAAAAACAAACAAAACCCCCCAAAAAACCCAATAAGGAAATCAAACCTTACACAAGATATCAAAGTACAAAAACAAGAGTGGAAGTCACCATAACAGTAAACAGTTAGTAAAACATTTTTACTGGTCCTTTTTTGGGGTCATTATTGGGACTTGGTTATGGTGGCTTCCACTCTTGTTTTTGTACATAAACGCCAGACCACTGTTTCCCATAGTACTGTCAACCCTCCCCTGGCTTGGATCCTTTCTCTCAAAGTTTATGCTTTTTCTGTGCTGATTTTTTTATTTTTATTTATTTTTGTTACATTTGTACCCCGCGCTTTCCCACTCATGGCAGGCTCAATGCGGCAGGCAATGGACGGTTAAGTGACTTGCCCAGAGTCACAAGGAGCTGCCTGTGCCAGGAATCAAACTCAGTTCCTCAGTTCCCCAGGACCAAAGTCCACCACCCTAACCACTAGGCCACTCCTCCACTGTTGCTACTATTTGAGATTCTACATGGATCACCACTGTGGCTGCGCAGGCTTCTGTTTCTGTGAGTCTGACGTCCTGCAGGACGTCAGACTCACAGAAACAGAAGCCTGCGCAGCCTTCTACATGGAATGTTGCTAGTGGAATAGCAACATTCCATGTAGAATGTCCAATAGTAGCAACATTCCATGTAGAATCTCCAATAGTATCTATTTTATTTTTGTTACATTTGTACCCCGCGCTTTCCCACTCATGGCAGGCTCAATGCGGCTTACATGGGGCAATGGAGGGTTAAGTGACTTGCCCAGAGTCACAAGGAGCTGCCTGTGCCTGCAGTGGGAATTGAACCCAGTTCCCCAGGACCAAAGTCCACCACTCTAACCACTAGGCCACTCCTCCACTGAGGATGACTCCTAAGTGACACAAACATACATATTTCATTCCACTGGAAGGGGCACCCTCAAAGAACCCAAAAGTAGCTGAAAAGGAACACCTAAATTTACAGTTTACAAACAGATAAGAATAGAAGCTCTAACCATGAGAGAGACAGGGAACAATATGTCAGAAATTCAATATACATTGAGCAGAATTGTGCAGCAGAGACCTCAGTGTTTCAGCAACACTGATTTTCAGGATACCCACAATGAATATGCAAATCTATTTCATGCATATTCATTGTGGGTATCCTGAAAACCTGACAGGTTGGGTGTGCTCTTCAGCCTGGATTGGGAACCCCTGCCTTTCTTGATACTGGAGCACTAAGAGCATGGTATTTTTTTTTTTAGCTAAGTAGTATTCAGGGCCAGCTCAAGGGACCTTGGCGACCTCCCATTCGCGCGCCGCCCCTCTCTCTCAGGTCTTCCTCCTTCCGGCCCACCTTTAAAGGCAGTTTCCTATTTTTGGGGAAATTATTGGGTGGAGACCCACATGTGACAGAATTGCTAACTACACAGGGGAATCCGCACTTTTTACCTGGAATTGAGAATCCAGTATTCCAACATTGGGTGAGACGGGGACTTCATAACTTGGGGGTAGTGGTAGATCAGACTGGAGTGATTAGACCACTGGAACAGCTGATCCCTAATGAGTTATTAGACTGGGGAGACACTTTTGCCTACTGTCAATTGAAGCACTATGTACAATCCTTAGACAGGGCGTCCCTGAATTACAAATTGGGGGAGAAGATTCAGACACTGTTTGAGGAGGCTGCTGAGGAGGCTCCCTCAATCTCTGGCCTACAGAAGAAAATATGGTCTTTGGCACCAGCCAGGGATTTGACACAGCTCAGACGGAGATGGGAACTGGATGTGGGATGTGATCTCGCCTCCTGGGATATTATAGCACACCTTAAAGGTATTCCGCAAATAATTAGTGGGGCGGGATACAGAGAATGTGCATATCGAATCATCCACAGGGCATATTTCTCACAAGTACAATTGTGTAGAGCGGGAGGAATTGGTTCGTCTACCTGTATGAAACGTAATCTAGCTGATAATACACTATACCATGGTTTATGGGAATGTGGGATTATAAGATGTTTTTGGAAACGGGTGGTGGCCTTTCTTTCCTTGATGCTGTCAAGAAGGGTACAGGGCACACCTCAACAGTTGTTGTTGGACTGTCCTGGCTCTTTCAGGGGGCTAAGGGCGGAGGAAGTCCTGCTGTGTAGAAAGCTCTGTTTACTAGCACGTAAATGTATTTTGCAAAAATGGACTGTTCCAGATAGACCTGAATTTTGGCACTGGCGCAATCAGGTGCATCAACTGATGACTTGGGAGGCGCAAGAGGCCAGGGGTTCCTTTAAGCGGAAATCACGCTTTTTAAAGACGTGGAGTCCCTTTATAGCCAAACTCACGCAAAGAGGAAGAAGTCTCATCCTTAACAAACTATGTTTGAGAACCTGGAGACTCCATTGATGCCTTTAGACAGATCATAGGGAGGGGGGATGGGAGGGTTGGGGGGGTGGGGGAAAAGGGAGGGATGAAAAGACTATGTAAAAGTTTGATGTTACTTTAACAAAAGGTTTTGTTATTGACTTTAGAGATATCATTTTGGTGATTGTAATTGATGCTTAAATGTTGTGGATGTGACATCAATAAAAAAGTTAAACCATAAAGGCAGTTTCCTCCTCCTCAATACCAACAGCATTTCACCTAACGCTATCCACATCGGTCCCTGCGTCTTCCTTCTGCTGTGCCCGTATGGAAACAGGAAGTTATGTCAAAGGCGGAGCCAGGGCGCAGCAGAAGGAAGACGCCGGGGTGCTGATGCAGGTAGCATTAGATGAAATGCTGTCTGTGTTTGGGAGGGGAAGGTAGCCAGAGACAGAAAGAAAGGGGTTGCCGGCTCTTCTTTTTTCCCTTCACATGCAACGCCATCAAGAAAGCTCTGGGCCAGCTTAACCTATCGGGCCAGTGACATCACAGGCATTTGGCACCTTTTCTTTCCAGCGCCCTGGGCCAGAGCCTCACCTGGTCCGTAGGTTTAGCATGCCCTGGCAGTATTGCAGTGTTTTTGTTCTTCCTTTTTTTCTTTAACTTTGTAATTTGCAGTTCGTGGTTCTAAATAGGTGTGCATGTTGTTAAAGCCAATTTGAAAAAACACGTGCACAGGGCTGCCCCTGCCACTAGGCATTTGTCCGACTAGAGCGGCAGAATTTAGGGAGGTGGCTGTGTGAGAGAGCCTTCCTCTGCTAGGCCTGGCCCAAGCTTAAAGAAGACTGAGTGCTGTATGGGCCCTGTAAGCCAGCTGGCAGAGGAAGGCTCTCTCACACACACTGCCACCTCCCTAAATTCTGCCGCTGTAGTCGGACGTCTGCCTAGTGGCAGGGGCAGCCTTGTTCATGTGTTTTTTCAAAGTGGCTTTAACAACATGTACACCTATTTAAAACCACGAACTGCAAATTACAGAGTTAAAGAAACAAAACAGTGCAAGACTGCCAGGGCAGGCTAAACTTATGGACCCATTGAGGCTCTGGCTCAGGGCGCTGGAAAGAAAAGGCACCAAATGCCTGAGCTTGGGGCAGGCCTGGTGGAGTGTAGCAGCACTTGAGTGTGGGCCTGTGTTTACAGCACTTGTGCAGATCTCTGTCTTTAAGCTTTGGGCCAGCCCAGGAAGAGGTAGAGCAGCATCCAAAAAACAGGGAGGAAAGCTGGGTGGGAGGGGGTGATGGAATAGGAGATGCTGGCCACTTTTTTTTTTGGGGGGGGGGGGGGGAGGGAAGATGCAGCCTGGGAGGAGGTACAAGTGAAAGGGGAGATTCTGGCCATCTGGGAGGGGGTGGGTTAGAAAGGGGAATGAGATGGAGTGGAGGAGTGGCCTAGTGGTTAGGGTGGTGGACTTTGGTCCTGAGGAACTGAGTTCAGTTCCCACTTCAGGCACAGGCAGCTCCTTGTGACTCTGGGCAAGTCACTTAACCCTCCATTGCCCCATGTAAGCCGCATTGAGCCTGCCATGAGTGGGAAAGCGCGAGGTACAAATGTAACAAAAATAAAATAGATACTATTGGAGATTCTACATGGAATGTTGCTACTATTGGAGATTCTACATGGAATGTTGCTATTCCACTAGCAACATTCCATGTAGAAGGCTGCGCAGGCTTCTGTTTCTGTGAGTCTGACGTCCTGCACGTACGTGCAGGACGTCAGACTCACAGAAGCAGAAGCCTGCGCGGCCACATTGGTGATCCATGTAGAATCTGAAATAGTAGCAACAGTGGAGGAGTGGCCTAGTAGTTAGGGTGGTGGACTTTGGTCCTGAGGAACTGAGTTCGATTCCCACTTCAGGCACAGACAGCTCCTTGTGACTCTGGGCAAGTCACTTAACCCTCCATTGCCCCATGTAAGCCGCATTGAGCCTGCCATGAGTGGGAAAGCGCGAGGTACAAATGTAACAAAAATAAAATAGATACTATTGGAGATTCTACATGGAATGTTGCTACTATTGGAGATTCTACATGGAATGTTGCTATTCCACTAGCAACATTCCATGTAGAAGGCTGCGCAGGCTTCTGTTTCTGTGAGTCTGACGTCAGACTCACAGAAGCAGAAGCCTGCGCGGCCACATTGGATTGGTGATCTGCAAGGGCCGACTTCTACATGGAATGTTGCTAGTGGAATAGCAACATTCCATGTAGAATCTCAAATAATAGCAACAGTGGAGGAGTGGCCTAGTGGTTAGGGTGATGGACTTTGGTCCTGACGAACTGAGTTCGATTCCCACTTCAGGCACAGGCAGCTCCTTGTGACTCTGGGCAAGTCACTTAACCCTCCATTGCCCCATGTAAGCCGCATTGAGCCTGACATGAGTGGGAAAGCGCGGGGTACAAATGTAACAAAAAAAAATAAAATGCTGGCTAGAGGGGAAAGGGAGATGCTGGCTATCTTTGGGGGTAAGAAGGGGAATGGGAGATGGTGAACTAGGGGGAAAGGAGAGACCTTGAGCCCTTCCTGGGGGCTGGCCCTGCACAAGGAGCACTACAGGTGCTTTACACACTCATTGACTGAAACAATAGAAATGAATAGGGGAAGAGGCTGATGTGTGTTTGTTTCTTCTGTCCAATGGCTGAAATATTATGTATTACAAACACTCTCTCATTGTGCCAGAGAGAGCTTTGGGACATAGCCTGCAGATTTGTTTTCTGAATGACATCCCTTGGGTACTTGTCTCTGTTGTGAAAGTAGTAGTAAGGAGAATGGTATGGAGGCGTCCTGTTCATCCAACAATTAAAGCTGTGCGCTTGATTCTAGTTATCTGGCAGATTTAAGGCTGCTTGGAATCCACATTTTGCAAGACACGCCTTTTGTTCATTTGTAGTCAAATAAATTACCCCTAAATGTCCCTTTGGCTATAATTTTGTATTTACAGTGATGAAAAATTTTGTTTTCTTCCCCAGACGTTCCAAAATTATCTTCTCCTATTTACATATTTCAAAGCAAAATGATATAATCAATTTTGAATGTAGTATTTCTGGGAATGAAATACTCATAGCTATGGAATTCAAATCTAAAATAACATTTACACCATCTAAAGAGCATAGATTTACCGAGTTAACGAATTGCGGTTTATTTTCTGGGGTAGGATGAGCCGGCAAGCACAACGGTGCTGGGCTCTGCATTAGGCAGGGTTACTTCGATGCTTTTATGAAAGTAAACTGGTACCCAAAGTAAGTGTCCTAGGAGATGCACTGCAGAAGCCAGATGTAATGGAGCCACCCACCGGGTCATGTACACATATGACCCTGCCAAGCTGCAGCAGCAGGAGCTAGCGTAGGCCTGCGAGGGGCGGGGAGGGGAAGCATGCTGTTAGCAGTCATGCGGTCCTGTGCATTATTTGCACTCATATCCCCTCCCTCATCCCTTGTCATGGCAGCCAGTGGAGTAGGGCCTTTGTGCGATCCGCGGGCTGCTATTGGTGGGACGCTAGAGCCGCCCCCTTCCTTGGCCAGGGCTTATGAATATGCAGCAGGGTCGCCTGCCTGCTCTTTGCAGCTGGGCTCGATGCTCTGCTCCTTCTGGTGAGCGATGGCCATGTCTGTGAGCGCCGAGGAGGAGGAGGACGACGACTATGAATCGGAGCCGGAGCAGGTCAGGGTTAGGGCGGGGAGGAGCGATCGAGCCGGCCGGAGCTGCCTTTGTGCACCTTCGGCGGCTGAGGAGCCCTCCGTTTAAAGGGCAGGGCTCGTGGCCTCACGTGCGACTCCTGGAAGGGGAAGTTGGCCAGTTCCCTTTTCAGCAACCAGCGTGTGTGGAAAAAAAAGGGAAAGAAAATAGCTTGTGTAGATTTGATTTTTTTTTTTTTTGAGATAAATAACATGAACTTCTGCCTCCCAGTTATTTAGGTTCTCTGCTTTCAGGTAAAGAGCTTCCGCCCCTAAAAATAGCCTGCCTATTGTTCTATCCTTTTGGGGGTTTTCACAATGTGTTTCTACGTGGCTACTGGAAATGTGTGAGAAAATTAAATGCTGGTTGGCTTAACTGGCCCTGGTAGGTTCCAGGGTAGTTTTAGAGAGGAGAAAGCCCTTAGATCTTTGCTGTCAAAAGATAGATTGTTTGCTTTTTTTTTTTTTGCTTTGACATTGCTGTCTTGATACTGTGGCAGTAGTGTGTGCCGTCCTTTTTCTGGTCCTGCTAATTTTTGGATTTACACAGTTAAAAAAAAAAAAATAATAGAAAAAATACATTGAAAGAGTGGCAATCGCATGTATTGTGCATCTGGATTGGTCTCTGGAAATGTTACAAATAAATGTATCTAAAGGAGAAACTAATTATAAATTCTGATGCAGGAATTCCTGTAGCTTTTATGTATGGATTACAATAATCAGAGTCGGCATGACCATAGGACTTCCACTAATGAAATGGGCTTTATTTTTTTCCTGGGGAGGGGAGAGATGGATTTTACATAGGATCCATCTCTGCATTCTTTGATACCTTCTCAGTAAACCCCAGCCGAACCCAGGATCTTCGGTTTCTACTGAAACCGAATCTGCGACCGAAATTGACTCCCCTTCCACTCCCCTTCCTCACAATCACTTCCCCCCCCCCCTTATCTCACCCATAGGCCTACCCTAAGGCCTAGTGGTGTAGTGGCGTCTTCAGGTGCAGAAACAAACCCCACTCGCTCCTTCCCCATGCCACTGCTCCATTGCAATGGCTGCTGAGACTTTTGTGCTTGTTCCTGCCCAGAAGACACAGGGGGGGAGGGGGCTTGGTTTTAGTTACACAAATTACTGTTATGCTGAGATCGCTGCTGGATTTGTTAGCTGCTACATTTGAATTGCTGTTTGTGCTTTATTTGCACGTGGACCGCTTGTTTTATTCAAGTGCTTTTTCTATTTTATGGAGCTGTGCTTCCATCATTTGTAGTTAGCCTTCCATTCTCATAGACTCCTGATGCAGGCTGTCTAGCCGAAACACGGTGACCGTGTTGGGTCATTTTAGATAAAGGCTTTGGGTTTTTTTTTTCTCCATCCTCTTTTTGCTGCTGTTGCATTATTGTGGCGTTTTGAACTCCCTCTCCCCCCACCCCCAGCCTTTTTATTGGCTTCGCTGTTATTAGAATGAGGCACATCAGGCCATTGATGTTTAAAGTAATCATAGGTGTTCTGGGCCTGAAAATTAGTTGTCAAACTTGAAATTGCATAAGAAAGGCCCCTTGTTTTCATTTTTTTATGGTAATATGTCTGAGGGTGGAAAATTTATAGTGTTTATATTGTATTGTGCTGTTAATACAGAGTTTTTGGAGAAAGAATTGCTATATGCCTTTGTTAAAACTTATAATAATGTTGAAATATAGTGGCAAAACAGCCGCCTCCCCCTCTCCACCCCCCCCCCCAGTTAATCCATCACTGTAACTCACTGGTCTTCACTGTCAGACGTGTGGCCCACAGAAAGTTCTTTGCAGCCCATGTTGTAGTATCTAATTCACATTCTAATTTTAGCATCTGGTTAATTACATAATTGGCTCCTAATTAATTGTGTTGGGGAGAATAGGGATGTCGAATATTTTCGTCCAGCCCATCGGTGAATGTGCGACTGTCGTAGCGGCCCATCATTAGTCATGAGTTTGGCATACCTGGTCTTTACTATTTTTCTAGCGGGGGCCATGTTAGCAAGAAAACTTTGAGGGCGTTATCTCTCTGACACAGTCAACCTCCAGCAGCTCAGGTGCAGTTGGAGTAAATTGTGTAACTAAAACCAAGCCTCGCCCCCACCCCCCCAGTCAAGTCTAACCCTCCTGTATTTACTCTGTAGATTTGTTGGTAGTTCTTCTGTTACCACATGATTCTCGACAAGTTTGAGCTGCTCTCTGTCTGAAGGAGTTTAGGCAAAACGTGGTGTAAACTTGGGGCCCTTTTTACAAAAGTGTGCTGCCATTTTTAGCTTGGCTGTGTAGATACCCGTAGGCGTATTATGGGTGTAAAATGGGCCCAAAGAGAGCTGAATGGTGCAGAACAACTGATTTGGATGTAGTGCCACTAACAAGACTTGGGGGGGGGAGGGGGGTAACATACCGTGTTTCCCCGAAAATAAGACACTGTCATATTAAATTTTGCCCCCAAAAATGCGCTAGGTCTTATTTTCAGGGGCTGTCTTATTTTTCGGGGAAACATCGGGGTTGGATCGGGGTTGGCCCGCCCGCCCTCTGTTGCTCCCGGAACTAACCTTAAATGCCTCCTTTCACCTTCGCAGCAGCAGGGCAGGCCACTCCTTCCTTCCGTGTCCCGCCCTCGCCTGACGTAACATCCTCGAGGGCGGGGCACGGAAGGAAGGAGAGGTCTGCCCTGCTGCTGCTTGCTGCGAAGGTGAAAGGAGGCGTTTAAGGTTAGTTCCGGGAGCGACGGAGGTTGGGTGGAGGGGGGGCCCGGCGACCTTGGGTGGGGGGGTGGCCCAGGGGCGGCCTTGTCCGGCTCTCAGCAGCCCTGCTTTCAAACAAAAATTTGCTAGGTCTTACTTTCGGGGGAGGCCTTATATCTACCAATTCAGGAAAACCTCTACTAGGTCTTATTTTCGGGGGATGTCTTACTTTCGGGGAAACAGGGTAGTAGATGACGGCAGAAAAAGACCTGCACGGTCCATCCAGTCTGCCCAACAAGATAACTCATATGTGCTAATTTTGTGTATACCCTACTTTGATTTGTCCGACATCTATAAAAATAAACAGTATTTAGGAAAGGGGGCCACTCTTAGGCTTGATGGGGGCTGTTACTGGCCCCTGAGCCTTGCAGTGAGGAACACCACAAACTGGTGAACAAGTAGCCCCTCAGTGCTCATTATATTTTCAGATTTGGATTTCTTTTGTTTTTGGCTTGTTTTACTCCAATGATTTTAAAGTAGTAATACCTGAGGTGATCTATCTTTTTAGCATCAGAACAGTATCAACACTAGTTTTAACAGAACTGCAACTTCCAAAATTAAATACCAGCAATATATTCTTTAATTATTGCTTTTTTAATTCAGGTTTTTGCTAATAATTGATATGGAGGGGGTGGGGGGGCAAGAAATTTGATTTCATCTCTGATTAGTGTAATTGGTAGTTGCACTGGAAGCAAAACTCAGTTCATCACAGCCTAAAAATTATAGGCCAGTGTCTAATACACCAATTTTGGCTAAACTTATTGAGAGGGTAGTTATCTTGCAGGTTTAGGTTTTTAAAGATGTAAATTCGTCTTTTGGATGTATGTCCGGATTCAGACAAGGCTGTGGGACAGATGCTTCGTTTGCACTATGGGATATTCTTTTGCATCTTGCCTTGTTCTGTTGGCTTTTTCGTTGGAATTTGATACAGTTTACCATGGCCTTATGTTAACATGCCCTGAGGTGATTGGGTTTAGAGATGTTAAACATGTTTAAACATGTTTCCTAAAGTGTGATGAGCAGATACCCTCTTGCACAGTTACGCACTCAGTTGGGTGAATAGCTAGTAACCACTTACAAATAACTGAATTACTTGGCCCTTGATTGGCACTTAATAACTGTCAATAATTGCCATTAACTAGCACTAATTTGCAGTTATTCGCATGAGTTATGACCCTATTGTATAAAGGTACAAATAGTGTAAACTTTTCTTCTGCCAAGTTTGAGGAGTGGAGGAGTGGCCTAGTGGTTAGGGTGGTGGACTTTGGTACTGAGGAACTGAGTTCGATTCCTGGCACAGGCAGCTCCTTGTGACTCTGGGCAAGTCACTTAACCCTCCATTGCCTGCCGCATTGAGCCTGCCGTGAGTGGGAAAGCGCAGGGTACAAATGTAACAAAAATAAAATAGATACTATTGGAGATTCTACATGGAATGTTGCTATTCCACTAGCAACATTCCATGTAGAAGGCTGCGCAGGCTTCTGTTTCTGTGAGTCTGACATGCAGGACGTCAGACTCACAGAAGCAGAAGCCTGCGCGGCCACATTGGTGATCCATGTAGAATCTCAAATAGTAGCAACAGTGGAGGAGTGGCCTGGTGGTGGACTCTGGTCCTGGGGAACTGAGGAACAGAGTTCGATTCCCACTTCAGGCACAGGCAGCTCCTTGTGACTCCGGGCAAGTCACTTAACCCTCCATTGCCCCATGTAAGCCGCATTGAGCCTGCCGTGAGTGGGAAAGCGCAGGGTACAAATGTAACAAAAAATAAAATAGATACTATTGGAGATTCTACATGGAATGTTGCTATTCCACTAGCAACATTCCATGTAGAAGGCTGCGCAGGCTTCTGTTTCTGTGAGTCTGACGTCCTGCACGTATGTGCAGGACGTCAGACTCACAGAAGCAGAAGCCTGCGCGGCCACATAGTAGGAGGAGTGGTGGTTAGGGTGGTGGACTTTGGTCCTGGGGAACTGAGGAACAGAGTTCGATTCCCACTTCAGGCACAGGCAGCTCCTTGTGACTCTGGGCAATTCACTTAACCCTCCAATGCCTGCCGCATTGAGCCTTCCATGAGTGGGAAAGCGCGGGGTACAAATGTAACAAAAAAAAAAAAAAAAAGTTAATGAGAGCACTGAAGATTTGAAAAAAAAAATTGGGACCGATGATGAGTTGGGTAGGCTGATTGTTTGCAATTTCTGCGGGTCCGACATCTATAAAAATAAACAGTATTTAGGAAAGGTATTTGGAAAAGCTTAAATGCTATAATGGAATCTATCAAGAGAGCATTGGTTTTTTTGTACCACGCCACACATGCAGTGAAGTACATGTGTAAACTGTTTAGTGTATAACTGCAAGGAGGACGTTCACGTGGGAGGCATGGTTGGTCATGGCCATTCCTTCTACTCTAGTGTGCTCTTATTGAATACTATTAGTTATCTGCTCAAAGTGCTGCATTTACACCTACTGTAGACATGGCGTGACACCTAAGCCTTTATTGCATAAATGCCATCTTATTGCTTAGCGCATGAAATTTAGGTGCCGAATTTCAGGCAACCTTTCTTGAATTTATCCCTTATTGTGAAGCAGTGCACATTGTTTGTGAATGAGCATAATAACCATTACCAGGCTAGCATGACAGTGCACACTAATTCATGCAGTAACTGTGCACCATGTCATTGGGCAGAAATGGGTTTAGTTACTACAGATAGCACATGGTATGCATGGTGTAGCCATGGGTGAGCCTGGGTAGGCCAGGCCCAATCAGAAGCAGTGCACTTTTCCTGTAGCTGGCAGGGATCTCAAGGCTCCACCAGCTGAAGAACTCTTCGAAGGCCTGCTGAACTTTCTCTCCCGCAGCTCACTCAGCGGCAGTGTTAGTGAGCCATCCAATACCAGCAGTCGGGACAGGCGCATTTTTCACGTATGTGCAGAAACTGAGCATGCGCCGGGTGCCAGCTTTGGGTGGCTCACTAATACTGCCAAGCGGTGGGGGAGAAAGTTCAGGATGCTTTCAAGGAGCAGTTCTTCAGCTGGTGGGACTTCAGGATCCCCTCCAGCTTAGGTATTAAGCTCTAATTAATTGATGTCCTAGAAATTGGTCTGTTATGATCTCTTGTGTTTTGTTGTATTCTTTCTGAATAACTCTTAAAATGTTTAGTTGTTTTTAGTTGAGGATATAAGATTGTAATACAGTAATGTAATATTTGATATTTTTTAAGTTGGGGTGGGCTGCTGAGTGATATTATGCCCACCCATCTTGGCGGTAGGCCCACTCAAAATTAAAGGTCTGACTTTTCCACCGGCCAAGCATCCGCTTTAATTGTAAATATACTTAACGCACGATAAAGAACTTTTCTCTCTATTAGGTGTATGGGGATGTGCTAGGAATACCTCGGACAATTTGCCAATGTCCTTGGCCCACCGCACATTAACCCCCCTAATTCTGTAAAGGTCGCACATGTAATTTAAACAACGAGCTAATTAGTGCCAGGAGTTGGCTTTTTAACAAGCAATTTTGGGCACTGATTAGATTTAATTATGATATATGCACTTAAATTTAGGTGCAGGATTCATGTCTAAATTTTATGTGTGTGTAAAAATGTGGCGCATAAATGGGAACGTCATGGGCGAAACGGGGGGTGTTCTAGCATTTACACACATTGTTATAGAATAAGGGAGGATATGCACCTAATTTAGGTATGTACATTTGCACTACATTTCAGTTGGTGCAACTGGCCTCACCTAAAGTGAGGCACGATTCCGGGGTGTAAGTGCTATTCTAAAACTTCGCCTAACTTTAAGAGCGGCTTATAGAATAGTGCTTTTTTTTTCAGCACCATATATAGAATTCACCCCTAAATGTAAAAAATAAAAAAAAAAGGTGGGGGGGGGGGGGGGGGGGGGTTGGTAAGGTCAAAATTTTACCAGACTTTAATAAATAGGCTCCTTTTTGTGGGTTGCCTCTTTTTCACAAGGGAGAATGCAGCAAGGAGTTCTGGGGGAATTTTGCTCAAACTTTGCTGTGGGGAATTTTCTTTATCACTCCCTTGCTTTCTAATTTTAAGTCCCGTACTGGGGTAAACAGAAGACTTGGCCAGTGATGTAATTGTTTTTATTTTATTTGCTGTTGCCAGGGCTTAAAGTCTGATAAGACAGAGGTGTTTTTTCTTTTCTACGTTTTCCTTGAGTATCCCGTTTTGAGATTGATGGTGCTCTTTTGGCTGTGACTCAGTCTGCTCGGAATTTTGGGAGTAATTATGGGCGTAGGCCTCCCTTTTTTTAATAATCAAGTGATAAATGTGCAAAGAATGCCTGTTTTTAAAATTTATGATTAGGCAAACAAAGCCATTTTTTTATAGTAAACAGTGGACCTGCAGTAACAATGCATTTGGACTATTATGATGCGTTTTGTAGATAGGTTACTGGTTAAATTTTTAGAACGATTGAAAATAGTCCAGAATGCTGCAGCTCACTTACTGACCAATGTTGTCTATTTGTTTTTTTTTGGGGGGGTGTCATATTGAGCCAGTCAGGAAAGCTGCCTACTAGGGCACAGCTTATCAGATTTTCATGATATCCACAAGGAATATGCATAAAGTAAATTTGCATACAGTGGGTCTCCAGTAATCAGATTTATCTAATGCGTATTTGTTGTGGTAATCCTGAAAACCTGACTGGCTGCCAGTGCCTTCAGGAGGGGTCTGAGAAGCACTGTGCAACTTACCAGTGAAATATAGAACTCTGTTTAAGATTGTTTGTTTGGTATTTAAGACCATGAATGGTATGAAGGTAATTTTATAACAGGTCGTCAAGGTTGGAAGGCCAGCTGGGTAACTATTTTGGTGCTGTTTTAGGCTCCGATGCTCAGAACCTAATGCCAGCGTTGGAGCCAGTTAGCACAGGAAACAATGTGCGTGCCAAAGATGGCTGCAAACTGTATTTAAATGTAGTCAAACAGATATTAATGAGGTTATTTGCTATTCCTTCCTAATGCTCGGAGAACAGCACTAGTAGTACTACTCATCATTTCTATAGCGCTACTAGATGTACGCAGCGCTGTACACCTGAACATGAAGAGACAGTCCCTGCTCGACAGAGCTTACAATCTAATTAGGACAGACAAACAGGTCAAACAAGAGATAAGGGAATATTAAAATGAGGATGATGAAATAAGGGTTCTGAACAAGTGAGTAAGGGTTAGGAGTTAAAAGCAGCATCAGAAAGGTGGGCTTTTAGCTTAGATTTGAAGACGGCCAGAGATGGAGCTTGACGTATCAGCTCAGGAAGTCTATTCCAGGCATATGGTGCAGCAAGATAAAAGGAACGGAGTCTGGAGTTAGCGGTGGAGGAGAAGGGTGCAGATAAGAGAGATTTACCCAATGCTCTTAATGCTGAAAACCTGCCGCCAGCTCGGAGCAGGTATTAGTGGAGTTTGAAGAAAGGATTTCTTATGATTTTCTGTTTAAAATCTGCTGCTTTTGATTTGTTTTGGAAGGAGAAGGAAGCCCACTCAAGCCCGTACTGACAAACAAATGTTTGCGAGTCTGAGCAAACCCAAAAGTGAAGGCACACATTGGCACGTGTTCTGTTTCCTGTGCTTTAAAGATAAGTCTTGCAAGTGAAAAAAATTAGAAGAGTTTATATGTAAAGGCACAGACGAATGATGCCAATGTGTGCTTCACTTCCAGGTTTGCCTGGGCGTGCACACAAGAGCTGTGTTAACAGTGATACTCTTGTGCGCTTGCACTGTGTGTGAGAGAGAGAGTGTGTGTGTGTGCAAGTGTGTATGTGAGACACAGTGTGAGAGAGACAGTGTGTTTCACACAGATACAGAGTGTGCGAGAGAGAGAGAGAGAGAGAGTGTGCGAGACACAGACTCTCTGTGAGACTGAGTGTATGAGACCAAGAGAGTGTGTGAGTGACTGTGACACATAGAGAGTGAATGTGATACAGTGTGAGACATAGAGTGTGTGAGAGTGAAAGACGTTGTGAGAGAGAGAGAGTGTGTGTGTGACAGAAATACCTCCCATCCCTCTCTGGTGTCAGGCCCCACCTCCCTCTCTCTGGTGTCAGGCCCCCCCCCCCCTCTCTCTCTGGTGTCTGAGCGTTACTGTGCAGGACGCTGAGCTCAGGCTGTGCTTCAAGGAAGTGACCAATCCTATTTAATACAATGCACCTCCAACATTCTGAAGCCGAGAAACCTCGTGTGGTTGGTCACTTCTCCTTGTGACGAACCCGGACGTATGTGATGTCAATTCAGGAGATGGATACAGAGAGCTGGTCTCCCGCTCAGCCATCTATCTCCTCTTCAATCTATCCAAAACTCTGCTGCGCGTCTTATATTCCGCCAGAGTCGCTATACTCACGTTAGCCCTCTCCTGAAGTCGCTTCACTGGCTCCCTATCCGCTTCCGCATACGGTTCAAACTTCTCCTTTTGACCTACAAGTGCATCCACTCCGCAGCTCCTCAGTACCTTTCCGCTTTCATCTCTCCCTACACTCCTCCCCGTGAACTCCGTTCGCTGGGTAAATGTCTCTTGTCGTCCCCCTTCTCCCCCACTGCTAACTCCCGGCTCCGTTCCTTCTATCTCGCTGCTCCCTATGCCTGGAATAGACTCCCTGAGCCAGTACATCAGGCTCAGTCTCTGGCTGTCTTCAAGTCTAGGCTTAAAGCCCACCTCTTAGCTACTGCTTTCGACTCCTAACCATGACTCTCTTACTCAAAACCCTCACTTATCACCTCTACCACTGCAATTTCCCCACCCCTAGCTGTCTGTTCGTCTGTCCAATTTAGATTGTAAGCTCTGTTGAGCAGGGACTGTCTTTTCATGTTAATTTGTACAGCACTGCGTAAGTCTAGTAGCGCTATAGAAATGTTTAATAGTAGTAGTAGCAGGAATGCCTCAGCCATGCATGCAGTCAGCTTCAGAATGTTGGAGGTGCGTTTTATTATATAGGATATACATGCCTGACTATTTCTTCTGAACTCTTCCATCTTACACCCTTCAAATACTCCTATGCACAGACCCCCGGATACTATATAGTGTGCCTAGAGATCTGTGCCAAAATCCAGGCATATTCTTTAACAACACACACAACTTAATTGGCTTAATAAGCTAATCAGTGTTGGTAACAGCTCTTAACAAGCAATAATCACTAATTGGCAATAATTAGAATTTATGCATACAACTCGCTGAGCACATTCTGTAATGCAGTGTGCCTAACTTCTAACGCATGCAGGCAAAAAGGGGCGGGGAAATGGGTGTTTTGTTGGCCTTCCGAAATTTGCATGTGTAGTTCAGGATGGTTTCCCTGGACACACTTCTCCCAGTGATTCAGGAAAATGATTGTCTGTGCTCTCAGTACTTAAAGAATGCATATACTCACATCCCGATACTTCCAGCCCACTGGAAGTATGTTTGGTTTTGGCTGGGAACACATCACTTTCAGTACTACTTGTTGCCTTTTGGCCTTGCATCAGCTCCCAGGGTCTTCACCAAATATCTAGTGGTAGTTGCAGCATCGCTATGTAGACTTTGTATTCCCATATCGCGATGATTGACTGTTGAAGAGCAGCTCTTCAGATGGAGCTCAGGAGTTCATGCAAATGACTATTTGGGTGCTCAAGCTACTAGGATTTGTTTTAAACTACCCCAAATCCCATCTTCACCCTGTCCAGCAATTAGAATTCATAGGAGCCCTGCTTGATACACAGAGGTTTTGAGCCTACTTTCTGGAGATGAGAGTGGACACTTTTGTTGCACTTGCTTCCTTGATTCGAGCCTTTCAGCAGGTTATAGCTCGGCAAATGTTGAGATTGTTGGGCCAAATGGCTTCCACAGTATATGTTACACCCATGACACATCTTTGAGATCAGCCCAATGGGCCCTGACTTCTCAGTGGTATCAAGCCACAGGGAGCCTGGAAAATGTCATCCAAATGTCCCCAGAACTTGTACGCTCTCTTCAGTGGTGGACCATTCGATCCAATTTGACTCTGGGACTTCATTCCAAATTCTTCAGCCACAAAATGTGCTGATGAATTCATCTCTCCTGGGATGGGGGGCCATGTAGATGCGTTTCACACCCAAAGTGTTTGGTCCATCCAGGAAACAAATCTTCAGATCAACCTCCTGGAGCTCTTGGTGATCTGAATGCTCTAAAAGCTTTCAGTTATCGTCTGTCTCATCAAATTGTACTCATTCAAATGGACAATCAGTTTGCAGTATATTACACCAACAAGCGGAGGGGCACTGGATCAGGAGGCCGTTCAAATGTGACATTGAGCTTGCCAGCATGACGTCCCTTTGAGCCACTTATCTGGAGGGCAAAAACATTACCCTGGCTGACTGAGCAGGATAATGCAACCACTCAAGTGGTCTCTCAATATGTTATAGCCCACAAGATCTTCTGAGTGTGGGGATCTTTTTGCCACTCAGCTCAACCACAAAGTTACCAGCATTAGTTCTAAGCAGATTGAATTATTGTAATATTGTATTTGTTGGCTGTCTGCGGAAATTAGTGAGTAGAATACAATTGGTACAGAATTCAGCAGATCCAAAAAAAATGTTTGTTATTCTTAATTTACGCATAGTAAAGATACAGATTTTTGTACAATCTGTTTAACATGATTGGAAAAGGTCAATAAACAATCCACTTCAACTCCTAAGATTTGTGAAGAATTTTCAAAAACAAAAGAATCTGTTCCTATTTCAAAATTATGTAGAAAGTTTAGACACTCCGGTCCCAGCCATAGAAACTTAGTTTTTTCTCGATTTAGTTTTAAACAATTAGTAGTAATCCAATTATCAATAAATCTGACACAACCCTTCATGCTATTCAAGGTGGTGGCCCAATCGTTAGCTGTTGGTAACAATAAAGTGATGTCATCCGCATAAATATAAAATGGCATTTTTAGCCGCTCAAGCTCCATTCCCAAAGTTGTCGCAACAGATTAAACAAAGTGGGAGACAGTGCAGGTCCCTGTGGCACTCCACAACCGGGCCTCCAACTGGTGGAAAACAATACCTTTTTCACCATATAACTATGTACTGTCAAGAAGCCTCTAAACCAAGAGAGCACCGCCTCACCTACTCCCAACTCACTCAGCTGAAACAACAAAAGATCATGATTAACCAGATCAAACGCTGATGAGAGATCGAACTGAATAGTGTTTTTTTTGCCCCTTGCTCAACAAAGGTTTACCATAAGCAATCGTCATTCTCACCCAGCTGATGAAAGCTCCTTTTGAACCACTGAATTCCTGCCATCTGAAGTACTTGACCGGGAAGGTCATTTTCTTGGTGGCTGTTACTTCGTAGAGTCAGTGAGCTTCAGGCCTTAGTAGTGGATGCACCTTATACTAAGTTTCATCACAACAGAGTAGTCCTCCGTACTCACCTTATGTTTCTGCCGAAGGTGGTGTTGGAGTTCCATTTGAACCAGTTGATTGTCTTGCCAACATTCTTTCCCCGACCCCATGCCCATCCTGGCAAAAGCAACTTGCACATCTTGGATTGCAAGAGAGCATTGGTCTACTACATGGAGCGGACCAGGCCCCACAGACAGTCCGCCCAGCTTTATGTTTCTTTTATTAAAATGGACTTGGGGAAACTCCACTGCTTATTTCTGGGATAAGCAGCATAAAATATTTTGTATTTTTTGGGATCTTGCCAGGTATTTGTGACCTGGATTGGCCACTGTTGGAAACAGGATGCTGGGCTTGATGGACCTTTGGTCTGTCCCATTATGGCAATACTTATGTACTTATGATCCCAACAGGATGGGGGTTGCCATTGGGAAACGCACAATCTCTAATTGGCTGGCAGATTGCATTTCTTTCACTTATGCCCAGGCTGGGCTGACTCTAGAGGGTCATGTCACTGTCACGGTTCATAATGTCAGAGCCATGGCTGCATCACTAGCCCACTTGAGGTCAGCTTCCATTGAAGAAATTTGCAAAGCTGCGATGTGGTCTTCTGTCCACACATTCACATCACACAGTCGGTTCGGGCAGTCAGTGTGCAGATTCTGTTTGGGGTCTAGAATCTAACTCTACCCTCATAGGCCTGTTTTATTCTGTGCCAGGCTGCACTCTCATTCAGATTGTATATAGTTTCAGATTAATCTACATTATGTCCTCGCCGTTGCGAGGCCCAATTGACCAATGTTTGTTGTTTTTGGTGAGCCTGGATGCCAAGAATTCCCCACGTGAGAATAAATAAGTCTGCTTGTCCTCAGAGAAAGCTAAAGTACTTACCTGTAGCAGGTGTTGTCCAAGGACAGCAGGCTTTATATTCTCACAATCCCTCCCACCCCTCCTTGGAGTTGTCTCCTTAGTTATTTTTACTTTATATTTGCTATAGTATAAAGCTGAGGAGACCGTGTTCTCGCGGTGAGCGAGAAGGCACTCACACATGCGCGGTGGAGCATATCTGTCACTCCACAAAGCTCTATTTATACTTTTATAAATCCCGGACCATGCGACGCAGGTCGGCGTCGCCCACTTTTGAGAATATAAAAGCTGCTGTCCTCTGAGATCACCTACTACAGGTAAGTACCTTAGTTTCAGCATCTCTATCCAGATGAATATTTACATAATTTGAGCACAGGGAAAAGTCTGTCAAGGTGTATGCAAGTTAATTATCTGGTTAGCCACACAGCACTGATCAGAGATTTTTTTTTTTTTTAACCATAGCTGCTGGTGATTAACAAAAAACACTGTTGTGGGCTCACTATTACCCTTGTAGTTTATAAAGTTATCTTTAGAGACTGGTTGCATTACCCAAGTTGTGAGGTCACAGGGCACTTGTTTATTGAAGCTACCCTACTATTAAAGAAAATAGGTTGTCCCATATGTGTTAAAGGGCTGCTGCTTCTTGTCATGTACTTGTTCTTCAGAACCAGTTGCCTCGGGATATTGGTGAATACACGATTGTTAGCTTTTCGACAGAAGTGCAAAACATGGTTGTTTGAGAGAGCTTGTGGGGTTTAGTATAGATGGAATATTTAACAGATTGGATTTTATCATAATACTGCTATGTAAAGATTATGTATTACATTAGATATACTTTGTAGAACGTTTTTGTAAATCTGGCGAGTAAAATTTTAAGCAGTTTTTAAAGCTTTACTGCTATCTTGCTGCATAAACACAATATGGGAAATTATGTTTGAGTATTTCTTTCACATGACCTAAATCTGTAGCTAAATTGTTTGGGCCTGTTCAATTGTTTTAGCCAAAATATTTTGATGTGTGCCACGAAATGCCTAGTCACCCACCTGGGGTTACCCCGCGGCCACTTAGAGGTTCTATCTCCAGCACAGCTCAGGTCAGCCTGCACCTGCCACTTGTGCTCTACACTAGCACCCTCCGCCCACCAACTGGGTCACAACCGCCTCTGAGCAAGTCTCCCGCTCTCAACTTATCCCCAGTGATTTCTAGGTTACTGGGTCCACACTCCCAGTGGTCCCACAGTTCCCAGAAAGCAGGCACAGATCCAACACACAAACCACCAGGATTCTTTTATCAGTCCATACAAACAGGGTGAACAAAAAATTCTGTTTATTCTCATAAAAATTGAACACAACAAAAAATGTGAATTAGCAAACAATAACAGGTAACTGAAACATGGATCAATTATAACACTATTGTAAACAACTCTCACTCCCTGAAGTAGAGGTAAGGGAGAGGTGATAAAGAAAAAATAATGTGCAGATAAAGGACACACAGCTTAGTCTTTTTGTAGGTCATTGGGCAACAAACTTGGTATTAGCAGGTAACAATTCCCCAGAAACTAACCAAGTTAGTAAGTAGGTTGGTAGTGACTAACTACTTTCCAGCAAGGTAGCAAGGGTGAATAAAGAACATGCACCTTAGTGATGTAGCAGAGCACAGGGTTAAACCATTGGTTCTCAACCCAGTCTTTGGGACATACCCAGCCAGTCAAGTTTTCAGGATATCCTCATTGAATATGCAGAAGAGGCAGTTCATGCAAATCTCATTCATTGTGAATATCCTGAAAATCTGAATGGCTGCATGAGTCCCAAACACTGGATTGAGAACCACTGAGTTAGTGGGTTGTGCCAACAGATGTGGTGGTCTAACACCATCCTTAAAAGCCATAGCGAGCCTATCAGTTTGTTTGGGCAACATCCTCACTAGTTTTGGAGCTGTGGACTATTCCAAAGCTTGGTGAGAGTTAAGGGATCTGGATTCGCTTCTACCCCGGATAACAGAAAACCAAGATGGACATTGACTGACTAAAACTGACATGAATAATATATCTTCCATGACCAGCAGCTGAGATATATCCTTAGAAGTGTGGACCAGAATATGTGGGTGGCCCAGCTTTTATTTTGTGCCATCATCTACCATGTTAGGCGAGAGTCAGTGTATTCTCTCTCTCTCTCTCTCTCTCTCTCTCTCTCTCTCTCTCTCTCTCTCTCTCTCTCTCTCTCTCTCTCTCTCTCTCTCTGGAAGAAATATATTCTGTAATAATGTAGGCATAAGGGTTTTAGCTGTATCTCTCTGTATTCCTTTCAGTCTCAGGCCATTGTCTGATAAGTGAACTGGTATGAGGGCAAATGACCTCAACAAGTGTCCCTATATTATAGAATATGAAAACAAGTGTTTAGCAGTACCTGATCCTTCAGGATTTATCATTCACTGAGGGGGTGTTTTACAAAGGCGTGGTAGTGTTTTTAGCGCACGCTGAATGCTAGAGATGCCCATAGGAATATATTTGTGCCTCTGGCATTTAGCGTGCGCTAAAAACGCTAGCATGCCTTTGTAAAAGGCTCACTTAGGGCCTTTATTTGCTCCAGTATTTAATATCTAGCACATTTGAGTTTCCTAGGGGCTTGTTCTCTTTTGACTGGTACAGTGAGGCGTAAACTGAAGTGTACAACTGTCGATGTATTAACTATTGTTGCTGGCCACCAGAATCCCTTCCTGAGCCCTGTAATAACCTGCACTAATGTTCAATCATATCAGTGAAGGACACGAGAGTTCTCATTCATTTCCCATGCTGAATCTTTTTTTTTTTTTAATTTAGAGTTTCAAACCTTTATTGAAAAGAGATTCAAATACAATAGCAATGTAACAATCAGCAATAATAGCAAAAAATAATCAGCAACTAACCATCCCTTCCCCTTCCCCCCAGACCCCTCCCTCTCCCAGGAGCGCAATAGTGCCATTCAAGATTCATTCCAGATCATGGATCACTATCTCCATGTTTCATCCCACGCTGAATCTTAAATATTCTCTGCTTGATCATTAGAAATCTGATAGCTGAACTCAAAGGTTACCAGTGAAGTATAAGACCAGTGTTCATCCCAGCTTGTCTTGCAAGAGTCTCTGTGGTATGCAGACAGAGAAAAATACTAATTTCAAGTATTATCTGCCCTCTCCTAGGCAGACTGAACTTGTTTTGCATGAGGATGTTTTTTTATGCTGGTGAATTATTAGGTAGAGGCTTACGAGTATGTTTACAATGGCTTTAGATGTTCCCTACTGAAATGGTTCTAAGCATGATTGAATCTCTGATTGTCTCTTTCTCTCCTCCCCTTCATGAAGTCACCTTGTGACTGTGTTTGCCTGTGAGGTGCCAGATTCTTTGTTTACAAAGATGTTTGGCTTTGGGGAAGCTCTCAACAGTATTGGGGGAAGTTTCTTCGATGCCAGTAAGGAATTTGGATTTTGTGAAGATTTGGACAGCATCAAGGCCAATTGAACCATTAGACTGACTAGTTGGTGAGCTAGGGGGGTAGTGCCCTGGGAAGTAGGGAGCTGCAAAGAGAAGCGGCAATCGATGTAAATCAATAGTGGGGTCCGTTTTCAAAGGGATTGGGCTCCAAACTTTGGAGAGTTAAGGTCTTAAACTGGCCTCTTTGAAAATTTACTAGGATGGATTGCTTAATCATGTGCTTAAAATTTCACTACACTCTTATATTTAAGGATCCTAAAAATTGGATGGAACAGGTATGCATTTAGGACGGGGTGGGGGGGGGGGGAAGGAGCTTGGCACTGATTTTCAGCACTGGGCACCTAATTTAGCCTTATAAATTTAGGTAAATGAATGACAGTCCTAAATTTTAGGAGCATAACTTTAGAGCCCTCAATTTAAGTGAATTTTCAGCTGAAAATAGGGGATAAATTCAGGAATAGAGGGCAATCGAAGCTGAATCTATGGCCGAAATTTACTTCTCAGTTTTGGCTGGAACTGAAGCTGAAAGCAAAACTGCTGCCCACCAACTCCACTCTCTCTGGGCCTACCTTTGAAAAACCCAGGTGGTTTAGTGACCTCTTTGGAGCAAGAGCTAGCCCAAGCCATTTCTGCCCCTGCCGGCTCCGTAGTCAAAATGGCTGCCGCAACTTCCCGTGGTTGCTCCTGCCCATGCCGGTTACAATCTGAAAATGGCTGCTGTGACCTCTGCAGTCTTGTGAGGCTGCTGCGTGAAGTCGCAGAGCCTTTTGACTTTGGAACTAGCAGGGGCAAGAACGACTCAGGGTAGCTCCTGCTCTGAAGAGGCCGCTAAACCACCAGGGCTTTTTGAAGGTAGGCCTGGGGAGGGTGGAGTTCGTGGATGGCTCAGGAGGGAGTGGGGAATGGGTTTTCTGCGGGGGAGGGAAGAGAACGGGCATTTTTCAGGGGAGTTGGGGTGGCAGCACAGAGTGGTTGTGGGGACGGGGAATTTTGGTTTCTGCCAAAAAATGCAAATGCATTTTTGGCCAAAACAGAAGAACGGCTAAATCTGGGTTTCAGCACTGAAGCTGAAACCAAAATTTGGTTGAGTCCCCTGTTCAGGAACTACTCTGGGTGCTTAAATTTAAGAGCTAAGTTTTTTTTTTTGTTGTTTTTTAAATATCGGCCTTGGTGATTTGACAGACCCCAGTTCAACCAATTATCAACATCCGCAGGGAGGGGGGGGGGTCAATTTTCTTATATGTCGAGCTGTACCTACTGTGCAGAAAGTAAAAGTAGGGATGGACCTTCCAACACAAACCAAATGTGAACACCAAAGGATAAAGAAATAAAAATGTAAAATGTTTATTAGAAACACAAGTACATGATGCTGAAAAAGGGCAAAGTAAAAACACTGTGTCACCAGGAGGCTTATATTAGGGCACTATTGCAGAACAGTGTCTACCTCACTGTGTCGGCAAACATCACCTGCCTTAGGAGTAACAACTCTGAATGAAACAAATAGAGAACACGAACCATAAACAATAAATGGACAGATGAACACTGACAAACCAAAAGTAAAACTTAATGTCCAAAAACAATATTATAAATGTTGTTCTTATAGTTTTGTACACAACATGAAAAATAAATAATGAAATTTTAAAGGACAACGATGAATAGAAATCTAATTTAACATTAAAACATTATACATGTGTATTCCAAGTACAAAGAGTAAGTAAAAGTACATCAGTTCCAGACTATGATAGTATAAAAGAGCAAAACATATAATTAGCACAGCATATTACAAATGAATGGCTAGTACCAATGCAAGTGTGATAGAAAAAGGGTTAGACCACAAAGAGAGAAATACCATTGTTTTCAAACAAAGAAGCCTCATAGCCATTAAAAACTGTGACTATGAAATTTAAAATATACTTTTATTTTCTCACACCGGGGTGCTCAATAACAAAACCAGGAACATACCTGAAACACTAAGGTGCTTAGCTTGGACACTTAAAATAGCCTCCATGGGGAAATGAAAAGCTGAAGGGAGTGTAATCAAACACCTGTACCTTGGGTGAATCTCTTCATAAATCACAATAAATAGCCATTCTTTTACCTTGGTAAAATGATTTTTACACAGATGTCCTCCTCATGTTTCTATATATCAAGCAAAGCTCAATATTTAAAAGTATGATGCTGAATTTTACTTTTTATAGAATTTTTCTGGGAGGGGTGGTGTTGGGGGGGTGTTCATAATTTGTTTATCAGATTTTCAAGGGCTTGAAAGTTAATGAAGAGGTAGGGTGAGGCACGAGGTTCAAAGTTTACCTGGGGTGCCTAATAACCCTTGCCCTAGATCTGGCAGCAAATGTTACTTGAGTTCCTGCTGAGTGAATGGGACCTGCAGAATGGTGGCTCATTGGGAAAGAAATATTTACTAAACGTGCAGGAAAACAATGAAAGAGCAATGCCAGGTGCAGGCAGAGGTTTTCTAAATGTGGTTTTGTTGTGAGCCTGGCTGGGTGTGACTACAGGATACCAAGTGGCTAGTAATAGAGGATTACTCACCTGGCAGTTTTTAGAGGCAGCATCGGAGAGCTTGAGCGAGGCCTCCGATTCCATTAATAGCTGGGCTTGAAGGAGAAGATAGTGAGATTCTTAAAAAGTGGGAAAACTTGGGCTGAGTTAAAAGCAAATCCCAGGAGTTGGGTACCTGTTTCCAAAACTCAGAAAATGAAAATCTGCAAAAATATATTAAAAAAAAAAAAAATAGACTAAAGAAGAACTTAAAAGCTACAGGAATAACAATGAAAGAAAAAGCAAGGTGAATATTGTGCCTGGCATCTAATATTTCTAAATCTATTTTCCATCTCCGACCCTGCAGTTCCATAGAGGAAAGCAAAAAGAGGGATGACCAGCAGGAAAAAGGAGGTGATAGTGCCCTTGTATAAGTCTCTGGTGAGGCCCCATTTAGAGTACTGTGTGCAGTTCTGGAGACCGCACCTACGAAAAGATATAAACAGGATGGAGTTGGTCCAGAGGGCGGCTACAAAATTAGTAAGCGGTCTTGAACACAAAAAATATAGGGACAGGCATATGAACCTCAACATGTATACGCTGGAAGAGAGGAGATATGATAGAGACATTTAAATATCTCAAGGGCATTAATGTACAGGAAGTGAGCCTTTTTCAACTGAAGGAAAACTCTGGAACGAGGGGGCATGCGATGAAGTTAAGAGGGAATAGGCTTAGGAGTAATCTAAGAAAGTATTATTTCACAGAAAGGGTGGTGGAAGCATGGAATGGCCTCCCGGTGGAGGATGTGGAGTCGAGGACTGTATCAGAAAATTAAAAAGGCATGAGATAAGCTTGTGGAATCGCTTAGGAAAAGGAAGAGTTAGGGGTTACAGAGGATGGACAGACTGGATGGGCCATTTGGCCTTTATCTGCCGTCATGTTTCTACGTTTCATAGTCTCTTAAAATCCCTTTCCCCAGTACTATGGTCAGTGGGGTTGAGGCAGTTCCAAATAGACTGGAACTTCAGGAGGTAGCAGGGTGGCCGCCTGGCTAAACAGCATCTGTAAGTCATATGGTTGCCATTTCAGTCCAGTAGGATGCATAGACTTAACGGTCAACAAACAAGTTGTAGGTGATCTCTTTTACGGGACTAGCTCCATACATATGTGATTTAACTGTTGAGTGCTACATTTTCTTCCATCAGATTAGTGCAAAATGAAAATTAAGTCATGGTTTTAGTGGTAAGTTCTTGGTGGTGACTCTTCCAGGATTTGCACCTGCCATTTTGTTTTCAGATCAGTGCAAAATTAAAATTAAGTCATGCTTTTAGTGGTAAGGTCTTGGCTGTGACTCTTCCAGAATTTGTACCTGCCATTTTGTTTTCAGATTAACATCTGGTAAGATAGAAAATACAAAAAAATTGTTTTCATAACTTGCTTCCAGTATAAATTGTTCTAGATAAGTGTCTCAAAGACACAGATTTGCTCTTTGCAGAGTTGTTGGTAAGACGGTGCTGTGGAAATGTTAAAAGTTTATTGACTATGCATCACTGTTATATGTCAGTATTATTGTCAAGCAGCAGTATGTGTGGGTGGAAAATGGCTGCAATGACAAGGATTCATGATGTCATTTGAAGCAGCAAGGGGCGATAGTACGTTTGCTTATGATATGTCATAGCTCTGTGCTATATATTTCAATTGTACAAAAAAAAAGAGGAGGAAAAGTCTCCGCAGATATGCAGAAAGTACAAACAAGCAATGATGACTAAAGGAGAACCTCAAAACCATAGTAATCCAAAGAAAGTACTTTATTCAGATTCAAATGTATGGTCAGACTGGACTTTATATAAATTGTGTGAGCCCATACAGCCACATTTGGCTAAAAAGCTTGCTTCAGATGTTCAAAACTATTTGCATACATCCAATGAGAAGGAAGACACTGGATATCGCATCAAGGGTTGATTTGCATATAATCATTAAGACGAGCCTATATAACTTAGGATTTTGTATCAATGGCTGGAGCTCAGACACCTCCAACCCCCACAGTCTAGCAGCAGGCTGTAGTGGGTTGCAAAAGAGTGAAGATGATGATGTGGCTGCGTGGCCCCTGAGGATGCCATGTGGTCTGTTCTTTGTTGCACGGCAGTTGTGCTGCTACCAGACACTGCACCAAACTGATTATTATTAGCATTTGTATAGCGCTACCAGATGCACGCAGCGCTGAACACCTGATACAAAGAAACAGTCCCTGCTCAAAAGAGCTTACAATCTAAATAATACAGACAGACAAGACAGTTACGGGTGATGGAAGTAATAGGTGAGAAGGAAGGAAGGAACAAGGGGAGGGATGCCTGATGCCTGGAAGGTCTTGATATAACAGTGTAGTTGCATAGATTTGCTCTCAATCATGGTACAGTATTTGGGTATAGTTGAAATACAACCAAAATATGCTTTTGGTTTTGTTTTGTTTTTTAACCCTGCTTTGGGCAAGTGACAGGGATAATAATGAGAAAAATTGGAGACCCTTAATTACCGCAGACTGGCTTAGTGAATGTTTGGATGGAAACTCTGATCTGCTTAAGACATCATCTTCTCCCAGAAGAAAGATCTGAGCATCTTGGACTGTGTTTATTAAACTTTGTGTGGCTGCAACTCCGGTACTGTAGCAACAGAAAGCATGTGACCCTAAGAGACCTATCTTCACTCCATATCTCCATCCCACCCCCCTTCATCACCATCAGAGGCATAGCCAGACTTTCAGTTTGGGGGAGCCCAATCTCAAAGCTGGTGGGCACAAAACTTTTCCCTGCTCATTGTGCACCACCACTTACCCCCACCCCCAACTCAAACTTTAAATACCTGAGTTGGTGAGGATCCCCAAGTCCTGCCTGTTGAAGAGGTCCTTCTCCAGTAGCCAGAAACTCCCCAACACTGGCAGTCGGCAGCATTTTCCATGGGCTGCTACCGTCTTTCTCTCCCCCCCCCCCCCCCCCCCCCCTAAGTATGCATGCTCAGTTTGTGCAGCAAGCATCTGGAATGAAAATGAAATACAAAATAATATGGATTCTTTCAGCCAAAGCTGTATTTCTTTATTCATTAATGTTACAATCCTCACAAATCTCATGGTGGTAGATATTTATGGGGGATGTTTTGCGTTTTGGAAATGTTTCTTGTTGAATTTTGTTTTCATGTAGCCAGTTGCAGCATTTCACTATGCAAAGTACGTATTGTTTCTGTTTGAAAGTGTGTACAGTATGCCAGTTCTTACATTTTTGTTGTTTTTTGGTTTTACAGAATAGGGCTGTGGGAAGGCCAAAAGGGAAACTTGGAACCACCTCTGCTGTGAAATTGGCTGCAAACCGTACGACCGCTGGGGCCCGCAGGCGAAGAACCCGATGCCGAAAGTGCGAAGCTTGCCTTCGTACAGAATGTGGGGCGTGCCATTTCTGCAAAGACATGAAAAAATTTGGGGGTCCTGGAAGGATGAAGCAGTCCTGCATTATGCGACAGTGCATTGCTGTAAGTATCTCCCACTGCCCCACAAATGACTTTTTCTGTTGGGAATCTGCCTCCCCACAACAGGTGATTCCTTGAAGTAAGGCTGTCCATACCTCCCGGTGTTTGATATAAAATTTTCTTTTCTCCTAGGTCCAGAAATATGCTAACATTATATATTTGCTGGGGTGTCTCAGGGCTAACTACTGTTCTTGCTGATGTGTCGGGGTATCTTGGTCCATTGTTTCACCCTGACACCTTTTGTTGTGGTTTTTCCTCTTTAGCCGGTGCTGCCTCACACTGCTGTCTGCCTGGTTTGCGGAGAAGCTGGGAAGGAGGACACAGTGGAGCAAGATGGGCAAAAGTTTAACATTATGTTAATGGAATGTTCCATTTGTAATGAAATAATACACCCGGGATGCCTTAAGGTAAGTCTAAGAAAATGAGACTTCATATTCCCAGTTCATCAAGTGAAATGTGTGTTACGTGGTATTTAAGACTGGTTAATAGGAAGGAAACACTGTAGTGATAAAAGTGCTCTTTTCAATTTTATAACCTGCAGTTGGGTAACTGCTGTGTTCCCATTTGCATTTTTAATCTCTGACAGGTGGGTCATAATCCAAAGTTGTAGGAGTAAAACTAGAGGGAGTTAAAATTCCTGGTATATTAGGCTTACCCCTCTTTTCACAAGTGTGTCACAGTAAAAGGAAGTGAAATTTGTGTGCAGGAAGGCTTTGTTGGGCTCCAGCCATCATTGGTTTGGTACTCCTTGGCTGCATTTTTGAGGACAGGTACATTTATGGATTATAGCTAGTATGTTATTATTATTACTATTGTTGTTATTTTTTTGCTTATGAGTAAAGTGCACTGTAATATGATAATGTTGACTTTATTGATTGTTGCATGACCTTAGATTGTTGTGTTCTAAAGCAGCGCTAACAGTGCCTTTTTACCCAGAGTAATCTTCTAACCTGGAATATCTATCCAGTGTACGCTTTTAATGCCTGGTATTGTTCAGGCATCTGCAGCCTGTAGGCAGCAGGTATTGAAGGATGCTGTGTTAGATTTTCTGAACCGTTCAGCACTCAACCCTATTGAGAGCACTAGGAAAGTATATGTTTAGTGGGGCAGCTGTGCTATCAATCGGCATGTAAGAAAAGTTGATTTGGTGAAAGAGAGGTGTTGTTGGCATCATTATGTTTTAGAGCACTGGTGTCAAACATACGGTCTCCTACCCAGCCCCTTCATCTGGCCCAAAGCAGTAATCAAGGTGGCCAATGTTGTTTGTAGGCCAGCAGCTCATATTTTTTGTTTGTGTGTCCCTGGTCGCTGTAGTGCAGAGGGTAGTGGCTAGACCACCGCTGGTGGCCTTTGCTGTAATCCAGTTCAGCCATGAAGAAAAGGGCAGTCACAGGAAGCAGAAGTGAGGTAAAAGAGCAAAGTGCAGACAGTGAGAGAAACAGCAGCTGTAGGACTCTCTCCTCCTGCCATGCCCATCTCAGTTTGATAGGAGGAAGAGGAGAAAAAGGACACATGCAGTGCAGTGCCACAGGCTGCCTGCTCCTCCTCACTAGGCCTGTTAGGATGCAGTTCGACCCACATAGCACAGCAGCAGCAGCAATGAGTCATCAAGGTGGACTAAAAGGGATCCAGGGTTTCTGGTGCCCCACACACACTAGAAATCACCACCAACCCCTGCATCCTTTGTCACATGGTGTAGGAAGGAACTCTGGTACAAGTCTTGTTCTCTAGTCTCACGAGGCTTGCACCAGAATTTGTTCCTCCATCGTGTGGCTTATAGTTAAAGTGCCAAGTCACCTGGTGCAGACAAGGCCAGTGTAGTACAGGTAACAGAGCTTGCTCATGGTAGCTTTTGGTGATCTCTAAGCATTGTCTCCTGCTATGCTTACCGCAGTTACTGTGTTGTACCAGCCCTGAGTTGGCAAGTAGATAGAAATGGGCAGGCTGGATCTCATGTTCTTTATCTGCTGACATATTTAATGCTTTTGTGTTCAGATACCCATGTATTTTAAAAAGATAGCCATGTTCTCAAAGAAGCAACCACACATCATAAAACGGGTAAAGGGTCATGGATTTACATAAAAACAGAGAAAAAGAACCATGTGGCCTATCCAGTCTGCCCGTCCATGCCATATACTCTCCCTATCACTCCCTTAGAGATCCTACGTACTTGTCCCAAGCTTCTTGAATTCTGATACTGTTTCATGTCCACAAGTTCCATTGGGAGGCCGTTCCACGAATTCAGCACCCTTTCCATGAAGAAGTATTTCCTCGGGTTACTTCCCAGTTTGTCCCCTTTCACTTTTATCCTATGCCCCCTCATTCCAGAGTTTCCTTTCAATTGAAAGAGACTCGCCTCCTATGCATTTATGCTTCATAGGTATTTAAATTTCTCTATCATATCTCCCCTCTCCCGCCTTTCTGCCAAAGTATAGATATTGAGATATTTAAGTCTGCCCCCATATGCTTTATGATGACCACTGACCATTTTAGTAGTCATTCTCTGGACCAACTCCATTCTGTTTATATCTCTCTGAAGGTGTGGTCTCCAGAATTGTACACAGTAGTCTAAATGAGTTCTCACCCAGAGTCTTATACAGGGACATCATCGCCTCCTTTTTTCTTATGGACTTTCCTCTCCCTATGCACCTAAGCATCCTTCTAGCTTTCACCGTTGCCTTTTCTACCCGTTTGGCCACCTTAAGATCGTCACATACAGTCACACTCTTAAGTCCGCTCCTCTTTGATATAACGCCTTTCTGTGGGTACAATCAAAGCTGCACAGTGCTTACTGTCTAAAATGGTTCTTAAGATGCTGTGATACGATATGTTTTGGTCCAGTCGCTGCCTGCTGTCAGTAGTAAAACATCTGTGTACCTGGCACGAGTCCAGACGATTAACAGTCCTGAATATGCAGTTGCAGGTTCGGTGGCTGTAATTAGTTTGTCTGTAATCATCAACATCTTGTTCCAGTGCCTAACCTTCACAAAAAGAACTGTCCCAAATATAATATTCACAACTTTATTTTAGCCAAATTTGTAATATCCTCTGGAGCTCACACCCAAGGATGTTTGTACTGTGTAATGAAATCTTGAGCAGCATCAGCGGTCGCTTCGTTCATTTGCAGGGCTTCAGAGTTGCTAGGGTGATTTGGTTTTTAAGGGAAGGGGAAAGAGTGCCAAAATACTTCTCCAGTTTTCATGCACTTTAGTAGGAAATTGATCCTCTCCCAGCCCTGCACCTGTGTATGCCCGGTACCTTAATATATGTGTGGAAGGCAAAACCCTCCTGCAACTCCCTAGATTTTCAGATCTTTGAAAAAAAAAAAAAATTGTCAGATGGTAAGATTGAATTAAGAGTTGTGTATTGCCCAACTGGAAATCTATGACTTAGGTAAAGTTAGTAATACCTACATGGCAAGGCTATAGTGCCTGATGAATCTACAAACTAACATTTTTGATGTTAGAAGATGAAGCAGTGGCGTAGCCACAGGTGGGCCTGGGTGGGCCGGGGCCCACCCACTTAGGGCTCAGGCCCACCCAACATTAGCACACGGTGGGGATCCCAAGCTCTGCCAGCTGAAGACTTCCCCCTGATGGTAACGAAAACGCTACTCTGCATGATACCGGCACCTGCGCATGCCTGCTGCAGACTGCCAAGGTGGAAAGGAGCGTTTTTTCACCAGCTGAGATAATTTTTTTGGTGTGGGGGGGGGGGGGGGGTGAAGGGAACATTTGGTGCCCATCCACTTCTTGCCTAGGCCCACCCAAAATCTGTTGTCTGGCTACGCCTCTGAGGTGAAGGGCTTTTTGTTTTCAGATGCCAAGGTTAAAATCTGAGTTCCTTCGGGGCTTAAGCTCCTTTTTGGTAAGTAAGGCCAATCGGGTTGTTTTGGATGTTCTTTTTTTTTTTTTTTTTTTTTAAATTTACAATAACATAATCTTGTTGGTCCTGTGCTTGATCTAGTTTGAAGGTGTGCTAGTCTCCATGTCCACATAACAAGATTTATACCCATGCCAAGTTGTGTACCCCAGTCTTTGCAGGCCATGGACCTCAAGTTTGGCCCTTTTTTTCTTGCTTGATAGCTTAGGTTCTTTGAACAGGGGCTGTACAAGTACATCCTCGACCCTGGCCACAGCAGGAGGTACAATCCTAGCCCTGGAAGAGAGCTAGATCCTCCACATTGCAGTGCAGTTGGGCTTACCAGTACAAAAAATATGTTGGATATAAAAAAAACTTTGCTCTTTAAAAGAAATGTTTAAAACAAAAATGTATGCTGGCTGCAAAGAGCAGACTATTAAGTAACTCCAAGCAGCCCAGAATACCGCAGCCAGACTCATATTTGGAAAAACAAAATACGAAAGTGCGAGACCCTTAAGAGAGAAACAGCACTGGCTCCCTCTTATGGAACGCATTGAGTTTAAGATCTGCACGACCGTACACAAAATCATTCACGCAGATGCCCCACTCTACATGTTAAACCTAGTGGACCTACCACCCAGAAACGCCAAAAGATCAGCCCGCAAATTCCTCAATTTGAACTTCCCCAGCTGTAAAGGAATTAAATATAAGCAGGCATACGCCACTACCTTCTCGTACAGGAGTACACAGCTTTGGAACGCACTGCCCACAGCCTTGAAAACCATGGATAATCTAACCAACTTTCGCAAATCCTTGAAGACATATCTCTTCAACAAAGCCTACAAAATGAACCCTTAATGACACTATCACCACCCAACCTACCTAAGAATTAAAACACACCCTACACCACCCTATATAACCCTTCCTTCTCTTATCCCTCTTACATCTGCTTAATATTGATTGTATCTAGATCCTGTCATGACGATGTCATAACAACACTCTGTAAGCCACATTGAGCCTGCAAATAGGTGGGATAATGTGGGGTACAAATGCAATAAATAATAATAATAATAATTGGTCATGGTATTGCTCATTTGGTCTCCTGTGATCGTGTAAGTTTTATGGTTTGGAAACACATAATAAGAGCCAAGGGCTGAGCGCTAAACATCTGTGCTGGGGCTTCAGTTCTGGTTGTTAGAGGTGAAGCAGCTATTGAGGCACCAGAAGGTTTTGGCACATAAAACTCTTATTATGGCCTGAGGGCTGAAATCGGATATGTAGTTGACTCTAAAATCAGAACAGAACAAATGTGGCAGGTAACTGCGACTGGCATCTCACCTTGACTCCACTAACAGTTTTTTCTTACTGCTTCCAACAGATAAAGGAGTCAGATGGTGTGGTCAATGACAAACTTCCAAATTGCTGGGAATGTCCCAAGTGCAACCATGCAGGAAAATCCGGGAAAGTGAGTTTAGAAATGTGTACACGGCAGCCTTCAAATGTAATTTTTTTTGCTGGAATCCTCCAGTTATTTTTCTTAATAATTTATAATTAAAGTGCTGTAGATGTAGTTCCTTTTCTTTTTTTTTTTTTGCTGGGTAAGGTGTATGCTGATGTGCTAGAATGTTCTGTGCTTTTACTGTAAGGCTAAAAGTAAGTTGAAGTAAAGTTACCTTGATGAAGTGGAGCAAAGCAGTATACAGTATAGCAATGGGGGGAGGGGATGGTAAGAAGGAGGTCCAGAAGCCTCAGATAGGAGAAACAGGATTTATGGACCTTTAAGTCTTGTACTGCAAAAATTGATGCTTGAAAGAAGATTGCTCCCAGTGTGCCTGAATGTAGACTTCATAGTGTTACAAGCTCGGCCAGGGTTCTTTTTTTATGGAGGGGAGCCAGGGGTAAGTTTAGTGTTCAGGTCATTCTCTGATTGGAGGTAAAGGGTTGTACAACTCAATGCTGCTTTGTTAGCAGAGGACTGCAGGATGCAATTTCAGTTTTTCAAGACTAAAACTATTTTACAGTATATAATTGGAAACACGTGAAGAGGGCAGTCTTTGGCCCAAGCACATTCCATTTTACCCCCTCCAAAATGAAAACTCCCTGGCAGCGCAAAGTATATGTAGTAAATCTATGAAAGGCAGGCAGCTTTAAAAATGAAGTCCCTATGCTGGCTTTTACAGCCCAATTTCCACTACGTAGCTTCCCACTATTCCAGAACCTCTGGGATAATTGTGTCCGTCAACCAACAGGTGGAGATAGAAAATATATTGAGGAACTAGACTGGATGCCGAGAGAGCTGTGTCTCTCTACAGTTTTTAGTTCTCTATCCTTAGCAGGTGGATGGACACACTTCTCAGCCTCTGCTCCTGGTCCAGTGGGTCAGCTGGTCCTCATTTGAGCTTTGCGGGTGGCTTGTGTCTGCAGAGTCATAGCTGGAGGTCGTCTGATCCGTATCTGTGGTGCCCTGCAAATTTACTTCTTTCCTCCCTTCACCTCACCCCTTTTTCCTGTGTTGCTCTCCTTTTCCAGCATAACAACCTTTAAAGAAAAAAAAGAAGGCAAGAGGTTTGCTGGAGAGCATAGAACAGAGTATCAGTCCTGAGCCTTTCTTTTCTGTGGTAAGGCTTGTGTGGAGCAGTCGGTAGTGGTGAGTCAGTCTAAAGTTTGACTCTGAAATGCTTGGAGGGCTTCAAGTTCTGCTTGGTACAGGGGAGGGATCCTGACTTGTTAGTGACCGTCAGGGTGAATGGAGACTCCTGTGGAGGCAGTTATGTGATAGTCCTGCTGTGGGATCTGCTGACTGTTGTTGGGAATTGCAGTGATTGCAAGCCAGGAATCCCACGGGACGCGGTGGAAACGGTCAGCGGCAGCACAGCATCCGAATATACCGGGGTCATCAGGCTCTCTGGCAGGGCCAGTTCATAGTTTGATGCAGGAGAGTGCAGGAACATTTGTGAAGGCCGACTGGCAGTGAGGAGCAGCCTCTGGATGATCACGCAAGGATTACAGCTGCCATTTTACAGCCTCAGGGCCTGACAGAGTATTCAGCTGCATCAGGATCTTTGTTTTCTCTGGAGTTACTGCTCTTACACCAGGCCTATTTATTGAAGCAGGGACAGTCTGAGTTGCTTCAGTTTCTCATCCTGTTGGCCCTCCAGATCCTAAGAGATCTCGTTTAGACCTTCAGGAGTGGGCAGGTGAGGCTATCTCTGCTTTTCCTTCCTTATCTGATGTAGCCTCGGTCTATTCAGAGGAGCCATCATTGAAGGAGCTGTTGGATGAGGGAGATGATCCAAAAGTACTGATTTCATAAAGAGGAGCTCACTACTCCTTATTTCTGAGGCACTGGCAGTGCTTTCCACGGAGGAGCCGCCGCCTTTTGCTTCAGGAGTTCCATCTTCATCAATCATGATGGGGGCTTAGATGTCCTACTAAGGCCTTCCCGATGCATCCAGACTTTCAGGACCCCGATGCAGAATGGGTGTCACCGGATGTGGGACTGAGAGTGGGAAGAGCCGTTAGTAGAGAAAGATAAATTGCAGCTTCCCAGGGTAGGCCCCCTAGTTAAGGTGGTGACTAAGAAGACCACCTTTCTAGTGGAACAGGGCATTGCCCTAAAAAATGGGAAGCTAGAAGGCTCGTTGAAACAAACCTTTGAAGTGGCCCCTTGGGGCCTTCAAACAACATTGTGCAGCTTGTTTTTGACAAGAGCATGCCTGACATGGAATCAGCAGTCAGCAGCACAAGACAGGTGCCATAACGCCCAGCTGGAAGCAGGGTTGGCCTACTTGGATGCTATTTATGACTTGTTATGGGTTATGGTCCGCAGTATGTCTTTGGCTGTCATGGCATTTCGGCAACTTTGGTTGCAGCGTCAGGCAGCGGATGCAGCGTCAGTGACATCTATTTAAGCTATTGTTTTGGGGCAAGTAACTATTTGGAGAAGATCTTGGTGACTTGGTGAAAGAACTGGGAGAAACTTAAGCCACAGCAGTTGCCAGAGGATAAGCCAAAAGCCTCTGCTCATCCATCTTCAGGGAGCTCTCGATCTCAATTTCGAGACAGCAGACGGTACCTGCCTTGTCAGCAACATGGTCATAAGGCATGCCAATCTTCCTTTCATACAGACAGGAAGTCCTCTGTCAGCTAGAGCACCCAGTATCTCCAGAGTAGAGAGCTGCACGGCTTCCGTCCCCGCGGGAATCCCGCGGAACCCGCGGGATTCCCGCGGGGACGGAGGCAGTTCATGCGGGGTTCCCGCGGGGATGGAAGCAGTTCTGCGGGGTTCCCGCGGGGACGGAGGCAGTTCCTGCGGGGTTCCCGCGGGGATGGAACCAGTTCTGTGGGCTTCCCGTGGAAGTGTAAGCTGCACCTGCACCAGCCTCTCATCTACCGAATACCAATTTATTTGAGTGCTGTCTCCTCCTCCTCTTCTTCCTTGCTTTAACAGCATAAATGTGGAAAGTCTTCCATTAAGGAGGTGGTAGAGTCACAAATGATGACGGAATTCAAAAAGGCGTGGGATGAACACAGAGGATCTCTAATTAGAAAATGGAAGTTATATAAAAGCTAACCTTAAATGGCTGCATGTGTGTGGATGTGTCTAGTGACACTTAGATGGCGACTCTGGCTGTGATGAACTAGAGCTGATACCTGGCAGACTTGTATGTTCTGTGTCTCATACATGGCAATCTGGTGTAGGATGGGCTGGAAAGGGCTTAGACAGCAACTTCAGTGGCTGGAACATGAGGACAGTGCTGGACAGACTTTTACGGTCTGTGTCCCACAAATGAGAACATGAATAGGCTGGAGTGGGCTTCGATGGCAACTCCAGCAGTTAGAACATAAGGATGGGGCCAGATAGACTCCTGTGGTCTTTGTTCCAGAAACACGAAAGAAAGACCATAATCAAGTATATAATATCACACTCGTTGATTTAATGATGAATTGATCATGAGTGTGACTATTGGGCAGAGTGAATGGACCGTTCAGGTCTATTTGCTGTCACTTACTTTGTTACTATTAATCCTCTTTGCTCCCAGGCTGGTGCACAGACCTCAGCTCTGACACAGGCACGAGAATCAGATGTCACCTGACCTACTGGCGCGTGCATGTGGCGGCCTCTCAGCACACAATCCCAGTGAATCAGAGACAAATCTTACATGTGCGCACCAGAGTGTTCCAAGTTCCAACTTCCGGTCCGTCCTTGCCTACAGTGCTGTGGCTCAAATCCAGAAAGGGAGCTGACTGGAACTTTCTTTTATGTACTATTAAATTCTTACGGGGATGGGTGGGGATGGGTTAAATTCTTGCGGGGACGGGTGGGGACGGGTTGGGATGGTTTAAATTTTTGCGGGGATGGGTGGGTACGGGTAAGATTCCAGCGGGGATGGGTGGGGACGGGTAAGATTCCAGCAGGGACGGGCGGGGATGGGTAGGATTTCTGTCCCCGTGCAACTCTCTACTCCAGAGCTTCACGGTGATGTGAGGTTGGTCCATTCTTCTCTTCCTATGGTTGGAGGACGTCTTCTGGAGTTTTAGGAGGAGTGGGCCAAAATCGCCACCTCAGACCAGTGGATTCTGGATATTCATACAGAAGGTTACAAGTTGGAGTTCTCCCATCTGGTTACTCCTGTCTTCTTATTGAACGAGAACCAAGGCAGTTGGTTCAGGCCACCGTAGATTTCTTGCTGGTTCTCCTTGCCATTTTTCCAGTTCCTCAGCCTGAACAGGGACAAGGCAGATGCTCCGTCTACTCCATAGTACCTTTTGTCTAGTCTTAGATCATAGGTCTAAACCACTGCCTCAGAGTGTCCCACTTTTACATGGAGACACTAAGAGCAGTGATAACCTCGGTTCAAGCAGGATAGTTTCTCACTGCCCTTGATCTCAAGGAAGTGTACCCATATGGTTGCTGCATCAGAGGTTTCTACATTTTGCTATGCTGAGCCCTTACTTCCAGTTCAGGGCTTTGCTCTTCGATCTTGCCATGTTATCAAGAATGTTTACCAAGGTTATGATGGTGGTAGCAGCCTTCATTCGGTGTCAGGGAATCAGTTCACTCATATCTCTTCAACTGGCTCATTCGGACATCATCCTAGTACAGAGTGGTAGCATTGGACAAAGTGTTCCATCTTCTGCAGTCTTGGGTTGGGTGATTTAATCTCAAGAAGAGCAGACTTAACTCTTGTCGCAGACGCTGGAATATCTAGGCTTCTATTTGACACAGCACAGGAGAGGATCTTCCTCATTGAACACGAGGTCGAAGCTGGTTTCAACAGATTTTTCCTCCTCAGTCAAGGCAGGTCCAGGGTCTGGGACTATGTCCATGTTCTGGAGTCATTGACGGCGGCGATGGAAGTGGTGTTATGGGTAAGAGCTTCATCTTTCTTAAGACGTGGGTTGCCAGACGGTGGATTCAGTGGTGGTCGTTGCCCAGGAATTTGACTATTGGAGCTCCCTGTCCAGTGACAGAATGGGAGGTGGTGACTATGAATGCCAGCAAGTAGGGTTGGGGAGTTCATTACAAGTTCCATCTGGCACAGGGCACCTAGATGGAACAGGAGTCTCAGTGGTTGATAAATTGCTTGGAGTTCAGGGCAGTGCAGAATGCCTTGCACAACTTTGCGCCCTTTCTGGCGGGGGGGCTCCAGTCTGAGTTTTCTCCAACAGTACAGTGGCTTATATCAACAAGCAAAGCAAGACCTGCAGTAATCCAGTGGTGGTGGAGGTGGCCTCCCTCATGAGTTGGGCAGAGAAAAATCTTCTCTGCTTGTCAGCAGTTCACATTGCAGAGTCTTTGAATGTGGAGGCAGAATTTCTCAGCAGGCATTCTTTGGGCCCGGAAGAATGGGAAATATCCAGCTAGTATTTTCAGCAGATAGTAGAATGCCAAAGTGCACAAGTTATTCAGCTGTCGGAAAGAACCGGCTCAATGGGGATAGATGCCCTACTGCAGCCAGAGACACATCTACTGTATTTCTTTCCTCCTTGGCCCATGGTAGGCCACATGTTGCAAAGGATTGCTTTTGCACTGGGGTCAAAATAATTTTCATGGCCCTGGATTGAGCGCAGTTTGAGGGCCTGATTTGACTGCTGGATGGGGGTCCTCTCCATCTTTCGCAGATACACAGGTCCAGTGCTCATGGAGGATCCATGCCCCTTTGGTCTTATGGCTTGGCAATTGAAAGGTCTCTGTTGAGACAAAAAGGTTATTCTGATTTGGTCATTGCTACCTTCCTTCAGGCTCGGAAGCGCTCTACATCCATGACGTATATGAGGGTGTGGAGGACATTCGAGAGTTGGTGTTCTGAACATGGACTTTCTCCCTTCTCTGCTCAGATCGCGCACATCTTAGCATTTCACTAGGCAAGCCTTCAGAAAGGATTGGCATTGGGTTCTCCTAAAAAGGTTGCGGCTTTGTCCTGTTTCAGGGGCCAACTACAAAAGTCGTCTCTTGCGGCTCTCCTGGATATTGTTCAATTCTTGCAGGGAGCAGGCCACTGGGAGCCTCCTTTTTGTACGCCGGCTCCAGAATGGAACCTTAATTTAGTCCTTCAGGCTCTTCAGAAGCCTCCTTTGAGCCACTCTGGAAGGCCTCCTTGAAAAATCAGACCACCTTTCTTTACTTTTTGGAGGTGGGGGTCTCCCTGCGCACGGTTCCTTCCTTCAGAAAGTGGTATCAGCTTTTCATCTCGATCAATTTGTGGCGCTTCTGTCCTTTCATAGAGAGGACGAAAACGCTCAGTATTCTTCCTTGAAACTTCTTGATGTGTGTAGAGTCCTCATTAGATATGAAATCATGAATGAGACTGTTTGTTTGTCCTTTTTGGTAAACAGAAGCCTTATGGCTTCCAAGCCTACAATTGCTAGATGGTTGAAACTGACTATTGCTTCAACTTATTTGCTTGTGAGAAAGCAGACTCCCCATACCTTTTCTCAAACACTACAGGGTGGATGTTGTGGTGCGCTCTAAAGCTAGTTTTGGGGCTTCCAGCGTAGGGCGGTGGCACCAGGATCCTACCCACTCTAGGGGTTGCTTTTTGAACATCTCGCAGGTTCTGGAATAGTGGGAAACTATGTAATAGAAGGAGAAATTAGGTCTTATCTGATAATTTTCTTTCCATTAGTCGTTCCCAGTCCTTCCCACTATTCCAGAGGCCCGCCCAGGGTTTCTGAGATGTTTAGTCGGTACGAAATAATGGATCTAATAACGACTGTCACCTTGTATGGTGCTTCCTGAATGTCTCTTGTTCTCAAAAGTTATCTAGAAATGAGAGGTACACACATTTTGCTCATCTGGTTAGTGGTAGGTTAGCGAGTTGTTTAAGGTTGTTGTGTTAATTATTCTGCGTTTATTCTTACTGCTTATCTACATAAATACTGAGGACCTGGACTGGATTCCAAGAGAGAGATGTCTCAGCTCAGTTTTCAGTTCTCTATCTCCACCTGCTGTGGTTGATGGATACAGGTTCTGGAATAGTGAGAAGGAGTAATGGAAAGAAAATGATCAGGCAAGACCTAGTTTCTCCTTCTCTTTCTCAGTGAGATCCCAAAGCCTTTGTAACAGATAAACTCCCTTAATGATTACCCTCTAAGAGATGAAATGGAACAATAGGGCTCTTTAGGAAACATGCTGGCTGCAGCAGATGATGACGTAAGGACAGACTTACTTAATCTCATGTTTAAATGTTTACTTACAAATATAAAATCTCTAAATAATACAAGTAGAAGGAGCAACATTTTTCACTAGCCTCAGATTAAGTCTCATTGCATGTTGTATTTCAGAATTCCCAGTCTTGGTGTCCTTCCCATTCTCCTCCATGGCACACCCCATTTTATTTTATTTTGTGTATTAACCACCTTTATGAAGAGATTTCACCCAAGGCAGAGTACAGCTTGACATAAAACTTACAATTTTGTTAACAACACTGTAGAGCAATCATATAACAAATAATTTAAATGCCAGCAGAATACGAATGATATGTTGTTTTTTTTCTATGCTGCCTATTATGGTATCTTATCTATGTTATATTAATTGTGTCTGCACGGTACGAATGAAACACTTTAATAGGCGTACATTAGAACATTTAAATAACATAGATATGATAGTAACACTGTACAATACAATGAAACATCTTAATAGGTAACTGAGGGGGCAGGTGCAGTTGAGATATAGAGGTGGGACAAGATGGGTGGCTAAACTGACAGCAAATTATATGTACAGTTGAATAAGGTATGAAAACTGACTTAAGTTACAGGTTGTGGAGAAAGCTAGTCCAGATGTAGAGTGAGTGAATAGTCGGTTGCCACGTGTATTAAAGGCTTAGGAGAAGAGTTTTGAAAGTTAAACTTTGGTGACTTAGTTCAGCACTAACTGCTGCCATTCAGAATTTATAAGGTGGGGATGTACGCACAAACAGAAACTAAAATACAACATTGGTACAGTCCAATGGGCCTTTTTTTTCTTGTTGAATCAAAGCTAAAAATAGGGGTGGAGAGGGTGGTAATTGATGTACTCTATATGAATATTTATTCATGTATCAATATCTCCTCCTTGAAGTAGGCTCTTGGGTGAGAGGTCAGATCCAGTGGCAGGGAGAGTTCTGAATTTGGGTATGTTTGACATAGTTTTATGTTCAGTTCAGCCCTGGACACAAGATATAAAGTTGTTTGTGTTTTCTCTCATTTTGGCCTACAAGCAAAAAAGAGGACCGGGATTCAAGTACGCATCCAACCTCCCGGGCTCTCTACTGAAGGAGCAGAAGCTGAACCGAGACAACAAAGAGATAAGAGGAGGGGAGCGGGATGAGACCCCCAGGCGCAAGTCAGAAGAGCCCCCCAAGAAGAAGCCCCTGGATTCGATTTTGAGGAGAAAATCTGACGAGGTATATCTACGAAGGAAGAGGAAATTCGAGAAGCCACCAGAGCCAGCTATGAGGAAACGGGTATACAATTTTCTTTCTTCTGTGTGCGTGGGAGACTCTTGCTTTTATGTTCTACAAAACTATAGCAATCAAAGCCCAGATCTAAATACAATAGAAAATCTGTGGTAAGATTTCATGACTGCAGCTCACAGACAATCCTAAACCAATTTGAAAGAGCTCGAACAATCCTGCCAAGAAGAATGAGCAGAAAATGCACCTTTTCACTGTGCAAAGTTGGGTAGACATTTATCCTAAACATCTTATAGGTGTTGTTACTGCAGAAGGGGCATCCACCAAGTATTGAGTGAATGGGTGTGAAGACTTATGCAATCTAGACTTTTTGGTTTCTTCTTTACACTTTCAGTATGAAAGAATTATAGAAATATTCAGAAATGCTGTGTAGATCAATGAAACAAACTCGTATTTTAACACATCTAGAACTGTATTTTTTAGACATCTGGGTGTGAAGACATTAACAGTTAATGCACCGTGCCGTTTTCTCTTTATTTATTTATTACATTTGTACCCCACATTTTCCCACCTATTTGCAGGCTCAATGTGGCTTACATAGTACCGTGAAGCGATAGCTACCTACGGCGAAGAAACAAATACAGAGTAATGTTATTGTCAATGAAATAGATATGTACAAACACATTAGGGAATCATAAAGACAGAAGTTATATAAAGTTCATGGTGTTCAATTACAAGTTTAGGTTTCTTTGTGCTGCTGGGTTCAGGTACTTAAGTTGGGTCAGTGGGATATGCCTTTTCAAACAGGTTGGTCTTTAGTGATTTCCGGAAGTTGAGGTGGTCATACGTAGTTTTTATGGCTTTTGGGAGTGCATTCCAGAGTTGCGTGCTTATATATGAGAAGCTGGAGCCATAAATTGATTTGTACTTGAGTCCTTTGCAACTAGGGTGGCGAAAATTTAAGTAAGTACGTGATGATCTGATTGAGTTTCCAGTTGGCAGGTCTATGAGGTCAGACATATATCTAGGGGCATCTCCATAGATAATTTTGTGGACCAAGGTGCATATAGTACACCCCTCCCTTGGTCACTAAGCAGGGCCATCAAGAAATATCAAATATGTTGAGTTACACACCCTACCTCTTATGACTAATCTACATTGCTTTTATTGTCCTTTCTCCTAACAGCTAAAACTTGTTAAAGAAGAAAAGCTCTTCAGGAAAAAGGTACTCCTTTTAGCCCCTTATTCTTTCATGTCATTCTTGTTTCCATGAGTTGCGTTTTAGTGATGGGTTTGTTTTAAAGGAGAGTACTGTTAAGTAGAGTCAAGTATATTGTTTACCATATGAAAGAGGTTGGACAATACATTTTTTTTTCCAGTCTGAAGCAATAATAGTTAGTACATCATTTTGCATGCCTTACTTAAAACATGTGACCCTGAGATTTGGGTACAGAGGCAATGTCACTATGTGGGATATTTGCTACTGTGATGACCCCTCTGCAGGCCACAGACTTGATGCTGAAAATAAGTCTTGGAGGCGTCATCTCCAGACCACCTAGTAAATGAAGGAACTTAAGTCAGGGGTGCAGGGTAAGACCGCAGCTGTGCTTCTCCATAAAATACCTGTAGCACAAGGATGCAGGAGCATACAAACACCAGTGATGTCCTATAAGTTAATGTGGTGGTTAAGGTTTCTGTCTTGCCGCCAGTGTGTGGTGGTGGGCAAAAAAGCAAACAGGATGCTAGGAATTATTAGGAAAGGGATGGAAAATAAGACTAAGAATATTATAATGCCTCTGTATCACTCTATTTATTTTATTTTTTTTTTTGTTACATTTGTACCCCGCGCTTTTCCCACTCATGGCAGGCTCAATGCGGCTTACATGGGGCAATGGAGGGTTAAGTGACTTGCCCAGAGTCACAAGGAGCTGCCTGTGCCTATTCCACTAGCAACATTCCATGTAGAAGTCGGCCCTTGCAGATCACCAATGTGGCCGCGCAGGCTTCTGCTTCTGTGAGTCTGACGTCCTGCACGTACATGCAGGACGTTAGACTCACAGAAACAGAAGCCTGCGCAGCCTTCTACATGGAATGTTGCTAGCAAGCAACATTCCATGTAGAATCTCCAATAGTAGCAACATTCCATGTAGAATCTCCAATAGTATCTATTTTATTTTTGTTACATTTGTACCCTGCGCTTTCCCACTCATGGCAGGCTCAATGCGGCTTACACGGGGCAATGGAGGGTTAAGTGACTTGCCCAGAGTCACAAGGAGCTGCCTGGGCCTATTCCACTAGCAATATTCCATGTAGAAGTCGGCCCTTGCAGATCACCAATGTGGCCGCGCAGGCTTCTGCTTCTGTGAGTCTGACGTCCTGCACGTACATGCAGGACGTTAGACTCACAGAAACAGAAGCCTGCGCAGCCTTCTACATGGAATGTTGCTAGCAAGCAACATTCCATGTAGAATCTCCAATAGTAGCAACATTCCATGTAGAATCTCCAATAGTATCTATTTTATTTTTGTTACATTTGTACCCTGCGCTTTCCCACTCATGGCAGGCTCAATGCGGCTTACACGGGGCAATGGAGGGTTAAGTGACTTGCCCAGAGTCACAAGGAGCTGCCTGGGCCGGGAATCGAACTCAGTTCCTCAGTTCCCCAGGACCAAAGTCCACCACCCTAACCACTAGGCCACTCCTCCACTGTTGCTACTATTTGAGATTCTACATGGATCACCAATGTGGCCGCGCAGGCTTCTGCTTCTGCTTCTGTGAGTCTGACGTCCTGCACGTATGTGCAGGACGTCAGACTCACAGAAACAGAAGCCTGCGCAGCCTTCTACATGGAATGTTGCTAGTGGAATAGCAACATTCCATGTAGAATCTCCAATAGTATCTATTTTATTTTTGTTACATTTGTACCCCGCGCTTTCCCACTCATGGCAGGCTCAATGCGGCTTACATGGGGCAATGGAGGGTTAAGTGACTTGCCCAGAGTCACAAGGAGCTGCCTGTGCCCGGAATCGAACTCAGTTCCTCAGTTCCCCCAGACCAAAGTCCACCACCCTAACCACTAGGCCACTCCTCCTCTATGGTGCCTCCTCTATGGTGCCTACCCTGCCTTATTTCAAGACCAAACTAGCATGCAGAATTCTGAGAAATATAAGAGAAATCAGATAAAATCAATAAAAATACCCCAAAATAGTTCAAAAATGACACATCCTATATAATAATTCTCACCTCCAACGTTCTATGCTTGGGACCGTGGATCCCTGGCTGCAAGTGGTCTGCGAGGCAGACACGCACGGACGTCACTGATGTCAACACAGCTGATTCCAAGGCAAGGGGAGGAGTAGGGAAACACGCGCACAGAGTTAAACTTTCTAAGAAGATGATTGAAGAACCTACGGGAAGGGAAGGTAGCACAACAACGGCGGCGGCAGTTTTCGCTGGCATGGGGAGGGGGGGGGGGAACGACAGGTTCGCGGAAGGGGGGGTTCGAGGGGGCCGTGGCACGGGGGGGGGGGGGGAATTGCCTGCCTAAGGCCCGTTTCCTTGCCTACAGAAACGGGCCTTTTTTACTATTCTTAATAATCTTGTACCAATTTACCCAAACTCAATGGCCTGTGTGACAGAACTGCATTCAATAAAATCGGTTCTGTCGAATTAACAATTATTTCACCCAAACAAGCACCCTAAGTACCCTATATATTAATACCAGTGGCCAAAATGACATACCCACACCCAGCATCAAAAGCCCAAGATCTGATCCAGCAGGATAACTGTACATATTTGGAAGTAACTCTCAAAAGGTTGCCTAAATTAAGCATCAAAAGTGTGTGTGGTAAGCGTGAATGGCGTGAATAACTGGCACACTGGAATACTAGCAGAACTCCACAGTGACAGTTACTTTAGGTGCAAGTAACTTACGCATGACTGACAGTACTCTGTAACCTGTATAAGTGCTAGGCACACCCTGACCTGCCCCATGACCTTCTCATATCCCCATCTCCTTAGCAGTCATGCACTAAAGAAGTTATGCACTGAGGTTATAGAATACTAATTAAGTGCAGTTAAATAAGTGACTGAAAATTAATGCTAGTTAACTAATTATAGCTAATTAACTCCAATTAGCGACTAATTCATTAGGTAAGTTACATGCATAACTGTAGTAGTCTATAACCTGTGCACACAGTTTTGTATGTTAAGGACTCAATTCTGTATATGGCACCAAAATTTGGGCACTGAAAAAACACACTAAGTTCTGTTCTATAAACGGCACTCCAGATTGGGCACCGTTTATAGAATAGCACTTGGTGCCAGGATCTGCACTGACTGAACCCTAGAAATGCCCCTCCTTTTCAGATCCACATGGAAAAATTTACTCACATCTTTATAGAATATTGGCTATAAAGATGCACATATAAATTCCAATTATTGCCAGTTAACGCTGATAATTGTTAGCGCCCAATTATCGGCGCTAATTGGCACATTAAGTGTGCATAATTTTGAGCACTATATATGGAATTTTGAGCACTATATATGGAATTAGAGGGTAAATGTGAAAATGGGTGCACAAGATTATAGAATTTGGGGGTTTGTGCCAAAAAAAAAAAATAATGTCCATCCCCAACTAACTGTCGGATTATAGTCCATGCAAGGCCTGTATGAAAAACCACACTTCCAGCTGTTTTGAGATAAGTTCTAAATAGAATTCAGTTCTGTTGGAAGCTGGTTCCAAAGAATACCACCAATCCAGTTGAAAGCTCTGTTTAATAGATTTATCCTTTTAAAGGAAGAAATCCTCAAAAATCCCTCTCTCCTGAATGTAACAAGCACCCGAGAACACACAGGGATTACGTAGCTCAGAAATAGAATGGACCCAGCTATTAAGGCATTTAAAAATTAGGCTAATAAAGAGCCATACAGATAAGTTTAAGTGAACAGTGGGTGCTGACTGTGTAATTGTTGATGTTTTTCACTGACTATAAGTTGTCAATAATTGAAGAAAACTTCCGAGGTGTGAGGTCCAGTTAATTTGCCTGAGTTTGGAGTGGTGTGTGTTTTTCACAAGTTCCATCTTTCATGAATGTTTGGTATTGGTGGTCTTATCAAAAATTTTGATAATTAACATTGTCCATGTTCCGTTTTTTGACCACAATATTTTTTCTCCCCTAATTCTGGTTTATAGGGGAGTTTTTTTGATGATTGTGGTTTTTTTCAGAAGGTGGCAGGGCCGGTGATGTCAGCCAATACAGTGGAGTCCTATATATAGGTTCCCTGGGCACCTGAGGCTATTTTTGATAACCATATTTATTTGATTTTTTTTGATCGGACACCATCCCAGCATGATCATGAACAAGGAGTGACAACAGTAGTTTCTGTTTAAAAATTAGGCACAGTATTTTAAAGCCTGCATGCCAGTTCTCTAGCAGCCGATGTAATCTGTTAAAACAGGTGCAGTATGGCAAACCTACATAGAGATCACTGCACTAATCAAGATAGGTAATGACCAGCGTCGATGTTCACACCAAGGCTTGATCTTTAATGTGCAACTGGAGGGAGGGAGGGAGGTGGTTCTATAAACCTTGCTGGGTTTGTACCTAAATTCAAGTTCTGATCCAAAGGTTTTCCAAACTGCAAAGCTTCCATTTAAGCTGGTGAAAAACTACCAGGTTACTCTGAAGGGCAGTGTTCCTACTTCAGATGTTCTCAATTGTTATGGCTTTCAACTTCAGAAGATTAAGCTGCAATTTATTTTGAATTGATCAGTCCCAAAAAGCTATCGGTCAGTGACATTAGCTACAGATTTTTCAGTATCTAGACCTAGTGGAATGTAAAGCTGCACAATTATTGTCATAGATGTGAAAGCTGATATTAAAACAGTGGATGATTCTGTCAATATCTACTGTACCTGAATATAACTTGCCTTGAACTATTACTGAAAAGGCATGACCTAAATTCATATTAGTAGTAATTATAATAATAATGGTTCCCAAAACAGTATTGAAAAAAACAGGAGAAAGAAATGAACCCTAAGGGATCTTGTAGTCAAGAAAAATTCCACCTGAGCAAGAACCCCCTCCCCCCCCCCCACACACACACACAAAAAAAACTACTCGCAGAAATTTAGTGGACAGGTAAGAGGCCAAACATTTGAGTATCATTCATTTTTGACCAGAAAGAAGGAAGCTGAAACTGACTAATATATGCTTTCTTTTTTTATTGCTGATCAAAATCTTGCAATTTCACTCATGAACAAATTCTTGATAGAGTAAATATTTAGATGCGTTCTGATGTTTCTGCTCTCTGCCAGTATTGAGTACTGCCACTCCTTTTCCAGGCTTATTTTGTCTTGTGTGGTTTTAAAAGAAATAATTACTTAATTCTGTGGTATGTGCTGCTACATTTTTGTCCACTTTGATTTGATGATTAACTCTCTCTTGTTTTAAATGTTGCCTTTGTAGAGGAAATTGTGGAAAACTCCAGATGACCGTCCGGTCCTTGCCAAAATGTTGCGACGTGTGAAACAAGAACCGGAGGAAGAAATGCCTGAAGCACCGCCCAAAGCGAGAGAGAGTGACCAGTCAAGAGCCAGCTCTCCAACAGCGGGCCCTAGCACTGAAGGAGCAGAGCCGAATGAGAAAAAAAAGATCAAGAGGCGGAAACGAAGGCTCCCCAACAAAGAACTGAGTAAGGAGCTGAGCAAAGAGCTGAATCAGGAAATTCAAAAAACCGAGAATAGCCTTGCGAACGAAAACCACCAGCTCATCAAATCTGAGCCAGAGAGTGAAAATGAGGAATCCAAACGGTCCTTGAACAGTAGCGAGAGACTGCATAGGTTTAGCAAAGAACTGAATGGAACACCAAGGGAGCTTAGGCACCAACTTGTCCCTAGTCTCCGGAGCACCCCAAGAGTGATAACACGTCCAGCCCCAGCCTTATCGCCTCCCAAGTGTATTCAGATGGAGCGCCATGTAATCAGACCTCCACCTATCAGTCCACCTCCAGATTCTTTACCTTTGGATGATGGTGAAGCTCACGTCATGCAAAGGGAGGTGTGGATGGCTGTATTTGGCTACCTCACTCACAGAGACTTGTGCATCTGTATGAGAGTCTGCAAAACTTGGAACAGATGGTAAGGGACACAATTTAAATTCTTTTGTAATTTGATCGTACTATAGTCCACCCTGTGGAATCCTGGGACACAGACCCATCCCTCTGCTGTGAACATCGCGACATTAGGGAGCCATGTTCTCGTTGTGCCTTTGCCTTCCCAATTCTGATTTGATAATAAATGATAGTCCTTCTTATCCTGCCAGCCCAGCCCAGTTGTGTGGGTTATGTTCTCCTACCAGCAGATGGAAGAAGAGAACCACTTCTAGCAAAAGTTCCCCGCCCTGGTATATTAGATTTTGGAGCCAGATTGGGTAGGTAGTATTATCTACCTCCAGCATACAGAGGAACACATCCAGGATTGGTGTAGCAGGCTAAGACAGGCCTAGAGGAGCAGCTCCTAAGTTATAATACCTTTGTATCACTCCATAGTGCGACCACACCTCGAATACTGTGTGCAGTTCTGGTCACTGCATCTCAAAAAAAGATATAGTGGAATTAGAAAAGGTACAGAGAAGGGTGATGAAAATGAGAAAGGGGATGGGATGAATTTCCTATGAGGAAAGGGTAAAGTGGCTAGGGCTCTTCAGCTTAGAGAAGAGATGGCTGAGGGGGGGAGATACAATAGAGGTGTATAAAATACTGAGTGGAGTGGAACAGGTAGATGTGAATTACTTGTTTACTCTTTCCAAATGTACTAGGACTAGGGGGTATACAATGAAGCTACTAAATAGTAAATTTAAAATTAATTGGAGAAAATATTTCTTCACTCAACAAGTAATTAAACTCTGGAATTCGTTGCCAGAGAAAGTGATAAAAAATGGAGTTAGCCTAATAGAATTTTAAAAAGGTTTGAATAATTTCCTAAAAGAAAAGTCCATAAGCCATAATTTTTATTTTTTATTTTTTTGTTACATTTGTACCCCGCGCTTTCCCACTCATGGCAGGCTCAATTATTAAGATGGTCTTAGGAAAATCCACTGCATATTCTAGGAAAGCAGCATAAAATCTGTTTTGCTGTTCTGGGTACTTGTGACCTGGATTGGCCACTGTTGGAAACAGGGTACTGGGCTTGGTGGACCTTCAGTCTGTCTCAGGAATGGCAATGCTTATGTTCTTATGGATTCTAGGTGGAGGCAGGAGGGGAGCCTGAGAAGAAATGCTTGGCTCCCCCCCCCCCCCCACCCCCCCAATTCAACTTTTGTCTATGCCCATGCAGCAATGGCTTCCATCTCCTCCTAGTAGTACCCCCATTGCATAGATCCCTCTTCGGTATGCTTCTCTAGGTCAGATTCAGTATTTCTCTTTTTGGTCTCCATTTTAGTGCCACTTTTGGATGACTTAGTCTTGCATATGTAAAATGTGTCCTGGCAGTGGGACTCTGCGTTCAGTAGCAAGATCTGTAATTTTCTTCAGTTGCTTTTCTTCAGTATCTCATCATTTGTGATGTGATCTTGGTAAATCACATCTAAGATTGTTCTCGGGCATTGCTGGTGAAGTACATCCAGTTTCTTTCCTATCTTGGTTGATATCTTCCAGGTTTTGCTAGTATAAAATGCAGTTGTCAAGACGACGGAGGAATAAAGGTGCAATTTTGTTTTGATACTGATGGATTATACAGAAGTTAATATTCCAGGATGGTATACGCAGCTACAAAATTGGACTTATTTGCTACAATCTAGTAAACAACAAAATGACACTTTGGTCCACCTAGATGTCCTCTTCCTTGATTTTGTACCACTTGGATTCATATTTAAACCAAGACCATCTCTCTTTCTACCCAACCTCTCAACTCTGCTCCTATTTCTGCCCCAAACGCACTTGTTGATTTGTGGGTTGTAACCGTGGCCTTTCCAGGCAGGTTGCTTTGGCCTTCTTAATGCAGCTGTACCACTGATGTTGGGGTTGTAAAACTTTCAGATGGCAGGGGAAAGAGTGAAGTGTGAAGATTCCTCTCAGATACAGATATCTTGCCAGTTCACGCACAATCCAAGTGAGATGAGGTAAAGGAACATACCTTCACACCAACATTTTGATAGTTAAACTCATAAGTGTGTACTCAACTGTGGAGAAACACAGGTATTCCAAAATCAACTACTTGTAATACCACAAAAAGTGAAACCCAACAATATCTAAATATAAATCACTCATAAAGAGGAAAAGACCTCAGACACCCAGGTGCTTAGCGTAAACTCTGTGTCTTTACGGGGGTAGTGAGCATAATCATCGGTCAAAAACCTTGTTTGTCATTTGTAACCCTTATTATTTATTCAAAAACAACTGAAACTGAGTTGCAACCACTAAAAGAAAAAAATTCAAGCACTTTTACCCGGCGGTGGCCTTGCTGTTTCACTTTCTAGGCTTTTTCAGGGGCTGTGCTTTATAAATCAGTAGTTGGTTGCCGCTCCCTCTGGACTCGCTGGAAGTTAAGTGCTTGATTTATTTTTTTAAACTTTTAGTGGTTGCAACTCGGTTCTAGTTCTTCAATAATCAGAACTGTGGTAAGTTTTTGAATAAATAAGGGTTACAAATGACAAGAGCTTATAAGACCTACTATTTCATAAACGTGGTTCAGTCAGAATAGGAACAGGTTAGATGCTTGTAGAGGTAATTTGTTTTTTTTATTCTTTATAGGTTTTGTGTATTAGTTTATTTGATTTTTACATATGTTGTTGTTAATTCATATAATTCCCAGGTATGTTCTGGTTTCTTCTGTTCTGTTCTCGCTTAGAACTGAATAGGCTTAGGCGGATAACAAATTCTGTTGTTCTTTGTTATTAAAAGTATATATAATTGCATTAAATGCCACAGTCTGCTTTTAGAGCTCTGGGCTCTGATTTAAGGAGATGTCTTAAGGACATGAATTCAAAGCTTACCTTGTCCACTGACTCCTTATTACCTTGGGCAAACTGTTTCTTGTCTTGGGCACCAGGAACCCAGGAGTAATCAGGCATTATTTTATGTAGCTTCCCACTATTCTGTGGGATAGTTGTGTCCATGGTTTCTGGAATAGTGGGAAGGACTAATGGAAAGAAAATGATCAGGTAAGACCTAATTTCTCCTTTTCTGAGCTCAACTGTACCAGTCAGAGCAAATTTTCAGTCCTTTAATATCTCCTTAAACAGTAGTTGTCCTTTTCACATTAAAAGCTTAAAATCAGATATTGCCTTTGATGAAATGTTACTTTCTGTATATCTCAGGGGTTTTTATTGGAGGTGCGGGAAGTAGATTATCACAGGGCTGTATATAGATAATATAAAAAAATTTTGATTGATCATAGAAACATAAAAGAAATATCCCAAGTACAAAATTAGAACTAATAGACCACAAAATATATTTATTTGAAGTTTGAACAAAAAACCTGAACAAAAGAATATAAGTATAAAATGATAAATTTACCATATATTATAATGTTGTAAGTTTTTTTTGTTTTTTTTTCATGCTGTCAGAGTCTGAGTTGGCAAAACTATGTACCAACTCCGATGCCAACTCAGACTCTGACTTTACCCAAAATTGTTTCCAACTTTAGCTCCACAGCCTGGATTATTGGATGGACTTGTGATGGCACAGACCAGGCCTGATTTTGGACAAGAAATTTAAAAAAAACGTTTAGAGTGATTTGACCTCATGCCTGAGCAGAACAGCAGCATTTCTAGGTCCAAGTGTTGTGGGTTTGAGAGGGTATTCAGAACTTCTAAATTGGATGGTGCATGAGACATTAGGTTTCAACAATTTTATTGATGATAATTCTAAGCATTTACATCCGAAGGGTAATTATATATCTTTTTCATATACAAATTGTGCAAGAACCACAAATTCTCAACTTCTAACAAATTTTTATCCCCATCCCTACCCAGCTCAGTAATGAAAGGTGATAGTATGTTTACCTTCCACCTGTTCTATTGATAAATCATCAAAGTACACAAACCAAAAAGTCCATATTCCTCCAAGTTCTCTGTTCCCGGAGGAAACTCTCCATTCCCACGTATGGGCAATAACCTGCTACATCAAGGGTCAAAAGACCAAAGTTTTGCCAAGTCATTCCATTGTGCCACCAAGGGGCGCACCAATACACTTGAACGGAGATATTCTGGTTAATCCTTTTGTGCTGCTTGCAAGACATAGTGTAAATGCAATGGATGACACAAAGCCGCTTCCAATTGTACCGGAGTGTAATGCTCCGTTTTAGAGATCCAATTCCCCAGATGATGCAGCAAACACGCCATGTTATTAATGTCCGGGACTCCTAAGCCACCTCTACTCTAATTCCCCACCAAGTTAAAGAAGCGAATCTGCGGCCTTTTTTCGCCCAGAAAAATCTTGACAGCATACTCGTTAAAGCTCTAACATCCCTTTTACTAAGATACATAGGTGTAAGGTCTGTAGAAATATAGCCATTTAGGGAATGTCTAGTAGCGCTATAGAAGTGATTAGTAATATGGGACCTAAAATGACTGACTGGGTTAAAAATTGGTTAAATGGAAGGAGACAGAGGGTCATGGTAAATGGAGCTTGCTCTGAGGAAAGGGATGTTATCAGTGGTGTACCGCAGGGGTTGGTCCTAAGGCCGGCTCTCTTTAACATCTTTGTGAATGACATTGCAGAAGGGCTGTCTGGTAAGGTTTGTCTCTTTGCAGAAAACACCAAATTTTGTAATAGGTTGGACACCCCGGATGGTGTGGCTAGCATGAGGAAGGATCTAGCAAAGCTTGGAGAATGTTCCGATAATTGGCAACTAAGATATAATGCTAAGAAATGCAGGGTCATGCGCTTGGGTTATAAGAATCCAGCGGTACAATATAGGGGGGTGAAGTGCTTCTGTGTGCAAAAGAAGAGTGGGACTTGGGTGTGATTGTGTCTGATGACCTTAAAGTCTCCAAATGGAAAAAGCGACGGTCAAAGCCAGAAGGATGCTTGGATGCATAAGGAGAGGGGAGACCAGCAGAAAAAAATAAGAGATATAAGCTGTTAACCAATTATTCCTTAGCGTCCCTCCGGACCGGCCCAGGATTGGACTGATGGGTTGTGCACGCCTACCAGCAGGTGGAGACTGAGAAAAAAACTCTGACTCTAGAGAGCCAATGAGAGCCCTGGTCATGTGACCCTAGCCTCAGTATTTTCTCAGTCTCCCAGCAGGTAGGACGTGAGCCTATTAGTCTCTCTTTTTGGTATTTGTAGATATTTTCTTTATTGGTTCTTCTGTGCCCAGGAATTTTATTGAGGTCATTCCTGATACTAAGTGCCTTAGTGTTCAGCCTCTGGGGTGTTAAACTCGGGTGCCCCGAGTCCCTCCCCCCTATTTCCTCCCCATCTCCCTTCTGGTGTATCCTCACACAGCTTTATTAATAACTAAGGGAAGGGCTACCCTTTCATTGTAAAGGAGTATTGCCTTTGGGAGAGGCAGCCAGTACTTTAAAAAAAAAAAAAAGAACTGAACAGCTGAGTAAGCTATCTGTTCCCCGCTGACTTAACGAGCAGGCAGCTCTGTCTTTTCAACTCTGTGTGGGTTTCAGCACCTGTTTAAAAAAAAAAAAAAAAGAGCTACGAGAGAGGGGAAGCGAACTAAGGCAAGCCAGTGCCCTTTTAGTGTTTTATTGCTCCTGTCAGCCCTCGGGTTTTTAGCTGCTAAATAGGCTGTTTAAAAAGGCGCGAACCGCGTTGCCGCTTTCTCGCGAGTGCTCGCTTGTTGCCGCGATGGTGGAAAAGTTGAAAAGATGTGCAGTGTGTCAGCGTCGGGGAGTTAATGCCGCCGGCACCTGTAAATTTTGTACGGCGCTTGACATGCCCGCCGTTTCTCTTCCTCCGCCGGTTTTGTCTTCGGTTCCGTCGGGGGTTTCGATTTCGCCGTCGCGCTCCCTCGCTCCTAGTTCGGAGGCCTCTGGCTTAGTTCTTGAAGCGCCCGCGGCGAAAGTGGCGCGAACGGCGGCCATTTTGTCTCCTGCTCCTTCAACGTCGGGTGCCGCGTCTGGCCCTTTAAATTCCGCGATTTTGGGAGATTTCAATACGGAGGTCCTGGTACATTCGACAGCCACTCAGGGAGGAGGTTTTCCCCCTGAGTTTGTTATTCAGATGTACCAGGCCTTCCTGATGCAACGAGAGGGGCCAGCAGCGGGGCTGGCAGGGGCTACAGCGGGGCTGGCAGGGGCTATGGGCAGTTCGGTTCCTACTGCAGCTAAGCCTAGGACATGTGAGTTTCCTTCAGATCTGGTACCAGAGCATAGTTCAGACATGCCTTTTTTGGAGGAAGAGGAAGACTTAGGACCGGCACTTAATGAGCTGGCTTGGGAGGATCCTTCCTCTTTAGATCCTGACACTGTTCCTTTGGGCCAGGGGGAAGATCCCTCGGTGGCTAGAGTGTTTCATAAGGAAGATTTACAGGATCTTATTGCTATGGTGGCTACTACTTTAAATTTTGATGATCAGCCTCCAGCTTCACAAGTCCGTAAGGTTGATTTGTTGGTTAAGGGCTCTAGGGCTTCCAGCAAGACCTTCCCTATGCATGAGGACATTTGGGATGTCATTAAAGCACAGTGGGAGGTTCCGGATGCTGCTTTTCGGCCTACTAGATCTATGTCTCGTTTATATCCAGTGCCCGAAGCTGATAAAGCACTTCTTAAGCTCCCAGTGGTTGATGCTGTGGTCTCTGCGGTTACTAAACGCAACACAGTCCCAGTAGATGGAGGAACGGCACTTAAAGATACTCAAGACAGGCGTTTGGACTCTCTTTTGAAGCATAATTTTGAGGTTTCCTCTCTGGCAGTGCAGGCGGCCATTTGCGGATCTTTAGTGGCCAGGGCCTGTTTTCGTTGGGCCGAGAGAGTCCTGGATAGATCTTCGGATGATCTTGCAGCTATAGATGTTGAGGTGGCAAAGATTGAAACGGGCTCTGCTTTTTTAGCCGATGCCCTATATGACCTGTTGAGGGCATCTTCTAAATCTTTGGCCCTGGGAGTTGCAGCTCGCCGCTCTCTTTGGTTGAAAGGTTGGTCGGCAGATGCGGCCTCCAAATCTAAGTTAAGTAAATTTCCCTTTAGGGGTTCATTTTTGTTTGGAGAGGATTTGGACAAATTGGTTCACTCCCTAGGAGACTCTAAGGTGCCTCGTCTCCCTGAAGATCGGCCTCGCCTTTCCGGTCGGGGTGCCTTGTTTGGACGTGGTAGGCTCAGGTCTTTCCGTAGATTTCAGCCTGATAAACCTTCTCAGCCTCAGAGATCGCGTTTCTTTACCAGGACCCAGTCCTTTCGAGGTTACCGCAGAGGAGGCAGATTCTCAAGCGGCAATTTTCGCTCCCCTGCGCGTACTTCCCAATGAAGGTGCGAGGGCCCCTTCTCTGGTACCTGTCGGAGCTCGGCTTTCTCAGTTTTATCAGAGGTGGGCCCACATTACATCAGATCAGTGGGTCTTGGAGGTGGTTCGAGACGGATATGCCTTAGAATTTGCAAGGCCTATTTCAGACGCCTTTCTGGAGTCTCCCTGTCGTTCTCCCCTCAAAGCGCGTGCGGTTCGGGAGACTCTGCAGAGGCTCTTAGATCTTCAGGTGATTTATCCAGTTCCTCCTGCCGAGTACAAGCAAGGTCGGTATTCCATTTACTTTGTGGTGCCCAAAAAGGAGGACTCCCATCGTCCTATTCTCGACCTCAAAGCTGTCAATCGCGCTCTCAAGGTCACCAGTTTCCGGATGGAGACCCTTCGGTCAGTCATAGTAGCAGTGCGCAAGGGAGAGTATTTAACAGCCTTGGACCTGACAGAGGCCTATTTGCATATTCCCATTCGTCCTGCTCACCACAAGTTTTTGCGTTTTGCAATTCTAGGCCGGCATTATCAGTTTCGCGCTCTGCCTTTTTCGGCCTGGCAACGGCGCCGCGCACATTTACCAAAGTGATGGTCGTGGTTGCAGCGGCTCTCAGGAAGGAAGGGATTTTGGTTCATCCCTACCTGGACGACTGGTTGATAAGGGCAAAGTCTTATCAAGAAAGTTGTCAGGTCACGGAGCGAGTAGTAACGTTCCTGCAGTCCCTAGGTTGGGTGGTGAACATAGCCAAGAGCCGTTTGGTTCCCTCTCAGTCTCTAGAGTATTTGGGGGTCACCTTCGATACTGCGAGGGGTCGAGTTTTTCTTCCGCAGGGCAAAATCCTAAAGCTCCGGTCTCAGGTTCTGAATTTGATGCATCGGAAAGTACCGTGTGCTCGAGACTATCTTCAGGTTCTCGGTTCCATGGCTGCCTCGATAGAAGTAGTTCCCTGGGCCAGAGCTCACATGAGATCTCTTCAGTGGTCTCTTCTGACCCGGTGGTCTGCTCAGACAGATTCCCTTCTGATGAGACTGCCTTTGAGGCTCCGGGAGCGAATCTCTCTGTTTTGGTGGCTACGGATGCAGAATCTCACTGTGGGGATGCCGTTGGAGCCTCCGCGGTGGATACCTCTAACAACAGATACCAGTCTCCGGGGCTGGGGGGCTCATTGTCTGGACAAGTGGGCCCAGGGCCTCTGGTCGCCGCTGGAAGCAGTTCAATCCATCAACTTTCTGGAGACCAGGGCGATTCGGTTAGCTCTGCTGCACTTCGGTTCTCTTCTGGAGGGCACAGCTGTGCGAGTTCTCTCGGACAACGCCTCGGCAGTAGCCTACATCAACCGCCAGGGAGGTACGAGGTGCCGTCTCCTGTGTCGGGAAGCGGAGAGTCTCCTGGCGTGGGCGGAGATTCACCTCACGGCCATCTCAGCCTCGCATGTGGCAGGAGTGGACAACGTGCAAGCAGACTTCCTCAGTCGTCACACTCTCGATCCCGGGGAATGGGCTCTGAGCGATCGGGCGTTTCAGTTGATAGTACAGCGCTGGGGTCTTCCAGTACTAGATCTCTTCGCCTCCAGGCTCAACTCCAAAGTTCCTCGCTTCTTCAGTCGCCGAAAAGATGTAAGGGCGGCAGGGGTAGACGCCCTCTTGCAGCAATGGCCCTCCGGCCTTCTTTACGCATTTCCTCCATGGCCACTAATAGGTCGTCTCCTTCAGAAGATCGAAGACCACAGGGGGCCGATCATTTTGGTGGCACCGGACTGGCCTCGGCGTCCCTGGTACGCGGATCTCCAGCGTCTGTCCGTGGCGTCTCCTCTTCGTCTTCCGGCACACAAGGCTTTGCTGGTTCAAGGACCAGTTCCGCATCCAGATCCAGCTCGATTTTGTCTTACGGCTTGGCTCTTGAACGAGCTCGTTTAACTAAGCGAGGATTTTCAACGCCAGTGATTTCTACCATGCTGCAGTCTCGTCGCCGTTCCACCTCTTTAAACTATATTCGCACGTGGAGAATTTTTGAGGATTGGTGTGCAGAAGCTGACATTGTTCCTTTTCAGGCGTCAGTACCTCAGATGTTAGACTTTTTACAGCGAGGTTTTGATAAGGGGCTCTCTCTTTCGTCGCTGAAGGTGCAGGCGGCAGCTCTGTCCTGTTTCAGAGGTAGAATAAGGGGTAAGTCTTTGGCTAGTCTTCCCGAGGTGGCTCGTTTTTTGAAGGGGGTCAGCCTTCTTCGTCCTCCGGTCAGATCGGTTTTTCCATCTTGGGACCTTAATCTGGTGCTTTCGTCTCTGACAAAGCCTCCTTTTGAGCCTTTACAAACATGTTCTCTGAAGGATTTAACGCTTAAGACGGTGTTTTTGGTGGCTATCGCGTCAGCTAGAAGAGTCTCAGAGTTGCAAGCTTTTTCCTGTAGATCTCCATTTCTGGAATTTTCTAAAGAGCGAGTGGTCCTTCGGCCGGTTCCTTCCTTTTTGCCCAAGGTACTATCTCGGTTTCATATGTCCCAGTCGGTTTTTCTTCCTATTCTGGGATCCTCCTCCGGAACGCAGGAGCAGCGAAAGTTGCATACTCTGGATGTTAGGAGAGTACTTAAACGGTATCTTGCGGTTACGAAGGACTTCCGTCGATCAGACCGCCTCTTTCTGCTGTTTGCTGGTCACCGCAAGGGCCTTGCAGCTTCTAAGCCTACTTTGTCTCGGTGGATCAAAGAAATGATAGCGTCTGCTTATCTCTTGGCAGACAGACCAGTTCCGGCAGCGCTTAAAGCTCATTCTACCCGGGGGCAGGCAGCCTCGTGGGCGGAGTGTTCCTTGGTGCCTCCAGCGGAGATCTGTAAAGCGGCGACTTTGTCGTCACTTCATTCTTTCTCTAAGCATTACAGGCTAGATGTACAGTGTCGTCAGGAGACCGTCTTTGCATCTCGCGTACTCACAGCGGGTTTGCTGGGGTCCCTCCCTTAGGACTACTGCTTTGTTACGTCCCATCAGTCCAATCCTGGGCCGGTCCGGAGGGACGCTAAGGAAGGAGAAATTAGACCTTACCTGCTAATTTGCTTTCCTTTAGTCCCTCCGGACCGGCCCAGGTCCCTCCCGTGTTCTATGGTTCTCAATTTTACTGTGTACAGAGATGCAACTGTCGTCTACAGAGCTGTTCTGCTAGTTAGACAGTTAAAGGAGATACATTATGGTCTATAAGAAATACATTATGTTCTACAAGTTAAATGTTTTGCAAGTTCTCTGGTTATTCAGTTCATAATATTATACAACTTGCACAGTTTATGGGATACACATTTCTGTACATAATTGGCCATGCCACGGCTCTGATCCGAGTTGTTGGTGCGCCCAGTGTTACGGCGAAGCCGTAGTTTAAGCACGTTGGTTTCTCTCGTGCTGCCTGGCTGCTTAAATTCCTCAGGGCACAGAATATAGGTCCTTCTTTTCCTTTCTGCTTGGTTATTCAAATACTGAGGCTAGGGTCACATGACCAGGGCTCTCATTGGCTCTCTAGAGTCAGAGTTTTTTTCTCAGTCTCCACCTGCTGGTAGGCGTGCACAACCCATCAGTCCAATCCTGGGCCGGTCCGGAGGGACTAAAGGAAAGCAAATTAGCAGGTAAGGTCTAATTTCTCCTTGACATTAATTGGCACCAGTTAGGGTTAGCTCATGCCATGGGAGAGGAATGGGCGGGTCAGGGTTATTCCAAAAAGTTAGGCGCAATATTATTTATTTATTTGTTACATTTGTATCCCACATTTTCCCACCTATTTGTAGGCTCAGTGTGGCTTACATAGTACTGGAGAGGCCTTTGCAGGCTACGGTGTGAACAAATACTGGGTCTCCATTCCCAGCTTGGGCACTGGGATTTACACCAGGTTTCAGCAGGCATAAAGTCTGGCACCCAGAGTTTGGCATGGGAATTGGTGGTAAGAGGGCGCACACTTAGCGCTGATGTTTTCTGGTGGTGATTTTTTCAGCACCTTTTTATAGAACTCCCCCATAGCGTGTAATAACAAGGGGGTCTACATGTGAATGGAGTATGGACAGGATATGGGTGTATCTTCTACTTTATTATTTATTAGGATTTATTTACCATCTTTTTGAAGTAATTCACTCAAGGTGGTGTACAGTAAAAATAGATCAAGCATAAGCCATAGACAATTGCAGCAGTGAAAATATTCAAATAATAATACAAAGTATTGCATAGTATACTACTTACAATGTCAACTGAATAGGTAATAAACCATTTTAATAGACAGCGTAGGGTATAAGCAAAGATGGAACATATATTTTTTAAATTTTTTTTTGTTACATTTGTACCCCGCGCTTTCCCACTCATGGCAGGCTCAATGCGGCTTACATGGGGCAATGGAGGGTTAAGTGACTTGCCCAGAGTCACAAGGAGCTGCCTGTGCCTGAAGTGGGAATCGAACTCAGTTCCTCAGTTCCCCAGGACCAAAGTCCACCACCCTAACCACTAGGCCACTCCTCCACTATAGATAGGTAAGAGGAGTTAGAAAATGAAAATAAGGGGACTAATTTAAAGAAAGTTGCACATGAGGTCAGAGAGGTGATTAAATATTATCTCAGCTAGGGTAGGAGTGGATAAACACATAGCTTGTACTATAAGTTGTGCACACAACTAAGTGTGCCGTAGCCCAGGCATTCCGACCTACGCTAATATTCTATAATGGAATCTTGATGCCATGTTGAATTGGCACTCAGCGTGTGGGTTTGAGGCACCTGGTTATAGAATTGCTTCCCAGGTAATCTAGTTCAGAGTGTTTTCCTGCTCTGGGTGGTTCATCAGCTGGCTGACCTTGTCCCTGAATGCCTTCCTTTTATGCCTCCAATTAAACAGACTGTATATACACTCTATGTGGGGACCCAATGTTAACAAAGTAATATACAGTGTCCCAAACAAACGTTTTTCAAAAGGATTCTTAATATCCAAGGGCATACAAACTATTTAACATTGTAGAGTTACTTCATCACAATAGCCCTGAATACAGCCCAATATTCAATTTTGAGAAGGGGATCTTCAGAATCTACTGCAGCACACACCATACGAACGTTACGTTACATGTTTTTTTTTTTTTTTAGATTTTTTAACTTCGTTTCTAATGTTCAACCTCATTGCTAGTTTTAGTGATGACAGCATCTCGCACTTAACTTTAGATGGCAGCCTTGGTTGAAAGTTTGCTGCCAGCTAAAGTTAAGTACGAGATGCTGTCATCACTAACTCTGTATAAAACTAGTAATGAGGTTGAACATTAGAAATGAAGTTAAAAAATCTAAAAAAAAGAAATTCTGTGGATCAATGAGGATTTGCACCCACAACCATTGCATCAAAAGAACGTAATGTTCGTATGGTATGTGCTGCAGTAGATTCTGAAGATCCCCTTCTCAAAATTGAATAATATTGGGCTGTATTCAGGGCTATTGTGATGAAGTAACTCTACAATGCTAAATAGTAAGTATGCTCTTGGATATTAAGAATCTTTTTGAAAAACATTTGTTTGGGACACTGTATATTGCTTTGTTCCTTTTATGCCAGCAGCAGAGGAGTCATTGGTGTCAGCATCCCCTATTTCCCATCATTGGTTGCTGTTACTAGAGTAGGAAGGCCCGCTTTTTAATGAACATTTAGGGAAACAGCACGCTCTGCAGTGTTTTGTCCATTTATCAACAGTGGTCATACATGACTGTGGTTCCACTATGTGGGTTAGCAAGGAATCGGTCATGACTCAGCTTTCTGCAGGCAGAAATACCTCATTTTCCAGATTTGGATTGGTGAGTGGTCGTCCCAACGTTTGCCCAAACAAAATCAAAGGACGTCCTCGCTTAACCACAAAGAAAGAAGTACCTTCAGGCAGGGGCGTATCTGTGTGGGGCCACGGGGGCCTAGATTTGGCCCTGGACCCCCCTGCCGATGACCCTCTCCACCCCCCCTCCCGCCGCCAATCCACCGTCGCCTATCTTTGCTGGCGGGGGACCCCAACCCCCGCCAGCCGAGGTCCTCTCTTCCGTTGCAGCAAAGCTTCCTGTTTTGAGTCTGACGTCCTGCACATACAACGTGCAGGACGTCAGACTCAGAATTTGAAACTGAAGGAAGCTTTGCTGCAACGGAAGAGGGGACCTCGGCTGGCAGGGGTTAGGGTCCCCCACCAGCAGTGTTGCCAGGTGGGCGGTTTTACCGCCCAATTGGGCGGTTTTCCGCGCCCCGCCGCGGGAAATTTTTGCCCGCGGCGGGTTGCGGTTTTTTGGGCGGTTTTTTAGGCTTCCGGGCGGCTTTTTGGGCGGCTTTTTGATTTTTTTCGGCCGCGGGGGGCGGGGTTAGTGACGTTTTTGGGCGGGGTTAGTGACGTTTTGGGCGGGGCCGATGACGTGGGAGGCGGGGCCGATGACGTGGGAGGCGGGGCCGATGACAGGGAGGCGGGGCTGATGACGGGGAGGCGGGCCCGATGACGTGGGAGGCGGGGCTGATGACGGGGAGGCGGGCCCGATGACGTGGGAGGCGGGGCCGGCGGGGGCGGGGCCGGTGACGCGGGGGTGGGGGTGTCAGGGGCGGGGTTTGTGTTTGGGCGGGTTTTGGGCTGGTTTCTGGCCCGGATTGGGCTGGAAAAAAAATTTCTACCTGGCAACCCTGCCCACCAGCAAAGGTAGGCGATGGCGGCGGGGGAGGGATGGCGGCAGGAGGGGGGTGGAGAGGGTCGTCGGCTGGGGGGGGGGTCAGTGGCATTGGGGGGGGGGGGGCTAAAATGTGCCCCCTCACTCTGGCTCTGGCCCCCCCTCCCACCGAAGTCCAGATACGCCCCTGCCTTCAGGTTTCGGGCTGATGAGTGTCTGTTCTTACTGCTTTCTATTGTAGGAATTTTAAAAATGAAACCTTAGGTTTCCAGCTGAACTTCAACTTCTGTTTTACATTAAAAGCAAATGATCAGCATCTGTATGGTCACTCATTTGATCTTCTGTGACCTGCTTTATTTTTCCACCCTCATGTTATGAACAGCTGTTTCCAGGTTGCAAAACTCCAGTATTACATTTAAAAAATATCTCTTAACTTTAATGCATACTTATGACTTATGAACCTTGTAGCAATTTTTAAGCATGTGAGAGAGCTTTGTTTTTCAGGATGTGACATTTTTTTTGGGGGGGGGGGTCACCCTCTATGTTTGTTTATTAAAATTTTATGAATCACTTTTTTAACGCATAAATCAAAGCGATCTGCAAGGAGTGGTGTAGTGGTTAGTTCAGTGGACTTTGATCCTGGGGAACTGGGTTCGATTCCCACTGCAGCTCCTTTTGACTCTGGGCAACTCACTTAACCCTCCATTGCCCCAGGTATAAAATAAGTACCTGTATATCCTATGTAAACCGTCTTGAGTGTAGTTGCAAAAACCATAGAAAAGCGGTATATCAGTCCCTTTCCCTAGAACAGCAATATGATAGAAAAGAACATTCTTGTGACAAGAGTTCACACTCATATCACAATACATCAGATTGCAGGGCAATGCCCTGTCATCAGGGTACATTTCCTAATAATATATCTGGTTCAATAAGCCAGCTGGAGTCTCTTTTACAGAGTCTCATATCACCATTCCTTTAGCACTTATTATGTATTGGCATATAAAGGGTTCAGTACTCTATTGTCATAGGCAGTATCCAGAGGAGGATTGGATTTTCAGTGTTGCTGTATTTTGAAAGGATTTTAGCAAGCATTATAACAGTATTGAATCTTTAAAAATGAACAATGTTGGTCTTTAAAGGTGCTGCGATAAACGATTGTGGACCAAAATAGATTTAAACCGCTGTAAATCCATCACACCACTTATGCTTAGCGGCATTATTAGAAGACAGCCTGCATCCCTGGACCTCAGCTGGACAAACATATCCAAAAAACAGCTGAGTTGGCTTATCAACAGACTTCCAGGTAAGGAGCCATGGACCGGCAGGGCCTAGTCCAACAAAAAAAAAAATATTTGTTTGAAGTGTCTCATTGAACCTCATTTAGAGAAGGTGTTGGTAAAGTAGTGTAGTGTTGCGTACGATTGAGGGGTGAAGAGTGGTTTCTACCATTTTACATAAATCATATTGAGTCCTTTGAAAACATTTTTAAACTTCCCTTGTCATCAGCATCAGACAAATCCAGAGACTTGTGAATTATGACAGTCTACCAGCAGGTGGAGATAGAGAGTACAGTAAAACCTCGGTTTTTGTCGGTAATCCGTCCGAAAACAATCGGCGGAATCCGAAACCAACGAAAACCGAGGCAATAAGAAAGTACCTGTATAAACTCAGGACACCTTACAATTTAAATAAAACCCCATAATCATTCAAAAGGGTGGGCATAACACAATTATCAACAGACTTTCCCAGGATGTGCTGCACAATACAAAAATCACAGTCAGTGAGCACCCAGCTCTGGGCCATAGCCGCCTCTGTCTACCTGTAGTTTCCACCGACACAAGCCCCGGGAGCTGACCGGGGCGAGCGTCCACACCCTGACCCTCCCTGACACTCCCTTTCAGTCCTATCGAATTGACTACTCACTTGTCCTTTAGATTGTAAGCTCTTTCAGCATGGCCTGTCCTTTTATGTTAAATTGTACAGCGCTGCATAACCCTAGTAGCGCTTAAGAAATGTTAAGTAGTAGTAGTAGTAGTCCCTCCCGATTACCAAGTGGAGGCGATCTCCCCCTGCTCACCTTGCCGAGCTCGATGGGTGTACAGCGGCGCTAAAGCAGCTAGTGTTGCCGGTTTCTCTGTTCTGCGGCACATGCGTGTCATCAGGACCGGCAACGTGCCGGCAAGTTTGAAGTTGCAGCGGCAGCAGTTACGTCACTTGTGCTGCTGGCGCTGTCAAGTACTGTACCACCTAAAAGTATAGGAGTGCTGGGGAATGAGCTGATAAAGTTTTTCAGTTCCAGGAAGGAGATTTTATGCCATTCCTGGGTTTTTGGCAAGCCTGTCTTGATGGATCTGCAGCACTAGCGCCAGTAGATAGAATAGGGGCAGTAGTATAGCCTGATGGCAGACGTTGGGTGGGCCTACAGAAAACGTGGGTGGGCATGAAATGTCCTCTCCATCTTCCAGACCCTGCCAGCTGAAGACGAAATCCAAGGCGACAGACAAAACAAGACCAATTTCTTGATGAAAAAAACGATGATAACCGAATTCAACGAAAACTGAGGTTTTACTGTACAAAACTGAACTCTGCCACATAAGACGATATGCTCCTTGGTTAATCAGTATTCTCTATCTCCAGAAGGCAGTGTGTGGTCTCTTAGAAACAAATGGTTTCTTCTGCTTCTGTGACTCCGCTTCCGGGTTCCCTGGTTCAGTTGAGCTTAAGGGTATGGAGGCTGGTAAAGGTGTCTGACTTGAGGTACAACTGATGGTGCCAGGTCCTACCCCCCCTCCCCTGCCAGCTTCCTTCCTCCTCCTCCTTACAGAATTTTGAAAAACATATGCTGGAAGAGAGCAATTTTCTGCTTATGTGCCATTCTGGAGGAGAGGGGGGTGTGTCTGTGCTCTTGCAGCTATCTGGATTCAGGCACCTGATCGGAGTCAGAAGGCCTGTGTGTACTGGTAATGCCTGCAAAATTGTGTGTATGAACTTTCATTCTTCCCTTCTGTTGGGGTTGTGCTGTTTGGGTTAGTGCAGCTTCAGCGGTACACTATTTCATTTTGAACGGCCTGTGTGGGAGTTTGCCTGTGTTTTCAGAACCGTACTGTTGGACCAGCACGGGAGCTATTTTGGCGTGCTTTTTTTACAATATCTCTCTTCAGTCAGCAGCACCCATTTTGGTCACAGGCTGCAATAATGGATTGATTTTTCTCCTTTTCTGTCTTCACAGCTTTTGAGCCGTTGTGGTGCGGATGGTGCCAGGTCCCTTGATTTTTGTCTGCCTTTCGGTCACAGCTCTTTCTCGCTTAGTGAATTCCTGCACAGAAGAAGCCTGGACCTTGTTGCTCCCATGTCACCCCCTTGCAGCCTTCTCTTCAGTGGCCTTCTCCAGGCTACTCCTCCTGGCTGTACTTTGTCTACAGCTCACTTCTCTTTCTGAGGCCTTGGCTATACAAGTATGGGCTGCTCTTTTTCTGAGGGGAGTGTATTTCCTTGTCGCCTCAAGTTACGGGGCAACATCTCACAGTTGCCTGGCCTGCACTTTCCCTGCTCCATAGGCAGCCTTTGGCTTTTGCCTGTGCTTGCGGGGGCATTTGCTGCCCTCTGCTGTGTTTACTGCAGGCACTGGATTGCAGTGTTTCTTGTTTTGGTAGCTGTGGCTCTATGCCGCTTGGACTATTTTTTTTTTTGTTGTTACATTTGTACCCCGCACTTTCCCACTCATGGCAGGCTCAATGCGGCTTACATGGGGCAATGGAGGGTTAAGTGTCTCTCTTGTCTGAAGCGGTTGCAGCTGATGGTTTGTGTCCATATGAGTATGTAGTGGTGCACTGCTGCAATAGCTGCCTTCAGGATATGTTGGTCATCCAGCCTTAGACTCCGGTTGTCTGGCCTGTTTTATGGTGCCTTGCAGCATTGTCAGCCTACAGTTCCTGACTGCATTTGTGAACTTTGACTTCAGCATATGGTGGCATTTCCACCTCACAGTTTTCCACGCCTTTAGCTCTCTGTCCTGGCATGGGCGATTGCCCTTCAGATTATTTAGCACTTGCATTATTGGTCTTTGGGCTGCTGTAGCATTGCAATTTGGAATAGGTGCTGGGTAGGATTTTTCATGGGTACCCGACAGGTTGCATCCTTCTGTTTTTTTGCTGCTGATCAGCAGAAGACATTTTGTGGTGCCTTCACCGGCCTCTTCATGGCGCTGTTCCGAGACCCTCCTGTTGGGGGCGTCACAGACTACCTGGCTTTGCTTCCTACTGCATACTGTCTTGAGTGCCTTCTGTCCATTGTGTAGGCGGCCTGGTTATATCTTTTAGCTTCTATAGGCACTTCTTCACTCTTAGCAACTCCAGTTGTGTTGGCCTTTGCCTCACAGTGACAGCTTCAGCTCGACACATGGCTGTGGCTGTTTAGCTAGCTCGTGGCTCTGTGGTTTTGACAGGATTCGGCTCTTTCATGGCTGTTGAGCTTCTTCTGTTGGTATATGTGGAGCGTGGCTCCATCACTATATAGCACAGTTCCCCTTTCCGTGTGCTGCGCTTTTTGGTATTTGGCCATGGAGCACGGTTCTGGCTACACCCGGTGGCCACATCAGCATATCTAGTGTGGTCCACTTGATCTTTGCTGGTCCCAGTCTCCGTTCAGTTCCGTCTTGGGATGCTGTTCCCAGTTTCCTTTCTGTCGGTTTGAACAGCTCCATATCTGAATGGGGAGCAAACCCCTCCTTTCTTTGTGTGTGTGGAACGCAACCCTAGTCCTGACTCTTAACACGACCATCTGTGCCTGGTGGCCGCGGCTCCTTAGTGATATACAGTTCCATTTCTGATGACTGAGCAAGGCTCCATCGCTACCTGAGTGCTGCTTCATCTTTATGTGCTGAGCCTTCTATACCTGGTGAACACAGCTACATCTATGACTGTTGAGCTCAGCTCCATATATGCTGGTTGGGCATGGATCCATTTTTGCCTGGTGAGCACGATTCTGTCTCTGCATGTTGAACACAGTTCCATCACTGAATGAAGACCATCACTCTGTTTCTGCAGATAGAGCGCATCGCCATCTCTGTATGTCTAGGAAGGCTCTCTCTGAATTTAGTGCACATCTTCCTCATAGAGCACGATGCCACCTTTGAAGGTAGAGGGCATAGCTTTAACTGGGACAATCAGCAAGGCTCTATCTATGAATAGGGATCATAGTGCTATCTCAGGGTGTGGAGCATGGCTTCATCTCTGCTTCTTCCATATGCTTCAGTACAGTTGGCTCAGTCTCTGTTTATGGAACAGAACTTCCTCCTGGGTTTTAGGGCACAACTCTTCCTTTGCATGAATGCTTAACTCCACTTCTGAGCGCCAGGCAAGGTTTCATTGTAGGAAGTGGATCGCATTCTTCCTCTGGTTTTTACCTCTGTTTTATTCTGTTCTGTTCATTAGTCTTTTAAACCACTTCTACCCTTAAAAAAGGTCCCAAAGTGGTTTATAAAAAGAAATAGACTAGAAATAGAACCAGAAAGAGTAGAGAGAAACAGGTGTCAGTGAAATAGAAAGACTAAGCATTTTCTATGTATAAAATATGAGTCAGCAAATCTAATAACCTCAGGAAGAGTATTCCAAGTTGAAGTCACCTTATAAGAAAAAGAATTCGCCAACATTCTCTTGAATCGAACACCTTTAAAGGAGGGAAACATAAGCGTTCAAATTCTTGACCGTCTACCAGGAAGCTTATTATTGGTAAAAGATACAACTGTCAAAAAATCTTCAGGAATATCCTCGTGTAAAATTTTTAACACAAAGCATTACATTTTAAAATCTATTCTTCTGTAAACTGGGAGCCAATGTAGCTCTTTTAGAAGTGGTGAGACATGATCAAATCTAGATTTCTGAAAGATCATGTGGGCAGCCGTATTCTGGACTAACTTCAATGTTTTTTTATAAGCCCAAAGAAATGCCAGCATACAATGAGTTGCAGTAGTCCAAATACAACAAGATGATACATTGAATCAGAATTGCAAAATGCTGCTGTTACAAAAAGTGCCCGCACAGATCTTGATTGCCTCAATTTGGAAAAAAAACCAAAACACTTTTGTACAACATTATTTGAGGAGGAAAAGTAAGAAGAGAATCCAAAGTAACTCCCAGAACTTTTGAGGTTCCTTCAAATGCCTCATAGCTTCATCCTTGGAGTTGTCCAAAGTTCCGTCTCTGGATGTGTAGTTCAGTTCCATCTTTGATTACGGAACACTGCTCCTTGTCTGGATCTGGGCGCAGCTGCATCTCTGGATAAGGAGGCCATTCATGGAGATGGAAGTGCACCTGTTTCGGAATGTTAACAACAGCTTTGACGCTGTTCCATGTCTGACTCTTGGACTGGTCTCGCCCTTGTCGTCTGGGACTTTCCCACTATGTTGGGGAATCTGTTCTACATGGGGAGCGTGCCTCTTGTGTTCTGTAGTGCACAGCTCGGCCCTTTCTGTGCAGAAAGTCATTAGCTTGTGTCATAATTCAGCACATCCTATGCCTATAGGGTTCTGCTTGGTTCCAAGCCTGGGGCGCAGTCATAGTAACATAATAGATGCCAGCAGATAAAGACCTGTATGGTCCATCCAATCTGCCCAACATGGTAAACTCATAATATAAGTCATGATGTGATACTACATAATGTATATTTGATTACTACATTTATATACTTGATTTTGTTTTGTCATTGCCATTTTCAGGGTACAGATTGTAGAAGTCTTCCCAGCATTGCCCTTTCTGCCAACTTCTGAGGTTGTTATCGAAGCCCTACTCTAGCCCATCCAAATCTGTCCAGCCATGATCAAGGCACAGACTGTAGAAGTCTGTCTGACACTTTCCAATCTGTCCAGCCATGATCAGGGTTTCTATTTCCGTTAATCAGCCATTGTTTTTTCCATTCTTCAGGAGGAAAATCATCCTGGGAGTTTCCATCTGCTGCTTTATATCACAGTTTCTGTGGGCCTTTCTGGTACCTTCAGGCCACCAGTGGATGTCTGGGTGTGGTCTTCCTTCCGGTTACTGGTGGGCTTCAGTTGGGGCAATGCAGCCTCATATGCAGCCATAGCTTGGGCGTATGTCCTCCGAGTGCTTCTCCTCTTCATTCTGTTCTATGAAGGTCCCCCTATGTGGTCCTTGTGACATACGTTTTCCTGACCTTGTCTGGTTGGAGGATCTAAGGCATCCTTTGGGGCCTCTGCTTTCCATGGCTGTGTCTGGTTCCCACCCTGCTTAACTACTGGATTCATCTGTTGCTGATGACAAAGAAGGAAGAATTGTCTGTCTTGATAATTTTCTTTCCTTTAGTCACTGCAGTTGAATCCAGAGTCTCACCCTTTCACGATGTTGACACCATAGGTTCAGTCTTTCGCTTGTTAGATTTCTTGCTGTGGTTGCCTATGCATAGTTTTCTAGTTGACAGGTTTATGCTTCATTTCTGGGGGTGGGGGGGGGGGAATGTTTGCCTTATTTGTTATGAGAAATGCTGACTGATCAAAGTGCATACCATCCAATGTGGCAGTGTTCAGTTTGGTGCGCTCTAGCTCCACCTGCTGGTAGGTGGTCATAAACCACAAGTCTCTGGATTTGTCTACTGTGACTAAAGGAAAGAAAATTATCAGATAAGACCGAATTTTTCCTTTCTTTAACTGTGGATCTAAAATCACAAACTGAAGAGAGAGCCTCACCCGTATTGTCTAATTTTTTAAAATCTCTTTTTAATGCATGTGAGTATGTGTATTCATAAAAATATAAAGAATAATCCACTTTTGATCAGTTAAGTACGCCATATCATAAAAATCTGAAACTCCTAAACCCCACTCTTTAGTGGACCTCAACAGAGAAAAATTCTGAGTTCCCTGAGGCAGAAATTTCTACCTACAGATTAATATTTTATTGGTTGAAAGAAAATCTTGTGGAGTTCTGTGAAAAGCAGACCGTGTGGGAAGTCCCCAGTATCTGCTAATTTTATTTTAAACTGACCTCTACATTATGAGGATTGTACCCTTGTCTGTACAAAATGGGCAGATTGTAAATGGCAATATATACCAGCCATCTATTTTTAGTGTTTTCTCATAGAATAGTTGTTACCTGCTTTGGTCTGAGTGTCCTCTTGAGATTTTCTCTCAGGTTACACAAATGCTTCATAAACAAACCTTTTGGCAGGTTCTGCCTGTCACTGCTTCCTGTGTATTTTTCTTGTGGTCTTTATTCTCTGAATTTACAAGAAGCATCAGAATTTATATATTACCCATTCAAACTGTACAGTTTCTTTTCCCCCTTCCCCAGTAACAAATTCACACTCATGTCATTAGCTTTTTTTTTTTTTTTTTTTTCCTTTACCTTTCATGTCAATGTATTTAGTGTACAGGGCCTTTTTTTGTAAAGCCTCTTTGTTGCTCATTAGGTCTTCGAGACCTGATGCTCTCAGGATGCTCCTGGATTGCTGTTTCTGCATTATGTAGCTCCAGTTGTCCTTTACTCAGAACTCTCGACGTCCAGTGGGTGGAAGGACTGAAAGATGCACAGATGAGAGACCTTTTATCCCCACCAACAGACAACAGACCAGGTAACGATCATTTCTAATTTTAGTCTGTAGTCAAATTTAGGCATTACTTACTTATTTGCAAGAAACCCCAATCTGTATCATCCATGCACAACTCTAGTCCTCAAAGGTTGCAAACTGTCAGCTGTCCTGAGTAACCAAACTGTATAAATGCGAGATAAATGTTTATTGTGGAGAGCTTTGTGCATTTTTTTTCTTTCTCTCTCCCCGGATTAACGACAGATACAGTAAAATCAATAAAGAAAATTCCTAATAGTTAAAAACAAATTATTAAGAATTTTAATTTTATTATAAAGCCCCCAATGTAGGGAGGGGTGGAAATAACAAATACAAAAGGAGATATCGGTTTACCTAACAGAAGTAAGTGGAACTAGCAAAGATTCCACCACATGCACATTAGAACAAAACAAGAGGCACTTAAGTTTTGATAACCCAGCTACAGATAAGCACCTTACAGGCCTTTTCACTTAAAGAAAGCAATAGGGGATCAGTGTTGCTGTGATCAGGATTTGCAGAGCAGGAAGCCCACTTTACATATGTGTAAGGTCCGGTTCCATTTCTAGATTAAGAGCCCTGCTAGTTCACTCGCTTGCTCGTTCTCTCTCTCTCTGCTGAGTCAGAAGGTCACAGGCTGTAGATCTTGGAAAATACCCAGCAACTTACACAATAACGGGAAGACAGGAAGAGTCATTACCTCTCAACATGGCTTCTCTTTGGTTTACAACACTACAGCACTGCCTTAGGGGACACTGCTTAACTTTAGTAATAATATTACAGAGAAAGAGAAACTTATGGGCCAGGGACAGGAGTTCTGTTCGCTCTCCTCCCATGCTTAGTGCTAGAAAAAAGGGCAGCTGAGATCTACCCTGCAGGTGTGATGCTGCAGAGGGGACGACTTCCCTATGAAGAAAGACAAAGGAGGCTAAGGCTTTTCAGCTTGGAGAACAGACGGCTGAGGGGAGACATGATAGAGGTATATAAAATAATGAGTGGAGTGGAACAGGTGGATGTGAAGCGTCTGTTCACGCTTTCCAAAAATACTAGGACTAGGGGGCATGCGATGAAACTACAGTGTAATAAATTTAAAACAAATCGGAGAACATTTTTCTTCACCCAACGCATAATTAAACTCTGGAATTCGTTGCTGGAGAACATGGTGAAGGGGTTAGCTTGGCAGAGTTTAAAAAGGGGTTAGATGGTTTCCATAAACCACTACTAAATGGACTTGGGAAAAATCCACAATTCCAGGAATAACATGTATAGAATGTGTGTACGTTTGGGAAGCTTGCCAGGTACCCTTGGCCTGGATTGGCCGCTGTCGTGGACAGGATGCTGGGCTCGATGGACCCTTGGTCTTTTCCCAGTGTGACATTACTTATGTACTTATGGGATCAAAAAGATAGCACTTTTAATTTTTAAGGGAAATGGGACTTAATATACAGCCTTTCTGAGGTTTTTTGCAACTACATTCAAAGCGGTTTACGTATATTCAGGTACTTATTTTGTACCAGGGGCAATGGAGGGTTAAGTGACTTGCCCAGAGTCACAAGGAGATGCAGTGGGAATGGAACTCAGTTCCCCAGGATCAAAGCCCACTGCACTAACCACTAGGCTACTCCTTCACTAGCAACATTCCATGTAGAAGCCTGCCCTTGCAGATCAGCAATGTGGCCGCGCAGGCTTCTGTTTTTGTGAGTCTGACGTCCTGCACGTCAGACTCACAGAAACAGAAGCCTGCGCAGCTGCGTTGCTGATCTGCAAGGGCAGGCTTCTACATGGAATGTTGCTAGTGGAAACAGCAACATTCCATGTAGAATCTCCAATTGTAGCAACAGAAGCTCAACATTCCATTTAGAATCTCAAATAGGGAAATGGAACTTGCTATACCGCCTTTCTGAGGTTTTTGCAACTACATTCAAAGCGGTTTACGTATATTCAGGTACTTATTTTGTACCAGGGGCAATGGAGGGTTAAGTGACTTGCCCAGAGTCACAAGGAGATGCAGTGGGAATGGAACTCAGTTCCCCAGGATCAAAGCCCACTGCACTAACCACTAGGCTACTCCTCCACATTTGCAAGGAAATTGAATAAAGATTGATACTACTATCTGCAGTACTCTGGGTTGGGTAAGCAAAAACGGTTTCCTTCTTTGAATAGTAGCTTTAGATACCTCAGGAAAAATTCAGTTCTTGAATTTATGAAATAAGTTTAGACTATGATGAAAAAATAACCTAATTCTCAGAGGACAAGCAACCTTGGAGTCATCTTGACTCCGCTCTCTCCTTCTCTGCTCATATTCAGCAGATTGCCAAAATCTGTCGTTTCCTTCTCTATAATATTAACAAAATTCGCCCTTTCCTCTCTGAGGACGCTACCAAAACCCTTACCCACACCCTTATCACCTCTTGCCTAGACTACTGCAATTTGCTTCTCGCTGGTCTCCCACTCAGCCATCTATCTCCTCTTCAATCTGTCCAAAACTCTGCTGCGCGTCTTATATTCCGCCAGAGTCGCTATACTCACGTTAGCCCTCTCCTCAAGTCACTTCACTGGCTCCCTATCCGCTTCCGCATATGGTTCAAACTTCTTCTTTTGACCTACAAGTGCATCCACTCCACAGCTCCTCAGTACCTTGTTCTCACATGTGGGTCGACATCCGCGTCAGCCCAGGAATCGGCATTTTGCCAGCAAAAACAAAGTTCTGCTAGTGTCTTCTAGCGTGCAAATCGCACGCACTGCACATGCGCGGACGACTTCCCTCCCATCGCTTAAGCGTGCTTCCTCAGTTCTTTTTTGTCTGCGACGTGGTGACAGGATTTTTTTCTGCTCTCCTTGTTCTTGGCCAGGAACAGAGTCTGACGACTATTTCTTTTATTATTTTAGTCATTGTTTAAAAAAAAAAAAAAAGAAAAGAAAAATTTCCCAGTAGTTACTTTTAGTATTTTTTTCCTCTATTTTAAGTTTACTTTCTTTTCAACGCAGCCGGCCTTTAGGCCACGCTGTCGGGTTTTCTCCCTTTTTGTGCCCTTCTCTTTTTTGGCACAATCGCGTTGTTTGATTTCGCCGAAGCCGTTTTTCCTTCCATGTCATCAAAGACACCCAGCGGCTTCAAGCGTTGTACGCGGTGCAACCGGACTATCTCAGGTACCGATACCCATGCCTGGTGTATCCAGTGCCTTTGGCCCGACCATAGCCCAGCCACTTGTAGTCTGTGTCTTCGTATGAAGAAACAGACCCAAGCGTCTTGAGAATCCCAATGAGAAAAACTGTTTTGGGGCTCAGTCCGGTCCTTCGACATTGACAGGAGCATCGATGTCAGGAAGAAAGGTAATGGCTGCTGAGAGACCAACTCGCGCTGGGAGCAGTGAGGCGTCGAGTGGGTCTCCACCTGTCTCCTGTTATGCAGGCCCTCCGGGACTGATCTTCATTGGACCCGGCCCCGAGGAGACGTGAGGGTTCCACGTCGTCCTCGGTACTGAGGAGTCTCGATGATAGGCATCAAGCGAAGGCGAAGAAGCTTCGTCATCGTTCTCCTTCGACACACAGTACCGGAGCTCCAGGGCGTCGAGAGAGTCGGCACCCAAGAAGCGTTGGTGCCGAGAGGATCGCTCCCCCTCGATACAGGAGGTGCCGATGCGTCAGTCTCCTAGCAGCCCGATACCTGCTCCCGAGCTTCCACGGATTCTGACACTGCCTGTTCCACCGACCCCGCAGCCTTCTCCGATGGTGGCTCTCGACGAGCGCATCCAGGCCTTGATTCCAGAACTTCTGGAGGGACTGCTACGACAGTCAGCTTCGGTGTCGGGGGTGCTTGCGCCTTCTGTATCTGCTGCGGCATCCACGTCGGCTGCCACCCAGGTCGATTCCCCTTTGACGTCGGAGGAGGGAGCTTCGCCGCAGTCGGACCGGGCATCAGCCTCTCAACATCACCATAGTGGACATTGTTCCTCGGTGTCGAGGGAGGTTCAGTGTCAAAGCACCTTGACTCAGGTTCTCTCTGATACTGAGCAGGAGCGTTTGTGGGAGTCAGAAGAGGATCCCAGGTACTTCTCTTCTGATGAGTCCTTTGGGATTCCCTCTGATCCTTCCTCTCCGCCAGAAAGGAGACTAACTCCACCATTTTGTCCGGGAAATGGCTACGGCTATTCCCTTCCCTGTGGAAGTTGAGGATGAGCCCAGGACTGAGATGCTCAAGGTCCTGGATTATTCTTCTCCACCTAAAGAGGCTGTGACAGTTCCTTTGCATAAGGTACTGAAGGAAGTCATTATGTGAAACTGGTCAGCCCCTCTGTCTGGCCCCGTGGTCCCGAAGAAAGCTGAATCCACTGGGCCACCAGGGCTTTTCTGGGGGGGGGGGGGGGGGGGGCTGGAGACCTACTGGATCTCCAGCCCCGCCCCGAACTTGTGTCAGAGGGGTCGGGGACTGGAGGTCCACCGAACCTCCAGCCCCCGTGTCGCTGGCTTGGGGTTCGGTAAGGGCTCTAGGTCACCTGGGCCATGCTGTTTTGGGTTTGTTGGTCCCATGGACCTCTAGCCCCTGTTTTTGACAGGTCTTGCCTTTTGACAGCCCAGACCTGTCAAACAAGTGTGGGAGGATTGTGTGCAGGCACAATCCTCCCGCATGTTACCCTATGATCAGAGATAATAGCATGCATACATTTGCATTTTATTATCTCTGATCATAGAGGTGGTAGAGCCCTGCACTGTTCCAGTGCTATTTTTAGAGCACTGTTTTGAACAGCGCGGGGCTTTCGATCATCTGGGCATAAGAACCTGTATGGGAGGCCTTGTTTCTTATAGTCTCCTTCACCGAAAGACAATTAAACCCCATCCCTAGTGTCATCTTATTAATCAGTAGCCCTTGTGATTGAGGCTTTTACTGATAGACCAGCACATACCTAGCCTTGTGCTGCCAGTTTAGAAAGTGTAGAAGTAGTGACGTTTGAGCCTGTTGTGTGCATTATATCAACAATTTGTGATCTAACATTGATGGAAGCTGTCACCTCTTTGGATTGGGTTTTTTTTTTTTTTTTTTTTTTTAACCTGAGAAGCAAGAACAGCTGTTTATTTAACCAGTAAGGCCATGGTGGAAAGAAGGGGCTGGTGTGTTGGTATGCGCATCAATCCAGGACTGGTAGGCCAGAAAGGAAGCCACTAAAACTAACTTGAATATTGAGTGATGTCCTTCAAGCAGTCGCACTTCTACCATGTGTCCTTACCAGTGTAGACTAGAATGACTGACTGTACAGCCAGATTGGGCCAAATGATCATCATTTGCCATTTACTTACGTTACAGTAATGTTATTTTGCTGTATGTGATTATTGTACAGTACATTCATGTCTTTACAGGTCAGATTGACAACCGCAGTAAATTCCGCAACATTGTGGAGCTGCGTATGGCTGGCCTGGATATCACGGATGCTTCACTGCTACTGATGATCCGCCACATGCCACTACTCTCCAAGCTCGACCTCAGCTACTGTAACCACGTGACAGATCAGTCTATCAACTTGCTCACTGCAGTGGGAACCACCACACGAGATTCCTTATCCGAGATCAGCTTATCGGGTAAGGAGGAGGAATTTAAAAGATGATACCTTACGCAGAAGAGGAGGTTGGGAAAGGGTTTGGAAAAACAGAAAGAAATGGAAAGTGAAGCATTCTTAATTAAAAGTGTGGCACGAAGTTTACACCTCTAAAGACGTGTTTGAGGAATGATGTTTTCTCAGTTTATTTTATGAAGTGTAACATCTTTGATCTTTACTACCTAAATTTCCGAAAGTTATTGAAATCAGTATTGTTTAAGAAAGCTTATTCCCCAGGTTTAACCTAACTTGAATTAACTATTACTATAAATTCAGATCCAAGGACAATAATTACCTGTTATTATCACTTGCCTTTTTGATGTTTAATTGTTATTTTATATCTTATTCTCAATTTGTATAATTGTTCTTCTTGTACTGTAGCTTGCACTACAGACTTTGTAAGCCACTGTGAGCCTGCGATCAGTGGGAAAATGTAGGATATAAATGTAATAATAATAATAATTTACTGTACACTAGCAGACATGTCCCACAAAGACTTCTCTCTCCCTTCTCTTATCTCCCTCCCCAAGACATACTCTCTCCTCGCAGCTTTCTAGCTCCCGTGGCACTCTCATTGGCAGTTTTCCCTGTTTCTGCACATTCCAACGAAGGACACAGGCACCCCACCCAAATGCAAAAGACACAATGTCTGGCCCCAGTATAGATGTACCTCTGTACATCTGCATATCTGTATATGGATTCTTACAAATTTTCTTTTTCTTGAGGAATACACTGGAGTTTGTATATTGAGGGCAGTAATTAGAGCAAATGTTTTATGATCATATTAATGGTTATGATGCAAAGAGTATGTCCGAGACTGGCCAGCAGCCATCGCCTTTTGAGTGCCATAAATAGATGATAGTGTCACATATGTGATGAGACAGAACATGGTGGCACACGTTTAGTAAACTCTATCACAGAATCTGCTCTTTCTCTCCAAAAGATCCTCTGTGCTTATTCCATGCATTCCTGAAATTCAGATACTTGCCCTGGCTCCATCATGTGCTTTGGAGACTGTCCCATGCATCCATCACCCTTTCTGTAAAGATGTACCGTATTTTTCGGACTATAAGACGCACTTTTTTCCCCCCAAATTTGGGAGGAAAATGGGGGGTGCGTCTTATAGTCCGAAGGTAGTGAGGTCCAAGTTCGGGAATCGCCCTCCCCCCGAGTTCGGGATCGCCCTCCCCTACTCACGTCACGCGATGTTCCCTGGTGGTCTAGTGACGTCGGGGCAGGAAAGAGCCCCCTCTTTCCTGCCCAGCGCGCTGCTCTCTGTCCTCCTGTATGCTGCCTGACGGTCTCGGCAAGATTCAAAATGGCCGCCGAGACTTCAATTCTAGGCGGCCATTTTGAATCTTGCCGAGACCGTCAGGCAGCATACAGGAGGACGGAGAGCAGCGCGCTGGGCAGGAAAGAGGGGGCTCTTTCCTGCCCCGACGTCACTAGACCACCAGGGAACATCGCGTGACGTGAGTAGGGGAGGGCGATCCCGAACTCGGACAAGACGCACCGGAGCACCTAGGTTTTAGAGGAGGGAAAAAGGAAAAAAAATTTTCCTATTTCCCTCCTCTAAAACCTAGGTGTGTCTTATGGTCCGGTGCGTCTTATAGTCCGAAAAATACGGTATTTCCTTAGTGTCCCCTTTCACCCTCCTCCCATGACCCCTTGTTCCAGAGCCTCCTTTCCATTGCAAATGACACCTGAATGTTTATAAATAAATCTCTTCTGGTCCTCTGGATTGACGCCATCCTGTTTCTGTTGTTATACTGAGGCAGTATTGTTGTCTTGTTCCTGCTGGCCATTCTCTCCATGCATCTTTTCTGGATTTTGCCTCACTTTGACTACCTGTTTGGCAACCAAAATCATTGAGTATAATCACCACCAGGCAATGTTCTCTGTAAGCCGTGCACATTCATGCAGATCGTGAACCCTGCACACATGTGAAAACGTAGCATACACACAAGAAAATATTAGGTGTTATAAAGCAACACAAAGAAACTGGAGTACTCGATGTTTTCTAATTATTTAAAATCAAATGATATGTTAAAGTAACTTAATGTAGAATTATGTTCATTAAATCAATTATTTAAATAACACTTTTGAAATCCTGATTTTTGCATCATCATTGCTGAGGTACACTTGGCTCGTAATTCACCCCACTCTTGATCAACCTTTATCATATCTCTTGGCCTTCTTGTCTCTAAACTGAAGAACCCTAACCTGTTTAGCCTTTCTTCATAAAGGAATCTTTCAATCCATTTGATCTTTCTTGCTCTTTTTTTCACCGTTTCCAGTTCTTCTACATCTTTTTTTGAGATGGGGCAACCAGAAATGCACACAATACTCAGGGTGTCTTTCACTAAAATGCCCTAAAATTGTGGGCGCGCTAAACGTTAGAGACGCCCCTAGGAATGCATTGGCGTCTGTAACGTTTAGCGCGCCCACAATTTTCTCGTGCGCTAAAAACGTGAGCGTGCCTTAGTAAAAGACGCCCTTGGTAACACAGGTTGATTACAGAGGTGTATTAATATTGCGCATCAGGGCCTTTCTGAATAATTCATAATGCAGTTTATTTTAGTTTCAACATTTTTTATTAAAGGCAATTCAAACCGAGTTACACAATTTACCACAACATACATAACAGTACAACATAAACCAGATTCAGTAACAGCTCTATAGTTTATATATTCCCACCTCAGAATATGTCTAAACCCCATCCAACAATGCAGTTTATTTTATTCTGTTTTTCTTCCCACTACCACATACTGAACCGAGAATTTCAACGTATTGTCCAGTTTGGTTCCCAAGATCAGTTTCCTGGGTTTTTTTTTTTTTTTTTGTTACATTTGTACCCTGCGCTTTCCCACTCATGGCAGGCTCAATGCGGCTTACATGGGGCAATGGAGGGTTAAGTGACGTGCAGGACGTCAGACTCACAGAAACAGAAGCCTGCGCAGCCTTCTACATGGAATGTTGCTAGTGGAATAGCAACATTCCATGTAGAATCTCCAATAGTAGCAACATTCCATGTAGAATCTCCAATAGTATCTATTTTATTTTTGTTACATTTGTACCCTGCGCTTTCCCACTCATGGCAGGCTCAATGCGGCTTACATGGGACAATGGAGGGTTAAGTGACTTGCCCAGAGTCACAAGGAGCTGCCTGTGCCTGAAGTAGGAATCGAACTCAGTTCCTCAGTTCCCCAGGACTAAAGTCCACCACCCTAACCACTAGGCCACTCCTCCAGTCTATGGAACTTAATATCATAGTAACATAGTAGATGAGGGTCCTTGCAGTTATCATGTACTTATAGTTAGGATTATTTATGTTTAAACGATTTTTATGGAGATTTTGGCATATTAACCATATCAATACATTTAACTGAACAGAGCTGCCCAGCAAGTCAGGCAATATACATCTGATGCCGCTTGAAACAATATCCATAAACATTTTGATTGTTAGTTCCCCCCGTTCCCCTTCCCCCTTTTAAACTGTAGACATCCCCTTGAACAGATAGCAACAACATATGTAACCATTTATAAACATAAGCCAACGTCTCATAACCTGTAACCGTCTCCCGCCACCTTATAAGCTGTCATACTAATACATTGTGTGTCTGTTCCATTTATCATATTCATCTTTCTCCCATCTCATCTCTGTCCCTCCCCCTCCTTCCCTCTCCCTCCTCACCACCAGGAGAATGAAAATTCTCTCCTTAGGCAATGTAAACCCTGCATCCAGAGTTCAGTGCTAAATTGGATCTTTGATTTGTTGTTACTTAAAGTCATCTCTAGTGTTGTTGAGTAGTATGGAGGCATAATAATAAACCAGATATCCAACTGCTCGACAAAAAAAACCCCTTGTCGTCTCCTCTCTTCCCCTTCCCCTACTATAGTTAGGATTATTTAAAGCGCACCACTTGTCCATATTAAATCTCATTTGGCATCTAAACACATTTTTGCCAGGTCTCCCTGTTAACGCTTTGCAATCCGCATGTGAACTTATTTTAATTTAATACAGTCTTTTATAATCCACAACTTAAGCATTTGTATAGCATAGGGTATATACAATCATAAAACAGTAAACAAATGTTAATCCCATCCTCTCTTCCTCCTAGGACAAAATCTCTTCTCAACCGATTCTACCTTCTCTCCCAATACAGAAGAAAAATATTGAATACAATTTCAAGTGTTTTAGTGTAGTCCTGAACTGTTTTCAGTTCTGCCAGCAGTTAGTTCTACAAGCCTCGGGCTACACCCAGAAAAACAAGATGCACGTATCTGAACTAAATGAAATTCTTTTGCTGTTGGCATTTGACAAATTATCAGAGCCACGTGACCATAATTGGTAATCTGCTTTGTATGTCATAAAAACCAGACTGGATTTGGATTAGATTTTACTAACCTTTTCTAAATATAATCAGGTACACAAGATGGGGTTTATAATCTAAGATGTACCTAAAACAGTGGAGGGTCACAAGGGAGCAGCAGCAGGATTTGAACCCTGGCTCTGCTGCTCTAACCGAAAGGTAGCTACTGCACTCCAGTATGGATAATTGTGAGGTAAAGCAAGTTATACTTTAGAAAAGTAGTTCCCAAACTTTTTCAGTTCACAGCACCCTTAGTGTTCGAGCAGTTTTTTGCGGCACCTCTCCACCTGCCCGGCCACATAGGTCTCCTCCCACCTGCCTGCCAGTCACACAGTTCTCTACTGCCCCCCCACCCCCACCCCAACACACACACACATTTTTCTCTGCTGCTCACTTTCACCTGGAACAGCCCTGGAAGGGGGGCTCCTCTGCCCCCTGTGTCTCCATCTCTCCCTTTTCCTGTCCCAATGTGCCTCCCCGTCTCATCATCTTTTCTTTTTCCTCGTCTCTCCCCATATTCAGCTTCTACCTTCTTCTCGTACTATCATGCCCTGCCCACCCTACCCCATGAGTGCCACATCTGTTTCGGGCCTCCCCCACCCCTCCCCCCGAATAGTCTGATCTCTCCCCTTCAACCTTCCTCCAATCAAGTCTCTCTCCCCCCTCCCAGTGAGCCCTTCATCTCTCCCTCTTGCCCACACTTCTCTGTAGCCTCAGGCCCCTGTACCTCTCCAGCAGCGGTGATGATTGAGAAAGTTTTCCACCAACGTCGGGGCCTCTTAGGCGTGTCCCGCCTATGTGGACAACAGGAAGTTGCATCAAAGTAGGCAGGACATTCCAGAGAAGAGGGTAGGCTCCGATGCTGGGGAAAACTGTCTTAATCGCCGTTACCAGAGAGGTACAAGGACCTTGGGGCTATGGAGGAGAGCCGGCGGAAGGGAGAAGAGATGCTGGACTCGCTGGGGGTGGGGGATGGGGGGGGGGAAGAGGGAAGAGATAAAGAGACATTACGAGGAAGCAGTAGCGGTTTGGGTGCCGGCAGGAAGGTGGTCAGGATTTGCCGCAGCACCCCTGAGAGTTCGCTGCGGCGCACAGTTTGGGAACTGCTGCTTTAGAAATCTTTCCTTAAAGATGCCAGTAAGAATAATTAGTGGTTCCATCCTGCTTCCTGTATTTCAGCAGTAGCAGAAGCATGTAGTGGAGTTAAGGTGCTAATTGTACCAAGTAGCTTTCTCCATCAGTTCCTGGTGTCTAGCAGCAACCCCCAACCTCCAACCCTTCACCCCTAAATTAAAAAAAAAAAAAATAATAAAACCCTTATATCTAGGGCCCCTTTGCCCTCCCTAGTGCCTTGAAAGAGGCAGGAGCAATGTCTGACCTGGGATGCACCAACTGGGATCAGTCTTCCAAATAAGGGTTTTACTCCCTTACTTAAAATCTGGGCAGAGACTACCAAATAAGGGGAAAATTCCCTTATTTTATTTATTGACCGATTGACTGTTTGTTGCATCCTAAGATGTACCATACAGGAAAAATAGCAGCACTGGGGGGGGGGGGGGGGGGGGGGGATTTGCTACTAGACAGCAGGGAATTTTCTTTAAAAAAATATATTGGTGAAGAGGGGATCAGGTCGGGGGGGGGGGGGGGGGGTAATGAGTGCAATCAGATGCATCAGAGTTTGTTGGGGGTGGAGGAGGGCTTGCTTACCAGGGCTGATGCAAAAAATATTCTAGTAACGACAGGAAGGAAGACATATTTTGCAATGAGACTACTGCTGCATTTTTATTATGGTAATAATTTGCACGCTTATTGAATGCCACATCCTGCGGTCAATATTTTGTAGAAAGCTTACAATCTTTGCAGTGGAATTTTTTCAGCTGCCAACTAGACTTAGGGGTATGTTTACTAAGGCGTGTTAGTTAAGTTAAGGCGCGTTAAACGCTAACGTGCCTATACATTTCAATGTGTACATTAGCATTTAACACGCATTAACCACGCTAACGTGCCTATAGCACACCTTAGTAAACATAGGCATTAGTGTTTCAGTACTATGCATTCTTTCAACTTATTTTTGTCTGATCCTTAGAATCCTAATGTTAGCAAAGTTCACAAGCTGATTAGGAGTTACGGATCAAGAAAGGGATCTGGGTGTCGTCGTCGATGATACGCTGAAACCTTCTGCTCAGTGTGCTGCTGCGGCTAGGAAAGCAAATAGAATGTTGGGTGTTATTAGGAAGGGTATGGAGTCCAGGTGTGCGGATGTTATAATGCCGTTGTATCGCTCCATGGTGCGACCGCACCTGGAGTATTGTGTTCAGTACTGGTCTCCGTATCTCAAAAAAGATATAGTAGAATTGGAAAAGGTACAGCGAAGGGCGACGAAAATGATAGTGGGGATGGGACGACTTTCCTATGAAGAGAGGCTGAGAAGGCTAGGGCTTTTCAGCTTGGAGAAGAGACGGCTGAGGGGAGATATGATAGAAGTGTATAAAATAATGAGTGGAATGGATCGGGTGGATGTGAAGCGACTGTTCACGCTATCCAAAAATAATAGGACTAGAGGGCATGAGTTGAAGCTACAGTGTGGTAAATTTAAAACGAATCGGAGAAAATTTTTCTTCACCCAACGTGTAATTAGACTCTGGAATTCGTTGCCGGAGAACGTGGTACGGGCGGTTAGCTTGACGGAGTTTAAAAAGGGGTTAGATAGATTCCTAAAGGACAAGTCCATAGACCGCTATTAAATGGACTTGGAAAAATTCCGCATTTTTAGGTATAACTTGTCTGGAATGTTTTTACGTTTGGGGAGCGTGCCAGGTGCCCTTGACCTGGATTGGCCACTGTCGGTGACAGGATGCTGGGCTAGATGGACCTTTGGTCTTTCCCAGTATGGCACTACTTATGTACTTATGTACTTATGTTGGAAATTCATGAATCACTCTCTGTCTTGTGTGCTCTCTGAATCAGCTACTGCTACCAGCACTGTATAACTTAGAGAAATAATGAGAATAGCCACGTAGATTCCACTACATAATGTAGCTATTCTTTCATATAATGAAACAATTAGGTTATAAATTTTACCATTTTAGCTTAAGTAAAATAAACCTCCCCTGATGCATTCTATAAATAGCTGTTCTTAAGTCATTGTTAAAAATCAGTCCATTGTGAACAATATTATGCTTTGTTTTTCAGATTGCAATAAAGTTACTGACCAGTGCCTGACCTACTTTAAACGCTGTGGAAATATCTGTTTAATTGACTTGAGGTACTGCAAGCAGGTAACAAAGGAAAACTGTGAGCAATTTATAGCAGAGATGTCTGTGATTGTACAGTTTGGACAAACAGAAGAAAAACTCTTGCAGAAGTTGAGCTGAAGGACCAGGTGCAAATCCTGTGAGCGGGAGGAAAAGGCATTTAGAAAATGTGGAAGATTTTGTTTTCAGTTTGAAACTTGGAAATAAGACCATCAGGAATCCAAGCTCTGTGAACTGGATTGGAAACGTCCGTTCTTGCAGCAGAACGAGTCGGCTCAAGGCATCTTGCACTGAATTGTAGAAGGAACTCATAAGACAGCTGATCTGGCTCAGATGTTCACAGCCTTCGCCTGAGCAACTGATACTCAAAGCACCCCGGCATGTGCTTGGTCGTGTAAATTTCAAATTTCAGCACCGTTACAGAATGGACCATGCACATTATGCCTTCTTAACAAAAACGTTTTTTTGTTATCATACATTATGCAGAAATATTTTTGTACAAGATTGTTGAAAAAGTATATATGCAAATTGGTTGAATGCATACCAGTGTTGGGTTTTTTTGTGTCAATTTTTAAATTTACTTGCTGTAAGAGAGAACTTTAATCTCTACTTCAAAGGTAAATGTTCATCTGAAATCTCTTTTTGGATCAGGAAATACAAGGTAGGCACTTTCAATTGAAAGCATGCATTCATGGAAGTTGGAATCTGACTTTGAATACACTTCAGAAGTAGCAGAAATAAGGTGTAAATTACAGCATAAGGTACTATTCATTTTTTTCCTGTACAGAATTAATTTTTCCAGACTTTCAAGTTTCTGTTTGCAGTTTTCAACTTTGGTGGGGGTGGAGGGCCACTCATCTTACAGCATGACCTTGTATTCTATGGAATTAATTTATGGAGCCAGTTCTGCACCTACAATAAATGATCAGAGTTGGGTCGTCCCCCCTCAAGTTGATGTGAAAGTTGGTCTTATTTTTAAGGTTTATGATATGATTATTTCCTGACTGTAGAAAAAACAACACACAAAACTGCCTTCATAAGAGCCATTGTTGTACGGTGGTGTTTTCGTAAACCTTCCCGACATCGGTTTTACCTTTTGCTAAATTTGTATATGCAATTTATTCAAAAAAAGTAAAGACAAGTGATTCTGTTCAAGACAAGGTTGGGTTTAAAAAATATATATATTTTACATGCAATTTCTTATGTTGTGGCTGATCTTTTCAACAGCCAAGGAAAACAGTACATAGAGTGAAAGTACAAATACAGACAGCACCTGCAGCTACCACTCAAGCTGCAATGATATAAATACACCAAAAGCAACATCACCTTTTTTTTATTTTAACAAGTAAAAGCAGATTACATAAATGAAAAAGTGTAACTTTGCCTTTTCACTGCTGAAATTAAATCTGCCTGGTTTCCATCCTCTGCTTTAAATTCCCTCGCTGTTTGTCTTCACTACCGTTCTAAGGTTGGTCCTGAGTCTTCCTCCTTTTATCTTCCATATAATGGCCCCTAGCTTTTCTTTTGGAAAATGTTTGCGCATTACTACCTTTCTGCTATGAATGGATAAGACATATTGAAATCCTCATATCTTTCATATAATATGGACACAAAATGCTTTTGCTTCCTTTCTCTCTAGGCCAGGGGCAGTGGAACATCTTTATGGTTGGTCTCTAATCTCCGGTCCCACCCCTAAATTTTCTAGTTGCTGATGATGTGTTGGGCAAAATATTGGTTGGTGCCATGGCTGCTGTGGCTCACTCCATCCCGCTGTCTATGCTCTAGTCTGGCTTTTCCTTCACTGGGGGTAGTTTTGTAAAGAAGTTGCATACATGTAAATGCCCTGCTCTAAATTCCAACCAGCATAAAAATACAGCTGAGCTGGCTTGTACTTCTTCTAGTAGGCTGCAGGTAGAAAATAAAATACACTAATTTATGTGGGCATTTGCAACGTGCAGCATTTGACATGGTTCATACTACTATTTTATATAGGTGCCTATGTTCCTTCTTAAATTAGGAACCCCTTTATAATATTATCCTCTATTATGAAACTCCAAATAATGTTCTTATGCGTGTCAGTTTTGAGGCCTTATCACCACTCTTGCTGTTAAGTTATGCCTCTGTCTGCAGGGCTTAATTTCTAGGGCAAGAGTCTGAAATGCATTTTCACTTCTTTTTCAGACTCCAGGGCGGTGGTCCTTTCTCAGTATACCATAGTTATCTATCTGCCTTCAGTCAAAACCTTGTCACACTGTTTCTTTACCTTGATGATTATCATAAATAATTATCATCCCTCCCCGCTTGCATTTTGCACCTCTTTGCCCTAATGCTTGGCTCTTAAATCTTAATGTTAATATAGATCACTCTCATATATTGTCCTCTAGGTTTCATGTTATCCTGTAAGCATTCAGTAATGTCACTCATGATGCTGAAACAGAATCTGCCCTAGAACGTGTGTAAGGCACTCTTCCTGAGCGTTCTATCAAAACTTGTGGATTATATCCTATCAACCAGCAGATGGCGAGTTACAAAATTTGATTGTGACAGGACAGTACCTAAATTATTTTTCATTATTTTTGTTTCATTTGTACCCCGCGCTTTCCCACTCATAGCAGGTTCAATGCGGCTTACATATTATATACAGGTATGTATTTGTACCTGGGGCAATGGAGGGTTAAGTGACTTGCCCAGAGTCACAAGGAGCTGCAGTGGGAATTGAACCCAGTTCCCCAGGACTAAAGTCCACCACGCTAACCACTAGGCCACTCCTCCACTCACCTTTAGCTGCTACTGATAAAGGTGTGAGCAAATATTAAATAAAAGTTGGGTTTTTTTTTGTGATTTGACCCCCCACCCAAGGTGCCATGCTGCCCCTAGAGCACTCAGTATTTCTGCCACTAGCAGATTGTATTAATGCCCCATGCAAATACTGGCCTACTTCACCCTGGGACTTTTAAGCTAAATTTCTTCTGCCCTTATAGGAAATCTGCATTTAGGAAATACTTGGAGGTCTCCCTTTCCAATTTCTCCCCCTACCCTGGGAAGGGTGCTGTGGGGGGGGGGGGGGGTTGAGATGCCTCTAGACAGGTTAACTGAGGCTGACACCTGGACCCCAGTTGCATATGGAGAGTTCTTTAATGGAGTAGTCTGGTGCCAAAGGGCAGTACTCAGTGGTTCTAAGTCCCTTATCTCCTCCCCCACCATCATGCTGAATGCAGCTGCCTGGAACTTTCATTCTGCAAACCGTAAGTATACTCTTCTTGGGGGGGGGGGGGGGGGGGAATGTTCTTGTGCTGAATACTGGCAGTACTGCTATGCTTTTGGATGCAGGTTAACCCTGTACTAATTTTAAATGTTTGTTGACTTGTGTGTTTAGCATTGAGGTGCTTCATCTCTATTCAAGGGGGTGGGGGGGGGGGGGGTAGAGAAACATCTGTGGTATATGCTTCCTTTGCTACCCCCAGCTTTAAGTCTAAAGCTGCAATTTCCTTAAGCTCTGTATTGCTGCCATATTGTGAGGAATGCTTTGTGGCCATATTTCACCTTTGCAGTATCTGTTGCGTTTCAGGCTCTCTCCACCAAATATGCCCCAGCCACATGGTGGCTACAGTGTTGTAGCCTCTTTTATACTTTTCCTCTGCCCTCAGGATCTGTGGTGCCGTTTATGTGGAGAATTTGCAATTCCATCTTCTCTGGCAAACAGGTCAAGATGGTCACAGATTAAAATTGATAAAAAATAGAAAAGATCCACATGCACAAAGAAAACATCTTGCTGTCAGTGGTATTTCTTAATGTCAGGTCTCTAAGGCTTACTGCTTCTCTAGCCAGCCTAGAGTCCAGTTCTGCAAGTTTAAGAACAAGCTGCTAAGTGAATTAAGCAATTTGGGGAAGAAACTGCTCAATCACAGTTTTAGTCTTTGGTCTAGGAGTCCAAATATCTTGAAAAGCTTTCCTAGGAATGTTGTGGCCTCCTAATCCAGACAATATTTCAAGATCAGTTAGTAAGGTAACCAATTCATTTGGTGCGGACACAGAATGAGCAGATGGGCAGTATATCTGCTCCAAAGATAGAAACTATCACCCTCACAACTACTGAACTGGGGTGGTAAAGGAAGGGGTCCCGTGAACAGAGCTCAAGGTTGCACCTGATACAGAGGAAGATGAACCAGAAATACTTACCCTGTTCTTTTATTTGTTGAGACACAGGCATGGCATGCTTAGCCATAGGACTAGTACTTAAAGGAGTTGAAGCTGAGGCAGACGCTGGATTTAGCTTCCCTCTTCCCCACTACTGGTAAGTTAGTCTGGGTCCCAGCTGCACACAGGCACTAACGTGTGCTAAGAGGGGCTGATGTCCTTAGATCATACTCTCAGCCACACACTGTGCTTCAGTGCATACTGGTATGGGGGGGGGGGGGGGGGGGAGCACTCCACACTGGTGTTCTGAGGCTTCCTAAAAGGAAGGAGGCTGTTGTCATCCCACTATCTCAGCATGAGGCACAGCTTGTTCTAGTGGGACAGTCCAAGTCACCTGGTGAGGGAGAGGGCCCTGCTTGATCCACACAACTGGTTGAGAGTGGCTACTAATGCAAACCTTCTTTGTTGGAGGCTTCATTGCTTGGACAGAGTGGCATGGACTATAGGGCTGAGTCTCCAGGGCTCTATCAACAACCTGGGTTGATGGGCAGTCTGTCTAGCCCTGGCAGAGTTCCTGTCCAGATGGTGGCAGACTATGCTACTGCAGTAGCTTACATCAACAAGTAGGGAGGGACTAGGATCCACACAACAGTAGCATATTGTTGGTGGATGGAGGCCAACCCCTTACACAATTTATATTCCACATCTACAACCCTGAGTGGGGAAGATTTTACATTCATAATAATATATATTCCAATGCAATACATCAAAACAACACTATCTGCTAAACCAAAAAAAAAAAAGCCAAACTTGCCCTATAGAATCAAATGCTCACTGAAAGAAGACAGCTTTTCAAGCCTTTTTAAATTCATCCATATTCCATAAGGCTTGAAGCTGAACAGGTAAAGAATTCCACAGTTTTGGTCCTGTGATATAAAAGAATTGAGTTCCTCTATCTGAAAACAGTCCTAAAAGAGGTATCAAGTAAATTAGAAGTAGAGAGGTGTGGTAGCCGTGTTAGTCCACTCTTAAAGGTTATCAATAGAAAACAAACAAAATAAAACATGGTAAAGAAAATAAGATGATACCTTTTTTATTGGACATAACTTAATACATTTCTTGATTAGCTTTCGAAGGTTGCCCTTGGTCGTCAGATCGGAAATAAGCAAATGTGTTGGTTGATAGTATATATAAGTGAAGCATCAAAGCATTTCAATGACAGTCTAGTAAGGTGGGGGTGGGCAGGAGGTATGCATGGGTACATCAAAGCATTTCATTTCATTGATAGTCTAATAGGATGAGTGTGGGTAAATTAGTAAGAGTAAATTAGAAGATACTGACATAAATGTAAGATCTTATATTACACTTGAATTTTTTCAGCTGTCCAGAGCTGGGAAGGACAGTGTCCAGGCAGACTTCCGCAACCGCTCACTGCTGGACCTCAGGGAATAGAAGCTTAGATAGCTTTACACTTCCTCATGGCCTTGAGCAGGAGTGCTAAGCTAGAGGTTTTTTTTTTTTTTCAGCTATAAGGAAGGAGCTTTGGTGGAATAATTCCTTGGTTTAATGGTAGCCCAGGGAAAAACCTATATACGTCTTTCTGCCATGGCCCCTGATCACCAGAGTCATTCAGAGAATGGCATGCCATCCATTTCTGTTTCTTCTGGTGGTTCCAGATTGGCTTTGAAGGCTGGGTCCTGTATCTCTTAGCTCCTAGTGGAGCCTCTGCTTTCCCTTGCCAGGGCTCAGGGCAGGGACTGGTGGAAATGGAGAATGTGGATTCTCTCTGGCTTTACAGTTTGGCCCTTGATAGAGTTGCAGTTTTGTTTTCCATTCCTTTCCTAATAATTCCTAACGTGCTCTTTGCTTTCTTAGCTGCCGCTGCATATTAAGCAGAGGGTTTCAAGATATTATCAGCGATGACACCTAGATCCTTTTCCTAAGTGGCGACTCCTAATGTGGAACCTTACATCACATAACTATGGGTTGGGTTCCTCTTTCCCACATGCATCATTTTGCAGTTGCTCACATTAAAAGTCATCTGCCATTTAGATGCCCAGTCTCATAAGGTCCTCTTGCAAATTTAACAATTTTAAATAACTGTGTCATCAGCAAAATTTAATTACCTCAGTAGTTGCTCCCATCTCTAGATCATTTAAAAATGTTAAAAAGCAGCTGTCCCAGCACAGACCACTTCTACATTGAGAATACTGACCATTTAACCCTACTCTGTTTTCTATCTTTTAACCAGTTTTTAATCCACAATAGGACATTATCTCCTATCCCATGAGTCTCCAATTTCCTCTGGAGTCTTTCATGAAGTACTTTGTCAAACACCTTTTGAAAATCCAGATACACAATATTGAATGGCTCACCTTGATCCACATGTTTGTTCAACCCTTCAAAGAAATGTAGTAGATGGTAAGGCAAGATTTCCCTTAATTAAATCCATGGTTAGATATATGCTCTGTAATTTTATTCTTTATAGTAGTGTCTACCGTTTTGCCTGGTACCGACATCAGGCTTAGCAGTCTATAATTTCCCAGATCACTTCTGGGAACCCTTTATAAAAAAAAAATCAGCATTGTAGAGGCCACCCTCCAATCTTCCTGTACCATGCTCGATTTTAAAGATAAATTACATTTACGAACAATAGTTCTGCAAGTTCAATTTTTCAATTCCATTAGCACTCTGGGCTATATACCATCTAGTCCAGGTCATTTAATTGCTCCATTACATCTTACATGTTTACAGAGATTTGTTTCAGTTTCTCTGATTCGAGTTGTACGATCAGAAAACATGTATCTTTCACATCATAAGTACATTGCCAAAGGTCTATGAAGCCCAGCATCCTGTTTCCAACAGTGGCCAATCCAGGACACAAATACCTGGCAAGATCCCAAAAAAGTACAAAACATTCTATACTGCTTACCCCAGAAATAGTGGATTTTCCCCAAGTCCATTTAATAATGATCTATGGACTTTTCCTTCAGGAAGCCGTCCAAACCTTTTTTAAACTCCACTAAGCTAACCGCTTTTACCACATTCTCTGGCAATGAATTCCAGAGTTTAATTACACGTTGAGTGAAGAAACATTTTCTCCGATTCATTTTAAATTTACTACATTGTAGCTTCATCGCATGCCCCCTAGTATTTTTGGAAAGCGTAAACAGACGCTTCACATCTACCCATTCAACTCCACTCATTATTTTATAGGCCTCATTCATTTAATCTCTCCACTATGGCCTTGTCTTCCCTGATTGCCCCTTTTATCCCTTGATCATCTAGCGGTCCAACTGATTTTTTTGCTGGCTTTTTGCTTCTAATATACAAAAAAAAAAAAAAGTTGATATTCTGTGTTTTTGCCTCCAACCCAATCTTCTTTTCAAAGTCTTTCTTTGCCTTCCTTATCAGTGCTTTGCATTTGATTTGCCATTCCTTAATGCTGTTGTTTCCTATTACTTTCAGTCAGATCCTTCTTCCATTTTCTGAAAGATTTAGCTCTAATAGCTCCCCTCACCTCACTTTTTAACCATGCCAGCTATTGTTTGCCCTTCCTTCCTCCTTTTTTTAATACATGGAATATGTCTGGTCTGGGCTTCCAGTTCAACCATCCCTCTGCAGTCTTGATTTAGTACTTAATGTGCTTTGAGCTGCTGAGGGATGAATTGCTCAAGGACCCATGTTGAAGATGGACTTTCTGGTGGTGATTTGCTTCTGCCAGAAGAGTATCGGAGCTTCAGGCTCCGTCCTGCATTTTTCCCCCTCCTTCCTCCCAGTAATTTCTTTCTATGTGAATTAGTAAGTTAACCTTCCTTTTGAGCTCAGTCTATTGAGCCGATGGCCAAGAGACTCCAGAAGTTGGATCTCCATAGTTCTTCTTTGGTATTAGCAGGAAGCAAATGTGTTTTTGTTCTTTTGTCTGATCTTTTTCATGGCCCACATAAGGGCCAGGTGGCGTCTTAAGGCTTCTATCACACACTGGAACAAGCAGGTCTTCAGGCCTATGAGTGAACGGACTCGGGCCCAACTGGTTTCACCCGAGGATAGCTGTAGAGTGGTGACTTGGTTGTCATTCAATTCCTTTGTGAATTACAGAGTGGGCATGCTGGAACAGAATGCTCAGACTTTGACAGAGGTTCAGGGGACTCATGGAATTTACTCCTTCTCTCTAGTGGTGTTCATCTAATTTTTTTTATGTAAAAGAAAAAAAAAAGTGAAGTTAATGCTGCAGTGGTTTGATGGTACTGTAGACTGTTGCTTTGGAGTTTTCCCAGAGAGTACCAGCCCTTTATATACAGGTGATGTCACCGGAAGAAATCAGTTTCTCTACCTCCATCTACTGGTAGGATGGGGATACAACCCAATTATCCAGACTAGTGCAGTAGCACTAAAGGAAAGGAAATTTACAACTAAAGGTAAAATTATGTATCATACCTGATAATTTTCTTTCCATTAATCATAGCTGATCAATCCATAGACTGGTGGGTTGTATCCATCTACCAGCAGGTGGAGATAGAGAGCAATCCTTTTGCCTCCCTATATGTGGTCATGTGCTGCCGGAAACTCCTCAGTATGTCGATATCCAAGCTCCATCCGCAGGACTCAGCACTTAGAGAATTACACCCACAAAGGGACACTCTGCCCAGCTCACCACCGCCGAAACGGGGGAGGGGAATTAACCCAGCTCATCCTCACACAAGTGGGGGAGGGGAATCCGTCCAGCTCATCCCCGCGGAGCGGGGGAGGGACACCACACCCGCCGATGCGGGGAGATCTGGCTTATCCTGCAACCGCAACCGCGGGAGGAGCTGACCCTAACACCGCCGAAGCGGGAGGGGTACAAAGCTGCCCTACAGCCGCACGAAGCGGGAGGGAGCGCCGGCAGAATTTATGTCTCAATCCAGCCCCGTAAAACAGAGGGGAGAGGAATGCAGCAGCTCACTGTAACACAAACTCGTCTCAAGTCTTGAAGAATCCAATTGAAAAAACTGGAACACGAAGTCCTCCTGAACAGGAACTGAAGACTAAACTTGAATCTGAAATGCAACCAGAATATAAACAGTACAGATATCTGGGAGGGGCTATGGATTGATCAGCTATGATTAATGGAAAGAAAATTATCAGGTATGATACATAATTTTACCTTCCATATCATCATGCTGATCAATCCATAGACTGGTGGGATGTACCGAAGCAGTACTCGCCCAGGGCGGGACATTGAAATCCCTGACCGCAACACTGAAGCTCCAAACCGGGCCTCCGCCCGAGCAGCCACAGTCAAGCGGTAATGCCTGGAGAAGGTATGAGCTGATGCCCAAGTTGCCGCCTTGCAAATCTCTTCCAAGGAGACGGACCCGGCCTCTGCCATCGAGGCCGCCTGAGCTCTAGTGGAGTGAGCCTTCAGCTGGATAGGCGGCACCTTCCCCGCGGCCACATAAGCCGCTGCAATGGCTTCCTTGACCCATCTTGCCACTGTAGGCTTAGCAGCCTGCAGACCCTTACGAGGACCTGCAAACAGGACAAACAGATGATCCGATTTCCAGAAATCATTGGTCACTTCCCAGTATCTGATGATGACTCGTCTCACATCCAGATATTTGAGAGCAGAGTATTCCTCTGGGTAGTCCTCCCTACGAAAGGAAGGGAGACAGAGCTGCTGATTCACATGGAGGCGAGAAACAATCTTGGGCAGGAAGGAAGGCACTGTGCGAATAGTCACTCCTGCCTCAGTGAACTGCAGAAAAGGCTCTCGACATGAGTGCGCCTGGAGCTCGGAAACTCTTCTGGCTGAAGTGATAGCCACCAAAAAGACTGCTTTCAACATCAGATCTTTCAGAGATGCCCTCGACAAGGGTTCAAAAGGCTCTTAGCACCAGGTTGAGATTCCACGCAGGCACCACTGAGTGCAGAGGAGGGCGCAGGTGATTAACTCCCTTGAGAAAACGTACCACATCTGGCTGCGAAGCCAGGGAAGCACCCTTCAGCCGGCCCCTGAAGCAAGCCAGAGCCGCTACCTGGACTTTAAGGGAACTGAGCGACAGGCCTTTCTCCAGACCTTCTTGCAGGAACGCCAGCACTGAAGAAATTGGAGCAGTGAAGGGAGAAAGTGAGCCTGCTTCACACCACGCTGCAAAGGTACGCCAAACCCTGGCATAAGCAGTAGAAGTAGAGCGCTTCCTCGCTCTCAGCATAGTGGCGATGACCTTGTCTGAGAAGCCCTTCTTCCTCAGACGCTGCCGCTCAATAGCCAGGCCGTAAGACCAAAGGGGGAGGGATCCTCCATCACCACGGGACCCTCATGCAACAGGCCCTGCTCCACTGGCAGCCGCAGAGGGTCGTCCACTGAGAGCCTGATCAAGTCCGCATACCAGGGACGTCTGGGCCAGTCCGGACCCACCAGGATTATCCGGCCCGGATGCTTTGCCACCCGGTCTAGTACCCTGCCCAACATGGGCCAGGGCGGGAACACATAGAGAAGCTCTTGTGTCGGCCACTGTTGGAGAAGAGCATCTACTCCCAGAGATCGAGGGTCCCGTCCTCTACTGAAAAAGCGCGGCACTTGGCAATTGGCCGATGACGCCATCAGATCTAAGCTCGGCTGGCCCCAGCGCTTCGTGATGTCCAAGAACGCCTGAGCCGATAACTGCCACTCTCCGGGATCCAAGGTATGGCGACTGAGAAAGTCCGCCTTGACATTCATGACTCCGGCAATGTGGGCAGCTGACAGCTGTTCCAGGTTCGCTTCCGCCCACTGGCATAGATTCATGGCTTCCTTGGCACCTCCCTGGCGGTTGACATAGGCCACAGCCGTGGCATTGTCCGACTGGCTCTGAGTTCCAGGAGGTTGATAGACCACTTTGCCTCTGCAGGAGACCAGAGCCCCTGCGCTGTCCTTCCCAAGCAGTGGGCTCCCCAGCCCGTCAAAGAGGCGTCCGTCGTGACGACAATCCACTCCGGGGTCACAAGAGGCATCCCTGCAGACAACTTGTCTGTCCTCAGCCACCAGCTCAGCGTCTTGCGCACTGCTGGGTCCAAGGGAAGGCGCACAGCATAATCCTCCGACACCGGAGTCCAGCGCTGCAGCAGAGAGTGTTGTAGTGGTCTCATATGAGCCCTGGCCCAGGGCACTACTTCCATCGTGGCCGTCATAGAGCCCAACAGCTGCACATAGTCCCAAGCCCGAAGCGGAGAGGCTACTAGGAACTGGTCCACCTGAGCCTGCAGTTTGACAATCCGATTGTCCGACAGGAACACTCTGCCCACTTGGGTGTCGAATCGAACTCCCAGCTGGCTTTTCTCCCAGTTGATGATCCACCCCAGGGAGCTCAAAAGAGCAATCACCCGGTCCACAGCTTTGCCGCACTCTGCATAAGAGGGGGCTCGGATCAACCAGTCGTCCAGATAAGGATGGACTTGTACTCCTTCCTTTCGCAGGAAGGCCGCGATGACCACCATTACTTTGGAGAAGGTCTGCGGAGCAGTAGCCAACCCGAACGGGAGGGCTCTGAACTGGAAGTGTCGGCCCAGGACTGCAAAACGCAGAAAGCGTTGATGAGGAGGCCAGATGGGAATATGCAAGTACGCTTCCTTGATGTCCAAGGATGCCAGGAACTCCCCTGCCTTCACTGCCGCTATAACAGAGCGGAGAGTCTCCATGCGAAGGTGCCGAACTTTCAAGGCCCGATTGACCCCTTTGAGGTCGAGTATAGGCCGTACAGAACCTCCTTTCTTTGGTACCACAAAGTAAATGGAGTAACGTCCCTTGCCAAGCTGATTTTCTGGCACCGGAACGACCGCACCCAGGCGGATCAGATTGTCCAAGGTCTGCTGCACTGGCACAGCTTTGACCGGAGACTTGCAGGGAGAGAGTACAAACCCGTCTCTTAAGGGTCGGCAGAACTCTAGCTTGTAGCCGTCTCTGATGACTTCCAGCACCCAAGCGTCTGAAGTTACTCTGGTCCACTCGCCCAGAAACGAGGACAGGCGTCCTCCAATCTGCACTGGGCCATGGACCAGGACCCCGTCATTGGGTACAAGACCCTGGGGGAGGACCGGAGGGCGCACCTCCGGGACGGCGGTCTCTGCGAAAGGAATGCTGCTTGGGGGAGAAATTCCTCTTGAAGGAAGAGGGGGCAGAGGAGCCCGACTTGCCCGGGCGGTATCGACGGGCTTCCTGAAACCGTCCTCTGGAGATACCGGGGCGAGCACTGGCCCGAGCCCTGACCTCTGGTAACCTCTTACCCTTAGACGTGCTGAGATCGGTCACAATTTTGTCCAGCTCGACCCCAAAGAGCAGCTTGCCTTTAAAAGGCAACTTAGCCAGGCGGGACTTAGAGGCGTGGTCAGCAGACCAGTGTTTCAGCCAAAGCCACCGCCGCGCAGAGACTGTCTGAGCCATACCTTTAGCCGAGGCTCTCAAGATATCATACAGTAAGTCTGCCAAATAAGCCAAGCCCAATCCGAGGGAGAAGCCCGCTGCACAATCGTCAGGCACGCCCTGGCCACATAGGAGCCGCAAACTGAGGCCTGCAAACTTAAGGCAGCCGCCTCGAAGGACGACCTTAAGGCCGCCTCCAATCTTCTGTCTTGGGCGTCCTTTAGGGCCGTGCCACCTTCCACCGGCAACGCCGTTTTCTTAGTCACCGCAGTGATTAAAGAATCCACGGTAGGCCAAAGAAAGGCCTCCCGTTCACTTTCAGGCAAAGGATAGAGGCGGTACATAGCCCTAGCCACTTTGAGGCTCGCTTCCGGGACATCCCATTGAGCCGAAATTAAGGTGTGCCTGGCATCATGCACGTGGAAGGTTCTAGGCGGGCGCTTCGTCCCCAGCATAATGGCGGAGCCAACAGGGGCTGAGGGAGAGACGTCCTCCGGAGAGGAAATCTTCAAAATGCCCATGGCCTGCACTAACAGGTTGGGCAAATCCTCTGAGCGAAAGATCCGCGCTGCAGAGGGGTCATCCGCTCCATCCGAGCGGGAATCCGTCTCCTCCAAGGAATCCCCAAAGGACCGTTGGGAGAACTCAGATACGCTGCCCTCATCTACATCAGAGGAAACAGCGTCCTCTAAGGCCTGGGAATCCACCCGAGGGCGTTTACTTCCGGGGGCCTCAACCCCCGTTATCGGACAAGGGAGAAGGGGCAGCGTTTTGCATAAGGAAGGCCTGATGCAGCAGCAAAATAAACTCGGGGGAGAAACCCCCCAGACTGTGCACTTCAGCAGCCTGGGCCACAGCCCTAGACGCACCCTCAACCGGCGCTCGCAAGAGCGGGGGAGAAACATGCTGCGCATCCAAGATGGCGTCCGGCGCGACACTCCGCGAAGGAGCTGCGCGGGATGACCGGCGCTTAACTTTAGCCGCTTTTTTGCCGTCGCCCAAATCAAGGGCGGCCATGGCATTAACGTCTCCCACCTCAAGGGCGGCCCAAGAAGAAGCCGTCCGAGCAGAGTGGCCGGCCAAGATGACGGAGGCGAGCAGCGGGGGATGGGCGTTTATGGCGGGAAAAACCGCCGCACCGGAGGAAGACCCGGCTCCGAACTGACACCCAACAAGGGCGAATCAGACTTTAAGACCCCCACATCCCCGCTAGAAGCGCACACGCGGTCCGGGGAGCGATTCTTCGCGCCCTCGCCCTCCGACGCCATAGGCCACGTGGAGATCGATCGGGGAACCCCCTGCCCGCTATAAAAAGGTAAAAATTACCAGCTTCTCGCTCCGAGCTGTAACGACCTGGTGTCCCAGTGAGTAGCTGCAATAAACGTTTAAATAAACGTCGAAATAAACGCCTTTAAGGATGTACAAATTTTTTTTTTTTTTTTAACGGAGCCAGCGGGAGGGGGGAGAAAAGGAGGGACCTGGTGCCACCAGGTTTGCACTTGCTCAAGAAGAGCCCTCAACCCCAGGTACTCAACAAAACCTAAAAATTAGGCTTGGAGACCTAGCCAGAGCTGCTGCTGTGTGTGACCACCACCTGCTGAGATAGAGAACATACTGAGGAGTTTCCGGCAGCACATGACCATATAGGGAGGCAAAAGGATTGCTCTCAATCTCCACCTGCTGGTAGATGGACACAACCCACCAGTCTATGGATTGATCAGCGTGATGATATGGAATGTCATTGTATACATTATGGCTAGAACAGTGTCCAATGCAGCACTGTTGAACAGCAAGTTCTGGCTCCACTGTAGTTAGATCAGTCTGAGCTCCAAGTGCCAAAGCAGACAAGATAATACAGGAGAAATTAGAAGCTGTGTGAAGGTAAAAAGTCAGCCGAGGAAATTTAACACACTATAAACAAGTAAGGATGCTTCCCTTAGCTCATAGATATATTTTTACTTCAGAAAAGGTTTTTAAAAAATAGAATAACCAAGTGCTGTAATCCATTATAAACCTTTATTAAGTTCAAATCAACACTTACAAAATTACAACCTTCTGTAGGATCTCTTAAGTGGGAATGTTATTACCAAATCTCTTATAATTATCCATTGTTATATAAAGACTATTACAGCAGTTTGCTCCCTTCTGAAAAATAAAAGTTGATAATTTTTACATTGATGACTTATTTAAATAGCAGTAGAATTCAGCTACATGCAATTTTTTATTTTTTTTTTTTGTAATAGTGAAATGCTTTCATCTGATCTCATGTTATTAAATGCAAACACTTCATTGAAATGTTGGGGGGGAGGGAAGCAGCTACCTGGAGCCAGTGAGGACCAATTAAAGAACCTTCATGCTTTTTGATAATTTCTTTAATCATTTTATAAACTAAAGAAAATGCCATCATGGTTCGGTCACACTTCAGAAAGGACAATCAGTCTCCTACCAATGGTTTTATCATTATACTGTTTTCCCCTCTGAACATCCCTAAAAAGCAGGAGGTATTAGCACTGCACTAAAAGGTCTTGAAATTAACAGGTCTAACCACTGCATTATTGCTTAGTAGATGTATGAAACAGCAGCCCCCAGCATGGGCGGAGGCAGGCTAATATATAACCTAACCCTGGTTAACAGGACCACAGGCCAAATGCTTCCAGCATGAGAGGTCTGTCAAAAACCTGGATGCTTTACGTTTATAAAATACGGATGGTTAGTCAAAAGTTGTGATGTAGTTGTTTTACACATACATACAGTGAATACTGCTTATGCTTTAACTACATTTTTACTAAACCATGTTGCCACTGAAGCTGAGAGGTGTGTGTGGCAACTGCTAACAGGCATGCTCACAAATCTTTTCAGATATCAATTAATGTAAACTTAGGCTAAGAACTATTCCACAAACCTTCTAAAGTCCCAGCTTTTATTCAGCTTAAAGGCAAGCTGGACCTATGTGTCTTCAGTAGTAAACCCACAGAAGAGTACATGGCTTTTAAACAGACAGCAATAGATGGAAAAGGATGAAATGGGGCACCAAATCAGGTAAAGCAACGTTTGAGGAAAGGTAATTTGTGCCAGATCTTAATCTATGCAAGTATTTAAAAAAGAAAAGGAGGAAAAAAAACAGGACGGGCGTTTTATGAATTGGACATCTCTATGCTAGATCATTTTGCTGTGATATTATGCTGTGAAGGAGGGGGGACACAATGAGCCTTCTTGGGAACAGTTTTGCAAAAGAATGGGGTCCTCCTTAGCACAGTTGCTGGAAACGGAGAGGAGGTCTAAGCTGGGCCTAGAAGAAGTTCTGTATTTGTTTTATGAGTGATAAAAACTGAAAGGGGGGACGTAGTAAACTAAGTAAATACAGTTTGAAAGTTGCTCCCATTCTACACCATTACTTTCTACCTGTATAAAAACGCAGTTAAGGCTTACATGGAGGGACTGGAAAGTTTTTGAAGACTGGTGCCACTGCATTTTCAAATTACTCCCAAGACCAGTACATGGGTACAGAAATATGCAGTGTGCATGTTGCCTGCTTTTTCAGAGAGAACATGCTTTAAAAATGAGCTTGCAGGTCCACAGTCACTTTTCAATGTAAAAAAAAATGGGAGTAATTAAAACTTAGCATGATCTCGCTCGATGTGAGTGGCACAAATGCTTGGGATGCGTATCATCTTGTGGTATAAGATGAGTCTAGACTAGAAGCTATTACTATCTGATTTCCTTCATGGGGTCATATTTTGCAGTGGTCTAGGATCAAAGTCTAAAGATTCAGTGCCAACTTGGCCACCAGCTCACAGGGACATGAGGCAAGGGCTCTGTAATGACCACTAAAAGCAGGAACTGCTGTGATCTGAAATCAGAGTTTTAAGCAGGAGGCCAGAGAGCATCACTTACCTGGGTCTTACCTGTTTTCAGCCTAGTTTACAAAGGGAATAAGGCTTAGGAGATCATGTTCTCTCTCTTAATAGTATTATCCGTATCAAATTTTAGCACAGCAATGTGCAAGTATCTTTTTACAAGTATGTCTACACTTAAATACCTGAAAATTAAATGTCTGCATGACGCTTCTTGTTACCTGTGGGATCTGTGCACTTCATTACTACACTGATCAAAAGCAAATGTGGTCTAGCAAGTGGACTTCAGTTTTAAGGTGACTGTTGGTTGGGCAAATTAAGGACCTCTTTTACAAAGCCGTTCTAGCGATTCCTGCGTGGCAAATGAAAAGGAAGCCCATTCAATTCCTATGGGCTTCCTCTCATTTGCTGAGTGGGAATCACTAGCACTGCTTTGTAAAAGAGGGCCTATGTACCAACAGCCCCAGTTCCTACTGATCATTATGTCTGCTCTCTAGCACTACTGCTAAAAAGTTCTCTGAAATCCTTATCACATCAACTTCAAAAGTGCTGTTTTAATACATCACAAGTTTTAGAAGATATGGGGAAAAAAAAAACAACCGAAACCTGGTCGAACATCACAATTAGTTTTAAAACTGAAAGGCAGCACCTGCCATATCAAGAATGAAAACAGGATCTACTATCCTAACATTCCCTAGAAAGCGCCGGATCATACCAGGGATACATTCAGGCTGTAGCTGCAGCATGCCACTTTTCCTTACAGAACAGCAGTGCAGGCAGCTCAAATGTTTCACAGAAAGAAAGTACTGCTCTTTAGATTTTAACCTAAAATTAGTGAAAATGCATCCATTTTTAAAGACTAGGCACAAAAGCCTAGTATTGTGCAAAGGGCCCATTTCTTGTTTCCCAGCCTTTATGAAGCTTCGAACCTGGACTGCCAGTTCTCTGTCAGCAGCTTACCCCAGCTTTCTGAGAGAAAACCCAACCTGAAAACGTTAAATGCTTGTGACTGTGTAGGCTTCTTACCTAGTCCTCAACAGGCTCTATGGAACCCCACTACTGCAAAAGGCATTATTATGTAGGACCAGACTAAGTGTCAAGCTTTCATTTATATGTGACCAATCCAATCATATACTTACAGTGCACAAAGGAAGGAGAAAGGGAGAGGGGAATATTCTTCAGAAGAGAGCAACAGGTGACAATGCAGCACATATTTAATGCAGGTTGTTTAAACCCATAACCTCAGCTGCTCCTAATGTATGAATGAAATAAAGTAACATACTCCTAATATTTTTGCTACTCAGCAATGGCTTGGAGCTGCTCCTGAGGGAACACTGCTTCAAATGATCTAGAGAAAGAATTTTTTTTTTTTTTTTTTTTGGGGGGGGGGGGGGGGGGGGGGGGGGTTACTATATGCTATCCATTCCTTTCCAAATGTAAAAAAAAAGTACTGTCTACTCTTTGCCAGAGTAGTTACACATCTCAGTACTCCTAACACAAGGAGCAGACACTACCTACAGCCGAGCATTGAACTTATACCAGAGAAGGACTAACCCTGGTCAAAAGAAAAGAATATGCATAATGCAAGATCTCCAACTGCATGGAAGCATCCAGCTCCACTGGACTCACATGAAGTCAGATCTAATTATGAGAATGCAAAACTGGAGCCAAACCTATACAGGATATGCTCATACACACAGAGCAGCTGAGGTTCAACAGATGTGGAAAAGAAACTGCTGGTTTAAAATGAGCTGTAAAAACTGTTGGCTTTTGCATGTGGCTTATTTAGCAAAGCGATGCAGACAGGCTTCATGCCATATGCAGGTTTCAGGTCCCTGTGTACTACAGAAACTATTTCCAATTAATCTGAAACATTATTAATTCTAGCCATAAGATAAAATCACATTTTACGTCTCCTATTTGAAATCAAAAGCTGTACTATGGAATCCAAGCACGGGCTATATCTGTTTTATCCATCTTTATCATTAAAATACTTCAAACTCAAGTCACAAGTTGCACGGTCTGCCCAATTTTTTTGGTCTCAGGTTTCAAGATTTGAATACATGGACAGCACGGACAACATACTGCCGACAGATAGGGCACTCGCTCATTCTCTTTCCACACTTGGTACAGGTCACCATATGGCCACATTCCAGGAGAACACAGTCTATCATTGCATCCATGCAGATCCGACAGATATTATCGTCATTAGTCATCACCTGTGCCTTCTCCCCATCTGCAAGAAAGGAAAAGAAAAAGGTCAGAAGGTTCTGCAACAGGCAGAGAAAAACCAGGCTTCCATCAGACAACACAATCCTCTTAAAATATGCTTTCCCCATAGCTGAAACAGCCCCTTTCTACCTAAACATGCAACCAGCACCGTGTACCACTGAAGTGGGAGTATGGCTATCACTTTAGGTATGGAAACCTCCAATTGTTGGTCCATCCGTAATGGTAAAAAAAAAAAAGACGACAACACCAACCTGTATGAACTGCAATTGACCACAGTCAAGCTTGTACAGCTAACAGGATACAGCCTCAGCCATAGCATTTACCCACGTTTATTGATGGTTAGTTTTCAACACAAAAGTACAAACAGTTTTTTCAGAGACTTCAAAAAGGTACACATTAGCTCCTCATCTTCCTACTACTGTTCCCAATTTTCTCCTACTCATTGTATACTTGTCATCCCTTTCCTTGTGAACATGTAGCACCATAACAGAATAGGATAAGACCCAACGACAATATCAGCAACTAGACAGCCTGGAGGTGGAGCCAGAGCCGTTCAGCCTCTTCACCCAAAAAGGAATTATGACTCCTCTGCTTAGTAAAGAGAGACTTTTTTTTGGTTATATTTGTACCCCGCACTTTCCCACTCATGGCAGGCTCAATGCGTGATAGTAAGAACCAAAGTCTGTATTCATGAACACACAATACACCACCTTTCCAAGTTAACATGTGTCATGCGTGCACGCACACACAAACAGTACCATTTCCAATCTGACTGTTGATTGGTGTGCAGAGTGGAGTTAAACTCTATTAAAACTATTCTGTGACAAACTGGCTCATGTACAAGGCATAATTTCCTCTGACCTGACACCCACATTATTGTGCTAAACCTGATAGTTAAAACTAAGCTCGTCCCTTTAAAATCAGCAATACCCAAGGTATTTAGTATACAAGTGGACAAGTTGTACAGCAATGCTATGAAGAGGGAAAAAAAGTCAGCTGGACACCATTACCTTAATTTGGTTGCCATGCTCTTGTTTTATTACATCACCTCAGGTGGCTTTGAGTAACTATATCCCCCTCCTCCTTTAGAACTGTTTGCTAGCATTAGGAATTAGCTCTTCCATTTCTCCCTGGATCCTAGTGCACCAATCTCAGTCATGCATCCTGGCCTAAAGAGCCCCATGCTGCTCCCTTTCCTCTCCAGGAGGGAAACAGAAAATTACTAGGGCTGTACATTTAACGCATTAATAATGCAGTTAATGTGTTAAATGCTTAACTAGCATTAAAATTTTTAAAGCTGTTAACTCATTCCTGTCTCCCCATCCCCCAAATACAGCTTTGCCCATCTTGTCTCTCTGTCCTCTCCCCCTCCCACTGGCTTGCTCATTTTACATGGTCTGGAGCTTGTGCGCCGATCCTTGGCTTCTCTCTTCACCATGGCTGCAGCGGCAACCAGCAAAAGACAGGCGCAGGGACGTTCCCCTCTGCATGCTGCTGCTGTTTCTGGGTCCGGCAGAGTCAGGGCAGCACGCAGAGGGGAACATCCATGCGCCTGTCTTTTGCTTGCTACCGCTACAGCCGCGGTGAATAGAAAAGGGATCAGCGCATGCGCATGAGTAAGCCAGTGGGAGGGAGAGAGGACAGGGAGACAAGACGGGGCAAAGCTGGATACAGGAGCCAGAGGAAGAGACAGGGTAACTCAGGAGATGGAGGATGAGGAAAGACAGGGCAACGCTGGATATGGGGATGAGGTGAGACGGGGCAGTGACACTATGGTGAGGGGAAAAGATGGGGCAATGCAGGATATAGGGGAGACAAGGCAATAATAGATGGGGTGGGGAGAGAAAGGTTGGGCAGTGTGGGATGATGGTTTTGTTTTTTGGTAGTGGGGAAAGGAGAGACGGAGTGATGGTAGATGGTTGGGGGGTGGGACCAAGAGACAGAGTAATGTTGGATGGTGATGGTGTATGAGAGGGAAAAGATGGGTGATACTGAACAGTGGGGGGGAGACAGAGAGGTGATGCTGGATAGCGAGAGGAAAGAGAGAGATGGGTCAATGGTAGATGGTTGGGGAAAGAGGGAGAGAAAGGGATGGCAGGGGAAGAGAGGGATGAAAAAGAAAAAAAGAAAGGGACGAACAGAAGGTAGGAGAAAGGAAGAGAGGGGAAATGCACATAGATGGCAGGGAAAGGAAGAGAAGAGAGAAGGAAGGATTTGCAGCCCATGGATGGAGGGAAAGGAAAGAGCTGGAAAATATATATAGACATGAGAAGGATGCAGAAAAATGGAAGAAAGTTGGACGTGAAAGATGGATATAGGGCAGAGAGTGAAGAAGAAAGGAGGAGAGAAAAGATATAGGAGGTCCTGGAAACAGAGTTCAGGGCACAGAGACAGGGAACAAGATGATCAGAACAATTGAAATCACCAGTTCACAAAGGTAAGAAAAATGATTTTATTTTCAGTTTAGTAACTTAAACATGTTAGTTCTGAGAATTTATTTCTTGCTGTCTATATTTTGTACTGAACAGGAGGAAATGTGAGTGGGGACATTTTACATGATTAATCAAGTGATCAAAAGTCTCAGTCGCGATTAAACATTTTAGTCAACGAGCCGCCCTAGAAATTACAGTGTCCAAAGAAGTGCATTAATGCCAAATCTGTGGAATACCATTGGATTTTAGTCTATTTTAGGAGGAGTTAGTATTTCTTTCAAGAGCAGGTCAGTCATGACTTAGGCAGTTATTAACTTTGACAATGACAGCCCAGAAGCTATTTGGTATATAATGTACAGACCCCCTGTCTGGTACGCCATACTACAACGGCAAACTATCACCTTTAAGGATTTTAGAGGGCACAGAATGCAGAACGACAACTTTTTTTTGGAACGTATGGACATTTTCTTCCCAGCTCTGCTAGAGAACCAGCCTGATGTAGAGATTGACACAGGCCTCCGTGTAGCAGCTGCTACAGGACCCAAACGTAAAGCAGTCTCATATTTAGGAAAGGAACTTAAACTTTCTACTCACCTAGAATACCACCATTGTCTAGATGTTCCACTGGAGAAACAAAAGTATGGGAGAAATATTATGAACCTGAAATCAAAATGAGGAGGAAGCAGAAAAGTTGGAAGAGAAGAGCTCAACCTACACGATTTGCGATTCTCTTCTGTTTCTTTGTACAGTCTGTTCACTTTCTCTACCAGTTCCCACTTTTCACAGCATCCAGAATAATTAACAAAGTTACGCGCCAGAATTTCCTTAAGCTGTCGAACAGTTAGGTTTTCGATGTCCTCGAGTCTCGACAGGTCAGATAGAGATGCCCTGGCTCGTTTTCGCGACAGCCCCGTTGTCTGAAACAAGACATTTTGTCAGTGGTTAAAAGCTGAAGGTCAATACACATCCAAGCATGCTAAGGCCAGATGGCAGGAAAACTGACCAGAAAATCACACAGGGTCTGAGGCAGGGCAGGTGGGTGGACTAGTCACCTAAGGGGTCCTTATCAGTCAACTGCCGTGTTAATGTCAATATGTATTAGGACGGTTTTGGAAAAAAAGGCATCAGCTCTTACTCCAAATTTCAACTTCCGCTTGATGTGAGGAGAGCAGGGAGGAGCTAGCCAATTACACATCTAAGCCAGATTACTTCTATCAAACAAAAACTGCAGAGGCAGTGTCTATGAACCACTCAAAACAGATCTGGAACCCTTGCTTTGATTGGTCTTGTCCTGGATGGAAGCTGCTGTATAAAACCAAGGGTTATCTCATACTGAAGCATGCAGTTCTTACTGTCTCCAAGACCACACAAAAAAAAGTCACTGCTTTTTAACTTTGTTCAGTCAAAATATTCAAGCGAGTTTTATTTTTCATAATAACTCATCTTTCCAAATCAGGCAACTAACAATCAGGCACATTAGGCAGTTCCCTGCCCCAGACAGCTTACAATCTAAAGACTATTGCAATGAAAGATGACGTAACTTGCCCAAAACAACAAGTTGCATCAGTGGAATAAGCAGGATTCAAATCGGTTTTCATTATAATACTTTAACCAGTAGGCTATTCCTCACTCTATCTGTGACAATTCAGAAAGACTTTGCTCCAGTTAATCATTTAATCCTCCTGTAAAACCTATATGGACGATATTCGGAACAAATTATGTGTTCACCAGATGCCAGTGAATGTATAATTTACTTATCCATTAAGGTCAACACTTAAATGGCCCAATGCTCTCCAAATAAGTTACTAAAACAGATTAATATCATAAATGTTGGTGAGAGGTGGAGCAGTGGTCCTCCTAACAGGGATCCAGATGGTGAAGATACTCAGCCACTATTCAAGCTAACAGTTATAATTTTAATTACTTATATTCTGCTGTATCCCAATATAGGTTCTCAGCACATTACAATAAAACTTGAACTAGATCATAACACTCATTCAATATAGTTCTCCATCAAAGCAAAACATTTACAAAAAAGAAAAAGTTTTGATTGCTTTCTTATAAGAGTTGTAATTACTCAGTGATTTAATATCTCCAAGTAAGATGAATCAAAAGTTAGCTGCCCAATAGGAAAATAAAGACTGAACTACTTTTTTGATGATATACCCCTGTGAATAGGGAACAATAGTAACATAAAAATTATGAGTATTATGTTTTGATTTATATTAGCCAACACACAAGAGATAACACATTGCGGAGCCATCCCATACAAGATCTTGTAAACCAAGCTTAAACAAGATCTGTTTTAGTTTAGGCCTGCTAAATAGCCAAAGAGCAAGACTAAACTAAAACAGTTAGTACCAACTTGGTCGCTGGCCACAGTTAGCGACGCTGAATATACGGCGCAAGTTAAGTGTCATCACTTCACACTATGCCATCTATTAAAGAGATACTACTACTAATCATTCTATAGAGTTAGACACACAGCAACACTGTATACTAAACACATACGAGACTGTTCCTGCTTGACAGAGATTACAATCTAATCAAGACAGACAAATAGGACAAATAAGGGATTAGGGAATTACTTACGGTGGGAATGATAAGACAGACATGGGTACTGAACAAAAGATGTTTTACTGTGTAGCATATTATGCTATATGATATACTGTTATAGGAATATTTTTGGGTGAATTTCTTCTAAAAGGTGGTAAATAAATCCTAATAACCAAATTTAAACCAACCAGTGACCATGCTGGTTCAAAATGGTAAAGTTATGCCTTACCTGATAATTTTCTTTCCTTTAGTCGCAGCAGATGAATCCAGAAACTGATGGGTTGTGTTCTTTTACCAGCAGGTGGAGATAGAGAATACTGTACTGAAGACAATGATCCTGGATGACTAGTCCCTCAAGTCAGTCAGTGTATGTCGCATCACAAAGCAAAAGCAGAAGCAGAAGAACTACAGAGACAACCTTCCTCACAAACAAAAAATTGTAACCATAACTGGAGAACAGGAAAATTCATCCCATTCTTCATAGGTAAAGAATTCTGTTTTTGTTTTTTTTAACGAAACCTAAAACAATCACAGAGAAAAGGTGACCGCAAAAAGGAAGGAGTTGATGTGGCTGAATGGGAGGGATCCTGGATTCATCTGCTGCGACTAAAGGAAAAAAAATGAGCAGGTAAGGCATACATTTTACATTCCTATGCGTCAGGAGCAGATGAATCCAGAAACTGATGGGATGTAGGCAAAGCAGTTTCCTAACAAGGGTGAGAAGCCACCGTTTCCTTTGACAGTGCTGCTGCCCCAAACCGGGCATCTGAATGGGCAGCCACATCCAGCCAGTAATGCTTCGAAAATGTATGCAAGGAAGCCTAAGTGGCTGCCCAACAAGAGAAAACATTCATCTCTGCCCAAGAAGTTGCCTGTGCTTGCAGAGAATGAGCCCACAGGGCGAAAGGGGCTGTCTTGCCCTCCAGAAGATAGGCAGACAAAATTGCTTCTTTGAGCCAATGCGCTACCGTCACCTTGGAAGCCGCATAGCCTTGCAAAATCTTCAGGGTAATCCTCCCTGGCAAAGGAAGGCAGAAAAAGCGGCTGATTGATATGAAAAGCAGAAAGTACCTTGGGTAAGAAAAGAGGGAACCGTCCGCAAAGTAACCCCAACCTCTAAAAACTGGAGGAAAGGATCTCGGCAGGACAAAGCCTGGAGCTCAGACACCCGCCGGACAGAGGCATTAGCCACCAGAAAGACCGTTCTCAAAGTAAGATCTTTGTCCGAAGCCCTGCACAAAGATTTGAAGGGAGCCCTCTGAAGAGCTTTAAGAACTGCATTCAAATTCCAAGATGGACATAGAAGACAGAGGGGAGGGCGCCAAGTGAAGAGTGCCCTGCAAGAACCGAACTACATCAGTATGCGCTACCAAGGAGGAACCTGACAAATGGCCACGGAAATAGGCAAGCACCACCACCTGAACTTGAAGAGAGTTATATGCCAATCCCTTCTGCAGACCCTCCTACAAAAAGGCCAGGATCTGGAAAACCGTTGTTCGAAAGGGGAACCAGGAAATGTTCAGCACACCCTCAAAGTGCACCACACACGAGCATATGCCATAATCTTTTCCTGGCGCGAAAAAGGGTAGCAATGATTGCATCCAAACACCCCTTCTTCCTTAATCTGGACCTTTCAAGAGCCAGGCCGCAAGAACAAAGCGGGAGGGATCCTCCATCAGAACCAGACTCCAATATAAGAGATCGGCCAAAAGAGGGAGTCGCAACAGAAAATCTACCAGAAGACTGATCAGGCCCACATACTACGGATCACCATGAGTTGATGAGTGGCAATTCCCCACCTCTCCAGAATCTGGTGAAATGCCATTTCTGAGAGCTCCCATTCCACCTGATCTAGGAAATTGTGGCTGAGAAAATCTGCCTAAACATTCAATTGTCCCGCAATGTGAGACACTGATAAACAGAGGAGATGGGCCTCTGCCCACCCCAGAAGGCGCTAAGCCTCCACCACCATCTCAGCACTGCGTGTGCCGCCTTGTCAATTTATGTAAGCCATGGCTGTCATGTTGTTTGAGAAAACTTGAACCGCCTTGCCCGACAACAGGTCCTGAAAAACATGCATTGTTTACTGCCATCAGCTCTACGCGGTTGATCGGCTATCCGGCCTCCATCTGTCCAACTGTAACCGGCGAGGCTGGCATCTATCATCACCACCACCCACGAAGGAGAAACCAATGGCATCCCCTGGCATAGGGTTGACCCCTGAAGCCACCACGCCACACTGCGTCACGCCTGAGGCAACCAAAGCAGAAAGTGGTGATACTCCAGAGAGACTGGTGACCACCTACTCAGCAAAGAGTGCTGTATAGGGCACATATGAGCCCTGGTCCACAGAACCACCTTCAGAGTGGCTGCCATAGATCCAAGCATCTGAACATAATCCCACACGCGGGGGCTTGCCACCGCCAGAAGCCATTGAACCTGCAGCTAGAGATTCTCCCTCCGAGCTTCTGGCAAGAACACCTTTCCCTGAGTCATGTCAAAGCACATGCCCAGATACTCCAAGGACTGGGTCAGGACAAGATGACAATTCATCCAAGGGACTATAGCAAGGACACCACCCAACCGGTGGCCTGGCGACTCTCCTGTTCTGACACCGCTCAGATCAGCCAATTGTCGAGGTAGGAGTGCACACGAATCCTCTCCTTCCACAGAAAGGTTGCCACCACCACCATGACTGGAGACATGACATGACATGACATGGAGAAGGCGTAACCCTAGTAGCGCTTTAGAAATGTCAAGTAGTAGTAGTAGTAGGGACCATGGCCAGGCCAAAGGGAAGGGCCCAGAACTGAAAGTGACAGCCGATCATGGTGAATCAAAGAAATTGCTTATAAGGAGGCCAAATGAGAATGTGCAAGTAGGCCTCCTTGAGATCCAATGCCATGAGAAACTCTCCCGGCTGCACCGCCACTACGACCGACTGAAGGGTTTCCATGCATAAGTGCCTGAACTTCAGAAACTGATTCACCTTCCTGAGATCTAAGATGGGGCGGAAGGAGCCTCCTTTCTGAGCAACGACAAAGTAAATGGAATATTGTCTCTGTTGCTCCTTGGAGCGAGGCACAGGTACCACGGCTCCAAGATCTAAGAGCGACTGCAAGGTGGTCTAGACAGCTGATCGTTTGGAAGCCGTTCCACAGTGGGACTCCAAAAACAAATCTGTGATGCACGAAATTCTAACCGGTAACCGTCTTGGACAATATCCAGGATCGATTGACTTGAGGTAATCTTGGTCCACTCGTTGAAGAAGACAGTCGGGCAACCCCCTACCAGAAGCCACGAAGAGTGGGCCGGCGCCCCATCACTGGGAGGGTCGACCAGCCAGGCCACTGAGCCAGCAGTTCTCGTTACCACAAAGAGCACTAGAAACCAGAGGAGGATCAGCCCAGACAGTACTTCAAGTCCCGGAGCCGAGGTCTCGAACACTTTGGCCGAAGACTGGTCTTCGGCTTATCCTCCGAGAGGTGCTGCGACTTAGAATTGACCAATCTTTAACTAATTTTTCAAGATCCTCCCCAAAAAGAAGTTTACCCCTAAAGGGCAACTTGGTGAGGTGCTGCCCAGTGATGCAGCCACAAAAGATGATAGGTCGTGACCATCAGGGCCATTTCCTTGGCTGAAGCCCAAAACCAAATCATACAAGGACTCTGTCAAAAGGCCAGCCCAGATTCTAATTGTGGAGTCAAAGCGATGACTGCCAACAAGGAACTGCAGTCTTGCTCCAGTGCCTGCTGAAACCAGCTAAGGCACACCCTGGCTGCCTAAGAACTACAAAATAGAAGCTTGCAAAGCCAGACCAGACACCTCAAAGGCTTGAGCAAAGCCTTCAGTTTCCTGCATATACAGTGGTGGAAATAAGTATTTGATCCCTTGCTGATTTTGTAAGTTTGCCCACTGACAAAGACATGAGCAGCCCATAATTGAAGGGTAGGTTATTGGTAACAGTGAGAGATAGCACATCACAAATTAAATCCGTAAAATCACATTGTGGAAAGTATATGAATTTATTTGCATTCTGCAGAGGGAAATAAGTATTTGATCCCCCACCAACCAGTAAGAGATCTGGCCCCTACAGACCAGGTAGATGCTCCAAATCAACTCGTTACCTGCATGACAGACAGCTGTCGGCAATGGTCACCTGTATGAAAGACACCTGTCCACAGACTCAGTGAATCAGTCAGACTCTAACCTCTACAAAATGGCCAAGAGCAAGGAGCTGTCTAAGGATGTCAGGGACAAGATCATACACCTGCACAAGGCTGGAATGGGCTACAAAACCATCAGTAAGACGCTGGGCGAGAAGGAGACAACTGTTGGTGCCATAGTAAGAAAATGGAAGAAGTACAAAATGACTGTCAATCGACAAAGATCTGGGGCTCCACGCAAAATCTCACCTCGTGGGGTATCCTTGATCATGAGGAAGGTTAGAAATCAGCCTACAACTACAAGGGGGGAACTTGTCAATGATCTCAAGGCAGCTGGGACCACTGTCACCACGAAAACCATTGGTAACACATTACGACATAACGGATTGCAATCCTGCAGTGCCCGCAAGGTCCCCCTGCTCCGGAAGGCACATGTGACGGCCCGTCTGAAGTTTGCCAGTGAACACCTGGATGATGCCGAAAGTGATTGGGAGAAGGTGCTGTGGTCAGATGAGACAAAAATTGAGCTCTTTGGCATGAACTCAACTCGCCGTGTTTGGAGGAAGAGAAATGCTGCCTATGACCCAAAGAACACCGTCCCCACTGTCAAGCATGGAGGTGGAAATGTTATGTTTTGGGGGTGTTTCTCTGCTAAGGGCACAGGACTACTTCACCGCATCAATGGGAGAATGGATGGGGCCATGTACCGTACAATTCTGAGTGACAACCTCCTTCCCTCCGCCAGGGCCTTAAAAATGGGTCGTGGCTGGGTCTTCCAGCACGACAATGACCCAAAACATACAGCCAAGGCAACAAAGGAGTGGCTCAGGAAGAAGCACATTAGGGTCATGGAGTGGCCTAGCCAGTCACCAGACCTTAATCCCATTGAAAACTTATGGAAGGAGCTGAAGCTGCGAGTTGCCAAGCGACAGCCCAGAACTCTTAATGATTTAGAGATGATCTGCAAAGAGGAGTGGACCAAAATTCCTCCTGACATGTGTGCAAACCTCATCATCAACTACAGAAGACGTCTGACCGCTGTGCTTGCCAACAAGGGTTTTGCCACCAAGTATTAGGTCTTGTTTGCCAGAGGGATTAAATACTTATTTCCCTCTGCAGAATGCAAATAAATTCATATACTTTCCACAATGTGATTTTCCGGATTTAATTTGTGATGTGCTATCTCTCACTGTTACCAATAACCTACCCTTCAATTATGGGCTGCTCATGTCTTTGTCAGTGGGCAAACTTACAAAATCAGCAAGGGATCAAATACTTATTTCCACCACTGTATCTTTCAAGACACCACCACCTTCCACTGGAAGTGTGGTCTTTTTAGTGACCACCGCCACCACAGCGTCCACTTTGGGCAAGGCAAATAGTTTCCGAGTGAGTGGGTGACATATGATAGAGACGGGGCATAGCCCTCACCAAACCCAAATCAGGGTCAGTTCACTGAGCCGTAATGAGCTCCTGTATAGCCTCATGAACCAGAAAGGCTCGAAAGAACTTCCGAGTACTACCCATCTTCAAATTCATGGAAACTGCTGACTGATATACTGACTGACTGAGGGGCTGGCCATCCAGGATCACTGTCTTCAGTACAGTACTCTCTAACTCCATCTGCTGATAGATGGACACAACTCATCAGTTTCTGGATTCATCTGCTACTTACGCATAGGAACTGGCCTTATGTTTTCTAGTTTATACTTGTCCAAACAGAATAGAGGGTTCAAAGTACAGTGTTTCGGCGCACAGCGCCTGCATCAGGGGTCTGTATCAAACAGACAATACCAATTAAACAAAGCAAATAAATAAACAATTATATATATATATATATATATATATATATATATATATATATATATATATATATATATAAAACGCACCTCCAACGTTCTAATGAAGCCTCTGTTAGCCAACATTCTAAAGTGAAGGGGGTGAGATCGCATTGTGTCTGCCCCGCCCACGCGTCAAACGTGATGACGTCGAGGGCGGAGCAATGACACTCAACCAATAACAACGCTCGGCAGCGAAGCGTCAGGGAAGGAGGCGGCGCTCTCGACGTCTAGCCTTCCCTTCGCTGTGTTCCGCCTTCTTCTGACGTCAAGGATGACGTCAAAAGAAGGCGGAACACAGCGAAGGGAAGGGAAACCTAGACGTCGGGAGCGCCGCCTCCTTCCCTGACGCTTCGCTGCCGGAACCGCCACGGAGGTAAATTTAAAAACAAGAAAAAAAAAAAAAAAAACAACCATGTTGGGGGGAGAGAAGAGGGTGGCCACTAAAGAACAACAATGGGAGCGGGAGAGCAGGGGAGAAACGACAGCATGGATGCGAAGGGGGGGGGGGGGGGGGGGGGGAGAAGAGGGCGGCCCAGGCGGGGACATGGGAGAGAGAGGAGCATGGATGCAAGGGGGGTCATGAAAGGGAGACAGGGGACTTGCTGCAAAAGGATGAATGGAGGCGGCAGGGGACAGAGGAGCATGGATGGGCATGGATTGGGATGGTAGGGCTCAGGAAGAGAGGGCAATTGCTGGAAAGTGATGAATGGAGGGGGCAGGGGACAGAGGAGCATGGATGGGCATGGATTGGGAGGGCAGGAGAGAGGGAAATTGCTGGATAGGGATGAATAGAGGGGACAGATGGGCATGGATGGAAATGGATTGCAGGGCAGGCCTCAGGGAGAGAGGGCAATTGCTGGATAGGGAAAAATGGAGGGGCCAGGTGACAGATGAGCATGGATGGGCATGGATTCGAAGGGCAGGACTCAGGGAGACGGGAATTGCTGGATAAGAATGAATGGAGGGGACAGATGGCCATGGATGGATATGGATTGCAGGGCAGGCCTCAGGCAGAGAGGGGAAATGCTGGATAGGGAAAAATGGAGGGGCCAGGTGACAGATGAGCATGGATGGGCATGGATTGGAAGGGCAGGACTCAGGGAGAGGGGAATTGCTGGATAGGGATGAATGGAGGGCACAGATGGCCATGGATGCATATGGATTGCAGGGCAGGCCTCAGGCAGAGAGGGGAATTGCTGGATAGGGATGAATGGAGGGGCCAGGTGACAGAGGAGCATGGATTGGAAGGGCAGGACTCAGGGAGAGGGGAATTGCTGGATAGGGATGAATGGAGGAGACAGATGGCCATGGATGGATATGGATTGCAGGACAGGCCTCAGGCAGAGAGGGGAAATGCTGGATACGGAAAAAATGGAGGGGCCAGGTGACAGATGAGCATGGATGGGCATGTATTGGAAGGGCAGGACTCAGGGAGAGGGGAATTGCTGGATAGGGATGAATGGAGGGCACAGATGGCCATGGATGCATATGGATTGCAGGGCAGGCCTCAGGCAGAGAGGGGAAATGCTGGATAGGGAAAAATGGAGGGGCCAGGTGACAGATGAGCATGGATGGGCATGGATTGGAAGGGCAGGACTCAGGGAGAGGGGAATTGCTGGATAGGGATGAATGGAGGGCACAGATGGCCATGGATGCATATGGATTGCAGGGCAGGCCTCAGGCAGAGAGGGGAATTGCTGGATAGGGATGAATGGAGGGGCCAGGTGAAGAGGAGCATGGATTGGAAGGGCAGGACTCAGGGAGAGGGGAATTGCTGGATAGGGATGAATGGAGGAGACAGATGGCCATGGATGGATATGGATTGCAGGACAGGCCTCAGGCAGAGAGGGGAAATGCTGGATACGGAAAAATGGAGGGGCCAGGTGACAGATGAGCATGGATGGGCATGGATTGGAAGGGCAGGACTCAGGGAGAAGGGAATTGCTGGATAGGGATGAATGGAGGGGCCAGGTGACAGAGGAGCATGGATTGGAAGGGCAGGACTCAGGGAGAGGGGAATTGCTGGATAGGGATGAATGGAGGAGACAGATGGCCATGGATGGATATGGATTGCAGGACAGGCCTCAGGCAGAGAGGGGAAATGCTGGATAGGGAAAAATGGAGGGGCCAGGTGACAGATGAGCATGGATGGGCATGGATTGGAAGGGCAGGACTCAGGGAGAGGGGAATTGCTGGATAGGGATGAATGGAGGGCATGGATGGATATGGATTGCAGAGCAGGCCTCAGGCAGAGAGGGGAAATGCTGGATAGGGAAAAATGGAGGGGCCAGGTGACAGATGAGCATGGATGGGCATGGATTGGAAGGGCAGGACTCAGGGAGAGGGGAATTGCAGGATAGGGATGAATGGAGGGGACAGATGGGCATGGATGGATATGGATTGCAGGGCAGGCCTCAGGCAGAGAGGGAAAATGCTGGATAGGGATGAATGGAGGGGGCAGGGGACAGAGGAGCATGGATGGGCACACACACACACTCTCTATCACACTGTGTCTCACATACACACTTGCACACACTCTCATTCTCACACACACACTCTCTCACAAACACACTCTCTCTCTCACACACTCACACTTTCACTCTGACTCTCAAACAGTCACTCTCACATACACTCTCCCAAACATACACACTCCGAGGAAAACCTTGCTAGCGCCCGTTTCATTTGTGTCAGAAACGGGCCTTTTTTACTAGTATATATATAAAAATAACGCACCTCCAACGTTCTAATGAAGCCTCAGAAATTTCTTTTCTTTCCAATGTTCTAAAGTTGTAGTTGAAAGATCGCAGTCTGTCTGCCCTGCCCTCGCGTCACAACGTGATGACATCGAGGGCGGAGCACTGACACTAAACGAATTGGAACACACGCACCACGAGTTTGACAGCGCAACCCACAATCTCAACCAGCCACCTAACATTGCCTACACGAACGATGTTGATGTCATTTGCAAACACTATAGGGAGGGAGCGAGCCAGCCACAAACACCACGACGGAGGGAGAGCGGGAGCGAGCCAGACAGCCTCCCTGAACGTGGGACTGAAAACACACACAGGACCCCCCCCCCCCCCCCCCCCCACCAAACGGACCCACAGGAGGCAAAACAACGGAAACCCAAAAGCAGAACACACCGCTCCCCCCCCCCCCCCGGCAAACAGAATCACAAAAATCCCAGAAACTCAGTTCTCCCTCCAAGTACACGGTCCGCCCAAGCCCCTCCCCCAGACGCATCACCCAAGCCCCTACCCACCCGTCACCGTTAAACACCCCCATACTAACCCCCCTCCCGTCAAGCTCCCTTCCTTTGTTTCCTGCTGCCCAACCATAGCATTAAAATCAGTTCACTAACCTACTCTATCAGCGTCCCGCCCTTGCATAAGCAGGAAATGAGGGCGGGACCACAGCTGAAACAGAAGGGGAGCCGGCTACAATCTGTGAAAAGCAACAAAGAATAAAAAAAAAAAAAAAGAAGCACTTCAATGCTGCCACAACAACTTTTGAACAAGGTACACTTCACAAAAAAAAAAAAAAAAACCCTACATGTGTCTCTCAAACAACTCCACCTCTCTCACATACACAGTCAGTCACTCCCACAGAAACAATATCTCTCTCATACACTCTGTGACACACACTCTGACACAGTCACACGCTCTCTCTCTCACACACACGCATAATCTCTCTCACCACACATACCTGCAATAGGAAAAAAAAAATGCAAACACCTGCACCACCATAAACACTGACTCCCCTATAAAGAAACAAGCTTCAGATAAATTTAAGTACAACCCCCCCCCCCCCCCCCCCCACTCTCAATGCCTATATCACTGACACCCAGGACAATAAAAAAAAACATTCACTCTATTTGTCAGACACACATTCTAACACTCATTCACACTGTCTCTCTTCCTCTGACACACAGGGACACACAAGCCCAACACTACCCCCCTCCAACTTCTCCATCCGTGCCTCCCCCCCCCCCCAAAGGAGTTCCCCCCAAGGGAGTTCCTAAAAAACAACTCTTATCACTAACACACAAAGACACTCATTCAAACGCCCCTTCCAACCTTCACCCTCCCGCCACAAAACAAACACACACACATTCACTCACTCTCTCTCTCTCTCTCACACACACGGTCAATCTCACACATACTCTCCCAAACATACACACTCCAAGGAAAACCTTGCTAGCACCCGTTTCATTTGTGTCAGAAACGGGCCTTTTTTACTAGTATATATATATATGCACCGAAACACAGCCCGTGTCGGGTCATTTATACAAGACTGATGTTTGAGCTATACAATTAAAGGGATTGTGTCCCAATTTTGAAGGTTCTTGGTGCTTTTTTTTCTATTTGGACTCTAGTTTATACTTGCAATAAGATTTAAGAGAGTTTTAAGGATCCATCTGTTTTTCTGTATGAGACTGAATGAGAGTTTAGTTCTCTGCACAAACAGTTTGACATGCAGCAAGGATAGGGAAGAAAAAAAAAAAAAGGCAATTGACTACTCAACAGGTTCAACCACAACACATTTAAATCTATACAGCAAGGACGGTAGCTACAGCCATGATTCAGACACACAGCCGGGAGCCTGGCCCAAGACCCACTTCATATATGTTTCTTTGCCAAGCGATTTAGCTACTCTAGTAGCCTGAGTAAGCAACTGCAAGAATCGGTTATCAGAAGAGGACAGTAACCAGAGCTAACTTTCTTCTCTGCTGTACAGGCCCAAAACCACTGCATTACACTGCAAGTCCTGCTGTCTATATATACAGTGTATTGACATCTGGTCTCCAGAAATACGATTATGAAATTGAAAGCTAAGTAATCTAGTATACTATGTAATTATGAAATGATATGTGCAATAAGCTGAAGAAATTTAATGTTATCTATAACCATTTAAAGGAAATAAGAGATAAATAAGAAATAAGAAAAGAAAAAAAGAAAAAAAGTTGAAAATATATAATTAAGGATTGATGAGGATTGCGTTACACCCCTTTTGACATATGCTAGGCTCATTTAGCCTTATTAGGGGAAGGTGCGCTGGTCTGACTGATCCTTTTAAGAATGCTAGGTTTCCTGAATACAGCGGACTGTGTTTGAAAGAAATATTGATGGAATTATAGATTGAAGTAGAGCATATCTTGAATATATATACAGTGTGGCATATGTATGAAAACATAAGAACATAAGAATAGCCATACTGGGTCACACCAGTGGTTCATCTAGCCCAGTATCCTGCTCACAGCAGTGGCCCAATCCAGGTCACAAGTACCTGGCAGAAACCCAAATAGTACCAACATTCCATCTACCAATCCCAGGGCGAGCAGTGGTTTCCCCATGCCTATCTCAATAGCAGACTGTGGACTTTTCCTCCAAAAACTTGTCCAAACCTTTTTTAAACTCAGATACGCTAACTGCTGTTATCATATCCTCTGGCAACGAGCTCCAGAGCTTAACTATTCGTTGAGTGAAAAATATTTCCTCCTATTTGTTTTAAAAGTATTTCCATGTAATTTCATTGTGTCCCCTGGTCTTTGTACATTTTGAAAGCGTGAAAAATTGATTCATTTTTACCCATTCTACACCACTCAGGATTTTAAGACCTCAATCATATCCCTCCTCAGCCGTCTCTTTTCCACACTGAAGAGCCCTAACCTCTTTAGCTTTTCCTCATAAGAGAGGAGTTCCATCCCCTCTTTCATTTTAGTCGCTCTTTTTTCAGCCTTTTCTAATTCCACTATATCTTTTTTTGAGTTATGGTGACCAGAACTGAACACAATACTCAAGGTGAAGTTGCACCATGGGACGATACAGAGGTATTATAATATTCTTGGTCTTATTTTGCATCCCTTTCTTAATAATTCCTATTATTCTGTTTGCTTTTTTGGCCGCCACCACACACTGGGCAGAAGATTTCAGTGTACTGTCTATAATGACACTTAGATCTTTTCTTGGGTGCTGACTCCTAAGGTGGACCCTAGCATCAGGTAACTATGATTCGGATTATTCTTCCCAATGTGCCTCACTTTGCATTTGTCCACATTAAATTTCATCTGCCATTAGGATGCCTAGTCTTCCAATTTCCTAAGGTCTTCCTGCAATTTTTCCAGTCTGCGTGTGTTTTGACAACTTTCAATTTTGAAGATGAGACAAAACTAGTCAATCATCTTACTTGTTCCGATTTTCAAATCATTTATAAACATGTTAAATAGCACCAGTCCCAGTACAGATCCCTGTAGCACTCCACTATTCACCCTCCATTTAGAAAATGACCATTTAACCCTACCCTCTGTTTTGTGCCATCTGCAAATGTAATCACCTTACTTGTTCTGTTTTCCATATCACTTACAAATATGTAAAATAGCATCAGTTCCAGTACAGATCCCTGTGGCACTCCACTTTTCACCCTCCTCCATTGAGAAAAATGGCCATTTAACCCTACCATCTGTTTTCTGTCCAATAACCAATTCCTAATCCACAAAAGAACACTGCCTCCTATCCCATCACTTTAATTTTCTTAGGAGTCTCTCATGAGGAACTTTGTCAAAAGCTTTCTGAAAATCTAGATACACTACATCAACCAGCTCACCTTTATCCACGTGTTTATTCATACCTTCAAGAAATGAAGCAAATTGGTGAGGCAAGACTTCCTTTGACTGAATCCATGCCGACTTTGTCCCATTAAACCATGTTTGTCTGTGTGTTCCATAATTTTATTCTCTCTGAGTTTCCGTTATTTTCCCTGGCACTGAAGTTGGGCTTACCAGTCTAATTACCCAGATCACCCCTGGAACCCTTTTTAAAAACTGGTGTTACACTGGCCACCCTCCAATCTTCAGGTACTATGGCCAAGTATGCCAGTTTAGGGTACCCGGTCAAAATAGCCCTGACAAAAAAGCTCCAAACAAAAAAAAGTTCCCGACATAATAGCCCCTGACATAACAGCCACTGTCAAAACGGCCTACCCACAATATAGCCCTTGACAAATTAGCCCCCTGACAAAAGGGCCCAATCAGGCTGCCCAGAATACGGCACTGCATTTTTTCTAGGGGGCCATTTTGTGGGAGGGGCCATATTGTTACCAGGCTGTTTTGTCAGGGCTATTATGTCAGGGTGACGCCAGTTTACTCTCCCAAGCTGATGCAGAAGGGATATCAAGGATTGAAATAAAAATAATGCAGCCGGTTTTAGGAAGCAGATACTGCTCAACACAGAATGGCTCAATGCACATTCTGTCCAATGCCAAAGTGTATCTTTTACTAGACCAGACCTAACAAACTTAGGAACACTAATCCCTTTCAAAAAGAAGCCACTATCATAAAAAATGAAATCCAGCTATAATTTTCTCTTCTCAGCGACAATGCAGTAATCAAGGTTACGTAAGGTCCTAGAGCTACAAAGATATCAGCAATGTGATCGTAACATAGAATAGGAAAACGCAAGTCTCTGGTAGCACTCAGTCTGCAGCAGCTTACGTATGGGTTTAGGACAGCACAGGAAGAAGAGATATATGGTACAAATGGAGAAAAAGTTCATGGTGGGAGGGGGTGAATACTTTAAATATGGATAACAGACTTACATCTTCAGAGGATTAAGTTACTTAACTGCTTAAAAACAATAGTTAGCAGTAACTTGCGACTGCACAAAATTGTTTTCAAATTGTGACTAATTGAGGAAGGGGTTCCTCTCGTAGGACCACATGAAAGATCTAACATGCCACTAATTTCAGCGTAGCTTAGTTCTGACTAAAGCTGAGACCTCAAAAAGGACACAGTCACATTCCAGGTGTTAATTCAGGAAAAAAAAACCTCTACCTGATGCTGTATCCTCTGAACAAATACAATACACTGAAATCTGTAGCTCCAGTCACCATACAAGGATTCTGAGACACAAGAGTAAAATGCCCTATTACCCCCTAGAGAAGAAAGTGGAAATGAGCCTAACCACATTATTCCAAGCTGTCTCTACTGCCAGTATTGTTGTGAACCTTTCATTTTAATTTTCTTTTAATCCTTTGAAATTTTATCCCTTGAGCTTTTCCTTAAATGACTGCTGGCTGTCCTATGCAACATTGTCGTTCCTTTCTTCCCTTTTCTTATTTTGTTGATTATTTCAAAACGTTTTGGTCTGCGAGTCACTGAATGGTGGTATATCAAAAATAAAATGACTTAAGCTAGGTAAAACAGACATTCAACCTGATAGACATGTTTCACAAGGACAGCAAGATACTAATATACAATCAAACCAGAAACGTTCTGCATGTATATAGGCAACAGATCAGCACAAGCAGTTCATGGTACAAAGTCAGGCCAAGATGCACTAAAACATCGTTAAAGCCCTTCCCTTACCAATTCCCTTAGCGAATCGGTAAGGAACGGGCATGCATCAAGGAAAAGGAATGCAAATGAGCTGCTCGTTGTAGCTCACTTGCATTCTCTATTCCATCGGTAACCAGTCGGCCGGTCGAGCATGCATAGAGCAGCCAAGCATTATGCTGGCTGCTCTGCGCATGCCAAATACGTCCAAAAAGCGCCTAACACCCATGTAAAAAAAAAAAAAAAAAAAAAAAAAAAAAAAAAAAGAACAAGGCTCCGATGCGGCTCGATCAGCACGAGAGTGCAGTTGAGGACGACCATCCAAAAAGACGTCCTTTTTGGACATTCCCCCCCCCCCCCCCCCCATTATAAAAACAGCCTTTTTGGACTTCCTTCACTCAGCTGAGAGACCTGGAAGTCTCTGAGCCAATCACAACGCGTTTAGCTGAGCTAAACACGCTGTGATTGGCTCAGAGACTTCCAGGTCTCTCAGCTGAGTGAAGGACGTCCAAAAAAGGCTGTTTTTATTATTGCGGAGGTGGGGGGGGGGGGGAGAGGACATCCATCCAAAAAAGTCTTTTAACTTTGCTGCATAGGTTAAGAGTCTCTTTGCAGGTGACCTTCTCACTCCTTAACTTCATGATCTAATCTTCTGCCACACTCACTCGCACCTCCACTTCATCTGTGCAGTTAGCTAACTCCATGATTGTTTGTGTTACTGTTTCTAGGTGCTGCAATAGTTTCTCAAACTTGGAATTCAGTTTTTGCATCACTGCTTGTGTTATCGTGGAGACTATGGAATGTTCTACATGTAGCACTTTCATTTCTGGTGAAGGCATGCCGATCACTGTCAGCATCAGTTCAGATCTCTCAGCTGAGAGGACGACGTCCAAAAAGGCTGTTTTTATTATTGCTGGGGGGGGGGGGGGGGGGGGGGCATCCATCCAAAAAAGACATCCTCCCCCCCCCCCCCTAAATAAGAACAGCCTTTTTGGACGTCCTTCACTCAGCTGAGAGACCTCTAAGTCTCTGAGCCCATCACAGCGCATTTAGCTCAGCTAAACGCGCCGTGATTGGCTCAGACTTCCAGGTCTCAGCTGAGTGAAGGACGTCCAAAGGCTGTTTTTATTATTGGGGGGAGGGGGGGGAGGGAACGTCCAAAAAGGACGTCTTTTTGGATGGACGTCCTCAACTGCACTCTCCTGCTGATCGAGCCGCATCGGAGCCTTCCTGCAGCAGGCTGTGGAGGGGGTGAGTGGCGCGGCGTCTTTCTTTCGGGCGGCACAGGTTTTTATTAAGTGAAGGACGTCCAAAAAGAACGTCTTTGGAGTGGGGGGGGGGTTCAGGTGAAAGACGTCCAAAAAGGACGTCCCTGACGACATTTTTTTCCTTCCGATTTGCCCCAACGAGAGGTGTACACCTCCCATTAGGTTTTTCACGGTAAGGGGATCGGAAAACCGTAGTGCATCTCATTATAATAGCGTTGCAATAGCCTTTGAATCATCTGTGTTCCGTTTTCGTTAGCTGCTACCGTGATCGGAAAATGGCTCGGAGAAGCCTTTAGTGCATGCCACGGGTTTACTACTTGCTCATTAATGGCTTGTTAATGGTTCGTTAAGTTTAGTGCATCTGGCCCTCAGTGTCCTCAGCTCAGCTGATGCACATTATACAGTCAGTCAAAATTCCTCTTGGCATGAACAAACTTGTGACTGGATTTCTGCATCCAGTTTAGGATCCACAAGTGATGATCCTTGTTACCCTTTTATTTTGTACTTTTAATCCACCTCCCCCCCCCAACCAAAATGGAGCCTAAAGAAATGTACAGAATCAAACAGAATACAAAACCCCTAGTTCAAACTGACTCTTCTACTCTTTACTAGGGAGTAGGACAGAGTGCATCACAACCTACAAACATTCAGGTCAATAAAAGTACTCTTTCTCCGGTCTAAGACAAACTATGCACAACTCCCAAAATCTCTCCAGGCTTTACCACATTAGCTACAAATGACCAGAAATACATCCGAGAATTAGCTCGTTGTACACCGTTTCTCAAACGCACAATGCTATGATGCACCACATCCCTATTATGTATTCTCTCCAGACTCCTGATAGTACATCGAAACAACTGTCACCACTAGCATCTCTGCAATAAACTATGCAGAACTGATGAACTTTCTCAAGCATGTGCATTTAGCAAGAGGAATATGCTGAGACAAAGACAGATCTGGGACAGCTTTTTTTTGGGGGGGGGGGGGGGGAGGGGAGGGGGAACGAAACTTCACTGACCAGGATGAGGATCAGCTAATCAACATCACACAAGACAAAGGACACTGAAAACTTAGTTATATACATCGAGACAGTTCTCATGTTTCAGTAAAAAGCGTGGACAATATAGACTCAACGTACACTGCCGTTATGTTGTTTGGGGTTTGCTACACAGTTAAATAAGTAGTATCTACCAATACCAGGTAGGGAGTGTTCTGTATTCACAGCTCTTATGAATATGTGTTATGTTGTTACCTAGTGTTTATACTAAACTAGTAAAAAAGGCCCGTTTCTGACACAAATGAAACGGGCGCTAGCAAGGTTTTCCTTGGAGTGTGTATGTTTGGGAGAGTGTATGTGAGAGTGAGTGTTTGAGAGTCAGAGTGAAAGTGTGAGTCCAATCCATGCTCCTCTGTCACCTGGCCCCTCCATTCATCCCTATCCAGCAATTCCGCTGTCTCCCTGAGGCCTGCCCTGCAATCCATATGCATCCATGGCCATCTGTCCCCTCCATTCATCCCTATCCAGCAATTCCCCTCTCCCAGAGTCCTGCCCTTCCAATCCATGCCCATCCATGCTCCTTTGTCACCTGGCCCCTCCATTTTTCCCTATCCAGCATTTCCCCTCTCTGCCTGAGGCCTGCCCTGCAATCCATATCCATCCATGGCCATCTGTCCCCTCCATTCATCCCTATCCAGCAATTCCCCTCTCCCTGAGTCCTGCCCTTCCAATCCATGCTCCTCTGTCACCTGGCCCCTCCATTCATCCCTATCCAGCAATTCCCCTCTCTGCCTGAGGCCTGCCCTGCAATCCATATGCATCCATGCCCATCTGTGCCCTCCATTCATCCCTATCCAGCAATTCCCCTCTCCCTGAGTCCTGCCCTTCCAATCCATGACCATCCATGCTCATCTGTCACCTGGCCCCTCCATTTTTCCCTATCCAGCATTTCCCTTGTCTGCCTGCGGCCTGCCCTGCAATCCATATCCATCCATGCCCATCTGTCCCCTCCATTCATCCCTATCCAGCAATTCCCCTCTCCCTGAGTCCTGCCCTTCCAATCCATGCCCATCCATGCTCATCTGTCACCTGGCCCCTCCATTTTTCCCTATCCAGCAATTGCCCTCTCTCCCTGAGGCCTGCCCTGCAATCCATATCCATCCATGCCCATCTGTCCCCTCTATTCATCCCTATCCAGCAATTTCCCTCTCTCCCTGAGTCCTGCCCTCCCAATCCATGCTCCTCTGTCCCCTGCCCCCTCCATTCATCCCTTTCCAGCAATTGCCCTCTCTCCCTGAGCCCTGCCCTCCCAATCCATGCCCATCCATGCTCCTCTGTCCCCTGCCGCCTCCATTCATCCTTTTCCAGCAAGTCCCCTGTCTCCATTCCATGACCCCCCCTCGCATCCATGCTCCTCTCTCTCCCATGTCCCAGCCTGGGCCGCCCTCTTCTCCCCCCCCCCCCTTCGCATCCATGCTGTCGTTTCTCCCCTGCCCTCCCGCTTCCATTGTTGTACTTTAGTGGCCACCCTCTTCTGTCCCCCCAACATGGTTTTTTTTTTTTGTTTTTCTTGTTTTTAAATTTACCTCCGTGGCGGTTCCGGCAGCGAAGCGTCAGGGAAGGAGGCGGTGCTCCCGACGTCTAGGTTTCCCTTCGCTGTGTTCCGCCTTTTGACGTCATCCTTGACGTCAGAAGAAGGCGGAACACAGCGAAGGGAAGGCTAGACGTCGAGAGCGCCGCCTCCTTCCCTGACGCTTCGCTGCCGAGCGTTGCGATTGGTTGAGTGTCATTGCTCCGCCCTCGACGTCATCACGTTTGACGCGTGGGCGGGGCAGACACAATGCGATCTCACCCCCTTCACTTAGAATGTTGTTGCTAACAGAGGCTTCATTAGAACGTTGGAGGTGCGTTTTATATAGAGAGATATTGCAACTGCAACTTTTATCTATTAAAACCTGGAATGCTTCATTGAAAGAGAACCCCTCATTTTACACAACAGCTCTTGGTTAAACATGCAGTTCATTGCTACCTCTCTAAGGCTCCAATAGAAAGCAATGCCTTTTCACCTGGTTCAGCCAAATATTCAAAGGCTCCCTCAACCCATCTCTAAGGCTGTTTATGGACTTTGTCGGAGCGATGGAGTGGCCTAGTAGTTAGGGTGGTGGACTTTGGTCCTGGGGAACTGAGGAACTGAGTTTGATTCCCAGCACAGGCAGTTCCTTGTGACTCTGGGCAAGTCACTTAACCCTCCATTGCCTGCCGCATTCAGCCTGCCACGAGTGGGGAAAGCGCGGGGTACAAATGTAACAAAAAAAAAAATAAAAAAATATCTGTCTCTCCGTTTCAACCCTCCAGTAACATTTATGTTTTCTAGTTTGTATTTTCAACAAAATGTTTTATGGAATTTAACAATCACCTTGTCTTTATGCCTGATGTTGAAAGAGTTTATCTGAATAATCGTAGCAAGGCCAGAATTACTTCCCTGTATTACTTATAATGAACAGCTATTTATTTTTTAAAAACTGCCTGAAGTCATGTCAAATTATGACATCAGTGATTACTAACACATTCAAATTTATGTAATCTGGTAACTCAAGAGCTAGTGTGACTAACATCAGAAACCTCGGTCACAAACAGATCCGAAGTATTTGCATTAAAATTCAGAAGTTACAATCATGTTGGACTTTAAAATAATTTGTTTCCCTGTAAGCTACAAGTACTATCAGTAAAACAGCAACAGAAGTATAAGATAGCCAAATGGTGTTGCTCAGGTTCAATTCCCAGGCTTAAATTTTGGCTCTGCAGCACACTAGGGCTGGGAATGCTGCAATCACAACCTCTGTTCAAGAGTGGCACCTACTGACTGGTTAAAGCAAGGTTTCAAAAGCAAAAGGTGATGCACCTGCTAAACAGAGGACTATCACTGCAATGGCTGAGTTTCACAAAGAGTATAAAAGGTGAGAAAGGTTTAACCCAATACCCCCCCCCCTCAAGCATAGGCATCCTATATAAGAGGATATGGAAGGCTGAGTGTCCCCAGCCCCAACTGCTAACTTCCCCTGCTTGCACAATTTACTTGCTTGCCTGAGTCTGCAGCAAACAACAGGAATCACTAGCTTATCTTTCCTTCCATGCCACTGTCTCCCTGACTAGGTAAGCCATGCATGGGCCAGAATCCTGTACACGCTGCCACAGCTGGCTCTGCCAGTCTCCCTCCTCCTCCTTCACCCTCCCCTGTGATGTAACATCTTGCTTCGGGGACTCAGGCAGGCAGCAGACCAGCAGAGGTGTCAGCAAATGGAACAAGTGAGGTGAGATTGTGGGGTGAGGGTATGGGAGGAAAGAGACAGGCAGGAGCGGGAGGGCTGGAAGGTATGGATGTTACTAACACACACTGGTCAGAAGTGTTGAAACCCACAAGGGATCTGCTGGCTCTCCTTCAGCTCGTCTGGATCCATAGTGGCCCCAATTAAAAAAATTAATGAAGACTACTGCACTAAACTCTAGTTAGAACAAGTTTTTAACAGAACACCCAAAGTCCATAAGACATATTCCACCACTGCTTTAAACTTGAACCAGTTTGGAGATGCTGGAGGTTATCCTAAACAGAAAAAAACTGTTCTTATTGGTGTGGGACCTGTCCAAGAGGACATCTGTGAACAAGAATGTGAGATACTGTAAGCAGTTTTTGAACATCCCAGAAAACAACTTTTCGACCAGAAGATTAGAATGGGGGGGGGGGGGGGGGGGGGAGGTAACAAAAATAAGAGTTATTTTTTTGGTATTAAAAAACTGAGGTCATAAGAAACCAGGTCTTCTGTTGCCTGTTTTTGTTATACTGTATTGGTAGTAAAAGGGTGGGTGGGGGGGGGGGGATGTTTATTCTGTATTTAACTAATGTTTACTGATTCATGTATTTGATAACAATTCCGATAGATAAATAACTGTGGAGGGCAGTAGGTTGGTATTGTATAGGGGGAAAGTTGTTTAATGGAGGTGTTGTTAATTTTATAACAAGAAAAATTCAGCTGCTTTGGTTGTTTAACCATGTTTTATTCTCAATAAAAATTGTTTGAACTAAACTAGCACCAGTTAAAGTGAAGAGTCTTACAATATTTATAACTGTGTAATTGAAATAATTTGAATATGCTCCGAATATCATGGAATCGGTCCATTTTTTTTAGGAAAGGGAAGAGGGATGGGATCTGATATATCGCCTGTCTGTGGTTACAATCAAAGCAGTTTACATATTATATACAAGTATTTATTTTGTACCTGGGTCAATGGGGGGGGGGGGGATAAGTGACATGCCCAGAGTCACAAGGAGCTGCAGTGGGAAATAAATACATAAGTAAATACAATTCCTTTAAATTGTGCGATTAAAATTTTGAAATCAACCCGCAGCCCTATAATACTTTCCATACCTCTATTTCTCCCCCTCTACAGGCAATGTCAGACCCGGCCTGCAGCTGCACTTAAGAAGAATATATTTATTGAAACCATGTTTCTTCTTGGAGAGATCTTCAACTGCAAAATGATTTTTTTTTACTATCCTACAATTCAGGAGGGTGGTAAAGCCACCGGGACATACCCGTACCTTTTCAGCCCCAAGCCATGCAAGCATTTTTTTTAAAACTTTATATTTATTGAAACCATTTTTTAAAAAAAATGCTTGCATGGCTTGGGGCTGAAAAGGTACGGGTATGTCCCGGTGGCTTTACCACCCTCCTGAATTGTAGGATAGTAAAAAAAAATCATTTTGCAGTTGAAGATCTCTCCAAGAAGAAACACCTATACATTAAAAGTTAAAGGCTCTCTCCTTTCCCTCTCCCTCCTCCCCCAGTGATGGTATGGTCTATAGTATAACTGGCACATATTCAGAGCGAGCTGAATGGTCAAGCAGGGTATTAGAAAGCTAATATATCATGAATCTCAAGAGGGATGGACCCTTTGATTCTCACCTGTCCTTCATTGTTTTCTTCTTCCACTTCATAAGTTATGGAGGTGGTTTCACTTCTTTCCTGCACACAAAATGAATTTATTTTACGACTTCCCCGAGCAGGAAATTGTCACATGGCTTTCCCTACAATTATTTCAAACTTAACTGGCAAAATAACCATGATGGAAAAAGTTATGGACTCAAAATACGCTGGAGTGAGCTCTTTAGAAGACAGGAGTCAACAGTACAAATTCATAAAGAAACCAGATAGCAACTCGCATGCCAGTTTACTAACCAGAAGAAAGCTGGATCAAAATCACACCTGCTTAGACAAACTTATAGCATCTCAACTGAGGACCATGTTTGCTATAAACCTTAAAATTAGTCAACTATCAGATCTAGGAAGATGCATATGCATAATTAAAAGACACTGCAATAAAATGTACTGGAACTTGTCTTACAGCTAGGAAACAGCTACAAGAACAATTAAAAGGGAAAAGGAAGAGACAGCCCTCCTCTACTGGTGACTTACTGGTCAGCTGATAATAGCAGCCCCAGTCCTCCTGCCAGTACACCAACCAACCGGCTGGGAGACTAGAGGCCACCTAGTTCTCCTGCTGGTCGTGACTGGGGAACCCATAAGGCCTCTGTTTCTCCATATAAGGAGGAAACAGACCCTATTAATTCTCTCTTCCATCCCCCACCTTCTTGCCACTTATTAATTAGGCTGTAAAAGATATAAAAATCATTTCTGTAAGTACAGAATAGTATAGTCTTAAGATATGAGCATGCTACCCCTCTTGGTCAAACCATTCCCTATGATAACAAGTAGGGAGGGGGGTGGGGAAATTCATCATAGTGAATAATGATTCCCTGCAGGATTCAGCAGCCTGCGAGATCCCGGTATGATAGGTTGCTGAATCCTATGATAAAAGAATAACACTGCTTGCAAGTCATCTTGCAAGCAGCACTATATCATGTGCCTGGGAGCATCGGGCCACAAAGCTGCATCCCTATGCTCTCAGGATGCCAGAGCAGGACCCCCACCCCCCACCCCACTCGTACAAGCCCCCCCCCCCCACTTTTATGGGGTCCATGCCCCTTCAAAGGGCTACCTGACCACCATTAGTAGTCAAGGGGGGGGGGGGGGGGAGGGTCCTCTGGGTGTCTCCTGGCAGAAGCAATTTCCAGTCGCTCCTGCTCAATCCAATGCCTCATCCAAAACGGTGATTACTGCTAGGGGTCATGACCTCTCACAGTAGTTGCTGTTTTGGATGCAGTACTGGACTAGGCAGAAGCAACTGGGCATTACTCCTGCCTAAAGACCCCTGAAGACACCCCACTCCCCTTTGAGGGGGCAAGGGGGGGCATAAATCCTGCTCTGGTGTCCTGAGAGAAAAATCGAGACATGGCTTTGCTGCCTGATGCTCCTGGGCCATGAAATAATCCCCGCTTTCACTGTGATTTTTGGGCCCCTAACATTAGGTTATTTGCATAGTAATGAGATGCAAAACATACATTTGCATGTTTTGCATCTCATTACTGCCTAACCCATGGCAACTTAAATATCACCGTGGTATTAGGGCCATTTAAGCCACGTTAAGGGCTAAATAACACGTCTTAAGGCCCCAATGCTGCTTGATGATTTCCCCACTAAATATTTAAAAAGCAAAACAAGTAGAGCCGATTAAAAACCACGAGCTCAAAAACAGTAGTATGGTCTCTCTTTTCACTGTAAGTAATACATTTTCCCTCATGTCCCTCCTAAAAGATACATTTACTATTAAGACTACTGTGTTTCCCAACAAGCTCCTCTCTCACAAGTTTAAGCATCTGGGGTTATTTTAAAACATGTCCTGGTAAAGAAAGGAGTATGATCAGCAGCAAGTCTAGACACAGATGATATTGTACCTGGGGAACTGCTTCATTCCCTGTGTCCTCCCTTTCAGCGTGTTCTCCCTGAGATGATGCCATCGATGGAGAGCTGGCCGAATATGTTGAGAAAAATGGATGTGTAAAAATACTAGAAGTCTGTGACCTGGATGAGTGCACACTACTTGTGTCCATATCATCATCGGCAACCGATCCACAGTGGCACAAAACAAGATCCACCAGATCTTCTTTCTCACGACAGCTTTCTGTTGGGATGTTTCTAAGCATCAAGTACTGGCGTAGATCTTTGATTTTCAGCTGCATTAACTGGGGGCGCTGAAATGCTGTTTCTTGTAATAAGTGACATGTACAGCATCGTCGCAGATTTTCTTGCAAAACTGAGCACAGCGAGCAAAAATCCTGCTTGCATTCACGACATACATGCTGAGGAAATAAATATCAAGAAAGACGTGACATATCATGTATCTCTCCCGAATATGCTAAACCGTCAGGCTAGTTTTTGCTCAATGACTTTTTATGGCTTGCGCCTAAATATATAACACACAACAGAAAAGATACACACAAACCAGCAGCACCAGTCAAAATTACTGTTGCTATTTTTCAAATTCTTTCAGCAGTTCCATTGTGACTCAACCCCCAATCTCTGGGAGCAGCAATTCACAAACTCCCACACACTTACTGCATACGATTTGTCCATATTTGCTATGATGTTACAATTTTTGCATGCCCCGAGTACGTTGTGGGCAATTTGCCTTCAGCCTTTGAGAAGTGCATCGAATTTTTTTTCATCCACACCCTGAAATGGGCTCCTGTGCTCATTAAAAAAATACTAACTCCAAGAAATCTACATAATTAGCTTTTAAATAAAATTAAAAAAAAAGCTAACTTTTACTTTTAATCCTTTGTACTGTCTGCTCAACCAACTCAGATGAAACTTGAGTAAACCTGGAGCACATTGTGATGTCACCAACAATTGTTAAAGGTGTCTTGTAATTGGTTAAAAGTCCCTACAGTGAAGGAGTTCAGTGCAGAGTCATAGGTCAGACACATCGTGTGCTGCTAATCCATTACAGATAGTGCTATGGTTATATTAATGGAACTTTATAAGTACAGAGTACGTAAAAAGAAGGAAGACAATTCAACGACATTTACAACAGTGAGTAAAGGGAAAACAGAAGGTGCCTGTGGACACTGGCTAACATGCTGTAACTTAAGACTTGTTTGGGAGGTCATATATAGCTCTAATGTTCAGTATAAACACTTGTGCAGTATAGCAAAAGTTTATGCTTTAAAAAAAATAAAGCCTGAATAAAACATCCCTGCAGTTTTGCCCCTTGTCTTCTGCCAGTAGTCACAACTCTGGTTTATGCTTAGTAAGAGTCCAAGTAACTGGATGAGGATAAAGCACCAAGTCTTAAGAAACCACTCATTGGACAAACACTGCCATGTGAAAATACACAGCAAAGCAACCCACTCTGCTACCCAACACAGAAAAATAACTGAAGAGCAAATAATTGTTTTGAAATTATACCATGTACAGCTTCTAACAGCAGTAATCCTCTGTGGATAGAGCATTTGCTAGTGTTCCTGTGGGAGCTGTGTGGAACGGGTATAGGCTATAAAAAGGATTGGTTAACAGCTCGTTAGGGAGCTGTTCCTTTAAAAAAAAAAAAAAAACCCCCACACACACACACAACAGCCTTTATGGACCTATTTTGCCAGGAGAATTAAAGATATTGTGTGTAAATTCTATGCAAACCTGTTCATCTTTAAAGTTTTGAAGAAACTATGATTTTAATAAAAGGAGAGAAAAAGTGGTATGTCATTGCAATTTGCACTGCTCTTTAAAGGGAACAGAATACACTAAGGAGAAAAAAAATGTTTATCCTAGTCCAATATCAAAAACAGTTCATTAAACCTCAGGTATGTGCTCCTCTTAAAATCAGCCTGATGCATCAGCTCAATCCACAGCATTACTGCATTGTGCTGTATGCCAATTCATAATGGGCACATCTCATCCCAAGAACAGTATAGAGCTGGCATGACGACAGAGGCCAGAAAGGTGATTAAAAAAACATATCAAAAAGAGCCACAACTCAAAGGATTAAAACACAGCTGCACCAGGTGACACTAAGGCAGTGATTCCCCAACTCTGGGTCAGATCTTGGGAGGGGGGGGAGTCGTAGTCACTGTGGGGATATGTTTACAGGCCTTGCCCCCTCCTCCTCTGTGAGCTTCCTAGATTGCAAACCCAGATAGTGCACTGAAATCTGAGTACACAGGGGCTTGTGCGGACCAACGGCAGAAACTACTGCCACTGCTGTTGCTCATGTCTTCATACTTGGGATAAGTAGGGAGGAGAGAGGAAATGTCTGCTATTTTGTTTACACCATTCTCTTGGCTCCAACTGGATAAAAGCAGTGCTCTTTTACTAAAGTGCATTAAGCAACTAATGCAAATGCAAGGAATTAGGGAGTGCTGTTAGCACATGCTCACAAAAGCAGCTAACATAGGAGCTTGACATTTAATGCACACTTGTTCCTGAATTAAACTGACAAACATGGAATGCCACAGGAACAGTCTTACACTTAGCCTTTGGTGCAGTACCATACATTAACAGCAGATAACACAGATGTGCTTAATGCATGGCCAGTGTAGTGTCTATATTAACTATATAGTAAGATAGTGGGCATTACCCCCCCCCCCCCCCCCCCCAACAGTTACCACACATTCATTTTGGCCATTAACATGTAATAATTGCAAGTTTAAACAAACTTAGGGACTCTTCTACAAAAAAGCAGTACGTTTTGGGCTTAACACGATTTAACCTGTGGCAAGCCCCAAACTAACCCTACATCAAGAAAGGGAAAGGGAATGGGACTTAATATACTGCCTTCCTGTGGTTTTTCCAACTACATTCAAATCGGTTTACATTATATACAGGTACTTATTTGTACCTGGGACAATGGAGGGTTAAATGACTTGCCCAGAGTCACAAGGAGCTGCAGTGGGAATTGAACCCAGTTCCCCAGGATCAAAGAATGCTGCACTAACCACTAGGCTACTCCTCCACTCATTACCACTTTTTTAATTGCAAGTCATGCGTTATCATATACAGATTAACACGTGGTACTCTGCATTAACATGTGGTAACTACAATGCAGTAGCTGGATAACGCTTACATGCCCACACCATGCCCTGAAAGAAATACTCAGTAACATGCAGAAACAGGCAAATTACAAAACCCCTTAATGCGATTACGCAGTAACCATTTCTGCGAATTTACTGTGTGTTAAATGCTTATTGTCATTTAGTAGAAGGGCCCCTTAGTAAAAGGGGGCCGAGTACGGGTCAAATTTAGCACTTGTCTAATAACACCAAATATCTGAACATTTACATATATACATGGGTCAGCATACACAGATACAAGCCAAAATTCTGTTGCTACCTAGAGCTACCGAAATACCAACTTTAATTGAGCACTCCCATCAAGTCCATTCTCTGGCTATTACCAGGAAGAGGAGGCAAGGGCATCAGCAGGGCTTATGGATTCTGATTACAGGGAAAGCCAACAGAGATTTCAAAAGGTATCACAAAAAATGAATACATTTGTTAGCTGGAAGCCAAAACTAGCAAAGGCAACAAGAAACGTTTCACAATTATTCTGTACACAGGTGGCAAGTCCATGCAGAATTATCTAGATATTCTACAGTAGAAATATTTCAACTAAAATCTATAAATAAGCAATTTGACTTTGTACATGCAACCTCGTCACTACATAGTTCTAGAGTAGACTTTTAGTATGTAAACCGCTTAGATGATTTATGAAAAGCAGCATAACAAATGTTTTAACAATGTAAAAGTCATCTGAAGATGGATGCATCTGAATTTTCAAGACATCAATGTTACTACAGGCAGCAAAGAACCCTGTTTCACTATAACTACTTATATTCTGCTATGACTTGGTAAAATGCTTAAAAAAATATGGGCGATTTACCATTGCATTTTGCTGACATTTCTCTGGAACTTACTTTCAAGAATAGGTTACAAAATGGTTTCAAGCAAGAAACTGAGCTCAAAAGAAAAGGGTTGCACAAGGAAAAATATAAATGTATAATATTTCAAGAAACTCATGCTGCAGCTGTAACAAGAGAGGATGACTGTGTCTTCACTGCTACTAAAAGAATTACTTTGCCACCCTGCAAGTCTCCAGTTGTTCTACTGGCTGCTGAGGACAAGTTTGTCCTCACTGTTTCATAGCCTTCCCTGATTGTTAAATAACAGCAGTCTGAATTTTAGCACATTTACACTCACTTTACACTAGGGTTACCATTCGTCCGGATTTCCCCGGACATGTCCTCTTTTTGAGGGCATGTCCGGGGCGTCCGGCGGATTTTGCCTGCACCCACCTTTGTCCGGATTTCTGGACAAACGTGGGCGCGGGTGCGTGTGGGCGCGCGATCGGCGCCATGGGTCTGGTCTCCCGTCCCCTCCCGGTCTAGTGACGTCTTCGGGGCAGGAAAGAGCCCCCTCTTTCCTGCCCGGAGCGCTGCCTCCCCTGTCTATCATCCTCCTCGGTCTGGCTGGGAATTCAAAATGGCCACCGAGAGTTGAACTCTCGCGAGGCCGCTTCAACTCTCGGTGGCCATTTTGAATCCCCAGCCAGACCGAGGAGGATGCAGCAGGCAAGAGCAGGCAGCGCTCCGGGCAGGAAAGAGGGGGCTCTTTCCTGCCCGAAGAGAAGACGCTACTAGACCACCAGGGCTAGATAGTGAGGGGGGGGGAAGGGACTATGTGACGGGGGGGCGGGGAATAGGGGCGGTACGAGGACCCGAATGGGGCGGGGCGGGGCATGAGGCATGGCGGGGGTGGGGTAGGGGGCGTGACATGTGTCTTCTTTTTCAGAGGACACAAAATGGTAACCATACTTTACACCCCCCCCTCCCGCCACCATTAAGAGGTATTTTTACAGGATCTTTGTATTTCTTTTCTTTTTGTTCTTGCTGTTGACCCTCTGCATACTCACCTTCTTCCTAAAGATGGAAAATGCCAGACCACATGCTTTGCACACGATATTTGCCCCTCCTGATGCTGTGGGAGGATAAGCTGGAAAATCCGTATTTGGTGCAAACCTGAAGGGGCCAGTGCCTCCCCCAAACCCAGACTGCTGGCCACGGACAGCACCGGTCCCCATGACTTCATTCAACAGACCACAACATGAAGCCCACATGGAGGAGGCCCCCGCCTGGAAACACACAAGGGAGAGGATTGAGTAACAAAACATATATGGCTGAAAAACTGCTATCCACTATCCAACTCCAAAGATTTGATAAGCAAAAGAAGGGCTTGTTGAAAATATTACAACCAAGCAATACATTTTTAAAAAGTGAATTTTGATATTTAAAAATTTGATCTTACAGTGACATGTAGACCTCATATAACGAAAATACTGGCATCTAAGATATAACAGTGTTATAAGTGAATCCAGGTCATATGGAGTCTATAATGTATGTGTTTCTTGCTTATAGCCTTCTAAAACAAACATTCAATAAAAATCACGTTGAATCCATAAATCTCTATCAAAGACCGAGAAACTTTCATACAAAGATTTTACAATACTAGGTGTGAGGAGTGGCTTATTTTTTTTTTTAACTGGCTTAAGTTTATGCAGAAATCAATTTGACTGTTTCAGTTGAACAAAGATTTTTTGAAATTAATTTCTGTTGTCATAGAATGGACATTTGTAGCAAAGTATCTCCTGGTAAGCTGGAAACTAACACCTATGGAGAATACCCAGAGTTCTTGCAGAAAATCTGCAGCTCTCTCTCTGGTAATTTTCTGGATATAGTATTGAGACTCACCTTGAAAGCTGAAATGCATCTTAAGCAGAAATTAGGTCTTAACAGATAATTTTCTCTAGTCAATGACACCATTCTACACAAATGGGTGTTATGCCTTCCTACCAGCAGGTGGAGGTAGAGAAAACTGAATTCTGCCGGTGACATCAGCATAAGCAGAAGTGCTCCCTGGAACAATCCAGTATGTATCTGCCAAGTAGCAGAAGGTCCCTTTATAATGCACCCATGCCCCATCATCCACTGCAGCTGCAATGATAAAGTGAGCAAAACTCCACCGAAGTGGCACTTGCTACCCTGCTTATAACAGGATATAGCAGCCGTATTACGGGAAACCTGTATGGCTGGAAATCACAAAATGTTTTTAATTTATTTATTTAGATGTAAATGAAGGCCTTTAGTCTGTAAAAGACCCGACATGGTACCATATTTCAGCTATAATGTCTGCCTCAGGAGTCTAAAATAAATGATAAAACATACATGAAAAAAAAAAAACGATAAAATAAAGAAACACATAACACATCAAATATACATTAAAAAATACTTGAGATAAAACCACTTAAGTAATTAAGAGAATGACCAGGACAATATTCTAAGGAAACAAACTGTAAGGCAGAAGGGATCCAGATGGTCTATGTCTACTGGTTCTTGACGGAGCACACTAAGGCCCCTGGGCAGTGGAAGAGGATCCTCCACCAGGAGGCACTGGAGAACCGCATACCATGGCCTGCAAGGCCAGTCTGCCGCCACCAGAAGGATCAGATGAGGACGATGCACAATCCTGCACAAGAGAAGGCCTACCAAATGCCAAGGAAGGAAGATATAGAGGGTCTCCTCCCACGGCCGTCGTTGAACAGTCTGTTCCCTAGGCTGACTGAAGAGTTGATCCTGGACACCATTAGGTTGAACTGAGGAGGGCCACAGTGATTCCGAATGAACTGAAAGGCCCGTTGCTCCAGCTCCCACCCTCCCAGATGCAAGAGGGAGCAACTGAGAACTACTGCCTGTAATCTTGTCCTTGCCCCAAAATGTGGACTGCTGAACAGGCCTGCAGATGGGTCCCTGCCTGCTGATGGATATGCAGCCTCCAGGGCCACTGCCTGACTCCTGGCGCCACTCTGCCATTTATGTACACCACGCTATGGCAGTGTCCATCATCTCTGACTGCCTTCCCCTTGAAAAGTGGCTGAAACTCCTGCAGAGCTAGGCCTCTGTAGACTTCGCAGGACTTTAGGCAATTTATGGACCAGGACACTTCCTAGCTTCACCCAGGTGCCCTGAGACCCCCAGCCATGAAAATGAGCTCCACAACCATGAAGACTTGCATCCGTGGTGATCAGAACTCACTACGAGGGATCCAGAGGAACACCTCTCAGCAGGTGAGCCAGTCTATCCCAATAGTAGGCTACACTGAGCCTCACCTTGGGTGGCAGAGGCAGAAGGCAATGGAAGTCCTGTGAGGACGAAACCCATCGGGACAACAGAGCCCCCTGCAAAGGGCCAGAGGGCAAATACGAGTCCTTGCCCAAGGCACCACCTCCAGCATAGCTGCCACAGAGCCCAAGAGCTGAAAGTAATCAAACCATTGGTTCTGGGAGATTGCACAACCAGTGCAACTGCACCTGAACATCTCTGCCCGTTCCTCCAGAAGAAAACCCATCCCTCTGGCCTTGTCAAAGCAGACCCCGAGATACTCCAGGGACTGAGACAGGGCTGGATGGCTCTTGGACCGATTCATTACCCAGCCCAGGGATTCCAGGAAGGAAATGACTTGCAAGGTAGTCAAAATGGCCTCCAAAGCTGGGTTGGCCCGAATCAGCCAGTTATAAAGTATGAACCTGAATACCAGATGCTAGAGGTGCAGCCACCACCCCATCACCTTGGAAAAACAGTATAGGGCACCTTCGCCAGGCCAAAGTGCAAGGCCCAAAACTGAAAGTGCCGTCCCAACACACAGAAGCGCAGATTCCTCTTGTGATGATCTGCAATGGAGAAGTGGAGGTAGGCCTCCGTGAGGTCCAGGGAAGTCAAGAACACCCCTGGCAGCACCGAGGCAAACAACTGAGCAAAGCGTTTCCATCCGGAAGCACGTATCCACTTCCTTGAGGTCCAGGATAAGGTGAAAGGAACCGCCCTTCTTCAGGCCATGAAATAGATGGAGTACGTCTCCAAGCTACACTCTGCCTGCAGAAGAGATTTCACTGCTCCTATATCGCAGAGATGTCGAAGGGTAAAAGCAACAGCCTGGCACTTTTAGAGTCAAGCCACAGGGAGAGGCCAAGAAGGTGTCCGGAACTGGATAGGCGCACTCCATGAAGTACACCTCTCAACCACCTCCAGAACCCACTGTTCTGAGGTGATGCAGACCTAGTCATTGTGGAAGAGACAACCTGCCTCCCACTGTAAACAAGAGGCCCAGTGCACCCTCACTGGTCGAGTGGCTGCGATCCCGCCTGAGGGACCAACTTGCTTAGGGGCTCTAAAGGACTGTTTAAAGGGCCTACTCTGCTCCTGCCTGGGCTGATGGGCACCGAGTGGATCTGAAATCGACCTGCCCCCTTGATGCCAAGGATCGCTGCGCATCCTTGCCACAGTTCAGGGAGATGGAGAGCCACGCCTCCCCCACATCCTTCATCAACTTCTCCAAATTATCACCAAAGAGCAAGTGCCCCCTAAAGGGCAGCTAACTCAAAAGTTTCTTGGAAGTCGCATCTGCACCCAGTGGCGAAGCCACAACCAATATCGCCACTGAGTGGGAAGTCAGACAGACCAAACGTAGAGGATGTCTACCGAAAAGGGCCACCTCAGCTCCAGGTGAGAAATCTCCAGGGACCCCAGCAACTGCTGGAACCAATGCAGCATGGAGCTATGTAACCGCCACAAATATCAGCCTGAATGCTGGGGCCCCCACCGAAAATGGCAGGCGGAGCTACTGCTCCATTCTTTTCATTGAGCTCCCTAAGGACCAAGCCCCCTTGGACAGGTACAGCGATCGCCTTCATGTCTGCTGCAACCAGGGTGTCTTGGTAAGACCCAACACTTCTTAACCTCTTCAGCAAAGGCATAGACACGCTCAAGAGCCCCAGCCACTCCACCATCATCATGCAGATGAGGGCCGTACAGAGTGGAAAATGCTTCAGGGTCTCAAGGGGCATGCTGTGGGAGGCTTAAGAACTACTCTTCCACAGCCTCCCAACAGGGAGGGTTGTCGGACGTGGAGTCCATGGGGGACTGGGAGCCTGACAGGACCTCCAGGTCCTCCTCTGCTCCATCCAGAGCCTGGACCTTCCGGAATGACCAGATACGTTCTAGGGTGCCAAGACCTCAAAAATGGGTCCCCCCATTAGGGTTAGGGCTAGGATTAGGTTCCAAGAGGACCTGTATAGGGCCTGCTTAACCATCTGAGTTGAGCTCTGGAGTAAAAAAAAAAAAAAAAACACCAAACCTCTAGGATCCCCCCCCCCCCCCCCCCCCCCAATACACATACACAGAGGGACCTGGAATGGGCAGGATTGAAAATGCCGCCGGTCACATGCTCAGGAATTTATTCTCCCTGTGAACTGAAAGAGAAAGGGGGATTCTAATTGGCAATGTGCCTTGGCAAGAACACTGTCAGAGCAATGTATCCATTTCAGCTTAAGAGGAGGGGGGAAGAGCACTTGTAAAATGCTCACTGAGAAAAAAAAAAAAAAAAAAAGACTGAATGAGCCACATTTACACACTCATAAAATTAATTATCCCAGCTCAGCTGCTGACTCTTCACACTGTGCAGCTTGTGCAGATGTGCGAGGGCTTGCCTGACTGCCTCGGCCTACTGTCCCCAGCTTTCTCTGGGTGCGCCTTGAGGGAAATTCTCTACTTAGTTCTTTACAATAGCATTAGCCCCTGACAAAAGGCATAATAGCCAGGCCCAATTAATTTTTTTCTGTATATTTGCTGCTAATGCAAGCACTTTTGGAAAGTCTGGGAACTGCAGAGGGAGCAAATCCAAACAGGGTGAACGGGCAAGAGGGGTGGGGGGTGGGGACCCACACCAAGCCAAAGCCTCACACAGTGACACTAAGAAGTTCAACTGGGGGCTGCGGAGCCAAAGCTCCAAGCTCAATCAGGTACAGTTTCAAGACTGACCTGGTGAGCGGCCATTAGGCTCGAGCACAATTTGCAGCTGTGGCCAGCACAGTGGGAAGTGTAGGGATCTTAGAGGTACTTATATAATTCAGAACACAGTTAAACAGTTATCCTGGACTCGTGTCTAGGGGTGTACCTCTGAAGCCCACTGATAAGCTAACCGTGCTGGAAATGAGGAATGCCACAGGTGGAATATATTTATATATATATATATATATATATATATATATATATATATATATATATATATATATATATATATATATATATATATATATATAGTTATAGTTATTTATTAGGTAGAAAAATATATATAAATAGTTGTGAAGCAAACTGCCAAGCTAAATACAAAAATAACTTGCTAATAAAATTAGATTATCACCCAATATATTATGAACTGATTAGCCTAATGCACTAAGGGGTGATCACACAACCCAGTACAATCATGACTTCCTAATGATTGTAATAAGAACTTATCACACATCATAGGCCATACAGTAATCAGCTGAATACACAGACCCAAAAGTCCTACTGTAAACCTATCTTTCTCAGACAAAAACGAAGGACTACTATCCCATGACTATAGGTAATAAATCCTGACTCTCACCTTGCCGTCTGACAGGCCCCCAATGGTAGAGAAGCAGATTTTTCCTCTGACTCGAGCTGAAGTCTCAGCGAGTCTCAGTGCAGAGATAAGTCCAAGGGTGTATCTGAATGTACATTACACAGTCTTAGATAAGGCCTGAGGTTGTAGCTGAACAGACACTGAGTTTGTTCCACGGCACACAGTTCACTGGTGTTAGGAAAATCAGTGTCTGGCTCTTCCGAGCGTTCTGTTCACCTGCACATCTTCCGGTGTCTCTCTCTTCTGGGCTTCTTCCCACTTCTGTCCTTTCTTGTCCAAACTTTAGGTATCCAAGCGTCAGATAATACCCATGGACCAATCGCATAAGATAACATAATGTCCATCCAGCTTCAAGGCCTCCAGCTTCAAGGCCATGAAGAACGTCTTCATTATAGATGGAATGCAAACTCTCTGACTGATAACGTGCACCTGGAACCGTTTCCCACTCCTCCAATATTCCTAGGAGATAACGGCTAATTGGCAACCAAGAATGTGTCCTTGGATGAAGTAATCTTGCAAGAGTAATTTTCCTTTATTTATTTATTGCATTTGTATCCCATATTATCCCACCTCTTTGCAGGCTCAATGTGGCTTACACTTCATCATGGATACTGGAAATAGAAGAGAATATACATTTGGTTTTACAGAGGGTTTTGGGTTACATGGTGGTGAAATACATGATAGTGTTAAAGCAAAAGACGTTATAAGACATTTCTGGATATATTAAAGATTATACAATCACATGTGCTGGTCTTTGTGATATATCTTGTCGAAGTTCATAGACCGTTTTTAGGTTGCGTGGTAACGCGTTCCAGAGCTGCTTGCTCATATAGGAAAAGGTAGATGCGTGCATTAATTTGTATTTCAGACCATTACACTTGGGAGGATGAAGATTAAGGAATGTGCGAGAAGATGTTTTTGCGTTCCTGGGTGGTAATTCTATTAGGTCTGACATGTAGGCTGGGGCGTCTCCATGGATAATTTTATGGACTAGGGTACAAAGTTTGAACGTGATGTGTTCTTTAAGTGGGAGCCAGTGGAGTTTTTCTCGTAGGGGTTTCGCGCTTTCGTATTTTGATTTGCCGAAAATTAGTCTGGCTGCAGTGTTCTGGGCTGTCTGGAGTTTTTTTTGAGTATTTGCTCTTTGCAACCAGTGTAGAGTGAATTGCAATAGTCCAGATGACTGAGTACCAATGATTGTACTAGACTGCGGAAGACTGACCTTGGAAAAAATGGTCTAACTCTTTTTAGTTTCCACATTGAATGAAACATCCTTTTAGTTATGTTTTTCGCATGATTCTCAAGTGTTAGGTATTGATCAATGGTGACTCCAAGAATTTTTAGGGTGTCCGAAACTGGTAGATTTAGTTTAGGTGTGTTGATGGTGGTAAATTTATTCTTATTGTATTGCGAGGTGAGTACTCGGCATTGGGTTTTTTCAACTGAAATGCATCTGCCCAGGAATTCATGATATGTAGGCTTTGCTTGATTTCGTTGAAGATTTCCCTTAGATCTTGTTTGAATGGGATGAAGATCGTTACATCGTCAGTGTATATATATGGGTTTAGGTTCTGATTCGATAGTAGTTTGGCCAAGGGTGTCATCATTAGGTTGAATATGGTCGGTGAGAGGGGGGATCCCTGTGGAACTCCGCATTCAGGTGTCCATGTAGCTGATGTGGTCAGATTTGATGTCACTTGATATGAGCGTGTAGTTAGAAACCCCTTGAACCAATTGAGAACGTTGCCTCCGATTTCGAAGTATTCGAGGATGTGTAATAAAATTCTATGGTCAACCATGTCAAATGCGCTTGACATGTTAAATTGTAGCAGTAGTATGTTATTGCCGTTTGCTATCAATTGTTTGAGTTTGGTCATGAGCGTAACTAGTACGGTTTCGGAGCTGTGATTAGAGCGAAATCCTGACTGGGAATCATGTAATATTGAGAACTTATTTAGATACTCTGTGAGTTGTTTGGTCACGATACCTTCTGTTAATTTGGTAATTAAGGGAATGGATGCTGGTTTCTGATAGTTACAGATGGATTCAGGTCACAGGCTGCAGAATCCATATTGTTGTATAGGCCAAGACCAGCAAAGGTGAGATCTCAGGTAAATACCCCTACAGAAGCTAGGACAGGAGCACCATCAGCATGACCTACCACCTGCTAAAGGTGGAGAAAAATACTGGATTGTTCCAGGGAGCACCTCTGCTTATGCTGATGTCACTAGCAGAATTCAGCTTTCTCTTCCGCCACCTGCTAGTAGGAAGGGATAACAACCATTTGTGCAGAACAGTGAAACTGACGCTAAGAAAAGCAGTTTGTTAAAATTAACCTGAAATATCTGTAGCAAGTGAAACATGCCACAAGAGTATTGCCATTGTATTTCATCCCCTCTCATTCCCTTTTCTCTTCCCTGCTTACTCTCAGAGGAAAGTCTAACTGCCCAATTTAACTTCAGAGGTACAGACAGCCTTGAGCCTGAACAAACTTACTTTTTAAAGAAAATGGTAGCATAGAAAAGTTTGAAGAGGATGACAATGTCGGTAAACATCACAAAACATTGAGGGGAAAGGTTGAACATAGCAGAACTTGTGGGGCTCTTGCAGGTAACAGCCACCAAGTGAATTGTTAAGATCTACTGACCTTTCCAAAATTGCCACAAGATTTTTCCTAATATTCTAAAGTGCTTTAGAAGAAACAAACCACAAAAAACAAACAAAAGTTACAGGTCCAAACAGTCCCTTCCAAAAACAACTTAAGGATAAATTGGAGCCCCTGGCAATAGTCATTAAAGTGACTTGCCCAGAGAGAGTCAATGGAAAGATCTGAAGCTAGATGCTGAGGTTCCCAGTCCACTTTTCTAATGACAAGGACACCCACTCTCTTCGACTGTCTCTGGAAATGCTAAAAAACAAACAAACCCCACTATACATTTTATCACGGGACTGTGTTATACATGCTGCAAACAAGACAGTGCAACTAAAATCTCATTATAAAATGCTAAAAATGCTAGAAATAATTCTGCTCCTTGTAACCTTTCATCGTCATTACCAGTGTATTAGGTTTATGAACAAAGTTTTATGGGCCTCTTACCAAACTGTGCTAGTGATTCCCGCATAGCAATGTGAACAAAGCCCATTCAAAGTGAATGGGCTTCGTCAGCATCACTGCACTGGGCTTCTTGATAAAATCAGTGAACCACAGATGAATCATCTAATCTAAAAATCTAAAATGACACTTTTATCCCACTTATTCCCAATAAGGTCCGAAGCAGCTTACAATTAAAATCTAAATTACATACATTTATCAGAGACAAAATAAAATCAGCTCAAACAATTAATCATCTAAAAAGTTATATTCCTTAAAAAGAAACATTTTTAAATCCTTCCAAAACAATGAAGAAGAATGATGCTTTATATTTATGGTAACTTATTCCACACTTGAACAGCCTGATATGAAAAAGAACTTTGCAAACACTACACACACATACATATATCTATATTTATTATTTATATGTTCATGTGCCAGTGCTGTCATTGAAAGGAATTTCAGCAGGTTCCTCATTGGGGCTTCCAGCTCAAATCAGAAGCAGGGCTGGGATCCATCAGCATGAGCCTTCATTTATGATTACTTGAGGTAAAACATGAGGGGAAAAAAAACCAACAAACATAATGTGGTCTTTACAGGGACAGTCCTGCGTCAGGGGCCATGCACTAGAGCTTCTTCTAGAACCCTGCAATCACAAGTCTGGAGGAAAAACTAATGCTGTTACCTACAGGAATATAGCAGCCAGATCCCTGGAGAGCTGAGAGAAGAGAGAAAATGGTATGTACCTTGGGGGAGGGGCAGTAGGAGAAGTTCTACAGACTGAGGCAGGCAGGCCCAGTCAGGCAGCCTTGGCATTCCCTAAGAATCATGGGAGTTGTAGTCCCTGGCCTCCAAGGTGTGACGATACATAACAGAAGATGTCTGCATTTGTGGTACTACACAAAGCTAAGTAAATGATGTCATTGTGCATGTGATCCTCTTCCACTGCTCTGAGGTGGTTAACTGGGAGGTAGCGAATGGCACAGGGATGAGGACCCGCGGTAACCGCAGAGCAGGGACACGGCCCAAGGGGATGGGGTGGGGACAAACTCTGCTCCCGTGTCATTCTCTACTTTGAAAACTGTTAATGAACTGAACCGTTATTTATGTTTGAGCGATGCAGACAATGATTTTGATTTTTTTGGAAAAACAAGCAAACATGCTGGATACAACTGGCTTGGGGAATCCTGTACATTCCTGCGCATCTTCTACTGCAGGAAGGACTGTGGAAGACAGGAAAGCTAGACTGAATCCTGAGACTGTTGATGACTTATTTATCCACAAATTAAAAAAAAACTCATAACTGTGCTTCATAGGGCATATTTATCCTGCTAGGTCATACATACTTCCTTGGGGTAGTAGAAGTCATCTGTTGGGGTTGGAAGGGTAGAGGGTGGTGTGAGGGGGTTATTATAATTGCTTGTTATTATTTTATATTTGTGATTTATAAACAATAGTTGCACAGCATATTGTTCCTTTTTATACTTTAATAAAAAGATTTAAATATAAAATCATAATTGTTTGAGGCTTCTGCAGATAAGGACAGAAACAAACTTTGTCCCCATGTCATTCTCTACTGGGAGGTTTGTCTTGGTACCTTCTCAGTTTTATAAGTGTACTTGTACTCTTCCTGTGAGTGATGAATTTCTTCTTTTTTTTCACTCTTTTCAGAGATGAAGGCAAAAATCAGTAGAATCCTGAACAGTCAGACTAATTGTCATTCCTAACCTTGAGTCCTGAGCACATCTGGCAGGCTTCCCCTTGCCTGCTCACATTTGTACCAGAGCTCTGCTGCCACATGACCCACCTTATATGCTTGAACTTAGGAGAAATATGCTGGATGGGAGTGTCCTAAAAACTGACGCTCCCTAAGGTCTGCTCCTTAGGCTAATCCCAAGATCCATTCTAAACAATGGGACAACTTTAGGGATGCTCCTGGAGCACCATATCACTCCAAGACCTAATTGAGGGGGCTCAATTTCCTAGCAGGCTCCTCCTTCACTATCTCTTTATGTAAAAGCTGAAAGATCTAATAAAGGACACCCCCCCCCCCCCCCCCCCGATCAAAACAAGCTTCCTGCCCCAGGGTGACAATTGTTGGCTAGTTCCAACTGGAATCGCTGGCATTACTGGACAGTAGGCTTTCCAATCAGGGAGATTAAAGTCTTGGAGCAGAATGTGATGTTAAAAGAGAGGGAGGCGAGGGAATAGAACAAACAATTCCTGCAGAAAAAATTAATACAGTCTAGATCATATGAAAACCATTCTCCCTATATCAGGAAACAGCAGAGATGAAGAAGTCAAAGGTTTAGCCCAGGTGATATTTAAGGCAATTTGTTGTCCAAAACAGCAGCAAACTGAAATGGATAGTTAAAAAAAAAAAAACCTCCATTGCCTCAGGTACAAACTTAGATTGTGAGCCCTCCTGGGACAGAGAAATATCCAGTGTACCTGAATGTAACTCACCTTGAGCTGCTACTGAAAAAGGTGTGAGCAAAATCTAAATAAAAATAAATAAAAAGTTAAGAGGCCTTATTTCTTTTGAGGTTCTTATGTATGTCTATAATCTAGTATCTGCCTATGAGAGAGGTGTGTGTATGTTAAGTGACTTGCCCAAGATCACAACAGCAGCAGTGGGAATTGAACCGGCCACCTCTGAATTGCAAGACTGGTGCTCTAACCACTAGGCCACTCCTCCACTCCACATTTTAGGTCTGATAAGCAAGAATTACTTCCTTTTTTTGTGTAACTTTGGCAACCTCTCAAAACATCCTAACTTTGCCATTCATAACAATGAATCTCTATACTTACAGAATTGTGGAAGTGGCCACTACCTGTCCAAATTCATGGCTAACTTTACAATCAAAATAAAAAGGTATAACCAGATCTATTTTTGACTTCTCCAAGATATTAGATCACAATCATCCCTGGAAAGCAGCCCTTTTTTTTTTAAACCCTTTTCCATTAAACATTCTAGACCCCTTTTGTATAATTCTTTCCAGCCCATCTGTCTGGGGGCAAAATAAGTGTCCAAAAATTATAATGGAATGGGATGAGACTTGGCATGAAGAGAATACTGGCAAAAAGTCATGCATTCAAAAATAGGGAAATTGGACTAGAGGTTTCAGGACACTAATGCTAAGTAGTAGCAATGCTGTCCCCCTCCCCCCCCCCCAAAAAAAAATGGCCCAGTGCATTCCAATGGGAGAAGATTTCTGTAGCATAGAAACATATACAAAGAAACACAGCAGTTAGGGATCCCTCTTTTCAAATTGCCTCCCTGTTCTCTAATCTCCCAAACTATTTCCACCCCATAAAATGCCCCCCCCTGCACAAACTGCCCCATCCCAAAGAACCACCTCACAAACTGCCGTCTTTCCTAAAGATTACCACCAAAACTGTGTATGGTGCTGCTGGAGGAATCCAGATCTCCGGGCTAAACCTGCATCACAAGCTCAATATGGTGAAATCCAGAGATTCTACAGGCAAAGCATGGCCTCCAAGAACTCTTTCACCAGAAATCACAAAGGCATAATTTACCGCCTGGGATAGAAACTGATCCATCAGTCCAGCAGCCACAGGCTCCGGGAACACCTAGGTCTTGCCCCTGTGCTTGCTAAGGCAACTTCAGACAGAAAAAAAATGAATCTGCACAGAATGTCCATCATTCAGGATTCTCTCCCACCCCTGCCCCCAACACATACACAGCTGAACTCGGACTTAACAAAATCACATTCAATTACATCTCATGTTGGAAAACCACTTTCTATTTATAATCCACTACAGTAGATTACACAGCAGCAGCATTTACAAATCTAAATGTAGACAGAGTGTTTGTGTGTGTGTTTGGGGGGGGGGGGGGGGGTAATCTGCACAGAGTAGCAATTATAACTACTTTACTGGGTAGATTACACAGCCCATTTCAGTCTTTATTGTGTTACTATGAAATAAAACCACTTTCTTGAGAGATGCATACAGAACAGTCCCCTGGCAAAAGCAGAGACTTAAATAAGCTACTACAAAGCCCTCGACAGAATAGGGCGATACAACCTATAGGCGTTATAACCTCTTATTCCATATGTATATACACCATAAGTTTCCACTTTCCCATTCCAGACAACCCAGATAATGTCCTAAACTTGCCTTCCCTAAAGAGAAGGGGGGGGGGGGGGGGGAGAGACACTAAAAGGTGTGAGCAAAAAATCTAAATAAATAAATATGTTGACTAGAGAATAACACGGGGACAGAGCCCCTGGGGATGGGGCCAAACTTTGTCCCCATGTCATTTTCTGCTTTGAAGCCTGTTAATGAACTGGACTGTTACTTATTTTTGAGTGAAGCAGGCCACGATATTTTGATTTTTTGGAAAAACAAGCAAACATGCTGGCCACAACTAGCAAAATTTGCATGGGGGATCTTGTACATTCCTGCTACCAGCATATTTTCTATTGCAGGAAGACAGGAGAGCTAGACCGAATCCTGAAATTGTTGATGACATATTCATCCACAGATTAAAATATCGTAACAGTGCTTCATAGGGTATATTTCTCCCCAGCTAGGGCATACAGAGCATGTTGTATTTGTACCCCTAGGCATTTTAAAGGGGTAATTAGGATTTCTTGGGGTAGTAGAAATCAGCTATTGTTGGAGTTGGAAGGGTAGAGTGGTGGTGGGGTTGATCAATGTTATTGCTTTCTATTCGTGATTCATAAACAACAGTTGCACAGCATATTGTTCCTTTTTCTTTAACAAAAAGATTTAAATAATAAAATCATAAGTGTTGGAGGCTTCTGCCGATGGGGACAGAACCTGCAGGATTGGGGTAGAGATGGAGACAGAACACACGGGGCCAAACTTTGATCCCGTGTCATTCTCTAACGTTGACCTCCGATAATGTGCTAAGACCATGCTCTGGGGTATAACAGAAAGTTCTAAAGTTACTCACAGTACTTATAACGAGATAAAACGCGTCACTAGGAGACAAGAAAGAAAACGGAAGGGCAAAACGGGGCACTGACTGGACCCACAGACAGAAGGCCAGGAGAGGAATAACTAAGGTACATCTCAACTCCTCTGTGGAGCTGGCTACCATAGTCTACCACACCACAGACCCAAAGTCAACTCCCAGAGACAGTGACCTTTTACCTTCATGACAACCTCTTCCGCGGGTTCTCCTCCGGGACACGGCACTCCACCGGACGACCATCCGCCACAGCCCTCAACGTTCCATCGCGACGTCACACGTCACCACGCCTCAACAACGACCCGGACCTCTGGGCGACTGACGGCATCAGGAGCCAGTAAACAAACGACTTCCGGAAACTGGCCAACCAGAGGAGACAAGTGGATCCGCCTTTCCCTGCCCACCAAGGTGGCAGGGCTAAGGTGCGGTAGAGTCTAGAGCGAGAGACCGAGCAGACAGGTGGGGCTTGTTGCCGCGGTAACAGCTCCGGGCCCTCCCTAAGCCAGACAGGTTATTCCAGAAGCTTGAAGAGTTGCTCACCTGGGTGACTTGCCAGCAACGTACCACTGTGGGCTAATAAACTGCGGTGTCCTTAGATTTTCTCCTTCTATAGATGGAGCGGGGGTAACACCTTACTGTTGTTCTCTTCTTTCATTCTGGCCAAGAGCCCCAATAAGCCTGCAAAATGAATGAAAGCCAGCAGCAGCTATTAAGTTGCCTTTCAGAGAAGAAATGCATTAGACTGGATAAAAAGAGGGGATGGCTAAAAACAGGGAAAATGGTCAAGTTTTTATACTATCACTATAATAAATGGGTACTCTTTATATTCAGTTTCTATGTATCAATACATGTGAAACCAGAAACCATATACAATTCAATGCAATCAAATTCAAAATCATATAGACAATATAAATAAATAAATATATAATAGTTGTGTGGTCAGTTTTTTTGTGTGTATATACCAAAACTGCCACACTTTCTAAGGTAGGCAGATACAACTTAACCTTATAAGCCCATCCACACAACTTGCTCTGAAGATGATTATACCTTAAACCATGTCTCCCAAACTCCTTATACTCATCCCCCAGTCTTCTCTTTTCCATCTTCCCTACACCATACCCCTCCCAATCTCTTTCCTTTTGCCTATCATACCTTGTTTACCTTTCCATGTTCAATTCACATATTCTTAAAACCTTACTATTACTATGTTTATTACAATTTGTAATAATCTCCTTACAATACTTTGTTATTGTATTTACTATGTAAGCCGCATTGATCCTGCTGTGTGTGGGGGAAAGCGCGGGGTACAAATGTAATAATAAATAAATAAACAAACTGAACTCCTAAGCAGACGTCATGGGTCATATCCACTCCCCCTCCTCCCAATTGCCATTGACCCAGCCTTACTTCAATAGGCGCAGGCAGGGCTGCCTCTAATCTGTACCCTACTCCGAATCTCTCTAAAGGGAGGGACGTACCGCAAAGCAGACTGTTCAGCGAGCCAATCCTGATTGACTATGCGACAGCACATGACCGGAAACTCGACTGCGGTAGGCCCGGCCTTTTTGGGCGCCGCTCACCGGCACCTCTGAACCTGCGGAAATTGAGCAAGGGAAAGAGACTGGCTGTTTTCGGCCCAGTTATGGCTAGTGTCCATGAAAGCTTGTACTTTAATCCAATGATGACTAACGGAGTGGTGCACGCCAACGTGTTCGGCATCAAGGACTGGGTCACGCCTTACAAGATTGCCGTCCTTGTGCTGCTCAGTGATATGACCAAATGCACGCAGATCAGCCTTATAGAGAAAAGGCGGCTAAACAAATTAATCCTGCCGCTGCTACAGGTCAGGAGCCCTCTGATCGCTTTCTCTCTTTACTACTCAGTTTGTTCGTACGTCTGTCCGTTACCACCTCCCTGCAGACTGCAATGAATTGCCCACAACCTAGTATTCAGTACGCAAAAAATAATCTGTGTGTTCTAGAAGGAGGTGATGTTTATGCAGCCGACTCCCCGTGCATGGATAACCTGACCTGAGCTTTATCATGCTCCTATACTGGGAGACCTGATAATTAGGGCATTTGCATGTGATTATAGCTGTGTTGTAACAGCAAAGCATTTGTAGTTTTGGAGGATTATTCGGCTAGTTAATATAAGACTAGCCAATACTGGGTCAGACCAATGGAAGCAGGGTACTGGGCTAGATGGACCAACAGTGGGCAATGCAGGTCATAAATATCTGTCAGAAACCATATTAGTTGCAACATTCCATGCTACCTATCCCGGGGCAAGCAGTGGCTTCCCCCATGGCCATCTCAATAACAGACTATGGGCTTTTCCTCCAGGAACTTGTCCAAATTTTTTTTTTTTTTAAACCCAGATACGCTAACTGCTGTTACCACATCCTCTGGCTGCAAGTTCCAGAGCTTATCCAGTTGATGCTGAATCTTTCTTTTTACTGTGTACATGTGCTTTATACTATACTGTAGTTAAAACTAAGTCAGTTTTGTTGTGTGGCACATTCTGATTCCAAATCTTTCACGTTTTCATGGGCCAGGTAATACAAATTACCAAAAGGTTAATGGAAGTAGAAGGTGTAATTAAATAGGTTATAACAAATAATACTGGAATTCCAAAACTCATCTTTTAGAAATGTTCAAATCAAGTCAACTTAGTATTGTGAAACCAGAATAGCATTTCATGCTGAAGTGCCCTCTTTCACCAATATTTTGCTTTTGGCAATGTTTCTAAATTAATAGTGGTTATAGAGGTGCTACTTAATAACAAACATATACCAGCTAAATATAGGTTTTTAAAAAATTCAGTGTCACAATGGTTGCCTACCCCATCTTTATTATTGTTTCCTCCAGTATAAAATATTTTACATTTTATCTGCCATTAAACATGTTATGCTATGTTGTTCTGATCCAATTTGTTCTAGCATTGGTCTATAAAATGGAGAATACAAATCTGTTAGGACCTCTTTTATCAAGCTACTTTAGCGGTTTCTGTGCAGCAATGCCAACAAAGCCCATTCAGAGTGAATGGTCTTTGTCAGCATTACCGCACTGGTGCCCCAGTGCTCAGAAGCAAATGTCTGCGCTAGAGGCCATTAGCGCCGGACTAGAGCCTTCACTTGTTACCATCTCATGCTCGGAGGTCGCTAGCACAGTGAACAACAAGCACGCCCAAGGATAGCGCAAGAGGCATTCAAATTAGTCAAATGAAGTAGTTACCCATTCCCTCCCAATGCTCAGAAGAACACCGCACAAACCTAAGCCACCTTACTGCTGCAGAAATAACGCCAACTCGGAGCAGACGTTTGGGTGCTTCTGCCAAGCTAGAGACAATAGTACAAGGACTTGCATTTACAAAATTAAAATAAATTTTTAAAAAGGGGAGGGGTAAGAAAGCTATGATGCTTTGCAAGAAAAATGCTGTAAGATTTTCTTCTCCCACTGCCCGGATAGAGTACATCCACAACTTATACTAAACATGCTTCCAAATAGAACAAGGAAAAGTTGGTAGGGAACAACAGTACAACTGGGGGATAAATGAAATTTGAAATGTGGTGTAGGGAACTTGGGGGAGGGGGACTTGGACCCCTAATGTTGACCCTACCTGGCCCTCCAACTACCGCCCCATCTCCCTCCAACCCTTCCTCTCCAAAATACACAGCCGTTGCATTGATTTTCTCGCCTCTCATGCCATCCTTGATCCGCTTCAATCTGGCTTTCGCCCACTACACTCGACAGAAACAGCATTATCCAAAGTCTGTAATGACCTGTTCCTCGCCAAATCCAAAGGTCATTACTCCATCCTCATTCTCCTCGACCTATCCGCCGCTTTTGACACTGTCAATCACAACTTACTTCTTGACACACTGTCCTCTTTTGGGTTCCAGGGCTCTGTCCTCTCTTGGTTCTCCTCTTATCTCTCCCATCGTACCTTCAGAGTACACTCTCATGGTTCTTCCTCAACCCCATCCCGCTCTCTGTTGGAGTCCCTCAGGGTTCTGTCCTTGGACCCCTTCTTTTCTCTATCTACACCTCTTCCCTGGGCTCCCTGATCTCGTCTCATGGCTTCCACTATCATCTTTATGCTGACGACACCCAGCTTTATCTCTCCACACCTGACATCACTGCGGAAACCCTGGCCAAAGTATCGGCCTGCTTATCCGACATTGCTGCCTGGATGTCCAACCGCCACCTGAAACTGAACATGGCCAAGACCGAACTTCTTGTCTTCCCACCCAAACCCACTTCTCCTCTACCTCCACTCTCTATTTCGGTTGATAACACCCTCATTGTCCCCGTCTCATCTGCCCGCAACCTCGGTGTCATCTTCGACTCCTCCCTCTCCTTCTCTGCGCGTATCCAGCAGATAGCCAAGACCTGTCGCTTCTTCCTCTATAACATTAGCAAAATCCGCCCTTTCCTCTCTGAGCACACCACCCGAACTCTCATCCACTCTCTCGTTACCTTTCGCCTTGACTACTGCAACCTACTCCTCACTGGTCTCCCACTTAGCCACCTATCCCCCCTTCAGTCCGTTCAGAACTCTGCTGCACGTCTTATCTTCCGCCTGAACCGATACACTCATATCACCCCTCTCCTCAAGTCACTTCATTGGCTTCCGATCAGGTACCGCATTCAATTCAAGCTTCTGCTACTAACCTACAAATGTACTAGATCTGCAGCCCCTCCTTACCTCTCAACCCTCATCTCCCCTTACGTTCCTACCCGTAACCTCCGCTCTCAAGACAAATCCCTCCTTTCAGTACCCTTCTCCACCACCGCCAACTCCAGGTTCCGCCCTTTCTGCCTCGCCTCACCCCACGCATGGAACAAACTCCCCGAGCCCATACGCCAGGCCCCCTCCCTGCCCATCTTCAAATCACTGCTTAAAGCCCACCTCTTCAATGTCGCCTTCGGCACCTAACCACTACACCTCTACCCAGGAAATCTAGACTGCCCCAACTTGACATTTCGTTCTTTAGATTGTAAGCTCCTTTGAGCAGGGACCGTCCTTCTTTGTTTAATTTGTACAGCGCTGCGTAACCCTAGTAGCGCTCTAGAAATGTTAAGTAGTAGTAGTAGTATTTTCAGAACGAATAATGAAACAAGGGTTACCTGTAAGATTTATTTAATTTCCCTCCCTAATTATTCTGTGTGCTGTTTTCAATCCTTGCTAATTAGATCAGGCTGCAGGGTGACTTTGTGAAATTGTGCAAGGACAGCCATGTGTGACCCACATTTCTTCTGACTAGACTGGACCCAAAAACATATTTACGCATTTATCATGATTTGTTGGGCAAGTGATGGGAGAAGATGAGGTGGACCCTTGTGAGGGTGGAGACAGTTATAGAAGCTTGCTTAAGGTAATGGGGAGGGAGGGGCGTCTTGAGAATGGAACAAAAACCTTTTTTTTTTTAAATTTTTTTATTTTTTTATTTTTTTTTTTGCTTACCAATGTTAAGGTCATTTCTAGGGCAAGATACTGTACAAGACAGCTTAAGAATTTATTGACTGTTAGCTTTGTTAACAAGCTTTTAGTAGATAATGCATATAGAATGGTCCAATGTAATTAAGATAACCTTTAATGGATATTTAGGTTTTATATTAATCTTTGGGTCAGATTTCCTGTGTTTTATACAGTTTGAAACCACATTATATTTAGATAGTGAAAAGGGGAAGTTGGAAAAGTCTGCTAGCCAACCACAAGGTCCACTGGTACAGCAAAAATAACTTTGTTACAGTTTGGATATGTGATACAAAAAACTGCTGAAGTAGCATGGAATTTGTGAGAAAGGTATGGGTAGGAGAGAAGTTCCATATCATCATGCTGATCAATCCATAGACTGGTGGGTTGTGTCCATCTACCAGCAGGTGGAGATAGAGAGCAAACTTTTGCCTCCCTATATGTGGTCATGTGCTGCTGGAAACTCCCCAGTATGTTCTCTATCTCAGCAGGTGGTGGTCACACACAGCAGCAGCTCTGGCTAGGTCTCCAAACCTAATTTTTAGGTTTTGTTGAGTACCTGGGGTTGAGGGCTCTTCTTGAGCAAGTGCAAACCTGGTGGCGCCAGGTCCCTCCTTTTCTCCCCCCTCCCGCTGGCTCCGTTAAAAAAAAAAAAAAAAATTTGGACGTCCTTAAAGGCGTTTATTTCGACGTTTATTTAAACGTTTATTGCAGCTACTCACTGGGACACCAGGTCGTTACAGCTCGGAGCAAGAAGCAGGTAATTTTTACCTTTTTATAGCGGGCAGGGGGTTCCCCGATCGATCTCCACGTGGCCTATGGCATCGGAGGGCGAGGGCGCGAAGAATCGCTCCCCGGACCGCGTGTGCGCTTCTAGCGGGGATGGTGGGGTCTTGAAGTCTGATTCGCCCTTGTTGGGTGTCAGTTCGGAGGCCGGTCAGTGTCCCGGTTCTCCCTCCGGTGCGGCGGTTTTTCCCGCCATAAACGCCCATCCCCCGCTGCTCGCCTCCGCCATCTTGGCCGGCCACTCTGCTCGGACGGCTTCTTCTTGGACCGCCCTTGAGCTGGGAGACGTTAATGCCATGGCCGCCCTTGATTTGGGCGACGGCAAAAAAGCGGCTAAAGTTAAGCGCCGTTCTTCCCGCGCGGCTCCTTCACGAAGTGTCGCGCCGGACGCCATCTTGGATGCGCAGCATGTTTCTCCCCCGCTCTTGCGAGCGCCGGTTGAGGGTGCTCTAGGGCCGTGGCCCAGGCTGCTGAAGTGCACAGTCTGGGGGGTTTCTCCCCCGAGTTTATTTTGCTGCTGCATCAGGCCTTCCCTCCCCCTTTGGTCTTACGGCCTGGCTATTGAGCGGCAGCGTCTGAGGAGGAAGGGCTTCTCAGACAAGGTCATCGCCACTATGCTGAGAGCGAGGAAGCGCTCTACTTCTACTGCTTACGCCAGGGTTTGGCATACCTTTGCAGCGTGGTGTGAAGCAGGCTCACTTTCTCCCTTCACTGCTCCAATTTCTTCAGTGTTGGCGTTCCTGCAAGAAGGTCTGGAGAAAGGCCTGTCGCTCAGTTCCCTTAAAGTCCAGGTAGCGGCTCTGGCTTGCTTCAGGGGCCGCCTGAAGGGTGCTTCCCTGGCTTCGCAGCCAGATGTGGTGCGTTTTCTCAAGGGAGTTAATCACCTGCGCCCTCCTCTGCACTCAGTGTGCCTGCGTGGAATCTGAACCTGGTGCTAAGAGCATTGCAGAAGCCGCCTTTTGAACCCTTGTCGAGGGCATCTCTGAAAGACCTGACGTTGAAAGCAGTCTTTTTGGTGGCTATCACTTCAGCCAGAAGAGTTTCTGAGCTCCAGGCACAATCATGTCGAGAGCCTTTTCTGCAGTTCACTGAGGCAGGAGTGACTATTCGCACAGTGCCTTCCTTCCTGCCCGATTGTTTCTCGCTTCCATGTGAATCAGCAGCTCTGTCTCCCTTCCTTTCGTAGGGAGGACTACCCAGAGGAATACTCTGCTCTCAAATATCTGGATGTGAGACAAGTCATCATCAGATACTTGGAAGTGACCAATGATTTCCGGAAGTCGGATCATCTGTTTGTCCTGTTTGCAGGTCCTCGTAAGGGTCTGCAGGCTGCTAAGCCTACAGTGGCAAGATGGGTCAAGGAAGCCATTGCGGCGGCTTATGTGGCCGCGGGGAAGGTGCCGCCTATCCAGCTGAAGGCTCACTCCACTAGAGCTCAGGCGGCCTCGATGGCAGAGGCCGGGTCCGTCTCCTTAGAAGAGATATGCAAGGCGGCAACTTGGGCACCGGCCCATACATTCTCCAAGCATTACCGCTCGACTGCGGCTGCTCGGGCGGAGGCCCGGTTTGGAGCTTCAGTGTTGAGGTCAGGGATTTCAATGTCCCGCCCTGGGTGAGTACTGCTTCGGTACATCCCACCAGTCTATGGATTGATCAGCATGATGATATGGAAGGTAAAATTTTGTATCATACCTGATAATTTTCTTTCCATTAATCATAGCTGATCAATCCATAGCCCCTCCCAGATATCTGTACTGTTTATATTCTGGTTGCATTTCAGGTTCAAGTTTAGTCTTCAGTTACTTCAGGAGGACTTCGTGTTCAAGTTTTTTCAATTGGATTCTTCAAGAGTTGAGACGAGTTTGTGTTACAGTGAGCTGCTGCATTCCTCTCCCCTCCGTTTTACGGGGCTGGATTGAGACTTAAATTCTGCCGGCGCTCCCTCCCGCTTCGTGCAGCTGTAGGGCAGCTTTGTACCCCTCCCACTTCGGCGGTGTTAGGGTCAGTCAGCTCCTCCCGCGGTTGCAGGATAAGCCAGATCCCCCCGCATCGGCGGGGTGGTGTCCCTCCCCCGCTCCGCGGGGATGAGCTGGACGGATTCCCCTCCCCCACTTGTGTGGGGATGAGCTGGGTTAATTCCCCTCCCCCGTTTCGGCGGTGGTGAGCTGGGCAGAGTGTCCCTTTGTGGGTGTAATTCTCTAAGTGCTGAGTCCTGCGGATGGAGCTTTGATATTGACATACTGAGGAGTTTCTGGCAGCACATGACCACATATAGGGAGGCAAAAGTTTGCTCTCTATCTCCACCTGCTGGTAGATGGACACAACCCACCAGTCTATGGATTGATCAGCTATGATTAATGGAAAGAAAATTATCAGGTATGATACATAATTTTACCTTACTTGTAGTTGGGCAACAGAAGCAGGTGTGATCAGATGATTGGTTAGTAAGATATGGTAATTAGTTTCCAGATTATTGTGTAATATGTATTGTATAAATATGAGTGACAGACTAGGGTTCGGGGGGGCATCTTTGTTCCCAAGGCAAGTAAACTGGCTTTGAGAAAAAGGGCCTCTAATCATTTCTTTTCTGTATTTCAGACTTGCAATAAGCCTCTGCTTGAGCCACTATTTTACTTGTCTCAAGAATAAACTTTTATTTCACTTCTGAGTAGTAAGTATTATTTGTCTTATTAGTGTAAGAAATCCAGGGACGTGAGCGCTCCAGCTGTAGTCAGCTGGGATAAGTGCACGGGATGATTGTCTAACGTGTGGTAGTCGTAATCAGACCCACAGAGTGGCAGAAGGAGAAAGAGAATATCCAAATATCTGAAGGTATTGCAGTTCTCTAAAATATTAATTTGTGATCAGAAACAAAAAGGAAAAATAAGTTCACAATTCTAATAAGAAATTAGATTGACATACAAGTGTGTTTGCTTTCAACCAGGAACTCTCATATCTTGCTATAGCTGATGCCGGCACTTCTTCTTCCTCCCCCTGCTTAACAGAAAGCTCTTGGGCGCATGCCCAGGCACAATCCTCTTGCAGAAGTCCCTAATGTTGAATTCTAACAATGTGCCTAAATTTGCATGTCATTAGCATTGAGCATGAGGGAGCTGCTCAAATGTGCTGATTGGACGGTATTTCTCTGGCACTGCTTTGCATATCGGACTGTGGGAGCCGCTAGCACGGCTTGATAAAAGGCCGACTGAGAGAAGGCATTTGATCGAGTGGTTTGGGGATTTCTTTTTGCGGTGCTTCGAAGATATGGGATAACTTTTTTTCATGGATGCTGTGTGAACTCTCTATAAAGCTTCTAAAGCAAGATTACAGATTAACGCTGTCTTTTCCTCGGAATTTGAGATTCGTCAGGGGACTCGTCAAGGCTGTCCCCAGTCACCCCTGCTCTTTGTCCTGTCTTTAGACCCATTGATTAGGGAAATTGTTAGCAATCCAGACATACAAGGGGTCAGTATAGGTTCCCAAGAGTTTAAACTTTCCACATTTGCAGATGATTTATTGGTACATATTGTCAACCCCCAAGCATCTTTGGAAACGTTGATGGAGAGCTTTGGTGAATATGGGGATTTCTCGGGCTTTAAATTGAATTTGGATAAGTCCCTGGCGTTGCCTACCAGGCTTTCGGTCAAGGAGAACTGGAGGGGCCTCTTTCCTTTGAAATGGGAGGTTAACTCCTTTCGTTATTTGGGTATTCAGTTCCCTAAAAATACAGCCACTCTTTATAAGGTGAATTTTACAGCATTACTGGATCACACTGGTGTCCAATTGGCTAAGTGGGTACATCTTCCGCTGACAATTCATGGTAGAATTCAACTTTTTAATATGGTATTGTTTCCTAAGTGGTTGTATGTTTTTCAATTATTGCCCCTCAAGTTGTTGAAAAGAGATTTGGTCACGTTACAAAAATTGCTGTCTCATTTTTGCTGGGCCGGGCGGAAACCGAAATTCTTTTAAATATCTACTTGGTTCTTGGAGATACGGAGGATTAGGTCTTCCAAATTTGCACTTATATAATTACGCCTGTCTTCTTCGACACCTGGGGGATTGGATATTGGAGGAGCATAGTTATACGCCGCGCAGATACGAGGCGGGCTTTTATTCTCCTTGGCATGTCCATTCCCTCTTGTATTCCCCAACAGGCCGTTTGCCCTCAAGTGTCCGCCGCAGTGTAATATTTCAGTCATTGAGACAGGTGTGGCATTATTTGATTCCACTTTTGGGAGGCCAGCCTGAGATCTCAGATCAGCTACCGATTTTGGGTAATTTGCAGTTCTCACCAGGGCTTGATAATGTGAGCTTTAGACGATGGGTGGAGAGGGGTTATTTTCTATTACAACATGTTGGATGGGCAAGGTAGGATGTTCTCTTGGAATATATTGCACGAACGGGGGGTTGTAGAGACTAAGGATTTTATGGCATACTAGTAAAAAAAGACCCGTTTCTGGAGCCAATGAAACGGGCGCTAGCAAGGCTTTCCTGTGGGCCCCCCCACCGAACGCACCTTGGTTGTTAGTGACGGCATTGCGCCGCCATGACCGCCGTCGATGTGTGACTGTGGCCCCCCCAACCAACGCACCTTCGTCGTCAGTGGGTGGCCCATTGCGGCGCCCTGGCCGTCGTCAATGTGAGTGAATTGCTCCGCCTCCGCCCTCAACGTCATAACGTTTGACACGAGGGCAGGGCCCTGAGGCTGTGATTTTCTTGGCTTCAGAGCTTCGAACTTACGAACCTTGGCTTCAGTGACGTCATCAGACAATAGAACGTTGAGGGTGAGTTTTATATATATAGATAATGAGGTGAGGCATTATATATGTTCCCTGGATATGTCCGCTGTATCGTTTTCCCTGGGCACATGTTTACAGGCGTTTTTTGATAAGTTTCGGGATGGAGGGCTGTCAGTGTCTGGTTTATATTAAGAACAAGCCGTTGAGCCCATTAAAACGGGCAAGAAAGCGGTCGGAGCCCCGCCGGGTCCAGCCGAGCCCCTGCCCAGGAAAGCCGCCCCGGGGGATGGTGGCAGAGGAAAGTGCCCGGGTCACAGCGGCAGCAGCTCATCTGACCTGTCGGAGTGCACCTCAGAGCTTCTGTCGGACGATCCCAGCCCGGTGCTCACTGGTCACCCGTATCGCATGCGCGGCACGTCGGTCACTCTTCATTTATATAGTAGGATTGCAATCTATTTTACCACCTCAGAAATTTGGGGATCTGAGTGCTAAATGGGGTCGAGATCTGGGGTTGGCAGGCACATCTGTAGATCCATATAAGCTTATTAAGCGTATCCCAGAGATATTGGTGAGTGTGGAGCTGAGGGAATGTCAATTTCGTACGCTGCATAGAGCACACAGGAACTAAGGTGGGGGCAATAGATTCTCCGATTTGTCAAAAGTTCAGGCAAGGTCAAAATTCCTTTTTTTCATGTGTTTTGGGGTTGTCTGAAGATAGGAGTTTTTGGAATGATATATCTATTTATCTTACTAAATTGTTGGGCTGTGTGGTTCCCTTATCCCCTGTGGGGTTTTTGTTAGATAAGTATGAAACTTTCCGCATCCAAAATCGTTCACAGGCTTTGTTTCTCCGCAAAGCAGGAGTACTGGGTAAGAGAATTATTCTAGGGGTGTAGGTAGGGGAGGAGGTTCCCTCCTTTTGGGCTTGGAGGAATCGTCTGCATGCATTGATGCTCTTAGCGCGTCTGTGTGTGAGGTGCTCACCCAAGCGTCTAAAAATGTTTCTTGAAATGTGGGATGTATATATTCGGTCCCTTCCACATCGGGCCAGGAGCTTAATCCTTAATTTTTAACTAAAATTTGATTTGGGGTGTTCTAGTATGTGGTGCGAGGAGACTTCTTTCAGGATAGACTTACTGTGTTCAGGGGAATTGGACCTTGCGCGCCTACATATAAAATGGCAGTGCGCACACCACTCCTTTTCACCTTTTTTTTTTTTGTGCCGTTAAATATGTTAAAGGTGGCTGGTTATTTCGTTTTCAGGGTAGTCTAGGGGGGGGGGGGCTGTAGGGGATGTTTCACTCGTACAATACTAAGGGATATTTCTGTTCTGGATAAGTTTAAGGTTCTGTACGAGGGGCTGCGTTATGGGGGTGGGGCCGTGGGGGTGACATAGTAAAACTTTTGATGACGAGCTCCTTATTTGGCTATTATACTGTTGGTGTTATTTCTAACTTGATGTATGCTGAGCCTGTTGGCTGTATTGTTTGTGATGTCATCAATAAAAAATTGTTGGAACGGGGAAAAAAAAAGGCCCTTTCTGAATTGACATATTATGAGCAAAGGGACAGATGACTTGGCCCTGCAGTACTTTTTTTTTTTTTTTGCTGAATTTAATTATTACATCTGACTACACAATAACAACTTATAAAAAGCTGTTAGAGCTCAGTATTTGTGAAGAGGTAAATAGTCCGAAATGCCTCTGTAAGTATGTGGGAACTGGTTACATAAGACGTAGGGTTCATAATCCTCTTTAAGAGATGTATATCAGGCTGTTGATTATGCAGTGACAAAAGATTAAAACCTGTTTTTGAATCCCCCCCCCCCCCCCCCCCCGTGTCTTTTGTGTTAAAAAAAAAAAGGGCCAATTTAATTTGACATTATTTTCTGCCTATAAAAGGAATAACCAGGTTCAAGGTGGGTCAAGTTTTGACATATTAAGGTTAGGTAGTAAATATATCTTGTTTGCAGCACAGTCAAGGCCAGCCCTTCCATTAGGTGAACTAGGAGGACATCCAGAATACCAAAATTGGGAGGAAGGGTAACAAAATTCTGGAAATCTCCAAGTGCTATCCACCCACTTTTAAGGCAGGAATGATATGGACCTCTAACATTTAAAACTTGCATTGCAATGTCAGATGTGCCAGCTCATCAGTGTTAGAATGTTTCAAGTGACAGTGTTGGGCTGTTAATGGAGCTCATGTTACCAACATCTAGCATGTAGGAGGAGTCCCAGAACTGCAAAAAATAAGAAGGGCTAGAAAGAGAGGGGAATGAATGTTTGGTAGCTGTTGGGGTGGGAAAAGAGAGTGTACTGGGGCAGATGGGAGTGGGTTTAAAGAGGGTGCTGAGCTGGTGGTGTGATGGGAAGAGGGTGGGGAAGAGTAAGGCAAAGTAAAGTGCTGGTTTTGGACCGATGATTGGGTGGAGAGAGAGGTTTCTGAGTACTGTGGCAAGGGGACAAAAAATTGGGGTGATGCTGGTATACTGAACAGGGAGTGGATTGAAGAGAGAAGAGGATGCTGTGGGGAGGAGGGGAATGAAGAGATGCTGAGTACGACGAGAGAGGGGGGGATGCTGAGCGCTATGGGCAGAAGCAAAGGAAGGGGGGGTGCAGGAAAGAGGGATGCTGTGCTAGAGCTTCTGCAGCCATAGAAGGAAACACTGGTTGATTTAGTGGTCATGGCCTGTATGAGGAAGTGCTGTACTAGAATTGTGACTGTTAGGTAAGTTGATAAAGAGGGTAGCTCAAAGCTGAAGATTCATCTAAGGTGCCTAATACCCTTCCATTGACACTGACATACAGTACACCGTGTATTGTGAACATGTTGTAATACATTTTCTTTTAGTTTTCTCCCGTTTGTTGTTTGACCTGTTCCAGTCATTTTCCTTGCAAAATTAACATTTTTATATATAATATACATGAGGCACTCCTTTGAACAATTACGCTGGTTGGTCATTAAACAACTTAATGATAATGGACGTAGAGGAGATGTGTCTCGTGTTTATCAAAAGGAACAAAAATGGATCTTTAAATTACAAACTATGTCACCAAGCATATTTTCAAAGCACTTAGCCTTCCAAAGTTCCATAGAAACCTATGGAACTTTGGAAGGCTAAGTAAGTGCTTTGAAAATATGCCTCCAAGTGGGTTAAATGGCCCATTGGAATGGTAAACGTTCTACTGAATGTAATGTATTTTTTGTAGCTGATCTTATCAACCAATAAGAACTTATTGTAGTTGATGTCATGCAATGGGTTGTCCTAATGTTAGCATCTATTTATCCAGTCGCCATTTTGTTGTCTAACTACATGACTGAAAGATTCTTTTCATTGGTGGATTCCTCCTGAGGCAGAGACGAAACAGGGGGGGCCCTTTGTCAAGGATTTTTGCATGGTGCTACAGCTGACAGATTTGAAGCTAGTCCCGGTTAGATGGTTTTAGAAATCGAAGGCTGCGGTGACCACCCGGGTGGATAAGCTAAGTGGAAATAAATTTGTTCTGTGCACATGTAATAAATTCCCTATAACTTTTTTGATCTTTTTCAGGATGGAGTTGATTTTAACCTGACACATTATTAATATAATTATTTCCTCAGGTTTTTTTTTTTCTCCATTAGGGAGTTGTTTTCCTTTGCAGTTGTTTTCAGAGGATTTTTGAAACCGATGATAGGAGCCGTTAAAATTGGCAGAGACCATCTCTGTAGGCACCCTAGGCTGTTGAGGTTTCTTTTTGTTTAAAATTTATGATATATATTATGTTCTGGGTTAAAGCCAACCTTAGAGCAAATTAATATATGATAGGTTTCTGATGATTTTTTGCTTTCCAGTATATTTTTCAATTTTTGAGTATTCATGTATAATATATGCCATATATATGCCATATGAACAATAGTGAACTCGTAGGCTTTTAGATTAGAGAGTTGCACAGGACAGAAATTTCACCCATCCCCAATAGAATCTAACCCATACCCACCCGTACCCATTAAGATCCATTCCATCCCCACAATTAACCCTTTAGTGTCCAATGTTCCCATCAATCTGTTCCCATATGGCTTATTATGGGAACATTGGACACTAAAGGGAATTATTAATCTCCATTCCCACCTGTACCCATAGGATTCAGTGCTATTATTTACTTGCTCGCAGCCCTGTTTCCTCCCAACCCCAACAGATTCCTGTTGTTTTTGGATGGTATTCACTATTCAACCAGTGAGTGTTCCAAGTTCAATCTGGTGTTCTGGCTTCTCTGGGCATTCCATGCCACATTCTGTCTGCCTCTCCGTACATTCCAAGCCCCATTCTGGTGCTCCAGTTGCCTCTTTGAGTGCATTTCAAGCCTCATTCTGAAATCAACCTAGCGTTTGACTACATTCCCGTGGGAATCCCACGGCAACTGCTTCCATCCCCACAGGATTCCCACAGTACCTTTTTCCATCCCCGCAGGATTCCCACAATCCCCATTCCTGCGCAGCCCTCTATTTTAGATGTACTGTTTTACTGTGGTTTGTTTCATAGTATGACTTCAGGAGACTTTTGTGTGTGGATCCATTTTTGTTTGCTCTGCTTTTAACTTATGTTTCCTTTATCAGGGTCCTGATATGACACTTTCACGATTGCTGAAGGCTGTTGATGAATGTTGTCCCACCTTGGCCAATTCGGTGAAAATAAGGTAGAGTTTGACGATATTAACACCAGGGTGTAGGAAAAGCAAAAGCGAGTTGTATTAAAATAGAATATTTGTTTGATTTCGCCTAAACTTCATCACAGAACCTATGTTGGGAATCCACTTCTCCATGGAGTGTAGTCCCAGGTTAGAATACTGACTTTTGAATCAGAATTCTTGAATTCATTAGTCTACGTCATAGCAGCAATGCATAATCACACAATCCTATATAATAATTTCCAACTCCAACGTTCTGAAGCTGACTCCCGTGGCACTGAAGGGTTCGTAGGGTTCGTGCTACCTGTAACCATCTGTCTCACTGTCCCGCCCTCGCGTCATAATGTTATGACGTCGAGGGCTGAACACTGAGAGGGAAGGGGACGCAGCATAGTTGCCAGGCAAAGCAACGCAACGTCACAAGCATGAGGGTGTCGTCCCTCCCTCCCTCCCTCCCTCCCTTCCAGTTCCAGGCCCCCTACCTCCAATGTTTAAAAGTCATCTTCACTTACCAAGTCAGGGTTATGGCGGCCGGCAGCAGTGGTAAAACGCATGCAGCCTCGGCCCTTTTCTCTCAGCTGTGGTCCCGCCCTTGCGGAAACAGGAAATGAGGGCGGGACCACAGCTGAGAGAGAGAAGGGCCGAGCCTGCACGCCTTTTACCTCTGCTGGCGACCCTGGAACTGGGAGGGAGGGGGGGCCCTGGAACTCGGACAGAGGGAAGGACCCTGAAACTCGGACAGAGGGAGGGACCCTGAAACTCGGAGGGAGGTGGGGGGAACCTGGAGGGAGGGAGGGGACGATCCTGGAACTCGGAGGGAGGGAGGGGGACGATCCTGGAACTTGGAGGGAGGGGGGGCGCCCCTGGCACACACTCTCAATCTCACACACTCACACATTTACTCTCTCTCTCTCTCTCTCTCTCTCACACAGTCACACTCACACATTTACTCTCTCTCTCTCTCTCTCTCTCTCTCTCACACAGTCACACTCACACATTTACTCTCTCTCTCTCTCTCTCTCTCTCTCTCACACAGTCACACTCACACATTTACTCTCTCTCTCTCTCTCTCTCTCACACAGTCACACTCACACATTTACTCTCTCTCTCTCTCTCTCACACAGTCACACTCACACATTTACTCTCTCTCTCTCTCTCACACAGTCACTCTCACACACTCTTTCTCAAACAAACACACTCCGAGGAAAACCTTGCTAGTGCCCGTTTCATTTCTTTCAGAAATGGGCCTTTTTTACTAGTACAATAATATAGTGCATCAATGTTCAGGAATTTCCTCTGCCAGCGATTTTTTGTGTCCTTACACAGTTCCCTTTCTTTTCATAAGTCTCAGTTCGTACAGCTCTAATTGGACAGCACTGTTCTTTCACCTCTAAGTATTGTTGAAGTCCAGGTGTTGAAATGAATGACCACGCTGTCTAATGAAATAAAATGGCAAGCATTTGGGGATGGGGAGTTATAACAGGGGCTGTAATGTACATGGTCTTAATTGGATAAAGTAGGGCGGTGGTCTTTGTAGTCCGCTTTAAAAGTAATAAATAGAAATAAAAGAGAGGAAAATAAAGTGATACCTTTTTGTATTGGACTACCTTCATAGATTTTATTGACTAGCCTTCAAAGGTAGAGTCACCTTCTTCAGGTTGGTTATGAGCAAATGACGACAATAATAACATATATGTAATGAAACATGAAAAGCATTCCAAGGACAGGAGGAGAGGTGAATGGGTAATCAGAAGGTGACAACGCAGTCTAATTTTATGGTGTTTGTAATGTGATAGAAAATCTAGATCCTTGTCAAAATATTTAATCATTTGAACTTCAAAGGTCTTACATTCATGGATTGTTTTAAAAGTTACTGGAGTATTCTGACCATAAGATCATTAATGCGGTGTCCATGTTTTGAAAAATGCTCACCCACAGAGGTGTCACTTCTATTTGCTTTGTGGTTTCTGATGTGGTACCTTGTATGAATTGATTCTTGTCTTTAGCTTCTGGCTTATCACCCCAGTATAGCATCCTTCATATTTTCTGCATTGAATAATATATAAAACATCTTTATTGTTGTTCTTCCTTTTTAGGAAGCATCTGGAAACATTCCTTTTTGAAAAATATTTGACGTGAACTTTTTTTGTCTTGTTCTTTTTGTTTGTTTTGTAATGTAATCTTTTGCTGTGAGTCAGTTTGGACCTAAATCTAGGGATTAATTGGATTAAAAGTGATTAGAGTAGCCTAGTGGTTAGTGCAGCAAACTTTGAGCCTGGGGAACTGGGTTCGATTCCCACTGCAGCTCCTTGTGACTCTGGGCAAGTCACTTAACCCTCCATTGCCCCAGGTATAAAATAAGTAGCTGTGTATACTATGTAAACCGCTTTGAATGTAGTTGCAAAAACCACAGAAAGGCGGTATATCAAGTCCCATTTCCCTTTCCCTATTTGAGATTCTAAATGGAATGTTGAGATTCTGTGGCTACAATTGGAGATTCTACATGGAATGTTGCTATTCCACTAGCAACATTCCATGTAGAAGCCTGCCCTTGCAGATCAGCAACGCGGCTGCGCAGGCTTCTGTTTCTGTGAGTCTGATGTCCTGAATGTTGCTAGTGGAGGAGTAGCCTAGTGGTTAGTGCAGCGGACTTTGATCCTGAGGAACTGAGTTCGATTCCCACTGCAACTCCTTGTGACTCTGGGCAAGTCACTTAACCCTCCATGTCCCAGGTACAAATAAGTACCTGTATATACTATGTAAACCGCTTTGAATGTAGTTGCAAAAACCACAGAAAGGTGGTATATCAAGTCCCATTTCCCCTTTCCCCTAGATTAGAGAACATTTGAGGGAGAGCATGAGTGGGATCATTTATGTCAAATGTTTTTCCCATGTGGGAAACAGTGGGGTCCTGTGATATGTGCTGGCACGATTTACAGTTTGCTAGTGCCTTTCTCTTCTTTTTGAGCTTCTGCTGGGGGCTTGATTTTCATTAAATTTTGCTTTAGATAAAAAACCAGCACTGGTGGAACTGGGAATATCTTTCAGTAATTCATCTTCCCGGAGTAGTAGCTGTAGATACTGTATGATTTTTCTCAGTTTTTGTAGGATAGATATTGTTGAAACTGAAGCAGTTATGGGTTACAATGAATTTGATTAATTTTGTAAGGATAGATGGCATAGCTGCATGTGACAAATTCCTAAAGGCATCTGCATGGGGAATGTTGCTGTTTAGGGAAAGGGGATGAGAATTGAAATACCGCTGTTGCGGTTTACATATTATGTACAGGCTCTTATTCATTTATTTATTACATTTGTATCCCACATTTTCCCACCTCTTTGCAGGCTCAATGTGGCTTACAATACATCTTGAATAGTGGAAACATAATAGAAAATAGACATTTAGTGTTATAGAAGGATCTTGCGCAACATGGTAATGATAAAACAAGATAGTAGTATAGCAAGCAGATATAGTAAGACAGTTCTATAGATATGTGGAGGAGTTGTGTGTGTTCACATTGGTTGATCTTTGTGGTATGCCTTGTTAAAGAGATGGGTCTTCAGCAGTTTGCGGAAGTTTGTTAGTTTGTAAATCGTTTTTGAGTTTTGCGGCAATGTGTTCCATAACTGTAACATAGTAGATGACGGCAGAAAAAGACCTGCACGGTCCATCCAGTCTGCCCAACAAGATAACTCATATTTGCTGCTTTTTGTGTATACCCTACTTTGATTTGTACCTGTGCTCTTCAGGGCACAGATCGTATAAGTCTGCCCCGCACTATCCCCGCCTCCCAACCACCAGCCCCACTTCCCAACCACCGGCTCTGACACAGGCACAGACCGTATATTCTCTTTCTGAAGTGTTTTTATATCATATTCCATCTCTATGCTGTTACTGTTTGTCCTTGACTTGAAGGGTAGATAAGAACACTGCCTGTGCTCCTATAGGTCTGCTTAGAAATCTGGGGTAATTAGGTCACAGTCCCAATGATTTTCAGCTGTGTTGGTCAACATAGATTTTAAAGCTCTGTCTTTCAGAAGAGTTTTCTGGTTCTGTGTCCATGACAGAGCTCATGGGAAGGTGGATGCTCTCTTAATTCCTTCCCATTCTGTTTTTTTTTTTTTCTCTATTCTAGAATTAAACTAATGGCTGAAGGAGAACTGAAAGATATGGAGCAGTTTTTTGATGACCTTGGTGATTCATTTACAGGGACAGAACCAGAGGTCCATAAAACAAGTGTGGTAGGTAAGTAATTATGTTTTACCTCTGAAATCCAATTGTGGTGGGAAGGAAGTATGACATTTATAATTAGGCCATTGTTTAGTAAAATAGGTTTCTTATGATCTTTGACTGCCTCTACTACTAGATTTCATGCCTGTAGCATTATTAGACGTAAACATTTGGACAGTTATTTTTTTTGCCTTTGATGTAGTCTTGGTGCAGCCTTGCTTTGTGCCTTAACAGCAAACTTGAACTAGGCTTCATTAATACCTAAATCTAATTTACATCTGACGTTACCAAGTAGCTATAGGCCTGTTACTAGCATACGTTTTTGTTTTTTACAAAGCTGATAGGCAATTGTTGTTCAACAATTATCTAGCTACTTGGACAAATTCAGCATTCTTCATAGATCTCAGTTTGGATTGATAGTATGGAAAACTTTTTATTGACTCTGATCTCTGAGGTGAAAAAAATTCTAAGCTTGGGTTCTTATGCAGTTCTTCTGCAGTTTGATATTTCATCTGAATCTGATACCATTGATAGCTAAGCTGAGATAACTGGGCATTACTGGTTTCAGAAATTTTTGATGAACTGTAAATATGTATAGTAGCTCAAGGTGAGTTGGATTCAGGTACACTGGATATTTCCCTGTCCCTGGAGGGACACACTCTTAAGTTTTTGTACCTGAGGCAATGGAGGGTTAAGTGACTTGCCCAAGTTCACAAGTAGTAGCTGTGGGATTTGAACCGAGCACCTCTGGATGTCAAGACCAGTGCTCTAAGCACTAGGCCACTCCTTCACTCCCAACTGTATTAAAAAAATTAAAGATTGGGCTTTATTTCAATTGTTGAAGTTGAAAATCAACAAAAAAATTTTTGTGGTTGGGGAAGCATGATGACTTAATACCAGCTACAATTTCACTAAACACAAATGATTATTTGCCAATTGAACGTACTACCAAAGTCTTAGGCATAGTGTTGGACTACTCTTTCTATGGGGCCACAGTTAAATTATCTTATTAAAATTATTTTCTTTAAATTAAAACAATTGAGGACTGTTTAATCATTCTTTTCAGAAGAACACTTTGCATTAACGGTACAGGGTTTAATATTATCTTAGCTAGATTACTATAATTCTTTTTCTTGGAGAACAAACAAGCTTATTTATTCTCACAAGTGGGTGATGCCGACCCGCGTTGCCCGGTCCAGGACTTATAACAAGTATGTGTAAGTAGAGCTTTGTGGAGCGTGAGACATGCTGCACCACATATGCACAAGTGCCTTCCCACCCACCATGAGAACGCAGCCTGCGCAGTTCATTTTCTACTGTGGTGAGTAGAGGACGTGGTTTTTTTACCGTCTCCTCACATCGCTTGGTCCTAAAGAGCTTTTTTTCTGCCTTTCAGCAGATTTTCATCTTTAAATTGTGTTCCCAGTTATGAAACCTGCTCCCTTTTTGTCTTTTCCTTATATTTTTTTAGTTTATTTTGCCCTGTTTTAAGTTTGCTTTCTTTTTCGTCGTCTGGCCGCTTTTAGGCCTTGACTTCAGCCAGGATTTTCCCCTTCATTTTTTTGCCATGCCTTGCCCCTTTTTCAGGCACCATCGCTTCATTTAATTTAGCTGAAGAAGTTTTTCCTTCCATGTCCACGAAGGTTCCCAGTGGTTTTAAGTGCCGTATACGGTGCAGTTGGACGATCTCTGGGAAGGACACCCATTCTTGGTGTCTAGGGCCCGTCCATAACCCCACTAACTGTATTCTCTGTCTTTGCATGAAGAAAAGGTCCCAGGTTTCCAGAGAGGCTCAACGAGAGAGGATTTTTGGAGCCAAGTCCAGTTCCTCGACACTGGCATCTGCATTGACGTCGCGTGTTGAACCGGCATTGGGAACGTCGGTAAGCACGGATCCTGCTAGACACTTAGACACTGGGAGCAGTGAAGCATCGAGTGGGTCTCCATCTGCCTTGAGGCCTCCTGCTGTGCAGGGCCCCCGGGACCATCCATTGTCGGACCTGACCCCAAGGCAGTGTGTGGATTTTATGTCGTCCTCGGCACAGAGGAGCCTCAGTGACATGCTTTGGGTGAAGGTCAAGAAGCATTGTCATCGATCACCCTCAACGCATGGTGCCGGGAGCTCTGGGCATCAAAGGAAATGACTGATGCCACTTCCAGAGGACAAGCTCGAGGTCCTGGACTATACGTCTCCTCCTAGGGAGGCTGTGACTGTCCATCTCCATGAGGTACTTCAGGAAGTCCTTGTTAGGAACTGGGAGTCCCCTTTTTCAATTCTGGTCATGCCTAAGAAGATTGACACCCAGTATCAGATTCACAGTGCACCTGTTTTGATAAGCCTCAGTTGCCTCACAATTCTATGGTAGTGGAGTCCACTCTCAAAAGAGCTAACAGTTCCAGGGACTATGCCTCAGCACCCCCAGGTAGAGAACCTAGAACCGTGGATTCTTTTGGGAGGAAGATGTACCAGGTTTCAATGTTTATCTCCCGAATACAATCGTACCAGCTCTTCACGAGCATCCACTTGTGAAACTCGGTGTGCAAATTGTCTGACCTGGCTGAGCCTCTCCCTCTGGAGCAGGCCAAGTCACTTCGCCAGTTGGTCAAGCAGCAGAAGGCGTGTCAAAAGTTCTTGGCCAGGGCAATTATGACAGGATCTCTGCTCAGAGTATAGCAATGCACAGACTCTCATGGCTGTGTGTTTCTGACTTGGAACATTCTGTTCAGCAGAGGTTAGCGGATGTATCGTGCACAATGCCTAGCCACCCACCTGGGGTTACCTTGCACCCACTTAGAGGGTCTACCCCAGCACAGCTCAGGTCCTTCACCTGCCGCTTGTGCTGTACACTAGCACTCTCCTCCCACTAACTGGGTCACAACCTCTGGGCAAGTCTCCCACTCTCTAGCTATCCCCAGTGATTTCTAGGATTCTCTATCAGTCCAGACAGGCAGAACGAACAAACAAATGTGTTTATTCTCAGAACTTGGAACAGTGAACAAAAAAAATATGCAAACAGTAACAAGAAACTGAAAAATGGAGTGGAGGAGTGGCCTAATGGTTAGGGTGGTGGACTTTTGTCCTGAGGAACTGAGTTCGATTCCCACTTCAGGCACAGGCAGCTCCTTGTGACTCTGGGCAAGTCACTTAACCCTCCATTGCCCCATGTAAGCTGCATTGAGCCTGCCATGAGTGGGAAAAACGTGGGGTACAAATGTAACAAAAAAATGGATCAATTAGAAAACTAACTAAACATTTGCATACTTCCTGGAAAGTACCTGGGGAGATCAGGTCATATATCTGTTCACAGAGCTTCACCAAAGATCTCTCTCGCCCCCCCCCCCCCCCACCCCTCCTCCTGGCCTGCAGCCAGCATCTGCTGGGTAATTTCAAACTCCAGGCCAATCAGAGCCCAGAACAATCACGTTTCTAATAAAAACTGGTTACATCACTACAGGCACTTCCTATTATCTGTGTGGCAACTAAAAGAAAGAGAAATCAGTCCTCTGTGACAGCTTTAAGCATAAATATGTACCATCTGCTGGCCAAAGAGGAGAAATACACTTGACATATTTAAGACAGGGAAATATCCAATACATTTTACAGGCTTAAAACACACTGTTTCTTCACAGTACAGTACTGATACCATCTCTTCTCTCTCCCACCGGGTGCCTTCTGCATCTACCTCCTCAACTAGCCAAGTAGGAGTACCTATTACAATCAGAGAGGTAGGTACAATCCCTCAGCTCGCCAGCCTGTTCGGGGTCAATCCCAGCGTGCTCTTTCATGTCAACAGCATGTGCCAATTGCTCCTTCTGCTCCTCAGCCAAAGCAAGGGACGAGCTTTTGATTAGCTCCAGCAGAGCATAGCCACAGTAAGTGTCCGTCCCAGGTGACTTGCCCGTCGGGGGAGGGGGGGAGTGCTGAAGTTTTTCCATGAAAGGTGACCCCTTTATAACCTCTGACCGGTGGGTTCTTCAAATAGTCCATCTCAGATACGCACTCAACTTTATCTAAAACCTCCAAATTGCTTTGTCAGGACTCTTCAAAGCAGATTTGGCAGAATGCTATTTTGTCACATTTGTATCCCACATTTTCCCACCTATTTGTAGGCTCAATGTGGCTTACATAGTGCCGGAGACGCATTTGCAGACTCCGGTGTAAACAAATACAAAGTGATGTGGTAAGGTAAGGTTCAAACTAATACAAAGTTCCGCGTTAGGAGTTACGGATCAAGAAAGGGATCTGGGTGTCGTCGTCGATGATACGCTGAAACCTTCTGCTCAGTGTGCTGCTGCGGCTAGGAAAGCGAATAGAATGTTGGGTGTTATTAGGAAGGGTATGGAGTCCAGGTGTGCGGATGTTATAATGCCGTTGTATCGCTCCATGGTGCGACCGCACCTGGAGTATTGTGTTCAGTACTGGTCTCCGTATCTCAAAAAAGATATAGTAGAATTGGAAAAGGTACAGCGAAGGGTGACGAAAATGATAGTGGGGATGGGACGACTTTCCTATGAAGAGAGGCTGAGAAGGCTAGGGCTTTTCAGCTTGGAGAAGAGACGGCTGAGGGGAGATATGATAGAAGTGTATAAAATAATGAGTGGAATGGATCGGGTGGATGTGAAGCGACTGTTCACGCTATCCAAAAATACTAGGACTAGAGGGCATGAGTTGAAGCTACAGTGTGGTAAATTTAAAACGAATCGGAGAAAATTTTTCTTCACCCAACGTGTAATTAGACTCTGGAATTCGTTGCCGGAGAACGTGGTACGGGCGGTTAGCTTGACGGAGTTTAAAAAGGGGTTAGATAGATTCCTAAAGGACAAGTCCATAGACCGCTATTAAATGGACTTGGAAAAATTCCGCATTTTTAGGTATAACTTGTCTGGAATGTTTTTACGTTTGGGGAGCGTGCCAGGTGCCCTTGACCTGGATTGGCCACTGTCGGTGACAGGATGCTGGGCTAGATGGACCTTTGGTCTTTCCCAGTATGGCACTACTTATGTACTTATGTACTTATGTACTTATGGTAAGGTACAGTTCATGTGGTACAGCCACATAAGAGAATTGTACAGCGGAAGAGTTGTGTTATGTTCATTACGTATTTTAGTTTTGTCATGTTGCAGAGATTAGGCATTTATGTTGGTATATAGGAAAAACTGGATGTGTAAGTTGACTTGTATTTGAGTCCTTTATAGCTTGGGTAGTGCAGGTTTAGGTAAGTTCGTGTTGATTCGGATGTGTTTCTAGTTGGTAGGTCGATCAAGTCTCTCATGTATCCTGAGGTTTCACCATAGATGATTTTGTGAACCAGAGTGCAGATTTTGAATTCAATTCGTTCTTTGATTGGGAGCCAGTGTAGTTTTTCACGGAGGGGTTTTTCACTTTCAGATTGCGTTTTTCTGAAGATAAGTCTAGCTGCCGTGTTTTGAGCAGTCTGAAGTTTATTTAAGGTTTGTTCTTTGCATCCCGCATAAATTCCATTGCAGTAGTCTACATGGCTTAGTACCATAGATTGTATCAGGTTGTGAAATGTTTCCCTCGGGAAGAATTGTTTCACGCGTTTGAGTTTCCACATTGAGTGGAACATTTTCTTTGTTGTGGATGTCACTTGGCTCTCTAGTGTTAAGTTGCGGTCCATTGTAACGCCGAGGATTTTCAGGCTGTCTGAGATAGGGAGGGTGTAATCTGGGGTGTTGATAATTGTGGATGATAAATGTTGGACATCTAGTAGCCCATAATTCATAGATCTCAACTGACGTGATGGTCTATGAATTTTTAAAGTACAGGCAATAGTTAAATTAATATTGACACTCGACAATCTATTCAATCAAATTTAGAATGTTAAACTTAATGCACCATTCAACATGCAACCAATGCAAAGTTTTCAAAATAAGCTTTCTACATCCAAGCCATCCACTCAATTCTGTTCTGAAATACAAGTGAACCTGATTTAAAGTTGTCTGACTGGAAGTAATATACGGAATTGAATCTTGCTCTGACAGATGGATTCTTTGCTTTTCCTGTAGGTTTGTTCCTGCGTCACATGATCTTGGCGTACAACAAACTGTCCTTCAGTCAGGTCTATAAGCTGTACACTGCACTCCAGCAGTACTTTGAGGCCGAGAAGACAGCCACGAGTGCCACAGCTGCAGCAAATGAAGAGGCAGACATGGATATGACAAACTCTGAGAGCACGGACGGAAGAATGGGGAAAGAAGAGCTTGATCTTCCTTTGAGGTAGCAAGCTATTTATATAGAGTGTTCTAGCTGCAGGATTGCCTTTGAGATGTTGCAATATCATCCACTGGACTGTAAGAGTTTGTAGCACCTTGAGGGTATTTCTATAACGCAGACATATAAATACCAAAATTCTGCCTAAGCACTGTTCAGTAAATTAAATACCTGCATATCTTAACACGGTGCATATTTGAGAGCTGGGCCTGCACATAGGCAGAGCCAGGTCAGAGCGTGGATAACTTGAAAACCTGACTGGCTGGGGTGCCTCCAGGACCAGGATTAGGAACCAGCGGTGTAGTGGCTGTGCCACAGATGCACAGTGCATTAGTGACACTGCTGCCTTCCATAAAGTGCTGGGCATGTCCCCTACATTACTGCAGAGGTTTTGAACTTAAGAAGCAATTTGATTATGTAGTGCTAATATTTATATGCCCTTTACATGCCTAAATGTTTAGAATAATGGCATTTACACGTATGTGTTCACATATGCAACTAATTGCCAGAAGTCCACCTAAACAATATTCTGCAAATACCCATTTAACGTATAGCGTGGGATAAGCAGTATAAAAGGTTTTGTACATTTTTGGGATCTTGCCAGGTATTTGTGACCTGGATTGGCCACTGTTGGAAACAGGATGCTGGGCTTGATGTACCTTTGGTCTTTCCCAGTATGGCAATACTTATGTACTTATGGCAGAGCTTGGGCAGGGCTCAAACTTATGCATGTAACTTACGTAAGTAACTTGGTGTTCTGTCTCTGTCACACTTAGGTGCTAATACACCAGCTCTATGGCTGGCATAAGTGTTAAGGGAAGATTTTTATAAATGGTGCTCAAAATAGGGCACTGCAAAGGTTCGGTGCTAAGCACTGTTCTATAAGAGGCATGCACCCTTTATAAAATAATGCGTAATGCTGGTTTCCACGCCAGATTTACGGCTTCTGAAACCCTGGTGCCCAAGTTGGGCGCAGAAACCCATTATTCTATACCACTGTGTGCAACATTTTGGAATGCCCCTGATCCTCTAATGACCACTCCCCCTTTTGGATTGCGCACAGTGGGATTTAGGCATACCCAGCGTTATAGAATAGCACACAACCAGATGCGTGTGCAAATCCTAAGCGGCAATTAACATCAGTGGGTTGTTATCTAGTTATTGATGATTGGCAGCTCGTTAGCCAATTAAGTTGAATGCCTATTTTGGAAGAGCGCCCAAATCTGGGAACCATATATAGAACCCGGGGGTAAGTGTGGATATACCTGGTTACGCTTGTATTTTCTAAAGAAAAGTAGGCACCTTCTTGCCTTTATAGAATAGACTACTACCAGACCACCTATTATAGAATTACCTTTTCAACACCCCTGCATTTTAGCTGTTGCTTTGTGCTAAGTGCAAACCTTAATGCACTTAAGGATATAGGAGCTGGAATGGTGTGTAGTGTCTGAGCCAAACTGGTTAGAATACTGCAGGCTTTGGCTTATTAATGTGAGAAGTGTTGCTATTCTAGCCCTCCCTCACTCATAAGTCACCAATTACACCTTCCGTAGCATCCCTCCGGTCCGACCCAGCAACTGACTGATGGGTTGTGCATACCTTCCAGCAGGTGGAGACTGAGAATTTAGACTCATCAGAGAGAGCCAATAAGAGCCCTTGCTAGGTTGAAGAATCCAGTATTCTTAGTCTCCAGCAGGTGGAAGGTAGTGAGCCCTGTCAGTCTCTCTCTTCTTTCCCCTTTTTTTTCTGTCTTTACTTTAAAAAAAGAAGTCATATGATATTAACTGCACCTTTTACACATGCCAAATATGATTCTCTGGGTATAGTTTAGAGCAAGAGTTCTTAACCCAGTTCTTGGGACACACCCAGCCAATCATGTTGTCAGGAGATCCACAGTGAATATTTGAGAGAAATTTGCATGCACTGCGTCCATTGTATTCATTGTAGGTATCCGACTGACTTGGTTGTGTCCTGAGGACTGGATTGAGAACCCCTGGTTTAGAGTGACCTTGTTCATCTATAGCATGGGGTATACGTAAGCCCTCTGGTTGGCCATGGTTTTCCCATGGAATCCAGGTAACTTAAACTCTCCTCCTTTGCTACCCGTGTCAGTTGTTGTTTGATTTTTAAATAATGTTTATTAGTAATTAACAGCATACAAAGCATTGTAGCCAGGGCCTATAGGGCCCTGGGCAAACGTTTATGAATGGGATCCCCACCCCCACCAGGGCCAGCCAAGCAGCTTCCTTATCCTCCTGCCGACCAAGCAGCTTCCTGCTGAAACAAGTGCAGTATAAAAGCGCGTAGCTGCTGTCTAGGTCACGCTGTCCGCTGGTTCTGTACTCTAAATCAGGAAGTCCATGACAGAAGAGGCAGGATCAGCAGAGCCATCAGCTTTGCAGCCTAGACAGCAGCTCCACACCTATACTGCTTACTTATTTTTTTGTTGGAAGCAGAGTGGGGGTAAACGGCTGGAGCAGAAGGGAAGGGAGGAAAAATGCTGGACCAGAGTACAGAGAGTACAGAGTGGAGGAGTGGCCTAGTGGTTAGGGTGGTGGACTTTGATCCTGGGGAACTGAGGAACTGAGTTTGATTCCCACTTCAGGCACAGGCAGCTCCTTGTGATTCTGGGCAAGTCACTTAACCCTCCATTGCCCCATGTAAGCCGCATTGAGCCTGCCATGAGTGGGAAAGCACAGGGTACAAATGTAACAAAAATAAAATAGATACTATTGGAGATTCTACATGGAATGTTGCTACTATTGGACATTCTACATGGAATGTTGCTATTCCACTAGCAACATTCCATGTAGAAGGCTGCGCAGGCTTCTGTTTCTGTGAGTCACGTGCAGGACGTCAGACTCACAGCAGCAGAAGCCTGCGCGGCCACATTGGTGATCTGCAAGGGCCGACTTCTACATGGAATGTTGCTAGTGGAATAGCTCAAATAGTAGCAACAGTGGAGGAGTGGCCTAGTGGTGTTAGGGTGGTGGACTTCGGTCCTGTGGAACTTCTCTGAACCTGCAATTAAGAAAAATCAGTTTTCTACCGGCATCGCGGCTTCTTCTCAGAAGCGTCCCGCCTACGTGGAAAATAGGAAGTTGCAGCAGAGTGGGCGGGACGCGTCTGAGAAGAGGCTCTGACACCAGTAGAAGACTGACTTTCTTAATCACCGGTGTCGGAGAAGTATGACGATCGCAGGACAGGAGAGAGCGGGTGGAAGAAAGAGAGAGAGATGTAGGACTTGGACGGGCAGAGAAGGGAGAGAGACATACTCGGACTCAAGGAATTTACCAGTGTGCAACGGTGCAGTTGGGCTCCTTATACGCAGGGGGCCCAGGGCAGCTGCCCCCTTTGCCCATTGATAAAAGCGGCCCTGATTGTAGCAAAGCAACACAATGTTCAAAACCAACACCCAATCGTGCATACCCACTCAAATATCAACAATAGCAAACATATCACTTTCAATAAACATTAATTAAATTATCAATTCTATTAATTTTTCCATATTTTTATTTCCCCCTCTTGTCCTATCCTCTATCCCTCCCTCATTCATAAGTCACCAATTATACCTTCCGTAGCATCCCTCCGGTCCGACCCAGCAAGTGACTGATGGGTTGTGCATACCTTCCAGCAGGTGGAGACTGAGAATTCAGACTCATCAGAGAGAGCCAATAAGAGCCCTTGCTAGGTTGAAGAATCCAGTATTCTTAGTCTCCAGCAGGTGGAAAGGTAGCGAGCCCTGTCAGTCTCCCTCTTCTTTCCCCCTTTTTTTTTCTGTCTTTACTTAAAAAAAGAAGAAAAACTTCTGGGCACCTACTGCTGGGAACCTTGTTTGGAGGCAGTGGTCTGAGGGGGCCTCTTGTTGCATTCACCAATTATACCGAAACAGTGGTTGTTTCTTACACTGTATCTGGCATAGTCACATTATTATTGTTTCTTTCCCTCCCCACCCCCCCCTGCCCCAAGCGGTAGTTCAAAATCCAGCTACGTGGCAGAACCAGGCTCCCATACTTTTTTGGAAGTGTCCATCTTTGCAGATGGTTCCATCCGTCTCTGTATCGCTCCATAATCATTATGGAATATAAGAAGTTCCACCACCGAGTAACATTCAGTGCTACGTCTTGGCACCATTGAAACAAAATACTGTTATGTGTTATTACAAAACCTGTAATATAACAGGTCCTTTGTCGCTGCTTTAAATAGAAATGTCAAAACAGTATGACCAGCAAATAAGTTTAACTGCGGGAGAAACGGAAGATGTAAATCCTAAACCCTCGGCACATATGACAAAATATCTTTCCAAAATTTTTGGATTATTGGCAAGTCCAAAATAGGTACCCCAGGGCCACACCTTCGTTCCCACATTTCTGCTGCCCATGTCTGTTATCTACCTTTCTCTGTGAATGTCACTCGGCTGTAGCGCCTGATGTTTTAACATAAAAGGGGTAAAAGTAACTTCCAGTAAGCCCATCTGGTGCTATGCCATCAATGCTGCTGTTTCTGAGAACTGGGACAGACGGACTACTTTTATTCTTTGTATATTGCTGCGACTAGAAAGCAGATTATCCAACTGGAGTTTATACAGAGTTCTGTAGTCTCTATTATGTGAGGCTTGGAGTGTATGACTGCATTGCACTGGTTACCACGTGAAGCAAAGGTTCATTTTTCATCTTATGATGGTGCCAGGATACATATGAGATGAGAATTTGGTATGTCCATGTTAGATGTTTCTGTCCTTTATGAGAGGCACAGATGATTCTTCCAGATTTTAGGAGAGTTTATTAATAGAGGTGGTTAAATGGTCCTTTTCTTATGAAGACCACTCAAAAAAAATCGCAACTTTAGGAAAAGACCAACTTATTCCGGAAGGCCTACCCCCTGGATCCAACATAAAACCCAAAGTACTGCGAACCAGCATATAATTGGACCACTGTGGACTCTCATACCTTTCCTGCTTTCCCTCGACACCCTATTCTTTCTATCCTCGCTGCCTACTATAATCTATTGTATTTGTTTTCTGCTGGATTGGCAATAGCCTTTTCGGCTTATTGTAAGCCACATTGAACCTGCAAACATGGGAAAATGTGGGGTATAAATGTAATACCTTTATGTATTTCACCACCATGTAACACAAAACCCTCTGTAAACCAAATGTATATTCACTTCTATTTCCAGTATCCATGATGAATTGTAAGCCACATTGAGCCTGCAAAGAGGTGGGATAATTATTATTATTTATTGCATTTGTATCCCACATTTTCCCACCTTTTTGCGGGTTCAGTGTGGCTTACAATATGAGTTAAATGTTGGAAATACAATTTGTTACAGATTGGTTATGGATTACATTGTGCAGAGTTATGCGAAACAATTGAGGTGTCGTTAGGGAATGTAACAATGGAACATAGACATTGAAACTTTGGAAGGAAATAATGGGAGCTTAGAGGGTGATAAAAAGGCATGAGGACATATGGTATATATCTTTCTGTGAGTAAAGGTATGAGTGATGTGATATTACGGGAATGAGAGTTCAGAGGTGAATGTATGATGCATTAATGAACATTAAGTGTGGATTTTATGTGTTTTGTTTCTTTCCGTAAATTTTTTCGAAAAGATGGGTCTTCAATAATCTGCGGAAGGAAGCTTGCTCGTTGATTGTTCTTAAGTTGCGCGGCAGTGTATTCCAAAACTGCGTGCTCATGTGAGAAAAGGTTGACGCGTGTAGCGCTTTGTATTTCACGCCCTTGCAATTGGGGAAGTGGAGGTTAAGGAAGGTTCGGGATGATCTTTTGGCGTTTCTGGGTGGTAAGTCTATCAACTCATACATGTAGGCTGGGGCTTCGCCGTGAATGATTTTGTGGACTAATGTGCATATTTTAAAAGTGACGCGTTCCTTGAGTGGAAGCCAGTGCAGTTTCTCTCGTAATGGTTTTGCACTTTCATATTTTGGCTTTCCAAAGATGAGTCTGGCTGCCGTATTCTGGGCTATTTGAAGTTTCCTCATTATTTGTTCTTTGCAACCTGTGTATAGTGAGTTGCAGTAATCCAAATGGCTGAGCACGAGGGATTGCAGTAGGCTGCGAAAGACGGATCTTGGGAAGTATGGTCTTATCCTTTTCAGTTTCCACATGCTGTAAAACATCTTTTTTGTTGTGTTGTGTTGTGGGATACAAATGCAATAAATAATAATAAATAAATATAGCCCTTAAATAATTAGAATTCTCTTTCTCTGACTTTCAGATCTTGTAGGAAATGCCTTGTTTTTAGGAAATGTGAAACCGTGGTTGTTTTAATGTCCTAATTATGGCATGACTCTAGCTTAATATAGTTTAGTTTTTGGAGCTGTGTTGGGGGACAGTAATTGTTTGAACAATGTGTCTTGTTATTGTATTATTGTATTTGTTTTGTGCTTTTGCTCTTTTTTGTTTGTTTTGGCTGTTTTTACTTTTCATCCAGCCAGACCAGCCCATCTTTTGAGCGGCAGTTTATAAATTTGAAAAAAAAGGTTAAGACGTATCTCTGCTGACATGTTTAAATAATCACATTGCAGTGAAGAAGAGATGACATGTGCTGGGCCCCTCTCCCAAAAGCAAGCAGAATATTTCCTGTCTCAACAGGTACGTTACTGTTCAAACTTGCCAGGAATCTTAGTGCTGAATTGATAGGATCTATGCGGTAAGTGTAGCTACCAACTTCCAATCAAAGGCACCGCAGGGGCATTTAACTATTTTGCCATTGTAAGGTGAAATGTTGTATTTGGTCTGGATCTATGACAGGAATTAAGGGCAAGCTTTGATACAGGGTTATTGTTTGTTTTAATTATTTTTAAATATATGCTTTTATTTATTTTGTTCTGAGACTATTTGGTTTGTATTACATGTTCTGTTATTTTTGTTTAGAATTGATGATTTGTGTGTTGTAATTTTAGTGTGTAAACCTATATTTAACAAAATGTAAACCGCTTTTGTTTATACCACAGAAAGGCAGTATATCAGATGCATGACCCTTTCCTGGCATTGCCACAGTTCCACACTGCATATGATATTAGATGACTGCTTGCTTTTTATGACTGGTTTTCTTTAATGAGCTTGCTTATCACTTTACCTGCTTTATCCTCTTACTTGGTGATTCTATGCTTTACTTCTGAAATTCGCAAGTCAGTGGGATGATGTCTCATGCCAGTGATCATCAATCTGAAAATACCCTAATTTACGCTAAGATGTAGGCTCTAGAAGGATGTGATCTGCCCATTTCCCTTACCAATTGTAATCCTGCAGGTCCTGCTTTTTACCTACTCTTCCCCCTTGGTAAGGAACCTCTGTGCTTTTCCCACGTTATCTTGAACTCCAGCACTATTTCTGCCCACATCGCCTCCCTGGTGAAGCTCAAAGTGATGATAGAACTATAATCCAGTAGTAGTAGAAATATTCAGAACTCCCTCACTCATTGAAAAGAACTCTATTCAAATTGTTATACACACATTTGCAGCTAAAACATGGAATAATGCTGATAATTTAACTGTGATTCTGCTGGTTTGAGTGTTCAAAAATGTTTTCTGCAAGCAATACATTTTCCCCCAGATTCTATATATGGTGACTAAAGTTACATATGCAAATCAGCGTGCATAGCTGATTTCTGTGCACAACTTAATTGATAAGCCAGTCTGCACAATAATTGGCTGCTAACAACCAATTATTGGCATTAATTGGGAGTTATTTGCAAATTGTATTCCATAACTCTGTGCGTGTAATTTCAAAGAGGCAGAGGCATGGACAGGGGGGTTTCAGGGGGTGTTCCCAGAATTTACGCACATTGTTACAGAATAGATCAGTCAGCACAAGTTAGGCATCATTTACGCATTTAATGCTATTCTATAAAAGACGCAGATCCTTTATAGACTAGCACTCAGCGCTTACATTTTTCAGCGCCATTTATAGAATCTAGACCTTAGGTAATCTCAAAACCATTTGCTGTTTTACCTGCAGGCTTTTGGAAAATTATCCACTGTGTGCGCTCTTGCCCACATTTAGTGACAGTATTCCCAGAGGCAGGGTAGGGATCAGAACACAGGGTGCACTTTGTTTTTTTTTTTTTCAAAAGTAGGCACATTTTTTAGTACGAGCATCTAAGTGTGCTGTTTCCTTTATAGAAGTAAAAGTACCTCATGAAAACTGGTGCAAAGTTCCTGGTTAAAAAGAAACTGTGGACTTGCAGCTGTGCAGCAGTTTAAAAATCGCCTTCATATCTTCCAGGGTGTCTGAAGTTTTTCTTCCTAATAATGCTGGTATTGTTTGATTGCAGGCTTCACTGTTAAAGAGCGATGAGAACAAAGCTCTTTCTCCAGCTTCTCTGCAAAAAGAACTGAACAGTTTGCTGAAATTTAACCCAGATTTTTCAGAAGCAGTAAGTCTTTCAAGAAAATGCTTAAAATCTTTCATGCTCGGTTCCATACAGGGGCTCCCAGAGCTATCCCAGAAGCACATGAGTGCTTTTTGCTTAAATTTGCATAACTTTACACATGCTCCATGGCAGGCGCAAATATGTGTATGTACTGTCTGCATGGGTTTTATAAAACATGCATATACTTCACAGCTCTGCCCAGCTGCACCCAAATTAAAATCCCGGGAAAGCCCACATTGTCAATCTAAGTGTAGACACTGTGGGAGGAATTCTGCATAGGGTGCTCAATTGGCTAAAGTGATTATAACAATCATAATTGGCATTAAGAAGCACTTAATGGTCAGTCAGTCAGGAGTTACTCACAGATTCCTATTCTCAAAGACAGGAAAGAAGGATCAAAAATTCCCCACAATGAGGGCTGAAAATCAACAAACCCAGTGAGAAGATGGAGGCACTTTATGGAACCACCAATCTTTATTCCAACCATCAAATCAATGACCCGAAATGGCCGTGTTTCAGCAAGAAATGCTTGTGTCGGGGGGGTCTGAACACATGTAGTGGAGGAGTGGCCTAGTGGTTAGAGCACCAGTCTTGCAATTCAAAGGTGACCGGTTCAAATCCTGCTGCTGCTCCTTGTGATCTTGGGCAAGTCACTTAACCCTCCATTTCCTCAGGTACAAAATTAGATTGTGAGCCCTCCTGGGACAGAGGGCAGTTTGACTTCTGTTGTCAATCGTAACTGAGAAGTTATTGATTGGAACACTGCCTTAATGTGACTGCTGTCTTTTCACCAGCTGTGCTTGTGTTCAGACCCAGACGCAGGCATTTTTTTGCCGAAACACGGCCATGTCGGGTTGTCAACAGTTTGCTGGTTGGAATAAAGATTGGTGGTATACCATAAAGTGTCTCCATCTCCTCACTGGGTTTGTTGATTATATCCTATTCTACAATATGCATGCCTAATTTTTATAGCATGCGATTCCAAAAGGGTCATGGCTGTGAGTGGGTCATAGGCATTCCCAAAATTTTGGCGCAGTGTTATAGAACACCTGCATTGCTGCACCTAACCGTCGTTAATTGGGCGTAAGCATTTACACCAATCTTTGGCAAGTGTAAATGCACCCAAATTTAGAATCCACTAGACACTGAGGTTTCTTTTTCGCTGCACCATTTGTTTGGAATTCCTTGCCCTTAACCTAGCTGTGCTGAACAATCGTTGAAGTAATTCAAAATTGCCTTGAAGACCTGGCTTTTAACCCTGCTTAAAAGGGGTGTGGTGCCAGTCTGTTGAGTTAGCTTTTCTTTTCTGAACCTTTCCCTATACCATGGCTCCCCTTTTCCCTTCCCATGTCAAGACCTTTCTTTCTATCACCCTATTTTCCTTTTGTAGGATTCCTCATGTATGTATGAGATTTTCTTTTCTATCAAAATGTCGTAGTTCCTTTCTTTGTAAGTTTATATTGTAAACCACCTTGGTCTGCCAGTTAGCAAAGGTAAGCGGAAATAATAAATGCATGCTAAGCTATTATTTTATAAAGAAGGTGATGTGCCGTGCAGAACAGCCTTTATAGAATTCATGCTTCGCACGGATCATCCTAGTACCTAGCTTTGGACGACCTAAACAGAATGACCCTATGTGTTTCTTTGTTACTTTTTACCCATTTATACCTCTGTACAGTTTTATAATAGTCCCTTTTTTGTGTAAAACATACTTTTATAGATAGAAAATTCTTTATAAAGTTATCTCCAAATTCTGGTGACGTTTATAAATCCCTCTTGCACTTCACTGCTGAAACTTTAGGGCAGTGGTTCTCTAGGATCCCCCTCCCTCAGCTGGTTGGAGTTTCAGGATATCTATTTGCTTATGACTGCCACTTCCTTAGATCAAGCATATGCAAATATATCTTAAATATATATTAATACTGGATATCCTGAAAATCACAGTGGTTGAGGCAGGTAGAAGCCCTATAGGATTGACGTCAGACCTACTGCTGTAGGACCTTGAATCTTACCCCAGTCTTCAAACTCATCCAACCAGTTTGGTTTTCAGGATATCCTCAGTGAATATGCACGAGGGGTCTTTGCACGCAATGATGATAATCAAAGCCTAGGTACCTGATAAATATTTGAGAGATCGTTAAGTCCAGAGAGAAATGTGTTCATTTTATTTCATTGAAAGACAGGCTTATCCTTTGGAATGCCACGAGAAAACGCTGTTGAATCTTTCTCAGGAGTTTCACCTTACTGATATAAATTGACTGCTCTGTTTCATCTTGGCTTTTAGCATTATTTAAGTTACTTAAACAGTCTTCGGGTACAAGATGTCTTCAGCTCAACCCACAGTCTGCTGCATTACTTTGACCGTTTGATTCTCACCGGAGCAGAGAGCAAGAGCAGTGGCGAGGACGGCTACGGACGGAGTCTGAGATATGCGGCTCTCAACCTGGCTGCCTTGCATTGCAGATTTGGCCACTAGTAAGTTCCCCGCTCCGAACATTAGTTTTTACATTTGAAAAACAAAGGTGGGTTGCCAGCTCGTAAACGGGGAATAAAAGAGAGAGAGATGAAAAATAAACAGCTCTGAAGAGCCACTCTAATGGTAGATTGGGGGAAGAGGGTTTCTCCGCAGCAATAACCAGGCCATATTGCACCAAATACCTTTAAAAACCATGGAATACCATTTGAAATTTAAAAATCAATTTCCGGTGCACCTGCTGAGGCTGAATAACAACATTTTCACTTCCTGGTTCAACGAGATTAGAACTGAGTGAGTGATGTGAAGAGTACCTTTAAAGCCCTAGTGCCAAAAAATAAACTTTTTTTTCTGAATCAAAGGAGAGAGAATGGGTAGGGCTGGTGCAAAGGCATTAGGCTCTCTTGTCTCAGCTCCTCTGGTACTGTCCAAGTCCATTTCCTCTCTCACTTCCTCACCTCACAGCATTGTAACATTAAGTTAAATGTGGCAAGCTGCCATGTGAAAGATTCCTGATGCATTGTTGTGGATCAGTTACGGCTGGAGATGCTGCAGAGGGAACGTTCACAGCCTTGGGGGGCGGGGGGAGGTGGAGAGTTGTGATTCTTACTTAAAGACCATATTCAAGGTCTATGATTGTAAGGTTTCCTGAAGGAGGCCTGGTACATAGATGGCATTCCCACTGAAGTGTTAAAACAATAAGATGTAGTTATTACAATACAACGCTATGCCAGGAAATTTTAAAAGACAACATCATGACCAACCGACTGACCTGGACTTAGACCCTCAATGCAATGACTGGACTGAGGGGCCAATGCTCAAAGCTTACTGTGCTAGCAACGTCTGATTCTAGCCAGTCTAGTGATCGTGTTATTCAGCATCTATTGCACAAAGGGGTTCTGCGTGGTTTTACCATTGAAGGTAGTAGCTAATAATAATCCTATTCAAATGTATTTCAAAGAGCTCATTAGTATTAAAATGAGCATTCAGAGTGATGCACAGAAAGATCTGCCTATCTTTAACATGCCCAATTTTCCATCAGGTCTGGAGCTGTCATTGACTTCCGGGAGGAGCAGTCTTCTTGCATTTTTCAATAGCAAAACTTGTCAGAGAGCAGAGGGGGTAGAGAAACAGCTGGGGGGGGGCTTTCAGCAAGGAGGAGATTTTTTTCAATAGCAAACAGTGTCAGAGAACAGAGAACTTAGGGGTGAAGAAACAAGCAGAGAGTCAATCAGCTGGGGAAAGCCCCTGTGATGTCAGCTATGATGTTAGATTGGGGGATGGGGGTGGAGAAACAAGCAGACAGCCAGTCGGCTGGGGAAAGCTTCTATGATGTCAGCTGGGAAGGTTTCCAGCAAGAAGGAGATTCCCAAGCAAAATCATCAGGGGCAGAGGGAAGGCAAGTAAGCTGCAGGAAGGTGGAGCCAGTACCAGGGCCGCCGAGAGGGGGGGGGGGGGGCAGGGGGGACAAAATTCCCTGGGCCTCCGAGGAGGGCCCTGCGCTGCAGTCCCCAGTCTCATCTGGCTGCCTCCTCGGCTCCGGGCCCCCTGCATTCGAAGCGGCAGTCATAGATCGCCTTCGCTCCCTGTGTCCTGCCCTCACGGAAACCGGAAGTTACATCAGATGAGGGCGGGACACAGGGAGGGAAGGCCAGAAGAGAGGCGATCCGCGACTGCCGCTTCGAATGCAGGGTACCCGGAGCCGTGGAGGCACGCAGGTGAGACTGGGGACTGCAGCGTCGGGGGGAGTGACGGGATGGCAGGGGGAGGGCGGGGGCTGGTTTTGCCCCGGGCCCGGCCTAGTCTCTCGGCAGCCCTGGCCTGCACCAGAGCACTGCAAGGGAAAGGAGACAGACAGTGGAGCCAGCAAGTACTCTAGGGGAAAGGAAACAGAACACCAGTCCTAGCACATGCACAGAATAGGGACACTTACCGAAAGACTGTTCTGTGCATGTGCTAGGCGCTTTCCCTACTGAGCTGCTTGCTGAATTTGCATGCAGCTCATTTGCATGTGATTTTCCTTTTGAGCATTGCTCGCTATTTCCAAATCGGTAATTTCTACTGAGGATCTAAACTCATGCGATTTTTAACATGGACCTTTGTGCATTGGGCCCTAAATTGGGTTGGGAGGGATGTAAATTAAGGGGAAAAGCCACTAAGTAGTTACAAATGAAGGCTTATAGTGCTCGATCCCAGCCCTGGTTCTGACTGAGCTGGAAGTACAAAGGTAACTGCCAGGTTAGAAAAAAATTTAATATTGGTATAAGTTGGAGGCTCTGCTGTTAAGCTTGGCTTTTTTTTTTTTTTTTTAAAGAATAGTCCAGTTCTGTGTGTGGCTTGGCTGATGGTAGCCTATGTGTTATGTTGCTAGTAGAAAAAACATAAGCAAAAGCTGGAGAGAACACGGGGGGAATGTCCTTGAGACGGCCCATGTTGAGCGAGACGTGCATGTCGGGCAGTTGATCCCCTGGGTCCGACAAGTAAAAAGATAATCTAAGCTAAGTCGAAGTGTTTTTGTAAATCATTTGAAGATGTTTTGTATATCTATATATTATAAAAAAGAACCGGTGAAGAATTTGATGTGATATATATCGCGTTAGCCTAAAATTGGCAGCGATTCACATCACTGAGGTTCTTGGGAAATCTTTGTAAGATGAATTGAAAGATATAAGACCTGACTTGAAGATAAGAGTGTTTGAATACACGACACTGATTGTTCTGCAAAGAATGTGATTAAGTCTTTAAATAATTTGTGACTGGATATATAAAAGCCTTTTTGGGATAGATACATGAATCCAGTATTTGAAGATTATATATTTGCCTGAATATTGAATGTTTCTTTAGTCAGCAGGCTGAGCTCGCCCTACAGGAAGCAATCAGGATTGCGCAGGAGTCCAATGACCACGTGTGCCTGCAGCACTGCTTGGTAAGATAGCCAGGCTGAAATGCAGATATGTCGTGATAATACAGGAATCTGGGTGATGGCATCCTTTTGTCTTAGAGGTAACACTTAGCAATGTATTACCTATAGCAGAGGTTTTCAACCCAGTTCTTGGGGCACATCCAGCCAGTTGGGGTTTTCAAGATATCCCCATTTAATTCAATAGGGATATCCTGAAACTGGCTGGATGTGCCTCGAGGACTGGGTTGAAAACCTATGACCTATATTAACCTACAAGTGTTTCTGTAAGAATGCTGATATTTTACTGAGGCTCCAGGGCAGGGTCATACATTTTAGCATTTCTAAACTGTACTTATTTCAGAGAGATGTAAAAAGCTCATCACTCCCACCAATGGCCTTGAAATCTTAGTTAATTTAAAACAGCTTTTGTTTTCTAGTTAATGTATTTCTCCCTCTCTTTCCAGAGTTGGCTTTACATATTGGAGCAGAAGAAGGGCTCGGAGAGCTGTGTTCTCTTAGAACACGTGAAGAAAACAGTACACTTTGGCTTACCGGTGCGTGTTACACCAGGCTGGCTTTTACTCTCTGTTTGAATAAATTTAGTCTGCAAATGTGCCTGTTTCCTCTTCATTCCATCAGACCAGTTTAGACGAGTGGGCTATGCACTCCTACCAGTAGATGGAGACAGAAAGTACTATCCTCAAAGTGAGCCTAGAAGTACCCTGTGCAACCTCTCATTGGCCAGTATTTTCACAGTCTCAGCAGATGATAGGTACCTGTGCAGCAACACCCTCACTAGCTGATTTGCTAGCACCTTGGCTATTAACTTAGTTTCATAACACAACAACGAGATGGGTCTGTAAAATTCTGATGCGGTCGGGCCCTTGCCAGGCTTGGGAAGAGCTATGATATTAACTGTAGACAAAACATCAGGCAATGAATGCGTGGCTATGATTTTATTAAACATAGCTGTTAAGGGGGAGTCACCCTGTCTTTCAATATCTTGTAAAACTCTGCCCTATACCCATCTGGGCCGGTCGTCTTCCCTAATGGGCTGCATTGTATTGCCCAATATACCTCATCCTCACTTAAAAGGTTGTTAACCTTCTGTCTGCATTGTAGATACTCAGTAAATCTAAATTAGAGAGAGAGACTGCTATCCAGAGAGTTTGTAGTGTCTGTACACGAATAATTTTGCAAAGAAATTCCGGAATAAGGTTCCTATTTCCTAGTCTGATTTTTACAATATGCACTTGACTAGGCCCCTGCAATTGTCATCTTAACTTTCCCAATAGCGTCCCACTTTTATTACCGAACTTATAAAGTTGTTACACGTAGTATGTTCCAGATTTGAGCTCCTGCTGATGTAACAACTCATTAAGGGCTGCTTGAGTGGCTGGGTATTGGCTCTTATTATCCGTAGTAGAGGCTACCCCACACCGCCATCTCTCCTGTTGAAGCTGCTTCTCTAACAATTTTACAATCTCTACTTTTGTTTTTATGACTGGAAAAGACAATTATCTCCCCTCCGCAAACTTACCTTAGCAGTTTCTCAGTATAGAATTTCATTGCCCTCATGAGCTCGATTATTAAGTTGAAACTCATTCCACTTCTGGATAAGATAATTCCAAAATTTGTTGGACCCCTTTTTGCATAATCTATTACCTCCCTACCCTGGTTATAGGTCTTGTCCAAATCTGGGTTCATCACTCTGTTGAAGTCCCCTGCAACTATTATAGGTATGTTACCATAATTCTGTAAAGAGGCAAAGTGTGCTCTAAAAAGGTTTAGAATATACATTTGGGGCATAAATGTTACACACTTATCATCAAATGACAGGCTATGGTAAGGTGAGCTATTATATTGCGCCCATCCAGATCCACAATTACAAAATTCATCTCCACTAACAAATCTTTCCAAATTAAAATAATTACTCTTGCTTTCCTTACTACTGCCAGGGCTTCAATGTAATCTCCCACCCACCACTTTTGAAGTGTTCAATGCTCCTCTGAACTCAGATGGGTCTTCTGGAGCAACACTATTGAGGCTTGTTTCCTATTAAGTGCCTGAAGGATTTTCATAGGTGAGGAGATTCCCCCCACATTCCATTAGATGATTTTCAAATGGGTCAAGTTTCTTCCACATCTTGTTTGGTCACATACTTCTGGTACCCCAGAGGCCAATGGGAAGGTCGTCCCAGCTTCCAGCCATTCCCATTCCAATTAAGAACATCCTTTACCATAGACTCCCATTTCTCTACATCTGTCATTTTTATACTCCCTCCAAGTTTAAGCCTTCCTTCCCCTTTCCCATATCCTCTGTCTCATGAAATAACCCCTAACCATCGCTCTCCCACCCACCTTATTCCAGAACGTCCACACGAAAATGTAGTCACATTTATACCCCCCCTTTCCCCACCCACCAAACAGTTCACATATTAAAACACTATTTGAATTCCCCTCTCCCAGAAACCCAGATATTCCTTGAACAAACTTATACAAGACAAACAAGTGTCTAATGTAAGAAAGAATTGTACACCAAGACCAAATAAAAAAATTCATGGCTGGTGGATAAGAGTCTTCACGTCATTCCAACAAAAGAGGTTCTATCCTGCAAAACAAAGATATCAGGACAATTCAATACAGTCCCAGGCCCAAGATTGCAGAGCCCCTATTATTGCCAACTAGTAAATGCAGTTTCTAACATTGCTAACATTTTCCAGTCGAAGGCAGCAGCATAGTTCTGTAGCCCAGGGGAGTTAGATAGGTCAGTGATCCTCCTGAGTGAAATAGGGATGCAAACTTTGCCACTCAGTATCAAACATATAAACGGCGAGTGACCGTACTCATTCGCAAATGCGCAGTAGAGACTTCCCTCTCTGCCCCGCCTTTGCTTCAATACATGATGATGGGGGCGGGACAGAGAGGGATGTCTCTACTGGCATGCTGCAGACGTCGGAACCGCTCCCCCGGAGTCGCTGCCGCCCCTCCATCTGGCCCGAGCACTGTGAACTTGCAGCAGCAGGCACATCAGCAAAGCTGCCGTCGGGCTTCCTTCTCTGCCTTTGTCCCGCCCTCGCCGACGTTATGTCACACGAGGGCTGGACACAGGCAGAGAAGGAAGCCCGCCCCGACGGCGGCTTTGCTGATGTGCCTGCTGCTGCGTGCTGATGTAAGTTTACAGTGCTGCTCGGGCCGGGTGGAGGGGCGGCAGCAGCGACCGGGGGGGGGGGGCTCGGAAACCCCCCCCCCCCCATTCCAAAAGTAGCCCGGGCTCAACGGCTAGTGTTAAGAGAAATCAGAGCAATCTGAAGGAGAAGCAATAAAGAAGCGGCTCCTCTGCAAGCAGAAAGTCTATAAAGCAGCCTGCTCGTTGGTATGCAAGTAAAACCAAAAAAACAAACTGGTATTGCCCAACAATGGCAGGGAAATACATACAGTTCTCTCAAGTAAAACCAGTCTATCCGGTCCATCTCCGTGAAACAGCGAACTCCATTCCATGGAAATCCAGTGGTGTAATTCACCATCTATGCCAAGTGTCCCCATGTTGGCCATCTTATATGTAAACAATTTTTATTATTTAACAGGTATAAACAACAAACGGAGAACATCATTGTTTGGAAATATAATACATCAGCAAAGTAGTCATCATGACATTCAACCCACCAAATAGTACCTCCCCTTAAACTTCCCTCATACTCCTTCCCCCAACACTCTAGAGCACCAGGTCACCACTGCTGCCGTCTACGGTCTGTACTCTTATGAATGTTGGCCATCTTAAAGAAAACTCCATCTGTACCCAGCATGGTGGTTTATTTTCCTGCTGCTGATGGCATATCATCCCGAAGGCCCTGAATTTGCAAGAACCCTTGAGCCTCTGAAACTTAAGTATAGTATCTATTTTTTTCCGTTATAAAGAATTCTCAATTTTGCCAGGTACAAGAATGCAAATCTAATATTGGCCTTTACTAAGAACATGCATATGGGAGCAGAGTCTCTGCACTTTCCAGATACCCTAGTGGAATAATCTTGGAAGCAGAAATTTTTCTTCTCTGGATACATTAGTTTATTTTCTCCCTGGAGCTTACGGAGGATTTCTTTCAGATGGGCTTAGTTGAGGAGTCTAAAAATCACCACTCAGGGTTTCAGGTTGGCCTCTCTCCGTGTGCCTAGCCTATGGGCACATTGTATACTTAAAGGCCCCACACTGCTTTGAAGCTGCAAACTTTGTACCAACCATGTTTCCAGAAAGCTCTGTAGTTCTGTATCCGATATGGATTCTGGGAGGTCCAGTAGTCTTATATTACTCCTATTCTCAAAATTATCGATTTTATCCATCATTTGTAGTTGCCCTTTAAGCAGTTTATTCTCCTGTTCCACACGCTCAACCTCTGTCTCCAACGAGGGAGCGAAGGTCCTGACTCATACCCCCATCTTTTCATCCATTCCATTTAGTTTGTCCATTATTTGCTGACACCATACAGAGAAGCTTCCATCACAGCTATAGGCTCCGTGGTAATCTCGGCGGACCAGGCAGCCCCCCTGCCACGGGAGAAGACAGGCCCACTGAATCTGCCATCTTGGCTTCCCTCATGCTTGCTCTGTCCTTTTTCTTTTCTGGGCGGTTTAGTGGACATCCTTCACAAACTACTTGGTTCCGTGGACTCCGGAGATTTAGGGACGACTGCGCTGGTTCGGATGGGTCTCTGAGAAGGGTTGTTATTAAAGGTGGGTGAAGAGAGAGAGAGAGAGGTCCGGAGCTAAAAGTTCAGCCAACCTCTCGGTTCCACAGCATCACGTGACCTAAATTGTACAATTTTAAAATTACTAATCAATGTGCAGCCCTTGTATTTTAAATCGCATTCAGTGGCTCTGGCTGCCTTATTAGGTAGACTGGATGGACTGTGTGGATCTTTTATCTGCTGTCATTTACTATGTTGCTATTTTGAAGAATAGAATTTGACAATATGGAAACCTTTAAGTACTCTCACAAGCCTGAGGGTACTCCCTTAATACTCTGTTCTCAGTATTTCTAGCACTTTTACCCCTGGATTCTATATAGCTCATGGAAAGCTGGGCACGCAAATTTAAGCACTGATCGCAGGTCCACGGGCAAATTAGTTAATGAGGTACCAACAATTGATGTTAATTGGCACTAATTTAGAGTTATATATGCATCTGCCATAGATGCTATTCTATAAAATCCGCACCTCAATTTCATAGCACGCAATTCTAAATGGGTGTGGCCATGGGAGGGGCATTCTCGGAAGGTGGGTGTGACGTTACAGAATGCTATCAATTGCACGTGCAACTGCCATAAATTGGGTGTTAGCATTTTCATCTGGTTTTAGCAGGCGCAAATGCTGGTGCCCAGAGTTAGGCAGAAATCTGCATTAAGCTAGTATTCTATAACGGGTGCTCTGTGCAGAACCTAACTTTGAGCCCGTAGCAGCGGAACTTCTGCTTATTGATACTAAGAGGATTAATTTCTGTTTTAATTTGACACCTGAAGCTTTCTGTTGTGGGAAGACCTCAGGACAGGGCCGCTGAGAGGGGAGGACAAAATTCCCCGGGCCTCCGGGAGGGGGGGCGGCGCCGGTGCCGCAGTCCGGCCCGCCCTCCGTCGCTCCCTGGCATTGAATTTAAGCGCCTCACCTTCGAAAGCGCAGCAAGCAGCGGCAGACCACTCCTTCCGTGTCCCGCCCTCGCCTGAAGGAAGGAGTGGTCTGCCGCTGCTTGCTGCGCTTTCGAAGGTGAGGCACTTAAGGTTTGTGCAGAGGGCCCGGGGGTGGAGAGAGGGCCCGGTGGAGGGGGGGGGGCCTGGCGACCTCAGGTGGGGGGGGGGCCGGGGGCGGCCTTGTCCCGGGCCTGGCCCAGTCTCTCGACGGCCCTGCCTCAGTACATACCTAACCAGTCAGGTTTTGAGGATATCTACAACGAATATCCATGAGATAGATTTGCATACAGTGGAGGCCGTGCATGCAAACTTATTTCATGCATATTCATTGTGGTTGTCCTGAAAACCTGACTGGCTGGGTGTGTCACAAGGACTGGGTTGAGAATCCCTGCTGTATGGAGAAATAGAGCACAGCTGTAAAAATGACAAAGTAACTGCACTGTTAAGATCTTTGTTAGCCCTCTATAGCAGCACATGTAGAATTCAAATCTTTGTGTATGACTTTTATTGTACTTTATGGTAGCGGTCCATCTTATTTCATTAATACGTCCTAGAACGGGATGGTGTCCCAATTGTCAGATTCATAAGAACAAGTTGAGTTGGCTGTAGTCTCATCTTTGAGGCTGTCAACTTCTTATGAGAAGATATTTAGTTCCATGGTGCAGAGCTTATGGAACACTGGAGAAAAAAAATCCTGGTTGCTTCAGAAGTATTTGCACTAAATCTTTGGATAAGTTCTTCAGTCACGGATAGGCACTTCTCAGAGTTTGAGGATATTTGTTTTGTTACTCTGTTAATTGTAAACCGATCTGAGCTACAGGTTGAGACAGACAAAAATCCATTCTGGTTGTCCTTCAGTATTACAGTGATGTGAGAGGAAATGGTCCATGTGATCTCAAATGTTCACGTGTTCCGTCTTTTTGGTTCAATGCAAAGTGTAAAAGCAAAACCAAAGCTAACGGGGGGAAAAAAAACAGCTTCACAAGTTGAGAATTAGTTAATAATATTATTGTATCCAAAGTGGTCCACATTTTAACTGATGTCTGCGGTGGGGATTAAGTGATGCAAAAAAAAAAAAAAAAAGAAAAGAAATTTGACATCTCCTCTGCAAAGTGTTGTAAAGAAACAAATGCCACAGAAGGATTTACTGCAAGGTGTCAGTCTACTGAGATTCCATTTCAAAGTGCATAAATAACCCTTGGGGTAACACCATGCAGTACTCATAACTCATGAGTTAAACCCTGGTCTTTTGTTTCTGTTTACTATATATGTATTAAATTACGTCTAAAATCTTGAACATGGTTGATAATTCTACTCTGTCTTGTCCTCCCGGATCCACCCTAGTATCTGGCTTCTCTTGGGATACAGTCCTTGGTTCAGCAGAGGGCATTTGCAGGGAAGACGGCAAACAAGCTGATGGATGCGTTGAAGGATTTGGATCTGTTACACTGGAAACACAGTTTGTCAGAACTCATTGGCATTAGCATCGCACAGAAAACTGCAATTTGGCGACTTTATGGTCAAAGGTATTATCTTAATCATCAAGATCTGCCAGAGTGATTTTTCTTATGTTTGTTTGTTTGTTTTTTTTTTTGTTCTTGATATATTGCCTCATTCACAACATTTTATAAAATTGAAAAAGAAATACAAAAAAATGTTAGAAAAGTGACAAAACACAGGACTAGACAAAACAATTGTAAAACTATTGCAAACCAGCAACAACTCTCCCCTGTCATAAAATAATTGTCTTTTAAAGAAATACAGTGTAATTCTTCTCTTCATTTTGTATATATTACTTTTAGTTCAGAGTTTCAGATTAATTGTATAACTGTATTTGTGCAGAGCGAATAGAGAGGTTATAACAGCATAAAACTTAAAGTATACAGACACAAAAAGCACAACTGGGCCTTCAAGACTGAGACAACAGGAGTCCTTTATTAGTGAATGACCCGACACGGGCCGTGTTTCGGCGTCAACAACGCCTGCCTCAGGGGTCTAATAATAAAATATATAGTAACGAAAACATTAAATTAAAAATAATAATAATATTATATTAAAAACATATAATATGAGCATACAAAGCATCACCATGGGAGGTCTGCATAAAGGAGACATATTTAAACAGTGTATGTAAATAAATATATATATATGAAGCATACATTAAAAAGAAATCTATAAAATAAATAAAAATATATACAGGAACAACAATCATTATAAACCAACTATATATATATATATATATGTGTGTAAATAAACAGCCATATTCACTAATAATAAATCAATATATAGAGCTGAATTAGGATTACTGTACTATGTTTGATAGAGTAAACAAAGAAATAGACATATAACTGTAATAAAAGTGAAATCACTTCTTACAAACTTAAAATATATTCCAAAATAATTACTTGGGAAAAAAAAAATATATATATATATACTTGAAAGAATATGTATACATATACTTGAGGAAAATTATATATATCCAAATCTCATGAATTGAAAAATATAACATTCAAGTGATGGATAGAGACATTCAGAGCATCAATCATCATAAATCTATTACATTGAAAAAAGAAAAAGTGGAGGGCGTTCTTACCAAAATGTGATTGTAAAGTGCGTAAAAATGATGATGAATTTCAAATCCTGTGGAGAGAAGGGAAATATGAACGGGAGCTGAAGGGAAATACAGCACTTAGCAGTTTTGATTTTGACTTGATTAAAGAGAATGATTCCCTTTAATCCCTCATGTAAAGCCCGACCATAACAAGCACTTTTTAAAAATCTGCGTGCCTTTGAGCTAGTGGAAAACCAATGTGGATATTTTTCCCCATACACAGGTATTTATTGCCTTTGTAAAATGGGGAGTACACATGTAGATTTTAGTCCCGCCCGTACTGTGCCCCCATAATCTCTGCGTGATGTGCATTTCCACATGTAAATAGCCGCTTTCTGAAATCCAGTATCTACCTGTGTATGCCATACAAAGCATCACCATGGGAGCTCTGCATAACATTCCTTAAACCACCCAAGTACACCAAAAAACACCTCTCACACGGCCTCACCTAACACCTCTCCATCTAAACCCTCTCTCACCTCCGCTTATGATCGACTGTTTTTTTTTTTTTTAAATCATGTAACAACGTTATCATATCTATACTCTGTAAGCCACATTGAGCCTGCAAAAAGGTGGGAAAACGTGGGGTACAAATACAATAAATATATGCATATAAATGCAGCTATTTGTATTCAGATAAGTCAACCCAGCTTAAAAACTTTGTTATAGGTTTTATTTTACGTGCTTACCAGGAGTAGACTGATATGCAAAGATAATCTCAATATTCACTCTTTCTTCAGATGAACTTGGGGGCTAATGTAGCAATTTTGCTAACAGCGTTTCTTGCTTTGCAGTACCATGGCACTTCAGCAAGCCCAGATCCTGCTGAGTATGAACAGTCTGGAGGCTGTAAATGTGGGCATACACCAAAATAACACAGAGTCCTTTGCTGTGGTGCTGTGTCACCTGGCTGCACTTCATGCTGAGCAGGTGAGATGCTGAGCCGGGTAGCCGTCTTGGCAATTGGAGGGGGGGGAGGGATGTTGTCTCCCAGTTTCTAGACTTTTGGTCAGTGCTGGCTGTATGATCATCTTCTTACATTTGTTGCTCTACAATTCCCTCAGTACATTGGGTGGGAGATTTAAAAAAACAAAACAGGATGACCCTGGTAGTATTGGTGCATGAGATCTCTGAAGGGACACAACTGATTTTGGTTTCTTTCCTGTCTTACAACATTTCCCCCCAGCAAGCACTAGTTAAGCCTTTGTGACTCATCATGGAAAAAGAAAGCCATCAAATAGTCTGTAACTTTTAAGCTTAAACTGTACAGGGTGTGAAAATTTATACGAGAAAGCAGCTTAAGTGTCTGAGCTGATGAACAAGGGGATGGGAGTTGATATAACGCTTTTTTGTGGTTATAGTCAAAGCGGTTTACATTTTATATACAGGTACTTATTTTGTGCCTGGGATACTGGAGGGTTAAATGACTTGCCCAGAGTCCCAATGACCTGCAGTGGAAATTGAACCCAGTTCCCCTGGTTTTCAGGCCACTGCATTAACCATTAGGCTACTCTTGAGCACAAAGAGGGCAATTTTCAAAAGCAGTTTTCCCAGGTAAATGTCAGTCTGAAGATCATCTGTTCTTTCCCAGGTAAAAACATTCACAGAGCTTAACAATGCATGTACTTTACCCCTTGGAAGCATAGGTGGACCCAGAGGCCAGGGTTAAATCTGGGGAGCTAAGGACACATGTAGGTTTTTGAGAGAAAATGTATCCATTGAAATCTCTAGGCAGCCTTCAAAGTGAAGGAGGGTTTGTACTTACCCTTTGTGGGACTCTGTAACATTTTTTTTATAGTTTTGAAGAACAGCTTCTTTTTTTTCCTTTTAAAGCAACATTTCAACATAAGTACATAAGTAATACCGTACTGGGAAAAGACCAAAGGTCCATCGAGCCCAGCGGCCAATCCAGGTCAAGGGCACCTGGCAAGCTACCCAAACGTACAAACATTTTATGCAAGGTATTCCCGAAATTGTGAATTTTTTCCAAGTCCATTTAGTAGCGGTCTTTGTACGTGTCCTTTAGAAAACCGTCCAACCCCTTTTAAAACTCTGCCAAGCTAACCGCCTTCACTATGTTCTCTGGCAACGAATTCCAGAGTTTAATTATGCGTTGGGTGAAGACAGATTTTCTTCTATTTGTTTTACATTTACTACACTGTAGTTTCATCGCATGCCCCCTAGTCCTAGTATTTTTGGAAAGCGTGAACAGACGCTTCACATCCACCTGTTCCACTCCACTCATTATTTTATATACCTCTTATCATGTCTCCCCTCAGCCGTCTCTTCTCCAAGCTGAAAAGCCCTAGCCTCCTTAGTCTTTCTTCAGAACTGACTTAAGTTATCTGTGCTGATGTGTTCAGCTACCAGAACTGTCACTGTTCAGCACTGCGCTTTTATAGACAAGAACATCCCACCTATACTTATAAAGAGTATAAAGAGGAGCTTAGCCTAGAATGGGTGGCAGAGCTGGCGGTTGGGAGGCGGGGCTAGTGCTGGGCAGACTTATACGGTCTGTGCTGGGGCTGGTGGTTGGGAGGTGGGACTAGTGCTGGGCAGACTTATACGGTCTGTGCCGGGGCTGGTGGTGGGAGGCGGGGTTGGTGGTTGGGAGGCGGGGATAGGGCTGGACAGACTTATACGGTCTGTGCCCTGAAGAGGACCGTACAAATAAAAAAAGTAGCACATAGGAATTTATCTACTTGGGCAGACTGGATGGACCGTGCAGGTCTTTTTCTGCCGTCATCTACTATGTTACTATGTAAAGACTGTTTACATAACTTTTGCTGTGCTATATGATTATCTTCCTCTCTGGTTCTCTACTGCTTAAACCAACACCAGCTTCTACCTCATCTCCTTTTTGTCTCTTATTTCACCTCTCAACCCTGTTCTTACCCCTGCCCCATATATCAGTCCCAAGCATGCTCAACAGAAAAGCAGGCCTAAATTACGCTTATCGGCAGTGCCACGGTTGCCATTTATGATATTCAACAGTGCTATTTAAGCAGCCGACACGTCCGAATATACAGTTTTTTTGTTTGTAAACTGTTTTAGTGCTTGTTTTTCTGAAAAGGTAGTATTGCATATCTTTTAATGAACAACTAAACCAAGTGCCCACTTTCAATATGAGGCCCTTAGTACATTATGGGGCTCATTTTCAAAACAAAAAAAAAATGTCCAAAAAAGGTCATAAGTTGGCAGAAGGACGTTTTTCTCTCAAAAACATTCAACTTGTGATTTTTGAAACCTGAATTTTAGACATTTTGCTCCACCGTTCATCCAAATTTCAAGGGTGCATAATGAGGACGTGTTTTGGGGAGGAACCTGGGTGGGACATGGGTAGCCCCAAAGATAGACTTTTTTCTGTAATAATGGAACAAAATGAAAACGTCTAGGGCCAAAATTGAAACAGGTCAAGCCAAAAATGCCTTAATCATGACTAAGTGACCAAAAAGTGCCTTAAATGATCAAGTGAGCACTGGAGAGATTAAGGCATAACCCCCTACTTACTCCTCTCGTGGTCACTGACCCCCTTCCGGTCCTTAAGATGTGACAGTACATACCAGGCTATATGACAGCTTCACCTATGATAGCCATTCCTATTAGATCAGGAGTAGCATAGTGGTCAGTTCAGTGGACTGTATAGAAGGGGACCCAGGCCTATATCCCACTCCAGCTAGTACACTTGTGGTGAAATGTGTGAGCCCTTCAAAATATACTGTACCTACATATAGGTGACATCTGCAAGCTTGAGAGTTACTGTAGTGGTGAAGTCAGTAGGTATTTTTTCTCCTTCTGGAAGGTTCATCATACAATATGGCAAGATGTGTACCTGGGATCTTTTATGTGATGTCCACCGCAATGCCTCCTAGGCTGCTCCACTATCCTGCTGTGATGTCTGTGTGGCCAGTCTACTAAGAACAATGGCCACCAGACATCACAGTGGTTAGTTTTTGGGCGTTTTTCTCTTGGACGCTTTATTTTCCAAAATGGTCCCAAAAGAAAAATGCACTGAGCACAAAATGGCTAGGAAAAAGGCAATTTTTGAATCAAAAAGATAGATGTTTTACAGGTTCCAAAATGGCTACATTCAGTACTCAATCTTTGGACATTCTAGCAAAACATCCAAACTTGGACTTAGACATTTTGTCAAAAATGCTCCTCCGTGTGTATAATTTATTATATTGTTTTTAAAACCTACTTTGTAGAAATACCAGAAGGTAGTAATGAGTTGCTGGACAGCATTCAGTTTGAGTTTGAAGGTTTTATGGTGAAATTGGGTCTAAGCAAGAGAGACCTTTCAGAAGAGCTACACTCTGTTGGTCGAAGGCCAGAATAATCCCTTAACTTTAAAACAGTCCCCAGGAGTAAAGGGCTGTTTTGCTCTGCATAGTAGATATACAGAATGTGCAAGTGAGTTAAATAATTAAAAATACACATTTCGTTCTTGAAAACCATCATGGCTAGTCTGAGATTTATACCTTTCTGGTCTACCACAAAATTTGATTAGAAGATTTTTTTTAGTTACATAATTAATTGCCAAATTGGTTGTTTGAAGGTGTGGAACATTGTGGGCATGTTTTAACTGAGCAAGTTTTGGATTTACTGAAAAAGTAATTAATTTTTGTTTGTTCACAAGAAAAGGGACCATGTGTTCAGTGGAATCCCGTTGAGGGTGTCACACTGTGAATTTCCTTTTAGTTTTGTTTAAAGACTTCACCGTAGGAGTGAAGTGCTGTTGAGCTTTGCCAAAGCACATAACTGCAACTTTATATAAAGCAGAACAGAAGTTAAGAGTTCCATTGTTGAGAGGTGTGAGTCATAAAAGAGGAAGAGGAGAAGAAAAGCAAGCTGACTTTTTCCAGAAACAATTCTGATTTCACCTCAGCATAATAAAGAAATAATGGGTCTCATGTGCTCTGCAAACATTGGGATCCTTTTACTTCCCACTCCTACTGCGCTGTCATTTCCAGCGCTACAGAAATGTATTTATTTTTGTAGCGCCAGACTGCACGCGGTAATCGGGCAGTGCCGCACGCTGCCCGGTTAGCGCAGGAGCCCTTACCGCCACCTCAGTGCTTTACTTGCCCCCCGGCCATTTTCTGCAGGAAAGCGAGACCTTCCCTTTTACTAGCTATGGTAAAAGGGGGCCTCAGCATGCATGTAAAACACACGCTGATGCCAGCACTGGCCCCTTTTTGCCGCAGCTTGGCAAAAGGGGCCCATCTATATCGCCTATCTATATTTAGAATTGTCTCTTAATATCTGCTTGTACACTATTATTCTGTCTTATTATCATCATGCTGACCAAAACCCTGCAATACTAAATGTTAATTAACTAACATTCTTCCACTATTCATGATGTATTGTAAGCCACTTTGAGCCTGCAAAGAGGTGGGATAAGGTGGGATACAAATGCAACAAATAAATAAATAAATTATGCCTTCAGTGCATGTAGTACGCAAAAGTGGTTAATACAACAGAATAACACTTGCGTCAAATCAGAGAGACAGTGGTGCCAAGCCTTTGTAACAACTGCTGCTGTTTGTCCAACTGCCAGGGGTGAGGACTGAATCAAGCTAGAACAGAACAGCTCCCACGGAGAGAGCCCCGTAGTTGTCGAAAGCAAGACAGCTTAGCGTATCTGCCTATGGTTGAGAGTCAAGGGTCCACCATACAGATTAGAAGAACACTGATTCCAAGATAATTATTGAAAATCTGACAGTATGATAGCTGAAAATCCTGTTTTGTTTACCAAGGAATGCTCAGTGTTGTGTTTTTTTTGTTTGTTTGTTGCAGGGTTGCTTTGCTTCAGCTTCTGAAATTTTGAAACATTTAAAGGAAAGGTTTCCTCCTAGTAGTCAGCACTCAAAGGTAATGCCCTGTCCGCCCTGTAAAAAAAAAGCTGATAGACTGCACTTCTTGCTGGAATAGCATGGATGGAGGAGTACTTAGTAAACGATAGGCAAGAGTTTTAGTTCCTTCTGGTACAGAGCAGTTTGGGGTAGACACTGCTGGGTGTCCTCTTTGGAGGCTTCCATTTGAGATGTACTACCAGCCAGTAGCGTAGCTATGTGGGGCCTGGGCCCCCTTAGATTTGGCCATGGCCCCCCTGCCGACGATCCCCTTGAACCCCCCTCCCGCCACCAACCCTCCCCCGCTGTCGCCGCCCGACCCGCCGCCGCATCAGGTAACTTGTTTGCTGGCGGGGGTCCCCGAACCACGCCAGCCGAAGAGAGTCTTCTTCAGCGCCGGAATAGCGCCTTCATTGAACGAAGTTCCTGGTTTGATCAGCTGTTTCTGACACCTTACGTCCTGCACGGGGCTACATGCACGGTGCAGGACGTAAGGCGTCAGAAACAGCTGATCACACCAGGAACTTCATTGAACGAAGGCGCTACTCCGGCGCTGAAGAAGACTGTCTTCGGCTGGCGGGGTTCGGGGAGATAATATAGAGATGTTTAAAGAACTACATAACATAAATACACAGGAGGCGAATCTCTTTCCATTAAAAGGAAACTCTGGAATGAGAGGGCATAGGATCAAGTGTACAGCGCTGCGTATGTCTAGTAGCGCTATAGAAATGATAAGTAGTAGTAGTAAGTAGTATGAAGGTGAAAGAAGATAGACTGAGAAATAACCTGAGGAAATACTTCTTCGTGGAAAGGGTGATGAATTCGTGGCATGGCCTCCCAGTGGAGGTGGTGGATACAAAAACTTTATCTGAATTCAAGAAAGCTTGGGACAAGTACATAGGATCTCTAAGGAAGAAGAAGGGACAGGCCATACGGTCTTTATCTGCCTTCACTGTTCTGTGTGTCTTAATGAATCCATAATATTAATGTAGGGAAGGACTAGGACTAGTGCAGGCCAGATATTTTTACAGTTTTAGCCCTGAAAATGGCAAGGACGGATCGAGAGCAATTATGCGTATTTTACATTTATATCATGAGTGTGGGCAGCAGGGGTCTGGTCTGTCTCAGTGAGGGAAAGGCATTGTGTAGTGGAACTCAGCAAGTGAAATGTTGTAATAATAGTATTGGACTGTTATGCTTTGATAACGAATGTGACTGTTGGGCAGACTGGATGGACAATCTGCCATCATTTACTGTGTTACTATATTATAAGCATTTTATTGTTTGTATTTTGCGCCACTCAGGTCCCAATAGATTTGATGGCGTTTTTAACAACTTGCATTACACTAAAATGAAATAAATAAGGATTTCAGTAGGCAAACATTGGTTTAGAGGGTTTGGCAGAAACAGAGGTAGAAGCTAAAACAGCACAAATTGTTCTTGATCTTTATTGTGTAAGTGAATGGTTCTGTGTTTTTGTTTTACTTTCTGAGCTCTGGATGCTGTTTGATCAGAAAATACAATTCGACAAAGCCATGAATGATGGCAAATACCATATAGCGGAATCGCTGGTGCCAGGAATTGCAGCCCTCAATAGTATAGAGGGGATGTACAGGTATGACACAGCCATTGTTCAGCTCAATTTGTACTGAGCAACTTATTGATTGATTTGATTGACTCATTGTTTAATAGTAAGCATGGGGTACATGGGGGGGGGGGGGGAGAGCCAAAATGGGCAGCTGCCCTGGGCCCCACAGCTCCAGGGAGCCCCATGGTTCAGTATCTCTTCCCCTTCTCCTCACCACCCCGGTCAACATCTCTCTCCCTGCCCCGACCTTCTGCTCTACGTTAAAGGGCGTTTCTCTTCCTAGGGGCTCGCCAGCACAGCAGTGATTCAGATACGCTGCCTGCGGCCTCCCCAGCATTTTCCTTCTGCCACATTCTGCCCAGGCAGAAACAGGAAGTTAGGGCAGAGGGAAAGCTATGGAGAGGCCTCAGGCAGCGTATTAGAATCGCTTTCATGCAGGACACATACACACAGAAATACATTTTAAGGTAGATGGGAAGGGAGGATGATGTCAGACCGAGGTGGGTAGAAGAGGAAGAGATGCCAGATGGGGGGGGGGGGGGGGGGGGGGCTTGTAGCACCTGTTTTAAGGTAGACCAGGGGAAATGCCAGACCTGGGGGAGGAAAAGAGGAAAAACTGATAGGCCCAGAAACAGAGGGGAGGAAGGGAGAGATGCTGGATGGCAGTGCAGTCAGGAAGAAGATGTTAAATCCAGGGAGGGAGAGATGATAGGCAATGGGAGGCAGGGCAGAGAGATGGAGAAATATTGGGAAGAAAGTCAAATGCTGGATCAGGGAAGAACAGCAGAAAGAGAGAGGAAGCAATTTTGGACCATGGCAGTGGGGAGGGGGGTGGGGGAGAGATGATGGACCCACAGGATAGGGGAGGCAGGAGGAAACAGGTGGGACAGGAAGATGCTAGCATGTGGAGGGAAAGGGATGGGGAGAGGAGTTGTTGGGCTACAAGCATGGAGGGAAGAGAGATACTGGAAATGGTGGAACCATATGGTAGAGGCAGGGAGTAGCAAGGAGATGAGTGAGAGGAGGATAGTGAGTACAGAGGTAGAAATGTGGTAATGGACAGTAGATGGAAGGGAATAAGAGGTTGGGGAAGGAGTGAGATGGGAAATAGGAGAGCTTGGGCATTGAAGAAGGAGATGAAAAGTTGATAGCTGAAAAGTAGAAAGAAGGAGAAGGGTGAGAAAGAGGGTGATTTTGAGTACACACAGGTGCCTAGATGCACAAAACCTAACGAGCCAGCAACGTGGTTTTTAAACTGGTTCTAGCCAGTTTAACAAGCAAGGAGTACAGCAAGACATACGCAAAAGGGTTGTCCGAGCTCTTTTCTTATCATGGTAGCAGCTAACAAAAATGGAATGCAAAGCTATTATAATGAGCTAATTACTATACAAATGTGCATGCAAAGTGATGCACAGCTGTTTTCCGAACTGATGCACAGAAGGAGCTCCTACCTTTATCATGGAAAATTTAACGGATAGTCCGGAGCTGTCGGTACTGCCTGGCTAGAGCTGTCAGAGCTGCGGACCAGCCAGTCCTGCTGAAGGGAAACCATTTCTTCTTGATCTCCCACTGCTGCTTCTGCCACACTAGTACTATCCCCTCCCCCCGCCCAAATAAGAAACGCCAGTGCGCGAGGGAGGTCCAGGAAACACTGCCAAAAATAAATAAAGCAAGACTCCCCTGAAAGCATCAGAGCAGAAAGACAAAATACAGAAGATTATAGCCACTTTTCCTCTTACCTACAACCAGCTCCCGTGATGAGTAGGATATAAAAGACAAATCGGGTGGGCGTGTTCACTAAAAGCAGCACCTGAGGCTCGTCCCTGCCTCCCATATGATTTCCTGGCCTACAACAGCAACAAAAGTGTAGCCAAAGCTTGCAGTTTGAGTCTCTGGGGGATCAGCATCATGGATAGGCTGATGACCCCCACCATCTCATTCCTGGTACGGAGCAGGAGTGCAGCCACGCTTTCAGCCAACAGAAAGGAGTTGGGTAAGCGGAATCCCGACGGAGGGGTCAACAGGGAGGGATATCATGTGCATAGGGGTGGCACTACTCTGGTGGAGTGCCTGAAACCACACTGCACCTTGTTTTGGGCTGGGGAGCTGCCGCCGCCGCTGTTCCAATGAGGCACGGGCCAGCAGCAGGCACCAGAGTTCAGGCAGCCGAGTGGAAAACAAACAAACAAAAAAAAAAGGCTTTTTTTCATACATGCACAGCAGCCATGCTTAGCGATAGGCTACTCTTCGCATGCTCAGGTGGCCGACTGGCTTTCCCCCATTGCATGCAAATGAGCCCTGTTCGCAAAAGCAGCGGGCAGCCTATTTGCATGGGATTCTCTTTGGGAATCCCTTTGTATTTCCAAATTGGTGATTTTTACCGATTTAAAAATACAGATGGATTCTTAACGGGGATCTTTGAGCATCTGGGCCACAGGCCGCAGAAAAGAAACAGGGAAAGATCAATATGTTAGAGACAGGTGCAGTGAGGGAATTGGAACAAGACAGGAGACAAGAAAAGACAAATAGACTACAGGCACTGGAAAGAGAAGACTGTTATGGGACCTTGCTAGGTACTTGTGGATTGGCCACTGTTGGAAACAGGATACTGGGCTTGATGGACCATCGGTCTGTCCCAGTATGGCAACACTTATGTACTTATGTAGAGAAACTGGGATCAACATGTTGGAAAAATAAAATGTCCAGATAACAAAAGTAGAAAAAAAAGTTTTATTTTTAATTTATTAGCTGGAATGTTATGTTTGGGATGTGTGCATCGCAGATGCTTTTGTATTGTGTTCAGTGGCTTTGGGGGAGGGGGGATGCAGCCAGAGGGGTGGGCACCAAATTATGTACAGTATGAATACCTGAGCTGGCTGGGATCCCCAATCTCTGCCAGCTGAAGATCTCCTCTGGTCCGGCGGCCAGAGCTCTGCAGCCATCAAGTGTCCCCAAGCTGCTCCCGTCACTGTGGCCCATTTTCACTCATGCGTAAAAACCAAACACGGGTGGGGGGGGGGGGGGGGGCAGCAGCAGCTTGAGAACACTGCCGTTGGCTGCAGAGTTTGGAAAGTTCTGGCCACAAGACCGGAGGAGGAAGTGGTCTTCAGCTGGCAGGGCTTGAGAATCCTTGCCAGCTACACCGCTGATTGCGATCAGTACAAAATTAAGTGCATTTCTGTTTTTATTTCTCCTGTGTTGCAGTACTTGACAAGTTTAACTTTGGAAAGTTCCCAGTTCGGTTTTAGCCATTTAAGGTTGTTTTATATGTAATGGTGGGTAGGGAGATCGGGAGAGAGGGATCAGGGGGCATTCTCCTTAATTTCTGCCCTGGACCCTATTATGTCTAACACCATAGGGAAGTTGCAGACTAGCCAAGAGTGGGCTGAGGGAAGGAGATACTTGAAAATGAGAAATGTGTCTGTAACACACTGGCATGCTGCATAGCTTTGATGGTGCTTCATAGAAGAAAATCAAAGTAAAATCAGAGAAAAGAACAATGAACAGATGCGAGGTGGTGATGTATTTATGTAGAAATGGTATTATATACTTAGCACAAATTTTTGTTAATGATTTGATGGCTTTTAGTTTGCGCTCTCTCTCTCTCTCTCCAACAAAGCTATGCAGACTGAAACATAGTTCTTTTTGAGTTCTGATACACAGAAAGAAGCCATTATGGCCCACCAGGTCTACCAAATTGATTTTCTGCTGTAGTCCTCAGTTGATCGCTGGCTTGGCCGTAGGAAATAGGAAGCACAGCACACCAAGGCTCTGATGTCTTCAAAAGCATCTCCAGGACAGTGGAACTAAGTATAGGGCTTCACAAAACCAAGCAATAAAAAAAAAAAAACAATAGCACACCAGAGTCTTCCTTTTCACAAGCTTGCCTTTGCCAACACAGCATCTGGGGTCTCTTTTAGTTGAAATCATTTTTATTAGTTATATATAAAAATAAAACACAACAAAAACTTTTTACCACATTACTTCAGACAGATATATAAACAGCAAGGAGATCATGCATAACTCGGAGGGAGGGGGGACGACCCTGGAACTCGGATGGAGGGAGGGGGCGCCCCTGGCACACACTCTCAATCTCTCTCACACATTCTCTCTCTCTCACAGACACACTCGCACCCAGTCTCACTCTCTGTCACACACACACACTCGCACATTCACTCTCTCTCTCTCTCTCTCTCACACAGTCACTCTCACACACACTGTCTCAAACATACACACTCCGAGGAAAACCTTGCTAGTGCCCATTTCATTTCTTTCAGAAATGGGCCTTTTTTACTAGTACTATATAATTAACTATTAGGGCTAAAGATTGAGTAAGAGAAGTGTTTCAACATTCCAAAACTATGGGGAAAGGCCTTATTTCTTATAGTCTCCCACCCTAATATATCCAAGCCCTTCATCTGTCATATACCTTCCAATTGTCCCCCTTTCCCCTCCACCCGCACCCATCTAAACACCATAATGTCCCAACCTATGAGGATATAGACACATACCTACCATGTCAATGAATCCAAACTGAGTGTTATAAGTGTAATCTAATCAAGGTTAAACTCCTTATTCTCTGAGACAAAGATGACTAAAACAAAGGGGTGTGTCTGCTTAAAAGTAAAATCTGCTTCCTTAGTTTACCACATCATAAAAGTATGTAGCTGATTCTGCCATTGCCAAAATGAGGAACTATCTTTGTGCACCCACTGTTGAAGGATACACTTTTCCCTCACAAGGATCGCCTTGCGAACAAATAACGTGATCCTTACATCTTACTCCTAAATCCCCACAATCCAGAACAACTATCTCAAAAGTAGTCCAAACATGCAATCCCAACAAAGAGTTCAGGTAACTAACAATCTCATTCCAAAAGTTCTGGATTTTCAGACAAATCCAAAAGGCGTGAAATAACATACCTTCATCGTTCCCACATTTCCCACATGTAGGGAAACCAACCAACTTGCTCTCACTTAGGAAAAATAAATTCTGTGCAATATTCTATTTTGGCATCCCTGACAATCAACACTATGGGCTACCGATGGAATCCCTTTCATTAATTTAAAAAAATTAAGTATTCCCAATTGATGATCTACTTCTTGGTTCCAGGCTTGCTGCAGTAATCCATAATTCTTCAGAATACCTAAAGGTTGGTAGGACTTAGGTTGACAATTTCTGGTCTACATATCATTAGCTATGTCTATATTGAAAATTTTCTCAGTTTATTACCTATGGGATGGCGAAGATTGTTCAGGCCCCAAAGTTCATGTATAGTGCACCAACTGTAAGTATGCAAATTGATCTCTCTGGCCTGTTGGTAGTAGCTGTTGAAGATCCTGCAAAAGACTTTACTGTTCCATCCTCCCTTAAAAAATGTTGTTTAAGACTATAACCTTCCCCTTCTTAATGAACAAAAGCCTCATTGTCCAGGCCAGGAACAAAAGCTTCATTGCCTCTAATGGGGAGTTGGTTGATAACTTCTGGGTGACCCCCTCCCCATACTCTCACTAAAGTCTGCCAAGACTTCTGGAGTGGCTTCCACAAGCAACTCAGCTTCAGCCTGCTTGGTAACTTTTTGTAATGGGGTCCCTTTTAATATTTGCCAGTAAGAAAGTTTTGATTTGACAGGGGGAATATTCTGTTAACTGCGTCTGTGTGCATAATGCATCTTCTGTCGTCCTGGCGTTTTACTGCAGGAAAGCAATTGTGTTGAAGGCTCAAAACCAAACCTCTGAGGCGCACAGAATTTTACAGACTCTGTTGACTCACTGTCAGAAAATAAAGAACATCGAAATGATAATTAGGTACGTAATTTGCTGGATTCTGGAATATTAAATTTGATGCTGAAAACCTGCAGTAAGCTTACAAAACATCACTTAACTTTGTCTGCATTTCCTTTGCTGATTGCTCTTTACTCCCATATCGGGTTTTATACTGCAATGCGGCGCTAACACTGTTAATGAAAGACAACGCAATAGAGGTTGTGAAGGCAATAAAATATGAACATTATGCTGTTAAGAAATAAAAAGCATTTTCTGAGACTTTTCATGAAGTAGGCATTGGAATAAATGAAAGATTATTGTGAAATATTTTAATCTCCAGACGACAAGCCAAGACTGTAAGTGAATGTAATTTGAATTAGGACTGAAATAGTTTAACTAGGACATCTGTATTCGGTAATTTTCTCTTTCTGCTTTTCTAGTTTGTCTCCATTTGAGCAATGTTTGTGTCTGAGATCAGTGAATCCTACCATTTTCGTGGGATATATTTTTGGGGGGGGGTTTTGGAGGGGGGTGAGTTGTTTCTTGTTTTTTGGGCTTCCGGTTCAATTAGAACCGAAGCTAGGGTAAGGCACCACACACGTTTTTCATTTGTAACTCCATAGAATTTTTTAAAATCTCCCAGAGCACTTGAGGCAGCTGTGACAACCATAGTCCTGGGCTAGAAGTATGCCCTGGAGCTCTTACTGAAATCCTGCAGTTGTGGGCCCCCAATTCAGCCACCGAGTGATTCACAAGACAGGGGATCTGACCCCTGGCCAGTGTGGGAGAGTGGAAGGCCTTACCCAGGAATCAAACCCGGGTCCTCTGTGTGGCAGTTACATACATGTCACTGATGCTGGGATCCCTTTTTAATGTATAGCCTTTATTTAGGAAGTTTTTCTGATCAGAAATCATTTGCCGAGAATTAGATTTCTAAGCCATGAACTGGGACACATCACATTTACTGAACGGTTTCTCAAACTCATAGTATTGTATTGCCAAACCTGGAATATTTGGTCTGCACTTCTTCAGGGCTCTTGTTGAGGGCTTTTCACAGTTCTGCATTATATAAATAGCTGAGATTAAACAAAGCAAATATATTTTGCAATGAAAAAGACTGAGGTGCCCCTTGAAATCTTGGTTCATTTCTAAGGTAATGCAGTGAATGGTAAATGGCTGAGTATCTGAGCTTACGGTGGATATTCAGGGGATCATTTTATAAGAGGAAAGACACCTAGGGCCTAGTTTATAAAAGCAACATAACCACCTGTGTGCCTTTCCTAAACTAGCTACCTGGAATGAGCCCCAGAAGTGCTCAAATTCACACTTGCTCAAAAAAAAGTATAACCATGTGTGTGTATATGTACGTACACCACAGCTTCCCTTCACCTAGAATACCGACATGCAGATTTGCGTAAAAGGCGCGCATTTTCCACCTATGCAGCTGTTAGATGTTATAAAAGCCCCTTTCTGTGTGTAAAACAGGCTTTAAACATTGAAAAAGCTTTATAAACGTACTCTCTTGTACATACATAGAAACATGACGGCAGATAAAGGCCAAATGGCCCATCCAGTCTGCCCATCCTCCGTAACCCTTAACTCTTCCTTTTCCTAAGGGAGCCCACATGCTTGTGCCATGCTTTCTTAAACTCTGAACCTCCACCGGGAGGCCATTCCATGCTTCCACCACCCTTTCTGTAAATTAATACTTTCTTAGATGCCTCCTAAACCTATTTTCTCTTAACTTCATCATATAACCCCCTCATTCCAGAGTTTTCCTTCATTTGAGAAAGGCTCTCTTCCTGTACTTTAAAGCCCCTTAGATATTTAAATGTTTCTATCATATCTCCTTGGGGACAAGAGATTCTTGGCAAACTCATTCGGTGATGAAAATGTGAGGCCTGTCACACCAGCGGGTGAAAGGAAATTTGGGCTGAACGGTTTGGGCTGAAGTTTGGGGCAGGGTTAGCTTTTACTATTATACTGTATAAAATAACATATATATGTATATAAAATAAATCAGGAAACTTATGCATATTCTTTCCATGGGATAGTTTTCAAAGGGAAGGTATTCTTTCTGTTCCAGGGAAGACCTAAGCACCAGTGTAGAGATACAAGCTGGCAGGCTTAGGGGAAGGCACATTTTTTTTTAAACACTGTCCTTATTGAGAAACTTTTGAAATACATTTAATAAGAAAAAGGCAGGCCATGGTGTCATTCCAATTTTTCTGACAAGGAGCATGCGAATTAACAATTAGAGAATGACACAGGGATAAAATTTGTGCCTGTCCCATCCCTGTGGGTTCTATCCCTGTCTCCATCCCCACCCCATCCCCGCAGGTTCTGGCCCTATTCCCGCCCCATCCCCATGGGCTCTGGTCTCCTCTGCAGAAGCCTTGAACACATGATTTGATATTTAAATCTTTTTATTAAAGTATAAAAAGGAACAATATGCTGTGCAACTGTTGGGTATAAATTACAAATAGAAAACAATAATAAAAATGAGCAGCTATAATAAACCCTCCCACCACCCTCTACCCTTCCAACCCCAACAATAGCTGATTTCTGCTACCCCAAGGAATCCTAATCTACCCTGATAAAATGTCCAGGGGTACAAAATACAACCTGCTCTGTATGCCCTAGAGGGGAGAAATATGCCCTATGAAGCACTGTTATGATTCTTTAATCTGTGGATGAATAAGAAATCATCAACAATCTCGGGATTCAGTCTAGCTCTCCTGTTTTCCACAGTCCTTCCCGCAATAGAAGATGTCTTCTTAGAAGATGTGCTGGTAGCAGGATGTACAGGATCCCCCATTCAAATTTTGCTAGCTGTAACCAGCATGTTGTTCCAAAAAATTAAAATATTGTCACCTGCATCAAACAAAACAGTTCATTAATAGGCTTCAAAGCAGAAAGTGACATGGGGACAAAGTTGGCTCTGTCCCCGTCCCCATTCCTGCGGTTGCTGTGGGTCCCTGTCCCTGTGTCATTCTCTATTAACAATCATTTTGCTTTATAAGTATGTATTATCATCTCAGGCCTGCATCAGTTTTTCCCTGATCTTTTGCACTTCTGTTTACTCATCCTTCCTGTAAACAATTCTCTCTTCCTCACGTACCTAATACTACTACTAATAGCATTTATATAGCGCTACCTGACGCTTGCTGGCAGAGCTCTGAGAAGGGAGCTTAGGACTTCCAGAACTGAGCAAAGAAAACCATAAGGGCAGCATTATATGCAGCCCATCAAAATCCTAGATTCGGGAAAAACCATGATTTCCATAGTAGGTTATGCACACCTGCCAGCAGGTAGTGACTGAGAGTTCCTCAGTTCTACATGAACCTATAATAATCCTGTGCAGGCCCCCCCAAAACTAGTATTTCTCAAGTCTCCAGCAGGTGGGGGGGGGGGGGGGGGTTAGTAAGCCTATGCAGTGTGGTTAGTCTGGTGTGAGATTTTACTTCTCCCTTGTCCCTAAGAGAGAGAGTTGTACCGAATAGCATATTTTACTATTCGGCCAAATACAAATAATGAAAAATACTATTCAGCCTCATATAAATACTGAATAATGAGCACTGAGCTTTAACATAACAAATAAATAAAGCAACATGAAATCAGAGATTGTGTTTATTTCAGTAGGATTTAGCACAGTAAAGCCCCGGATTATTTGTATTTGAATTTAAATCACTATTTGTTCAAATATGAATATTCAGAGCCGAATTGAATCAAATATGAATATTCCGTTCAGCCCAAATATAAAGTACCTTCTCATTGCTCTGAGGCTATGTTGGTATCTGCTTAGGGGTGGAAGCCTGCAGAGGTCCCTTCTGCCTGAGGGTGTTAACACCCGGGGGGTGGCTAGGCCCCCCCCCCCCCCAGTCCTACTGTGTGATTCTTCCTACATTTGGGGCCTGGCAAGACAGCTTGTGCCTTGACTTGATTTTCCTCAGTTGAGATTGAAGAGCCTAGAGTGCCATGGGATCTAGCCTCATCCACAAAAAAAAGGATGCAGCGCTAGTCCTTGTTTTGGTCTGTCCCGAGGAAGGGAACCACTCTGGTTTTCTGGCAGTGTGCCACTGTTGCCTGGAATTGGGGCAATGTTCACTCAACTGGCAGAGAGAATTGTGCTGGGCTGCTTCGGCAGGGCAAGCTGGAAGACAGGGTACAAGTGGCAGCTCTAGCCTGTTTTTGAGGTCTAGGGAGAGGGCAAGACGATATCTTCTCATCTTGAGGGGAGTAAAGCTCATTAGGCTGTCTTGTCGCTTGTTGGTTCCTCCTGGATCTTAGGCCCTGGTTAGCGAGTCCTTTGAGCCCTTGACAGAGAGCATGCTAAAGAATGTTGTACTGAAAACGGTATTTCTCGTAGCTATTTTGTTGATTTTAGAATTGCTGGCTTTGTCATGCAGGGAACCTTTCCTGGTGTTTTCCAAAGAGAAGGTGGCTCTTCAGCCCAGTACTCTCCTTCCTCCCTAAAATAGTATTATGCTTTTATGTCAAACAGTCTTTTGCCATTGCAAAGGTTGGGAGACACCAACAGAACTGAGGAACAGAGACTTTTGCCTTGGTTAAATGTTAGGCGAGCATTTTGGGCATATTAGCATAGAACTGAGGAGTTCCGTTGTTCTGACCATCTTTTTGTTCTTATCAAAGGATGTAATCAAAGCGGTTTATATATTATATATACAGGGAGAGGAAAATCCAGTCTTGCCTATGGGCACCAACATCTTATATCCAGTCCTAGCAGTGTGTGTGATATCTAGATGTAGTGTGCTTGCTGTATGCCACTTTCTGGAAGAAAGCGATTTGGTTTTTACTGTCTTGGGGGTGGGAGACTTTTAAAGTAGCAGCACTAACAAAATCAGTTTGAATGTTTCTAGGCAGATTGTAGTTTAGACAACTCATTTTCTGCTAAGGAAATTCACTACCTGCTCCTGCCAGCAAGGGTCACTGTGGCACCACAAAGTCATCCTCTGTACCCCTTACCTCTCCATCCCCACCCCAAAATAACAAACTGAACATTTTAAATGTTTGTAAACTGGTGCATGAGAAAGCTAAAATAAAATATTTGTTTTGGTCTGCGATCACATTAAAAAACATACAGTAAGTAGTGCCCTAATCCATTCAGAGTAAATGTGGGATGAGGAGGAGTTTATTTTTAATGTGATCGAATCTCTGAAGGTATTAAAAAATCAGAAATGGCAGTTTTCTGAATAAAAGCATTTTCCTATTTCTTGTGATTAGGGTTCTTGTGGCCATTGCACAGCTATATTGGAGGTCCTCTGGCCATACCATTGCTCTGCCGGTCCTGCTGCAAGCACTGGCCCTTTCCCGGGAATACCGCTTGCAGTCCTTGGCCTCTGAGAATATACTGAACTTGGCCTTCTCACAGGTGAGCTGCTCTGTGCTGGAAAACAGAAAATCTACATGGTGTTAATTCAGTTTGGAAGTTTTTTTCACCATTCCAGGTATAAATGTTTAGCTTAAAAAGCAGTCTAAATCTGAAATACTTCAAAGACAATGTCTCCCCTTCCTGTCAGTCTACCTTCCTGATGGCTATTTCACAGTGGACTGCTGTACCACACGAGCTATGCACTTTTCTGAGTGGCCTGGCCTGTTGTACTGTGCAGGATTTATAAGAATGGTTGGTGATTATTCCCTCTGTGGGTGCTGCTTACCTGCCCGACATTTTTGACATATACTGTAGAAATGGACAGAAATCCCCAGTATTGTAATATCCACCGCTTTACTTGTCAGCCTCGCATTACACTGTGGGTCTCAGGTCAGTGAAGTGTACCATGCATACATACCAGGGGCATAGCCAGACCTCGATGGGGGGGGGGGGGGGGGACAGAGCCCAAGGTAGGGCTCCTAGCGCACCGTCATTTCCAGCGCTACAAAAATGTATTTTTTTAGCACCAGAGTGTTCCTGGCGGTAATCGGGCAGTGCAGTGTGCTGCCGGGTTACCACCGGGTTAATGCGGAAGCCCTTACCGCCACCTCAATGGGTGGCAGTAAGGGCTTCCCCCTGAAATGGCCGTGTGGCAAGTGCTTTACTTGCCGCCCGGCCATTTCCTGTAGGAAAGTAAGACTTCCCTTTATCAGCTGCAGTAAAAGGGGTCCTCAGCGCACATGTAAAACACACACCAGCGCTGTCCCCCTTTTGCCACAGCTTGGTAAAAGGGGCCCTAGGTGCTGAAGATTTCTCTTAACTGGCTGTGTTTTCACCTTCTCCGTAAACCCGGAAATTCAGTGCCAGAGTCTAGACATTGTCCGGCATTGAATTTCCAGGGATATCACTGCCAGATGAATATCAGGCCCTTGATGCTTTCAAGGATCATTTCTTCTGCCTTCCTACTTGCCAATAAGGTACTGGGCTGTTGGCCATCAAACAAGTTAGATGCCAAAGGACCCGTGTCATTGTAGATGATACGCTGAAATCTTCTGTCCAGTGTGCAGCGGTGGCCAAAAAAGTGAACAGGATACTAGGAATTATTAGGAAAGGGATGCTAAATAAGACCAAGAATATTATAATGCCTCTGTATCACTCCATGGTGTGACCTCACCTCGAGTATTGCCCTCAATTCTGGTCGTCATATCTCAAAAAAGATAGAGTGGAATTAGAAAAGGTTCAAAAAGAGTGACCAACGTGGTAAAGGAAATGAAGCTCCTCCCATATGAGGAAAGGCTAAAGAGGTTAAGCCTCTTCAGCTTGGTAAACAGACAGCTGAGGAAGGGGGGGATATGATTGAGATCTATAAAATCCTGACTGGAGTAGAACAGGTAAAAGTGCATCAATTTTTCACTCTTTCAAAAAATACAAAGACCGTGAAATTACATAGAAATACTTTGAAAACAAATAGGAGGAAATATTTTTTCACTCACAGAATAGTTAAGCTCTGGAACTCGTTGCCGGAGGATGTGGTAACAGCAGCATATTTGGGTTTAAAACTGGTTTGGACAAGTTTCTGAAGGAAAAGTCTATATATAGTCTCTTATTGAGATGGACATGGGGGAAGCCACTGGTTGCCCCAGGATTGGTAGCATAGAATGTGGCTACTATAAGTTTCTGCCAGGTACTTGTGACCTGGATTGGCCACTGTTGGAAGCAAGTTACTGGGCTAGACAGACCATTGGTCTGACCCAGTATGGCTATTCTTATGTTCACTCTTGAGTGTGGACGAGACGCATCAGATGTTTAGTTCAGAGGGACTATAATCCTTATCCTCTTCCTGTAAAAAACATTTTGAAAGACGTTCTAAAGATCCACAGGTATTAATGAAGTCTTTATCTTTGTGCAGTTAATACTTGGTATACCTGAGCAAGCTCTGAACATTCTGCACATGGCAATAGAACCAATCCTCGCTCACGGGTCTGTACTGGACAAAGGCCGGGCCATGTTTCTAGTGGCCAAATGTCAGATTGCGTCGGCAGCTTCCTGTAGTCCAGAAAAGAAAACGGAAGGTACTGTACAATATATTACACCAGAACTGAAGGTTTGAAATGTGTTGGGATTTTGTAAATGCATACCCCTTAAAAGTAAGTGGGGCAACAAATGTACCTGGTGAATGGAAACCAGCATGTAAAGAAGATAACATCCAAGTGTGAATGGAACTAAGTTTGTTAAGAGGCATAGGTCTGATCTTATGAGTCCATAATTACACTAGAAAGGAGATTCTGCATTGTGCTCCTGACTTTATAGACCCCTGCAACAAGAAAGAAAGTATAAAATCCAAGCACTTTTATTAGAGGTGTATTCAAGTTTTGACTTCAGGGGAAGCAGACATTTGTAAAATAGGCACCAGTGCAAGGCTTAAGGGCCGGGGGAGAGGGGAGGGTTAAAATCTGCATATGCGGTGGGTCGGTGACTCAACTGTTTGGAGAGGCTAAGGTGGGTGAGGTTGGGGCAGGGCGTTAAAATCCTTAGTAAAAGAACAGTAGGGGTAGTTTTTTTGAGCACAGCAGTGAAGGACACCTTCACTGTGTCTCTGATGCAGATACACCAGCTATTTCCTCCTAGTATCTCTGTTACTGATGGTATTATGCACACTGAATACACTCCAGAGAGGTATGTGCCAGAAACATCCAAATAATGTACCACAATAATGCAAATTATGAAACAGAATAGTATTTGCAGTATTGTGGAAATATAAGCAGGTATTCCATATCATCATGCTGATCAATCCATAGACTGGTGGGTTGTGTCCATCTACCAGCAGGTGGAGATAGAGAGCAAACTTTGCCTCCCTATATGTGGTCATGTGCTGCCGGAAACTCCTCAGTATGTTCTCTATCTCAGCAGGTGGTGGTCACACACAGCAGCAGCTCTGGCTAGGCCTCCAAGCCTAATTTTTAGGTTTTGTTGAGTGCCTGGGGTTGAGGGCTCTTCTTGAGCAAGTGCAAACCTGGTGGCGCCAGGTCCCTCCTTTTCTCCCCCCTCCCGCTGGCTCCGTTTAAAAAAAAAAAAAATTTTGAATGTCCTTAAAGGCGTTTATTTTGACGTTTATTTAAACGTTTATTGCAGCTACTCACTGGGACACCAGGTCGTTACAGCTCGGAGCGGACAGCAGGTAATTTTTACCTTTTATAGCGGGCAGGGGGTTCCCCGATTGGTCTCCACGTGGCCTATGGCGTCGGAGGGCGAGGGCGCAAAGAGTCGCTCCCCGGATCGCGTGTGCGCTTCCAGAGGGGTTGCGGGGGTCTTAAAGTCTGATTCGCCCTTGTTGGGTGACAGTTTCGTGACCGATGAGTGTCCCGGTCCTTCCTCCGGTGTGGCGGTTTTTCCCGCCATAAACGCCCATCCCCCGCGGCTCGCCTCCGCCATATTGGCCGGCCACGCGGCTCGGACGGCTTCTTGGGCCGCCCTTGAGGTGGGAGACATTGATGCCATGAACGCCTTTAATTTGGGCGACGGCACAAAAGCGGCTAAAGTTAAGCGCCGTTCTTCCCGCGCGGCTCCTTCGTGGAGTGTCGCGCCGGACGCCATCTTGGATGCGCAGCATGTCTCTCCCCCGCTCTTGCGAGCGCCGGTTGAGGGTGCGTCTAGGGCTGTAGCCCAGGCTGCGGAAGTGCACAGTATGCGGGGTTTCTCCCCCGAGTTTGTTTTGCTGCTGCATCAGGCCTTCCTTATGCAAAACGCTGCCCCTGCTCCCTCGTCTGGTAAAGAGGTTGAGGCCCCCGGAGGTAAACGCCCTCGGGTTGATTCCCAGGCCTTGGAGGACTTTGTCTCCTCCGATGTAGATGAGGGCAGCGTATCTGAGTTCTCCCAACGGTCCTTTGCGGATTCCTTGGAGGAGACGGATCCCCGCTCGGATGGAGAGGATGACCCCTCTGCAGCGCGGCTCTTTAGCTCAGAGGATTTGCCCAACCTGTTAATGCAGGCCATGGGCATTTTGAAGATTTCCTCTCCGGAGGACGTCTCTCCCTCAGCCCCTGTTGGCTCTGCCATTATGCTGGGGACGAAGCGCCCGCATAGAACCTTCCACGTGCATGATGCCATGCACACCTCAATTTCGGCTCAGTGGGATGTCCCGGAAGCGAGCCTTAAAGTGGTTAGGGCTATGTCCCGCCTCTATCCTTTGCCTGAAAGTGAACGTGAGGCCTATCTGTGGCCTACCGTGGTTTCTTTAATCACTGCGGTGACTAAGAAAACGGCATTGCCGGTGGAAGGTGGCACGGCCCTATAGGACGCCCAAGACAGAAGATTGGAGGCGGCCTTAAGGTCGTCCTTTGAGGCGGCTGCTTTAAGTTTGCAGGCCTCAGTTTGCGGTTCCTATGTGGCCAGGGCGTGCCTGACTATGGTGCAGCGGGCTTCCCCCTCGGATCATTCCTTGAGGGCTGATTGGCCGGCCCTGGAATCGGGCTTAGCCTATTTGGCAGACTTGCTGTATGATGTCTTGAGGGCCTCAGCTAAAGGCATGGCTCAGACAATCTCTGCGCGGCGGTGGCTTTGGCTGAAGCATAGGTCTGCTGACCACGCCTCTAAATCCCGCCTGGCTAGATTGCCTTTTAAAGGCAAGCTGCTCTTTGGGGTCGAGCTGGACAAAATCGTGACCGATCTCGGCACGTCTAAGGGCAAGAGGTTACCAGAGGTCAGGGCTCGGGCTAGTGCTCGCCCCGGTACCTCCAGAGGACGGTTTCAGGAAGCCCGTCGGTACCGCCCGGGCAGGTCGGGCTCCTCTGCCCCCTCTTCCTTCAAGAGGAAATTCTCCCCCAAGCAGCATTCCTTTCGCAGAGACCGCCGTCCCGGAGGTGCTCCCTCCGGTCCTCCCCTAGGGTCTCGTACCCAATGACGGGGCCTTGGTCCACGCCCCAGTGCAGATTGGAGGACGGCTGTCCTCGTTTCTGGGCGAGTGGATCACAATAACTTCAGACGCTTGGGTGCTGGAAGTCATCAGAGACGGCTACAAGCTAGAGTTCTGCCGACCCTTAAGAGACGGGTTTGTACTCTCTCCCTGCAAGTCTCCGGTCAAGCTGTGGCAGTGCAGCAGACCTTGGACAATCTGATCCGCCTGGGTGCGGTCGTTCCGGTGCCAGAAAATCAGCTTGGCAAGGGACGTTACTCCATTTACTTTGTGGTACCAAAGAAAGGAGGTTCTGTTCGGCCTATCCTCGACCTCAAGGGGTCAATCAGGCTCTTTCGCATGGAGACCCTCCGCTCTGTTATAGCGGCAGTGCAGGCAGGAGAGTTCCTGGCATCCTTGGACATCAAGGAAGCGTACTTGCATATTCCCATCTGGCCGCCTCATCAACGCTTTCTGCGTTTTGCAGTACTGGGCCGACACTTCCAGTTCAGAGCCCTTCCGTTCGGGTTGGCTACTGCTCCGCGGACCTTCTCCAAAGTAATGGTGGTCATCGCGGCCTTCCTGAGGAAGGAAGGAGTACAAGTCCATCCTTATCTGGACGACTGGTTGATCCGAGCCCCCTCTTATGCAGAGTGTGGCAAAGCTGTGAACCGGGTGGTTGCTCTTTTGAGCTCCCTGGGGTGGATCATCAACTGGGAGTCAGTCCCTGGAGTATCTGGGAGTTCGATTCGACACCCAAGTGGGCAGAGTGTTCCTGCCAGACAATTGGATTGTCAAGCTTCAGGCTCAGATGGACCAGTTCCTAGTAGCCTCTCCTCTTCAGGCTTGGGACTATGTGCAGCTGTTGGGCTCTATGACGGCCACGATGGAAGTAGTGCCCTGGGCCAGGGCTCATATGAGACCACTACAACACTCTCTGCTGCAGCGCTGGACTCTGATGTCGGAGGTTTATGCTGTGCGCCTTCCCTTGGACCCAGCAGTGCACAAGGCGCTGAGCTGGTGGACGCAGACAGACAAGTTGTCTGCAGGAATGCCTCTGGTGACCCCGGAGTGGATTGTCGTCACGACGGACGCCTCTTTGTCGGGCTGGGGAGCCCACTGCTTGGGAAGGAGAGCGCAGGGGCTCTGGTCTCCTGCAGAGGTAAAGTGGTCTATCAACCTCCTGGAACTCAGAGCCATTCGGTTGGCGCTTTTGGAGTTCATCCCGGTACTGGCATTGAAGCCTGTACGGGTCCTGTCGGACAATGCCACGGCTGTGGCCTATGTCAACTGCCAGGGAGGTACCAAGAGCGCCCATCTAGCCAAGGAGGCCATGAATCTATGCCAGTGGGCGGAAGCGAACCTGGAACAGCTGTCAGCGGCCCACATTGCCGGAGTCATGAATGTCAAGGCGGACTTTCTCAGTCGCCATACCTTGGAGCCTGGAGAGTGGCAGCTATCTGCTCAGGCGTTCTTGGACATCACGAAGCGCTGGGGCCAGCCGAGCCTAGATCTGATGGCGTCATCGGCCAATTGCCAAGTGCCGCGCTTTTTCAGCAGAGGACGGGACCCTCGATCCCTGGGAGTAGATGCTCTTCTCCAACAGTGGCCGACACAAGAGCTTCTCTATGTGCCCATGTTGGGCAGGGTGCTAGACCGGGTGGCAAAGCATCCGGGCCGGATAATCCTGGTGTGTCCGGATTGGCCCAGACGTCCCTGGTATGCGGACTTGATCAGGCTCTCAGTGGACGAACCTCTGCGACTGCCAGTGGAGCAGGGCCTGTTACATCAGGGTCCCGTGGTGATGGAGGATCCCTCCCCCCTTTGGTCTTACGGCCTGGCTATTGAGCGGCAGAGTCTGAGGAAGAAGGGCTTCTCAGACAAGGTCATCGCCACTCTGCTGAGAGCGAGGAAGCGCTCTACTTCTACTGCTTACGCCAGGGTTTGGCGTACCTTTGCAGCGTGGTGTGAAGCAGGTTCACTTTCTCCATTTACTGCTCCAATTTCTTCAGTGCTGGCGTTCCTGCAAGAAGGTCTGGAGAAAGGCCTGTCGCTCAGTTCCCTGAAAGTCCAGGTAGCGGCCCTGGCTTGCTTCAGGGGCCGCCTGAAGGGTGCTTCCCTGGCTTTGCAGCCAGATGTGGTGCGTTTCCTAAAGGGAGTTAATCACCTGCGCCCTCCTCTGCACTCAGTGGTGCCTGCGTGGAATCTCAACCTGGTGCTAAGAGCCTTACAAAGCCGCCTTTTGAACCCTTGTCGAGGGCATCTCTGAAAGACCTGACGTTGAAAGCAGTCTTTTTGGTGGCTATCACTTCAGCCAGAAGAGTTTCCGAGCTCCAGGCACTCTCTTGTCGAGAGCTTTTTTCTGTAGTTCACTGAGGCAGGAGTGACTATTCGCACAGTGCCTTCCTTCCTACCCAAGATTGTTTCTCGCTTCCATGTGAGTCAGCAGCTCTGTCTCCCTTCCTTTCGTAGGGAGGACTACCCAGAAGAGTATTCTGCTCTCAAATATCTGGATGTGAGACGGGTCATCATCAGATACTTGGAAGTGACCAATGATTTCCGGAAGTCGGATCATCTGTTTGTCCTGTTTGCAGGTCCTCGTAAGGGTCTGCAGGCTGCTAAGCCTACAGTGGCAAGATGGGTCAAGGAAGCCATTGCAGCGGCTTATGTGGCCGCGGGGAAGGTGCCGCCTATTCAGTTGAAGGCCCACTCCACTAGAGCTCAGGCGGCCTCGATGGCAGAGGCCGGGTCCGTCTCCTTGGAAGAGATTTGCAAGGCGGCAACTTGGGCGTCGGCCCATACCTTCTCCAGACATTACCGCTTGACTGTGGCTGCTCGGGCGGAGGCCCGGTTTGGAGCTTCAGTGTTGAGTTCAGGGATTTCAATGTCCCGCCCTGGGTGAGTACTGCTTCGGTACATCCCACCAGTCTATGGATTGATCAGCATGATGATATGGAAGGTAAAATTATGTATCATACCTGATAATTTTCTTTCCATTAATCATAGCTGATCAATCCATAGCCCCTCCCAGATATCTGTACTGTTTATATTCTGGTTGAATTTTAGGTTCAAGTTTAGTCTTCAGTTACTTCAGGAGGACTTCGTGTTCAAGTTTTTTCACTTGGATTCTTCAAGAGTTGAGACGAGTTTGTGTTACAGTGAGCTGCTGCATTCCTCTCCCCTCCGTTTTACGGGGCTGGATTGAGACTTAAATTCTGCCGGCACTCCCTCCCGCTTCGTGCGGCTGTAGGGCAGCTTTGTACCCCTCCCGCTTCGGCGGTGTTAGGGTCAGTCAGCTCCTCTTGCGGTTGCAGGATAAGCCAGATACCCCCGCATCGGCGGGGTGGTGTCCCTCCCCCGCTCCGCGGGGATGAGCTGGACGGATTCCCCTCCCCCACTTGTGTGGGGATGAGCTGGGTTAATTCCCCTCCCCCGTTTCGGCGGTGGTGAGCTGGGCAGAGTGTCCCTTTGTGGGTGTAATTCTCTAAGTGCTGAGTCCTGCGGATGGAGCTTTGATATCGACATACTGAGGAGTTTCCGGCAGCACATGACCACATATAGGGAGGCAAAGTTTGCTCTCTATCTCCACCTGCTGGTAGATGGACACAACCCACCAGTCTATGGATTGATCAGCTATGATTAATGGAAAGAAAATTATCAGGTATGATACATAATTTTACCTTTTAACACTTGACTCCCAGTCAGCCCTAGCTCCCCAGTCCAGCATCTTCCTGTGAACAGTGGTGATCAGCAGCATTGTAACAGAAATCCTGTGGTCACTGGCAACCATAAAATTATTTACCTATCAAATTTTTTGGTAAGTTGCCAAACCTGCTGGTCTTTAGTTTCCTGCAGAGTTACCAAACGTGTCTGGAAAAAGTATTATCTCTATTAGCTGTATCTAATGGTTAGAGAAGCGGGTTGAGAATCAGGGAAGCCAGGGATTAAATCCCACTGCTGCTCCTTGAGAGCTTGAGCAAGTCGCTTAACTCTCCATTACCTCCACTACAAACCGATCCCCCTGTTTACCAAGCCGTGCTAGCAGCTGCCATGCACTACCAACACAGCCCATTCACTTTGAATGGGCTGCGTCGGCATTGCCACATAGCAGCCACTAGCGCAGCTTAGTAAACAGGGGGTTAAACTTTAAGCCTCCAAACACAGGAAAATGCCTGTTGTACCTGAATGCAACTCAGCTTCAGCTACTATGAGAGGTATGAGCTAAATGCAAATCCAGCATCAAGTACCAGCCATATTGTAAAGTAATTCAAACACTTGCAAAAGTCATTCAGCAACTCTACCATACCATAATAGCACTAATTTCTAGGAATCGCACAACAAGGGCCTACCTAGGAAAAGGCAGCACCGTAAATATTGTAGTGGACACTAGAACATTAATATACCTATTGAAAAAAAATAAACAAACAAGTTGGATTAGTACAGATTGATCCTACACGGACATTCAGTGCTTAACAGAATACCTGGCCTCTTTCACACACAGAGACCCTCATTAAACACAGAATAAATAACCATAACCTAAAAATAGAAATATATAGACAAAAAACTAATCTGAAACCCCAAGAAAGCAGTCTCTGCATACATTGCAACACCAGAGAAAAAGAAACAGTGATGCATGTCCTGTACTATGCAAAACAAAGATAGCAGATGCAGATTTCAAAATCTGACATATTCCAATCACATTAGACATTAACAACAACAACAAAACAGAAAATAAGTTGATGTGTTTCTATTGCACTTATTTAATATATTTCTATTAGCTTTCAAAGGCCAAAACCTCTTTCCTCAGACCAGGGTAGTATAATGCTTTTATGGTATACTGTCCCGACGTGAGGAAGGTGGTATTGGCCTCTGAAAACTGATCAAAAATGTATTAAGCTGGTCCAATAAAAAGTATCACCTAATTTTCCATTTTTTTGTTTTATTTTTATTAACCTTTAAAGTGGATTAACATGGCTATCACACTCATTTATTCTGAATTAAAAATATATATATTTTTTTTACCTTTCTTGCCTGGCCATTTAGTTTCTCTGGTTTCTGCTTTCTTCTGTCTTCTCTTTACTCTCTTACCAGGGTTTTCTGTCTATTTTTCTTTCTCTCTCTCTCTCCTGTCTTCTTCACTTCCTCCACTACATCCATCTGACACTCATCTTTCTCTTTCAGCTTCTTCTATTTTTCTTCCTTTCTATCCATTTAGATTTTATTCATTCTTATTCAGTCTTTAAGCTCCATTTTTTTTCACCAAATCAACCTACAGCCTTCCATATCTTTCCCTCACCCGAGCCCATCCATTCCCCTTTCTCTAACTCTTCCCCTTTGTCATTTCACATCTTCTCTCTGTTTCTATCTCTCTCTCCTTCTCCCCCTGCCATGCAGCATCTCATCTCTCTCTCTCTCCCACCTGCCATGCAGCATCTCCACTCTTTCTGACTTTCTCCCCCTGCCAACCAGCATCATCCCGTCTCTTTCTCTCTCTTCCTTCTGTCCAACATCGCCCCATCTTTCTCTCTCTTCCCCATTATCCAGAATCACCCCGTCTCTCTCTCTCTCCTATTCAGCATTACATCCTATCTCGCTTTCTCTTCTCCATCCAGTATCATGCTCTCTTCCCTCCATCCAGCATCGCTCTGTCTCTCTCTCTCTCCCACCCAAATCAGTATCACCCCATGTATCTCTTTCCCCCATCCAGCATCACCCTGTTTGTCTCTCTTCCTGCCCCCCACCCAGCATCATTCTATCTCCCTTTCATTCCCAAAATCTATCTTTCTCCCCATCCAGCATCACCCCATCTCTTTGTTCTCTGTTTCATCATCATCCTGTCTCTCTCTCCATACAGTCTCCCTTCTCTCTGCTACCCCATCCAGCATCATGCTGTGTCTCCCCACTCCCATCAAGCATTACCCCATTTCTATCTATCTTTCTCCATCCAGCATTACTGGATGTTATAATGCCGTTGTATCGCTCCATGATGCGACCGCACCTTGAGTATTGTGTTCAATTCTGGTCGCCGCGTCTCAAGAAAAATATAGTAGAATTGGAAAAGGTGCAGCGAAGGGCGACTAAAATGATAGCAGGGATGGGACAACTTCCCTATGAAGAAAGACTAAGGAGGCTAGGGCTTTTCAGCTTGGAGAAGAGACGGCTGAGGGGAGGCATGATAGAGGTATATAAAATAATGAGTGGAGTGGAACAGGTGGATGTGAAGCATCTGTTCACGCTTTCCAAAAATACTAGGACTAGGGGACATGCAATGAAACTACAGTGTAGTAAATTTAAAACAAATCGGAGAAAATTTTTCTTCACCCAACGCATAATTAAACTCTGGAATTCGTTGCCGGAGAACGTGGTGAAGGCAGTTAGCTTGGCAGAGTTTAAAAAGGGGTTAGACCACTACTAAATGGACTTGGGAAAAATCCACAATTCCAGGAATAACATGTATAGAATATTTGTACGTTTGGAAGCTTGCCAGGTGCCCTTGGCCTGGATTGGCCGCTGTCGTGGACAGGATGCAGGGCTCAATGGACCCTTGGTCTTTTCCCAGTGTGGCATTACTTATGTACTTATATATATGTACTTATGTACTCTGTCTCCCTCCCCTCTCTCTCCTACCCCATCCAGCATTGTGCTGTGTCTGTCTCTCCCTTCCCCCAAATCAAGCATCACCTCGTCTCTATATCTTTCTTCCCCCATCCAGCATCACCTCATTTCTCAATCTTTTATCCCTCTCCCTTATCCAGCATGACCCCCCTTGTGTCTTTCTCTTCCCGCTAACATCCATAGTTATCCTGTTTCTCTCTTCCCCCTTCTGTCCCGATCATTATCTTACAGGAGGAGAGCAGAAGCAGTATTAGCAGGAAAAACAAAGTGAAAGCACGTGCAGGACCATTTTCCTGCATGCAGTGCTGCAACTTTGCCAGTCATGCTCCTTCTGACCCAGGAAGTTTACATTGGAGGGGGCATGACTAGCAGAGCAGCAATGGCGCATGCAGGAAAATGGTCCCACGTTCTTTCACTTTGTTTTTATAACTGATATCACTGCTGCTTTGCCGCCAAACTTAAAATGGTTTGAGGAGAGGAAAAGAGAGACTGTGAAGGGAGTGGGCCAGCAGCAGGAGAGTTGGGCTCTATTTCTTATTCAAAATCTGTTTGGGGAGCAGTTGCTCCCCTTGCGCCTCCTCTAGCTACGCCTCTGACTTTTATACTGTAGCTTTGACTAGTTTAATTTGAATAAAGCAAGTCGACAGCACTAGTTCAAAGTTTTCAGAAATAGCCTTCCTGTTTCTTAATTCTGCATTCTTAAATCTCCTGCTTTTTTTTTTTCTCCTAACACATTGCCTTTCTTGTGTTTTGGAATAAGTGGTCTGAGCATTTTCTTCACTACCACACTCCTTGGTTTAAAAGGTGCCTGAGCTCTGACCTTTCCTGCAGTCATGCTTTCCTTGTACTTATGACGCCCGAATGGGGCTCTTGAGAGAGAACCACACAACCGTGCCCCATAGACTCGACTCATGAGTGGGAAGGAAGCAATGTAAAAGAGACCCTTACATTCTAATATCTCCTTAGCAACAAAATATATATCTAAATTCCAAGGAGAATCTTTGCTTTACATTTTTGTTCTACCTATAACCAAGTGTCTAAAATTTGACGTTTGTGCTGATATTACTGACTGAGATTAGGGCATCATATGGGCTCCAAGCTGTAACACAGTTTTATGTTGATGCCTTTGTAACTGGTCACACTGGAGCACCTTCTCGAACCATTTTTATACCGTAATTTATCCTACTCGGAGCTTTCAGATATCAACAAGTTCCATGGAACCCATATTCTGGGGCAAAGTTTTCAGGATGTCCAAGAGGATTTTGTTTTTTGAAACACAAGCGGTTAGGACAATAAACCCAAGTCTTCCCTTCAGAAAATAGATTATAATAGTCCTCTCAAAAGGTAAATCATTTGAAGCTTATGAACTTTTTCTTATTTTTATCTTTGTCTGACAGCCCTAAATTCAGCAGTTCTGAATTTGAATGAAGCCAAAACGTATTTTGCTAAAGTGGACTGCAAAGCACAAATCCGTGACGTTCTCTACGTTCAGGCCAGGCTCTTTAATACCCTGGGAAGGATGCAAGAGAGAAACCAGTGCGCCATGCTTTTTCGCCAGCTGCATCAGGAGCTTCCTTCTCATGGTGTATCTTTAATAAACTGCCTTTGAGGAATAAATGTGAAATTAGGCTTTCTTGGATTTTCCTTCTTTAATTGCTTTGTATATTTGGCAAATAAAAAACAATTTGATATCTGAATAAACAGCTACAGTGTTTGGTGTGTATATGATGTTTTCATTAGCCTAGTATTTGTGATGAAAGATAGACTTATGTCATTTATGAATAGTTGTTAAAGTATTTTTGCATTTTGGGCTTTGAGGATATGTACATAGCAAAAATATTGAAAGATACATTTCATGTCAGTGTGGCCATCTTGTCTCAGAAACAGCATGCAAGCCTACATCCTCGACCTAGGGTTTGGCATTAGCGTCAGCCATCTTGTAGTCTGAATCCCAAAAAGCCAGGTAGTCTAGTAAGACTATTGGCAGCTGTGCAGAACTGGCGCCATGGAGGTAGAAGGGAGTTGGAGGACCCTTATGGGAGGTGGCAGGAACATTTCCTTTTGATCCATTGCCCATTCCCCTCCATTCAGTTCCTTGGACCACTAACAGCTGAAAGAGAGAATCGCTCACTGTTCAGAAACCAACTCCTCCTCCCATGCCTTTGTCTCTTTTCCCTTTGCTCCATGCTTTCCTGCTTTTATTTTTCCCTTTTTGGCTCACTGCTGGGTTCTTTGTTTACTTAATTTATTTTCTCTGCCTCTCTCTTGCCCAGATTCCCCCTTCCCCTCTTTTCTTGCGGCCTCCCCATGTTTGATTTGGTTCTCTGGAGCCTCTATGTAAGCTGGACTGGCTTGGATCCGGCTGCAGTTCTGATCATGGGAGGTGGGAGCTCAAGGACAGTACATAAGTGTTGCCTTACTGGGACAGACCGAAGGTCCATCAAGCCCAGTATCCTGTAACAGTGGCCAGATCCCAAAACAGTACAATACATTTAATGCTGCTTATCCCAGAAATTTAATGCTGCTTATCCCAGAAATAAGCAGTGGATTTTCCCAAATCCATTTTAATAATGGCTTGTGGACTTTTCTTTTAGGAAGCTATCCAAACCTTTTTTTAATCCCCGCTAAGCTAACTGCTTTTACTACATTCTCTGGCAACGAATTCCAGAGTTTAATTACACGTTGAGTGAAGAAATATTTTTTCCAATTCGTTTTAAATTTACTACTTTGTTGCTTCATTGCATGCCCCCTAGTCCTAGTATTTTTGGAAAGAGTAAACAAGCAATTGAAGTCTACCCGTTCCACTCCACTCAGTATTTTATATACCTCTATCCTATCTCCCCTCAGCCATCTTTTCTCTAAGCTGAAGACCCCAAGCAGTTTCAGCCTTTCCTCATAGGGAAGTCGTCTAATCTCCTTTATCATTTTCGTTGCCCTTCTTATTTATTTATTTTTGTTACATTTGTACCCCACGCTTTCCCACTCATGGCAGGCTTACATGGGGCAATGGAGGGTTAAGTGACTTGCCCAGAGTCACAAGGAGCTGCCTGTGCCGGGAATCGAACTCAGTTCCCCAGGACCAAAGTCCACCACCCTATCCACTAGGCCACTCCTCCAGCTTCTCTGCACCTTTTCTAATTCCACTATATCTTTTTTGAGATTAGGTGACCAGAATTGCACATACTATTATTCAAGGTGTGGTCACACCATGGAGCAATACAAAGGCATTATAACACCATTGTTTTTATTTTCCATTCCTTTCCTAAATATACCTAACATTCTATTTGCTTTCTTTGCACACTGAGCAAAAGGTTTCAAAGTATCCTCAACGATGACGCCTAGATCCTTTTCCTTGTCGGTGACTCCTAACGTGGAACCTTGCATCACATAGCTATAGTTCGGGTTCCTCTTTCCCACATGCATCACTTTGCACTTGGTCACACTGAACATCATCTGCCATTTGGATGCCCAGTCTCCCAGTCTCGTAAGGTTATCTTGCAATTTTTCACAATCCTCTTGCAATTTAACAATTTTGAGTAAGTTTGTGTCGTCGGCAAATTCAATTACATCACTAGTTATTCCCATATCTAGGTCATTTACAAATGTTAAAAAGCAGCGGGTCCATTTGATAATACTGACCATTTAACCCTACTCTTTGTTTTCTATCCTTTAACCAGTTTTTAAAACAAAATAGAACACTAACTCCTATCCCATGACTTTCCAATTTCCTCTGGAGTCTTTCATGAGGTACTTTGTCAAATATGCCTTCTGAAAATCCAGATACACAATTAGTATCGACCAACTCACCTTTATCCACATGTTCGTTCACCCATTTAAAGAAATGTAATAGATTAGTGAATCAAGATTTCCCTTCACTAAATCCTTGTTGGCTTTGTGTCATTATCCATGCTTTTGAATATGCTTTGTAATTTTGTTCTTTATAATAGTCTCTACCATTTTGTCCCGCACTGATGTCAGGCTCACTGGTCTCTAATTTCCCGGATCACCTCTGTTACTCTTTTTAAAAATCGGCGTTACATTGGCCACCGTCCAATCTTCTGGCACCATGCATATTATTAACAATAGTTCTGCAAGTTCATTTTTCAGTTCTATCAATACTCTGGGATGTATACCATCCAGTCCTGGCGATTTGCTACTCTTCAATTAGTCAAATTGCCCCATTACATCTTCCAGGTTTACAGAGATTTGGTTCAGTTTCTCTGACTCATCAGCATTGAATACCATTTCTGGCACCGGTATCTCTCCGACATCTTCCTTGGTGAAGACCGAAGCAAAGAATTCATTTAATCTCTCTGTTATGGCCTTGTCTTCCCTGGTTGCCCCTTTTACCCTTCGATCATCTAGCGGTCCAACTGATTATTTTGCCGGCTTCTTGCTTTTAATATACCTAAAAAAGTTTTTACTATTCGTTTTTGCCTCCAATGCAATCTTTTTTCCAAAGTCTCTCTTTGCCTTCCTTATCAGCGCTTTGCATTTGATTTGCTATTCTTTATGTAGTTTCCTATTATTTTCAGTCGGATCCTTCTTCCATGTTCTGAAGGATTTTCTTTTAGCTCTAATAGCTTCCTTCACCTCACTTTTTAACCATGCCGTCTGTTGTTTGGTCTTTCTTCCTCCTTTTTTAATAGACGGAATATATTTGGCCTGGGCTTCCAGGATGGTATTTTTGAACAGCACAGAAGAACAAAATCTTTGCAAGTTCAAACACACAAAGAGCACAGCGAAAATGACTCAAAGAGTGGATCTTCAGACGATGTGTAAACAGTTCAATTTATTGATGAGTCCAAATCAATAAAATAATTCAAAGGGACTCGACATGGCTGTGTTTTGGCCAACTGGCCTGCCTCAGGCGTCCTTATACTATAAATAAAAACACACAAAACATTGTTTTTACATATACAGTCATAAAAAACTAAAAAAAGACACAACCAAATAATTTTATACAAAAGAACATAAAAGTAAATAATCCTATGTACAAAAGAACATAAAAGTAAAAATAAAAGATTGAAAGATAAAATGCAACATGATATGAAATATATATATATATATATAACAGAAATAAAATGTATAATATAAATCTGCATAATATTACTTGGGCACAAAAATAACTAACAAATTGGCCAAACAAATCATCATCTCTTATATTGGTAGTCCCATCTTAACATGCAAAATGCTTCAAATAAACTAATATTTAAAATGCAAATCATATTGGATATCAAGGAACACATAAATACCAACTGTGAATAAAAGCCAATTGCTTTTTTTTTTTTAAGGTCTCCTTAATTTACAACTCTTCTGTAAATTGTCATCTACCCTGGCATCCTAAAGAAAAATGTAAACAACAATATAACTGAAGTAACAGCAAATGTCTATATATGAACACTAGATAGCTTACATTGTTCTGTCAAACATTTTGGTCATTACATAACATAGTAACATAAAACTGATACACAGAGACATCCTTTCCTTTTTGCCGTGGATTTCTTTTTTCCTGTTTAAAACAAGCTATTTGGGGTTTTATGTGTGCAGTACCACTTACTGCCTCCTATTTAGGAGGTGTTAAGTGGTCCCACATTAAATCTTCTTATTTATTTATAATAGCGTTTATACCCCACATTATCCAGAGAGGTCTGGTTCAATGTGGCTTACAAAAATAGTTACCAGATAAAAATCTGTTGATGAAGATAGTCATAATTGGGCTCGATTAGCTGTTGAGGGTGGAGGCATAGTGGAAGAGGGAGTTCTCCGAGGACAAGCAGGCTGCTTGTTCTCACACTTGGGTTGACGTCCACGGTGGCCCAGGAACCGGAAATTTTCCTTAGCAAAATTTTAAAAGTTTTGCTAGAGCCTTCTAGCGTGCGCACCTCGCATGTGTGGCTGTCTTCCCGCTCGCCGCATGAGCGTTCCAGCTCAGTTTTTTCTCTTTCCGCGACAGAGAGTGGCTGTGTTTTGCGGTCTGTGTCTCAGACCCAGGAGAAGAGTCTTGCGGTCGGAACCCTCTGGGGTTTTCTTTTTTCTTTTTCTCTAACCAAGTTTTAACAAAAAAAAAAAACCCAAAACCAAATTCCCTATATTTCTTAGTTTTTTCTTTGTCCTTTAAGTTTCGTCACTGTCTTTTTAGCCGTGCGTATGGTTCCCCCCCCCCCCCTTTTTTTGTGCTCCTCTTTTAGGCACAATCACAGATTTTGACTTCACCGCCGCTATTTTTCCGTCGATGTCAGAGGACTCCCAGCGGCTTCAAGAAGTGTACTTTGTGCAGCCAGTCTATCTCAGGCACTGACCCCCACGCGTGGTGTCTTCAATGCCTTGGGCCCGACCATCGCCCAGATGCTTGTAAGTTGTGTCTTAGCTTGAAAAAGCGGACATAGGCGTCAAGAAAAGCTCTTCAAGACTGTCTTTTTGGAGCTTCGAATGGTTCCTCGGCATCGGCACCGGGGATTGCATCGACTTCAGGAGCGCAGGTAATGGCTGTCCGTAGACCAACACACGCTGGGAGCAGTGAAGTGTCGAACGGGTCTCCACCTGTCTAGAAGCCTCCTGCTGTGCAGGCCCCATGGGGACCGACCAGTCTCGGACCCGACCCCGAGGAGGCGTGTGGATTCCACATCCTCCTCGTCGGTACCGAGGAGTCTAGATGACGTGCATCGAGCGAAGGCGAAGAAGCACCATCATCGGTCTCCTTCCAAACATGGTACCGGGAGCTCCAGGGCATTGAGAGATTCGGCACCCGTGAAGCGTCTGCACCGAGAGGATCGCTCACCCTCTATTAAAAGCAGGGAGCTGGCAAAAGAATCAGTTGGACCGCTAGATGACCGAGGAGTAAAAGGGGCAATCAGGGAAGACAAAGCTGTAGCGGAGAGATTAAATGAATTCTTTGCTTTGGTCTTCACCGAGGAAGATTTGGGTGGGATACCGGTGCCGAAAATGGTATTCGAAGCTGACAAGTCGGAGAAACTTAATGAATTCTCTCTAAACCTGGAGGATGTAATGGGGGCAGTTCTACAAACTGAAGAGTAGCAAATCTCCTGGACCGGATGGTATTCATCCCAGAGTACTGATAGAACTGAAAAATACTGAAAGATTGGAGGGTGGCCAATGTAACGCCGATTTTTTAAAAAGGTTCCAGAGGAGATCCACATCCTACCCTCAGTGAACATTGGCTTCAAGATTCTATAGTTTACAAGATACATAATTCAGGTATTCCACTTTATCCAGATTATTAATTCCATATACTCCCAGAAGACCACTTAGTTCTCTCTCACAAAATCAATTAATAATCCCATCATTGGAGGCAATATTTTTTCATTGATATCCTTATAAGTACTTGATTTATTTTGCTGGGTTAAATATCTGTTCTACGTTCCAAAACAGATAAGGTCTTTTCTTGATTTAAAGCATTGATTCCACCAGCTAATCCTATGCTTTTTTTAGAGACCGAAAAATAGTAGGGAAGAATGTAACATTGTCTTATCCTTGTTTATTAAATCCACTGTTTCTATCTCTGCCCCTCTGTAGAACTGAGGGAATATATATTTTTTTATTTTTTCATGTATGATAATTTTTTAAAATATTATGCTTTTTCTCCTTATCAAAATTTCTGTATGCAAATGATACTTGTAATTTTGCATAATTATGCTCAACACCTTAACGGTCAAGATATTTAATGTTTCTGGTCCCTCTCTTTGGAATACAATTCCATCATCTTTATGGTTAGAGACAGCTTTACCTATTTTTATTTATTTATTTTGGTGTTTATATCTGCCTAGACCTAAGTGGTTTACACTTTTAAGAAACAAAAGCTTTTTTTATTCAAAGATACCTTTGGAACCTAGTTCTCTTATCCCTAAAATCCCCCCAACTTGCTGGGTCTGGACTGAGTGACTCCACTGAATATGTAGGCATCTTTATTCGCTAGTGTTTGTTTTATTTTTGCATTTAGAGCTACTCATAACTGTCTAGGATAGCTCTTTTATCCTTTCATTCTAGTCTCTTCAATTTCTTCTTTCCTGTTCTATAAAGATAGCGTTCCTTTCTCTTTTGATTATTTTTTAGTGTTGTAAACTGCCTAGAAGGCTTCAATTGGGCGGTATATTGCATTTTAATTAAACTTTGAAAAAAATATAAACAGGATGGAGTTGGTCCAGAGGGTGGGTACTAAAATTGGCAGTAGTCTTCATCATAAAGCATATGGAGATGGATTTAAAAGATCTCAATATTTACAATTTGGAAGAAAGGCGGGAGACATCTAAATTTTGTGTGTGGCATAAATGCACAGGAAGTGAGTCTCTTTCAATTGAAAGGGAGCTCTGGAATGAAAGGAGGTACATAAGTATATGTGTTGCCATACTGGGACGGACCAAAGGCCCATCAAGCCCAGCATCCTGTTTCCAACAGTGGCCAATCCAGGTCACAAGTACCTGGCAAGATCCTATAACAGTACAATCCATTTTATGCTGCTTATTTTAGAAATAAGCAGTGGATTTTCCCTAAGTCCATTTTAATAACGGTCTATGGACTTTTCCTTTAGGAAGACATCCAAACCTTTTTTAAAACCCTGCCAAGCTAACTGCTTTTACTACATTCTCTGGCAACGAATTCCAGAGTTTAATTACGCGTTGAGTGAATAAATATTTTCTCTGATTCGTTTTAAATTTACTGCTTTGTAGCTTCATTGTGTGCCCCCTAGTCCTAGTATTTTTGGAAAGAGTAAACAAGCGATTCACATCTACCTGTTCCACTGCACTCATTATTTTATAGACCTCTATCATATCTCCCCTCAGATGTCTTTTCTCCAAGCTGAAGAGCCCTAGCTGCTTTAGCCTTTCCTCATAGGTAAGTCGTCCCACCCCCTTTATCATTTTTGTCACCTTTCTCTGTACCTTTTCTAATTCCACTATATCTTTTTTGAGATTCGGTGACCAGAATTGAACACAGTATTTGAGGTGCGGTCGTACCGTGGAGCGATACAAAGGCATTATAGCGTCCTCATTTTGTTTTCCATTCCTGTCCTAATAATTCCTAACATTCTATTTGTTTTCTTAGCCACCGCCGCACACTGAGCAGAGGGTTTCAACATTTCATCAACAATGACGCCTAGAATAGATCCCTTTCCTGGTCGGTGACTCCTAATGTGGAACCTTGCATTACGTGGCTATAATTCGGGTTCCTTTTTCCCAAATGCATCACTTTGTACTTGCTCACATTAAACGTCATCTGTCATTTAGATGCCTAGTCTCCCAGTCTTGTAAGGTCCTCTTGTAATTTTTCATAATCCTCTCGTGATTTAACAACATTGAATAACTGTGTCGTCAGCAAATTTAATTACCTCACTAGTTACTCCCATCTCTAGATCATTTGCAGCAGTCCCAGCACAGACCCCAGGGAAACCCCACTATCCTTCATTGAGAATACTGACCATTTAACCATACTCTGTTTTCTATCTTTTAGCCAGTTTTTAATCCACAAAAGGAAACTACCTCCTATCCCTTGAGTCTCCAATTTCCTCTGGAATCTTTCATGAGGTACTTTGTCAAACACCTTTTGAAAATCCAGATACACAATATCGACCGGCTCACCTTGATCCACAGTTTTGTTCACCCCTTCAAAGAAATGTAATAGATTGGTGAGGCAAGATTTCCCTTCAATAAATCCTGGCTGGCTTTGTCTCATTAATCCATGATTTTGAATATGGGGACAGACTCAGAAATAACCTGAGGAAATACTTTTTCATAGAAAGGATGGTGATTTCCTAGAATGGTTTCCCGGTAGAGGTGGGGGAGACAAAAACTGTTTCTGAATTCAAGAAAGCTTGAGACAAGTGCACCCAGTCTGCGGCTCCTCACTACCTCTCTACCCTCATCTCCCCCTATGTTCCCGCTCGTAACCTCCGCTCCCAGGACAAATCCCTCCTTTCAGTTCCCTTCTCCACCACTGCCAGCTCGAGGCTCCGCTCATTCTGCCTTGCCTCGCCCTATGCCTGGAACAATCTTCCTCAACCCCTACGCCAAGCCCCCTCCCTACCCATCTTCAAATCTCTGCTTAAAACTCACCTCTTCAATGCTGCTTTCGGCACCTAACCTTTCGTGAAATATAGTATGCCCTATTAGACGGACTCTACACTTGTCTTTGACTGTACACTTGTCTCTAGATTGTACACCTGTCTTTTAGATTGTAAGCTCCTTGAGCAGAGACTGTCCTTCTATGTTTAAATTGTACAGCGCTGCGTAACCCTGGTAGCACTTTAGAAATGTTAAGTAGTAGTACCGTGTTTCCCTGAATATAAGACACTGTCTTATATTCATTTTTGCTCCCAAAACGGCGCTAGGTCTTATTTTCAGGGGATGTCTTATTTCGGGGAAACACGGTTGGCCCGCCCACCCTCCCTCCATCACTCCTGCAACTAACCCCCCACCCGAGATGGCCCCCCCACCCGAAGTCGCCGGGCCACCCCTCCGTCGCTCCGGAACTAACCTGAAGCCTCCTTTCACTTGCCTTCCAGTTCGCATCGCAGCAAGCAGCAGGGCAGGCCTCTCCTTCCTTCCGTGCCCCGCCCTCGCCTGACGTTACGTTACGTCAGGCGAGGGCGGGACACGGAAGGAAGGTGTGGCCTGCCCTGCTGCTTGCTGCGATGCGAACTGGAAGGCAAGTGAAAGGTTACTTTCGGAGCGACGGAGGGGTGGCCCGGCGACTTCGGGTGGGGGGGCCATCTCGGGTGGGGGGTTAGTTGCAGGAGTGATGGAGGGAGGGTGAGCGGGCCAACCGTTACTTTCGGAGCGACGGGGGGGGGGCGGCGATCTCGGGTGGGGGGTTAGTTGCAGGAGCGACGGAGGGAGGGTGGGCGGACCAACCGTGTTTCCCCGAAATAAGACATCCCCTGAAAATAAGACTTTGCTAGGCCTTACTTTCAGGGGAGGCCTTATATTTACTAAGGGCACCAAAACCTGGGTAGGTCTTATTTTCGGGGGATGTCCTATTTTCGGGGAAACACAGTAGTAGTAGTAAGTATATAGGATCTTTAAGGAAGAAGAAAGGATAGTAGATGGCACGGATGGGCAGACTGGATCGGCTACATGGTCTTTATCTGCCTTCATTTTTCTATGTAGAAGCAACTGTTACGGTTCTAATGCTCTTGGCTCATATTCTCTGTAAACTGCAGTTCTGGCTAAAAAAAGATTGTCACCTGCAAGGAAAAAACTGAGGGTGATATGAAATAAACAACAACATGTGCTTTCAAGTTAGCTTGAATGAGCACAGCTTTTTTTTTTTGCTTACACAAGCTGATGACTTCAGCATTTATAGACAGTGATTAAGAATATTGTATGGTAGCAGTATGTGAGAAAGAGCCTAAGGCAGCTTTTACTAGAGAGGCAAAAAGGGAATCTTTTTCCCCAGAGGAAAGAACGTAGTATCCATTGATTCCTGAATTGGAAAATACCCGGTGAAGGCTCACCAACCATTAACAGTCCACCACAGAGGACAGAGAGAGACAAACCCTAATCAGTAACCAGGTTCAAACTAAGGAAATACTGCCCGATCAGCGCATGTGAACAACTCTCTCATACTCAGTGTTAATGAGATGCAAATATAGCAACGCCTGGCGCATGTGCTCAAGAGTTGTACATTAAGCACAGTTCATGCCCGGAACACCAGAGGGAGATGTGGGAAGGAGGAGGTAAGTGCAGCTGAAGGCAGGGGCATAGCCAGACCTCAGTGGGAGGGGGGTCCAGAGCCTGAGGAGGGGGGGCACGGTTTAGCCCACCTATCCTAGCCGCCGACTCCCCCCTCCGCCGCCAGGTACCTTTGCTGGCGGGGTTCCCCAACGTCTGCCAGCCGAAGAGTCTTCAGTGCCGGTCGACTCCGGCGCTGATTATCTCTTTCTAACTCCTTATGATGTGCACGCAGGACGTAAGGAGTCAGAAACATCATCAGCGAAGGCGGCGCTGAAGAAGACTGTTCGGCTGATGGGGGTTGGGGACCCCCGCCAGCAAAGTTACCTGAGGGGGGTCAGCGGTGAAGGCGGGGGGTTAAATGTAGAGGGGGCCAGGGCTTAATCTGTGGGGGCCCATGACCCCACCTAGCTACACCCCTGGGTGAAGGGGAATAATCCAGCCCTTAAAAGTTAGGTGGCTTCTCTTGTAATATGTGCTTATGTAAATGACCCTAATGCAGCAGTGAGGTGTGACAGAGAGAAATGAGGCCCTGATGATCAAAACTGAGATGATAAAAATACCTTTTAAGACATAGCTGCACGATTTTCCTTCAGGAGAACAAGATCGTGTCTTGGTAATCAGCTATTGTGTTCTATCTCGTCTTCCGCCAGGGTCGCTTTACTTATACTACCCCTCTCCTTAAGTCGTTTCACTGGCTCCCTATCCGTTTTCGCATCCTGTTCAAACTTCTTCTACTAACCTATAAATGTACTCACTCTGCTGCTCCCCAGTATCTCTCCACACTCGTCCTTCCTTACACCCCTTACCGTGCACTCCGCTCCATGGATAAATCTTTCTTATCTGTTCCCTTCTCCACTACTGCCAACTCCAGACTTCGCGCCTTCTGTCTTGCTGCACCCTACGCCTGGAATAAACTTCCTGAGCCCCTACGTCTTGCCCCATCCTTGACCACCTTTAAATCTAGACTGAAAGCCCACCTATTTAATATTGCTTTTGACTCGTAACCACTCGCCTCCACCTACCCTCCTCTCCTCCATCCTGTACACATTAATTGATTTGATTTGCTTACTTTTTTTTTGTCTCTTAGATTGTAAGCTCTTTGAGCAGGGACTGTCTTTCTTCTATGTTTGTGCAGCGCTGCGTACGCCTTGTAGCGCTATAGAAATGCTAAATAGTAGTAGTAGTATGCTGGAGCTGTCTTTTTAAAGCCTCTTCAGACACCTAACGCTAGCTCTGAGTTGACATTAGGTTCCCGGCGTTAAGGGCGCCCATGTTCAGAGCGCTCTTCATTCAGCATCAGAGGGAATACCAAATCGCCTTCGTTAAATTGTATTTGCATGATATTTACAATATGCTTTGGCGCACTCATTGTTCCCCGCTCAGGAGCCGTCTGTGCATTCTGCAGTAGCAAATGAAAGCGGTAGTTGGGCGCTAATGGCCTCTGGTGCCTTCATTTTCTTCTGTGCCTCAGAGCCTAATTGTTCTACCTACCCTCTGGACTAAGCTGTTCTTTCTACAGTGTTATAAGCACCAGTAAGAGGTGGTATTGCAGAGAACATTCAGCTTAATATCTTAAAGTAATTTCTAAATGTTGACAATAGAAATCAAACAAAATAAAACATGGAAAAGAAAATAAGATGTTACCTTTTTATTGGACATAACTTAATACATTAAGTTATGTCCAATAAAAAAAAGGTATCATTTTCTTTTCCATGTTTTATTTTGTTTGATTTCTATTGATAACCTTAAGAGTGGGCTAACACGGCTACCACACCTCTCTACTTAAATGTTGACACAATTTCCCACCAGAATTACCTTTGCCCATGTAAAGAATTTTGTGATATTTTTTTTCCTCTCACCACTTTTTATAAGCTGCTCTTCAGGTTTTCATTCTAAAATGGCTGCTTTACTGATCTGCTTGCCATGTTAGATTTAACTGGTTTGTTTTGATTACTCTGTGCTGCTGTCCCCAGTCCAGCCTCATTTCCTCTGACAGTGAGTTCTCTGTTTTATTTTCTTGAGTGAAGAATTTAATGCTCAGAGGAATCACTTGGACTGTTTTGTGTTAGTCCTGTGCAGGACTTCCTGCCAGAAATTGCTCAAGTAGATAATATTACAAAACAGAATGAACCAGTGTTCCTCTGTCTGTTTTAACTTTTGAAACACATGTTTCTTTCACAACATACTGCTGTTTCTCAGATGGTCTAACTAGCCCAGTATCCTGCTTCCCACAAATACCTGGCAGAAACCCAATTAGTAGCAACATTACATCAGTGGCGTAGCCACAGGTGGGCCTGGGCCCATCCACTTAGAGCTCAGGCCCACCCAACAGCAGCACATATTTAGTGTTAGCTAGTGGGGATCCCAAGCTTCGCCAGCTGTCCACCTCCCCTGATGGTGCTGAAAACACTGCTTTCCACTTCAGCAGTCTAAGCTTCCTAAGCTGCTGATACTGGCTCATCGCATTGGGGGGGGGGGGGGGGGGGGGGGGGGGAAGGAGAACACTTGGTGCCCACCCACTTCTTGACTAGACCCACCCAAAATCGGCTGTCTGGCTACGCCCCTGCGATTACATGCTACCAATCCCGGGGCAAGAAATGGCTTCCTCCTTGTCCATCTCAATAAGAGACTATGGGCTTTTCCTCCAGGAACTTGTCCAAACCTTTTAAAACCCAGATACAGTAACTGCTGTTACCATTCACTTCAGCAAAGAGTTCCAGAGCTTAGCTATTCTTTGAGTGAAAAAAAAAATATTTCCTCCTATTTGTTTCAAAAGTATTTCCATGTAATTTCGTTGCGTGTCCCCTGGTGTTTGTACATTTTGAAAGAGTGAAAAATCAAGTCACTTCTATCTGTTCTACACCACTCAGCCTTTTATACACCTCAACACCTTCACCCCCATGGCCTATGCTGGCCCGGTAGCCCTACAGGCTTCCCTCTGCTGCATCCTACCCTCAGTGATTGCACTTCCTGTTTCCTGTCTGGCAGGACATGGCAGAGGGAAGCCTCTGAGGCTGGCGCAAGCAGCAGATGTGTGTCACTGGTGCCACCTGCAAAGGTGCTGAAGTAGATGGGGAGGGGGATTGTTGGGCTGCGGCCAAGAGACAAACGCCAGATGCAGGGGTGGAATAGAGGGTGAGAGAGGACGGGGGGGGGGGGGGGTAGTTTTGTAAGGCCAGTCCATCTTAATGGTGGGCTCTCCCAAAATGACAGGTCTGACTACACCACTGCCCTGAACAATCCCTGGTATTTAGTGGCACCCTCTCTAAAACAATCATCCCCTCCCCTCCCCTGTCCTGAGCCCCAAGCCAAATAGTGTCTCCCTCTCAATGTGGGCTCATGTCCCCTCCTAAACTCCATTCTCCTGAATGGCTGGTAGGGTTGCCCAAGCTCCGCCAGCTGAAGAGCTCCGGGGCCTGAACCTTCCTCCCTCCCCTCCCATGGGAGAAAGTCAGCAATGTGCTTTTCAGCTGCTGATGTCAGCATATGCTCCGTTTGTGTGCATGAACTTAGCATGGGCTTGAATGCCGGTGTCGACAGCTTGAAAGCACATTGCTGAGTTCTTCACAGTGGAGGTGCTCTTTGGCTGGAGGGGCTTGGACATCCCTGCTATCAAAGGCAACATTTTTAACGGGGGGGGGGGGGGGGAAGCAGGGAGGGTGCCCCCCCCCCAAAAAAAAAAAAACTGGGCTGTTGGCTATGCTCTTGGAAAAAAAGCAAAATGAAAACCAAGGTAAAGAGAGAGAGATCACTTGCTGCCCCTTGTCAGACTGATGAAATGAACTAAGGAGGCCAGAGTAGAGGGGCGTGCTAGGGAGGGAGCATTCGCAGTCGCACATGCCCAGAGGCTGTTTCTGGTCTCTTCTGGGCTTTGGGAGAGAGGGTCCGGTCTGCTGCTGTCGGGATGACGTCAACCCATATTTGTGGCTGATTTATACTGCTTGTCCATGGAGAATCTTTTTCCCCACTTTCTGTGTATTCAGCAACCTGATCCGAACGGGCTCAGAGAGCTCCATGAGCTGAGCGTAGATTCCCATCCTGTGCTAAACGGTGCCTGTCGCACTGATGGAGGGGAGGCCGCTCAGCATCTTTTACTCCCCCGGAGGAGGGGTTTGGCAGCCAGAGGCGGCGGGGACCAATCGCGGCGCCGCTTCCACTGGCTGCACATCTGGGCTATTCTGGGCAGCGGCAGGAGGCTGAAATCTGACTCCGGGAAATAAGGGGCAGCCAATGAGCGGCCGATTCTCGTCGGGGCCGCAGAACCGCTGCTCCTGGACTGCGATCGCCCGCTTAGCGGCAAAGTTCGGCCACGGCCGCTGCTGGGGCACTGCAGGCAAGGTAAGAGGGGAGGCTGCGATGGTGCCCGTGTTACGCCGGGGGTGAAGGGAGAGCGGATAGGGACGTAGGATGTCCCTGCCTCAGTCCGATCGCATGCAGGTGGTTGGGAAGAAGGGCCTGAGACCGGAGGAGGAGTGGGTAGGGGGACTCTTCGAGCCTGTAGAAAGCACAGAAACAGCCCTGGCTCTGGGTTTCGGGGACGTATCCCCCCTGCTCTAGATCAGGTTTAACCGGCTTTGCCCACTCTCCCCATAATGCTTGTGTTGTGCAAATGATCAGTGTGAAAATCAGTACTAGGGGCTGAACGCCAGATGTTCACCTTTGACTAGACTTTTCAGTGTAAGCTTCTGTATTCTGTAGATATTCACCGGGGACACTGAATCCACCGAAATCACGGCTGAGATTTTATATATTATTAGCATTTAATTGGGGGAGGGGGAGCGTGCAAAGTTTAGATAATAAAGGATTCTCTGCATAGGGTTGTATCTTCCATCAAAAGGCGTTGTTTTTAACGTTTCAGTGTACGCTGCTGAAAGGACGTGGGAGGTGCAATTTAGCATTTGAAGCCCCCACATTGCAATTTTCCGTCTGAATTTCTCTCCGCTATAATATTTGCATATGCACATCGGAAAGCAGCGCGTTCTTTAGTGATTTATTTTGTTTCTAATGATTGCAGTGCATCGTGTGTGTAAAACTTGAGCTCTTCAAATCCTATAGTTATCGAGCACTGAGAAATGTGAGTTGAAAACAGTTTATAGAGCCTGAACTCAGGTCCGAGGACCTGCTAGTGCTGGACAGTGCCATTTAGGCCACTCTATAAGTGAAAGTCTGATTGCCTCAAAATATGGCCTTTATTCCGATGAGCTATTAATGACATTTCTGGAGATTGATGTGCAATTAAGGCACTTACCACCACCAGTTGTACCCAGGTTGTATGTCCCTAGTAGTGTAGAAAGGGATTGAACATAAGTGTTAACTCTCACAAAATACATTTATTTATTAGGATTTCTATACTGCCTGTTTGGAAAAAGAAAAAAAAAAAAGAAAGCATTCACCCATGCCCGCATATTGCATTAAAATGAATGCAGATGAGGCCATTAAAGTATTCTGCAGCAATGCATAGGAGGAACCAGGGAAATTTGAAATGTGGTACTTCAAGAAGGAAGCGTAGCCCAACCTGACTCCCCTGCCCCAATAGCTTTCTGCACCCAGCACCCTGAGCCAATCACCTTCCCTCCCCACCCCCAAAAATTAAAAAAAAAAAGTTCCCTGCTGTTTAGCAATCTCTTTCTTTTGAATATCTTTATTGAGTCAGAGCAGAGGTTTAATACCAAAACATCAGCAAAACAACATTCAAACTGCTTATTACAACACTGTCGCCCATATCCAACAAGTATGCAGAACCAACATCCTTGGTGACTAGCTGCACCCCCTCCACCCAACAAGATCCCCCTTCCCCACCTCTGACTCAAAAAAAAAAAAAACAATCAGTGGTAATCTGGTGAACCCCACCCTGACCCCAACTTTCAAAAACTAAAATTCCTTGGTGTCTAGCGGCACCCGACCCTTCTCCTCCCAGGTAGTAAAGAGGGAGGAGCAATGCCCATTCACTCCCTCCTCTAGTACTGCCATCTTGAAAAATGGAAATGCAGAACCCCCGAGCAGAGCAGGCAGAAAGTGGTTGGGGGGGAGGGGCACTGGCATTTTTAGCCAAAACTGAAGCATGGCTAAACTCAGATTTTGGGCCAGTTTTGGCGTCAAAGCTGAAACTGAAATTTGGTCAACCTGTGGTCAGCACAGTACAGATGACACACCTTAAAAGGCATGCATTAGAAATTCAAACAGCATAAATTTGATACTCATAATGTTAGTACTATACAGTGAAACATCTTGAAATGCTGCCCCCAGGGACAAGTGCAGTTGAAACATATAGATGGGACAAGTCATTGGGATAAATAACATAGTAATATAGTAGATGACGGCAGAAAAAGACCTGCACGGTCCATCCAGTCTGCCCAACAAGATAACTCATATTTGCTGCTTTTTGTGTATACCCTACTTTGATTTGTACCTGTGCTCTTCAGGGCACAGACCGTATAAGCCTGCCCCGCACTATCCCCGCCTCCCAACCACCAGCCCCACCTCCCAACCACCGGCTCTGGCACAGGCACAGACCATATAAGTCTGCCCAGCACTATCCTCACCTCCCCACCACCAGCCCTGCCTCCCAACCACCGGCTCTGGCACAGACCGTACAAGTCTGTCCAGCACTATCCCCGCCTCCCAACCACCAGTCCCGCTTCCCACCACCGGCTCTGGCACAGACCGTATAAGTCTGCCCAGCCCTATCCCCGCCTCCCAACCACCAGCCCCGCCTCCCGATCTTGACTAAGCTCCTGAGGATCCATTCCTTCGGCACAGGATTCCTTTATGCTTATCCCACGCATGTTTGAATTCCGTTACCGTTTTCATGTCCACCACCTCCCATGGGAGGGCATTCCAAGCATCCACTACTCTCTCTGTGAAAAAATACTTCCTGACATTTTTCTTGAGTCTGCCCCCCTTCAATCTCATTTCATGTCCTCTCGTTCTACCACCTTCCCATCTCCGGAAAAGGTTCATTTGCGGATTAATACCTTTCAAATATTTGAACGTCTGTATCATATCACCCCTGTTTCTCCTTTCCTCCAGAGTATACATGTTTAGTTCAGCAAGTCTCTCCTCATACGTCTTGTAACGCAAATCCCATACCATTCTCGTAGCTTTTCTTTGCACCGCTTCAATTCTTTTTACATCCTTAACAAGATACGGCCTCCAAAACTGAACACAATACTCCAGGTGGGGCCTCACCAACGACTTATACAGGGGCATCAACACCCCCTTTCTTCTGCTGGTCACACCTCTCTTTATACAGCCTAACAACCTTCTAGCTACGGCCACCGCCTAAACTGGCTGCCTAAACTGGAGACAAAATTATATGTTTAATTGAATAAGATGTGTGGATCTGGTCTCAGTTACAAGATATGTGGCAAGCTAGTCCAGATGTGGAGTGAGTGGATAACCTGCCTCCACGTGTATTAAAGGTGAGGGAGAAGAACCAGGCTTTCATCTGCTTTCTGTAGTCTTGAGTAGAGAATGACATGGGGATGGGGACATACAGTTAACCACGGGGACGGAGACAGAGTTCGTGGGGACGGGACAAGGACAGAGCCCACGGGGATGGGGCAGGGGCGGGGACAGAGCCTGTGGGGATGGGAACAAACTTTGTCCCTGTGTCATTCTCTAATGCTGACAGCGTTTTGATTTTTTGGGAAAAACAAGCAAAAGTGCTGGCCAAAACTGGCAAAACTTGCATGGGGGATCCTGTGAATTCCTGCTACCAGCACATCTTCTGAGAGGACATTTTCTATTGAGGGAAGGACTGTGGAAGACAGGAGAGCTAGACTGAATCCTAAGATTGCTGATGACTTCTTATTCATCCACAGGTTAAAACGTAACATTTCTTCATAGGGCATATTTCTCCCCTGCTAGGGCATTCAGAACAGGTTGTATTTTGTCCCCCTGGACATTTTAACAGGGTGGATTAGGATTCCTTGGGGTAGTAGAAGTCAGCTATTGTTGGGGTTGGAAGGGCAGAGGGTGGTGGTGGGAAGAGTTATTATAGCTGCTTGCTGTTATTATTGTTTTCTATTTGTGATTTATAAACAGCATATTGTTCCTTTTTATACTTTAATAAAAAGATTTAAATATAAAGTCATAAATGTTCAAGGCTTGTACAGATGAGGACAGAGCCTGGGGGAGATGGGTCAGGGATGGAGATAGAACCCGCGGAGATAGGGCAGGGATGGGGCCAGAGCTCATGGGGACAGGACAAGAACAGAGCCTGCGGGGACATGGACAAACTTTGTCCCTGTGTCTTTTCTAGTCTTGAGTTTGATGTAGCCTCTCTGAGAGTACGTTCCAGGGTATGGGGCTGCTCCTGAGAAGGCTCGCTGGTAGATATCACATTGTACAATTTATTTTGATGTGAATGTGATGTTCTTTGAGAAGGCCTTAGAGGCTTAAAAGTGTGCAGAGGGCTAACTTATTCTTTAGGTACTCTGACCCTTTTCTCAGAACCTTGAAAATCAAAGATAGAGCTTTAAATTCAGCCCTGTAAAGTACCAGTACTCAGTGTAGTTTTTGCCAGTGGCGTAGCCAAGGGTGGGCCCAGGCCCACCAACTTTGGGCTCAGGCCCACCCAGTAGCAGCACACCTATGATGTGGCTGGCAGGGATCCCCAAGCCCCACCAGCTGAAAACTCCCAACAACTGTCTCTCCTGCATACCTTGTAAATAGCAGATCATCACCTGCAGTGGGCAGCGACTGATACATACTGTTCACACCTGCCCCACAGCCTTTCCTCTGATGTATTCTCGCCTACGTAGAAACAGGAAGTTGCATCAGAGGGAAGGGTGTGGGGCCAACATGAGCAGTATGTATTAGTTGCTGCTCGCTACCAGTGAAAATCTGCTATTTAAAAGGTATGCTGGGGGGGGGGGGGGCAGGGTGAGAGACCATGAGGCTCATTTTCAAAGCACTTAGCCTCCCAAAGTTCCATAGAAACCTATGGAACTTAGCCTCCCAAAGTGCTTTGAAAATATGCCTCCATGTTACCACATGGATAGGTGAGAGAGGGAGAGACCAAATCACTTGTGGGAAAAGGCAGAGTTCTGCCCACCCATCTTGTGCCCAGGCCCACCCAAAATTGGGTGTCTGGCTACGCCCCTGGTTTTTGCATGCCACTTACAGTCCTCTTGGAGCTGTTGCAGACTCTTTTTAGGGTGACATCACAGTTGTGACATTATCATGGCCTGGACTGCGTGGTGAGACTCATCTTTTCAGTATATGGAGAGAGATTTTGTTGTTGCTGCAGGTGATAGAAGCAGTTTGTAAAGGTTGTTTGAATTTATGGGATCAAAGTGATGAGTTGAGCAGTATCCCAAGATTCCTGAGATGTGATTTTAGAGTGAGTTCATACTTCCCAAAAGGTATTTTGAAATCAGGTACTTGTTTACTTGTCTTAGGAAGTGGGTTCAGGCAAAGTTTGTTGTTTGTTTGTTCTTTCCTGACATTCAGATGTGTCGGAGGAGTATCCTAACGGTTAGTGCAAGGGAACTGGGTTTGATTCCCACTGCAGCTCCTTTTGACTCTGGGCAAGTCACTTAACTCTACCTTGCCTCAGGTAGAACATAAATAAATAGCTGTATATAATATAGAAACTGCTTTGATTGTAATCACAGCGAGGCAGTTTATCAAATCCCTTTCCCTTTGCTCAAAGCTGTGGGAGGATCTTGTTCAATGTGTATGAGTCATTCTACATATTTATTTATTTATTTGTAGCCCACATTTTCCCACCAGTTTGTAGGCTCAATGTGGCTTACATTTGCCGTAATGGCGGTTGCCATTTCCGGATAACAGAATCACAAATGGTATTGCGTTAAGGTGCATCCATACATGGTAACATACATGGAACAAAATATAAATGGAACAGATCATGGTATATATATTTATATATATACCATGTGCATACATACATGGTAAAGAAGAATGCATTATGGTATTGCATGAAGGTTCCTGAGTAATACATTGGATTGTAACATACATTAGATCATCGACTATAGAGAGACCCTATTCGACATAAGGTTTAAAGTGGTAGTGCTTGATCTTTGAAAGTAAAGAGGTTAAGAGTCACTCGCTAAAAGTTCGGTTTTGTATAGATCGTGTATAATGTTGTTATTTGGTATTTAACATGGATGTTTATTGTATGCCTTCTTGAAAAGATCTGTTTTCAGTAGCATAGGTATAGAATTTTTTGTCCATCGACCAGGCACAGGCTCAGCTAGAGGCTTGAGGTAGATATGGAATAAAAACAGTCACAGTGTGGATCGCTGTGATATACAGTACAGTTCCCAAGCTGATGATGTGCCGTTGCTGAACAGAAATGATTTGTACCATGTAATTACTGTTGCCACCAATACCTGTTTCTGTCAACTGTGCAAGCATGATTTTACAGGGGATGGGACGGCTTCCCTATCAGGATAGGCTGAAGAGGCTGGGGCTCTTCAGCTTGGAGAAAAGGGGGCTGAGGGGAGATGTGATAGAGGTCTATAAGATAATGAGTGGAATGGAACGGGTCGATGTGGAGCGTCTGTTTACGCTTTCCAAAAATACTAGGACAAGGGGGCATGCGACGAAGTTGCAGTGTAGTAAATTTAAAACGAATCGGAGGAAATGTTTCTTCACTCGACGCGTAGTTAAACTGCCGGAAAAGGTGGTTAAGGCGGTTAACTTAGCGGACTTCAAAAAAGGGTTGGACGGCTTCCTGGAGGAAAAAGCCATAGAATGTTATTGAATGGATGAGGGAATAATACAGTATTTCTAGGATGGGTGGGACAAACTGCTTGTTCTTTTGGCTGCTGTCGGTGACGGGGTGCTGGGCTCGATGGACCCTTGGTCTGTCCCAGCATGGCGATGCTTATGTACGTATGTACTTATGTACTTTTTGGGGATCTTGCCAGGTATTTGTGACCTGAATTGACCACTGTTGGAAACAGGATGCTGGGCTCGATGGACCTTTGGTCTGTCCCAGCATGGCGATGCTTATGTACATATGTACTTTTTGAGGATCTTGCCAGGTATTTGTGACCTGAATTGACCACTGTTGGAAACAGGATGCTGGGCTTGATGGACCTTTGGTCTGTCCCAGTATGGTGATGCTTATGTACTTATATGGTGCATGTTGTCGAAGGCTGCTAAGAAATCCAGCAACATATATTTATATTTATTTATTTATTTGTAGCATTTGTATCCCACATTTTCCCACCAATTTGCAGGCTCAATGTGGCTTACATTTGCCGTAATGGCGGTTGCCATTTCCGGATAACAGATTACAAGTGGTAATGCGTTAAGTTGCATATATACATGGTAACATACATTTAGCATAACATATATATCATGTGCAGTACATGATAAGGAAGAATAAATTATGGTAATACATGAAAGTTCCTGAGTAAGAAATTGGGTTGTATCATACTTTAGAACATCGGCTATGGAGTGACCATATTCGACATAAAGTTTGAAGTGGTAATGCTTCTTTATTAATGGCAAAGAGGTTAATCAGTCAAGTGATATGTGGTTTGTTGTAGAATTGCATAACTTGAAAATTAAAGTTATATAAATTCAAAGAATCCCCTCCTTCTTCTGGGATGCCTCTTTTTATATGCTAATTACAAATCGGCACATGTGTTTCTAGATGACTGAAAATCCACTATATTACCCAGCTCTCAATATACTTCAAACATGCTTTTATATTCATGAAAGGGTATTACTTGCATTTTTTAGGATCCTTCAGATTTTCCTATCACCATCACACAGGCTAATAACGTGAGCCAGGCACTTTTGTGGTGGGTAGGTATTCCTCATTTGATCCATTTTAATTTTACTTTAATTTTAGCAACTTTTTCTCTGATATTTTATAAAAATCAAGTTCAAATTTCAGATATTCAAAAACAAGCACTTAGCTTCGAAACTGGAGCATCACTTTACATTTCTTCTTTCATTTCAAAAGATTTTAACACAGCTGATCGCTCATCTCGGAGATTTGCACCGACATGAATTCACGTTTCGCAACTAGTGCTGTATCAAGGTATATCTCCTCAAACGAGTCTGGAAACAATTCCCTGCTTTCTCTTTCATGTTTCAAAGATGGCCGCGGCGTTCTAGCTGTTTAAATAGAGGATTTCTCAAATTTTACGTCAGTATTTTGCTAGCACCAGTCCCTTTCATGAATATAAAAGCATGTTTGAAGAATATTGAGAGCTGGGTAATATTTTGTGAGTTATAGTAATACCCCCTCTATTAAATATAAATAAAAGGGATACCATAGTAGGTGAAAATCCACTATGGCACAGATAAGAAACTTATTTGTGTAACTCCTTGGGTTTTTTTTTTAGTTGGATAAGTGTTGACTAAGTTTTAGAAAATGTGTGCCAGAGTTGGCCCAGTGCTGCTGTATGTGAAAGGTCCTGGATTCAATTGCCAAATGGGTGTTTCAGTCTGAGATCCTCTAGCAGCGGTTTTCACAGTCCCAGGGAGGGGAGGGGAAAGGGAGTTCTGATGGCTGCATTCAGGGTTACAGAAAGAGCCCTGATTCCTTACCCCCAGCCTATCACTGTGATGATCAAACTGAGTGCACTGGGGGTAGAGGGGATATAATAGGATAAAAAAAATAATCTCAGGTAGTTGGAAATGAAAGTTCCTGGCATTGAGATTGCTTGTGACAGAGCTGAAAGTGTGAAGCAGGAGGAGGAGGAGGAGGAAATTGCTCCTTAATCAGAAACAGAATGTGTCCTTAAATATCTAAAAATGATGTGCTTTTGTTGATAAGGAATAACAAACAGTTGTCATGACCACAGGTGATGGACTTTCATCTGCCCAGCAGTTTTAAGCTTAATCATTCAGACATTACATGCTGTACTTGGGGAATAACGTAATTTGAAGGTGGTGTTTTAAGTGTTGTTTGAAATGCCAGAGTGATGCAGAATCCTGTCGCTGGTCCACGAGTGCGAAAGACCATACAAATGTCACAATTTATCTCCTTTTGGATCTTTCTAATTGGTTCTTGCACATACTGTGCTGTTTTGAAACTCCCAGGAACCTAGTATATGTAAGAACAAAGCAGGTAATTACAAGAGGTGAAGTATTACAGTTATGCTGTGCTTAGGAAAGAGAATTATGGCTGTTCTGCAGTCTGTGAGTTTGAACTGAACAAACTGTGCTTCAGGACATTTCTGTTTTGGACTTTGTATGCAATTTGGGCCCAGGCCCTCTACAGTCTGATTTTGGTGAGCCAAGAGAGGATGTTTCAGAGTTGCTACTAATAATTTCTATAGCATTGCTAGACATGTGCAGTGCTGTACACATTGTATGCCGGTACTTTCTCTGTCCCTAGTGGGCTCACAATCTAATTTTTTTGTACCTTGGGTAATAGAGGGTTAAGGGGGTCTTTTACTAATGATTAGCTTATCTGCAGCAGGGCCCATAGGAATAAAATGGGACCTGATGCAAATAACTCGAGCTAACCTTTAGTAAAAGACCCCCTAAGTGACTTGCACAGGGACACAAGGAGTTGCAGTGAGAACTGAACCCAGTTCCCCAGGATTTCAGTCCACTGCTCTAACCAGTCAACAAGAGTGGAGGAGTGGCCTAATTAGGCCACTCCTCCACTCTTGTTGAATATGTCTTATGGTGTCGAATATGTCTTATGGTGTCATGGCTTTCTCATTAATTGATTTTTTTGTTGTTGTTGGCATTAAGGGAGCTCTTTTTTGGAAGGTGGGGAAGGAGGGGCACCTGGCAGCACCTGTTGGTAACAAAATACTGGAAGGAACAGAGGAGACTGAGAATTAAGGTCCATAGGCAGGCAGCATCCACATCATCTGTATAAAGCATCCCATTTTGCTTTTGATAAGATCCGTGAAACTATGGGAATAGGCAGTGCATTTCTTCTAGCGAAAAAGGTGCCGGTACTCAAATGCCAGGCCACCCTTCAGGGGTGGGATGATCACTGAGGGACCCACCCCACAATAGCAAGGGCCCCTACAACCAGTCACAGAATCTATGACAAGGCAGAATTGGTGTGTAGAGCCTGAGCTCTTTCATTAAAACTTGGGGACCATGGGTCAAATTTTAGCAGCCAATGGAAAAGGTGCCGGTACTCAGTACCCCCAAGTACCCCCTCAAATAAAAGCCCTGGGAATAGGTTTCTTCACACAGTGAGCGATTAGGATTTGCTAACAGGCAGAACAAGAAAGGAACCAATTACAAAAAATAGGGCCTCAGTTTTTAAACTGATTTTCATATAGGCACAAACTTTGTTTTTAAGAGAGGATGCATCTGATTCATAAAAAAAAACACTGAAGATGTTCTCCAGGGCCTTGTCCGAGTAAAGATTGTTGTACACTGATGCACAGCTCCTCAATCAACCTTCATCATGCCGTTGGCACTCATACAGCAAATCCACCTCCTTCATTTCACCATAATTTCTTCATTAGATGTCAGTGATATCACTGTCAGAATGGGGGTATGTGCAGATATCTGCCTCCCCTTCTGTCTGAAAGAGCACAGAGCCTTCCACTGGTTTCAATGTACAGGTGTATGACAAAAGTGAAATGAAATAAATTAGAAACACAGCTACTTCTGGAAGCCATGAAATAGCTTTTCTTCTGAGAGAGAGAACCAGCAATACATAAGTACATAAGTATTGCCATACTGGGAAAGACCAAAGGTCCATCGAGCCCAGCATCCTGTTTCCAACAGTGGCCACTCCAGGTCACAAATACCCGGCAAGATCCCAAAAATATACAAAACATTTTATACTGCTTATCCCAGAAATAGTGGATTTTCCCCAAGTCCATTTAATAATGGTCTATGGACTTATCCTTTAAGGAAGCCGTCCAAACCTTTTTTTAAACTCTGCTAAGCTAACCGCCTTTACCACATTCTCTGGCAACGAATTCCAGAGTTTAATTACACGTTGAGTGAAGAAAAATTTTCTCCGATTGGTTTTAAATTTACTACATTGTAGCTTCATCACATGCCCCCTAGTCCTAGTATTTTTGGAAAGCGAGAACAAAAATACTAGTGATTGGATATTCTTTAGCAGACAGATACCAGTGAGGCATATTTTCAAAGCACTTAGCCTTCCAAAGTTCCATAGAAACCTATGGAACTTTGGAAGGCTAAGTGCTTTGAAAATATGCCTCTTTCTGTCCTAAGGTTGTCCAGCAGATCTTTCAGGCTCATCGTTCTAAAACTGCCTGAGCTGAGGAATCCATAACAGGATCAGAAACCCCTTTCCAAATCAGATGGCTTTACCTAAAAGACTTGGCACTGACGGAGAACAGTGCCACTGGGCAGCTCAAGTGTTGACAGTAACTCTAATAAAATGGAATGACATGAATAGCTCCGTGAAAAAGAGCTGATACTAGCTGCTAGCTTACGGATTCCCATACAGGAGAAGGCAGTGAAGGAGAAAGTGCTGTCAGGTGAGGACAGTGAGGCCTAGCCAATCTTAGCCTGTTTTCATTCCTTGTGCGTTGCTGCGGACCCTAGTGATCTGACCTTCTTTTCACAGCTAGAGACCTTCTGTGTGTATCTTAGGCTGTTCCATGTTACCCTAAACACGTTGGTTACCTTACAGTTTTGTCATCTAGATCAGTGGTTCTCAAATCTATCCTGGGGGACCGCTAACCGTTCGGGTTTTCAGGACATCCTTGATTTGCATGAGACAGATTTGCATGCCTGTCACCTCCGTATTCATTAGGGATATCCTGAATAACTGACTGGCTGGTGCAGGGGCGTATCTGCGTGGGGCCACAGGGGCCTGGGCCCCCGCAGATTTCGCCCTGGCCCCCCGCAGATTTCGCCCTGGCCCCCCTCCCCGCCGTCAACCCTCCCCCGCTGCTTACTTTTGCTGGCGGGGGGCCCCAACCCCCGCCAGCCAAGGTCCGACCCGCAATCTCCATATTTCGTCTTCCTCCGTGGCCATGTGCTTCCAGGAAGTAACGCTGCAGTGCTGATTCGTTGAATCCAGTTCACGTCAGACGCCGAACTGGATTCAACGAATCAGCACTGCAGCGTTACTTCCTGGAAGCACATGGCCACGGAGGAAGACGAAATATGGAGATTGCGGGTCGGACCTTGGCTGGCGGGGGTTGGGGCCCCCCGCCAGCAAAAGTAAGCAGCGGGGGAGGGTTGACGGCGGGGAGGGGGTGGAGAGAGGCGGCGGCGGGGGGGGGGGAGGGAGGCAAAAATGTGCCCCCCCTCTCTGGCCCCCCCTACCGCCGGATTCCAGATACGCCCCTGGGCTGGTGGTCCCGCAGGATAGGTTTGAGAGCCCCTGATCTAGAAGATGCTTATTTATTTATTATTACATTTGTACCCCGCGCTTTCCCACTCAAAGCAGGTTCAATGCGGCTTACATAATAATATGGATTGCAGAGTATTGATAGAGAAAGTGTAAGTGGCTATGTGTTGGGTAGATACTATTTACTACTACTTAACATTTCTGAAGCGCTACCAGGGTTGCGCAGCGCTGTACAATTAACAAAGAAGGACAGTCCCTGCTCAAAAGAGCTTACAATCTAAAGGACAAAAAGTGCAGTCAATCAAGATTGAGGCAGTCTAGATTTCCTGGATAGAGGTACAATGTTTAGGTGCCGAAAGCGACATTGAAGAGGTGGGCTTTGAGCAAGGATTTGAATATGGGTAGGGAGGGGGCTTGGCATATGGGCTCAGAGAGTTTAAAGGATTAGTTTGGATCATTTGGGTAGGCTTGCTTGAACAGATGGGTTTTTAGTGATTTCCGGAAGGGTAGATATTCTCTGATAGATTGGATAGGTCTGGGGAGGGCATTCCCGAGTTGGCTGCCTAAGAAGGGGAAGCTGGATCCATGGTAGGTTTTTGTACTTGAGTCCTTTGCAATTGGGGTAATGCAGGTTGAGATAAGTTTGTGAAGTTTCAGACATATTTCTGATGGGAAGGTTAATCAGATTGTTGAGCATATAGCCCGGAGAATCACCGTGGATAATCCTGTGGATTAATGTGTGGACCTTGAATTTGATTCGTTCTCTGATAGGGAGCCAGTGAAGTTTTTTGCCAAAAATGAGTCTTGCTGCCGTATTCTGGGCAGTCTGAAGTTTTATAGCACCTTGCACTGGCCTGAGAGACTTTGATTCCTTAGTGGCTTCTGCAGATTGGACTGGTGAGGGCTAGAGAGCTTGTAAGGCAGAATTTACAGCAGGGCTTTCAAGTTTTCCCAGTTCCAGGAGGGAGATTTGAGTCTGGTCCTGGATTTTTGACAAACTCGTCCTGATGCATTATGGGACTTGCAGCACAGATTTCAATAGGGAGAAATAAAGAACTCCAAGCTCCACAGTGCTTTGAGGATGTATGTTTGAAACCAGGACTGGTTCTCGTGTGCATCTTTCTTTAAATTAGCCACCTTATTCTCTAACTCCTCTTACCTATATTATATATGTTCCATCTTTGCTTATACCCTACACTGTCAATTAAAATGTTCTATTACCTATTGTGTTGACATTGTAAGTAATAGGCTGTGCCATACTTTGTATTGTTATTTGAATATTTTTACTGCTGTAATTGCCTATTGCTCATGTTTGATTTATTCTTACTGTACACCTCCTTGAGTGAATTCCTCCAAAAAGGTGGTAAATAAATCCAAGCAGATAAATTAGTCTCTTTCCTGGGGCTGAGTAACTTGGCAGCTCTGTTGTAAAAGCAGGACCTTGGGGGGGGGGGGGGGGGGAAATTAATATCTGAGTGATCACCAATCAAAGTGGCTTGCAGATAACACGCAGTGACCCTTGCATTTGGAAATTGGGGTGATGCATACCAGGTTCTGAAGGAAGCAGTTGTCTGGGGTCCCTTACTAATGACTGGGGAGGGTGACTGCAGAAGGCCAGGTGCTTCTCATTTATGAATGAAAGCTCATGGTATCATAGCTGTAGTAGGTTCTGGTTTTTGATTGAACTGGAGGAAGAAGAAGCAGGAAGGTGCAGACTGTGGGTTACCATATGGCTCCAGAAAAAGGAGGACGGATTGAGCCAGCCGGGTTTTACTTCCATTGCTTTCCATTGAAAGCAATGGAAGTAAAACCCGGCTGGCTCAATTACTTCCATTGAAAGCAATGGAAGTAAAACCTGGCTGGCTCAATCCGTCCTCCTTTTTCTGGAGCCATATGGTAACCCACAGAGCAAAGAAGACAGTGCTTGGTATAACGGGAACTCTTTTTATTTACAGTACTTCTGGTTTCTTTTCTTTATTTGATCATTTTTGTGGATTTTCTTTCTCTCTGTGTGTTGGTGAACTGCCAGCCTCATGTGGCACCGTGATCTGTTGCAGTTCACAGTTATTAAAACTTCTCCAAGGATTGGCGCTTTTTTAGTCTGCACCAGTAATCCAGAGACTGTAATCCAGATTTATTCAAAGATGAACTCTGGCGGACAAGAGATACCAGACTCCTGTTTTCCAAAGCTTATGCCTCAGTAATCTATAGGGTGCTACCAGCCCTCCCGTCAGGGTCGCCCCTGGTATGTTCAAAGCCAAATCCCTTTGAAGACACTGCCCCCTGAGAGCAGAAGTAGACAGATTTCACAGGGGATTCATGGATGTTTCTGAAAGTAATAAAGGGTTCAGGAGCAGCAGTTTGAAATACCTTAAGCAGTGGGCTGAGGACCAGGGAAGCCCAGTTCAAATCCTAGTGCTGCTTGTTGTGACCTTGGGCAAGTCAATTAACCCTCCATTGTCTAAGGCAGTGGTTTTCAACCCAGTCCTGTCCGGTTGGGTTTTCAGGATATCCACAATGAATATGCATAAGAGATTTGCATGTCAAAAGGCCGTGCATACAGATCTATCTCATGCATATTCATTGTAGGTATCATGAAAACCTGACTGACCAGGTGGTCCCTGAGAACTGAGTTGAAAACCACTGATCTGAGGTACAGACTTGCATTCTAATCCCTCTGAGGACAGGAAAATACCTACAGTACCTGAATGTAACTCGCTTTGAGCTACAACTGAAAAAAGAGAAATGTGAGCTAAATTGATTTTTATATTGATGCATAAAATTATGTGGCAGAATCCAGAAAAGACTTGAACCTCTGTGAGTGGATAGGAAGGACCCAAAGAACTAGTGCTGTCACACCCATCATAGCATGAAAAAGACCAAGTATACAAATCTAATTAAATTGGGGGGGAGGAGGGGAAGAAATGGATTTTAAGGAGTGGAGGAGTGGCCTAACGGTTAGTGCAGAGGGCTTTGATCCTGGCAACCTGGGTTTGATTCCCACTGCAATTCCTTGTGTCCTTGGGCCAGTCACTTAATCCTCCATTGCCCCAGGTACAAAGACTTAGATTGGGAGCCCTCTAGGGACAGAGAAGGTACCTGCATATAATGTGTACGGCGCTGCGTAAATCTAGTAGCACTATAGAAATGATTAGTAGTAGTAGTAGTAAGGCCCAGCCAGCCACCCCACTGGGGACACAGCCATTACCCAAAAGTAGAATTAAACTTCCTGTTAAAAGAAGAAAATGAACCACTTAGCAAACATGTCAGGCCTCTACTCAGACTGGTCCGAACAGTCTTCTGCATGTAGGACTAGATTTTATCAATGGCACCTAAAATCGCTGAAAGAAATAGTGCTTAGCACTATTCTATAAACTATGCTTTTAGTTAAGATGTGGTTTATAGAATAGCACTTGACCCAGGAATTGTGACTACATTTAGGCATGACCATTTACACTAGTGAAAACCTGGTGTAAATAAAGTGCAGATCCTCCTAATTCTATAACAACGTGCATAAATTTTAGGATGCTCCAGACCCGCCCATGCTCCCTCATGGTCACGCCCCCTTTTCAGATCCATGCACTAGAATTTACGCCCACCTGTTTATAGAATGTGCCTAAAAGAATGCATGTGTAAATTCTAATTAATGCCAGTTAGTGCCGATAATTACATAAGTATTGCCACACTGGGACAGTCCAAAGGTCCATGAAGCCCAACATCCTGTTTCCAACTGTGGCCAATCCAGGTCACAAACGCCTGGCAAGATCCCAAAAAAGTTCAATACATTTTATGCTGCTTATCCCAGAAATAAGCAGTGGATTTTCCCCAAGTCAATTTAATAATGGTCTATCAACGCATGTCCAAATTTGCACGCACAACTCAAAGCACCATATATAGAATCCAGGCGATAGGGTGCAAAACTCGAGGACACAACAGAAAATGACCATCTATTGCAAGGGTCCTCAAGGCACTCGTCAGGATACCTCAAGCCAGTCAGTTTTTCAGGATATCCATAATAAATATGCTTGAGAGAGGTTTGCATTTCCTGCCTGCACTGAATGCATAAGTTCATAAGTAATACCACACTGGGAAAAGACCAAAGGTCCATCGAGCCCAGCATCCTGTCCCCGACAGCGGCCAATCCAGGCCAAGGGCACCTGGCGAGCTTCCCAAACGTACAAACATTCTATACAATCAAGCCATTGTGACATCACTAATGAGGTTGGCTCTTATTGGTGGAATGAGCCACTATGACATCACAATAGGTTAAATCACTGCTCTATGTAATAAAAGTGAGCCAAGTAGAGGACCTAAGTACATAAGTAATGCCACACTGGGAAAGGACCAAGGGTCCTGTCCCCGACAGCGGCCAATCCAGGCCAAGGGCACCTGGCGAGCTTCCCAAACGTACAAACATTCTATACATGTTACGCGCTTTCCCACTCATGGCAGGCTCAATGCGGCTTACATGAGGCAATGGAGGGTTAAGTGACTTGCCCAGAGTCACAAGGAGCTGCCTGTGCCTGAAGTGGGAATCGAACTCAGTTCCTCAGGACCAAAGTCCACCACCCTAACCACTAGGCCACTCCTTCACTGTTGCTACTATTTGAGATTCTACATGGATCACCAATGTGGCCGCGTAGGCTTCTGCTTCTGTGAGTCTGACGTCCTGCACGTACGTGCAGGACGTCAGACTCACAGAAACAGAAGCCTGCGCAGCCTTCTACATGGAATGTTGCTAGTGGAATAGCTATAAACTAAAAATATATCAGTAGGAAACTGGTTCAATCTAATAAATCATGAAACCATATAAATACAGAACCCAGTTACTAAATATGAGGTTACTCTTTTCAAATAAAGGAGGAAAAAAAAGGAGGAAAAAACGCCTCAAGAAAAAGCTTTTCCCACGGTTGTGAGTGGGATAAAAGCTATCATTTCATCATCATGGGCGATACAAAAAAACCTCCTCTACTTAATTATTTAAATTGTATCTTTTTAAATTAATTATATTCTTACTATCCACTTTGCCAGAGATAAAGCAAAGATTGTCCACTCTGCCATCAAAAATTGAATAAATTCTTTTACTTAGCTTAGGCAGATCTTAAGTTTTCTCCTTCTGAGACCGAAATAGAAATAGAACTGTGGTCAACAGGTCCCGTTTCACATTATGCTGCTTCAGGACCACAGCTATTTGTTTACTTCTCAAAAGTCTCGTATTCTAAACAAAGGAGAAAAAACAATAAACAAAAAAGGTTTTATCTTAACTTAATCATCTATTAAATTGTAACCTTCCTTACAGTCCGTTCAATACGCCGACGGTCGCATGGCAGTTCAGAATAAACATGGCGGCCTTTAAATAAAGGACGTGACGTCACACGCTGCCAGTGTTATCCAATCATCTTCCTTTAGTCCTAGAGAACACTGACAAATCACAATTCTTCTGACATATATATATATGTGTTTTAGACGAAATATGTTCAAAAAGAAATTTGTTCAAAAGAAATGTATCCACTCAATCTTCCCATTTAATCCTAGAGGAGACATTGACTTTAATCGAAAAATCCATTTTTGTTCTTTTCTTAACAGCCATAAACGAGCCTCTTCTTTTTTGAGACTGCTGTCAACCTGTTGTAAAACAAAACAGCTGAGGGAATTGAAATCATGCAAAAATTCCGTGCAGTGTATAGCTAATGGAGACGTAGTCTTCTTAGTTGAGATGACACTTCTATGTTCTATAAGTCTGACATATAAATGTCGGATCGTTTGTCCGACATAAATTCTTTCACAGGGACATTTAATGCAATAAATTACTCCCTTGGATTTGCATGTGGTATTCGTATACAAAATAAATTTCTGTCCTGTGCTTGGATTCACAAATTCATTTGTCTCTATCATAATGGAACACATCTGACATTCACCACAACGTTTGTGTCCATTATATATTCTATCTGTTTGAAAATTAGATTTAGTTGAATACAGCATCTCTTTTAAGTTATTGCCTCTACTATACGCCATTCTTACAGTTGAATCAATGAAAGCAGGTAAAGTCTGAACAATGTTCCAATGTCTCCTGATGATGTTGGAGACACTGCTGGCTTGCAAGGTGTGCTTTAATACATACGTAAACACCTTCTCTTCTTGATTATCTTCTTTCTGAGAAGGCTGTAGCAACAATTGTCTATCTATGTATTTAGCCCTCTTATAGGCAGACCTCACTACATTTTTAGGGTACCCTCTTTCCAAGAGGCAATCCTGTAATTTTCGTGCTTGATGGCAAAAATCTTTTTTATTTGAACAAATCCTTCGATATCTCAAAAATTGTGCAAATGGTAGATTATTTTTCAGAGGCTTTGGATGGCAACTTGTATAATATAGCAGCGTATTTCGATCTGTATTTTTCTTAAATATTGAAGTATCAAAATGGTCAGATTCTTTACGCACTATTACATCTAAAAATGTAATCTGATCAGACTGTACATTCAGGGTGAATTTAATGTTGGAATGACAATTGTTTAAATAAATTACAAATTGATCCAACAATTTTTGGTCACCTTGCCAAATTAAAAACACGTCATCTATAAAACGTACCCAGATCTTAATACTCTCTTTAAACGTACAGTCATATACATGCAGATCTTCAAATTCTCTCATAAATAAATTAGCTATCGAGGGAGCCATGGTCGCACCCATGGCTACTCCCGATGTTTGTTGAAAAATCTTGTCTTCATAGGAAAAATAATTTTTCTCCATTGCCAGCGACGCTAATGCTATCACAAAGGAAATTAGCTGTTCTGTAAATAGTGAAGATCTGACCAAAAATCTCTTTATTACTGCCAACGCTTCTTTCTGTGGAATAACTGTATAAAGAGACACCACATCCAAAGTTACCAACCTCACATCAGCCAAGGATCCAGACCAATCTGCAAGAATATTCATAAACTGTGTTGAATCTCTTATATAGGATTGTCCTTCTTGAACCATCGGTCTCAGAAATGTATCCACGTATGTGGACAGTGGCTCTAAGACAGACCCCCGTCCAGAGACTATTGGTCGTCCTGGGGGATTTTCTAATGTTTTATGTATTTTAGGCAAGGTGTATAAGAGAGGAATCTTATTCGTTTTGGAATTTAAAAAATGAAATTCTTTCTGTGTTATCAAGCTTGCAGCAAAGGCTTCACCTGTTATTTGCAAAATCTCTCCTTTTAAGCTGTCCGTAGGATCAGTATATAATTCCTTATAGTCTGTCCTATTATTTAATTGTCTGCAGATTTCTCTATCATAGGAGGTACGATCTTGAACTACTACAGCACCTCCTTTATCAGCCCTTCTTATAACTATACTGGAGTTCTGAGCTAATGACTTAAGGGCTTCTCTTTCCTCAATGGGCAAATTAATATGAGAGGTAAAAGGACGTTCTTCCATTGTTAATAAATCCCTTAAAACAACTTGTTTAAAAGTGGACAGAATCGGGTCCAAAGGACCCGGTGGAACCCATGTAGATTTCAATTTTACCCTGGACCTATCTGGGACTGGAGCACTCGATTGTTCAGAAAAAAACAATTTAATTTGCAGTTTTCTAATAAATTTCTCTAATTCTACTCGACTGTAAAATTTATCATGTTTCTGAGATGGAACAAATGACAGCCCTTTCGATAATAACGCTAATTCTGAGTCTGTCAACAACTGAGATGATAAATTGATCACATTAGTTTTTTCTACGTCTGCGACCGTGTTCGCGGGTAAGCTTGTTGATATCCCACACCTTCCATTGGGTCTCCTCTCTGTGTCCCTCTTCGTCCTCTTCTTGTTCGAGCGTTCCACCCTCTGCCACGCCGACCGCGTCCTTTGCCTCTGCCTAAAAAAGCCCCCTCTGCACTTGACGAACTTGATTCAGAGCGCTCTTCATCTTCGTCTTCACCCTCAAAAGGAGGGCGCTGTTCTACAGGTTTGTCCTTGATAAGCCAAGGATAAACTGCTTGATTCTTATAATCTTTTTCATCCCTTTGATATTTTTTAATCTTAGTGGCTTGTAAAGACTGTCTAAAAAGATCTATTTTCATTTTTAATTCCTCATGTTGTTTATTAAAGGTATCAATTGTACTCTGTGTCTTCAAAGATTCAAGCAAACCTTGAATTTCTGTAGTAATTGATGTTGCAACTGATTTCGTTTTGTCTATAATCAAAACCATTAGATCTAATGAACATTTGTTCAGAATGCCCGCCCATTGTGCTAAAAATTCAACATCTTCATTGAACATCTTAGGGGGTTTTATAATTCTTAATCCTCGTGGGATTATTTCATTTCTACAGTATTCAATTAACGTAGCTCCATGCAACTCTGCTCTAGTTAAACGTCTCATTAGAGTGTTAATACCTGTCCATGATACTGATAACGCAATTGACGGGTCAATTTGCATTAAAGAAGGTCCCTGCAGGGTATCCAATATATGTTCAGAAGTGAAACAATGGCCGGTTTTCCATGTCTGTTCTGCCATTTTTTCTCCCACACCTTAATAAATGTATAGATATAAACTAAAAATATATCAGTAGGAAACTGGTTCAATCTAATAAATCATGAAACCATATAAATACAGAACCCAGTTACTAAATATGAGGTTACTCTTTTCAAATAAAGGAGGAAAAAACGCCTCAAGAAAAAGCTTTTCCCACGGTTGTGAGTGGGATAAAAGCTATCATTTCATCATCATGGGCGATACAAAAAAACCTCCTCTACTTAATTATTTAAATTGTATCTTTTTAAATTAATTATATTCTTACTATCCACTTTGCCAGAGATAAAGCAAAGATTGTCCACTCTGCCATCAAAAATTGAATAAATTCTTTTACTTAGCTTAGGCAGATCTTAAGTTTTCTCCTTCTGAGACCGAAATAGAAATAGAACTGTGGTCAACAGGTCCCGTTTCACATTATGCTGCTTCAGGACCACAGCTATTTGTTTACTTCTCAAAAGTCTCGTATTCTAAACAAAGGAGAAAAAACAATAAACAAAAAAGGTTTTATCTTAACTTAATCATCTATTAAATTGTAACCTTCCTTACAGTCCGTTCAATACGCCGACGGTCGCATGGCAGTTCAGAATAAACATGGCGGCCTTTAAATAAAGGACGTGACGTCACACGCTGCCAGTGTTATCCAATCATCTTCCTTTAGTCCTAGAGAACACTGACAAATCACAATTCTTCTGACATATATATATGTGTTTTAGACGAAATATGTTCAAAAAGAAATTTGTTCAAAAGAAATGTATCCACTCAATCTTCCCATTTAATCCTAGAGGAGACATTGACTTTAATCGAAAAATCCATTTTTGTTCTTTTCTTAACAGCCATAAACGAGCCTCTTCTTTTTTGAGACTGCTGTCAACCTGTTGTAAAACAAAACAGCTGAGGGAATTGAAATCATGCAAAAATTCCGTGCAGTGTATAGCTAATGGAGACGTAGTCTTCTTAGTTGAGATGACACTTCTATGTTCTATAAGTCTGACATATAAATGTCGGATCGTTTGTCCGACATAAATTCTTTCACAGGGACATTTAATGCAATAAATTACTCCCTTGGATTTGCATGTGGTATTCGTATACAAAATAAATTTCTGTCCTGTGCTTGGATTCACAAATTCATTTGTCTCTATCATAATGGAACACATCTGACATTCACCACAACGTTTGTGTCCATTATATATTCTATCTGTTTGAAAATTAGATTTAGTTGAATACAGCATCTCTTTTAAGTTATTGCCTCTACTATACGCCATTCTTACAGTTGAATCAATGAAAGCAGGTAAAGTCTGAACAATGTTCCAATGTCTCCTGATGATGTTGGAGACACTGCTGGCTTGCAAGGTGTGCTTTAATACATACGTAAACACCTTCTCTTCTTGATTATCTTCTTTCTGAGAAGGCTGTAGCAACAATTGTCTATCTATGTATTTAGCCCTCTTATAGGCAGACCTCACTACATTTTTAGGGTACCCTCTTTCCAAGAGGCAATCCTGTAATTTTCGTGCTTGATGGCAAAAATCTTTTTATTTGAACAAATCCTTCGATATCTCAAAAATTGTGCAAATGGTAGATTATTTTTCAGAGGCTTTGGATGGCAACTTGTATAATATAGCAGCGTATTTCGATCTGTATTTTTCTTAAATATTGAAGTATCAAAATGGTCAGATTCTTTACGCACTATTACATCTAAAAATGTAATCTGATCAGACTGTACATTCAGGGTGAATTTAATGTTGGAATGACAATTGTTTAAATAAATTACAAATTGATCCAACAATTTTTGGTCACCTTGCCAAATTAAAAACACGTCATCTATAAAACGTACCCAGATCTTAATACTCTCTTTAAACGTACAGTCATATACATGCAGATCTTCAAATTCTCTCATAAATAAATTAGCTATCGAGGGAGCCATGGTCGCACCCATGGCTACTCCCGATGTTTGTTGAAAAATCTTGTCTTCATAGGAAAAATAATTTTTCTCCATTGCCAGCGACGCTAATGCTATCACAAAGGAAATTAGCTGTTCTGTAAATAGTGAAGATCTGACCAAAAATCTCTTTATTACTGCCAACGCTTCTTTCTGTGGAATAACTGTATAAAGAGACACCACATCCAAAGTTACCAACCTCACATCAGCCAAGGATCCAGACCAATCTGCAAGAATATTCATAAACTGTGTTGAATCTCTTATATAGGATTGTCCTTCTTGAACCATCGGTCTCAGAAATGTATCCACGTATGTGGACAGTGGCTCTAAGACAGACCCCCGTCCAGAGACTATTGGTCGTCCTGGGGGATTTTCTAATGTTTTATGTATTTTAGGCAAGGTGTATAAGAGAGGAATCTTATTCGTTTTGGAATTTAAAAAATGAAATTCTTTCTGTGTTATCAAGCTTGCAGCAAAGGCTTCACCTGTTATTTGCAAAATCTCTCCTTTTAAGCTGTCCGTAGGATCAGTATATAATTCCTTATAGTCTGTCCTATTATTTAATTGTCTGCAGATTTCTCTATCATAGGAGGTACGATCTTGAACTACTACAGCACCTCCTTTATCAGCCCTTCTTATAACTATACTGGAGTTCTGAGCTAATGACTTAAGGGCTTCTCTTTCCTCAATGGGCAAATTAATATGAGAGGTAAAAGGACGTTCTTCCATTGTTAATAAATCCCTTAAAACAACTTGTTTAAAAGTGGACAGAATCGGGTCCAAAGGACCCGGTGGAACCCATGTAGATTTCAATTTTACCCTGGACCTATCTGGGACTGGAGCACTCGATTGTTCAGAAAAAAACAATTTAATTTGCAGTTTTCTAATAAATTTCTCTAATTCTACTCGACTGTAAAATTTATCATGTTTCTGAGATGGAACAAATGACAGCCCTTTCGATAATAACGCTAATTCTGAGTCTGTCAACAACTGAGATGATAAATTGATCACATTAGTTTTTTCTACGTCTGCGACCGTGTTCGCGGGTAAGCTTGTTGATATCCCACACCTTCCATTGGGTCTCCTCTCTGTGTCCCTCTTCGTCCTCTTCTTGTTCGAGCGTTCCACCCTCTGCCACGCCGACCGCGTCCTTTGCCTCTGCCTAAAAAAGCCCCCTCTGCACTTGACGAACTTGATTCACTTGACGAACTTGATACATGGAATAGCAACATTCCATGTAGAATCTCCAATAGTATCTATTTTATTTTTGTTACATTTGTACCCTGCGCTTTCCCACTCATGGCAGGCTCAATGCGGCTTACATGGGGCAATGGAGGGTTAAGTGACTTGCCCAGAGTCACAAGGAGCTGCCTGTGCCTGAAGTGGGAATCGAACTCAGTTCCTCAGGACCAAAGTCCACCACCCTAACCACTAGGCCACTCCTTCACTGTTGCTACTATTTGAGATTCTACATGGATCACCAATGTGGCCGCGTAGGCTTCTGCTTCTGTGAGTCTGACGTCCTGCACGTACGTGCAGGACGTCAGACTCACAGAAACAGAAGCCTGCGCAGCCTTCTACATGGAATGTTGCTAGTGGAATAGCAACATTCCATGTAGAATCTCCAATAGTATCTATTTTATTTTTGTTACATTTGTACCCCGCGCTTTCCCACTCATGGCAGGCTCAATGCGGCTTACATGGGGCAATGGAGGGTTAAGTGACTTGCCCAGAGTCACAAGGAGCTGCCTGTGCCTGAAGTGGGAATCGAACTCAGTTCCTCAGGACCAAAGTCCACCACCCTAACCACTAGGCCACTCCTCCATCAGCTTAATGCACGTGAACAAAATGTACATTAACAAATGTGCATCCTTAGTGACAATGCTGCAGTTTGAGGGGGTCTGAGCTTTAAGTTAGCAGAAAATGAGCCTCCCTAAGCAAGGGGAGTTTGTTGCTGAGAGGGAATCTCTCTTGAATAGTATCTGTGTGGGATAAACAGACTGTGCCAAACACACTGAAAACCTGAAAAGGCTGGGATGCTAAGAGCCTGTCTCTTCAGCCAATCCTTCTTGTTTGGGCCATTCAGAAGGTGCAAAGAAAAGCTACGAGAATGGTATGGGATTTGCGTAACAAGACGTATGAGGAGAGACTTGCTGACCTGAACATGTATACCCTGGAGGAAAGGAGGAACAGGGGTGATATGATACAGACGTTCAAATATTTGAAAGGTATTAATCCGCAAACGAACCTTTTCCGGAGATACGAAGGCGGTAGAACGAGAGGACATGAAATGAGATTGAAGGGGGGCAGACTCAGGAAAGATGTCAGGAATTATTTCTTCACGGAGAGGGTGGTGAACGCTTGGAATGCTGTCCCGCGGGAGGTGGTGGAGATGAAAACGGTAACGGAATTCAAACATGCGTGGGATAAACATAAAGGAATCCTGTGCAGAAGGAATGGATCCTCAGGAGCTTAACCGAGATTGGATAGCAGAGCCGGTAGTGGGAGGCGGGGCTGGAGGTTGGGAGGCGGGGATAGTGCTGGGCAGACTTATACGGTCTGTGCCAGAGCCAGTGGTGGGAGACGGGACTGGAGGTTGGGAGGCGGGGATAGTGCTGGGCAGACTTATACGGTCTGTGCCCTGAAGAGCATAGGTACAAATCAAAGTAGGGTATATACACAAAAAGTAGCACTCATGAGTTGTCTTGTTGGGCAGACTGGATGGACCGTGCAGGTCTTTTTCTGCCGTCATCTACCATGTTACTATGTTCCTGGAATTGTGGATTTTTCCCAAGTCCATTTAGTAGCGGTTTATGGACTTGTCCTTTAGGAAACCATCTAACCCATTTTTAAACTCTGCCAAGCTAACCGCCTTCACCACGTTCTCCAGCAATGAATTCCAGAGTTTAATTATGCGTTGGGTGAAGAAACATTTTCTCTGATTTGCTTTAAATTTACTACACTGTACTTTCATCGCATGCCCCCTAGTCCTAGTATTTTTGAAAAGCGTGAACAGACGCTTCACATCCACCTGTTCCACTCCACTCAATATTTTATATACCTCTATCATGTCTCCCCTCAGCCGTCTCTTCTCCAATGCAGATCTATCTCATGTATATTCATTATGGGTATCTTGAAAACCAGACTGGCCAGTGTCACGAGGACTGGGTTGAGACCCCTGATCTGTAGAAAGACACAGTTCTGTAATTGTGTTACACATATAAACACATCATGCCTGATTAATCTAAATTGTCTACTAAACTAGAGATCTGTAGACAGGGCTAAAAGTTATAATTACCCCATCTTTTACATTTCTAAAGGCTGCTCATTAATTTTAATAGCTGGCCCACCCTGAGACCGTTTTGCTGCTACCAGAGACTACAGCAATTAACGTGACAGGAGCTAATGTGAGCTTGTGAAAGCAGTTTATGCGAGGGACAATCTTAGGAAGAACTTCATTTTCTTTATTTATTTGTAAAGTCCACTTTAAATGCTCAGTTAATGAACGCAGTCTTAGAAGCTGAAGACTGAACAATATTTGTACATCTTATATTCTGTATATTACTGTTGTTGTATCTCTCACCCATAAAATTACAAAAGAAGGAAAAAAGATCTCAAATGTCCCAGCATGGCAGCAGGCTATAAAATCTTTATGCCAGCATATTTCGGACTCCAATCATATCACTGGTCTAAAATAAAAATCTCCTGCTAGGTAGTCCTGAAATACCACTGGAGTTGTGGTGACCAGTTTCATTGAGGAACCTTGAGGGGCAGGAGCGAGTGGGGTTCTTTCCTTCTGTATGGACCACTAGACCCAGCAGGGAGGCCTGGGGGGGTGTCCTGCTGGGGCTCGGGGTGGGGGCAGGAGAGGGGTTCTGATAGTGATTGAGAGGGCAGGAGGGGGGTTCAGACGTTGTTGGGGGGGCAAAGGTGAGCTTCAGGCCACCACTGACAGCTATAGAGATACCAGCCAATATGCAGGTTTGGCCCTCAGGTAAGTGACCAAAGCTAAAATTGTTATTTAAACAGTCCTCTTTGGTCACTTAGGTATGTGCACACTGACACTGAGTATTCCTGGCACCCACATAGCTCCTGGCTCCTCCTTGACTCCACCTCCAGAATTCCCTTCTGTCCACTTTTAGAAGGAAGTAACTAACTTGTTAGTCTCACTCACACACACACAAGGAGTGACATGGGCTGCACATACTGCAGCAGGACATGTTTATCCACTCCTACCCTAGCTGAGGTCATATTTAACCATCTCTCTGACTTAATGTGCACCTCTTTTTAAATTAATCACCTTATTTTCTAACTCCTCTTACTCTCCTACCTATCTATATATGCTCCATCTTTGCTTATAGTCTACACTGTCTATTAAAATGTTCTACTATGTATTGTGTTGGCATACTTTGTATTATTTGAATATTTTTACTGCTGTAATTGTCTAAGCTTATGTTTGATGTATTCCTACTGTACACCACCTTGAGTGAATTCCTTCAAAAAGGCGGTAAATAATTCCTAATAAATAAATATATATTTTATTCACCCTTTAGACACACCGTCAGTGATAGCAAACATTAAACATACAGGGAAGAAAATTACAGTAGTCATCCACCCTGTAGAAACTCCCTTTCCCAGAAGCCCCTGCCCACTTTTAAAATGGTTGGTTAGGGTCGATATTTAGCGGCACCGCCCTCCTGAGTGCGACTTAAGGGGGAAGGAGCCTCTCCTGCCCTGCTTAAATCACTTTGAATATCGACCCCATTGTTTTTATGTGATGCATTTCTGTGGATATTTTGGGGCCGATATTCAGACTGGGGGAGGCAGTGAGACCGGGTATTCAATATTGTGTGACTTGGGCATTCCCGTTCTATTCTGTTCTTTTGTGTACTGTGTTGGGGTGGAGGTGGGGGAATTGAGATGGGGTATTGCTTTCGCTACTCAACAGTCGAGGTATATCCCTTGTTGGCGTATGATGTTTGTGTTTTTGTTTTGCTATCACTCTACAAATTGTGGGACCCTTTTACTAAGCCGCATACGTGTCTACGTTCGCCCAACGCGCCAAAATGGAGTTGCCGCCAGACTACCGTGTGGCTCTTGCGGTAATTTCACTTTTAGCATGCTTCCGATACACGCGTGTGAAAAATATTTTTTATTTTCGGGCGCACGTAACGGACGTATGCCAGGTGGCATTTGGCACGCTTAGGTCATTACCGCGTGAGTCTTTACCACCAGGTCAATGGCCGGTGGTAAGGTCTCAGACCCAAAATGGACACACGGCAATTTTCATTTTGCGGCACTTCCGTTTTCAGCAAAAAAAAAAAAAAAAAAAAGGCCTGGTTTGGACCGGTGTGCGCCCAAAACCCGTGCCTACACTACCGCAAGCCATTTTTTCAGCGCACCTTAATAAAAGGACCCCTGTAACTGTAGTCATGGTATGTTTTGGGTATAATTTTCAGTAAACCTATTTTTAAATAAAAAGGGGAGGAGAAGATGGATCAACCACACGCAGAGTTTAAAAAGGAGTTAGATGGTTTCCTAAAGGACAAGTCCATAAACCACTACTAATGGACTTGGGAAAATCCACAATTCCAGGAATAACATGTATAGAATGTTGTACGTTTGGGAAGCTCGCCAGGTGCCCTTGGCCTGGATTGGCCGCTGTCGTGGACAGGATGCTGGGCTCGATGGACCCTTGGTCTTTTCCCAGTGTGGCATTACTTATGTAGCACATCTCCAGCTGTATACACCAGCAAAAATAGATGTGGATTTTGGTCCTGAAAACTGGCCACTGGCTACGTAGCTGACTGAAAGGTTTGGCTTTAAATGTTATGGATTTGAGCAGGGACCTTCAGCCTCCTACTGGAGGAGGTGGAATGGTAGGCTGGACTAGCGTTAGAGGCAGTGTGACATGAGAACAACCCATACACTACACAGAAAAGACAGTTCTTGGGGAAGAAGGGGGCTCCCCTAAATGCTGGGATGGTACGATCATTTGCCACTGTTTGGAACAGCTGGTGCTGAGGTTGGGGCACATGATGAAGAAAGAGGTGGAGGCATCCAGTTTGGCGACAAACAAAAAGAGAATTTTTTTAAAATGTGGATATAATGAGATAGAAGAGTAGGGATGTGTTCCAGGGATATTGTACAAAGGGAACATTTTTTATTTACTTATTTTTATTTTGTAAAACTTGTGCATCACATTCCTGTAAATTATTCAATGCCATTTACACAGACAATACATATATATATTTTTTTATTTAAACAGGAAGTGTTTATTAAAAAGTAAAACTGCAAATGCAAAACCAAAGGGAAAAATTCCCAAATGAACAGACAAAATTTCCATTTTATGTAAAGTTTTTGAAAAAGTAAAACAGACCCCACCCCAAAGTAGAGAAACCCCCCCAACCGAACATACAGATTTAACACATAAACTCTAGAAATCCCCCCTCCCCATACGCTATATGATCCAAAGGGATAAAGATGCCACACCTCAGGCGCTTTGCTATAGTGGAAACAGAAATGCCAGGAAGGGCTAAGACATTAGTTTCACTCTTCAAGACAAATGGAAGCATAGTAACATAGTAGATGATGGCAGAAAAAGACCTGCACGGTCCATCTAGTCTGCCCAAGATAAACTCATATGTGTATACCTTACCTTGATTTGTACCTGTCTTTTCCAGGGCACAGACCGTATAAGTCTGTCCAGCAGTATTTCCCGCCTCCCAACCACCAGTCCCGCCTCCCATCACTGGCGCTGGCACAGACCCCGTATAAGTCTGCCCTCCCTATCCTAGCCTCTCAACCACCAACCCCTCTTCGCCCCGCCACCCAATTTCAGCTAAGCTTCTGTGGATCCATTCCTTCTGCACAGGATTCCTTTATGCCTATCCCACGCATGTTTGAATTCCGTTACCATTTTCATCTCCACCACCTCCCGCGGGAGGGCATTCCAAGCGTTCACCACCCTCTCTGTGAAGAAATACTTCCTGACATCTTTCCTGAGTCTGCCCCCCTTCAATCTCATTTCATGTCCTCTCGTTCTACCGCCTTCCCATCTCTGGAAAAGATTCGTTTGCAGATTAATACCTTTCAAATATTTGAACATCTGTATCATATCACCCCTGTTCCTCCTTTCCTCCAGAGTATACATGTTCAGGTCAGCAGGTCTCTCTTCATACGTCTTGGAAGCGAATTCCAAGTTACTGGCAGTAGAGGAGTGTGGTAGCCGTGTTAGTCCACTCTTAAGGTTATCAATAGAAATCAAACAAAATAAAACATGGAAAAGAAAATAAGATGATACCTTTTTTATTGGACATAGCTTAATACATTTCTTGATTAGCTTTCGAAGGTTGCCCTTCTTCGTCAGATCGGAAATAAGCAAATGTGCTAGCTGACAGTGTATCAGTGGGGTGATCAACAGAGACATACAGCTTTATGGTTTATAATGGGCTAGGAACCCCAGGTCCTTGTTAAGTCCTTTCTGTTGGGTGTTAAAATATTCAATCAATGATCACCCCACCTCTCACCTATCCACACCCATCCTGTTAGAATATCAATGATATGCTTTGATGTCCCCATGCATACCTCCTACCCACCCCCATCCTCCCACCCTGTCAGACTGTCATAGTAATGCTTGAATGTTTTCACTTATATACACTGTCAGCTAGCACATTTGCTTATTTCCGATCTGATGAAGAAGGGCAACCTTCGAAAGCTAATCAAGAAATGTATTAAGTTATGTCCAATAAAAAAGGTATCAAGTTACTGGCACAATCAGTGGATAGGCCTGGGACCTCCAGCATTCGGTGTTCCTGCAATGTAGTCTAGGTGGCTAATATCAGTCTGGGTTCCCCCCCCCCCCCCCCCCCGAGGTACTGATTTCTTCCCATTTGGAGCACCTTAAGAAGCATTACCAGCTTAACCCTAAGCTCCACCAGTGCTGGGCCAGCATTCTCACTCTGCCCCAGTCCAGCAATCATTCAAGCCATTGTATTCGGAACCAACCACAACTGTCTCGAGCCCTCCATAGATGAGACTGCAGTAGTCCAAAATACTCACAAGTAAATCTCCCTAAATGTACACAGTACAGAGCTGGTCAAGAAAGGTTTCAGCTGCCTGACTAAGCACAAAAGTACAAAGACTAGGGGACACGCTAGGAAGTTACATGGAAATACTTTTGAAACAAATAGGAGGAAATATTTTTTCGCTCAACGAATAGTTAAACTCTGGAACTCTTTGCCGGAGGATGTGGTAACAGCGGTTACTGTATCTGGGTTTTAAAAAGTTTGGGACAAATTCCTGGAGGAAAAGTCCACAGTCTGCTATTGAGACAGACATGGGGAAGCAACTGCTTGCCCTGGGATTTGTAGTATGGAGCGTTGCCACGATTTGGATTTCTGCCAGGTACTTGTGACCTGGCTTGGCCACTGTTTGGAAAACAGGATACTGGGCTAGATGGACCATTGGTCTAACCCAGTTGGCCTAACTCTTATGTTCTTATGTACTAAGCACAAATTAACCTGGGCATAACACATTACCAGAAAGGTCTGCAATGGAAGAGAAGCACCCATATTTAAGAACTACCCCTGAATCTCTTAGGGAATCTTTCAAGGGAACTGACTTGTGTTTGCTCAGTGATCTAAATAGACACTGAAGACCAATCTAGACTTCCAAAAGTCCATATATCTGTTTTTCTCAGTATTAATCCCAGGATTCTATATATGGCGCCCAAAAGTGGTGCCAATCCAAATAAATTGTCTAAGGAGCCAATTAGTGGCAATAATTGGCACCAATCTTGCTACACGTTATTCTACAACCATGTGCACCCAAATCCCATAGCGCAGAACCCAAAAGGGGGCGTGGCCATGGGAGGTGCATGGGTGAGATGGGGCAGTCCTAAAATTTGCACCAGTGTTATAGAATACCGGGGACGTGCAGCCAAATTGGGTGCGAGTTCTGGTGCCCAGATTTAAGCTCTAAAATCAGCACTAGGTGCTATTCTGTAATGAGCGCTTGTCTTTCTTTGAGTGCCGACTTTTTTTTTGGTGGAGATTTTTGAGCACCATTTTCTGAACCTAGCCTTAAAAGAGCAGTTCTATAACTGGATACCCATGGTTATGCGCACTGTTCTATAAGGTAGCATGTAAGTGCCTAAGCGCGGAAGTGCAAGAGGTTGAACACAAGGGCGGAGTAGGGGAGGGGCTTGGGTGTGTCTCCAATTTACAGAATCCTATAAATCAGTGGTTCTCAAACCTGGTCCTGGAGGCACCCCAGCCAGTCAGGTTTTCAGGATACCCACAATGGATATTCATGAGAGAGATTTGCATGCACTGCCTCCACTGCATGCAAATCTAGCTCATGAATATTCATTGTGGGTATCCTGAAAACCTGACTGGCTGGGGTGCCTCCAGGATCAGGTTTTGGAACCATTGCTATAACTTATGCACATTGCATGGTGCCCTTAGGCAGGGCCAGCATTAGGGGGTGGGGAAGCAGGGCAAGTGCCTTGGGCCCCCGTATCATAGAGGACCCCAAGTCTGGCTTAAGTTGAAGGAGTCATAGTCTGAAGTCCAGCTTTCAGACCCCCTCCTCAGTTTCTGCCCTGGGCCCCTGAATGACTAACACCAGCCCTGCCCTTAGGTTCTCCCATTCATGCCTGCAGTTCACCTGGCATAAATGGTTTTGCTTAATGTTGGCATGCCAGTTTGGGTTTACGCTAGTGTTCTAGACCAGCTTCCTGGCACACAGAATTGTTCTTACCAATCTGCTGTCCTTAAGCCAAGGTGCCGTCACAAATATGCATTGATTACATCTGGAGCAGACCCTAACAGGACAATTATTTCAATGTCATCAGCATATGCAAAGAATGTGAAGCCAGAGGTACCATCAGGGAGCCCAGGGGGGGTGAAGAAAGATAGTAAGATGGATTACCTACATCTTCGCTCCATTTCTCTGATGAGGCTCAGAGGGCGAGGATCAGGGCTAGTAAACTCCTTTCTAGTAAGTGTTGCCATAGTGGTTTGGACATAACTGTAGGAATGATTTTTAATGAGACTGTCAACCAGTGTTTGTGTGGAAATGATGGCCTGGTTCTGTCTCCATGTTGGGGTAGGTGGTGCACTTAAGTGACGCTACTGTTTATTGTGACGTGCATAAAGCAGACTTCTGCCCTATTTTAATAAAGGTAAAGTCAATTTTTAAAAAGTAAAAGTATATAACACTGGTTGGAGGGTTTAGTGGGGCTCCTGTTGGCCCTGACTGTTTGAATGACGCAGCTGTCAGTACCTTGCTGTGGTTTCACTAGTCCAGTACAGGGAATGAACTTAGTATGTCTGAGTCCACTGCAAGTCACACTGAAGGCTCAATACAGGCACACATGCTGTGTATTAGGGCAAAAGGTTTCGCAATCCACAGGCATCTGGTCTTTTTTTTATTTTTTTGTGGTTCTTGGGCTGGGAAATGTCTTTGCTTCACAGCCCTTTCCCTTTGCCCTTTGAGAAGGAAAAACCCAGGAGCTTCCTTTTTTGGTTGGGGTTCTTACAGGGCAGGGGTTGGAGGACTAAAACAGAGTATTTTTGGGAGCGTTTCTCAGTTAAGTGAGCTGGCATAATTCCTGAGACAAACTCAAACCAAGTGGGAATAAAAGTTTATGATTCTTCTTAAAGAAAACCCACACAGTGACTGGTAGATTAATGTGCTAACTGGGACGTTTACTTGATTGAGTCTGCGACTGAAGGATTGCGTTTGTTCAATCAAAATTTCTTTTCATTTTGAGTGAAGGGGATCACACGGCGTTGCAGTATATTATTTCTCAAAAATTGAATTGTTCTCACAATATTGCCCGCATGCTGTCAGCTATTACTTGCGAGCCCCAACGCAGGCGCTGGGCGCCAAAACACGGACCGTGTCGGGTCCATTCAAGCATTGTATCATCAACGTATATGATTAAAGACTTTATCCCCCTTTTTTTGAAGGCCCTTGGTGCTTTTTGTTTTATTTCTGTTTTTTTGTGCTTCGCTCCCTCCCTCTGTTATACTAACTGGGACATAAACATATATTTTCTTAAAATTTTTATACCGTCTTTCCCAATGAAGGCTACAAAGCAGTATATAACGATTAAAATCACATAAACATTTCACTAATTTAAAAACAACCTTAGGGGCCCTTTTACTCAGCTGCGGACAGTAAGCACTAACGCGTACGTACCGCAGGGTAAAACGCACTACTGCGGGGTACACTCGGGCATGCCGCGATAGTTTTGTTTTTGGCGCACACTTCCCTTGCGTTAAAAAATAGAAAATATTTTTTTTAGCGCTGGGGGTGGAGAGTAGGCTTACCCAGTGTAATCGGTTAGCGCAGCTACATTGCGCACTAAACAATTAGCATGTGGTTAGTTCGGGACATGGCATGGGGGAGGGGAAGGCAGGGGAGAGAGGAGGTTTGCTGGACATGGATGATGAAGGTGAGAATTATTACATTTTGCAAAACACAAATCTCGCCCGTTTTAACGGGCTTAACGGCTAGTTATTATATAGATGACTTGTTACCCGCCATATACTTTAACAGTTCAAGGCGGGTTATACAAACAAAGAAAACCAGAAACAATAATTCTGGGAGTTAAACTCATTGCCATTTACCCTGATCTTGGAATAGATGAAGCCCTGTCTCACCTCTTTGTTCATGGAACAACCTGTTCAGCACATCTTCTTCTGTTGATTATATTTTCCTATTTAATTATGCGGACGTTTGATTTGTACAGGGGCAGTGAAAACATCTTTTTCTTAGAGTGGCCAAACAAACCAATCTTCAGCCCTGCCCCAAAGCTCTTCAGTTGCTGGTGCTGTTTTGGGTAGAATATTGACGGGGTCATGGACCCGGTGGCCCCTCCCCATTCTGTTGCCTATGGATTTCTACTAACTTAATTCAGAGTAGTAAAGGAACCTAATGTACCGATGGCTTTCTGAGGCTGTGGATAAACTTGCAAAACCAGGGCCGTGCCAACACGGTAAGCAAGGTAAGCATGCCGCGCCATGCTTACCTCGCCCTCCTGCATCCCAACTGCTCGCCCTCTTCTCCCCCCCAACAAGATCCCTTTGAAATTTACCTCCATCCGGCAGCGAAGGCGCGCCGCAGTGAAGGAGGCGGCGCTCCCGACATCTCTACTAGTCTTCCCTTCGCTCAGTGTTCCGCCTTCTTCTGATGTCAAGGAAATGACATCAGAAGAAGGCGGGACATTGAGCGAAGGGAAGACTAGTAGAGACGTCGGGAGCGCCACCTCCTTCACTGATGCTGTGGCACGCCTTCGCTGCTGGATGGAGGTAAATTTCAAAGGGATCTTGGGGGGGAGAAGAGGGCAGGCAGTTGGGACATGGGAGCGGGAAGGCAGCGATCATTTTCACGGAGGAGGGGAGGGGGGCATGCGCGCGCGCCAACTGTTCATCTGTGGGGGGGGGGGCGCCAACTGATCTCCTGCAGGGGGGGCGCCACAGACCCTTGGCACGGCCCTGTGCAAAACAGTTGTTATTGTTCATTTTTACAGTGTTTGCCACCCAGGAAAATAATTTGATATCAGCAAAGAATAGGAGATGGGACTTGATATACCACCTTTCTCTGGTTACAGTCAAAGCAGTTTACATATTATATACAGGTACTTATTAATAGGTTTCAGCCCAGAGACTCAGAAATTAAAGTCTCACAGTTCTCTTCTGATGATCTAAAAACTGTCTCTGACCTCTGACCTCACATAGTCGTCGTTGATTATACACTGAAACCTTCTGCTCAGTGTGCTGCTGCGGCTAGGAAAGCGAATAGAATGTTGGGTATTATTAGGAAATGTATAAAAAACAGATGTGAGGATGTTATAATGCCGTTGTATCGTTCCATGGTGCGACTGCACCTTGAGTATTGTATCCAATTCTGGTCGCTGCATCTCAAGAAAGCTATAGTGGAATTGGAAAAGGTGCAGTGAAGGGTGTCGAAAATGATAGCAGGGATGGGACGACTTCCCTATGAAGAAAGACTAAGGAGGCTAGGGCTTTTCAGCTTGGAGAAGAGACGGCTGAGGGGAGACATGATAGAGGTATATAAAATAATGAGTGGAGTGGAACAGGTGGATGTGAAGCGTCTGTTCACGCTTTCCAAAAATAGTAGGACTAGGGGGCATGCGATGAAACTACAGTTTATTACATTTAAAACAAATCGTAGAAAATGTTTCTTCACCTAACGCATAATTAAACTCTGGAATTCGTTGCCGGAGAACGTGGTGAAGGCGGTTAGCTTGGCAGAGTTTAAAAAGGGTTTGGACGGTTTCCTAAGGGACAAGTCCATAGACCGCTACTAAATGGACTTGGGAAAAATCCACAATTTCGGGAATAACATGTATAAAATGTTTGTACGTTTGGGAAGCTGCCAGGTGCCCTTGACCTGGATTGGCCGCTGTCGGGGACAGGATGGTGGGCTTGATGGGCCTTTGGTCTTTTCCCAGTGTGGCATTACTTATGTACTTATGTACCTCAAGCAACACATATCAGATGGTGCAAGACTTCCCTTGACCTATTTACTGTGCGGCCCTTTTACAAAGGCGCATTGAAAAATTGCCTGCGGTAGTGTAGACGCGTGTTTTGGGCGCACGCAGAATCATTTTTCAGCGCACCTGTAAAAAATGTCTTTTTAAAAGTATTGCCGAAAATGGACATGCGGCAAAATGAAAATTTCCGCACGCCCATTTTGGGTCTGAGACCTTACCGCCAGCCATTGACCTAGCGGTAAAGTCTCACGCGGTAACCAGGCGGTAATGACCTATGCGCGTCAAATGCCACTCACCCAATACGTGCGTGCGGAAACAGGAAATGAGGGCGGGACCAGAGTCAGAGCTGAGAGCGAAGAGAAGGGAAGGCAGCAGACTCGCGAGGCTCTTCACTGCTGCCGCCAGGACCCCGGTAAGAGGGGGGGAGGGGAGGGTAGCAGAGGGGGGTTGGCGATTTTGGAGGGGGGGGGCGACGTGCACGTAGGGATGGGCGGGGCCAGTGTCGGGGAGGGGAGGGCCGCGGGTGGAGGCATTGCAAGGACGTGTCTGTGAGACAGAGAGGAGGGGGGCTGGAACTCGGGGGAGGGACAGAGGGAAGGAGAAAGAGAGAGGTAGGGAGGGCCTGGAAATCGGAAGGGAAGAAAGGGGGCCGTGGGACTTGGAGGGGACAGAGGGAGGGAGAGAGGGATAACCTTGCTAGTGCCCATTTCATTTCATACCGAAACGGGCCTTTTTTACTAGTACATAATAAAACACCTTTAAGAGACATCACAGGGTATAAACGGAAGTGGAACACGTAGAGTAACAGGAGTAAGACTAATTTAATGAAAGTTGCAAGTGAAGTCAGAAAAGAGTATGAATATAATCTCAGCTAGGGTAGGAGTGAATAAACCCTGCTACATTCTGTGCAGTCAGTGTTAGTCTTTGTATGTGAGACTAGCAAGTACGTTGCTTCTTTCCATTAAAGGCTTGGGAGAAGAGCCAAGCTTTCACCTGCTTCCTGAAGTAGAGATAGTCTTGCCTTGAGCGAAGCCTTTCAGGGAATGTGTTCCAGACTGTGGAGGCTACTCCGGAGAAGGCAGTGGTTAGGGATGCACCTCGGGATGACCTTCGCAACCTTGGAGGTTATGTAGAGGGAGATTGTATTCTTCATTTATCCCTGCTTACGGATGTGAAATTATGAATAACTTATTTTACTGCTTTGTATCTCTGTCTTTACTGCCAGTACTTTTGCCCACAAGGAAAACATTCGTAGCACAACATTTGCACATATGGCAAGGTCCCAAATACTCTAAACGCTTTAGATAGGAGTAGAACTGGGTGGTGTGTGTTTTGGGTTGGTTTTTTTTTTTTTTTTGGAGGGGGAGGATAATAATTCCAGGCTAACGTTGTTGGGCTGAAGTGGAACCTGTTTCATATCCGGCTGCTGCTTCCTGATCATGTGAAAAATGCCATCAGAGACTGATGAGACATGTGCCAAAGCTGTGAGCTCACACTGGGACTTTTCTCTGTCCTCCAGGCACATCCCAGTTAGGAAATGCATCATGCAGTTTGCAGTTTTATGGATCCTCTTGCCTTTGTGGGATTGCCACAAAATCTATGGTGCGGCGTTCTTTCTAACAGAAACAATTTTAATTTCACTACGCTCAAATTCTTGTTTAACTGATATAAAGAAATGTTTGTTTCAAAATGTAATGTTATTGTTTTATTTTTTTTTCTAAAGCATATTCTTTTATGAGATCATGTAGCTTTAAACTGTATAATACTTTTACTGTAGGCTAAGAATGTTTAGCGGATAAACTTGGGTATTTAATTTGGTGGAAAACAAAAGAAAGGAGATTTATGGACATTTTGAGAGACTTAATTTCTGCATCAAAGGATTTTGGTTCTGACTGTTACCCAATGGCAGGGAACTGAGCTACAGGAAATGAAAGGATGAAGGGAATCTAAGTGTTGTGGCATGGGTGTAGGGCAGTGCTTTTTTTGTAGGAAAAAAGGTACCGATACTCATTATGGGTGGGGTCACCACCTATGGCTCCGCTTATATGGTAGCCACAACCACATTAGCCACACCCCTTCTACCAGCCATGGTGCATATAAACAGGTATCTTTGAAAATACTATACCAGTATAGGAGGAAAAAATAACTTGTGATTTTTTTTCATTATAAATAATTTCTGTAAGCTGTTACAGCTCCAGTATACCCAGTGCAAAAAAAGACAGATGCAAATTCTCAAATTGGACATATTCCAAACACTAAAATGAAAATAAAATTATTTTTCTACCTTTGTTGACCAGTGACTTTGTTTTTCTGATCATGTTGGTCCCAGTCTCTGATTCTGCTGCTCTCTATCTGTTCCCTTAACTCCATTTCCAGGGCTTCCTTTCCATTTATTTCTTTACTTTCCTCCTTTCTTCTTCATCTCTTGCTCTACATCCATAGGTAAAAGTTGGGTCCTCCACAGACTTGACTGGAGGAGGTATAGAGTGGATCTAGTTCTTGCTTATTTTCCCCATCCATGTGCAGTTTTTCTCCTCTTCTCCCTTTCCCTCATCTCCATCAGTATGCATCTCCTTCCTATTCTTCCCTCCCCTCCATCCATATGCGTCTCCTTCCTCTCTCTTCCCTTTCCTCCATCCATGTTCATCTCACTTCCTCTCTCTTCCCTCCCCTCCATCCATGTTCATCTCACTTCCTCTCTCTTCCCTCTCCTCCATCCATGTTCATCTCATTTCCTCTCTCTTCCCTCCCCTCCATCTATGTCCAGCATTTCAACTCTTTCTCCTCCCCTCCACCGGTGTCCAGAATTTCTCATCTCCCCTAAACCATGTGCATCTCCTCCTCTGTCTTCCCTCCCCTCCATCCATTTACAGGATTTCTCCTCTCCCCATCCCCTCCATCCATGTTCATCTCACTTCCTCTCTTTCTCCTCTCCATCCATGTCCAGCATTTCAACTCTCTCCCCTCCCCTCCATGTGCATCTCCTTCCTCTGTCTTCCCTCTCCTCCGTCCATGTCCAGCATTTCTCCTCTCTCCCTTCCCCTCTATCAGTGTGCATCTCCTTCCTCTGTCTTTCCTTCCCTCCAACATTTCTCTTTCCTGCCCTCCACTCCATCCATGTCCAGCATTTCTCCTCTCCACACTCCCCTCCATCCATGTTCATCTCCTTCCTGTCTTCCCTCTCCTCAATCCATGTCCAGCATTTCTCCTGCCTTCCCCTCCATCCATCCATGTCCAGCAGCTCTCCTTTCTCCCCTGTCCTCCCCTTTCATCCATGTCCAGCAATTCTCCTTTGCCCCTATCCTTGCCTCGCATCCATGTCCAGTGATTCTTCTCTCTCCCCTTCCCTCCCCTCCCATCAATGTCCAGCGATTCCCCTCTGACCTCCCTTCCCATCCATGTCCAGCGATTCTCCTCTGGCCTCCCCTCCCATCCATGTCCAGCGATTCTCCTTTGCCCCTATCCTTCCCTCCCATCCATGTCCAGCAACTCTCCTCTCTCCCTTGCCCTCCCCTCCATGTCCAGCAATTCTCCTTTGCCCCTATTCTTCCCTCCCATCTATGTCCAGTGATTTTCCTCTCTCCTCTGCCCTCCCATCCCATCCATGTCCAGCGATTCTCCTCTACCCTCCCCGCCCATCCATGTCCAGTGATTCTTCTTTGCCCCTATCCTTCCCTCCCATCCATGTCCAGCGATTCTCTTTTGCCCCTATCCTCCCCCTCCCTTCCAAGTCCATTGACTCGCCCCAGCCTCCACCTGCCCCCGAGATTGTTCCAACCCCAGCCCCACCTGCCTGTCCTCAGCTCCCCGACTTTCCATTCGTGCCCCCTGCATTGAAATCTTCTGTTTACCCGAAGTCGCAGCGGCAAACTGGCAGTGAAAGCAGCAGGCAGGCAGACTTGCCTCCTCATTGCTTCCCTTCCCCCTCAGCACGTCCCGCCCTCACAGAAAGGAAATTACATCAGAGGAAGGCGGGACGCTGAGAGGGAAGGGAAGCGACGAGGAGGCGAGCCTGCCTGCCTGCTGCTTTCACTGCTGGTTTGCCGCGACTTCGGGTAAATAGAAGATTTCAATGCAGGGAGCACAAATGGAAAGTCGGGGAGCTGAAGGCGGGCAGGTGAGCCGGCCCTCAGAAAAAAGGTGCCGGTACACCTTACCGGTGTGTACCGGCACAAAAAAAGCACTGGTGTAGGGTGTTGTTTACTGCTGGTGGCAGACTTGTGAATGAAATTTAATGAACAGTTCAAAAATTATTAGGGTATGTAGGGTTGGGGGCAGACCTATAGGCAAATGTGTTAATCTTATAAAGGTAGTTTCTGGGGGGGTGCATTCATGAGCACACATTCGTTCCACGTGGGCGCTTAAAAATGCAAATTGTCCGTAAATGACTTGTAAACTCATAAACCTGTGAATTAACGTGTGTACAGTCAAATGCACATATACAATGCGTGCTTTTAAAAAATGAACAGGTGAAACAAACACACAGAAGAAAATTCATTTTGAACAAACCCGAGCCAAAGTTTTGGTTTTTTTTTTATCATGTTGTTAGCTCTCTGCTATCACCATTGCAGTTTCTTTGTAGGATACTAGGCTAAAAAAGATATGATGTAGATATAGAATCAAGACGTCTCTCCTGTTGGAATACTATCATTCATTGATTATTGTTTTTCTAGATTGGGTATCTCTGATGGAAGCAAATTAAGAGTTTGGATGAATCTGGGAGATGCACCATGTCATCATGTGTTTCCAACAGGCCTACTGCTGCTGAAAGGGCCCTTTGTCAAGATGAACCTTTCAAAGATACTCCGAAACAGCCCGATATAGTGTGCAGTTTTTCTTCGTTGAACATTGAGTTGGACATGGAGTCCTTCGTTGTGGTCACAGAGTATGACCAAAGTGCTACTGATGGAGAAAAAGGGCAGAATGGTCAGGAAGTGGAACACTGCAGGCAAGACACAGTGCCCAGTTGCAATAGACCTGTTGAAGGAGGTGCTACTGGAGACCGTACAGAAGGACCCTCCAAGGAGACGAAAGAACCAAGAACTCGACTAAGCATATCGAGCAGAAAGCTATCTCTTCAAGAGAGGTCTCAGTCCAGTCAGTGCCCCAACAATAACTTAAGTATGAATGGTCGCTACATTTATCCTTCCCTCCCCTATTCTCCGGTTACATCCCCGCATTCCTCACCTCGATTGCCACGGAGACCGACGGTAGAATCTCACCGGGTTTCTATTACAGATTTACAGGTAGGAGAACAATTGTTGAATGTAATACAAAAATACACAGTTTCGTTCCTGAAAGAATGTCTTCCATTACAGATGCTGGGCCACATTAGCAACGTCTTTTCTTCCAGCCATAGGAGGAGAAAAAAAATCATCAATACTGTTAGCAGTCCATCATGTGGCCATATAGAGATTTTTTTATTTCTTTTATATTTCTGTTACATTGACATATTTTGTAATCTAGGCTTAGGAAGATGTTAGTGATTAAAACTCCAGTTGGGATCCAGCATTCCCAAATGTTGCTAAGTTGGTGACACTTGAGTTTATGGTGTCTTCTGCGTTTTGTCAACTATCAGGCTCCCAGGGTCCACTTTTACAAAAGGTTTTTATGAAGCAAATCAAGTGGTTAAATGCCACCTCAAAAGTACAGAAGGTTTGTCATGCACTTGATTTACACACAAAATCTGGACAATTACTCCCCTGAAACACTGCTTTATAGATACAATTTTAACACACATACTTTTGGGGCCACACAACCAACCTGATCTTAAACGTGTGGTATATTTAAAGATTAGATTTTCTGTGAACTTTGATTTTCTGTTGGGAATATTCCAAAAATACTGGCCTTGCTTATAGAGCATAGAACCATTTCAAGTCAGGAGCCTCAATTTTTGTTTCTAAGAGGAAGTGTTACTTGGAGAGATGCAACTGCTATGAAAATCTACTTTGAGCTTCTCTGTGAAAAGGAGGTGGGATAGAACTCATTAACACTAAATTGTTCAACGTCTCTTTACTAGTGAAAAAGAAATTCATCTCTATGCTCCTTGGTTGGATTAATAATATAAGAATATAGTAAGAATTTCACATAGAGATCTGGGGTGACATGGCGTGTGCACTGTTAGGAGAGAATGAATGTTTTCTCTGTTTTTTTCGTTGTTTGTGTTTTTGAAAGTGAGGCATGCTTGCATTCATGTTGACTGTTTTCTAGAAATGAGACTACTAATTTTAAACAAGTGATGAAAAATATATAATCTATTAGTTTTTATAGAGGTGCTATTTGCAATAACTGCCAGATGGCTATATGTGTTCTCTCGCTAATCTCATGAGAGAACCGACAGCTTGAATTCTAAAAAAGAAAATGCAGCTTTGCAGCCCTGAAAGCAGGCCACAGTTTGATTGTATAGGACGGTCTGAAATGCAGGTACCTTTGTCGCTGTGCAAGGTGCATTGAAATTGGCTGTTGATTTGAGGCTTATTTGAAAGCGGCATTTCACTCATTTTGTCAGTCAGAGCTGAGATGAGAATCTCATTTCAGGTTCTACATACTCCTAGAAAGGTACAATAAATGTTAGAACAGTATAAAAAAATATAAAACATCTAACTTAATCATAAAACCGTCCTGGAGACAACTATATTTTCTCCGAGGACAAGCAGGCTGCTTGTTCTCACTGATGGGTGACGTCCACGGCAGCCCCTCCAATCGGAAACTTCACTAGCAAAGTCCTTTGCTAGCCCTCGCGCGCCCGCGCGCACCGCGCATGCGCGGCCGTCTTCCCGCCCGAAACCGGCTCGAGCCGGCCAGTCTTCTTTTGTCCGCACTCGGTACGGTCGTGTTTTCGCCGTGTCGAGCCCCGGAAAGTCGACCTCGCGCGTCCAATTTGTTTTGAACGTGTTTTTTTCCTTCGGGAAAGCTTTGTCCTAGTCGGGAAGTGCTCCGGAAACCCCCCGCCGGGTTTCGTGTAAATCCTCCCCGTACTTCCAGCTTTTTTGCCCCGGTAAGTTTTCTTTCGTCGTCGGGGTAGGCCTCTTTTCGGCCTCGGTCGAGATTTTTTCTCCCTCTAAATTTGGTGCTTCAAATTTCGCCATTTCGGCTTTTGATTTCGCCGGCGTGATTTTTCCGCCCATGACATCGAAGCCTTCCAGCGGCTTCAAGAAGTGCACCCAGTGCGCCCGGGTTATCTCGCTCACTGATCGACACTCGTCGTGTCTTCAGTGTCTGGGGGCCGAGCACCGCCCTCAGAACTGCAGTCTGTGTTCCCTGCTTCAAAGGCGGACTCAGGTAGCGAGACTAGCCCAGTGGAACGTGTTGTTCTCGGGCTCTTCGTCGGCATCGGCACCGGGATCTTCGAGTGCATCGACGTCGTCAGCGTCCAGACCTTCTTCCTCGGCCGCCCCTGCATCGAGTGCATCGAGGCATCGGGCCTCTGCATCGGCGCCGAGACATCGGATAGCTGCATCGACGTCGGTGGTACCAGGACCTCGTCTGCTGATGTCGTCGGACGGTGGTGCATCGGGTGGAGTGCAGGTGAGGGCTGTCCATTCCCCTGCTGGTGGCGGTGAGCCCTCGGGTGGGTCTCCGCCTACCCTGAGGGCTCCTGCGGTACAGCCCCCCCCCGAGATCGACCTTCTTCAGTCTCGGCCCCGAGGAAGCGACGGATGGATTCGACGTCCTCCTCGTCGGTGCCGGGGAGCTCCGGTGACATGCTTCGGAAGAAATCGAAGAAGCATCGACACCGGTCTCCTCCCCGTGTCGGCACCGAGAGCTCTGGGTCGCCGAGGGATTCGGCACCCAGCAGGCATCGGCACCGAGAGGACCGCTCACCCTCTGTTCAGGAGGTGTCGATGCGCTCCGCTCTGGACAGCCCGGAACAGCCTCCACGCCCGGAACAGGTACTGACGTCGACGCCTGCATCGACCTCTCAGCCTTTCTCTGCAGCCGCTCTAAACGAGAGCCTCCGGGCCGTTCTCCCAGAGATTCTGGGAGAGCTGTTGCGCCCTAAGCACCCCGACGTCGGTACCGCGTGCGGTACCGACCGCGGCCACCTCCCAGGAAGGCTCCCCGACTACGTCGGCGGAGGGAGCTTCGCCGATGCGGGCGAGGGAGTCTACCTCTCGACGCCCCCATCGTGGACGGGGTTCCACGGAGTCGAGCAGGGCGAGGTTGCAGACACAGGTCCGTGAACTTGTGTCTGACACCGAGGGTGAGGCCTCGTGGGAGGAAGAGGAAGATCCCAGATATTTCTCTGACGAGGAGTCTGAGGGTCTTCCGTCTGATCCCACTCCCTCTCCTGAGAGACAGCTTTCTCCTCCCGAGAGTCTGTCTTTTGCCTCCTTTGTCCGGGAGATGTCTACGGCCATCCCCTTCCCGGTGGTTGTGGAGGACGAGCCCAGGGCTGAAATGTTTGAGCTCCTGGACTATCCTTCTCCACCTAAGGAAGCGTCCACTGTTCCCTTGCACCATGTCCTGAAGAAGACATTGCTTGCGAACTGGACCAAGCCATTAACTAATCCCCACATTCCCAAGAAGATCGAGTCCCAGTACCGGATCCATGGGGACCCAGAGCTGATGCGCACTCAGTTGCCTCATGACTCTGGAGTTGTGGATTTGGCCCTAAAGAAGGCTAAGAGTTCTAGGGAACATGCTTCGGCGCCCCCGGGCAAGGACGCTAGAACCTTAGACTCCTTTGGGAGGAAGGCCTACCATTCCTCTATGCTCGTGTCCAAGATCCAGTCTTACCAGCTCTACACGAGCATACACATGCGGAATAATGTGCGGCAGTTGGCGGGCTTGGTTGATGCTCTTCCCCCTGAGCAAGCCAAGCCTTTTCAGGAGGTGGTCAGGCAGCTGAAGGCGTGCAGAAAATTCCTGGCCAGAGGAGTTTATGACACTTTTGATGTTGCGTCCAGGGCCGCTGCTCAAGGTGTGGTGATGCGCAGGCTCTCATGGCTGCGTGCCGCCGACCTGGAGAATAGAATCCAGCAGCGGATTGCGGACTCGCCTTGCCGTGCGGATAACATTTTTGGCGAAAAAGTCGAGCAGGTGGTAGAGTCTCTCCACCAGCGGGACACCGCATTCGACAAGTTCGCCCGCCGGCAGCCTTCAGCTTCTACCTCTACAGGTAGACGATTTTTCGGGGGAAGGAAGACTGTTCCCTATACTTCTGGCAAGCGTAGGTACAATCCTCCTTCCCGACAGCCTGCGGCCCAGGCTAAGCCCCAGCGCGCTCGCTCTCGTCAGCAGCGTGCGAATCAGCAAGGCCCCGCGGCTCCCCAGCAAAAGCAAGGGGCGAGCTTTTGACTGGCTCCAGCAGAGCATAGCCGACATCCAAGTGTCAGTGCCGGGCGACCTGCCTGTCGGAGGGAGGTTGAAAGCTTTTCACCAAAGGTGGCCTCTCATAACCTCCGATCAGTGGGTTCTCCAAATAGTCCGGCAAGGATACACCCTCAATTTGGCCTCACAACCTCCAAATTGTCCACCGGGAGCTCAGTCCTACAGCTTCCAGCACAAGCAGGTACTTGCAGAGGAACTCTCCGCCCTTCTCAGCGCCAATGCGGTCGAGCCCGTGCCATCCGGGCAAGAAGGGCTGGGGTTCTATTCCAGGTACTTCCTTGTGGAAAAGAAAACAGGGGGGATGCGTCCCATCCTAGACCTAAGGGCCCTGAACAAATATCTCGTAAAAGAAAAGTTCAGGATGCTTTCCCTGGGCACCCTTCTCCCCATGATTCAGCAAAACGATTGGCTATGCTCTCTGGACTTGAAGGATGCCTACACACACATCCCGATACTGCCAGCTCACAGACAGTATCTGCGATTTCAGCTGGGCGCACGCCACTTCCAGTACTGTGTGCTACCCTTTGGGCTCGCCTCTGCGCCCAGGGTGTTCACAAAGTGCCTAGCTGTGGTAGCAGCGGCGCTTCGCAGGCTGGGGGTGCACGTGTTCCCATATCTCGACGATTGGCTGGTGAAGAACACATCCGAGGCAGGAGCCCTGCAGTCCATGCAGATGACTATTCGCCTCCTGGAGCTACTGGGGTTTGTGATAAATTACCCAAAGTCCCATCTTCTCCCAGTGCAGAAACTCGAATTCATCGGAGCCCTGCTGGATTCTCGGACGGCTCGCGCCTATCTCCCAGAGGCGAGGGCCAACAACTTGTTGTCCCTCGTCTCGCGGGTGCGAGCGTCCCAGCAGATCACAGCTCGGCAGATGTTGAGATTGCTGGGCCACATGGCTTCCACAGTTCATGTGACTCCCATGGCCCGCCTTCACATGAGATCTGCTCAATGGACCCTAGCCTCCCAGTGGTATCAGGCCGCCGGGGGTTTAGAGGACGTGATCCACCTGTCCACGAGTTTTCTCGAATCCCTGTATTGGTGGACGATTTGCTCCAATTTGACTCTGGGACGTCCCTTCCAAATTCCTCAGCCTCAAAAAGTGCTGACCACGGATGCGTCTCTCCTGGGATGGGGAGCTCATGTCGATGGGCTTCACACCCAAGGAAGGTGGTCCCTCCAAGAAAGCGATCTACAGATCAATCTTCTGGAGTTGCGAGCGATCTGGAACGCTCTGAAGGCTTTCAGAGATCGGCTGTCCCACCAAATTATCCAAATTCAGACAGACAATCAGGTTGCCATGTACTATGTCAACAAGCAGGGGGGCACCGGATCTCGCCCCCTGTGTCAGGAAGCCGTCAGCATGTGGCTCTGGGCTCGCCGTCAAGGCATGGTGCTCCAAGCCACATATCTGGCAGGCGTAAACAACAGTCTGGCCGACAGGTTGAGCAGGATTATGCAACCTCACGAGTGGTCGCTCAATTCCCGTGTGGTGCGACAGATCTTCCAGGCGTGGGGCACCCCCCTGGTGGATCTCTTCGCATCTCAAGTGAACCACAAGGTCCCTCAGTTCTGTTCCAGGCTTCAGGCCCACGGCAGACTGGCGTCGGATGCCTTCCTCCTGGATTGGGGGGAAGGTCTGCTGTATGCTTATCCTCCCATTCCTCTGGTGGGGAAGACTTTGTTGAAACTCAAGCAAGACCGAGGCACCATGATTCTGATTGCTCCCTTTTGGCCGCGTCAGATCTGGTTCCCTCTTCTTCTGGAGTTATCCTCCGAAGAACCGTGGAGATTGGAGTGTTTTCCGACCCTCATCACGCAGGACGAAGGGGCTCTTCTGCATCCCAACCTCCAGTCCCTGGCTCTCACGGCCTGGATGTTGAGGGCGTAGACTTTGCCTCTTTGGGTCTGCCAGAGGGTGTCTCCCGCATCTTGCTTGCTTCCAGGAAAGACTCCACTAAGAGAAGTTACTTCTTTCATTGGAGGAGGTTTGCCGTCTGGTGTGACAGCAAGGCCCTAGATCCTCGCTCTTGTCCTACACAGACCCTGCTTGAATACCTTCTCCACTTGTCTGAGTCTGGTCTGAAGACCAACTCCGTAAGGGTTCACCTTAGTGCAATCAGTGCATACCATTACCAAGTGGAAGGTAAGCCGATCTCAGGACAGCCTTTAGTTGTTCGCTTCATGAGAGGTTTGCTTTTGTCAAAGCCCCCTGTCAAGCCTCCTACAGTGTCATGGGATCTCAATGTCGTTCTCACCCAGCTGATGAAACCTCCTTTCGAGCCACTGAATTCCTGCCATCCGAAGTACTTGACCTGGAAGGTCATTTTCTTGGTGGCAGTTACCTCGGCTCGTAGAGTCAGTGAGCTTCAGGCCCTGGTAGCCCAGGCCCCTTACACCAAATTTCATCACAACAGAGTAGTCCTCCGCACTCACCCTAAGTTTCTGCCAAAGGTTGTGTCGGAGTTCCATCTGAACCAGTCAATTGTCTTGCCAACATTCTTTCCCCGTCCTCATTCCTGCCCTGCTGAACGTCAGCTGCACACATTGGACTGCAAGAGAGCATTGGCCTTCTATCTGGAGCGGACACAGCCCCACAGACAGTCCGCCCAATTGTTTGTTTCTTTTGATCCCAACAAGAGGGGAGTGGCTGTAGGGAAACGCACCATATCCAATTGGCTAGCAGATTGCATTTCCTTCACTTACGCCCAGGCTGGGCTGGCTCTTGAGGGTCATGTCACGGCTCATAATGTTAGAGCCATGGCAGCGTCGGTAGCCCACTTGAAGTCAGCCACCATGGAGGAAATTTGCAAAGCTGCGACGTGGTCATCTGTCCACACATTCACATCTCATTACTGCCTGCAGCAGGATACCCGACGTGACAGTCGGTTCGGGCAGTCAGTTCTTCAGAACCTGTTTGGGCTTTAGGATCCAACTCCACCCCCGAGGGCCCTGTTTGTTCTGTTCCAGGCTACACTCTCAGTTAGTTGGTAAATTTTTTAGGTCAATCTCAGTTATGTCCTCGCCGTTGCGAGGCCCAATTGACCAATGTTGTTGTTTTGAGTGAGCCTGGGGGCTAGGGATACCCCATCAGTGAGAACAAGCAGCCTGCTTGTCCTCGGAGAAAGCGAATGCTACATACCTGTAGAAGGTATTCTCCGAGGACAGCAGGCTGATTGTTCTCACAAACCCGCCCGCCTCCCCTTTGGAGTTGTGTCTTCCCTTGAAGTGTATTGTCTTGCTACATACTGGACTGGCCGGCTCGAGCCGGTTTCGGGCGGGAAGACGGCCGCGCATGCGCGGTGCGCGCGGGCGCGCGAGGGCTAGCAAAGGACTTTGCTAGTGAAGTTTCCGATTGGAGGGGCTGCCGTGGACGTCACCCATCAGTGAGAACAATCAGCCTGCTGTCCTCGGAGAATACCTTCTACAGGTATGTAGCATTCGCTAAAACCTACAAGCAGATTCTCTTCCTCTCTACGATCCCCAAATGTGTCTGTACACACAAACCTTATTCTACCACAACATTACTGTATTTGTTCATACCGGAATTGGCGAACGCCTTTACGGTACTATGTAAGCCACATTGAGCCTGCAAATAGGTGGGAAATGTGGGATACAAATGTAACAAATAAATCCTATAAAAACATTAATAACAAATCATACCAGACTAATACAAACCATTCAGAGATGACTCACTTAACTCTAGAGATTTAATAAGTTCTGATGACCCTGAGAAAATTAATATTAAATCTGCATAAATAAGCCATTCATCTTCTTTCCTGTCTATAAACAGAAGAAACAGGAATATGGGGGTGTTTATTAATCATAGCAGTGCTGATAGCAAACAGCAGCCTCTGTTTTTCCATGATACATGTAGAGAAATAATTGGTTGTTTCCTGTTGTAAAACCATTTTCACTTGTCCAAATACAGTACAGGATGTGATGCTTCTTAGTATGTGTTAATACAAGAGTCTAATGTTCCTTTTATATCTGTTTCTCACATAACTCCTGCCAGGGCCCCTTTTACAAAGCGGCGATAAGCCCAATGCAGGCTTACCGCTCGCTAAAAGGGAAGTACCACCGGGCTACTGCAGCAGCCCGGTGGTACTTCCTGCCCCCAGTGCACCATAATATCCGGCGCTACAAAAATATATTTATTTTTGTAGCGCCAGCGTGTACCCGGCGGTAATCAGGCAGTGCCGTGCGCTGCCCAGTTACCACCAGGTTAGTGTGGGAGCCCTTACCGCCACCTCAATGGGTGGCGGTAAGGGCACCCCCCCCCCCCCCCCCGAAATGGCCATGCGGCTAGTGCTTCACTTGCCACATGGCCATTTCCTGAAAAAAAAAAAAAGAAAGACCAGCCTTTTACCCACTGTGGTAAAAGGGGGCCTTGGCGTACATCCAAAACATGCTCCAACACCAGCGCAGGCCCCCTTTTGCCGCAGCTTGGTAAAAGGGGCCCTAGTCATTGAAAGAGAAGGGCGACCTGACTCATTCAGCTTTGCCCAGTAACTGAAAACATCTTATGACACCAGTATAAAATTTATTTCACAGATTACCGTATTTTCGCATCTATGACCAAAACCGAGCTTCTCATTTTCCTCCCCAAACCCACCTCCCCGCTCCCCCCGTTTTCTGTTTCTGTTGATGGCTCTCTCATTCTCCCTGTCTCCTCAGCTCGAAACCTTGGGGTCATCTTTGACTCTTCTCTCTCCTTCTCTGCTCATATCCAGCAGATTGCCAAGACCTGTCGTTTCTTTCTTTACAACATCCGTAAAATCCGCTCCTTTCTTTCCGAGCACTCTACCAAAACCCTCATCCACACCCTTGTCACCTCTCGTTTAGACTACTGCAATCTGCTTCTTGCTGGCCTCCCACTTAGTCACCTCTCCCCTCTCCAGTTGGTTCAAAACTCTGCTGCCCGTCTCATCTTCCGCCAGGGTCGCTTTACTCATACTACCCCTCTCCTCAAGACCCTTCACTGGCTCCCTATCTGTTTTCGCATCCTGTTCAAACTTCTTCTACTAACCTATAAATGTACTCACTCTGCTGCTCCACAGTATCTCTCCACACTCGTCCTTCCCTACACCCCTTCCCGTGCACTCCGCTCCATGGATAAATCCTTCTTATCTGTTCCCTTCTCCACTACTGCCAACTCCAGACTTCGCGCCTTCTGTCTCGCTGCACCCTACGTTTGGAATAAACTTCCTGAGCCCCTACTTCTTGCCCCATCCTTGGCCACCTTTAAATCTAGACTGAAAGCCCACCTCTTTAACATTGCTTTTGACTCGTAACCACTTGTAACCACTCGCCTCCACCTACCCTCCTCTCTTCCTTCCCGTTCACATTAATTGATTTGATTTGCTTACTTTATTTATTTTTTGTCTATTAGATTGTAAGCTCTTTGAGCAGGGACTGTCTTTCTTCTATGTTTGTGCAGCGCTGCGTATGCCTTGTAGCGCTATAGAAATGCTAAATAGTAGTAGTAGTAGTAGTAGTATGACCTGCAGGTTATACACGATTTTACAATTTTTTTGCAAGAGGTGTGGGGTATACACAAGTGCGGGTTATACACAAATTTATGTACAAAATCAGTGCTTTTCAATAGGAGTAATATGCAATTTTACATTTTATTGTAGTAAATGTGGGGTGTATACATGGGTGCAAGGTATATATGTGAGCGGGTTATACGTGCGAAAATACAGTAATACAGAACTAAGGCTAAGGGGATAGCAAACATGTTTTGTGTTTGTGTCATTAAAGCTTTTTTTCTGCATTTGGGGTGGGGGGCACAGTTTTCACTAATGGGGATAATGGAGACACTACATTTCACTTTGAGTCTCTTGTAATATGGATTAACTCTAAAGAAATCCTGCTTCGATTAGTTCAGTGTAAACAGACGGGAGGCAGCTGAAGGAAGGAGGCGGAGATAGAGTGGGCCAGTTATAACAACTCAGAAATATGGAAGGGCCCCTCAACCCTCTCGTGAGTGGATGGGAGTGATGTAATATTTGCGTCAATGACCTCTACCTGACTTCTTTTTTTTTCCCCCAGTTTACTTTGGAAGTCATCTGAGGAAAATATAAACAGAGTTTGACGCTTATTAACCCGCCTTGAGCTAGACTGGAAATTCCTCAGGAACACCTCTCTCCTGTGGTGGGCCAAATGTGCAGATGAGCAATTCTCACTCAGGAGCAAAGAGATGATTTGATGTGTTTTTCCTTTTTGTATAGTTGACCAGCAAAGGTCAAAGAAACAGAAGATTCTGCACGGACAACACCTTAGTCTTAATCATGTCTGTGTGAATCTAAAGCATGCTTAGTATTTGAAAATAGAAGGGATCTAGCAAATGCCAATACTAGAGGTGGACTGAGGGTGCTCTGGGCCACCGGGCACTGGGGGTGGTCTGGGCCCCCACCCGGCCGCTGCCCTACACCCCCCTGCTGCTGCTGCAGCCACCGCACTCGCTGCCCCGGTCCTACCTGAGGGGTCCTGGTAATCTAGTGGCCTCTGCAGGGGGGGGATGTTCTTTCCTGCCCGCTGTGCTGCCCCTATTCCCCCACCTGCCGATGCTGCTGTGATTTCAAAATGGCAGCTGAGACTTCCCGCGGTACTCTCATGGGTCTCAACAGTCTCGCGAGACTTCTGCAGGGATTCTCGGCCGCCATTTTCTAAATATAGTGATGCCGGGCGGGGGGAAAAGCGGCAGCTAAGGGGACTGGGCAGGAAAGAACATGTTCCCCCTCCCTAGCTGAGGCCACTAGATCACCAGTGATGCGCCTGGCATCCGAGCAGAGCTTCTGGGTCCTCGGGCACTGCCTGAATGGTCAGTCTGCCCCTGGCAACTACGAGTGTGTTCACTGTAATTCTAGGTCGAGATACGGCTGCTGATCTGCTGAGGGAAACCTCTGCTGCTTGTTCAGTAAGAACGCTGACCCGAGCCCAGTGGAGGTGCATTAGATGCAAGGAAAGAAATGTGCTGGAGACGGAGACTCATGCTGACCCTTGGCAAGGTGCTAGGATCCTTGAAAAATTTGCTACTTCCTCTGGCTCATTCATTGCCATGTGTTTTTTTTTTTTTTGCACTTCAAGCCTTCAGCTAATAGTATACCACATTCTCATGCTTTCTGATGGGTTGCGAATACCAGACTCTGTTAGTAGTACCCTGAAGTCTGGTACTAATTGAAGTGAATAAGAAATTCAGAAGTGGCAATTAGGATGCAAGACACAATCTCCTGCAACAGGAATTCCAAGAGTTGCCATGGAAATATAATTAACACCCCTTTCCTTATTCAGTTCATGTGTCCATTATGAAAATATATTAATGTGAATACAGTATATCCCTTGGGGGAGCAATGTCTCCAAGGGGGAGATTCTGTATATGGCGTCTGAAAAATCCACACGGAAATCATTTTTGCCTAAGCGTATTCTATGAGATTTAGGCGCGGTATATAGAATACGCATAGTTCATATCCCAGCGCCTAAAACTAAAAGCCTGAAGTATAAATCAACATACGCGTCACGTTTCTCTTACATATGCACACAGCTCTGGAATTCTCTACCAAAACGCCTGAAATCTACGAATAATCATCTAGAATTCCCCCCACAGTATCTGACATAAATACCGAATAATGAAATATGGCATTTTAATCAGGAAACGGACAGTTTTCAACCCCGACGCATGATCACACCCTAACGTTTTGTCTGAATCACCCCAACCTATTTACCAATACTTCTTTACTGTATATCGACAAGATATACCACAAAGACCAAAACATGTGAAATCCCCACATATATCTAGTAATGTTAAGAATGCCTTATGTTATTGTCATTTCACTACCATGTATTCCACTACCATGCAACCAAAATACTTCTGTAACACTAAATGTCAATTCTCCTCTCATTTCAATATCCATGATATATTGTAAGCCACATTGAGCCTGCAAAGAGGTGGGATAATGTGGGATACAAATACTACCCCTCTCCTCAAGACCCTTCACTGGCTCCCTATCCGTTTTCGCATCCTGTTCAAACTTCTTCTACTAACCTATAAATGTACTCACTCTGCTACTCCCCAGTATCTCTCCACACTCGTCCTTCCATACACCCCTTCCCGTGCACTCCACTCCATGGATAAATCCTTCTTATCTGTTCCCTTCTCCACTACTGCCAACTCCAGACTTCGTGCCTTCTGTCTCGCTGCACCCTACGCCTGGAATAAACTTCCTGAGCCCCTACGTCTTGCCCCATCCTTGGCCACCTTTAAATCTAGACTGAAAGCCCACCTCTTTAACATTGCTTTTGACTCGTAACCACTTGTAACCACTCGCCTCCACCTACCCTCCTCTCTTCCTTCCCGTTCACATTAATTGATTTGATTTGCTTACTTTATTTATTTTTTGTCTATTAGATTGTAAGCTCTTTGAGCAGGGACTGTCTTTCTTCTATGTTTGTGCAGCGCTGCGTACACCTTGTAGCGCTATAGAAATGCTAAATAGTAGTAGTAGTAGTAGTAATAAATAATAATAATACTTGTCACTGTAATAGTACCCCTATACTGTATTTGTTCACACCAGAGTCTGTAACCACCTCTCCGGAACTATGTAAGCCACTTTGAGCCTACTAATAAGTGGGGAAAGATGGGATACAAATGTAATAAATAAATAAAATACACCAATGAAAACGTGGCATAAATCCCTGCGCATAGATGTACACGGACTGGGCCATATTCTAAAACAATGTGTGTAAATTTGGGAATGCCCATGAAGTGCCCACTTCCCCGCTCATAACCACGCCCCTTTTTGGATGTGCGCATTGGAATTTAGGCGCAGTGAGTTACAGCACGCGCTTAGCGAGTTATGCACATGAGTTCTAATTATTGCCAATTAGTGCTCATTATTGATTGTTAAGTGCTGTTAACAATGCTGATTGGCTTGTTAAGCCAATTAAGTTACACTCATTGTTATGGAATACACTTAGAATTAGGCGCAGAACTCTAGGTGCGATATATAGAATCCGGCAGCAAATGGGTTAATGATAAATCGGCAAACAGATTTACAACTGTAAACCACACAGTCCAATGTAAGTCTTAGTAAATCTAGTTTTGTGCATGCCATGACAGTAGTGAACCTCAGTCCTGAGCCAGGGTATGTGGAGTACGATCTCAGTTTGGAGTATGATCTCTCAATTTACTGCTAATACTTGCTGTAATACTTGTATCGTGCCAAATAAAGTTTCCTTCTGGAGTTCATAAGATATAACATGTATAGTCAAGCTATCAAGATGTGCTTGAAAATTCTTCTTAATCAAGCCTGTGGCTCCCAATATCCCCTGTAAGGTGACCATGAGACTTCGGCGTGGTCTTTCTCCAGTATCGCTATGCTCATATTAGCCCTCTCCTCAAGTCACTTCATTGGCTCCCAATCTGTTTCCGCATACTGTTCAAACTCCTCTTATTGACTTACAAGTGCATTCACTCTGCAGCTCCTCAGTACCTCTACACTCTTATCTCTCCCTACACCCCTCCCCGGGAACTCCATTCACTGGGTAAATCTCTCTTATCTGCACCCTTCTCCTCCACCGCTAACTCCAGACTCCGTTCCTTTTATCTTGCTGCACCATATGCCTGGAATAAATTTCCTGAGCCGGTCCGTCAACCTCCATCTCTGGCCGTCTTCAAATCTAGGCTAAAAGCCCACCTTTTTGATGCTGCTTTTAACCCCTAACCCTTACTCACTTGTTCAGTACCCATGTTTATCATTCCCACCTTAGTAATTCCCTTATCCCTTATTTGTCGTGTTTGTCTGTCCTAACTGTCGAGCAGGGACTGTCTCTTCATGTCCAGTGTACAGCACGGCATACGTCTAGTAGCACTATAGAAATGATAAGTAGTAGTAGTAGCCTTTCTCCAGACTTCCTCTGGAGAGGTGAAATTGGCAGTCTTCTGTCTGCTTAATACTCAAAAGTACTTTTCAGAGTAACAGCACCTGCTGGCTTTAGATATTACACAGAGATTATGTGTTGAACTCCAGGGCAGTGGCGTACCGAGGGCAGGGCGGTGGGGGTGGTCCGCCCCAGGTGCACGCTGCTGGAGGGCTGCAGAGAGCAGCCACGCACTTGTCAGCTCCGCTGGTTCCCTGCTCCCTCTGCCCCGGATCAGGTTACTTCCTGTTCCGGGGCAGAGGGAGCAGGGAGCCAGCGGAGCCGACAGCTGTGCGGCTGCTCCCAGCAGCTAAGAATGCACCCGGGGGGGGGGGGGGTTGATGCCCCGGGAGGGTGTCATTGCACCAGGGGAGTGTCGTGCTGCACCCTGGGGGGACGGACACCGCTGCACCCAGGGGGCGGTGCGCAGCGGCAATCCACCCCGGGTGGCAGCCGACCTAGGATCGTCACTGCTCCAGGGGACGAGGAGGGCAAAGAGGACCCCAATAACTCGAGAGTGGTTCTGGTTTCAGTCATAGATGAGCCTCTTCCAAGGCTGCCCATGGCCAGCGAAGGGTCCAGCAGTCATTCTAAGAAGAACCAGCCTGATATTCTCTTTTCATATCAGGCGGTTCGTTTGGTTAAGGTTATTAAGGATATCTTAATGTCTGAAATCTGTTATAACCAATTCCGCAAATAGATTAAAACTTACCTATATAGAACATTTGTGCTAAATAATGTTAAATAGAGTATGTAGCTCAGGGATGTTCTGTTTTTGTTAGGTTATGTTTTCTTATTCTTGGAAATGTCCATTCTTCGATATGTGATCCGCATTGAACTGAAAGGTATATGGCGGAATATAAATTTATTGTTAATGTGAATGCTAAAATGTTCTTTGTGCTTTCCTATTTTTAACGGAGTCCCTTTCACTTACATGTTTTTTTGACTGTATATTGCCTTGTCCTGTTTGTTCAGTAAAAGTGATGTAGTAAATGTTAATAAACTGTAAAAGGTGATTTTAGAAATGCATTGTAGTTGTTTTAAGCCTGTTAGCATCATTTCATGGAGGCAGTACATCTGTCCTGCCTTCAGTGTGTTTGCAAAATGCCTGCTCATTGTTTCATGCTGATGATTGTTTTTACATTTCTTTTGGTTCTTGTTTTGTAGGACTGCGTGCAGCTTAACCAGTATAAACTAAAAGATGAAATCGGAAAGGTAACATCACATCATAAAAATATTTTCTCCATTTCTTATTACCTACTTCCTACAGTGGGGGAAATAAGTATTTGATCCCTTGCTGATTTTGTAAGTTTGCCCACTGACAAAGACATGAGCAGCCCATAATTGAAGGGTAGGTTATTGGTAACAGTGAGAGATAGCACATCACAAATTAAATCCGGAAAATCACATTGTGGAAAGTATATGAATTTATTTGCATTCTGCAGAGGGAAATAAGTATTTAATCCCTCTGGCAAACAAGACCTAATACTTGGTGGCAAAACCCTTGTTGGCAAGCACAGCGGTCAGACGTCTTCTGTAGTTGATGATGAGGTTTGCACACATGTCAGGAGGAATTTTGGTCCACTCCTCTTTGCAGATCATCTCTAAATCATTAAGAGTTCTGGGCTGTCGCTTGGCAACTCGCAGCTTCAGCTCCCTCCATAAGTTTTCAATGGGATTAAGGTCTGGTGACTGGCTAGGCCACTCCATGACCCTAATGTGCTTCTTCCTGAGCCACTCCTTTGTTGCCTTGGCTGTATGTTTTGGGTCATTGTCGTGCTGGAAGACCCAGCCACGACCCATTTTTAAGGCCCTGGCGGAGGGAAGGAGGTTGTCACTCAGAATTGTACGGTACATGGCCCCATCCATTCTCCCATTGATGCGGTGAAGTAGTCCTTTGCCCTTAGCAGAGAAACACCCCCAAAACATAACATTTCCACCTCCATGCTTGACAGTGGGGACGGTGTTCTTTGGGTCATAGGCAGCATTTCTCTTCCTCCAAACACGGCGAGTTGAGTTCATGCCAAAGAGCTCAATTTTTGTCTCATCTGACCACAGCACCTTCTCCCAATCACTCTCGGCATCATCCAGGTGTTCACTGGCAAACTTCAGACGGGCCGTCACATGTGCCTTCCGGAGCAGGGGGACCTTGCGGGCACTGCAGGATTGCAATCCGTTATGTCGTAATGTGTTACCAATGGTTTTCGTGGTGACAGTGGTCCCAGCTGCCTTGAGATCATTGACAAGTTCCCCCCTTGTAGTTGTAGGCTGATTTCTAACCTTCCTCATGATCAAGGATACCCCACGAGGTGAGATTTTGCGTGGAGCCCCAGATCTTTGTCGATTGACAGTCATTTTGTACTTCTTCCATTTTCTTACTATGGCACCAACAGTTGTCTCCTTCTCGCCCAGCGTCTTACTGATGGTTTTGTAGCCCATTCCAGCCTTGTGCAGGTGTATGATCTTGTCCCTGACATCCTTAGACAGCTCCTTGCTCTTGGCCATTTTGTAGAGGTTAGAGTCTGACTGATTCACTGAGTCTGTGGACAGGTGTCTTTCATACAGGTGACCATTGCCGACAGCTGTCTGTCATGCAGGTAACGAGTTGATTTGGAGCATCTACCTGGTCTGTAGGGGCCAGATCTCTTACTGGTTGGTGGGGGATCAAATACTTATTTCCCTCTGCAGAATGCAAATAAATTCATATACTTTCCACAATGTGATTTTCCGGATTTAATTTGTGATGTGCTATCTCTCACTGTTACCAATAACCTACCCTTCAATTATGGGCTGCTCATGTCTTTGTCAGTGGGCAAACTTACAAAATCAGCAAGGGATCAAATACTTATTTCCCCCACTGTATATCATAAAGAGTCTAAAATATGCATGCCAGAAGAGCCTGGACTGGAGAATGTACATAGGAACCCAGTAATATAGTACAGTGGTTCCCAACCCAGGTCCTGGAGGCACCCCAGCCAGTCAGGTTTTCAGGATATCCACAATGCATGCAAATCTCTCTCATGAATATTCATAGTGGATATCCTGAAAACCTGACTGGCTGGGGTGCCTCCAGGACCTGGTTTGGGAATCACTGACATAGTAGATGACGGTGGAAAAAGACCAAATGACCCAGCCAGTCTGCCCGTACCATTATTTATGTATTTATTTGTTACATTTGTATCCCACATTTTCCCACCTATTTGCAGGCTGTGTGGGTCAGTAGGAGATCCTCCTCCTTTTTTCTTTTGAATATTTCAACATTTTTATGGATGATAAACATAGAAAATCACTACAGTCAGTACCTGGCATAAACAAATTTGCCACCATCAAAAATTGCAAAATATAAATACAGTGTTAAAGTCCATCATCAACCGATTTAACATTTTCTCCCTTCCCCCCTACCCCACCCACCTTCCCTGTGCCTGTAAGATCACCCTAATAGTCATAATGTACCATAAACAAATATGCAGTCCCTTAACTACCTATCAAGTCCTTCAATGAACTGCATACAAACTACCTGCCCTCCACTCAGTCGAGTCCTAGCCTCCCCCCCCCCCCCCCCCCCCACATCCCAACCTTCCCTACCCCAGTGCAACGCTCAATAAAGCCGGACACCTGCAATTACCTATTCCAAGGTAGTTTATTCAGAATTTGACTACGTGCCTTTGGCGATATTATATTAAGGTATGCTCCCCATACCGCTAGAAACCTCCGCTGCCTTCCTGGTGACAAACCCGCAACCCTAGCTTCCCACAGTATTAATTCATGCAGCTTATTTCTCCAGTGCCAGAAGGAGGGAGGGTGATCTTGTATCCAATAGATAAATATTCATTTCTTCCCCAGAACACATGCCTTCCCCAGGAACAACTTTTCTCCTCTTGTACCCATTCGCCAAAGACAGGGTGTGATGGAGAGAAATGAAAAATAGACTTTTACTTCAGCAGATTTAGCCCATACGCAGCAGAGCTTTAGAAGTGTTAACTCCCATTTTTTTTTTTTATTTCTCTCTCTCTCTTTCACACAGACTCTTGAATAAAAGATTCAATTACTCTCTCTTCTTTAACTTCCAAACAAAAATGATGTTTACTTACAGTTTCTTCAGATAACTATTTACATCATACTTGCAGTAGACATGGTAAAACTACTGAATAAAAAAAATTCTGTCAGTTGGTTATCATACAGCTTGAAGAGAGATTGCTAACACCGTCTTATGCTGACACAGACTGACTCACTCTCAGAGCAACTAGAGTGACTCGGACACACCCACAAGACATTACACTATATCCAATGACATCATAGCTCATAGAATTGTTGACAGTTAATGCATCCAGCACTTGTCTTTCACATATTCCTACAGGGTGCACTAAAGAGTGCTCTCTCATAAGTTAACCCAAATGTTCGTCCCAATACTTCCTGTAAAAAGTGAGAGATTGCTGACCAGTATGCAGAGATCCTTCTACATTGCCACAGACCATGAAAAAGTGTGGCTTCAACTCTTTTGCGTTTAGGACAACACTGAGAATTTGTTACCCCCACGTAGAAGGCCAGGAGATCCTCCTTTATCCACGACAGCAGAGTATAAAAAGAGAAAAACAACCCAAACTATCTGGGGCAGCTGAGCCTGCACAAGCCCCTGTGGAGGTCACCCGCCCTGCATTCCCTTATCTAACCACGATGCTGACAAGCATATGGCTGCTGCCCGAACTTCTAGGTCTCCAAGGCCTTTCCGGATGGTATCCCAACACCACCGGCCAGTTGCACTGATCCTGGGCATCTGTAACTTTATTGACATAATTGGAGAATTAACAATTACCATTATGGTGCCTGTCACATTACATTTCTGTGTACAGCAGTCAGACCTTCCGGCTATGGCTCCTTGTTTTGTTTCATTTATTTGTTCTGTACTACACTCCCAGTGCAAGACAGTGTATTGCCATGACAACAAAATGTAAAAAGCAATCACATACCAAAAGCTGTTAAAAATGTAGCTCCCCCCCCCAAACATACACAAATGACAGAGACTTCCATCATTCGCTCGCTTCTGTTAACAAACTCCCCACGGTTAACAGCATTCCCCCTCCTATCAGAAAGCCATATTTTGAGCTTTTTCCAGCTTTCTTCCTGCTTCATATCCTAGGGCATGCTATTCTGAACTTCTGGCCCTCTCACAGAGAAGGTTAACCCAAACCCTGCTTTTCCCCAACACCCCTCCTGAGAAGAGCATAGTGCCTTACCTGGCCGATACCAAGTCACCTTCTTTTACAAAGCTAACCAAACCTTTTCTAAACCCTGCTAAGCTAACTGCTTTTACCACATTCTCTGGCAACGAATTCCAGAGTTTAATTACTCATTGAGTGAAGAAATGTTTTCTCTGATTCATTTTAAATTTACTACTTAGTAGCTTCTTTGCGTGCCCCCCAGTCCTAGTATTTTTGGAAAGAGTAAATAAGCGATTCACGTCTACCCATTCCACTCCACTCAGTATTTTATAGACCTCTGTCATATCTCCCCTCAGCTTTCTCGTCCCCAAGCTGAAGAGCCCTAGCCGCTTTAGCTGTTCCTGGGAGGGACGTTGTCACATCCCCTTTATTTATTATATAGGATTTGATGCTGCCATTATGATACATTTTGGACTGAATTTGCAGAATTATAATAGGAAAAATGTAGACATCTTTTAAAGACTGTTGTCTTTAGCCTCTTCAAAATATTTGTTTACCATGGTGACAGTTCTCACTGTATGCATTATCTAATCCAAAATGAAGTCAAATTCTATTGTGCAAGCATTTATCAGAAAGGGTAAAATTGACACCTGGAATCCATGACAGAAGACCAATGCAAACAAGAAGATGCTAACTTACCCAAAGGAATCCATTACCAATGACAAGTTAGCAAAGTTAATAATCCATGTCTCATACATTTTACTAGCAGCAAACTATGTATGTAGGTCATACTTGAGAGAATACCCCAATATTGTAAACTCAGCTTATAAGGAACTATCACAAAAAAAAAAAAAAAGAAATCTGAACATACACATTTCATTCAAACTCTTTCTTTAGTGCATGTAAAGAAGTCAAAGTATACATTATAAAAGGGCAAGCAATTGTATGTATCCACACAAACAGATATAAATGAGGTACCTCATACCTTATAACCACAGAAGTCTAACAGAAGTAGCCACAAACTGCCGACTCCACAGCTAAAACATTGTCAGAAGTGACAAGCATTTCTTTCTACCTTGGTTGAGAATCCTCATTTTCACATTTTAGTTCAAATGCCCCTAATGTAGCTCTAAAACCCGACTAAACATGACTGTCAGGCACTGGTTTGAAATTGAATTTGTGTTGTAGTATGATAAACCGGGCTGTCTATAATAAAAACTGGAAACCTCACAACAGAGATTTTCTCTAATCTCTCAACCACCACTCTGCATAGAAGGCGAGAACTAACAATAATAGAACCAGGGGACACAAGATGAAATTAGAATGTGGTAGGTTTAAAACAGATTGGAGAAAGTTTTTCTTTACTCAGCGCGTGGTTAGACTCTGGAACTCATTGCCGGAGAAGGTACTGACGGCAGCCGGCCTTGCTGAGTTTAAAGGGGGTCTGGACAGATTCCTGAAGGAAAAGTCCATTGATCGGCATTAAAATTTGGGTCTTTCCCAGGTTCTTGGGGCCTGGATTGGCTGCTGTCGGAGATAGAGTGCTGGGCTTGATGGACCTTTGGTCTTTTCCCAGCGTGGCAGTGTTAAGTACTTATAACCCTACTTATGCCCTTCTCTGTACCTTTTCGAATTCCACTATACCTTTTTTGAGATGCAATGACCAGAACTGCACATATTATTCGAGATGCAGTCATGCACAGTTTGCAGAATCCCAGCTGAAGGCAGTTATGCCTGTAATTGCCAATTAGCACCAATTATAGCCAATAATTGATAATGCCAATTAACAGCTAATTATTAGTTTAAGTAATGCACATAACTGACTGTATTGTATAACCTTCACCCATTAAATTGCCTGAACAAGGTTATAGAACTAGGGGTTACTGTTCATCTGTCTACTGTGAGCCACCGTGGGTTAAGTGGAATAGAAATGTTGGATTAAGTTCAACTAAATTGTTGATTCCACAGCCTAAATCCAGTAGAACAGCATAAATTCTACACAGCCTACCAGAGACACCCAGCTGCAGCTGACCTGTGAGGCATTCCAGGCAAACCCTGCCAACTCACTAATTTGTATCCCATTAGACCATCCTGGTAATACATTCTTTTTTTTTTAAGGATTTTATTCCAATGATATCATCGAATGGTTTGACCCTTCACCCCCCCTTCCCCTTCCCCTACCCCTCCCCCTGTCCCTCCCTCCCCTAGCCCCCTCCGGGCTTGTGTTCTGATAGCCCCAGGGAGATCCCTCCCCCCTTCTGTCTGTTAACTACGAAATTGATATCATTGGAAAGAAGAGAGGAGGGTGAAAAGAAAACAGTGTTAGATTCTGATAATCAACACAGATGACAATTGCTTTTGTAGATTCATTTGTGAAAACTTTGTGAAAAATGTTGAAACATAAAGGATTTTATTCCAAATGAAAAGCAATACAATAGCTTCAACATTTGACATCCACACTAGCCAACAACAAAATGTCTTTACCAGCCCTCTTTGGTACAATGCATTAAGAAGCTCTTGCAATGCCAAAATGCTCTCTTTCTCCTCCCCAAATCCCTCCCTCCTTCCCATAAGGCAATCCTCCTTAGGAAATTAAGACAACTACGTAAATATTTTCAGGAAGATCATTTTGAGCCAACTGGATTATTGTAACATCATATATTTGGGATGTTCAAAAAAGGCTCCAAACAATTCAATACACGGCACTTCATTTGATTTTCTTTTCGTTGAAGAAATTTGACAGCTTATCTCAATACTATATTAAGCTGCATTGGTTGCCGATTGGTGCCAGAAATTTATTCAGATTGTCATGTTTTCTTTACAAGACCTCATATGGTTTTGGTTCCATCTTATTTTTATGGACATTTTAAATTAGCCAGAAATAATTTTTATTTATTTATTTATTTATTGCATTTGTATCCCACATTTTCCCACCTTTTTGCGGGCTCAGTGTGGCTTACAATACGATATGAATGATGGAAATACAATTTGTTACAACTTGGTTATGGAGTACATTGTGAAGAGTTATGCGAGACATAATAATAATAATAGGGATACTAGGAAGTAGCATAATATTTTTTTTTTCTTTTCCCTCCCCTAGAGGTATAAAAAGGCTGAAATTCTTTGAATATTTATTATCTTTCCAGGCAGCTAGGTTTGGACAAGAAATTTCACCTTGAATTAGATCATCTGGCTCCTACATAGAATTTCATCACAGTATTAAAACATTTCTAGTTAGGAAATACGTATTGAATTCAGTATAGTGTGAATTAGATGGCTGAAGATTAGGATATATATATTTTTTATTTTGTCATTTGTTTTTATTATTGAGAGGTCCTTTTTCAAAGCTGTGGTAAAAAGTGGCCTGCGGTAGTGCGAGCGTGTCTTTTGGGCCATTTTTTTTACCGCATCTAGGAAAAGGGCCATTTTTAAGGGCCGGAAAATGCACGTGCACTAAAATTGAAACCAGCGCCCGTCCGTTTTCAGCCTGAGACCTTACCATCACTCATTGACCTAGCGGTAAGGTCTTATGCGCTACCTACGCGGTAAGCGTGCAGCGCATGCCAAGTGCTGCTTACCGCACACGCCAAATTCAGAATTATTACATAGGGTTGGGGGGCGTGGCAAGATGGCGGATGCAACCTGCGGTTTGGGGAAGCGCTCCTAGATCTTCGGAGCCTCTTTGTGAAAGCTTTACCTTTTCTCTTTTTTTTTGATATCGCTAAACAAATGCCGCACACAAAGAGGAAAGGCGCGACGAGGATGAAAATCCCGCCTGCCTCATCTTCAACTCCGCTACAGTCGACTCTTGAGCGCTACTTAACCGCCGGATCCCAACTCGGAACGAAAGGGACGGGACCCGCAGTAGAGAGCCCGGGAGAAGAGGACTCTCTACGGGCCAACGAAACATCTTTATCCCCTCCCCCGGCTTCAAAAATACCTCCGCATCCAGTAGCGATTGCAGTAAGAGAAGGAGATTCGAGCTCCACCGGAAGTGTGAGTAGCGAGAACCCTGAGCGGGATCCCGAACTGCAACAGAAACGCCTGGAACAAGCTCCCCCAGTATTGGTGGAGAGCGTAGAAAGAGCTGCAGAGGTGAATCTGGAGACTATCTGGCAGGTGTTGAAGAAAATGGAGGTTTGTTTACAGGAGTCCCGAGGTGAGGTTACAATTTTAACCACTAAGGTTGGAGAACTTCAAGGTTCAGTAGAAAAGATCCAAGCTGAACTCTCAGATAGAGTTAAACATTTACAGCAAGAATCAGAACAACTAACTGAATTTAAGGCAACTGTTGTAAAAGATAAACTATTTTTGCATAACAAAATAGAACAACTTGAAAACTACAACAGGCGCCTAAACTTAAGGGTTTTGAACTTTCCAAGACTCCCAGGGATATCACCTTTGGACATGTTTAAATGATATTCTTTTGAGATATTAAAGTTACCCCAGGAAGTTTTTCCTCCCATAAGTAAAATTTTTTATTTACCCCAGAAGAAAGGAATAGAGCCGGGTGAACCAGGCGGTCTAGGAGAGAAAAGTCTGGACTTGGCGAATATATCCGAAATATTAGAACAAACTTTGGACGCTAATACGGAGCGAAGGACTTTATTAATCTCATTTACTTTTGAGCAAGATCTTAATGCAATTTTACGTCTTTATTTTCGAAATTCAGTTACTCTATTTGCGGGTGCCAAGGTTTGGATGTTTCAAAATGTTACTAAAACTACTCAACAGAGAAGAAAACTTTTTCTGGAATTAAAACAAAAAACTTTGGACTTGGGTGGATCTTTCCTACTGGCCTACCCATGTAAATGTATAGTTCGGTTAGGTTCAACAAAGTATGTCTTTTTTTCGCCTGACCAATTGAGAGTCTTCTTAGATTCTAAAAAGCCTGCTATGATATGAGTTTGGGATTGCATCAGTTCTTCTTAAAATTGAATATAATAAGTAACTTCTCTAATATGTTTGCCCGCCCCCCTCTTCTATATGTGGTCTAAGGAAGCAATATAACTGAATGTTACAGATTAATAGTTTAGTGGATACTGATGGTAAAGAAAAAGAACAGAGGAAGGAAGGAAAAGGAGGGAGAAAAGAAAAAGAAAAATGTTAGTTGCTAGGGGGAAAGAAAAATTTTCCTTTTTTTTTTTTTTCTTTCTCTTCCCTTTATATTTATATTTGAGTTGTATCCATATACCTTATATAACATTATGATGCTGTATTTCATAACAATGTAAAATTTACGTGTCAATTTAAATTGAAATTAATAAATAAATAATTTAAAAAAATTCAGAATTACCGCCTGGCTCATTCGATAGCTGGGCGGTAGTGCCGATTTGGCTCGTGCTGTACGCATGTAGGCCTTGTGCAACTTAGTAAAAGGGCTCTAAGTGAATAGTGTGGTAGGAAAGGTTTTCAAATTTTTTATGATTGTAATTCCTGGGGATTCACCAGAATCTTAACTTTGTAAAGTGCTCTGAACTGGAAGGCTAGTGCGGGTTATAAATTTTGCTATGATTATTATTATTAATTTTTTTTTTCTGATCATCTTTAGCGATGTAGCCTGCTGGCACCAACTTAATGAACCAACATTATAAAAACGTCTTGCGAATCATAAAGAATTTACTGTGCTCAGCTGTAGGATAGCGAATGTATATTTGTTTTCCACTAGCATCCTGTTCAGCAAATCTCAACCGTAATCCAGGACAAAATTTCATCCTGCTTGTCCAAAATTCTGCAGCACGACTTATTTTCCGCCAAAATCGTTATACCCACACTAGCCCGCTCCTCAAGTCACTTCACTGGCTCCCTGTCCGCTCCCGCATACAGTTCAAACTTCTCTTACTGACCTTTAAATGCATCCATTCTGCAGCCCCCCATTACCTCTCCACTCTCATCTCTCCCTACATTCCTCCCCGTGAACTCCGCTCACTGGACAAATCTCTCTTGTCGTCCCCCTTTTCCTCCACTGCTAACTCTAGGCTTCGCTCCTTTTCCCTTGCGGCACCTTATGCCTGGAATAGACTTCCTGGACCTATACATCTAGCTCCATCCCTACCTGTTTTCAAATCTATGCTGAAAACCCACCTTTTCACCACTGCCTTTGGCTCCTAGCCACTACTCAATTGCCCTCCCCTTGTTCCTTCTCACCCAGTACTTCCCTCACCCTTAATTGTCTTGTCTGTCAGTATTTTTAGATTGTAAGCTCTATTGAGCAGGGACTGTCTCTCTGTGTCAGGTGTTCAGCGTTGCGTGCGTCTGGTAGCGCTATACAAATGCTAATAATAATAATAATGTGCCCTTATAATGTGACTGTGATACCTTTCTCCAGGGTTCCTATGGTGTGGTGAAACTGGCATACAATGAAGCTGACAACACCTACTATGTAAGAAATCAATTCTGCTTTAACTTTTCTTTAGCTGAAGATTCAGTTTTTTTCCTCTGATGTAGGAATTCTCCCCCTTTAAAAAATGTGCACTCCACATGCTGAAATGTTGACTAGATTTTTCTTCAGCAAGTAAATTTTGTTTACATTTTTGCTGCATGAAAATTACCTCCACATTAGGCCATCCAGGGGATTAAAAGTTTTGCTGAGTAACATTCTATACAGCTCTTACATGTGTTTGTATATATTGGGGCTCATTTTCAAAACAGAAAGATGTCCAAAAAGTGGCACAAAATGGCAGACGTTTTTTTTTTTTTTCCAAAACGTCCAAATTGCTATTTTTCGAACCCTGTTTTTAAGATGCTTTTCTATGCAGTTAATCTGCAGTGCATCCAGATCACAAGGGGGTGTGTTGGGGGCGGGATTTGGGTGGTCCCAAAACTTGGATGTTTTTGTGCCATAGTGGAACAAAGCATGGCACCTCCTTACTCCCCCAGTAGTCACTTACCCCCTCCCATCCCCCCCCCAAAGATGTGAAAGAAACGGTACATACCAGCCTGTATGACAGCTTCAGATGATATAGCTAGTCCTGTTAGAGCAGCGAGCAGGTCCCTGGAATAGCCTAGTGGTCAGTTAAGTGCACTGTAGAGAAGGGAACCCAGGCCTGTATCCCATTGTGTGAGCACTCCAAATCTCACCAAAAACCTACTGTACCCACATATAGGTGATACCTGCAAGCAAAAGGGCTATTGTAGTAGTGTACAGTTGGGTACGTTTGGTTTTTGGTGGGTTTTGGAGGGCTCATCATACAATATAAGGGGGTATAACGGTGAGATGTGTTCCTGGGACCTATATGAAGTTCAGTGCATGCCCACTAGGGTGCCCTACTGCTCTGCTGGGATGTCTTTGTGACCAGTCTACTATGAATGCTGCCCCTCCCCCCCCCCCCCCATATATCCCAATGGCATGTTTTTGTGCATTTTTCCCTTGGACGTTTTAAAAAATGGTCACAAAAGAAAAATGCACTGGGCACAAAACTTTTAGGAAATGGCCGTTTTCGAAAAGAGAGATAGACCCTTTTCTGGTTTGAAAATTGTTATATTCAGCATTTGATTTTTGGATGTTTTCAGCAAAACGTCCAAAATCAGATTTAGTCGTCATATTGAAAATTCCCTCCAAGTCTTCTGAAGGGAGATAAGTCCTCAGCAGGAGGTCAGGTCTTGTGGTGGAGCACTGTCTGACAACGCAGGTTCCGTCTTGGGACACAGGTTCAAGCCTCACCTCTGCTGTTAGCAGTGGCTTTTAATCACCTGGTGCCACTGGGAAGCAACTGAGAACCAGATGGTTGTCTTAAACTGGATCTCCCAGTCAACCACTTTTATATTATTCTCATAAATATCAATAGAAATCAAACAAAATAAAACATGGAAAAGAAAATAAGATGATATCTTTTTTTATTGGACATAACTTAATACATTTCTTGATTAGCTTTCGAAGGTTGCCCTTCTTCGTCAGATCGGAAATAAGCAAATGTGCTAGCTGACAGTGTATATAAATGAAAACATTCAAGCATTACTATGACAGTAAAATAGATACCATTGGAGATTCTACATGGAATGTTGCTACTATTGGAGATTCTACATGGAATGTTGCTATTCCACTAGCAACATTCCATGTAGAAGCCTGCGCGGCCACATTGGTGATCTACAAGGGCCGACTTCTACATGGAATGTTGCTAGTGGAATAGCAACATTCCATGTAGAATCTATAGAAATCAAACAAAATAAAACATGGAAAAGAAAATAAGATGATACCTTTTTTATTGGACATAACTTAATACATTTCTTGATTAGCTTTCGAAGGTTGCCCTTCTTCCTCAGATCGGAAATAAGCAAATGTGCTAGCTGACAGTGTATATAAGTGAAAACATTCAAGCATTACTATGACAGTCTGACAGGGTGGGAGGAGGGGGGTGGGTCGGAGGTATGCATGGGGACATCAAAGCATATCACTGATATTCTAACAGGATGAGTGTGGATAGGTAAAGCTGTATGTCTCTGTTGATCACCCCATCCCTCACCTATCCACACCCATCCTGTTAGAATATCAATGATATGCTTTGATGTCCCCATGCATACCTCCGACCCACCCCCATCCTCTCACCCTGTCAGACTGTCATAGTAATGCTTGAAGGTTTTCACTTATATACACTGTCAGCTAGCACATTTGCTTATTTCCGATCTGAGGAAGAAGGGCAACCTTCGAAAGCTAATCAAGAAATGTATTAAGTTATGTCCAATAAAAAAGGTATCATCTTATTTTCTTTTCCAAGTTTTATTTTGTTTGATTTCTATTGATAACCTTAAGAGTGGACTAACACGGCTACCACACTCCTCTTCTCATAAATAGAAACTCCTTTGGCATTACAAGTATGTTCTGACCCTGGTAACGCACTCTCCTTTGTCTCATTATCTCACAGGCAATGAAGGTGCTTTCCAAAAAGAAGCTAATGAGGCAAGCAGGCTTTCCACGTAAGTGATGCACAATTTTGTAAAACAACAGTAGGCAAAATCCCTCTGATTCTATAAAAGTCACCAAAAATTGTGTGCGCAAATTTAGGCACACCTCTGATTTATGTGTTCAGTTTAATAGAATGAGTCAATTAATGCCAATACTTTGCTTTTTAACAAGCAATAATTGGCACCAATTAGATTTAATTGGGATTAACACGTGTAAATTTAGGCACAGGATCCACACCTAAAATTTACTTGTGGCCCGAAAAAGGGGGCGTGGAAATGGGAGGATCATGAGCGTTTTGGGGCGACTCGGAGGTGTGGTTATGAGTTATACATGTAATTATAGAATATGGGTACTTTGCACATAAATTTAGATGCAAGCATTAGCACCACGTTTTCGTTGGTGCAAATGGCAGTTCCTAAATTTACGCACAACCTCTCTGGTTACTCGCTAATTATATAAACCTCGCCGAACTTTAGGTGCGGCTTATAGAATACCGCTTAAGCGTTTTTTCGATGCCGATTTGTAGGCGCCATTTATAGAATCTAGTCCAATGAAGGCAGTTCTATAAGTTGGGCCCCACATTTGTACGCCATGGTGTGTGTAAATGTTTATGTTTACTTTGTCTCGATGTATTGCTTTTGCTGATGGGCCGATCAAAGCGGTTGACAAATAAAATAATGAATGTAGAAAAGAACCAGTCATACCAATTACCAGTCAAACTGCAAACTGGGTAAGATCAAGCACCAGGACAAGCCATCTAACTCGAATCACTTACTAAAAGCAGTTTTAAAAAAAATGAGTCTGAAGTAAAATTTTAAATTTCTGATGAGATGGTTTGGAGCGGATATATCCTGGGAGATCATTCCATAACTCGGGCGACAAAATAAAAAGCCAAATGATGTGTTATCTCATAATGGGCCTGCTTGGGTCTGGGTAAATGTACAGAAAACCAGCACTTTCATGGCTAAGTGGCAGCTAAGTGACTAAGTTCTATTCTGTAAAGGCACCTAAGTGGTATAGCGTGTAAATGCAAAGGGAGTTCACATGGATGAAGCATGGGAGGGGCATGAGTGGAGCATGGGAGGGGCATGGGCAGAGCATGAGAGTCATGGGTGGAGCATGAGAGGGGCATGGGTAGAGCATGGGCAGAGCATGGGAGGGGCTTGTGTGAAACTGTCACTTACACATACAGCTTACAGAATACTGTAACTTACTCTTGCCCTTCCCACATTTATAGACCAGGGGTGTAGCCAGACACCCAAATTTGGGTGGGCAGAAGAACTCTGCCTTGTCCCACAAGTGATTTGGTCTCTCCCTCTCTTGCCTGCATCCAAATGGTCTCTCAAACATCCGCCCTTCCCTGAATACCTTTTAAATAGCAGGTTTTCACCAAAAGGGAGCAGCAACTAATACACACTGCTCATGTTGGCCCCACAGCCTTTCCTCTGATGCAACTTCCTGTTTCCGCATAGGCGGGAATACATCAGAGGGAAGGCCTCGGGGACGGTGTGAACAGTATGTATCAGTCGTTGCTTGCTGCAGGCAAAGATGTGCTATTTAAAAAGTATGCAGGAGGGACAGTTGGGAGTTTTTGGCTGGTAGGGCTTGAGAATCCTTGCCAGCCACGTTATAGATGTGTTGCTACTGGGTTGGCCTGAAACCAAAGTGGATGGGCCTGGGCCCACCTGAGCCCACCCTTGGCTACGCCACTGTTATAGACTGCAGTTATGCCAGGTCTGTGAATAATGTACTTGTGAATATGTAAATCTTAGGCACACCAATACAGGGTTACCACAGATTGACTCGGTTATTCGGCCATTGGTATTTTCTCTCCACTGTATTCGTTCAGTTCGCCTCTTCCTTCCAATTTCTTCGTCCACTTATTTTGGCCCTAGCCATATCTCACCTCGATTATTGTAACTGTCTTTATGCCGGCATCCCTCTTCAATCTTTGAAGCGCCTTCAGCTCATTCAATCTACATCATTCAAGATGCTCTACAATGTATACAGTTTTGACCATGTTACCCCTCTGCTTAAGCTTGAACACTGGTTTCCAGTTACTGCAGGTGTCACTTTTAAACTTCTCACTTTGGTTTACAAATTGCGCTCACCCTCTGCTCCTGCTTATCTCAATAAACATTTCATCCCCTACGCTCCCCTCCATTTCCTCCGTTCTGCTGGTCACAGTCTTCTCCGGCTGCCGTCACCCTCAGAACTTTATCTAACCTCTTTGCACTGTACTGCTTTCCGCTTTATTGGCTCCAAATTTTGAAAGGACTACATCAGGAACCAATCAACTCTCTCAGCATTTAAGAGATGGCTCAAATCTCATTTGTTTACTCACGGTTTTGGTCCAGATAACAATGAGTTGTACTTTTTTTTTTCCTTTCTCGTCTCCATTTCTCCCCTTTTCTTTTATTGCATTTTAAACCGCTTTCCAGCCTAATACAGGACAGTATAGCAAATAAAATATTCTGTAATAAAATCTGGGCACCCAGATGCCATTATAGAAGAAGCTGTCTCATATAGAATTGCCCTCAGTCATTGGTGCCAACTCTGTGAGTGCTGTGGGTGCTCGAGCACCCCCAATATTTCCCCGCCGGAACCGGAAGTTCCCCAGGACAGGAGCCAGCCCACTGCCCGACCTCTTCTCCCACTCCCACAACAGTCCTTCGCCTGCCCCTCGCCTTCCTGCATGCCGCCCATAACTTAAAAGTCATCTTACCGGGGTCCCGGTGGCAGCAGTAGTGAAAGACAAGCAGGCTCAGCGAGTCGGCGCTTCAGCCTGCCTTCCCTTCTCGTTGCTCTCAGCTTTGCCTCTGGTCCCGCCCTCATTTCCTGTTTCCTGCTTGTGCTCGCCTTTCATTACTGCTGCTGCTGGGACCCCGGTAAGATGACTTTTAAGTTATGGGCGGCATGCAGGAAGGCGAGGGGCAGGCGAAGGACTGTTGTGGGAGTGGGAGAAGAGGTCGAGCTGGAACTCGAGTCGGAGGGAGGGAGGGAGGGATTGGGGTCTGGAACTCTGAGGAGAGGGGGGGCTGGAACTCTGAGGAGAGGGAGGGGGGTCTGGAACTCTGAGGAGAGGGGGGCCTGGAACTGAGGAGGGGGGCTGGAACTCTGAGGAGAGGGAGGGGGGCCTGGAACTCTGAGGAGAGGGGGCGAGGGGAGGGGGAGAAATGCACCACCTGTAAAAAAATAAAAATTAAGCACTCCCAATCATTTTGAAAAGTTGGCTCCTATGCCCACAGTGAGGGTAATTTTATAACAGAACAAGCGCTATTGAAGGCACTTACTGTAAGCCTACTTTTTCTTTATAAAACACTAGCGGAGCTGGCTGAAAATGCACCTTAAGGTTGGTGTAAATGTCCCCATCTAGATGGTAGCCTGAACACATATACAGGGGAATTCTTTAAATGGCACTGTGAGACCCCCAGGCGAGTTTTCTGGGGTGGCACTGGGAATAACTCAGCCAGACAATGTGTATAAAGGTGAAAATAAATGTTTTTATTCACCTGAGCTCTGGGACCTGTTACCTCACAGGCGAGGAATCACAGATGCAACAGTTTCTCTGGGTTAGTAAGTCTTGAGTAGGCCTCTGGCTAGCGGGCCAAGCAGTCTGTGGCTATTGGGGCCGCCCCACCCCCAAACACAGCTGTAAGTAACAAGGAGCAAAGTCAGCCAGGTCACAGCAGCTAAATGTATTCAGTAAGGCATAGACTTGAGCTTCTGTTCTTCCTTCCTTGGTGGGCCTCCTTAGTCTGGCCCTGTCTTATAAACTCCCAGGTATTGACTCTGCCCCTCCTGGATCACTTCCTCCCAGGGCAGGATCGGTGCTCTTAAGGTGGGCCAGGCTAGTTGAAGAGGGACTTTTTTAAGGGTTAGGGGCGGTGTTCTTAAAATTGCGTGTGCAAATTGAATTGAGTAATGAACCTATCAGCGGCATTAATTGGGCGCTAACAATCAATTATTGGCATTAATTGCCAACAAATTGGATTTACGCACGCATCTTGCCAAGTGCTATTCCATAGACATGCAAAACAAAAAAAGGGGGGAAAAAAGGCTTCCACACAATCAAGCGGAGTAACAAAAGAGTGGAAGGCTCCCAAAGAGAGGTTCCAAGAAGACCAGAAGTCCAAAATGCTTTAGAAAAGGTTTATTCTCCACAATAACAATATAAGATGCATAAACGATCCTGACCCAACACTGGGTGTTTCGGCAGTAAGCCTTCCTCAGGGGTCTTGACTTTTTATAGCACTCTGAAAATGAGGAGAATAGCCTTCTTGAGCCAAATAAGCAGAGAAATCAATAGCCTCTTGGGTAGACAACACACAGAACAACAGACAGCACAGAGCGTCAGCTACAATCGGCAAAATAGTCCATAGACTTTGAAAAAACCTTTTCCATGGGATAGGTTTGGTTTTCGAAATATCCATAGTGAATAGCTACACGATCCATTTGCAGATATTTGATATCCCCTAGGAACAAGTAACACGAAACCAGAAGCTCTAAATATACACCAATAAACACGAGTGCTTCAAAATGTGGCTTCCCTGAAAACCTGATCTGTTTGGGGACTGTCATCGAAACCCCCCCACCACCACCATGGATCACGTGAGCGCCCAAGGGGACGCCTTACAATCAGATGTAGATGTAACGGGGATGGTGTTCAATATGACCGATGCTTTGGTAGCTTATTCTCCAGCTGCTCTGCTTTTTGCTACAATCTTGTGTGGTTTGCATGAGACAAAGCCTTCATTAGTAATAAGAAAAAAAGACATAAACCTACCATCTGCATCTGGAAGTTTTAGGTTTATGCTTTAAAGTGTTTTTTGACTTGCATGTTTATATTTTTTGAGGAACAGTTTAAAGTTGTGTCAGCCCGGCTTCAATTTATAGCTGTGAGACGGTTTCAGTATTTATTCCACTTTGTGAATGTTCTGTGCTTCTTTATCTCGTTTGTGTGTTAAACAGGTCGACCACCACCTCGAGGTGCCAAAGCAGTGGCAGAAGGTTTACAACTCAAAGGACCTATTGAACGAGTTTATCAAGAAATTGCCATTTTAAAGAAGTTGGATCACCCCAACATAGTGAAGCTAGTTGAGGTGAGACCGGATCCAGCTTGTAAGTATTTGTTATTGACAAGTACTTACACACAAACTCGTGAAACAGATGTTGAAGGGTGGCTCCATTATTTTGACAAAACTACAGAGGTTTACAACAGAAATTCCTTGCCAGCTGTTTCAGGAAGAGGTCTGTAGTGCTCATTTTTATTTACGTGAATGCCAACATTACACTCGGCACAGTCAAAGGCTTCTCTTACAGAAGTCTTACACAGTGTACATTGTACAGGGAGGCTAAGAGATGGCTTGAAGCTTGTATAGTAAATGGTTGATAGAAGACTTGCACGAAGGGTTGACAGCTCTCTACCATCACCACTGCCAGCCCTGGAAATACCTCTTCTAAGGATCAAAATGTAGCATTCATATGTGCTTTTCATTCCCAGTTACTACGGTGACCTCCTGTGGTTGCGGGGGGGGGGGGGGGGGGGGGGGGGGGGGGTAGGGTGCAGCACCTGCAAGAGCTACTTCTTCTCAAGCTTTTCTTCAGCTGGCCATGTACTGAATGACATTTTAAAAGCCTTTGAGGGCAGAGGAAAGGAAGGATGCAGCTCAAGCTTAAATTTCATTGTTTTGTGGTAAAGGAGGAGTTGGGGGAGGGAAGAAATGAAATTTTTGTTCACATTAGAGAAGGGAAGAAGAGCTGGTAACTCCTAAGAAGCCTCCGTCCACAAAGTGATCAATTTCCTAAAGGCAGAGCTATTTTTGACTCGTTTCCCCTTCCAGAGGTCATATACACTGCATTAGTGTGTCTAGCTTCAGTCAATATCAGGAACCGGCCAGAGCTAGGAGTGGCACTCAGGGCTCACATGCGACAAGGTATCATTGACCTTCCCCTGGGCTAATGCCGGAGGCTGGAGCCCAGCAGGCATGGAAGAACCTCTCTGGGAAGATCTCCTTGGTATTATATGCACGAGAAATTCTTTGCCTGCTTTGTTCTTAAAAGATTAATTATGACACCTTTCAGCAGCCGCACACAGATACTGCATCTGTTTCCTAGGAAACATGCAAACCCTCTGTGATATTTGCAGAACGTGAAGAATTAAAATCCTGTTAACCTGAGGTTTGAAAGGGAGAGGTGTAAAGTGAGCTGCAGTTCCCTGTATCGAAATGATAGTAGGATCTTTTGTATGTTAAGTACTGGAACTGCTTAGGTCTGTGTTCTTTTGCCAGTATTTCCTTTAAGAGTGGCTTTATGCAGAGGGAAGTTTACCTGATTAGAAAATTATTCCTTTAAAGTCAGCAATTTTGAAAGATTTTTCTGTGCATAATGCTGGTCTGACCCAGTGAAGGAGCCTTTTATAATACTGCGCGGTCACTTAGGGTCCCTTTTACCAAGCTGCGGCAAAAGGGGGCCGGCGCTGACATTGGTGCGCGTTTTACATGCGTGCCAAGGCCCCCTTTTACCGCAGCTGGTAAAAGGGAAATCTCGTCTTAAGAACATAAGCACTGCCATACTGGGAAAACACCAAGGGTCCATCATGCCCAGCATCCTGTCTCCGACAGCAGCCAATCCAGGCTTCAAGAACCCGGCAACCCCCCCCCCCCACACACACACACACACACACACACACAAAAAAAAAAAAATTTAATAATGTTCAATGGACTTTTCCCTCAGGAATCTGTCCAAACCCCCTTTAAACTCCTACAGGAAATGGCCGGGCGGCTGACCGTTTCGGGGAGGAGCCCTTACCACTACCCATTGTGGTGGCGGTCAGGGCTCCCGCGTTAACCTGGTGGTAACCAGGCAGCGCGCAGCACTGCCCAATTACTGCCGGGTACACTCCGGCGCTACATAAATAAATTTTATAGCGCTGGAAGTGACGGCGCGCTAGGAGTGGGAAGTACCGCTGGGCTGCTGCAGTAGCCCGGCAGTACTTCCTGTACAGTGAGCGGTAGGCCCGCGTTGGGCTTACTGCCGCTTAGTAAAAGGAGCTCTTAGATTGTAAGCTCTGTCGAGCAGGGACTGTCTCTTCATGTTCAAGTGTACAGCGCTGCGTACATCTAGTAGCACTATAGAAATGATAAGTAGTAGTAGTAGTAGTCTTGGGATTCCGGAATCTTGCTACTCTTTGGGATTCTGCACAGAATCTTGCTACTATGGGATTCCGGAATCTTGCTACTCTTTAGGGTTCTGCACGGAATCTTGCTACTCTTTGTCCTTATCCCTTATTTGTTCTGTTTGTCTGTCCTAATTAGATTGTAAGTTCTGTCGAGCAGGGACTGTCTCTTCATGTTCAAGTGTACAGCACTGCGTACGTCTAGTAGCGCTATAGAAATGATAAGTAGTAGTAGTAGTATGTGTGCCTGCGGGATTACGTAGACGAATACATGTGTAGGCATTCCTGGAGGTGTTGTTTGGGCACAGCTGGATATACGCGTGTTTTATGTAAAATACACGGGAGCACATGTAGAGTACATGCAGACATTTACACCAACTATGGAGCAGGTGCTGTGGAGACGGTACCACACCACACCTGCAGTGAAAACATTTTGTGCTACAAATGGGAAAGGCACAAACCAAACAAGCACTGTGTTGCATAAAAGTTGAAATAAGTGACTCCCAGCGCGTTATTTCAGAGAGGGAAAAAAGAGATCTCAGCGACCACGGCTTATAGAAGTGTTTAAACTTTCAACCTGTGGTAACTGCCTTTCAAAGGCCATCTTAAAAACCTTTCATTTATGTATTTAGTTTTCAAATTTAACAGTATTCAAGCAAAGCACTCGATGGAAGAGATGAAAACATAATGAAACTAGGAAACATAAACAGAAAGAAAATCTTTAGTAATATACATCGAGGCACCCACTAATAATGAGGAGCAGGACAATGGAAAATAAGAAATGATATCTGAAGAAAATTATCATTCCATCATCTGTTATGAGGCATTTTTTTTTCTGTACTTAGAGGAGATGAGGTAACTGTCGGCCTAAGGGACATCCTAGCTCCTAAAAAACTTTGCTAATCTGAAGGTTCTATAAACACAAAATTTTGAGACTGAAATTTAACAAAAGATTTACAAGGAAACTAGGAAAAATGTGGCTTCTAGGGTTAGTATACGCTGACGTGTAGCCAAAAAGGCTTTCCGTCTAGCTTGTGTTGCCTTAGACAGATCAGGAAATACCATCACATTTCAATCACAAAAGGAACCAATTTGAAATGAAAATTCAATCGTATCCAATTTCTATGTGGCTGTAGCGCAAATGTTTATATTACAGTAGATTTCACAAACAAAATAGATTCAGAACTTTCTAAAAAAGCTGTCAAGTCCATGGATTCATCTTCTTTTTTTCTGATAGATACCTTCAGATTCTAATCTTCCCATAGGGCCATAAAAAGCCCTGATAAATGTTGGTAACATTTCCTTAGTACAGTGCCATAGCGAGGGTGCCTGACATCCGTGGCGGGTCACCGCTGCGCACCCCCCCCCCCCCCGAAACGCACCCTACCTTGCAGCGGGGGGCAGGCGGGAGGGCCGATCCGCCCCCAGTGCACGTCACTGGGAGCTGCGTCGGCTCTGCTGCTTCCCTGCTTTCTCTGCAAACCTGTTCCAGGGCAGAAAGAGCAGAGAACCAGCGAGCCGACACCCCCCCCCCCCCCCCAGCGCGTGCACCTGGGGCGGACCGCCCCACCGCCCCCCCCCCCTTCCTACACCACTGCCTTAGTAATCTGAAGAACTCCATGAAAGTATTTCTTTATCATATCCACGGGAGATATTAAAGGAGATTTGGTAAAATTGATGAATCGCAAGTTCTGTCTCTTATTATAGTTCTCAACTATCTCCAGATTTTTATCTTTGATAAGAGTAGTCTGACCTTCCTTCATTTCTCCCACCATTTTCTCCAGAGTTTTTAATCTTTTATTGTGGGAGTCTAATAACTTTTCATTCTTTTTGCTTAGAGTCAGACTCAAACTCCATAAACTTGTCCATCTTAAGAGCCACGGAACGTTCCAAACAACCAAATGCTTCCCTCATATCTCCTATTGTAACATCTTTCTTCATCTTTCTAACTCCTAGATTTAAAGCGGCCTGTTTCTCAGCTTCAAACACAACCTGCTGGGTTGCATTTCTTCTCACACTCACCCCCAATAGCTTTTTCCTCGGTTCCCTTCTGGTACACAGGGGGTGGAATATAGGGGAGCCATCGCAGAAACCCCGCCAAAACAGCCTCGAGCAGCAGCGACTTGTGCATCTGATCCCGGCTGTGAGACTGCTCCGGGTCCATCTAGGCCAGGTCGCTAAGGAGTCTCATGGCGGTCTGGTTCAGTGAGGTTTCAGAAATGCTGATGGCAAGCTCGTCAGTCTCAGCACTCTCTCGATTCGCTACTGCACCTGTGTAGGATACAATTGTTCACTGAGAAAATGGGGTCGATGTGCTCTTTGATGGGTTAGTGTGAACCTCACCCTTACGCTTCTCCTTAGTGGAACTGTGTCTTCGCAGAGATTGTCACTCTGCGTGGTCTGCTTCCTCACGCCATCTTGTCTCCTCTCATTTATTTTTAAGGTGTTGCTTGTAGTGATTACTGCGTCAAAAACTTTATTCCTGACATTTTTTGCAATTGCCAAATCAAAAAAACAATGTTCCTGCACTTTACACGATCAAAGCAAAAATGAGCACTTATCTGAAAATCCCGTCACCGTTTCACTCAGCAGTTGCTGGCTTCCTCAGGGGTTCAAAGTTTCTTTCAATTTATGCTCGCTTTTAATTTTGTCTTCTCTAGAAAAAAAAAAATGGTTAGCCTGAAATCCACAAATTATTCAACGTATTTTCTGAATGCGGAACACTTAACACCAACGATCTCTGTACCCAGTCTTAAAAAATGACACTGCTTGTGTCAGATGTCCAAGACTCTCACATGTCACTTGCTGTTTGTTTCATTCACAAAAACACATCAAACTTGATGCCAACCAATCAGATCAGTCAGTCCCGCTTTGGGAACTGTGGGTCACATTTGGTGGTTCTGCCCTAAAGCCAAAGCATACTGGAGAGCAGTGCAATCTCGAATGCAGCATTGGATTGGCCGCCCTGTGCAGTGGCATCCTACGGTGTTCTTGTTGGTTAAGAAGTCACTGGGACTCAGTGGCGTAGCTCTCTTCCTCCTTTCCTCCGCGGCATCCTTGCATCTGTGCGCTGGTCTCTGAACCCCTTCCCTCCCCGGTGGTGGTACAGGTGTCTTCGGCGCCTGCAGCGATGGATTCTTGTTGTTTATACCAGCCCCACTGACTTCCATCTGCTGCTTTCCACCAGACAGGAAACAAGCAATGACATCAGCAAGGGCGGGACATGGCAGATGGAAGCCAGTGCAAGCAGCGAGAATGAATCGCTGCAGGCATTGAGGATGCCTGTACTGACATCGGGGAGGGACGGAGTTCAGAGACTGGAGTGCAGATGCCAGGACGCTGTAGAGGAGAGGGAGAAGATGTGGGGTAGGTGAAAAAAAAACCCTCTTATGTTCTTAAAAAATATCTCCAGGAAGATATTTGTGGTGTGTGTGGTTGGTTGGTGGGGGGGGGAGTGGGCACTTGCGCGTGGAAAGGCCCATCCAATTTACCTCTGGGCCCATCCAAAATACTGAGTCTGGCTGTGCCTCTGGTGGGACTTACCCTTCAACAATCTTTGTTGGTCCACCAGGCACGCCTCTGAAAGCATCATGCAGTACCTTCTATGACACATTGGCTTAATAAGTTGTGCTACATTTGCGATATGGACCTCCTGGTGGCTATGAAGCTGTGGACCCTTTCTAAGTGGGAGGGTGTTTGGGCCTCCTTTTTAACTGCTTCTGCTCCATGAGGGGCTCTCTTTTATTGCTTGGTGTGCTCAGTGCCTTATGAACCCAGGTTTATTTATTTATTTATTTATGTATTTATTTATTGCATTTGTATCCCACATTTTCCCACCTCTTTGCAGGCTCAATGTGGCTTACAATACATGAATGGTGGAAATATATTAGAAAATAAACATTTAGTGTTACAGAAGGATCTTGGTCAACATGATAATGTTAGCACATGGTAGTAGTGTTGCAAGCAGATATTGTAAGAAGTCCTGAATATATGTGGAGGAGTTGTGTGTATTCACATTGGTTGATCTTTGTGGTATGCCTTGTTAAAGAGATGGGTCTTCAGTAGTTTGCGGAAGCTCGTTAGTTCGTGGATCGTTTTTAAGTTGCGCGGCAATGCGTTCCATAACTGTGTGCTCAAGTAGGTAAAGTTTGATGCGTGCATTAGTTTGTATTTTAGACCTTATTTATTTATTGCATTTGTATCCCACATTCCATTCACTGGGGTGGTGGAGGGGAGATGGGTACGGTGAGGGGGCTTTGTTTATTTGAAATATTAAATATGGAACTTTGTATATTGAGTATTTGTCTTTTGGATTACCTTGACACTGTGGAGTTACCCTTATGTACCTTTGAGTTTTGTTTGTACTTTTAATTTGTTGGTTGTTGTATTTTTCAGTGTTGTGGGATTTTCAATAAATAACTTCTATTAAAAATAAAAACCCTTTCCAATCTACTTCTGTGTTTAAACCCTTAGGTTCTACAGTATGCAATCTCACAATCCATCGCAACTCCCGTTGCTGTAATTTATTGAATCTATCACCACCTCATACTCGAACTGGCTCTCTATTCATAATAAAACATTTTTAATCTTTATAATTGTGGCGAAATTGTTCTCAATGAAGTGCTAAAGGTTCCTGGATTAATTCCCTCTTCATGTTTGACTTGTGCTCCACATTCTAATCTTGAATACTCGCAATGTTATTTTCCTGTTTCCTTTTAGATTGTGTATGTATATATATATATATATATATATATATATATATCCCATGTATAATTTAGAACAAGGCATAATACAGCGTACACAACAAAATCTGACTTGCAGTTTGTGGAACGGTTGCCCCGCCAGGTTTTTCAGATACGTGCTCGTTTCTGCTTTGATCCTGGAAAGTGCAGGTGCTTTGTTTTTGAGCTGGAAATTGTAACTTTAGATCCAGGACAAAAATAGATAGATACTAGGGCTGCATTTCGATTAAAATTTTTAATTGCAATTAATCACGTGATTAAAGGCAGGGCATAGCCAGCAGTCCATTGGCGGAGGCACGGGGTGGACTAGGGTGGGAGCATACATTTCCTCCCCCCACCCCCCCCCACCCCCGGTATCATATCTTTGGGGATGCCAAAGCCCCACTAGTTGAAGAAATCCACTGCCAAAGCGGCCCCCTTCCTCTTTGTTCTGCCTTAGGAGCGAGAAAGCAAGCGGGATGCCTCCATCCATCAGTCCCCGAGCATGCTCAGTTCATGCACAAACTTGGGGAGTGCAAACGTCAGTGGCTGGAGGCTTGTCACTGACTGCCTCGTTTTTGAGGCCGTACAAGGAGGAAAGGGTGTCTCAGGCAGTGGATTTCTTTGGCTGGCAGGATTTCAGCAGCCCCACTACCCCACTCCAGGTCCTTTATCTCTCTCCCCTCCCTCCCTTTCCTCCTTCCACTTCCCTCCCTCAGGTCCATTATCTCTCTCTCTTTCTTCTCTCCCAACTGCCCCCATCTCTTTTTATTCCTTCTCTCCACCCTCTCCATCCTTCCCTCCACCTCAGGTCCATTATCTTTCTCCCTCTCCCCTCCCTCTGAGCCCTTTCTCTTCTTCCTGTACTACCCTCCCTCCCTCCTTCTCTCTCTCAATTTGGCTTTCTTCCCTATTTCCACCTTCCCGTCTGCACAATCCACCATCTCTTCCTCCCCTTTTAGCCCTATCTGTGCTTCTGTCTCAATTCCTCTCTTCCCTCCAAGGTCCAGCATCTCTCCTTTCCCCCACTCCTGGCTCTCTCAATTCCCCCCTCCTCCCTGTGGCTCACTGAAGCCCCCCTGTAGCTCTCTCGTCCCCCCCCCCCCCCCCCCCGTGGCTCACTCAAGACCCCCTGCAGCTCTCTCAAGGACCCCTCCCCCATGCAGCTCTCTCAAGCCCCACCTCCCCTTCAGCTCTCTAAAGCCCCTCTTCCCCCGCAGATCTCTCAAGCCCTCCTCTCCTTTGTACCTGCCTGCAGCGCATTCTCCCCCACCCCGCACCTGCAGTACATTTTTAAACAAAGTCTTCAGCTTCTCTCTCCTTCCCTCTCCTCTGGACCTGACCATGGGTCTCCCTCCTTTCTCCTTCCCTCTCCACCCGCACCTGCTCCCTCTCCCCCTCTTGAAAAAGCAAATCTTTAGCCCTGCAGGTCAGCTGCAGCCATACTATAAGTCTGCCTGTGGCCTGCACTGGGCCTTTCCCTCTGACCAGGCCCGCCCCTTCTGACGCAACTTCCTGTTTGCAGAAGAGGCAGGCCAGGTCAGAGGGCAGGCCCGGTGCATGCCGCAGGCAGCCTTTTAGTATGGCTGCCACTGGCCTGCAGGACTGAATACTTGTTGTTTCTAAAGGTACTGTTGGGGGGGGGAGCAGGGGGCGGGAGTGAGAGCTATGGGAAGGTCCGGGAGGGAACGAGTGATGCTGGGCAGCACGCGATTAATTATTAACTGTAATTATATTTAACCATCTCTCTGACCTCATGTGCAACTTTCTTCAAATCAGTCACCTTAATTCTTCCTACTTTCTTACTCATCTATATGTTACAACCAGGGCCTGTCTTAGGCCGAGGCGGCCGCATAGGGCCTCGTGCTTAAGGAGGCCCTGTGCAGCGCGCCTCAGTCAGCCTGAGCCTCCTCCGCTCCATCCACAGCACTTTAAATTTACCTCGCTCCGCCTCCGACGTCTGCACAGCGTCAGTGAAAGTGCTGCCTGCCTGACGTCTCTCCACCAACCTTCCCTTCGCGTGTTCATTCCCTCTGTGTCCCGCCCTCAAGGAAATGACGTCAGAAGAAGGCGGGGCACTGAGGGAACGAACGAGTGAAGGGAAGGCTGGTGGAGAGACGTCAGACAGGCAGCGCTTTCACTGACGCTGCACAGACGGAGGCGGAGCGAGGTAAATTTAAATAGTTGAACTAGAAGAGAGAAGAGGGCAGGCAGATGGACATGGGAGCGGGAGGGATGGGGAGAGAGGAGCATTGACAAGGATGGACATGGATGGGAGGGCAGGTCCCAGGGAGAGAGGATTAATTGCTGGACATGGAGGGGAGGGAGGAGAATTGCTGGATATGGATAGATGGAGAGGGGCAGGGGAGAGACGAGCATTGATGGACATGGATGGAGTGCAGGGCCCAGGGAGAGAGGAGAAATTGCTGGACATGGAGGGGAGGACAGGGGAGAGGAGAATTGCTGGATATGGATGGATGGAGGAGGGATGGGGAGAGAGGAGCATCGATGGACAAGGATGGACATGGATGGGATGGCAGGGCCCAAGGAGAGAAGAGAAATTGCTGAACATGGAGGGGAGGGCAGGGGAGAGAGGAGAATTGCTGGATATGGATGGATGGAGGAGAGAAGGGGAGAGAGGAGCACCGATGGATAAGGATGGACTTGGATGGGAGGGCAGGGCCCAGGTAGAGAGGAGAAATTGCTGGGCATGGAGGGAAGGGCAGGGGAGAGAGGAGAATTGCTGGATATGGGTGGATGGAAGAGGGAAGGGGAGAGAGGAGCATGGATGGATATGGATAGGAGGGCAGGGCCCAGGGAGAGAGGAGAAATTGCTGGACATGGAGGGGAGGGCAGGGGAGAGAGGAGAAATGTTGGGCAGGAATGGAGAGAAGGAAAGACAAAGGAAGGAGATGCACATGGATGGAGGGGAGTGAGGAGAAATGCTGGATATGGATGGAGGGAAAATTGCTGAATTTAAGGGCTGGATCGGAACACTTTGAAGGCATATGCTGAAACTGGAGAAAGGATAGGGACAGGGCTACAGATGGTAGACAGGACACATAAGGACACAGGATGATGGTGGACAAGGTGAGAGAAAAAATATCAAATAGAAAGAAGACACTGCATAAAACAGAAGACACTGGGACCAAAGCGAATAGAAAAACTAAATGATCAGACAACAAAGGTAGAAAAAAAGTATTTTATTCAGAATTTATTAATTGGAATATGTCAGCTTTTGGAAGTGCAAAGTAACGTTTTTTTTTTTTTTAAACCGGAGCCTTAAAGCAGTACAAATATAAATTCTTGATATCCAGTCTAGCTTCAGTTGTTATTTAGATAAATATTCTTTACATATCAGATCATAGTTTTAAGACTATCAATTCTTAAATCAGATCATACAATTTCCCCAAGAACCTCAGTGATGTTAATCGCCAACAACTTCAATGTTTAGCGATATATACAAACATCAACATCTTCACCGGTTCATTTATAAATATATTGCTAAACATTGAAGTTGTTGGCGATTAACATCACTGAGGTTCTTGGGGAAACTGTATGATCTGATTTAAGAATTGATAGTCTTAAAACTGCTTTTGGAAATGTGCATCTGTGATGTTTTGCATGTAAGTTTCAATTTTTCTAGTATTGCTGCATGCTGAGTCTGACTTCTTGAAGTAACTTTCCAGTTCAGTATTTTGCCTTCATATCTGTTGTGTCATGTGTTTTTCATGTGTGATCAAGGTGCAGTATCCTGCTAGCGTGTAGTATTTGCAGCCCTTTTTGTTTTGCTTTTTTCACGAGGTAGTGTATTGGTGTTTTAGAGCCTGGCGTAATTACAGTTCTGCCTTTCCACGCATAAGGTTGTAGCTCGTCCTGTCCTTGGAATTAGTGCTGTTATGGTTTGGTAAGGTTATGAGTGTGTTTTTGCACAAGTTTGTGTATAGTGTTTTGCAGTGGAGAGATTATGTGTCCGCACCTCTGACCCCCCGGGGTTATGAGAATTGGAACTACTAATTGTAGTGGACTTGAACTGAATAATTTCTGGGGGGGTGGGTTTCATGATAGCATTGTGCTTATTATTTCAATCAGTTTTTCTGTACAAGTTTAGCTTCATTTGTCTTTATTTGAAATTTCATAAATAAAAAATTTTCTAAAAATTGAATAATCTTATCAATAGGGTGGAGCTGGGGTGGGGGCGTGGCTAGGGCAGAGGCGTGGCTAGGATGGGGCCTTACCAAATTGGTCTGCAGAGGGCCCCGCATTTGCTAAGACCGGCCCTGGTTACAACTTTGCCTTACCCTTCACTACCAATTATAATGTTCTATTACGTATTATTGACATTGCAAATCGTATACCATGCCATACTTTGTATTGTTACTTGAATATTTTTACTGCTGTAATTGCCTATTGCTCATGTTTGATCTATTCTTATTGTACACCACCTTGAGTGAATTCCTTCAAAAAGGCGGTAAATAAATCCTAATAAATAAATACATTAATTAATTAACAGTTAATGTGTCAATTGTGGTGTTATCTATTAACGTGCAGCCCTAATATATAAAGTTTAAAATGATAAATTTACCATTTATTATAATACTTTTTTATTTTGAAGCTGGAGTTGGAGTCAGTACATTTTTACCGACTGTACCCAAAATTGCTTCGAACTCCAACTCCACAGCCCTGCTTTGGAGCAGATGTAAATGTGTGCATCAGGATTTTCATGGAACGGGGAGGGGTGGGGGATGTTGTGGGAGCTTCTCCTCATCACTCTTACAAATAGTGGTTGTAGAGCACATACCGGTAGATGCTTTCAGCACACATTTTGCACTTGCTTGTTACAGTTCCCCTTAGAACATGAATGTAAGGTGTGTGTGCTGAAAGCGCCCCGTAAGCGGAAGCTACGCAGCTGTTTGTAACAAGTCCTCATGAAGGTTAGCGTAGCAGAGTGGAGGAGTAGCCTAATAATACAGTGGGCTGAGAGCCAGGGGAACTGGGTTCAATTCCTACTGCAGCTCCTTGTGATCCTTAATCCTTCATTGCCCCGGGAACAGAGAAAGTACCTGGCACCCCGACATAATAGACCATGACAAAAAAAGCCTGACAAAAAAAATCCCAACAAAACAGACTAAAACCAAAACAGACCATGACAAAAAAAAAACCTCCCCCCCCCCAAAAACCAAGACAAAATAGACTCTACACAAAACAGGACAGGGAAACCTCCTTAATCAAGCTGGATTATCTTGTCAAGCAGATTTATGATTCTCACTAGATACCAAGTGTGGGTAGTGAAGTCAAGCCCTAGGCAGGTGCCAGGACTTTCACGTGACAAGCAGTGAATTTTCTCAGTAAATCTATTTCATCAGGCCCTTTTGTCAGGAGTCTAGTCTGTCAGGGACTTTTATGTCGGGAACTTTTTTTGTTTGGAACTTTTTTGTCTGGTTTCTTTTGATCGGTTTCTTTTGAGACCATGACAAAAAACCCCAACAAAACAGACTAAAATCAAAATATACATAAACCCAGGGACTGAGCAACTGAGCAGTGCCTGGGGGCCCAGAAGGTCTGCCCAGTTCCCCGCCACCATACACTACAGGTGTCCCCCCCCCCCCCCCCCCCCCGGCCCTGGCAGTCTAGTGGCTGCTGTTGCTATTCTCCCCGTTGCCACCGTGTTTTAAAAATGGCTGCCGAGACTCCCTGCAGCAGTCTCGTGAGACTGTCAAGACCCACGAGACTACTGCAGGAAGTCTCGGTAGCCATTTTGAAAATATGGCGCTGGGCAGAGTAGCAGCAGCAGGTGGGCAGGAAAGAGTGAGGTTCTTTCCTGTCCCTGAAGAAGCCACTCGACCACCAGGGCCCTTCAAGGTGGAGGGGGGTAGTGAGTGTGTGTGTGGGGGAAGGTGACATGTGTGTGGGGGCGACGGCAGTGTGTGTAGGAGGTGGCGGCAGCAGCAGCAGCGTGGGCACTGTGGGGAGGTGTCCAGAATACTCTCACTGCCCAGGGGCCCAGTCTGCCCCTGCATAAACTTCTTTGGTTGTAACACAGAAAGGTGGTATTTCAAATGCATTACCCCTTCTTATCATCTAGGTTTGCTTCTGGAATCTGTATAAGTTCCACAAATGATACACCATTTCACACACCTCATTATCTCCATTCCTTGGGCCAACAAGTTATTGGGTTCACTATGTGCTGAATGTCAGGCCCTGTATGAGACCCTGACTTTGGGGCTTACCAAATGGCATGCTACGTCTGCCAGCATGGGCCAGATGTGTCTGCTGAAGGGGCTGATGGACTCAGTTCCGCCCTGCTGGTAATACAGCTGATGCCAAACGACTAGGACACACAGTGCTTGCCCTTAGCCCTAACAAATACTTAATTGTGCTGTGGGAATGGGAAAGGACCAAATGTCTAAGATGAGAATATATCATTTTGTTTTCTTAGGTGTTAGATGATCCCAGTGAAGACCACCTCTACATGGGTATGTAAGCCAGCAAGGCCCAAACCCTAATTACATGAATATCCTGCATCTTTTTCCAAAATGTTTTAACTGGCTAGAAATTGAAAAATGTAGTTGTGCTTTTTCCCTGTGATGTGTGTGTAGAACAGTGACAATTAACAGGTTTTGTAAGCAATTCTGTGACTCCGTACTAAGATCCTGATGGCTGAAGCAGCATTGTAGCATTTCACGTGGTGGGGAGAGAAGGGGTGCATGCAGCTGGCACATCCAGCACTGGCCGGCACTGGTGTATGTGCCGCTCCAGAGGAGCAGATGGGAGCCAACCCACCATGGTACAAGTGTTATCCGCCTTGGGATTCTTTGGATTAAAGGCTAAATTGTAGGGAAAAAAGTAGTTTCCATGGTGATATCTCCGGCTTACTCTCCTCCAGCCATCCTGTGGTCTGATTATGTGGACTGGCCAATACATCCCTATTCAATCATGGAGATCATTACAAGTTCATTACATCCCAGCCCCCTCTCTTATAGAATATACATTTTTTTTAAAAATTTGGACAGTTTTAGTTGATGAAAGTCATATATGCTACCTAAAAGAAAGAAACAAGAAATAATTATTCCAGTGCCCTTAAGAAAGAAACTTTTTAATGATAAGGACCCTAATTTGGCCAAAAGCTCCCTCTCAAATAAGGGTCACCTGGCTGGCATGAAGTAGACGGTCCTGTTTTGCAGGGGAGGGTCTGGCAGATCTCCTTCCGAGGTTCTGATGATGGACTCTGTGTGTGTTGTAGTCACATTGGACTCTGAGCTAGCACAGTGGGCTTTTATCATTACAGAGTCAAGCAAAGGATTTGTTCACCAGAAGGACTGTTGACTCTGTCCCAGATAAGTTAGCACTAAGGATGGGCCGTTGTGTGCAACACGAATATTAAAGGAGTAGATGATGACTCGTGACTTCCACATGAATGGAGAACAGAAGACCTTTATTGAAGCACCAAATCAAGATTCGACATGGGGCTGTGTTGCGGCGGTCAGTCCGCCTGTATCGGGGGGGGTCTCATACAAACCCTCTAGAGATCAATGCACTGCATATGGTGCTGGAATGGTAGAAGGAGATCAAAAGGTAACAGAAGTACCGAAAAACTCTGCCCGCCAAGGTTTAATTTCTCAGGGCTGAAACTCAGAAAGTCGAAATTGAGTCGTGCTGCCAGATGCATGTGCAGATTTTAATGAGTGCCAGTTAACTTCAATAATTGGTGTTGTGGCACCCAACTATTGATAGTTAAGGGCTCGTTACGCAATAGAATCCAGGGGTTTGTGTTTTTCTTTCATTTGCTGATACTAGTGCACACTGTTTGGAACCGTCTTGCATGCGCGGATCAGCAGGAAAGAGTATGCACTTTGTCTAAAATAGTGGTGTACTCTTAAGGACATTGACCCAAAACGAAAATGAAGACTAACCAAAACAAAACAATGCACAATGCTGCCAATGACACGGGAAACCAAATCAAACCGGCTTCCCACCTCTAGTTAGCACCAGTGTGATGTGTCTACTTCAATGTGTGGAGGAGTGGAGTGGAGGAGTGGCCTAGTGGTTAGAGCACCAGTCTTGACATTCAGAGGTGGCCAGTCAAATCCCACTGCTGCTCCTTGTAATTTTGGGCAAGTCACTTAACCCTCCATTGCCTCAGGTACAAAATTAGATTGTGAGCCCTCCAGGGACAGAGAAATACCCAGTGTATCTGAATGTAACTCATCTTGAGCTACTATTGAAAAAAGGTGTGAGCAAAATCTAGATAAATGTCATTTTAATCAGTATAGAGGTACAATAGTTAATTGACTCTTGTACAATCTCTCTCTCTCTCTCTCTCTCTCTCTTTGCATTGCAGTGTTTGAATTAGTAAAACAAGGGTAAGTTTCAATATGTTGTCTGGATAATGATAAAACTGTATGTTTGATGTATTGGCAGAAAGGTTGAAGGGAAAATGAAGCACTGATTTGTCAGATTCCACCATGTGATATTGTATGTCTGTCTTTTAATGCACAGGCATACGCCAGTGGCTGAGTGGCTTTAACACTACCTAATAACATCTTGTATTCTATCCCTGCGGAATACAAATTCACATTTTATTTAAAAAAAAAACAACAAATTTGCAGGTCTTGGGGCTTTTTGTACATGGACATGGTTTGCTGTCAAGGATTTTGGTGTAATTCCCAGAGCATACAGTAAAGTCATTTAGAAGAGCAACTTTCAAAGGCCATTGTCTTTGAAAGTAGCCCGTTTGAAAATTGTCCACCTTGTATATATCCTGGGGCATGAGCCTTCATTTGAAACTACCCAGGGACAGTCCTTGGCCCAGGGACCACACACCAGGACTCCTAGAACCCTGCAATCATGGGTCTAAATCCAGCCACTAGGTGTCACCCTTGAGTGACAATAACAACAAAAAGTACAGGACCTCAACTCTTCACATTAAAGACAAGTTTTTCGTGTAAAATAGAAAGATGTTGTATAAAAAATGTACCAAATATTTAATTACATATTTACAAGATTTTCTAGCCCACTCAGCTAGTGGAAAAACCTTACTCTCAGTGGGTTGCAATCACAATAAAATAAAACTGTTAAATATGCTTGTTGAAAGCACTTTTATCTTGATTAAACATGACCATCTTTTTTCATATGGTTTCCCAGAACGTGCATATGATAAATCATATCACTGAAACATATTGCATGAAGTCCAAAGATGGTTGTCTTGCAAAAGAATAAATTATGTGTTCTTAAGAACAGCTCACTTATCTGATCTTGGTGGAAAAAAAAACCACTGGGCTTGACATCTGATATCTGTTCAACATCAAAGGACCTCTAATACAGCAAACATCCAGTTTCTTCTCTACCTGACATCAGCAAGGGGTCATTGGTCTTTTGGCGATTCCATGCTTATATTGGGGGTCAATCTACACTTTTCAAAAACAAGCACATATAGTCTTTTCAACAAAAAAAGTGATGACCAGGACTTCCCCTTCCTCCTGCCCTCAGTATCCCCAGGCCACAGCCAATGCTGGAAACATATGAGAGTCATTTTCAAAGGGATTTCTGTAGGTAAAAAGATTTGTATTTACGTAAATTAACTATCTGAAACTTGTCCACCCTGGATGTAGGTAAAACTCTGCATGTATAGCCACAACAGATACATACATGTTTATGCACATTTGGGGGTGAAGTTCCCAGGGTAGGGTAGGGATTGCAAAAATAAAAAGTACCACACGCAAAAAAAGAGAGTTGCAAATATCTGCCGATACTTGCAAATAGGTGCAAAGCTTGTGGATATGGATCAAACCAGTGGTTCCCAAACCTGGTCCTGGAGGCTTCCCAGCCAGTCAGGTTTCAGTATATCCACAATGAATATTCATGAGATAGATATGCATGCAGTGGAGGCAGTTATCAGATATTTTTCCAGGAAATAACAATAGTACAGCTGAAATGAGATAATATATCACAAGCTCGCTCTTTGGCATTTATCTGTTTATTTTGGAGGTAAGTGTACAATGTTCTCAGAATGGGGTTGTCATGACTACTGGTTATAGCAGGGAAGACATCTTGAAACTAAGATTTTCTTCATATGCGTGTGTGTGTGTGTATTTTTCCTCTCCCTCACCCCAATATCTTCTGAGATACAGAAGGAGGGGAACCAAATGGCTCCTGGCTAGATCCTCTAGCTGGTAAAAAAAGACACAGGGAATGGTTTTAGGATGGAAATCCCACATAAAGGATGTTCTCACGCCACTTTGCTTGTTAAATACCCAAAATAATCATTCTCAGACCATTCATTAACTCAGATAAGTGGAAGTACACCTAAGATGATCATAAAGAGAGAATTTGTACAAAATGTTTTTTTTTTGTTCATATTAGCAATTAGATGTGTTCTGATGTTTCGTTCTAGGCCTGTGATGGAAATTCCAACCAATACACCCTCAACAGAAGATCAGGCACGATTCTACTTCCAGGATCTGATCAAAGGCATCGAATACTGTGAGTTCTTCTTATTAGTAAATATGTGTCTGCCCTTTCCCTTATCATATTGCTGTTGTGTGGAGACAGGGATTTAACACGGCGCACTACCGCAGACAACGCCTTACTGCTCTTTCCAATCCTATCCTCAAAGCGGGCTCTAAGGTCCTTTTCGACTCCACTGTAAAGGTTCCGGGCGTATTGCAGCATCAGGCCTTAACTCTCCAGCCACACATCTTTAGCGAGGTCAGGCATGGCTTCTTCCGTATGAAACCTTTGTACTAAAAAAGCTCTCGTCATCAGTAATCTTGAATATTGTAATCAGTACGTTTTTTCTAGCAAAAAATGTGCCGGTAAAATGCCAGGGGCAGGGTGAGGCGAACACTGAGGGACCTACCCCACAATAGCCAGGCCCCTTGCAACTCACCACAGAAATCTATAGAAAGGCAGAATTGGCATGCAGAGCCTGGGCTCTTCCATTAATACTTGGGGACAATGGATTAATTTTAACAGACAACGGAAAGGGTGCCAGTACTCAGCACCCCCGTGTATCCCCTGAAAAAAAAAAGCCCTGATTGTAATACTCTCATGAACAGGCTACAGGTCAGTGACATCGAGCACTTACAACTCATTCACAGCATAGCAGTTAAATGTGTGACCGGGACTAGGAAGTTTGATCATGTGATCCCCATTACTTCATGAGGACACTAGTTGCCTATGGGGCTCATTTTCAAAGCACTTAGACTTATAAAGTTCCACCCTATGGGGGTTATACACATGCCAGGCAGTGAGCGGGGCATTGGTGTTTCAACCACTTATGTGTAGGACTTTCAGAAAACAGTTACACACTCCCTTGCCACATTTGCATGACCCCAGTGATGTCGGGTTACATTAGTATTCTGTAACAGAATCCGGGCACCCAGATGCAATCATAGAATACGATTTCAGTGCCTAAAAGGAGGTGCCCCAGTTATAGAATTGCCCCCTTTATGCGAGTGGATTCAAGACATAGAGATGTGTATGTAGATCCTAGGTCTGCACATATGTCCAAGCATACATAGGCTAACAGCAGTATATAATTGATGTGACAAGTAACTGATAAACAGTCTTTAAAAACCTATTTTTTTCAAACAGTCATACGCAGACAGACATGGTTCTGTATTATCTGTGATGGTCTGTCAAATGCAGATTTTTATATGATAGGCGCATTTTGGCTGATATATTATTATGGCTGTATTTTCTTTTTCCTTTTCTTTTTAATATCTTTTATTTGCTTTTGTTATTTTATGTATTTTCAGTTGTTTTAATGATGTTTGTATTTATGTATTAATGTGGTAGATTATATATTTTTATTTTATGTTCGTTATATTTACCTGCCAAAAATGGTAGATTGCGTAGTCCAACTTTTCACATCGTTGAGAATTAACTGCAGAGCCCCAGCTTCCACTTTCCTCACATATATGAAATCTGTAATGAAACGGGGTTAGGAAAAGTTGGAAATAGGCTAGCGGTTCTACTTTTGAAAGACTTTGAGAGTCTTTTACAAAGGCACACTAGCATTTTTAGCACGCGCTAGAGTCGCCCATAGGAATATATGCAAGGGACAAATGCAATTATTTCCATGCTACATTGGATTCATCTTCTTATTTGACTGTTGCAGTGCATTACCAGAAGATAATACATCGGGACATTAAACCTTCCAACCTTTTGGTTGGTGAAGATGGTCACATTAAAATCGCTGACTTTGGAGTGAGTAACCAGTTTGAAGGCACCGATGCCTTCTTGACAAACACAGTCGGCACCCCTGCGTTTATGGCTCCAGAAACCCTTTCTGAAACCAGGAAAATATTTTCTGGAAAGGTATCTTACTATCAGTTTTACTGTCCTTAATTTAACGTTTCATGATTTAGATGTTTGAAGACTAATAAGGAAAGGTTAGCAGAGGTTGAAGGTATGAATAATGCACAGTGTCACTCATATCTTATGGATCAGTGCATGTTGCAAAAAAAAAACGGATGGAAACAAACACAATGCAAAGTACATTTGAAGGAATCAGTGAGTGGGTCAGTCTCATGGCTCTGGCTGTAGTACTATGATCTGTTCTGAAGGCTGACAAGATTTGAATGTGCCACACTTTGAGCCAGGGATGGAGGGAAGATGAGTATGTTGTGTTGCTTGATATTGTATCTCCTTCCTTAAATTATAGTTCAGCAAAGGGGCTCATTTTCAAAGCACTTAGAATTACAAAGTTCCATAGGTACTGTGTAACTTCGTGAGTCTAAGTGCTTTGAAAATACGCTGCAAAGGAATCAAATGCACCAAAAGATATAAAAGCTTACAGTAATTACATCAATAATCTGAAAATATATCAAGTAAATAGAATGAGAAAAACACAAACAATAATAAATATCTTAAAAATCTGATCAGATCAAACTTCCTAAATGGACTTGGTAGAGCTCACCGTACACAATGTAGAAACAAAATAAACCAAATCAGGCACAGGCCTTCAGCAAACCCTCTAAACTACACGATAACTTGTCCCACGCTGCTAGCTCCATAAAAGTACCGCATCAACTGCCTAATTACCCATAATCACTCTCTAAGGAGCTTCCCAAGGGGCAAGCCCCTTTGGAACATCTTGCCTCTCCTGCAGGTTAGCTTTTGATTCAGCCAATAATGACATCAACAAGGGATGGAGTCATAGCATTCTGTAGTTAGCCCAGGCAGGGAAACCAAGAGAGCATCTGTGTTTCATGGAAAAGGAAGGAGCAGAGTAGACAAGGATCATCTCCTGTGGCACTTCCCTTGCCGATTCCAGGTGTACTGCTACTGTGGCAGCCATGAGTATTTGTAGGGAAGCAGTGAGTGCTGGGCTGGAAGAGACATCCTTTTAGCCTTCGGGGCTAACAGAGACACTTGATCCATCCAGCCATGCCATGAGAAGATGGGGATGGAGAGTTGAAAATGAGAGAAAATGGGAAGGAGGGAGAATTAGTGAATGTGTGAAACACAATGTGAGTGAAAGAAAAGAAGACACTTGACAGACACCAGGCTTTCTTTTATTTTTGGTTGTAGGCTTTAGATGTGTGGGCGATCGGTATTACTCTCTACTGTTTTGTTTTTGGACAGGTAATGAACTATTTCTATCATTGTGATGTATATTCTGCATGCTATAGCTAGATAAACACCCATGAATGCTAAAAAGAATGTATCTAAAAAGCATGCACTTCCGGTACATAAATCTACTACACACACTTTGTTATACTCTAAACAAGGCCATTGGAAGGGGTGGGCAAGATGGGCACCATGTATTGCACTGCCACTGGCAAAAGTAAATATCCGTGTTTTTGCCTGGCTGGCTAAGTTATTGAAGTGCTCCCCCTACAGGCCAGCCTGGTCATTGGAGGAGTTCCCTACCGTTCCAACGTCCAGGATTCTATTTAGCTCTGTGACAGTCTTGACTATTGAAATAAGCAGCAGTAATTAGTCTCATCAGGGCAGAATATTGTGCACACAGCACTCCATGTGAATTGAAAATGTTATTGAGTCATTATTTTGAAAATCCCAAATTTAAGCAGCAGCACTGGAGGTGGCCATCTTAATAAGACTGATTAGCCTGTACTGACTTTGGTGTCCAATGACCCCATTTGGTCTGCAAGAACCCATCAGCTCTCGGTCCAAGTGAGGACATTTTGGGTCACGGAGCCTGATTTGAGAATCTTTCCCTTTCAGGCCCAGTGCTGCAAAATATCCGAACAGTTAATTTTTCTTACTGAAGTGATAACAATCAGCAAACCCTCTTTAAAACAATTTGCTTTTCTGTTATTCAGTGCCCTTTTATGGATGAGAGGATTTTAAGTTTACATAGTAAAATTAAAAGTCAAGCCCTGGAATTCCCAGATCAGTAAGTACATTTCTTTTCCTGCTTTTTTTTTACTCAGTGCATGAACAATGGCGATGTGAGGTTTTTTTTCCAGTTTTGTTATTTCACAGAGCATAACTGTGATATACTACAAGGAAGCTGCAGCTGGTATGGCATGGTTTCCTGGTAATAGACAGGGCCGGTGCAGCCATTAGGCAAGACTAGGCATTTGCCTAGGGCTGCAGCTTCTTGGAGGCAGCAATGAGCAGCTGCTGGGTAGGCAAAGCAATAAGTCCGGACAGCTACATAATACAAAATAACTGTCAGCATAGGAGCCAACTTTTCAAAATTATTGGGGGTGCTAAGCCCAATGGAAATAATCCCTCCCTGGACACATACAAGGAAGTTTTCCAATATTGGGGGTGCTCAAGCACCCACAGCACCCACAGAGTCGGCTCCAATGACTGTCAGCACATACTTTAACCAGGATGTTTGTGATCATCCTGATTGCTGATTTTAGTTATCAAAATGTTGAAGGGGGGCTGAAGGCTAGGGGCTTGACAGTTAATTGAAGGGCGGGTGAAGGTTCGCTTAGGATGTCCACTACCCTTGCACCGGCTCTGGTAATAGAACATCTTATACATTCACCAGTGGCCAGTGAACATATAACTTCACAATCCATGTATTTTGTAAATTTATATGGATGGTATCAGGCCAGATATCTGAATGAGGTGATATTTTCTGTATAAGCAGGGGATGGGCTTGGGGCAGGGTGAGATGAGGATGAGCTAAAATGTTATTCAGTGAGTGGTGATATTCATCTGCTAAACAGATATGGGTCAATATTCAAAGTGATTTAAGTGGATAGAAACGGCTCCTGGCCAGTTAAATCGCTTGTTTGGGGTAACCAGTCATTTTCAGTTGCGCTTAAACAGTTAACACCTATCTCAAAACCGGCTATTTTGGGGGCATTCTGGGGACAGTCTGTGCCCTGAAAATGCCAAGGACAAATCAAGATCAGATATATACATGAAGTATGGCATCATACCATATGTAATGAGTTTATCTTGTTGGGCAGACTGGATGGACCATACTGGTCGTTATCTGCTGTCATCTACTATGTTACTATGAGTCAGTACTTGGCTGGTTAAGCGCCAGTATTCAGCGCTTAACTGGCCAAGGTAACCACATAAATAGGATCGCAATAAAAGTCAGTCCTATCTTTATGCTGTGCCCCATAGCTGGTTGAGTACTGAATAGTGCACTTAACCGACTATGCTTTAGCTGTGTCCGCAAACCTAGAAATTCATTGTTGGCGCTTGGACATGGCTTAGCATTGATGGTCTGATGATCAGAAGAAAACACAGGTGCTAGAGGCTGTTAGCACCGTACTAGCGCCTGCGTTTGCTACCGCCCCATGATCAGAGCCCCCGAGCGCATGAAACAATGCACTCGAGGGCTCAACACAACTAGCATGCAAATGCATTCAAAACAGGGCTCTAAGCACAAGTAGCATGCAAATGCATGCAAAACAGGGCTCTTGGCACAAGTAGCGTGCAAATGCACGCAAAACAGGGCTCTTAGCACAAGTAGCATGCAAATGCATGCAAAACAGGGCTCTTAGCACAACTAACTTGCAAATGCACGCAAAACAGGGCTCTTAGCACAACTAGCTTGCAAATGCATGCTAACTGTGTTCCTCCCCAATGATCAGCGAGCAGCGCACCAAACATTGGCGCACTCTCTGCAGCAAACCTACTCCAGCTCAGATCTGGTGTTAGGGTTTGCAGACCATTGGGGAGGAATGGTGATCCCTGTTCAACATGCATTTGCATGCTAGCAGGTCCCCCATTCCCCCCAATGCAGCAGCAGGAACCCCGGCCCGGACTCAAATTCCAGCAACACGGGGGCTAGAGGTCCAGTGGACCTCCAGCCCCCCTGACCCAAGATCAGGGGGGGCTGGAGATCCAGTAGATCTCCAGCCCCCCTAATATCCCCTCAAATGGCCCTGGTGGCCCAGTGGGCCGCTAGTCAATCTCCCCCCCCCCCAACCTGGTGGTCTAGTGGCCCTTTCCCCCCCCTCCCCCGCCCAATAATTTATACATTTGGTTTAGGCCTGTACTTGCCATGCGTTCAGTGCTGCTATGGATTAAGTTAAACTCTATAGCCAGCATTTAATTTATTCTAGTTACTGGGGTAAGTGAAAATTGATCCCCTGATGTAATCTCTGGGCACTTGCTGTTCTCTTCAGAGTAGTCGTCCCCTATGGATGACGTACTGCTAATTCAAAGGATGGAGAAAGCCAAGCAGGGCTCCTGTGACTAGGGTACGGTGCCGAGTGCCAGCTCAGAGATGGACTCTCTCTTACATATTTGTGCATTGCTCCATTAAAGCTTTATATTCCCTTAAAAAGAGGAAGTAACTTTTGGATAAAAGTATGGATTTTCCAGTTTGGGCAGATGTAAGGTCTGTTTAAAAGAGCTTTGCAAATGGTAACTGGGACATTTCCGTTTTTTAAGGCCAGACATTGGAGATGATTTGAAAGATCTGATTACACACATGCTGGATAAGAATCCAGAGTCCCGGATTTCAGTACCAGAGATCAAGGTGAGTGAGAAATGGGGACTCCCTGGTGAGGCTTCAGTTTTAGGGGGTCTTTTACTAAACATTAGCTCGAGTTATCTGCAGCAGGGCCCATAGGAATAAAATGAGACCTGCTGCAGATAACTCGAGCTAACCTTTAGTAAAAGACCCCCTTAGGTAACAAAATCAGATTGCACATTTATTTCAAATGGAGTAGCCAGCTCAAGGGCGTATCTGGAATCCGGCGGTAGGGGGGGCCAGAGCCAGAGAGGGGGGGCACATTTTAGCCTCCCTTCCCCCCGCCGCCGCCTCTCTCCACCCCCCTCCCCGCCGTCAACCCTCCCCCGCTGCTTACTTTTGCTGGCGGGGGGGCCCCAACCCCCGCCAGCCGAGGTCCGACCCGCAGTCTTCATATTTCGTCTTCCTCCGTGGCCATGCTGCAAGGAAGTAACGCTGCAGTGCTGATTCGTTGAATCCAGTTCAGAGTCTGACGTCGCAGCACGTTGTACGCGCGTACAACGTGCTGCGACGTCAGACTCCGAACTGGATTCAACGAATCAGCACTGCAGCGTTACTTCCTTGCAGCATGGCCACGGAGGTGTCGGAGGAAGACGAAATATGAAGACTGCTGGTCGGACCTCGGCTGGCGGGGGTTGGGGCCCCCCGCCAGCAAAAGTAAGCAGCGGGGGAGGGTTGACGGCGGGGAGGGGGGCCAGGGCGAAATCTGCGGGGGCCCAGGCCCCTGTGGCCCCCACGCAGATACGCCCCTGAGCCAGCTGTAGTTGTGTTAGCTTTATTTTATTCTGTAGCTGTGCGTGTTGTGAGACTTCTTCAAGGTTGGTACATGTAAATGAGTTTATCTTGTTGGGCAGACTGGATGGACCGTACAGGTCTTTATCTGCCGTCATTTACTATGTATATGTTTATGATGGAGCAAGCATTAAGAGGAGGCCTGGGAAATACATCTGTCTTCTAGTGTCAAACGCAGAGTGTGGTCATGATTTGAACCTGATCTTTCACATAAATGTCAGTGAGGCTAAAGTGCTTTAAAATCAACAAGATTCTGATCAGGGACGAAGCAGGGTTTAACTTTTAAATCAGGTTTGTCCAAGTTCAGTCCTCAAGGGCTGCAAGCCATCCAAATTTTCAGGACTTCCCTAATGAATAAGCATACACTTATCAATCACAGCTATGAACAGTTGTAAACCTTTATTGTGATCAGTTATATAAACATTATAATACTAAATACATAAAATCTATAAAATACTCCATACACACACTACGCTCTCACCACTCATACCACCACTCATCAAACGTACATCAACTCCTACCATCAAATATTTATGACAACAATATAACCAGTGAATATTGTCGTATAATGGTGGACATAACTGGCAGTGGAGCACAGAGAGACTTATAATATATCAGTAGCAATTGTCCAGCCTAAGACACACTCGCTGGAATACTATCAATGTGTTACCAGTTCTTCCTTAGTTATCTATCCAAGTGCAGATTTGGCCGATTAAACAGTTCTAAAAAGTCCCACTGTAGATGTTGCAAGCTCCAAACGCTGTGCAAATCCACACAAAACCGCATCAAATCAGCACATCAGTTAGTAATCTTCTGTCGCTGCCAGCAACGTCTCCCAGAATGTGACTGTTATCCGTCAACGGACCGTTATCGTTACCCAGTTTTGGATATTTTGTTCATGAATAAGCATGAGATGGATTTGCATGCCCACAACCTGAATAGTATACAAACAGATCTCATGCATATTCATTAGGGAAGTCCTGAAAATCTGGCCAGTTTGCAGCCCTCGAAGACTGAACTTGGACGTGCCTGATTTAAAACAACTTCAGAAAGGGTGGAGCAGGGGTGTCCAACCTCCTTTCAGGATTTCCACAAGGTGGTTAGCTTAGCAGAGTTTAAAAAGGGGTTAGACGGTTTCCTAAAGGACAAGTCCATAAACCACTACTAAATGGACTTGGGAAAAATCCACAGTTCCAGGAATAACATGTATAGAATGTTTGTACGTTTGGGAAGCTTGCCAGGTGCCCTTGGCCTGCATTGGCCGCTGTCGTGGACAGGATGCTGGGCTCGATGGATCTTTGGTCTTTTCCCAGTGTGACATTACTTATGTTCTTATGTACTTAATATGCATGAGATCTATTTGCATACAGTAGAGGCAGTGCATGCAAATAGATCTCATGCATATTTCTTGGGGAAAACCTGACTGGGTTGTGGCCCTCGAGGATTGAGGTTGAGGTACCTGGGGGTAGAGAGAGACGCTGATGCACCGAGGCATTTGAAAATCATGTGGCCAGGATAGGTGATGGAGGAGACTGGCTTAGAATAGCACAAGAGAAGCCACAGTCAGAACAGGACTGCTGGCTACTCCCTGTCTGATCGTGTCATAAATCTTACCACTTAATAGGCCCAGTTGTGAAATGAACGGGGCTGCCCAGTAGTCAGTGGCGTACCAAGGAGGGGGCAGTGGGGGCGGTCTGCCCTGGGTGCACGCCGCTTGGGGGGTGCCGCGTGCCTGTCGGCTCCGTTCATTCCATGCTCCCTCTGCCCTGGAACAGGTTACCTCCTGTTCCAGGGCAGAGGGAGCATGGAACGAGTGAAGCCGACAGGCGCGCGGCACCCCCCCCCCCCCCCCCAGCAGGTAAAAATGCACCCGGGGGGGGGGGTGTCCTTTCGCCAGGGGTGGGGGGGTCGCGCTGCACCCAGAAGGGGGGGGGGGCGCATCGGCGATCCGCCCCAGGTGTCATCCACCCTAGGAACGCCACTGCCAGTAGTCACACTTGGACAAAATCAGCAGTTGTAGAATATTGTTAAATCGCAATGATCCTTACTCACCGCCTGATCTATCAATGCAGTGGCAGCCTCATTCTGAAGACCATCTGTAGATTTCAGTTGAGGAAATGAGGCCCTACGAAGCTTTGAAAAAGAACAACATTGAACTTCTAGGTTAGGTAGGATGTAAGACTGAAGATTTATCTGTACTCTGTCAGCCACACAGTTTACATCCATCAGCTACCACTTCCTGTGAGATAATCTGCAGCCCTTCTGCCAGTGTGGCTGTTAACGTACAGTATACTGCATGGCAGGTTAAAGTGACATTATACAGGGTGGCTATTGCTACTGTGGAGTTGCAGCCTGGCACAGGGCTTGGGGGTGGGGAGGGGGTGAGAATGGTTTATAGTTTCCAGCTCTGAGGGGGCTTAACACCCCCAGTAAGGAGCAAAATTCCTTCATTTTGTCCAAGGAGGGGTAGTTTGTGATGAATTTAGTGCCCCAATCATTCCGAAAAGTTGGCTTCTATGCAGTGGCGTTCCTACTACTACTTAACATTTCTAAAGCGCTACTAGGGTTACGCAGCGCTGTAGTTTAACATGGAAGGACGGTCCCTGCTCGAAAAGTTGGCTTCTATGCAGTGGCGTTCCTAGGGGGGCTGACACCCGGGGCGGATTGTCGATGCGCTCCCCGCCCGGTGCAGCGCAACCCCCCCCCCCCCGGGTGCACGCCACTGGGGTGGTGCCGTGCGCCGGTCAGCTTCCTTCGTTTCCATGCTCCCTCTGCCCCGGAACAGGTTACTTCCTGTTCCGGGGCAGAGGGAGCATGGAAACGAAGGAAGCTGACCGGCGCGCGGCACCCCCCCAGCGGTGTGCACCCTGGGCGGACCGCCCCCCCCCCCCCCCCTTGGTACGCCACTGCTTCTATGGAATGTTTTTTTCAATCGTTGTAATTAGGTAGAGGGAGATCAGGGGTGTAGTAAATGAATCTGTGATGGCAGTTTTCCAGTGAGCTTGTAAAGCTAGAGGGAGGGCAGTTTAAAAGCTATTTCCCTGGATAAAACAGTGTATTGCAAACATGAGCTGGTATAAACTCACCTGTTCTCTGTGTAGGTGAAATGAAGCCTGCAGTACCATTGTGCACGTAGGTTTTTAGCTGTTGTAGGGGGAGAGAGTCCTAGAAGCAGGATTTGGAATGGAACCATATACATACGCGTGAGTTTTCCAAAGCGTGCAGGTTCTTTAATTCAGAATGGGGGCTGGTGTTAAACATTCAAGGGCCCAGGGCAGAAACCGGGGAGGGAACCCTAAGGCTCAACTGCAGGCTATGATTCCTTCAGCTGAGGCGGGCTCGGGGGCTCCCTGTAGCATAGTAACATAGTAGATGACGGCAGAAAAAGACCTGCACGGTCCATCTAGTCTGCCCACGATAAACTCATATGTGTATACCTTATGTGTATAAACTCATATGTGTGATTTGTACCTGTCTTTTTCAGGGCACAGATCGTATAAGTCTGTCCAGCAGTATTTCCCGCCTCCCAACCACCAGTCCCACCTCCCATCACCGGCTCTGGCACAGACCCCGTATAAGTCTGCCCTCCCCTATCCTAGCCTCTCAACCACCAACCCCTCTTCCCCCCGCTACCCAATTTCAGCTAAGCTTCTGTGGATCCATTCCTTCATGAGGGCTCTGTGTGCCAGCCCTGATTCAGAAGTCTCAACAAGCTAATAAGGGTTTAAGTTTGGAGTATTGTGTTCAGTACTGGTCTCCGTATCTCAAAAAAGATATAGTAGAATTGGAAAAGGTACAGCGAAGGGCGACGAAAATGATAGTGGGGATGGGACGACTTTCCTATGAAGAGAGGCTGAGAAGGCTAGGGCTTTTTAGCTTGGAGAAGAGACGGCTGAGGGGAGATATGATAGACGTGTATAAAATAATGAGTGGAATGGATCGGGTGGATGTGAAGCGACTGTTCACGCTATCCAAAAATACTAGGACTAGAGGGCATGAGTTGAAGCTACAGTGTGGTAAATTTAAAACGAATCGGAGAAAATTTTTCTTCACCCAACGTGTAATTAGACTCTGGAATTCGTTGCCGGAGAACGTGGTACGGGCGGTTAGCTTGACGGAGTTTAAAAAGGGGTTAGATAGATTCCTAAAGGACAAGTCCATAGACCGCTATTAAATGGACTTGGAAAAATTCCGCATTTTTAGGTATAACTTGTCTGGAATGTTTTTACGTTTGGGGAGCGTGCCAGGTGCCCTTGACCTGGATTGGCCACTGTCAGTGACAGGATGCTGGGCTAGATGGACCTTTGGTCTTTCCCAGTATGGCACTACTTATGTACTTATGTACTTAAGTGAAAAATGCATGTATACATTTACTTTGAAAATCTGGCAAGTTCACAGAGTGAAAAGGCCACATGTATTGTCAGTTCTATAGCTTATAGCCTAATCACGGGCTTCTGACATGCTGTTCTCACTGTGCTTAAAAATCACAGCTGAGCCACACAGTACACAGTCCAGACCTTGCCTGACAGAGAGCTCAGACCTGGTCCTTGCTATCTCCCTGGTGCTTAAATATCTCTATGTAGAAAGACTTTCCTGATCTCCTGTGTTATTTTTCACTGAAGCAACATCCCTGGGTGACCAAACATGGAGCCGAGCTGCTGCCAAGCGAGGATGAGAACTGCACCCTTATCGAAGTAACAGAGGAGGAGGTGGAGAACTCCGTCAAACACATCCCCAGCCTGGCTACTGTGGTGAGGGGTCATCTTTTTCATAGTTATCTTAGGGACATTTCATAGAAGGTTGATTTAAAATGTACAGGCCTGAGGTCAGAGCAAAGAAAATCCCCCCCCCCCCCCCAAACTTTATTTTTTCATATTCACGTGAAAGGCAATTCTATAACTGGGCATGTAAGTGCACAGAAAAGTGCCACATGGGGTGTACAACAGAACTGGAACCAGTTTAAGGAAAAGTGTTGGCTACGGGCTGGAAACACACAGTTCCTGTAGACACTGAAACACTGTTAATTGTATCACTGCCCTTGTTCTGCCAGATCCTGGTGAAGACGATGCTACGGAAACGCTCCTTTGGAAATCCTTTCGATGGGAGCAGGAAAGAAGAGAGGCCTCCGTTCGCTCCAGGAAATTTTCTGATGTAAGTCTTCTCTTTAACTAACATTTTTACTGCTGTAATAGTCTATTACATAGTAACATAGTAGATGACGGCAGAAAAAGACCTGCATGGTCCATCCAGTCTGCCCAAGACAAACTCATATGTGTATACCTTACCTTGAATTTGTACCTGTCCTTTTCAAGGCACAGACCGTATAAGTCTGCCCAGCAGTATTTCTCATTATTCAGTATTGCTCATGTTTGATTTATTCAAAAAGGCGGTAAATCAATCATAATAAATAAATTTTATTTTTAAAGATCAGGAAACAATAGCATTCCTTGTTATCAAGCAGATGAAGCCATTACATATGGGTTGTGTCCATCAACCAGCAGGGGGAGATAGAGAGCACTCAATTTTTCACAGTGCCTCATGGCCAGCCAGCTCCACTGCCTCTTCAGTATTCTCTATCTCCCCAAGCAGGGTGGCTGCAGCTTCTTCGAGCTCCATCAGAAATCTGCCTGGGGGTGGCTCCTGGCTTGCCAGTTGTTAGCCAGGGTGTTAGAGGCTATAGCAGCTTCACTTTGAAGGCAGATAGGTCAGCCCATTCCCTGCCTTACCCATGCCCTCGTGGATGTGGACATATTAGCTTGCTTTTCCCTGTCCTTTCCCACTCTTTGCAGAAAGAGAGGCAGTACTGTAAGTGTGTCATTTTAGCCTAGAGAAATAGCTGACATCTATCACTTCATCTGCAAGAATGTTTCTTACCTAGCTGATGCCCCTCTATCCTAAAGTAACTCATTCATAAAGCAAAAATGACATTAATCTGAAAGTTTGGCATTTATCTGAAAAGAACTCTGACCTTTATTTTGAAAAAAATGTATTTACTGTATACATTTCACTTCAGCTCCCCATCCTTCTAGCAAAACCAAGTCTGGAAATACAAAATCCAGCTAAAGGCCTAGCCGTCAAAGGTAAAATGCTGTGAACTAACAGTAGCTGGAGCCTACGCCAGATGGATGTTTTTCTCGCAAAAACATCAAAAGTTGTGCTTTTCAAAACTCAGATTTGGGACATTTTACTCCGCCGTTTGTCTAAATCTCAAGGGGGGGTGGGTATTGGAGGCATGTTTTGGGCAGGCTTAAAATCTAGATGTTTTTCAGCAATAACGGAACAGCAAAAACCATCCAGGGCAAAAAAAAGTACATGTTTATCTAGACCTCATTCAGTCATGATTAAGTCACAAAAAGGTGCCTTAACTGACCAGCTGACCACTGGATGAATTAAGGTATGACTCTTGTTAATCCCCCAGTGCTCACTGACCCCCTCCCCCCCCCCCCCTAAATATATGACAGTAGATACCAGGCTCTATGACAGCTCCAAATATTATGGCCATGTCTAAGAAAGCAGAAAGCAAGTGGATGGAGTAGCCTAGTGGGCAGTGAACAACGGGACCCAAGGTTCAGTTCCCTCTATAACTCATTTCAGTATAAATATGTGAACCCTCCCTCCTGAAACATAGAAATACCTCCTGTACCTAAATATGTAAGTGACCTGCAAGCCTGAGGGCCGGACCTTTAGGTACAGTAAGTTTTCTTGGTTCCTGGAGAGCTCACCATACAATATGAAGGGGTTTAGGTGGGATAGTTGGGTCCCTTTATGTGAAGTTCACTGCACTGACCACTAGGCTGCCCCTCTGCACTGCTGGGATGTCTGTGTGGCCAGTGTAGTAGGAATGCTGCCAGACATCCCTATAGCTTTCCTGGGATGTTCCCCCCCCCCCCCCCCAAAAAAAAAAAAAAAAATAGTACTTACAGATACCATAAAAACGTAGAAATTTAGATGTTTTTCTGGTTTGATAATGGCTGTGAGCTAGATGTTTTTTTGAGACGTTTTTAGCAAAATATATGTCATATTGAAGTGTTTTTGGGGGTTAGTGGGTTTTCATTGTATGGTTTTGTTCTTAATAAATTTAAATTAAAAAAAAGACATCATATTGAAAATGCCCATCTGTGTGCTTAGAAATGCAGTTTCACATCTGGAAAGGTGGACTGTAGTATCTGGAAGGATTGGGCAAGAGAATGGTGAGAGAAGGGTTAGAAGGGAAAGAAATAAGGGATGTGTGATATGAGCAGGAGGACGGCAGCTATGTGAGAAAACATTTCTTCACTCAACGTGTAACTAAACTCTGGCATTTGTTGCCAAAGAATGTGGTAAAAGCAGTTAGCTTAGCAGGCTTTAAAAAAGATTTGGATAATTTCCTAAAAGAAAAGTCCATAAGCCATTATTAAGATGCACTTGGGAAAATCCACTGCTTACTTCTAGGATAAGCAGCTTAAAATGTGTTTTACGCTTTGGGGATCTTGCCAGGTACTTGTAACCTGGATTGGCCACTGTTAGAAACAGGATACTGGGCTTGATGGACCTTTGGTCTGTCCCAGTATGGCAATGCTTATGTTCTTATATTATGTTATGCTCTTAAGGGAGGCTAAGTGCTGGGATGGAGAAGTGCAAGGGGCTATCAGAGTAGAAAAGAAAATGGTACAGGTAGGCTAAAGATAGACCACAAAAAAGAAAAAACCCATACAGGAATGATTTAAGAAATACAGTAAAATCTAGTGAAAAGGCTCACAGAAAGAGGAGAGGGAGGAGAGGGAGCAGAAAAACAAGGAAAGACTAAAGAAACGAAAACCAGGAAACTAAATCAAGAGAGAAATTGAAAGATCAAGAAAGAAAAATACAGGGAAAACCCCAAAAAGATTAAAAACCACTAATGTTTGAAAATACTTTAATTTTTCTTCAATTGCACTGTTGGAAGGGCAGCAGCTGGTGTGATTGGGCCTAGGGATATTTCTCCAAATATCTTACCCAACACTAAGTCATTCTCTGCTTTTCCTTCTTTTCGGACCCCCCCCCCCCCCCCCCCCAATAAGAATTTCAGCAACAGATGGATCAGGCCAAGGAATTTTGGGGAAAGATACCCTGGAGATCTGATATGCTCAAAATTTGCTCTGAAGAGATCAGAACATGGCGTTTGTGATGGTTGATGGAGCCTCCCTCCCCCTCACTGCCAATACAAACCATTGGATCCATGTGCATGTCAGATTCCCCATAATTAACAAAGCAGCAGTGGCGTACCAAGGGGAGGGCGGTGGGGGCGGTCAGCCCCGGGTGCATGCCGCTGGGGGGGTGCCGCAGCGCGTGCCTGTCGGCTGCGAGTTCAAATCGCTATGCTAAATTCTCTCGTTCGCTGCAGCTCCCTCCCTCTGCCCCGGAACAGGTTACTTCCTGTTCCGGGGCAGAGGGAGGGAGCTGCAGCAAACAAGAGAATTTAGCGTAGCAATTCGAACTTGCAGCCGACAGGCATGTGCCGCGGCACCCCCCCCCCCAGCAGCGTGCACCCGGGGGGGGGGGTCATTTCACCAGGGGGGGGCGCTGCACCCGGGGGGGGGGGCGCATCGACGATCCGCCCCGGGTGTCGTCGAGGCTAGGAACGCCACTGCAAAGCAGTATACTGAATGCCCCAGCAGACAATAAATCAACTTCTAGCTCCAGAGTGCTCTGGACTGGTGAGCAATCAACATTATCCAAGTACTGAATCAGAGGATCTACACATGAGGGCAAACACTTTCCTCTCTTACCAGCTCAGGGCTAATGAATACTACTGCTGCATCTTATTTCTATAACGCTACTAGATGTACACAGCGCTGTACATAAAACATGTACGAGACGCTCAACAGAGCTTACAATTTATTCGGGACAGATAAACAAGACAAATAAGGGATTAGGGAATTACTTATTGTGGGAATGATTACAATGATAAATCAAACAGCGCTGTGGACGTAGGTGAGCAGGGAGGGGCTCTCATCAGATAACCAGTCCTCAGGACACACTTAGCCAGTCAGGTTTTCAGGATACCCACAAATCATATATAAGAACAAAGGAATAGCCATACTGGGTCAGACCAGTGGTCCATCTAGCTCAGTATCCTGTTTCCAACAGTGGCCAAGCCAGGTCACATGTACCTGGCAGAATCCCAAAAAGTAGCAAAATTCCATGCTAATGGCTCCTGGGATAAGTAGTGGCTTTCCGCAGGTCTATCAAGAGCAGATTGTGGGCTTTTCCTCCAGGAACTTGTCCAAACCTGTTTTAAACCCAGATATGCTAACCACTGTTATCACATCCTCCAGCAACAAAGATGCTGTTGAGAATTTAGGGGTCCCGAGCCCCCCCAAGAAGGCTAGAGTGACCTTAATCTGACTCCATCTCTAAATAACACTAGTACTGGGGTAATCAAGGAGTTATTGCCTCTAAGGGAGATTTAGATTACAAGTTATACAATGCATTTATACTTACAGCCTTTCATCATTAAGTGAAGCCCACAAATCATCATTTGGAATGAGGAGTTTATTTGCCAAGGTATAAGTCAAATCAATAATTGACAACAGGCATGTACAATTAATTCATTATAGGAATATGATAAGCTGCAAACAGGTGTTAATTATTTGCTAATCTTTTATAATTTCTTTTACCAATTAGGGGTTTTACAAGGGAAAGCAATTAGGTAATTTGTTAATTCTGCTGGACACATTGGTTTCCCTTGGAGAGAGAGTGGCAACCCTTGTCTCTCTAACTTAAACCAGGAAATACCCTGAGTTTTATAGGTGCCCTTAGGATATGGGTAATATGACAGTAGATATACCTGATTGGATCTATGCTAATGTCATGGTTGTTACTGATTGGCTCATGCTAATGAGTAGCTTCTATCTTGCTAACATGGTTTTATCTTTAGCTCGCTTCTTAAGCAAGACCCTTTTTTTCTTAATATTGCCCAATCTATGAGTCATTTCTGGCAGATGTTCATCTGTACCATCTGTACCATCTTCTTTCCTGTTCTAGCTATTTTAAGTTATTGTGCAACTTCCTTTTTTGTCAACATTTCCCTAGATACGGACATCCAAACATCAAAACATGGACATCTCTGTCTTATATCATCTTGTGATCTGACTTAGGATTTTAGCCATCAATTCCTTGATCTTGGCTTTTGCACTGCTTTTGAATGTCACACTAAATTCTAATGAGGCCTAGTCAGTGCCTTTTAGTAGTTTAAGCTGTTTAAGGTATGTAAATTGACACACCACTATTCCAGTGGATGGATCCCAAACAGGGACGCATATTACTTTACAGGAAAAGCACGTCCTTGCTCAGCCAGTCATGGATTTTTAAACCAAGCTGGTATTTTTACAGCCTGAGTCCTAAAATCTGGCCTTCCACCCTTCCGGTGGGCATCCAGTGAGGACCTCTTGCTGTACTATAATTATACATTCCCCACTTGTCACCCCCTCTGAGGAGGGGTGACACAAAGCTCGTCAAACTTGTCATCATCCATTCCAGAAGGTGGCAAGCTATCAAACGAGAGGGCGAGTTTTGGTCTTAGAAATTGCTAGAAGGTATGGTGCAAGATAGGAAACTTCATCCTCAGGTGACATATTATTTGGGCATATGGAATCCCCTTTATATTACCCAACCCCTTGGGCTTTATCCTGATGTCATTTCTCTTGAGACTTACTCAAACCTGTAGTGAGAGAGGTTTTATGAATGGGACAAATCCATGAGTTCATCCACAAAATCCCATGAAGTATAGGTATGCGGGTAATAGCAATTTCAGGTGGATCATACTAATAAACACTTTCAGGTCTTTCTATGGCTTCTATTATATCTGTAGCATAGTACATGGGGAGATAATCTAATGTATGTATCTCAGTGGTCTTGGGAAGGAATAGTGGTTTTGATAAGCATTGTTATGGTGGCTCAACAAATATATGGTTAGTACTCAGATTGCAGACTGGTTTAGGTTGTAGGTATTCAGAATCCTTAAACAGGTATGAGGTTGTCTTATACAGCAAAAAGGGTCAATCCTAGGAAAATTTATATTTAACAAAGGTCATGCATGGATTTTGACATATGCATAATGACCTGGAAGTATGGGAAGCATTTCATATATCCGTTACCCCACTTGGAGCTTAGTCAAACCTACAGAAAGACATGCAGCTTAAGTAAGCTTAAGTAAGCCTACACCAAAGTTAAACAATTGCATAACTGGTTGATACCAACAGGTTTTACACCTACATTATGATATCATAGCCAGTATTAGGGTTTGATGTTACCCCTGTATCTGAGCAATATCAACTTCAATTTAAATTACATTAACAGAAATAACGGGGAAACTCTTAGAAAAACAATTAGAACAATAAAGGAAATAATAGGAAAATAAAAATAAAACCTTTTCATTATATAGACAGGATTACTGCTAAACTGAAAATAAAACAAAATATGAATCTATAATGTCCATAAACAGCAACAGTAAATCTCAAATGAAGTATCAGTTCTTAATTCTCTTTCATCTGGGTTTTCAGGCTGGCCTGCTGAAGGAAGTGGCTGGTCTTGAGATGGTCTTTCACATGGAGCCAAAACTTGTGATCCAGTAGTTTGCAAGGTGTAAAGATTATTGCCACAACCTTGGGGGATCTAACATCATTTGGGCCTAGATAGATCTTGAAGACGTACTTGTGGTGTACACACTTGGATCTTTTCATGTCTTTATTCTAGGCATGCACCATCATAATCAGTCCATCAAGAGTCAGAGGTTGGCAAAGGAATAAGCAAAATGACTGTATGCCTGAATGATACATTGCTATATCTTGGTGGGCATAATCAGCGTGAACTGAATAAGCAAAAATAATATATAGATGTCAAGAATATAAACATGGAGAAAACAGTGCTAATTAAGTGCAAAAGCAAAAGCGAAACCATAAGGGTTCAATAATGAAAAGCCAATTATATCTCCTGATTGGTAGGGGTCAGAGCTTCAACTTCAACCCTCTTAATACTAGGAATTGGGATTTGCATAATATATCCCCACTTCTGGCTTGCATAATGTGCAAGACAGATTGGTAATTATTACGAAGACATGATCAAATAACAATGGTTAAGTATATGGAACAAAAGAAAAGAGTACAAAAAAACTAACAATAAAAATTGATTGTTCGAATTATTGATGTAAATATGGTGAACAAAAAATAGTCTAAAGGCACGGATAATGCGTTGCAATCTATGGCCAGTAGGTATGGAATCTTCACCTGCGATGACTAACATTCACCAAGGGTTGGCTTAGGAAATAGTCATATTCAGAGCAGAAGTCTAATGTGCAGGAATTTAAAACTCATAACTAGTCCAGGTGATGGAAGTATCTTCTGAAATCACGGTCGCTGTCTGTTGTAATAGAGAGCTCATATGTAAAGTGTCATGTAGGTTCTGGAAAAGAGGAGCCTGCAAAAATATTTAATACAACAGAATATTTAAGAGCATAACCAAGAAGGTCTAAATTAAGGACATCATTTGGACAAAAGAAAATTCTCATTGGAGAAGTTGGTGCTCCTTTTTCTTGCCAGAGGTCAGTAGCAGCAGAAGTACCAAACTGGAATAGAGGCGGTAGATCAGGAATTGGATTTTCAGTCTTCACTCAACCTACAGGACTTAATAAATAGAGATGAGATACGAGTAATGCCTAGTAGTTAAATCTTAGCACAGAATCATTAGAAAGGAAAGTCAAAGAATGCATTGTTAGTTCCTTGGGGCACCAATAGGTGAAGCATAGTTTCAATATATAAAATCATAAGTTACAAGTAGAAAACAATTTTTCTCTGTAGATTAGATCTTGCTGGCACAGGAAGTCAACAGAGTCTGAGGAAACATTGTGGTCAGAGTCTGCTCCAGGAAAATACAGCCTTCAATATTATATTCAGAGAGATAGAGAAAAGCCAATATCAGAAAACAAAGATGTAAAAACTATATATGTCTATGAGGCCTCCTCACGTGACCTTTACAAGGTTTAAATAGGTCATATGAGAAGGACAATAATCTATAGTCCTCTGTAATAATTCACAGCCAATTTGGAAAATGAAAATTATATTAAATATTAAACTGATCCTTTCTATGCTTTCACAATTTGGGCCCTAAATTATGACAGCATATCAAGATTCACATTCAGAGGGATTGCTAAAAAGAAGCTCATATATTCCCAGGAAATGGCCGCCGAGAGTTGAAGTCTCGCGAGGCTGCTTCAACTCTCGGCGGCCATTTTGAAACGCCGAGAGCCGGACTCACACAGGATGCAGCAGGGCAGCTAGCAGCAGCGCTCCGGCCAGGAACGCAGGGGCTCTTTCTTTCCTGCCCCGAGCGAAGAGGTACCTCTAGACCACCAGGGATAGTAGCGTAAGGGGAGGGGATGTGACAGGGGGGAGGGAAGGTGATGGGGGGAAGAGGGGGCGACCGGGGGCGGGGCGGTAGCGTGAACGGGGCGTGGCGATGGGGCGAAAGGGGCGGGGTGATGGGCACGTCCTCGGCAGCTTATTTTTGTTTGGCTGTGTGCAGCGATTCGTTTGAAGGGGAGGAGTAGGGAAACACTCCTCCCTGTTCCTTCATTGGCGTTGTTGTGTACTTGTTCCGCCCTCGACGTCATCACGTGTGACGCGAGGGCGGGGCATGGAGACATGGTGAGTGTTGTGGCTTCACCACCATGAACTTACAAACCGGTGTCTGAGTGGCTGCAGTGACGTCAGTGTCTTCAGAATGTTGAGGGTGCGTTTTATTATAGTAGATACCTGCATAGATGACATTACAAGAGCCAAGCCGTGACTTTAGAATCTGTTTCTGAATGTATGTGTGCTCCCTCAGTAAGTCAGAAATCCTTTGGGGTCTGTGCAGTACAGGTTTTGCCACAGACACAGAATGAAAGTGTATCCTTACTGATAGAGAGGTGGTATGAGATTCTGGTGGGCCAATGTCCTCTCCCTGCTGGATATTTTACTGTCTTTATGGGACACATTAATAGACAACAAAATGTTGTCGTCTCAACAAATGAAATGCATAAAATTTAAATTGCATAATCAGAGGAGGGGCAGCTGTGAAGGTCAAAACTTTATATCAGGCGTAGATGCTGTTCAAAAATACCATCCAGGAAGCCCAGGCCAAATATATCCCATGTATTAAAAAAGGAGGAAGGAAGACCACACAGCCAGCACGGTTAAAAAGTGAGGTGAAGGAAGCTATTAGAAATTCCTTCAGAACATGGAAGAAGGATCCGACTGAAAATAATAGGAAACAGCATAAAGAATGGCAAGTCAAATGCAAAGCGCTGATAAGGAAGGCAAAGAGGGACTTTGGAAAGAAGATTGCATTGGAGGCAAAAACTCATAGTAAAAACTTTTTTAGGTATATTAAAAGTAAGAAGCTGGCAAAAGAATTGCTTGGACCGCTAGATGACATGGATTTAGTGAAGGCAAATCTTGCCTCACCAATCTACTACATTTCTTTGAAGGAGTGAACGAACATGTGGATAAAGGTGAGCCAGTCGATACTGTGTATCTGGATTTTCAAAAGGCATTTGACGAAGTACCTCCAGAGGAAATTGGAAAGTCATGGGATAGGGGGTAATGTTCTACTCTGGATTAAAAACTGGTTAAAGGATAGAAAACAGTGAGTAGAGTTAAATGGTCAGTATTCGTAATGGAGAAGGGTAGATAGTGGGGTTCCGCAGGGATCGGTGCTGTGACCACTTCTCTTTAACATATTTATAAATGATCTAGATATTGGACTAGTGAGGTAATTAATTTTACTTGATGACACAAAGTTATTCAAAGTTGTTAAATCGCAAGAGGATTGTGAAAAATTACAAGAGGTCCTTATGAGACTGGGCACCCAAATGGCAGATGATGTTTAATGTGAGCAAGTGCAAAGTGATGCATGTGGGAAAGAGGAACCCGAACTATAGCTATGTGATGCAAGGTTACGCATTAGGAGTCGCCGACCAGGAAAAGGATCTAGGAGTCATCGTTGACGATACTTTGAAAACCTCTGCTCAATGTGCTGCGGCGGCAAAGAAAGCAAATAAACATCGCATCTCAAAAAAGATATAGTGGGATTAGAAAAGGTACAGAGAAGGGCAACGAAGATGGAAAAGAGGATGGGACGACTTCCCTATCAGGAAAGGCTGAAACGGCTAGGGCTCTTCAGCTTGGAGAAAAGATGGATGAGGGGAGATACGATAGAGGTATATAAAATAATGAGTGGAATGGAACAGGTAGACGTGAGATGCTTGTTTACTCTTTCCAAAAATACTAGGACTAGGGAGCATGTAATGAAGCTACAAAGTAGTAAATTTAAAACGAATCAGAGAAAATATTTCTTCACTCAACGTCTAATTAAACTCTGGAATTCATTGCCAGAGGATATGGTAAAAGCAGTTAGCTTAGCGGGGTTTAAAAATGGTTTGACTATCTTCCTAAAAGAAAAGTTCATAAGCCATTATTAAAATGGACTTGGGAAAATCCACTTCTTATTTCTAGGATAAGCAGCATAAAATGTATTGTATTATTTTGGGATCTTGTCAGGTACTTGTGACCTGGATTGGCCACTGTTGGAAAAAGGATACTAGGCTTGATGGACCTTCAGTCTGTCCCAGTATGGCAATACTTATGTACTTATGTAAGAGAGAAGAGGGAGAAGCACCTTAAACATTATGATAAAATGATTCAGCCATTATTAGATGGGGGAGAATTATTCTCAGAGTAGTGCCGGGCCTTTATTACAGCATTCAGTGAATGACAGCTTACATAAAAGGTGCCTTTTTATTATAAGAATCCTTCAAGCTGATTCTCTAATAGAAAGTGACATGATCAGTTGTACACCACAGACATGGAATGGACTTTTACCAGGAAACTAACCGTCTGCATTACAGGCTCTCTTTGCTTGTTTCCTCATGCTTTGGCTTTTTTATGCTTGTAAGACTGACACAGCTAAACTTAACAGACTATCAACTTGAAACACCTGGAGGACTAATGCAATTATCTGGCACTTTTTGTTAAATCTTTTTTTTTAAATCTACTTAAGACAACTAAAGAGAGAGAGAACTCGGAGTCACAATTATCTTTTGTGGTCTATCAACATGCATATGACTGGGTTGAGAACCATTGCTCTAGGCCAGGGGTTCTCAACCTAGTCCTCAGGTCACACCTAGCCAGTCAGGTTTCAGGAAATCCACACTGAATATGCATGAGTTAAATTTGCATACAATGGAGGTAGGGCATGCAAATTTATCTCATGCATATTCATTGTAGGTATCCTAAAAACCTGACTGTCTAGGTGTGTCCTGAGGCCTGGGTCGAGAACCTCTGCTCTAGTCCCTTAGGACATACCTAGCAGATCAGTTTTTCAGGATACCCACAATGAATATGGCAAGAGAGAGATCTGCATTCAGTGGGTGTAGATCATGCAAATTTCTCTCATGCACATTTCCTGTGGGTATCCTGAAAACTTGACTAGCTGGGTGTGGCCCAATGACTGGGTTGAGAACTCCTGGTCTTGAGGGTGTTGATAGTGAATAGATGTTAAGTGAAGCTTTGCCTTTGAATTGACGGTGCCCTGTGAATTAATCGTTTGCGTTTTTTTTTTGAAGCAGAAAAGAAGGCAGCGAGGAGGACATTGACGTGGGGAGCAGCGACTTAGCCAAGGTCGGGGAAGATGAAGCCCTGTCCTGAACGCGGCCACCTGTTTGCCATAAGGTTCTTGCAAATGGAAGCTTTCGCTTTCGCAGATCAAGCGGGGATCTGAGCAACCTTCATGTTGCATGGGCATGACATCTTTAATGCCAGTGTAATGCCAAGTGAAGAGCTTAGCTTTACCGCATGCTGTAAAGAAACTCACCACGTTTATCATCCCCTGAGCACACTGACATCCGTCACTCTTGTGGTCTATGCAGAACTTTCTGACTGGTGCTGGAGTGGGGACTCAAAAACTGCAACCCTCCACCCCCCTCCTAGAAAACGAAGGCTTTTAATAAGGTCTAAATGCCAAATACTGAACGACTACCTTCCAGGCATCATGGTGAGGGATTAACAGAAATTGACATCTGTGCCAAAAACACACAGCACATATCAGAATTATTATTTTCTTTTAAATGGATGCATTTTCTACATAGATACAGTAACTCATAAGCAGCGTCAGCTCCTGAACAATGTCAGCGTTTGCACAGTGTCTGATGGGTGATGGCTTTGGATACCCAACTCATCTTTGCCAACCTGTTGACAGAGTCTGAATGTTGCAGACTGAGGACAGGGATGGCCCAAAGGTGTGAGGCTGACACAGCCAAGCCAAATGTAAATTTTAAAATGAGGGGACACCACATCTGCTTCCATGTGGTGAGAAATACAAAAAGGATGGTTACGAAACCACAGTTTCTAGCATATCTTGGGAGATGATATTTAATCATTTCCAGGGTAAAATCATTAGACTTCCATTGATGTTAACATGGGTTAAAGATGCTTTATCTTTCTTTAAAACAGCAAACTTGTTTTTTTTATTTTTTTTTTATTATGTTAATAGACTAGGAAACATTTTGGACTACTACTAAAAAAAAAAAAAAAGTATCTTCTCTGGATTGTGCGATGTTTCTATAATCTATATGTTACTGGTGTGCAGGGTCGGAGAAAAGTATGCCACATCGTAACTTTAGATGCGCCATCAAAACACGCGTGTTCTTGAGGGAAATGCCGCCACTTTCCAAAAGAAGCAGGAAAAAGCAGCGTTAGTTGCGTATGACTAGAAATTGATAGAGCGCCACCTCCACCTTACTGGTTCAGCATCAGCTGCAACCACAGGAAGTGTGGAGCTGTACGTACAATGGTTTTTATTTTAAGGTGGGGTAGAGTAACCAAGAGACCATAATTTCCATGATTGTGTTTTATCAGAAAAGTTTAGATAAATTGTATTATACTTGAAAGAATTGCAGACTGCACTTTAGCTAATAACGTACCATCCTTCTGAGCAACAAGCCGAAGCTTGCATTTGTAAATCAAATTTTAAAAAGCATTCATACCCATGCTTACATTAAGGCTTTTTGCATTTTAAGATAAAAACAGCTTGCTGAGCAGTTGCTACTCTTTCTGGAGTTGTTTGCATGGGGTTGGGGGAAAACATCTGCAGGTCCGGCTGCAGCAGCTCAATGCCATTCATTAGTTCTTCTGTGCTCTTACGCATTCCTCTACCCTCCTTGCATGAAGTGTTTTATTTATAAAGTTGAGCCAGTGCAGCCCTGCCTGTTTTTTAATGTATGTTTACAATAACTACTTCTCTGAAATATAGTGTGAAAATATATTAAGATGCTTATAAATTGGGTTCTTTACCACTAAGCTGGTCCTACATGACTTTTTAAAATATAAAACTGTGGACCATAGAGTTAGGCTTTATTCTTTTATACAGACATTAACCATTTTTGAAGTGAAGGTTTTTAAAAATGTAAACAGATTTTTTCAGTACCTTAAGTGTATATTGCAAGGCTTAACAGCATGCAGAGGACGGGGATGGAGTGTAATTAACATGACAGTTGCAGCTGCTCTCTCTGTATTGTAGAGGAAGCATTTACAGAGATGATCTACCCAAATAGTTCAGACTCCAACAAAAATCCTATAAAGATTCCTATGCATGCCTTAGCACTGTATTAGGTCCCAGCTGAATCATTTATAGGACAGAAGAGTGAGCAGATATGAATAATACACGGAAGGGGTATTACCGTGAAAGGAAGCAGCGTACGAGGCTGAAAGGGATTAAGTCTGAGTGTAACATAAGGAATTCTCCACTACCTGCAACCGTCTTCCTGAGGATGTGCTAGAAATAAAAGCAGGGACAGATATCAAGAGTTCAGAAAGGGAAGGGATATGTAAATAGAGTCACTGGGTGGCCAAGGAGCAGGATGAGATGGTTCTTATAGTCCCTTATCTGCCAAAGCCATTCCATGGCACTAAGGAGGGACGGGGATATGGAAGCCCTAGTGGGCAGTATGCACCCGATCGTGGGATTTAGCTCACGCAGTAGCATTTCTGAATGAAAGCCCTTAGGATTTCACCTTCCGGCTTTCTTCTCCCAGCCTGTGCGCCAGGCAAGACACAATTTAGGTATAAGTAAGGTAGGGCTTACAATTTAAAGATAGCTCTCTTTTGCCACAAGGAGCATCAGTGGGTGAAGCAGGATTTGAACCCCACTTCCCTGTAGGTCAGCACTAAGCACCAGCTACCCCTCCAATCTCAGCTGCTGTTTGAGCAGGTCTACAGAATGTATACAAACTGAAAAATCTAACAGGAAAATTATATTGACAAGGATATTTCAAAACAAGTGCCCTTCCCCCACCAACGACAAAGTGGTTAGAGCTCTTCAGGTTGAGTAAGACATGGCTGAAGGGAAATGTGAGATACGTCAAAGTGGATGACAAGTATTAAAACTAAAGCTCAAACAAGGCCACAGAACATAAACACAGGAACTCCAATATTTAGATAGGATAGAACAGACAAGACAATAACAAACCTAAAAAGACCCAAACACTATCCACGAAAACATATAAAAAAAAATAATAAAAAAGAGACACTGCAGCTACATTTGGTTTTTAAAGGCCATACTTTAAAAAACATGTGATTTAAGGGCAACCTCAAGTTTTACCCAAGACTGTTCTGCTCGTAGGAGAGAAAGTTCATTAGAAGAGTCGAGCTGATGGGCCGGGCCTATAAGGGACTAATAGAGACGACAAATAAGATGGGGTATCCCAGATCACCACAGGTAGAGTGGAGTGTGGAACAGAATGTGTTAATCCAAGTCAATTGTTTACTCTTCAAAAAGTACGAAGACTAGGGAACACCTCATCAATTTTCAAAGCGATACACTTAAGCTTTTTACACTGCTCTGAAATCTATTGCTGGAGGATGTGGACAAGTTTCTGCTACGATTAATGTAGACCTGAGGAAGGCCAGTAACATGGAATCTAATTTCCTTTCTGGGATCCTGCCAGGTACTTGTGGCCTGGATTGGGCACTGTTAGAAACAGGATACTGGGCTGGATGGATCTTTGGCCTGAGGCAAGATGGTCAGGACACAGCAAGCCAGTCTGGTTTTCAGGATATCCAGGGTGAATATATGGGAGATAAAATGTGCATGCATTGCCTTCATTGTAAGCAAACCTATCTCATGAATATTTATTTTGGGTTTCCTGAGGACTGGGTTGAAAACCTCTGATCTAAAAGCGCATGGTCCTGAAAGCCCAAACGGAGGAGGAAAGAATTTAAAACCTTTGCATCCGCTTTCTGTGCATAGTAAAGCTGTTTTTAAGATTTACTGCTTTCTGTGAAGTCTTCTACCCTGTGTTAGCCTTGAGGCCTAAATACTGCTGTTTTAATTTCTGGTCCTGCCTCTGCATTTGATTTTACAAGTGTATAATGCCCAAGAACTGTGTTTTATCATTTAAATTATATTACAATGAAATAAGTACTTTTCAGTGCCATTTAAGCTTTTCTGTAAGTTTGAAATAAACAGGCAACACCTTACCACATACCCTGATTTGTGCATGGTCTTTAGCCATAGAGGGTACCTAGTAGATACGATACACCCGCCAACACGAGGAAAGGTGCACTGTGGCATGGCACAAGGATGTTGCAGGAGTTTACAACAAACAGGAAGGGAACCTCTACAGAGAAGAAAGTCAATCTTTTATTCAAAGCGCCAGGACAAGAACGCGACACGAGCTAGAGCAACTGGTTGTACGGCTGGTGCTGGTAGGAACAGTAGCGACAGCAGGATAAAAGTGTAAAACGCAGTGTCCAAACAACCATGTCCTTGTTCTGGTACTTTGAATAAACGGGATTTTCAAGCAACATCTCCTGAGTTGGCTCGTCATTGGGTCAACCTCTACTTCATCCTGTTTTGGCAGGAGTTTACGTACACGGGAGTTACACTTACTTATTCCTCTCATTGCCAAAATAGCCACCATCTGGCATTCCAGTTCTCTTCTTCCGTCTACCTCTCCCTGCCCTCTGCGGTCTGACTGAGGCATGCAGGGGGGTCCTTTGGAGCTCACTGGACTTTCAAGGTCTTTGTTATCCTGAAGAGTTTTCTCCCACCACTCTGTAGTATTATATTTCATTTTAGAAGGTTTAAAAAAAAAACATTTTTAAAGAAAGGTCACTTATCTGTGCAGTTTGGAGATTGAATAGCTGGAAAATATCTGGAAGATTGTGGGTGGCACCACAGGGACCTGAAAGCTAGACCCAATCGAGCATAAGAATGTTTTAGAGAGATGTGCATTTTCTAGAGATACATAGTGCTATACCCACAGGGAACCTCAGGGAGCAGAAAGTCCATCTTTCCAAAAAGGCTTACAGCATTTGTAAAACTGTAGATTTCATCAGAAGTTCCTGCTTCAAAGAGCTTACAATCCTACATGAGGGGCAACAGGAGATAAAGGGCAAGATATGCTAGCGTTTCTTGAATAGACACACAAAGTAAATTTTATAACAGGTCACTTAGGGGGAGAGACCAAGTACATACCTAAGTTACTTTCAACATTATTTTATTGATGAATTTCAATTTTTGAACATACAATCAATAAAACCAAAGTGAAACAAACCTTCATCAATCTTTTAACAATATAGCCCTATCCCATCCCCCAAATTATATCAAATTAGCAATCGCTGTTGATTCAGTAGATCATTCTACCTGTTTACCCCTCCCTGTCCCCACCTCCCCTCCCCTCTCTCCCCCTCCCCAAGTCAGCCTTTGCTTAGATCATTCAATGGTCATTACAAGTGTCTGAAATGTCCAATCAATCCACTTGTCTCTTATTGTCCCTTCATATTCTTGTTATCCACCTCTCCTCTCCTCCCAGTATTCATCCAGTCATCTCCCCCCCACCAAAAAAAAAAAGGAAAAGAGGGGGGAGCGAGAAGGAGGGAAAGAAAGGAGAGTCCATCAGTTCACACCCATCCTATGTCAACGGAGCATCCTCATTCCACTTCAGCCCTCAACTGGGATTCAACAGCAGACTCCTAGCCCTGTGCGGAAGGGATGCAACATAGTCGCCCCACACTGCCTGGAACTGCTTCCTCCTTTTAGGTGTGTGCCTAGCATATTGGCATTCCCAAGTCATCAGGGCATGTAACTTATTTCTCCATACCCAAAACGATGGCGAGTCGTCTCCAACCCACACTCCTAAAATCATTTTCTTCCCCAGAATCCCCGCCATCCTTGCCAGCAGTGTATGCGATCTATTGGACAGGTGATTATTTATTTATTTTTATTTTATTTATTGCATTTGTATCCCACATTTTCCCACCTATTTGCGGGTTCAGTGTGGCTTACAATACATTGTGAATGGTGGAAATACAGTTTGTTACAACTCGGTTATGGATTACATTGTGAGTGGTTATGCGAAAACAAAGTTAAAGTGTCGTTAAGGGAATAGAACAATGGAGAAGAACAATGGAACGATGGAAAAGAAACAGCGGGAACTAATAGGGCAACTGAACAGTAGTAGAACAACAATTCGGTATAACATTTTTCTATGAGTAGAGGTATAAATGTGGTAAAAAATTCCGGGGGATGGGAATTCAGAAGAGAATGTATTGTTGCATTACTAACAGTGTGTGCGGACTTAATGTGTTTTGATTCTTTCAGTAAATTTTATCAAAGAGAGGTGATAATGCTCATAGTAATCTAATAATATTGCTGTTGGGGAGATTGGTATGACACATCCCAGTAATTTCTCCAGATACTTAAATACTTCCCTCCAGAAAACCTGGGTTTTATAGCACTCCCACAATGAATGAAAGAAGGAATTTACTCCCTGTTTACATTTTGAACACACCGGGGTATCTATCGCTCCTATCTTAAACAACCGTGCTTGAGTGAAATATGCCCTATGTATAATTCGGAATTGGCATTCTCGCAATGTAGCGTTAACTGAGATCTCTGGAATTCTTTTTAATAGTTTTAATGGAAGTACATGACTAAGTTATAAAGATACAATACTAGCACAAACCCTACAGAAATCACAGCTAAAATAAACCCGCCTACATTTACAGTGGCTGGTGCCACTAGATGTGCGCCCAGTACAGCCAACCACATCTATTTTGACAAAAAAAAAAAACCGCACTAAATCATGACTTTGCCCACATCTGCCCCCAAACATGCTTTCAATACAGCCACATACAAAACACCTGTTCTTGTCATTGCACATACTTTAACGTGGGGGTAAATACTATAAAAGCAGACCAAGGGTGGAAGAAAAACAAAATCCAAATGACCGGCCCACACAAGGAAGTAAGAGCCTCAGAACAAGTTTACTGGGACCCAACACAGTCCGTGTTTCGGCAACAAGCCTTCCTCAGGGGTCTGTCTGATGTTGGCCGGCAGCTTGCTCCAGGGATAGTTGTGTCGGATGTGAAACTCCACGTCAATGTTCAATGGAGTGGAGGAGTGGCCTAGTGGTTAGAGTGGTGGACTTTGGTCCTGGGGAACTGGGTTTGATTCCCACTTCAGGCACAGGCAGCTCCTTGTGACTCTGGGCAAGTCACTTAACCCTCCATTGCCCCAGGTACAAATAAGTACCTGTATATAATATGTAAGCCGCATTGAGCCTGCCATGAGTGGCAAAGCGTGGGGTACAAATGTAATAAAAATAAAATAAATGGCAAGCACCTCACTCCATCCAGGGTACAGCCGGGTCCCTCCACACCAACCGTCACCAGCTTAGCTCAACTCGGCCCAGCCGCCCCTCGGGTAAGCATAAAGCGCCTTCCAGCAATCTTTTGTCTGATTTGTATTTTTATTTAAGGACACCTGATCTACTACTGTCTCTTTTGCAACCTCACTGTCAGGATACCCTAGCTTCCCTGTTTTGGTGATATCTTTGAAAGATACCTTATCCCAAACCATGTGCATTTGAGTGACTGTCGGCCTTCCCCCTGTTTCTAGTTTAAAAGCTGCTCTATCTCCTTTTTAAATGCCGATGCCAAGCAGCCTGGTCCCACCCTGGTTAAGGTGGAGCCCATCGTTTCGGAATAGGCTCCCCCTTCCCCAGAATGTTGCCCAGTTCCTAACAAATCTAAAACCCTCCTCCCTGCACCAACGTCTCATTCAAGCATTGAGACTCCGGAGCTCTGCCTGTCTCTTGGGCCCTGCGTGTGGAACGGGTAGCATTTCAGAAAATGCTACCCTAGAGGATCTGGATTTGAGCTTTCTACCTAAGAGCCTAAATTTGGCTTCCAGAACATCTCTCCCACATTTTCCTATGTCATTGGTACCCACATGTACCAAGACAGCCAGCTCCTCCCCAGCACTATCTAAAATCCTATCTAGGTGACGCGTGAGGTCCGCCATCTTCGTAACAGGCAGGCAAGTCACCAGGCGATCCTCACGTCCACCGGCCACCCAGCTATCTATATGCCTAATGATCCAATCACCAACTACAACAGCCGTCCTAACATTTCCCTACCGGTCAGCACTTGGAGACATATCCTCGGTGCGAGAGGATAGTACATCCCCTGGTGGAAGGTCCTGGCTACAGTACTTCCTACTTCACCAGGGTGATGCTCTCCTTCTAGGAGACCTCTGTCCTCCAAGGTAGCACAGGGGCTACCAGACTGGAGGTAGGACTTCTCTACAACATCCCTGTAGGTCTCCTCTATGTACCTCTCTGTCTCCCTCAGCTCCACCAAGTCTGCTACTGTAGCCTCACGAGAACGGACATGTTCTCTGAGAGCTAGGAGCTCACTGCATCAGGCACACACATATGACATCTCACCAACTGGGAGATTATCATACATGTGACACTCAATGCAAAAGACTGGATAGCACCCCTCTCGCTGCTGGACTGCTGACTCCATGTTTGTGTTTTTGAGTTTTTCAATAATTTAAAACTTGCTACATTATTAAGGATATTAGCCTAACATAAAAGTGTCTTTTAGGTTATATAGTATATTGTATGATTTATTTAGTATTTCCTTCTTAGATGGCAATGAAATGTATTTAAAACTCTGTAAGAGCACTCCTTGCTTGTTACCTTAATTACAATAACTGACTATAAATGAAGAGTTGTCCTAGGGGTGGGTGGAAAGACTAAACCAGATCCTGCAGTGCCTGCTAGATTCTGTTAATACTGTGGTACAAAGTTTTTAAAACTAAGTGGAAAAGACTATGGAGATAAAAATATAAAAAGCAAATTTTATCAACTAATTTTGCCTAACACTAACCTACAATTCCTCCTTTAAACCCCAGTCTTTAAGTTCCCAAAGCACAAAGCAAAATAGCGTTCACTTACCAGAGAAATGTCCTCTGAATGAAGTTACTAAAATGCACATATGCAAACACATAGCCCAAGTTCAATAGCAAGATTTAACTGCTGAAAATGTGTTTACACTTGAACCTCCATATTAATGTAATAATGTTAAATTATTAATTTCACATTTCTACAAAACACAGTTATGTTATTAAATGCATTCAAACTCCAATCATTTGCAAAATGCATACAGCAGATTCAAAGTGCTGCAAATTCTCAAAACCGTATTTCTCTAAGGGAAAAGATGGAATGAAGAAAGCTCCGGAATGTCACAGCATAAGCTTCTGAATGACCAGCATGGCGGCTGGGGGGTGTGAGACAGAAAGAGAATTTATTTCACAGGAAAGGCAACAGAGGCCTAGTCCATTCTGCTACCAACCCCCAAATGCCTTCCCATTCACACCCCCCAAATGTTTAAAGCACAACTGTTCCCCTGCTGGTTAGCTTGTACTGGGGGTAACCCCTCTGGCTTCCAGCTGGACTGAGACCTTCTTACATGAAAAGGGGACACAGGCACAGAACCTAGTAACTCACCAGAACTTTGACTACTTATTCCTTGTTTGTGTCTATTGACGTGTGGTTTGCATAAATAAAGATGGAAAAAAATGAACATAACTGAACGGCCGACAGAGCCAGTTCTATTCAGGTAAGTTTTCACTTTGTTAGCGACACACAATTCTACAAGAACAGAGAAATTCCCATTTAATAGCAAAATCAATCAGTTAAAATAAAGGATTTATGTAAATAGCTGAAAAGGTTGATGATGTTTATACAATGACAAAAGCAGTGTGCGTGCCAATGACCAAATTACAACGCTAAAGAACCATTTTCACCAGTGCAAAATTTGGGTAGCAGCTGAAGAATGCAGATAGTGCTCTGAAACCAAGATGAGAGCACCAACTTCTCCTGATATCGGGGCCAAAGCATTGACCGTGGCAATAAAAGCTAAGGCGCCCCCCCCCCCCCCCCAGGCTACAGACAGGTGCAAGCTGTCGAATGAGGCCTGATCTCAGGTTCACAGACCGCGCCTCTTCCTCAAACACTAGTCCCAACTCTCAGGAGAAAAACCATTTCTTCACCTCCATTGTTAAGTTTGACCCTCTCTTTTGTTTTTTCTTGTTTCTTTGAGTATTCCCCTCCCCCCCCCCCCCCCCCAAAAAAAAAAAAAAAAAAAACACGACAAGCACATCTAGCAGATATTGGCTCCGGAGTTTGGACTGGTTAAGATCTGTAACAAATATAGCTAGTATTATTACCATGGAATAAGTAGACAAAGGTATAAGAGCAAAATAAGGGAGGGGGGAGGGGGACATGTAAAATAATGATGATGTTAGACTTGATGCATATGTATAATTTTGATATGACTGAATATTTACACAGTGTTTGATTTTCTTGGCTTTGTTTGACATGATATATCATCAATAAAAACCGTTAAAAATTTAAAAAAAAACACGACAAGCTATGAGGTTGTGTTACTTTAGCTAAGTGAGGCACAGGAACATGTTATCTGTGGCTGAAACTTATCGAGAATTGTGTCCAGTTAAACAGCTTTTATCACTGCACAGCAGAAATGTTTAGTGTTCACTGTGATAGACAGAACTAGAATAACCCAGCTGCAGTACTGTCTACCAAAGGCTTCTCCAAGTTCAGTCCTCAAGAGCCGCAAACAGGCCAGGTTTTCTGGATATTCCTAATGAATATGCAGATCTCTCTCATGCATATTCAGTCGGGATATCCTGAAAACCTGGTCTGCTTTTAGCCCTCAAGGACCGAACTTGAACCACCCTGGTCTAAATCAAGCACTAATTATTCGAAATAATTCAAGCTCTTTTAATTCAAAGGATTCTTTATAAATCAAAATTCATCCACCGTAGCAGCAAATGTCAGATACGGAAAGTTTCTGAAATGATCTAGACTAAGAGGATGAGTAAAAAGTCTTCTTCCACCATAAAATTACAGTTCTGGATAATGCAACATAGCCATTGTAACAGTCTGACTTCCGGGAAACACACTTGCTGCTTAAGAGCTTTCTTGCATAGGTCAGTGTTTTAAAACTCCTGATGCAGGTAGGACGTGGAACAGCAAGGATTTATTTAGAGTAGCACCTGAACCAGGGACACTTTTCTGCCAAACCTCAGCTGGCTGGAGTCACCCTGGCACATCTGTGGTTAGGGCTGCGAGCCGTAGTTATTGTTGGGTCCCTGCAATTTTCAGAAAAGAAGAGAGTCTCACTCGCAACACAAAAGACAACAGCCTGTCTTATGGGTGGTGGTGGGGGTCTCGAGCCAGTCTGGCTTTCAGGATACCTGTAATGAATGTGCAAATCTCTCTCATGCATATTCATTGCAGATATCCTGAAAGCCAGAGTGGCTAAGAGGTACTCTAGAACCCGCTTCAGAAACGCTGCCCTACAGAATACAACTCACGTAAGAGACAGACTAATTATTTATTTTTTTTTTTTGTAGCCCTGTAAATCAAGCCAAGCCTCCAAACTCACAGAATACAATCCAGTCCACCCTAAAACAAGGACAGAGCCAGTGGCGTAGCAAGGGGGGGGGCCAGAGGGGCGGTCCGCCCCGGGTGTCAGCTCGGGGGGGGGGGGGGGGTGCTCCCTGCCAGCTCCCCCCCTCGGTGCATCGACACCCCCCCCCCAGTGCCCACCCTCCTCCGTCCAAACCAGCTCCCCCTACCTTTAAAAAAATATCGGAATCCGAAGCGAGGTGCAGCGCCTCGCGCCTGCACGTAAAAGAAATGTGCAGCGTCTCATTGGACCTTCTCTCGCTCTGTCTGTCCCGCCCTTGCGGAAATAGGAAGTTGCGTCAACGGAGGGCGGGACAGACAGAGCGAGAGAAGGCCCGAAGAGACGGTGCACATTTCTTTTACATGCAGGCGCGAGGCGCTGCGCCTTGCTTCGGATTCAGATATATTTTTAAAGGTAGGGAGCTGGTTGGACGGAAGAGGGTGGGCACTGGGTCGGGGGGGGAGGGGTGTCGATTCGCCGAGGGGGGGTATGCCATCGTGCTGCACCCGGGGGGGGGGGGTGTGCAACGGCGAACCGCCCCGCCCCGGGTGGCAGCCCCCCTCGCTACGCCACTGGACAGAGCAAACTCTAAACAGAGTCCCAGTTTCTTAACATTGGCTTCATTTTATACTAAACAATCCAGGAAAAAAAAAAAAGAGCATGCTCAAAAAAACTCCGTTGGGGGGGGGGGGGGTGGGGGGGAACTTCCCTGGAGAAAAAAATGAACGCTTCCCTAAAAAAGTGGACATATATCCAAATCACATGCAGTTTGTAACAAACATAAAATAAAAATCTAATAATCTAAAGATCTTTTCAATCAGTTTCCAAATATTGCAAATACATTGATGCACATAAACAGAAAATTAAAAAAAAAAAAAAGTAGTAGTAATTCACCACACTTAGCTTATAGGAGCAGGAGGAAACATGCCAATGCATCACGAATCTTCACAAGTCAAACCAAAAGAGGGGGGTGAATGCTTCCACATCAATCAACTAAACGAACACAGAGTGGAAGAACAAAGTTCCAAGAACCACCAGAAGTTCAATATTTTCAAAACCTAAAAAAGTTTTATTCTCCAATAAAGACTGCATAAACAGTCCAGACCCAACACGGGCTGTGTTTTGGCAATGAGCCTTCCTCAGGGGTTGTAACTTTGTGTGAATGATAAAACCGTATGGAGAATAACCTCAATGTCAGCGAACAACGCTAGAAAGAAAACAACAGCACAGCATGGGTGTCCAAAAGACTGACTCCATATGGTTTTATCATTCACACAAAGTTACGACCCCTGAGGAAGGCACTTGCCAAAACATGGCCTGTGTTATATCTAGACTGTTTATGCAACCTTTATTGGAGAATAAAGCTTTTTTATGGCTTGAAGATATTGAACTTCTGGTAATTCTTGGAACTTTGTTCTTCCACTGTGTTCGTTCATGGATCTTCAAACCATTCTCAAAGGAACCTAAACAAACATGTCGACACAGTCCAAATGGCTCCAAGGAAAAACAAACATCAGCTGCTCCTATACAATCGGACAAGGGTGCATTGGCAGGTTTCTTCCTGTTCCTATAAGCCTAAGTATGATGAATTACTACTACGTTTTTGGATTTTCTGTTCATGCACATCAGCGTGTTTGCAGTATTTGAGAACTGACTGAAAAGATCTTTAGATTTTTGTCTTATATGTTTGATACAGACTGCAAGTGATTTGGCTATACGTCCATTTTTTGGGGACGCATTCATTTTTTCTCCAGGGGAGTCCCCCCTCCCCCCAATGGAGTTTTTTGAGCATGCTCTTTTTTTTTCTGGATTGTTTAATATGAAATGAAGCCAATGGTAAGAATTCTGGGACTCTGTTTAGCTTTTGCTCTGTCCTTGTTTTAGGGTGGACTGGATTGCATTCTGCGAGTGTTGAGGCTTTGCTTGAATAACTTTTTTGAATTTTGTAGCCCCTGTAGTCTGTTTCTTACATGAGTTATTAGAAAACAAATTGTTTATACTTGGAGTGATAAATAATTTGCTTTCTCCTCTTTTGTGTTGTATTCTGTGAATACAACACCATGGTCTGTGTACTGAGACATCAAACTGCACCTCAGAAACAACAGAACACAAAAACACAAATTGAGCCAGCTGTACAAAATTAGGCAGCATTTCTACAAGAAAATGCCTTATGTCCTGGTCATAACCATCCATCTGTGTGACCACTGAGCTGCAGTACTCTGGGCTATGGGATACTCTGTGACAAGGAGGTTTCATAACAGGAAGGCATGATGTGCTGAAGACTGTCTTCACCCAAGGAGGTTTTAATTCTCCCCATGCAGTTGCCGCCATCTTGGTACACTCAAAACAATGAAACTAATACAGTGACAAGCTCTGCCTACTGGCATCAGCCCACATAATAAGCCAGAGAGGCTCATGCTGTCTCCTGTTATCAAACCATCTTGCTCTGGGAGTACTGTGCCAAAGGCAGCTTGGATACTGGAGATGTCAGGCATATAAATGACCTGAAATAGGACACACCAGAGGGAACTGTGACAGGATGAGGCCAGTGCTGGCATCCAGAGCTTATGATTAATCATCTTGTGGGCAAGTATGCTATGAGATGGGGAGGATGGAGGGAATGCTAGCACCAGCAAACAACCAGAAGGATCATGTGGCCTGGGGATAGCTACCTTTAGAGGGCACTGTGACAGGACGATCGGTTGACAGGCTGTGGGAATCTGGGGAATGTTGCTTGTACCTGAGCAACCTCTGGCCAGATGGCCTTTCCACACTATTTCCATAATCCTAAACCCAGTATGTAGCTTAAAATACAATTTAAGGATTTAATATAGCTCCATTAATTCGGGAACAGAAAAGCTATTTACAATTCAAATTAAAACATTAGAAAAAAAAAAACACATAAAACACAATCAAAACACAGAGCACCACCAGAGAATTGACAGACACACTTCCCCGAAGGCCAGAAAGACTGACTAAGTCTAAAGGCTTTTTTTTTTTTTTTAACAAAGGGGATGACTTATTCCACAGAAATGGAGCACAATAGATGTGGTATAGATGTTCTGGCCGTGGCCCTGCCCCCCCCCCCCCCCCCCCATCTCACTCATCACACCAACCAATCAGAAAGCCACTGTAATGCACATTGTGTTCTTATTTAGCACAAATGGAGGAAGTAGAAAAATGTATTTGCATATTTTCAAGCAGATAATGGCACTTGCTGTACTGCTTACCAGTTCATAATCTTCCACATACTTATATTTCTTCTCTCTGTAATAATTCCTTTTTTGAAGGATGTGAAGGACAATGAAGTCACATAAATATGTTGCCTTAAAAAAAACAAACAACATATAATGACCAAGATGAATCCACAGCTACAGTTGAAAACAAATATTCTTGGGAGGAAGTGACATCACTGACTACGATGGTTGGTTGAGCTTTTAGCTCTGCACACCAGATCAGCAGAGATGGGCAGAAACAAAGTACTTGTACTTAGTTACAATACTTAAGTACAATTAGCAGTACTTTAACTTGTAACTAGTTAAAAAAAATTTCCATACTTTTTACTTGTAATAAGTTACATTTAAGCTGTACTTTCGTACTTAGTAACAAAGTACAAATCTGAAAAAGAAATTTAAAAAAAAAAGTATTTTCCATCTTCTGCTTCTCCCCTCTACAGGCTTTCCAAGCAATGTCAGACGCAGCTTGCAGTTGATTGGGCCCGAACTTCCAGTGCAAAAAGCAGCTGAGGATCGGACGTTTGGGTCCAATCAGATGCAAGCCAGGATCTGACATCACTGGAAACCCTAGTCCCTGCCAAGGAGTTTTAATAAGACAGGAGACGGCATGACGTCAAAAAGCTGAAGCTGGTTTTCCCCCAGCAGCTGCCATATTGGTAAACCCAAAACAAACCCCTCATAAAACTCCCCAAACCTCCCTGCCCCCAATTCCCCTCCTAACAGAAAGAATGCAAAACCAAGGAAATTTAATAAAACAACATAAACCTCACAAGTTTGCTATTGTTTTTCAATAGCATCTGCAAACGTTTTGGATCACTCAATATGGCGGCAAGCTTCAGCCCACATAATGGGCCAGATAGGCTCCCTCCTGTCATATTAAACCTCCTTGGTCCCCCACCCTCTACATCTACCCAGAACAGCTGTTGACTGGCTATTACTTTGTTGTTGTCAGGCTCAGCTGCCTCCCTAGCCTGAACCGCACTGTCACTGTGTGCAGGACCTGCTCCCTCTCTCCTCTCATTCTCCATGGCCCTGCAGTACAATTTTGCTCCCTTCCTCCTGTTGCATCTCTGCTGGGCTCACGCTATTAAACTATCTTGGGAAACTAATGAAACCCAGCTTTCTGCAGCGTTACTACTGCTTCCTGCAGCAGCAGGCCTGTCTCCTCTGATGTAAACTTCCAGGACTGGCACAGGAAGCATTAGTAGTGCTGCAGAGAGCTGGGTCCTACGTGTCTTCCATGGTAGTTTATTAGCGTGGGCCCAGTGAAGGTGAATGGGAGGGAGAGAGAACGAAAGACTGTGCCGCAGGGCCGCAGTGGATGGGAGGGGACAGAGAGAGAGAGAGAGAGGAATTAGACAAGACTGGATGGGTGGGGGGAGAGAGAGAGTGACAGGGAGATGGGGTAATACTGGATAAATGGGGGGAGACAGAAACGAGGCAAGACTGGATGGGAAGGGAGGAAGAGAGAAACAAGGCAAAATGGGAGGGGAGGGAGATTGGAAGACAGTGAGAGACGGGGCGATTCTGGATAAGGGGGTGGAGGTGACCCTCAGGGGGAGGAATGCTGGCTTCGGCCTAACCCCTGGTAAGCCTTTCCTCAGCTGAGAGGTGCCCAGCTCTACCACCAGCTGCCTTTCAGGTGCTATGGAGGACTTGCAGCTCATCTGCATATCCTTACAGCCTTCTCCGGGGTGACACCCAGGTCCACTCCGATCCACCCAGGGCCTCCGCTCTGGGTGCCGCGCGCCGGAGCATTTTTCTCTTTGCATCTAATCTTCTTCCCAGTTGCTAAAGTACCTCAGTCATTTATGGCCCCTATTCACATTCTCTTCCTAGCCCTGTCCCTTCCTAATCTTTTCCCTCACCCCCTACCTCTCTCCGCTACAGGACCTCACTGCCCATCCATCGACTTCATCACCTCACCTTCTCTCCTACCCTCTTCCTCCTTCTTGGCTTTTAATCTCCGTCTCTTTCTTCCCTCCATTTTGCCTTCCCCATTCCACCTAAATACCTCTCGCCTTCGACGCCTGCGTGGCCACACCTCTCCTACTCTCCTCCGCTCTCTTTTACTCCTTCTCTTACTCTCAGCCGGTGACATCAATCCCAATCCTGGCCCTCCTCACCAACTATTATCCCAACTCTACAGATCTCACCGCAACCTCTCTAACCTCATCTCTATTCCTCTACTCCCCTCCTTTTCTCTGCCCTTCTCTTGCGCCCTATGGAATGCCCGCTCTATCTGTAACAAACTCCCCTATATCCAGGACCTCTTTATCTCGCGTCACCCTCGCATCCTCCTTTAATCTCCAACTATGCTCCACCTCCCCCACTCATCAAAATGGTCACTGTCTTGATCTCATCTTCTCCTCCAACTGTTCACCCTCTAGTTTCCTTGCCTCTGATCTTCCCCTCTCTGATCACCATCTTATAACTTTCACACTTAAATCTCCTCCCTCCCAGTCCCGTCCTATTATATCTAATTTATCTAGGAATCTTCACGATATTGACCCTTCATCTCTATCCTCCCATGTTTCAAACCTCCTCTCTACTGTGGCACCATCCACGTCTGTCAATGAGGCTGTTTCTTCTTATAACAATACTCTATCCTCTGCCTTAGACACTCTTGCACCTTTGATGACCCGCCCTATAAGGCGCACAAAACCCCAACCTTGGCTGACTTCTAATATCCGCTACCTACGTTCCTGTACCCGCTCCGCCGAACGCCTCTGGCGGAAATCTCGGGCCCTTGCTGATTTCCTACACTTTAAGTTCATGCTGACCTCCTTCCAATCTGCTCTTTTACGCGCCAAACAGGATTATTATATCCAACTGACCAACTCTCTTGGCTCTAACCCTCGACTTCTCTTCACCACATTGAACTCTCTCCTCAAGGTGCCCCCTCCCCCAACTCCCCCTTCATTATCTCCTCAGACCCTTGCTGAATTCTTTCACGACAAGGTTCAAAAGATAAACCTTGAATTCTCTACCTCGCCACCTCTCCCTCCACTAGTCCGTTCCCCTCTCTCTCCTTCCCCTCATTCTTTTTCCTCCTTTCCTGAAGTTACTATAGAGGAAACTACATTTCTCCTTTCTTCCTCAAAATGTACCACCTGTTCCTCTGATCCCATTCCCACCCACCTTCTTAATGCCATCTCACCTGCTCTTATTCCTTTTATCTGTCACATTCTCAACCTCTCACTTTCCACTGCAACTGTCCCTACTGCCTTTAAACATGCTGTGGTCACACCTCTCCTTAAGAAGCCTTCACTCGACCCTACTTGTCCCTCTAATTACCGACCCATCTCCCTCCTCCCTTTTCTCTCCAAATTACTTGAGCGTGCTGTTCACCGCCGCTGCCTTGATTTTCTCTCCTCACATGCTATTCTTGACCCACTACAATCTGGTTTTCGCCCTCTCCACTCAACCGAAACTGCTCTTACTAAAGTCTCCAATGACCTATTACTGGCTAAATCCATAGGTCTCTATTCCATCCTCATTCTTCTTGATCTTTCCGCTGCTTTTGACACTGTCAATCACAGCATACTCCTTGATCTCCTGTCCTCACTTGGATTCCAGGGCTCTGTCCTTTCCTGGTTCTCTTCCTACCTCTCCCTCCGCACCTTTAGTGTTCACTCTGGTGGATCCTCTTCTACTTCTATCCCTCTGCCTGTCGGCGTACCTCAGGGTTCTGTTCTTGGTCCCCTCCTCTTTTCTATCTACACTTCTTCCCTTGGTTCATTAATCTCATCCCATGGCTTTTCCTACCATCTCTATGCTGATGACTCCCAAATCTACCTTTCTACCCCTGATATCTCACCTTGCATCCAAACCAAAGTTTCAGCATGCTTGTCTGACATTGCTATCTGGATGTCTCAACGCCACCTGAAATTAAACATGACCAAAACCAAACTTCTCATTTTTCCCCCCAAACCCACCTCCCCACTCCCCCCCGTTTTCTATTTCTGTTGATGGCTCTCTCATTCTCCCTGTCTCCTCGGCTCGAAACCTTGGGGTCATCTTTGACTCTTCTCTCTCCTTCTCTGCTCACATCCAGCAGATTGCCAAGACCTGTCGTTTCTTTCTTTACAACATCCGTAAAATCCGCCTCTTTCTTTCCGAGCACTCTACCAAAACCCTCATCCACACCCTTGTCACCTCTCGTTTAGACTACTGCAATCTGCTTCTTGCTGGCCTCCCACTTAGTCACCTCTCCCCTCTCCAGTCGGTTCAAAACTCTGCTGCCCGTCTCATCTTCCGCCAGGGTCGCTTTACTCATACTACCCCTCTCCTCAAGACCCTTCACTGGCTCCCTATCCGTTTTCGCATCCTGTTCAAACTTCTTCTACTAACCTATAAATGTACTCACTCTGCTGCTCCCCAGTATCTCTCCACACTCGTCCTTCCCTACACCCCTTCCCGTGCACTCCGCTCCATGGATAAATCCTTCTTATCTGTTCCCTTCTCCACTACTGCCAACTCCAGACTTCGCGCCTTCTGTCTCGCTGCACCCTACGCCTGGAATAAACTTCCTGAGCCCCCTTTAAATCTAGACTGAAAGCCCACCTCTTTAACATTGCTTTTGACTCATAACCACTTGTAACCACCTGCCTCCACCTACCCTCCCTCCTTCCTGTACACAATAATTGATTTGATTTGCTTACTTTATTTCTTGTCTATTAGATTGTAAGCTCTTTGAGCGGGGACTGTCTTTCTTCTATGTTTGTGCAGCGCTGCGTATGCCTTGTAGCGCTATAGAAATGCTAAATAGTAGTAGTAGTAGTAGTGGGGGAAGAGACAGGGGCTATGAGCTGGGGAAAGTAAGCAAGACTGGATAGGTGAGGACATAGGAATCAACTTTTCAAAATGATTGGGGATGCTAAATCCAATAGAAATTACCCCTCCATGGACATAGTCAAGGGTTTGCTGAAGATCAGTGTTGGAGTTGGTTATAGTGGAAAAGGTGAAGACAGAAGAAGAGGAAAAAAAATGACACATTGTCAGGCGACCCTTGGAAACAGAGTTAAAAGACGAAAGGAAAGCAGTAACCAAAGACTGGGACCAACACAATTAGAAAATGTAAATGGCCAGACAGCAATGGTAGAATTTTTTTTTTAAATTTAGGATAAAGTAATGCAGTAGCCGTGTTAGTCCACTTAAAAAGTTAATATAAAGAAAAGAAAAAAAACAAAAAATTAAAGTGACACATTTATATTGGACTATATACATTTTTGACTAACTTTGCACTGTTAGTCCAATAAAAATGTATCACCTTATTTTCTGTTTTTATCTGTTAATTTGTGAAATGTAGCAATTGGAATATGTAAGTTTTTGGAATTTACATTTGCTCTCTTTATATTTTGAATGGTGCAAAGGAAAGTGTCACTGTTTGTTTCTTTGGTTTTGCACTGTATGCCGAGTATGGCTTCTTGGGGGTTCAGTTTAATTTTTAATCTACATATTTCTATTTTTAGTTTGTGATTACTTATTCTATACTTCATGAGGGGCTACTTCTGTTCTTGTTTGCTAAAAACCTACGTGCCTTTTTTTTTTCCACGTTTTTGGGTTGGATCCATGAAAAATTAAACCTCCTGTGGAGTTTTTAGCAAAATTTTGAAAGGTTTTTTTTTTTATGCCGATGAAGAAAGTTTGACCCGATTTATATCCTCTTTGAATATTGGGAGGAGGCTTTTTCTATTTCTCATATATTGTTGGCACTCCACAGGAGTTATAGTATTACAATAAGCACTTTGCAGTTTACACAAGAGAGGTTTTTATTATTTATTTATTTTATTTATTGCATATGAATCCCACATTATCCCACCTCTTTGCAGGCTCAATACATCATGAATAGTGGAAGCATCTGAGAAGATATACATTTAGCATTATAGAAGGATCTTGAGTACATGAAAAAGATTGAACATCATAGTAGTTTAGCAAGCAAATATTGTGAGGCAGTTTTGGATATTTGTATTGGAGTTCATATTTGTTGGTCTTTGTGGTATGCCTTGTTAAAGAGATGGGTTTTCAGTAGTTTGCGGACGTTGGTTAGTTCATAGATCGTTTTTAAGTTGCGCAGTAGCGTGTTCCAGAATTGTGTGCTCACGTAGGAAAAGGGGAAAAGGTTGAATCATGCATTAGTTTGTATTTTAGACCTTTGCAGTTGGGAAAGTGAAGATTAAGGAACGTGCGGGATGATTTTTTGGCGTTCCTGCGTGGAAGGTCTATCAGGTCTGACATGTAGGCTGGGGTGTCTCTGTGGATGGTTTTGTGAACTAGGGTACATATTTTGAACGTGATGCGTTCTTTGAGTGGGAGCCAATGTAGCTTTTCTCGTAGGGGTTTAGCACTTTCATATTTTGATTTGCCGAATATGAGTCTAGCTGCAGTATTCTCAGCTGTCTGAAGTTTCTTGATTATTTGCTCTTTGCAGCCAGCGTACAGTGCATTGCAGTAATCTAAATGACTGAGTACCACTGATTGTACCAGGTTGCGGAAGACGGTCCTTGGGAAGAAAGGTCTTACTCTTTTTAATTTCCACATTGAGTGGAACATTTTCTTGGTAGTGTTTTTCACGTGATTCTGAAGTGTTAAGTGGCGGTCAATGGTAACTCCAAGAATTTTGCCTTTGTGCCTTGTGATTTATACAAACTCTCCTATCCTCCTATTTGCTAACTTTAGATTAATACACTTCTGCTGGTATCTAAACCTTAGCGTCTGCATTCAGTCGACTGGCACAGTAACGTACTTAGCGATGACACAGGGCACTATGGAGGCTCCATATTGTTTAAAATTTATTACATTTATATCCCACATTATCCTGAAAATAGACTCGAGTTCAATGTGACTTGCAGTTAAACTTATAAACACATAGTTTGACTTACAGCAATATTGATGTAGAATGAAGAAACAGCTGAGAAAAACATATCTTTGATGGACTGTACAGGTCTTTATCTGCCGTCATTTACTATGTTATAAGCTGCAGGTGACGTACATAATTCATGATAGAGAACCAACCTTGTTGTGTTTCTTTTTGCATTCGAAATAATACAAAAACACACAAAGAGGAAATCACTTCAGTTCTATCCTTTTATCGCAATTAAGTGGAAATAAAAGAATGAAATAAAGACCAAAGCTTTTTCCACGCAGGAAGACTGAGAAGCACAGATGCACTGCACCTATTAACTTATTAAAACAGTACAAAATGCATCAGAGATGCAAATGCTATATAAAATCTGAGGAGGAAAAACAATACCAAAGCAGTCTATCGATAAATACATCTCTCTATTTAACCAATATAACATTCAACACATAAAACCCAACATGACCATGTTTCACCCAAAAGGGCTGCACCAGGAGACGTAAAGCTCATCCACCAAAGTATCTTCACAAACTGAATATCACTTCTAGACGTCCCACATTATTAATATAATACTTATATATGTATTATGGGCTCCTTTTACTATGCAGAAGTAAGCCCAACGTGGCCTTACTGCTCGCTGTACAGGAAGTACCGCTGGTTTACCACAGCAGCCCGGTAGTACTTCCCATCCCTAATGTGACATCATTTCCGGCGCTACAAAATTTTATTTTTGTAGCCTCGGAGTGTACCTGGCGGCACTGTCCAGTTACCGCTGGGTTAACGCGGGAGCCCTTACCGCCAACCTTAATGGGTGACGGTAAGGACTCCCCCCCCCCCCCCTGAAATGGCCGCGCGGCAAGTGCTTTACTACTACTACTTATTTCTATAGCACTACTAGACGTACGCAGCGCTGTACACTTGAACATGAAGAGACTGTTGGAATAATGTATTGTATTTTACATGCATTGTCTGTCAGCTATTATTTCTCTGTGATTACTCTGTGACCTCTGATGTGAATTACCTAGAGAGGTCACACCCATACAACTTCCTGTGGGGGTGATTAGGCACAGCACATGGAGCTCATGATCTCTCCTAAGCTGAGGATCTATGGTGTGAGCATCCATTACCATCTAAGCACATGGAAAGAGCTGATAATCCAAATGTATAGTATTATGTATATATAAGCCTGTCTGAATATAAATCTAACTACAAACTGTGAGTAAACAGATGTTTTGTTACTTCAACTTTAAAGTGACTCGGCAGTGAATTATTCTGGGGTGTATGTGAGAGAGATGAAGAAAAGAAATTAACATTTCTAAAGCTGAAGCTGTGTGTATAAAATCTGCTAATTATTTACTACAAATAATCCAACAAAAGGGTTATGGGCCCAGCCCAGGAATTGAAAAAGGGAGAAATATTACCAGGCAGTGAAAAAGCCAAATTTTTTCTCTTAAGTTTTAAAAGAAAGATTCAGTCTGTCTCTCTCTCCCCCCCCACACACACTAAACAGAAGGCAAGGCTAAGAAATGGCTGAGGGAGGAAATTCACCATTTTTCTACTCTCTCAAGGTGCCTAAATTAACTGAATTTAATTATCAGCAGTGGGAACTAAGATTCAGATGTCTCCTTCAAGCAAAGAAATTAAGTATATGTTTAGACCAAAACAGAACAGCTGAAAATATGGCTGAATGGGACAATGCAAACTATTATGTGAAGTGCATGTTTTTTGAAGCTCTCTCAGAGAAACAAGCCATATTGGTGGAGGCAAAAGATACAGCAAACGAAATTTTATATAAACTAAGAACTATGTATGCAACTACATATGCAAAACAGCAACCAATTTGGTTAGCAGAGTTAAATGAGACCAAATTAAGGGATAAAAGTAAATGTAATGATCACATTATGCATCTTATGTCTTCATTTCAAAAGTTAGAACTTTCTGGAATTCCCATGTGTGATGCATTGAAAAGAGCATTTCTTTTTACCTCACTATCAAAGGAGTTTGATGTTTTTAGGTCTGTAAATGAAGCCATTGAAGGGCAATCTTTTGAACAGGCAGCATCAAAACTGAGGCAGGAATGCATAATTAATGATTCTGAGGAGATGTGTTCTCAAAGACAGTCAGAGAGAAATGAAACAAATTTCTTGGCAAAGAATAGAGGAAGGCGGAGCTATGGGAAAACTCCACCCAAGGGCAAGCTGATTTGCTACTCATGTGGAAAGGAGGGACATGTATCTAAATGGTGTAAGGAAACACAAAACACCCCCTCTAGCTCACCTAAGCCAATGGAACAAAAGAATTTTCCAAGCAGAAAATGTATGAAAGACAATGATAAACATAAGAGCTTTCTAATGGCAGAAAAATCTTTGACTATGGTAAATAATAATTCAAATGAAAGTACTTGGATTTTGGATTCGGGGAGCACATGCCATTTAACCAATTGTAAGGATTTCTTTCAGGAAATGAGTCCAGAAGAAGATGTTCTTCATACTGCAAACGCAGGGACTACTCAGATCCAAGCAAAAGGCATTGGATTCTTAAAATGCAAAGTGTCTAATGAAGTTAAAGAAATTCCTGTAAGTGATGTCTTGTATATTCCCCAAGCAGTTTGCAATATGCTTAGTGTATCTACATTAGATAAGAAGGGATTTGCGATTCATTTTGAAAACAATAAGTGCACGATCTCTAAAAATGATGAAGTGTATGCTGAAGCTTTTATGCATAATGATGTTTATAAACTGAGCATTTCAGGTGAAGCCTCACATATGGCGCAAGTAAGGAAGAATGATGGTAAATGTAGTCTGGAAATCTGGCACCGCCGCCTGGGACATCGTGATTTTAAGGTGATCCAGGATCTTCACAGTGGGCAACTAGCCACAGGCATTCAGATAAGTGCAGATGCTGGTAAAATGGAGAAATGCATAGACTGTGTTACTCAAAAAGGTGTAAGACCCTCATTTCCTGCATACACAGGAAATAGGAGTAATAAAGTACTGGACTTAATACACAGTGACTTATGTGGACCGTTTAATATCCCATCATTGGGAAATAACAGATTTGTGCTAATATTCTTGGATGATTTCTCTAGATATTGTGTGGCCTATTTGCTGAAAGAAAAAAGTCAAGTCACAGACATGCTGAAGAAATACGTAGCCATGGTGAGCAATAAATTTGAAAGAAAACCAAAGGTTCTTCAGACCGACAATGGTGGTGAGTTCACTTCACAAAGCATGCGCACATTTCTAGAACAAGAAGGCATTCAGCATATCAGAACAGTAGCTTATACACCAGAGCAAAATTCTGTTGCAGAGAGAAAATTTAGGTCACTTGTGGAAATGACCAGATGTATGCTGTCAGATAGCAATCTCCCTAAAAGACTATGGGGGGAAGCCATTCTCACAGCAGTGTACCTACAAAACAGAATGCCAACCAAAGGCGCTGAGCGCACACCACATGAGACATGGCATGGTAGGAAGCCAAACCTGTCACACATAAGAACATTTGGAAGTACAGCATATGCTCATATCTCCATGATGTGAACATAGTACTAAGAGGGGCAAAGAGGGGGGAGGGACATGTCACCCAGTCTAGAAGAGATTAAAAAAAAAAAACCTTACCACGCCCAGTAGGGCCACTCCAGAGCCAATGTTTATCATCGTTGGAATGATGTCAAATTTTCCTGCCTAATGGGAAAAAAAGTTATATTCAAGTAAAATTTCCAGTCAGCAGACTTTCAACATGATATATAGCAACAAACCGATTGGAAAAACCAGTAGGCAGATGAGGTGAAAAGGAGATTAAGAAGAGGACAAGTGAACGGGAGGACGAGAATAAAATCAAATGGACAAGTAAAAAAAAAAAAAAGGCAGTGGCAGACAGTTGTAGAGAAGGAAAAGATGACAAGAGGAAAGAGAAGAAATGGAAAGGCAAACCTGGAAAATAATTTAGAAGACTGAAACAAGGAAATTTGGGGGGGGGGGGGGGGGGGAAGAGACTGGGACCAGCCCAACTTCAAAAATAAAATACCCAAAGGTAGAAAAGAAAAATGTTTAAGGATTGGGATGTGTTTGCTTTTTGAAATACGCATGTTTTCTATTTACGTTTTGCAACGTACAGGAGAAAACGCATGTTTCTCTTACCGGGGGGGGGGGGGGGGGGGGGGTCTCTATTTCAGTTTTTGTCTGTATTCTTATTTTGCATCAGGTGAGGGTCTGTTTGTATTCTGCATGTGAGATTCAGGTGAAGGATTCTGCTAGCATGTAGTGTCTGTACAGGAATCTAAACAGTACAGTTTGATCTACCTTCCCAGTAGTAAGTATATTGATGCTCTAGGGCCCAGTGTAATATTTCTAGCACTGTCTTTTCATAGGTATGTTAGAACCATTTTTTCTGCAAGATGGAAGACTTATGCATGCGTCTGTGGAATAGAGCGAGTGTGAATGTACATGTATGTGAGTTTATGCAAGAGCAGAGGATGTCTGTATATTGGTACATATGTCAAAGGAACTTTGTGTGTGTGTTCTTGACAGCTTTTGGGCCCTGTTTACTAAGGTGCGTTAGTGTTTTTAGCTCACCTACACTTAGAATGTGCACTAACCATGTAGGCGCCTGTAGGGATACTGTAGGCAAATACATGGTTAAAGCGCATTAAGTACATAAGTAATGCCACACTGGGAAAAGACCAAGGGTTCATCGAGCCCAGCATCCTGTCCCCGTTAATGCATCTATAATGCTGTTAGTAAACAGGGCCCTTATTTTTAATGCATTCACTTAACTTTCCTGTACTGATCAATTTACATGCATAAGTTCTAGTGCACAGGGAAAAAACCCTACACATTACGAGGACTGACATGAGAACGGACCCATTCTGCTGCTTGAAAGCTGAAGGGCATGACCAGTTTTCTAATGGCTCAGAACTGAAAACATGTAGTTATGAAAATGAGACTAAAGTGGAAAAAACAAAAAAAGACATGGATGGAAACTGGCATCAAAAGGAGAGGTCCGTCTCCACTGTATAAGGGGGCTTTAGAGTCATTAGTCAAAAAAGAAACTCAGGCATAAATGGGCTTTGGCCCCCAACAAGGAGAGAAACCATGGTGGACAAGGTAAAACTAAGTGATCATTTTGCTTTCACAACTTTGGCTCAAAATAATATATGATAAGGAATCTAAAGTACCGTTCCAAAAACCAGGATATCAAAGCGAATGCCATAGGCCTTAATGAATGTCCGCATCTCCACGCCAGTCTCACCTTTAAAGTATTTTGCAAACCTAAAATCAAGAATATAAGGAAAATATGCTATGTTCTCTCTCTTTGCAGGGCCTACATACATGATTCCAGTTACAAATTATTTATTTAAGGTCTATTAACTACCTTTATGAACCAGGGGCTTAGCCAGACTTCGGCAGGAGGGGGGTCCAGAGCCCGAGGTGAGAGGGCACATTTTAGCCCCCCCCCCCCCCCCCCCCCCGGCGCCACTGTCCCTCCCTTTCGACCCCCCTCCCATTGCTGGGTGCCTTATTGTAAAAATTACACCCACCCCTCACAAGCACAGCTTTCAAAAGGGATTTAGCAGAGTGACCAGAGCCAATTGCTGTGCTGAAAATGGCTAAAAGCAGGCTTGGGCATTCACAAGAAGCTTTTAGCCCAGGTTAAAGCAGGATATTTTCAGAAGTGCAGAGAGGTGAAGAGAGTGAACACCTCGTATACATTTGGCTTCCAAAATGTACATACAGTGATTTGCCCTCAGTTGGCTACCCACCACTAACAGTAAGGGTAAGGGTCATGTATTTGATATACCGGCTTTCTGTGGTACAACCAAAGCGGTTTGTGTGTATTATATACAGGTACTTTCTCTGTTCCTAGTGGGCTCAAAATCTAAGTTTTTGTACCTGGGGCAATGGAGGGTCAAGTGACTTGCCCAAGATTGCCCTTTGAAAAGTTAGTGACAAGGTGCCCATGTAGGTTATAACAAAGTGGGCTACTCCAAAATTATCCCTTGCATTTCTGAGCAGACTACACAGGTTTGTTTGTTTTTAAATCATGGACAGATGTGACCGACATTGTACCTATTATCTGCAATAACCATTTCATTAACCTGGGTGGTGCTCCTACAGAACTGGGCCAAGGCTACTGGTCATTCCACTTAGACCATCCATCAAGATACCATCTACTACCATCTGATCCTGAAGCAACAATGAAATCTGCCTCATTCTCTCAAGCCAAATTCTACCAGATCATTGCGAAAAGGCATTACCTGAAGTTATATCCAGGAGAAACATCATGATCTATTTCTCGGTTGTCAAGCCGGCGGAAGGAGTACCGTGGGAGGCAGTAAGAGTCCCTCCGATCGAGGTTGCAATCCCATCTGATCTGGATTCCCATCACTGCACCCTAAACAAACCAGAATTGGAAGATATATATATAAGTAGAGTTACCATGCCTGTTAACAGGACCACAAAATCCAAAAAAGTGTCACATTTAACTCTCGCCTCATTTCAATTCCACAAATAGTGGGGTAGATGCTCAAAGGGGTTTAAACAGGCAGGAGAGGCTCCTGACCACTTAAACCTCAAATCAGCAGGCTAGGAGGGGATATTTAATGGCCCTTAGTCTGACTGTAGCAGCAGTGCTCAGTTAATGGGCCAGTTAGCACCAAGGTGGTCCATAGGCAGAATCAGGGAGAACCTGAAGATATACAGGCTCTAGTGATATTTGGTGCCAGCACCCTCTCACCTAACCTGGTTACTGGCACTGAATGTCGGCTGATGCCTGCATATCTTCTGGGTCTGCCAAGGACCTGGATACTCCCCTCAATTAAAAAAAAATAGTTAATAGTTAAAAAATAGTTTATCAATTTGATATACCACTTCTTTCGAAGCAAGAATCAAGGTGGTTTACATATAACCTGTCCCTGACAGGCCCACAATCTAAGTATATTGTACCTGGGGCAATTGAGGGCTAAATGACTTGCCCAGGGTCATACAGAGCTGCAGAGGAAATTGAACCTGGTTCCCCTGAATCTTAACTCACTGCCGACCGTTAGGAAGCAGTGCGAAAGAAACCTGGTTCCCCAGGTCCAAAACCCGCTGCACTAATCCTTAGGCTAGTCCTCCAGAAGCAGCAGCAGCAGCACCAACGCGTCTATACAAGGAAAAACCTGGAGGAGAGTAAATATTTGAAAATCATCAGCAAACAGCTTTGCTGCGATGAGTTAAAGACGATAAAGGAAACTGATTAAACAAAAGTTAACTCTCAAACTCTCTCATCAATCTCCAAGTTCGCCAGTTATGGTATAGGACTACAATCATGTTACCAGTTTATGTGTTTTTCTGTTCTCCATAAAATGATGTTTATTGATGATTCTCAACTGATTGTACTCCGCCTAGAATTTAACAATTAAGCAGACTATAAATGCCCAAATTAAATAATTATACCCCAGAGAGGATGAAAAACATTGCATGCTAATACCTGAACTGGGAGTTAATTGACCAGGCCTCTGAAATGTCTGAACGCACAAAGCAAGCGATAGAGCCATCAGTTATGGAGATGTGTTTATAGCAGAAAACAAAACAGCGAAGATGACTCGCAAGAACAAAAATAAAAAAATAAAAATGTAAAAATAATCACAAATTATGTATTTAAAAATATACATATAAAAGGCGACACTTTTGATTATAAAAATTAAAAATAATAATCAACTTTATTAGCCAAAGGGTAGCAGGGAGAAACGGACTCGACACAGCTGTGTTTCGGCCATACAGGCCTGCGTCAGGAGTCTTCTCACTGTGTGCTGATTACTAATTCTATCCAAATATAGAGGAAATATGTGTGTCTCTTTTTAATGTTGTAGCGCTAAATCATGCCAGAAGCAAAGTCGAGCAAGGAAAATCGGAGCAGCAATCTTTTTTTCGAAGTCCCTCTTAGCCTTCCTTATCAGTGCTTTGCATTTGACTTGACATTCCTTATGCTGTTTCTTATTATTTTCAGTCGGTTCCTTCTTCCATTTTCTGAAGGATTTTCTTTTAGCTCTAATAGCTTCCTTCACCTCACTTTTTAACCACACTGGCTGTCGTTTGGTCTTCCGTCCTCCTTTTTTAATACGCGGAATATATTTGGCCTGGGCTTCCAAGAAGGTGTTTTTGAACAGCATCCACACCTGATGTAAATTTTTGACCCTCGTAGCTGCACCTCTAAGTTTTTTTTTCACTGTTCTTCTCAATACTTTACAATACTACACGACTCACAATCAGGATTTTGCCCCCTACACAGTACCGAAACAGTACTACTTACTCTCCTAACTAAATTCAAGCAGGAAATAGCAATAGGCAAAAGCATTCTTCTCCTCCAATTTGACATTTCCAGCGCGTTCGACATGGTCAACCACAACATACTACTAAGACTCCTAGAGTACTTCGGAATTGAAGGAAACCCTCTCAAATGGATCAAAGGTTTCCTAACCACCAGAACATACCAAGTGAAATCAATTAAAAATATATCATCACCTTATAAACCAGAGACTGCAGAGTACCGCAAGGATCACCACTATCACCGATCCTCTTCAACCTCATGATGACCCCACTAGCCAAGGCCTTAACCCATTCATCTAGCTGACAACATTACAATATACATCCCCTACAAACACGATCTGGCAGAAATCACTATTGAAATCAACCTCAGTTTAAACATCATGAACTCATGGGCAAATGCATTCCAACTAAAACTCAACACAGAAAAAACACATTGTCTCAATATCTCATCCCAATACAATACGTACAAACACACAAACATCAAACACCCCAGATTACACCCTCCCTATCTCAGACAGCCTGAAAATTCTCGGAGTAACACTCGACCGGAACCTCTCAATAGAGAACCAAGCGAAATTCATCATAAAGAAAATGTTTCACTCAATGTGGAAACTCACAACGTGTGAAACCATTCCTTCCAACGGAAGTATTTCGCAACTTGGTACAATCAATGGTATTAAGCCACGCAGATTATGACAATGGAATCTATGCGGGATGCAAAGAACAAATCATAAAGAAACTTCAGACCGCACAAAACACAGCAGCCAGGCTTATATTCGGAAAAACGCGTTTTGAAAGCGCCAAACCCCTCCGATAACTGGCTCCCAATCAAAGAACGTATTGCTTTCAAAATCTGCACAATAGTTCCGGGATATATGACAGACCTCATTGACCTGCCAACTAGAAACACTACAAGATCATCACGTTCATACCTAAATCTCCACTACCCAAGCAGCAAAGGACTCAACTACAAATCAACTTGCGCATCCAGCTTTTCCTATTTAAGTGCACAACTATGGAACTGCCAAAAAGTACTAAAAACTATGCTGGACCACTTAAATTTCCGAAAGGCCCTAAAAACAAACCTGTTCAGAAAGGCATACCCCACCGACCCAACTTAAAAACATGGATATCTGCGACTAACGAAACCAAAGACTGTAATGGACATACCCAAACGCTTCCTCTTCCCCCCTAAATTCCCCCAAAGTACTCATCATACCTGAACCTTATTCTACCATATCACCTTGTATTTGTTCATACCGGAACTGGCAAACGCCGTTACGGTACCATGTAAGCCACATTAAGCCTGCAAATAAGTGGGAAAATGTGGGATACAAATGTAACAAATAAAAATTTTCTCATAGTCTCCTTTTTTAAAGTTAAACGCTAACGTATTTGATTGTCTATGTATACTTACTTCAAAGTTAATATCAAATCTGATCATACTACGATCACTGTTATCAAGTGGCCCCAGCACCATTACCTCCCGCACCAGATCATGCGCTCCACTAAGGACTAGGTCTAGAATTTTTCCTTCTCTCGTCGGTTCCTGTACCAACTGCTCCATAAAGCTGTCCTTGATTTCATCAAGGAATTTTACCTCCCTAGCGTGCCCCGATGTTACATTTACCCAGTCAATATCGGGGTAATTGAAATCACCCATTATTATTGTGTTGCCCAGGTTGTTTGCGTCCCTAATTTCCTTTAACATTTCTGCATCCGTCTGTTCATCCTGGCTAGGCGAACGGTAGTACACTCCTATCACTCTCCTTTTCCCCTTTACAGTGGAATTTCAATCCACAGTAATTCCAAGAAATGTTTTGTTTCCTGCAGAATTTTCAATCTATTTGATTCAAGGCTCTCGTTAATATACAATGCTACCCCTCCAACAATTTGATCCACCCTATCACTACGATATAATTTGTAGCCTGGTATGACTGGTTATCCTCCTTCCACCAGGTCTCAGAGATGCCTATTATATCTAATTTTTCTTTTAGTGCAATATATTCTAACTCTACCATCATATTTCTTAGGCTCCTGGCATTCGCATATAGACATTTCAAAATATGTTTGTTGTTCCTATTTACATCATGCTTAGTACTTGACAGTATTAATCTGCAATCTTTTGTCTGATTTTTATTTAAGGACACCTTAAAGACATCTCTCTCTTATGCCCCCTCCAGACATTACTCACAGCACTGCCTGAAACCCCTTCTCTCCCCCTGCACAACAACTGGGCTCTGCAGATACTTGAGCCACATGGTGCAGGAAGTTGGGGAAATCTTGTGGTTTCAAGTCCCGCGAGACTTCCCCAACTTCCTACACTGCCAAGAATCTGAAGAGGCAATGCTGAGGAGCGAAATAAACCCCACATCAGAGGTATGAAATTCCAGGCACCAGGATGAAATTTCTAGGTGTCACAGTGACCTGGCACCCGGGATTTGTCAAGCTCTGACCTCTTTATGTTCCCCCTGAGACAAAAGGTTAAGGAAGAGACCTGAAGCTTGGAAGAGTCTGAAACCATCTACATGAGACCTACTTTATTGGAATCCAAATCGAGCCCTTAAATCCTTCATTATGCTAGAATGGAAGTCAGGGTTTTTCCAGACTCTGAGCTACTCATGCTAGGTGAAGAGGGTGTCTGAACCCAAGACACTGTGTTCTGGACCTGAAGGGTACGTATGCTCTTAGCTTTCCTGCAAAACATACTGTCAGTTTAAACAGGGCTAGTTATTCTTTTTTGGAGGTGGAACGCCTGAAGAGAACTGGGAATTCGAACTAAAAAGACCAAATGACTTCTAATATTTCATGATTACTGGTGGGGTGGTTGCTGATGGTTTGGCTGGTTTGAATTGTATTTGATTTAGTAGGTGGATTTAGTCATCTTTTCTTCCTTCTGGGTATTTGATTTATCATTGTTTTAGTTTGAATTTGCACTAGAAGGTGACCAAAATCAGTTTCTCTGGTTTCAGTGGCCAAAATTTGCTGCTCGATTTAGGCCGAACCTTCTAGGGCCCAGCCTCTATATGGAACACGCCCCACTCTCTCCCCCCCCCCCCCCCATGCACAATATGAACCCCCCCCCCTTGGGCACTCCCATAGGGCCCCCCCTTACGCACAGTATGAGCTCCCTCTTTTGGGCTCTCCCACCTCCCACAGGGCCCATCCCCGGGCCTAGTGCTCCTCCCCTGGTGGTCTAGTGGGTAGTTGGGGGGAGGAGTAATCCGTAATCACACTTTCCTGTACCAGTTCCAACCTCAAAATGGCTGTCACGACCTCCAGTGGCAATCTCATAAGACTGCTGCTAGAGATCACAGCAGCCATTTTGGCAGAGAGGATATGGGCAGGAGTGACTGGGTATTGTTCCTGTTTTCACTATCTACTAGACCACCAGGGGATGACAGCCCAGACTAAATATTTTTGGTTCCAGCCGAAAATTTAACAGTGTTTTCGGCCAAAACCAAAACTCGGTTGGCCTATAATTTGCAGCGTCTCTTCCGTTATTGATGGGCTGGACCACCTGAGGATTATTCTTTTTCCTTTTTATTTTCTAATTCTCAGATCCATTTTCCAGCAACATGTTGTCAAATTGTTAAATTATTTTGAAAAAAAATAATACACTCCCATCCTTCCTTCACCCCATCCCTTCCCACAGGTGCTTGAATACCAGGCCTGACCGTCACAGCCATGTCTTGGAAATCCTGACCAGCCTCGCTCACGATACTGCCAAGTCGGAAAATGGGACAGAAGGGATCAGTAAAACGATTGTACACACACTGCTTCAAGTACGCTGTGCTGACGTTGGAGAGGATGTTTCGCCTGAAGAGGAGGGACAGAACAGGGGACCGCAGTTACCAGACATCACAAGTGTCGGAGCACATTACGTCAAATGCAAGACAGTAGAGCATGACGACTGTCAGCTTGCTGATACTTACTTACTGAAGTTGAACTTTGGATACCAGATGTTGTTTTTTATCAAAACAGTAAAGTTTTCAGCATCTTTCAGAAAAGCAGGCCTGAAAGAAAGAAAAAGTGTCCGGTTACACACTAAAACACAAAACCCTCTCCACAGAGCTTCATTAATCTGAGAACAGCAGCCAAGAATTCCCAAATGGCAGAGATAAAGAACAAGATTTTGGGGGAGAGGAGGGTGATGAAGTGGAAAATCCCATTTATTTTTTATCTTTCACTTGCTCATCTTCCAATGTGGTATATATCATTCAGTGTAAAAAATGTAACGAAGGATGCTATATTGGAGAAACAGGCCAGATGCTTAACACAAGGTTCAATTTACATAGACATCACATGAACAATACTGGTGCCAGTAGGGCTCCCACACCTGTTGGTCAACATTTTACAGGACCAGGACACTGTACCAGTGACATCACAGTGAGAATCCTGAAAGGTAACTTTAAAACCATACAAGAACATAAGACCTTTGAAGTCAGAATGACTGAATATTTTAACACCCAACAGAAAGGACTTAACAAGGACCTGGGGTTCCTAGCCCATTATAAACCATAAAGCTGTATGTCTCTGTTGATCACCCCATCCCTCACCTATCCACACCCATCCTGTTAGAATATCAATGATATGCTTTGATGTCCCCATGCATACCTCCTACCCACCCCCATCCTCTCACCCTGTCAGACTGTCATAGTAATGCTTGAATGTTTTCACTTATATACACTGTCAGCTAGCACATTTGCTTATTTCCGATCTGACGAAGTAGGGCAACCTTCGAAAGCTAATCAAGAAATGTATTAAGTTATGTCCAATAAAAAAGGTATCATCTTATTTTCTTTTCCATGTTTTATTTTGTTTGATTTCTACTGATAACAGTGGTTTCAGAAATCCTACTTCATAGCACCTGTATCAGCAGCATTATCATTTCTCGGGGAGTCTGAAGACATTTATTAGACCTCACCTCTTTCATGCCCTGTGAAGTAGCACAAATGTGTTGCTTTGACAAAACTGAAGGAAAAAAAAATTCCAAAGCCTGACCCTGTGTGTTTGTGTATAAGGCTCTAACACACCTGACTTAAGCCAATCCTGTTTACATCCTGCACCATCTCAAGCTTCTCTCCTTGTGCACATTAACTAGGGAAACCTCATTCCTCTATGAAACCCAGGGTAGAAATCCGAAGTTTCCATCCTGTGGTACAAGCGAGGTTTCACTTTTAATTTAAAAACTCTCATTAATGTAGGCGAGAATTTTGAAAAGGGTTTGGGTGCCCAACTTTGGAAGCTAGAAGTCTATCAACTCCTCTGGAAATTGAATAGGGCTGAGCTCCTAAATTTAGGCTTTTAAATTTCACTAGCTGCCAGTCTGGTTTTGCCCAGCTTAGGGCCACTAGACAGATAAACACTTGGGGCAGCAGCAGGGACTTTTTCTTTTCTGTCTGTCCTATTAATTGCCATTTTTCTTTCATTCTTTTTTTGTAGCCTATACCCCGCCTTGTACATTTATTCATTTAGGCAGTATTAGCAAATACTTAACAAAACAATGGAGCAACATCATTAGAAGGGGAGACTTGCCAGCAGACTGCTTCACCTGAGGGACCCTGCCCCACCCTCCAAACAGCCATGGCTACCAGCTGGCTCGACGCAACCAACGCACATGGAAAGCTGTAGCGGTCATCAACAATCCCTCACGTTAAATCAGCAGCAGTACCAGAAAGAGAACCAAATGCCAGGTAGGACTGCTGAGGAATCCTGGTGTTACCCTTGCATCTTTTTTCTGTTTAGTTCTTTATGAAAATACGACAAGCAGCGTCGTTTATTCAACTTGATAAACCACCTGTCCTAAAAAATCAGACCAGTAGATACGCCCAGGCTGTAGCTGGGGGATATTTAGGTCTGCAATTCTCAGACAACTCATAACTACAACCCCACAGGAGAGGTAACAGGAGACTACTCTATATTGTAAATCAGTGGAGATGAATAATTTATTGCTATTTCAGAGTTGCCATCCCTTTAAACTGAAGTTTAATCTTCCGATAGGCCAATTACTACACCTACCAATGGAACAGACAAGGTGAAGACTTTAAACCTGAGTCTGAATTATTGAAAGAACATTTTCTAGCATAAGGATATCCTTCGAAAGCAGTGAGTCAAGCACATTTGAGAGCACATTTTGCACAAAGGGATTTGATACTTGCAGAACGTCAGTCAAATAAGGAAGAGACTAATGTGTATTAACTTTTTTATTTATCGGTGGTGTATAAATTTGTACAACATATGAGGTCCCATTTCCTATTTTTATTTATTTTCCTATTATAGATTATAAAACCAGGTAAAACTTTGGAGGAAAATATTTTAAGTCATCATTATGGTGGAAGGACAGATGATGATATGCAATTATCTGTCCACTGGGCTTGTGGTCGTTGCCAATGGGGGCCCCGATTGGGTAGAACCAAGGATGCAGCGTAAGATAATATCTCATACAGATACTACTTGTGCTAGTAACAATGTACTTTTATATGATATTGCCCCTGTAATCTCATTTATGTTGGAAGAAGCAGTCGCCCTATAAAAATAAGTCTTAATGAACATAATGACTAAGAATGTACAAGCTCCTTTGGTCCAACATTGGTTGGATAAGGGTCATCAGGTGCATGGTATTCAATGGAGGATATTAGATCAGGTAATAGTAGGGTGGGGGAAGGGGGGTGGTTATACCAAGAAAATGTTAAACTCTAAAGAGCAACCCTGGATTTTTCAGTTAGGTACTGTACATCCAGATGTTTTAAAATACAGAAAGAGTGGATGACTTTGGTTTAGCTTGAAGGTTCTGCCCACTGGCTTCTTTGAGTTAAAAGGGCAAAAAGAATGCCGTGGCCATCTTGGAAGGATTGTTAGTTACCAGTCAGGATGGCGTAGTCGGCATGTTGTGGTAATAGAATTTTTTTCAATTGTTTTAATGTAATGGTTAGAGATTACTTAGCATTATAATAATGATGCTTTCTTTTTCCAGGGGATGTTCCTTGATACAGCCTTGTGATGAACCATGTTGGGACAGACCGAAGGTCCATCAAGCCCAGTATCCCGATTCCAACAGTGGCCAATCTAGGTCACAAGTACCTGGCAAGATCCCAAAACAGTACAATATATTTTATGCTGCTTATCCTAGTAATAAGCAGTGGACTTTCCCCAAGTCTATCTTAATAATGGCTTATGGACTTTTCTTTGAAGATATCCAAACCTTTTTTAAACTCCTCTAAGCTAACCGCTTTTACCATGTCCTCCGGCAATGAATTCCAGAGTTACTTACACGTTGAATGAAGAAATATTTTCTCCAATTTGTTTTAAATTTACTACTTTGTAGCTTCATTGTGTGCCCCCTAGTCCTAGTATTTTTGGAAAGAGTAAACAAGCGATCTACTTCTACATGTTCCAATCTACTCATTATTTTATACACCTCTATCATCTCCCCTCAGTCGTCTTTTCTCCAACCTGAAGAGCCCTAGCCACTTCAGCCTTTCCTCAAAGTCATCCCATCCCCTTTATCATTTTCATCACCCTTCTCTGTATCTTTTCTAATTCTACTATATCTTTTTTCAGATGCGGTGGCCAGAATTGCAGACAGTATTCAAGGTGCAGTCACACCATGGAGCGATACAAAAGCATTACAACTGTCTCATTTTTGTTTTCCATTCGTTTCCTAATAATACCTAATTCTCTATTTGCTTTCTTCACCACCGCCACCGCACACTGATCAGAGGGTTTCAACATATTGTCAATGATGACACCTAGATCCTTTTCCTGGTCAGCAACTCCTAACGTGGAACCTTGCATCACACAGCTATAGTTCGGGTTCCTCTTTCCCACATGCATTACTTTGTACTTGTTCATATTGGAGGAGTAGCCTAGCGGTTAGTGCAGTGGACTTTGATACTGGGGAACTGGGTTTGATTCCCACTACAGCTCCTTATGATTCTGGGCAAGTCACTTAACCCTCCATTGCCCCAGGTACAAATATGTATTTGTATACACTATCCTGCTTATAATCGAACGAGAAAAACGCCCAAGTTCCGACCTAAATCGGGAGATGGACGTTCATCTCACAAAAACGAATAAAGCGGTATAATCGAAAGCCGATTTTTGGACGTTTTCAACTGCACTCCGTCGCGGATGCGGACAAAGTTGATGGGGGCGTGTCAGAGGTGTGGCGAAGGCGGAACTGGGGCGTGGTTATCTGCCGAACAAAGATGGGCGCATTTCACTGATAATGGGAAAAAAGTATGCGTTTTTAGCTAGAATTTAGGACACTTTTCCTGGACCCTGTTTTTTCACGAATAAGGCCCCAAAAAGTGCCCTAAATGACCAGATGACCACTGGAGGGAATCGGGGATGACCTCCCCTGACTCCCCCAGTGGTCACTAACCCCCTCCCACCACAAAAAAATGATGTGTCACACATTTTTATTTTCACCCTCAAATGTCATACCCAGCTCCCTGGCAGCAGTATGCAGGTCACTGGAGGAGTTGTTAGGGGGTGCAGTGGACTTCAGGCAGGTGGACCCAGGCCCATCCCCCCTACCTGTTACAATTGTGCTGCTTAATGCTTATTAGTCGTCCAACCCCCCCCAAACCCACTGTACCCATATGTAGGTGCCCCCCTTCACCCCTTAGGGCTATAGTAATGGTGTAGACTTGTGGGCAGTGGGTTTTGAGGGGGATTTGGGGGGCTCAACACACAAGGGAAGGGTGCTATGCACCTGGGAGCTCTTTTACCTGTTTTTTTTGTTTTGTAAAAGTGCCCCCTAGGGTGCCCGGTTGATGTCCTGGCATGTGAGGGGGACCAGTGCACTATGAATCCTGGCCCCTCCCACGAATAAATGTCTTGGATTTATTCGTTTTTGAGCTGGGCGCTTTCATTTTCTATTATCGCTGAAAAACAAAAACGCCCAGCTCACACATTGTTGAATAAAACATGGGCGTCTATTTTTTCCCAAAATACGGTTCGGTCCGCCCCTTCACGGACCCGTTCTCGGAGATAAACGCCCATGGAGATAGGCGTTTTCGTTCAATTATGCCCCTCTATGTAAACTGCTTTGAATGTTGTTGAAAAACCACAGAAAGGCGGTATATCAAGTCCCATTTCCCTTTCATCTGCCATATGGATTCCCAGTCTTGTAAGGTCCTCTTGCAACTTTTCACATTCCTCTTTTGATTTAACAACTTTGAAAAAAACTTTGTGCTGTCAGCAAATTTAATTACCTCACTAGTTATTCCCATATCTAGATCATTTATTAATATGTTAAAAAGCAGACCCCTGAGGAACCCTAATATCAACCCTTTTCCATTGAGAATACTGACCATTTAACCCTACTCTCTGTTTTCTAATCTTTTAACCAGTTTTTAATCCACAATAGGACACTACCTCCTATCCCATGACTCTCCAATTTCCTCTGGAGTCTTTCATGAGGTACTTTGTCAAACGCCTTCTGAAAATCCTGATACACAATATCAACCGGCTCACCTTTATCCACATGTTTGTTCACCTCATCAAAGAAATGTAGTAGATTGAAGAGGCAAGATTTCCCTTCACTAAACCCATGTTGACTTTGTCTCATTAATCCATGTTTATATATATGCTCTGAAAAGTTTGCTCTTTATAATAATCTCCACCACTGTGCCCGGCACCTACACAGACTCACTAGTCTGTAATTTCCCGGATCACCTCTGGAACCCTTTTAAAAAAAATCGGTGTTACATTGGCTTTTTCAACACTTAAAGATGAGTATTTATTTTGTTAGAATTTTTCAATAGTTCTATAATTTAAGCTCTTGAAAATAAAATATCTAATAGACGTTTTGATATTGCACTAATGGGTTAGATGCTATTGGAGATGGGCATGGATGGGTGAAGTTTCTGTCCCTGTGCAACTCTCTATTCTACAGCGTGGGAACTCTGTCTCAGCTACCTACATCTAGTAATCAGAGTGGGCAAACCATTAGACAAAAGCGGGCAATCGCCTAGGGCAGCAGCTTCTGGGGGAGCAGCAATGAGAAGTTGCAGGCAGAGCAAAACAGGTTCAACACAGCTATACAAACTCTAGAAATCATCACCAGGTACTTTTATTTCCTTCAGGAAGAAAGGACAATCCTTAAACAGAAAGAAAAAAGTGAGACACCCCTATGTATAAGTTCAAAAACACCAAAGTAGGGACATAAAACAGCCAGGGCCGTGCCAAGGGTCTGTGGTGCCCCCCCTGCAGGAGATCAGTTGGCGCCCCCCCCCCCCCCCGCAGACAAACAGTTGGTGCGCGCGCGCCCCTCCTCCCCCCCCGTGAAAATGATCGCTGCCCTCCCGCTCCCATATCCCAACTGCCCGCCCTCTTCTCCCCCCCCCCCCCACAAGATCCCTTTTAAATTTACCTCCGTCCGGCAGCGAAGGCGCGCCGCAGCGTCAGTGAAGGAGGCGGCGCTCCCGTCTCTACTAGTCTTCCCTTCGCTCAATGTCCCGCCTTCTTCTGACGTCAGAAGAAGGCGGAACACTGAGCGAAGGGAACACTAGTAGAGACGTCGGGAGTGCCGCCTCCTTCACTGACACTGCGCCTTCGGAGGTAAATTTCAAAGGGATCTTGTTGGGGGGGGAGAAGAGAGCGGGCAGTTGGGACGCGGGAGGGCGAGGTAAGCATGGCGTGGCAGGGCGCCCCCCCAGAGGTCTGCGCTCTCCTGCCGTGTTTGCCTCGCTTACCGTGTTGGCACGGCCCTGCAAACAGCCTTCCAAAACAAACCCAAAAAAGAAACTCCAAAAGTAAATACAAAAGTCAACCTTTATTCCAACATCAAGCTAAACCAGGATTCAACATGGAGCCACGTTCTGGCGTGAAATGCCTGCCTGAGGAGTCAAAGCTTCTTGGTCACGCCTCTGTAAATGCACTGAAAATGCCAACAGGTATTACAGCAAGAAGGAGAAATGTGTGTGGACATTGGTTCCACTGGTTCTCTTCAAAGACCCTGTGCAGAGCTCAGCTTCCTCCACAGCCCTTGCAGCAGGGCTCTGTGTCCAGTCCTGGTTTAACTTGATGGTCAATAAAGGTTGACTTATGTTTACATTTGGAGCCTCCTCTGACATCCCTTCAATTTTGTTTTTGTTACATTTGTACCCCGCGCTTTCCCACTCATGGCAGGCTCAATGCGGCTTACATGGGGCAATGGAGGGTTAAGTGACTTGCCCAGAGTCACAAGGAGCTGCCTGTGCCTGAAGTGGGAATCAAACTCAGTTCCTCAGGAGCAAAGTCCACCACCCTAACCACTAGGCCACTCCTCCACTGTTGCTACTATTTGAGCTATTCCACTAGCAACATTCCATGTAGAAGTCGGCCCTTGCAGATCACCAATGTGGCCGCACAGGCTTCTGCTTCTGTGAGTCTTGACGTCAGACTCACAGAAACAGAAGCCTGCGCAGCCTTCTACATGGAATATTGCTAGTGGAATAGCAACATTCCATGTAGAATCTCCAATAGTAGCAACATTCCATGTAGAATCTCCAATAGTATCCATTTTATTTTTGTTACATTTGTACCCCGTGCTTTCCCACTCATGGCAGGCTCAATGCGGCTTACATGGGGGCAATGGAGGGTTAAGTGACTTGCCCAGAGTCACAAGGAGCTGCCTGTGCCTGAAGTGGGAATTGAACTCAGTTCCTCAGTTCCCCAGGACCAGAGTCCACCACCCTAACCACTAGGCCACTCCTCCACTCCTATGTTCAAATAGACCATTTAACCTTGTAAATGTTTTTTATTTTTTTTTAAATTGCCTTCATTATTGATATATTTACCAAACAAAATAGTTTTCTGGGAAGGGTGGTGTTCATATGATCACGTTTGCTAAGTTTAATTACCAAAATCTTGGAGGGGGTGAAAAGGATCTAAAAGTTAACTGGAGAGGCAAGACTGAAAACTCACTTACGGTACCTAAAACCCCTGCTAGTAACACTATATGAATTATTAGGTTGCAGAAAAGAACGCACTTAGGAACAGCGGTGTCATTTTCCACAGGACACCAGGCAAAGACTTGGCAGGTCTTCTCAGAGCTGTTATCAAATGCTACACATTTTCCTGTCTGGAATCCTAAGGAGATGTGAACAAGAAAGGATATAAAATGTTAAAAACAAAACAGGACCCCCATATAAAACTCAAGTAAAAAAAAACAAAAAGTGAAAACAACAAAAAAATCCACCACAAAACAGGCCACACAACACGCCGTCTGATAACTGTAATGTGACATTGCCCAAGTTACAGTGACGTACCAAGGGGGGGGGGGGTGGGGGCGGTCCGCCCCGGGTGCCGCGCACCTGTCGGCTCTTCGTTTTCATGCTCCCTCTGCCCCGGAACAGGTTACTTCCTGTTCCGGGGCAGAGGGAGAATGAAAACGAAGAGCCGGCAGGCACACGGCAGCTCCCCCCCCCCCAGTGGCGTGCACCCGAGGGGGGGGGGTGTCGCACTGTTCCGGGGGGCGGGGCGCATCGGCGATCCGTCCCGGGTGTCAGCCCCCCTAGGAACACCACTGCCAAGTTAACATGAGCCCCTTACCTGTGTCTTTCACTCCCCAAGCAATTCAGTTCCTAGACTTACCAATTTCATTGTCACCCATCCTGCCCCCTCCTCCTCAGAACCCAGTGTAGGATTCCCAGCGTAAGGATGAACTAAACGATTCTTGTCCTATTCTTACTGGAAAGGAACACACATACACTCCCCAGGACATCCTCACAAATATGCCAAAGTAACACTTGAACACCTAAAATATAAATAGGTTTTATTTTATGCATCTACACTACTCGTTACTGTGAACATTTTTTTGGGGGGGGGAACAGCAGCATATAAATGTCAGATATTACTAATACATAAAATGAAGATCCAGGATCTGCCGAGCATCTCTGCTGGCACTAAACCCTCCGCTCTTGAGAGCTTTAATCCTCTCTATACCCACTCCCCTTAACCCAGGTTTTCCCAGCTAGGATTTTGATGTGCAGTGACATTTTAGAAATTATTTTCAAATCGGAATCGAGACGTCCAGGTCAGGCCCAAAGTACAGCCTGTTCTAAAACAGGTACAGAAATGGTTATTTACGGGCTGGTTACAAGCAGCATGAACATTCGTTTAAAAAAAAGTCTTAAGTATTAACGGGTAAAAACACATCCGAACATAAACCAAACATGAACTCCAAGCGGTCCACCTCTGTTCGCTTGCTCTCTTACACCCACGTATATGATCATGTTACTCCTCCTCCTAATTCATCATCACCAGCTCCCTGTTCCCCAAAGTATCCAGTACGAGTTCTTGACATTAACTTACAAAACACTCCACTCTGGGAATCCATAGTCTTTCCTCCCTTATAGGCCTACTCATACCCTTCGCTCAATGTCTGAACATTGTCTGTTAAAGATTAGAATCAACCCGATACTTCACATGTTTAAAAATTGTTCCATCCTTATGGAACTCTCTTCCACTGGACGTTAAAACAGAGTACTCCTGAAGACGCACCTTTTTATCCAAGCTTTCGGCTAGACCATGTGGGGCTGGTGTCTGGGGAGTTGCCTGCTGCTCTGAGAATAAAGAAGTACTTTTTTACTTACTTTTTTTTCCCATCTGTTCCATTATTGTCCCTTTCCTTTTTTATCATTTTAGGGGTCCTTTGAATGATAAGATGCCCATTATATTCCTATGGGCTTCTTATTTAGCATGCACTAAGAGGGTCTTTCACTAAGACGCACTCACGTTTTTGGCGCAAGCTACAACTGTGGGCACGCTAAACATTAGAGACGCCAATGCATTCCTATGGACGTCTGTAACGTTTATCGCACCCACAATTTTACCACGTGTCAAAAACATGAGCGTGCCTTAGTAAAAGACGCCCTAAATCTGTTAACACACCTTAGTAAAAGGACCCCTTCATTTGTTAACCGTTTGAATCTAGTCCCGAAATACGGTACATCAAGTCCTGGAAAAAAAAAAAAACTTTTTTTTTCTTGATGTATCCTTTGTCAGTGTGGCTTTTTTTTTGGGGGGGGGGGCATCAAGCACAGGGGATTAAGGAGGAGACCGCCCCTAATCCCTGTAATAGAGTGCCGTTCAACGGCAACACTTTTCCAAAATCTAGATTTTCTAGGTGGCAGGTGCAATGCAAACATTGTTCTGTTAGGACATTCATTCTCCTCCTGAAATGGGGAAAAATGTTCATTTTTTAGGCCCACCCTAGTCAAGTTTCTTCAATATCTACTATCCCGCCTACAGGAGGAACCATCAAGGCGGCTTACGTTCTACATTAAACATAAATTAGCAAAAAAAGGACAAATTTTTTAAAGACAAGACTTGAGACAATGGGAGAGGGGAGTAGAGTTACAATTTAGATAGCAAAGATGGAAAGGTTAAAACAGAAGGTATATGCCTTTGTATTCACAGTCACAGCGGAACCCACAAAGTCCCAGAAAGAGAAAAAAAACTTAATGAATAGAAAATGAATCCTAAAAAGAAAAGTTTTAAACTCAGTTTTAAATGTATTAAAAAAAATGACATTGCCATAAATGTACTTTGCAGCGAATTCCGGCGTTCTGGAGCTTGAACTGAGAAAACACTGTGTCTGGTACATTCATGGTTTACTTCTCTATAAGTAGGAACATTTGGGTGGGGGGGGGCGGTGTCACGTGATGACCTACTTCCTAAACAGGCGCCTTGTGTCTGCTCTCCTCTCTCACCCCCTAGAAATCTGCAATATTCACCTTGCCGAACTAACGTTACTATTCTATGCTGCATTAAAAGTGCTTCTCATACGGTCTAGCTTTCCGCACAGGGGCTTAGTTCAAGATTGGCAGGCGGAGATTGGTGGAATGCCGATCAAAACGCCCAAGACTGCAGAAAGCGCGCATGCCTCAAGTTGGCGGCAGACTCGATGGGGTCTCCCTTCGCTGGGCCTGCTCCGGTTGTGGAGCTCTAGGAGGCAGCGATTAAAGAGATAACTCAACGTGTGTCGGGAATCCTTGATGACCGATTGGCAAAGCTTCATGCAGTGATAGAAGATATTAAAAGTAGTGTGGATGCCAGACTCAATGGGGTCTCCCTTCGCTGGGCCTGCTCCGGTTGTGGAGCTCTAGGAGGCGGCGATTGTGTCGGGAATCCTTGATGACCGACTGGCAAAGCTTCATGCGGTGATAGAAGATGTTAAAAGTAGTGTGGATGCCTAGGCGAGCCATCTGCATCAAGTGGAGGACCGGATTTCCTGCCAGAAGGATCACACGCAGGACGTTGCCGGCCAGGTCTTGGAGTTGGAAAAACGCTGGAAGCCCTCGAGAACCCGATAGAAGATCAAGAGAACCGGGGACGACGCAACATCCGCCTAATCAGGGTGCCCCCGTCGGTGAAGGATAAAGATCTGTGGGATTTGGTGGAACTTTGGCTGCCCCAAGAACTGGGCCTGGAGCTGGATGGGTCATGCCTGAAAGTGGAGCGAGTACACTGCATTGGTGTCTTCAAAGAGGATTGGATTAAGCCCAGGCTAGTCACTGTCCGAATCTTCAACTTTGCGGAGAAGGCCCAGTTAACGTCACGCTACAAAGCTAAGTGGACGAGATCTTACAAAGGAATATTACGATGGTGATGTACTACTCCTCATGCTTTCTTAGATCTGCTCAACAATTTTGTATGTTAGTGGTGTGTTACTGGTATCCAATGAGCATTTATCAAATGAGGTGTAAAAAAATTTTTAAGACCATTTATAATCTTAATGGCTGTATTTTGAACAATTTGTAACCGTTGACGATCCTTAACGCAAAGAGCCATATATAAAGAGTTGCAGTACAGCTGTAACCAATGAGTGCGTAAGAATATTCAATGCCGAGGGATAAATCAAGGACTAAAAAGATCTAATCAGCCTAAGCCTATAAAATGAGCACTGTACGACTCCTGAAATCTGTAAAATGAAAGGTTATCATCTAAAATTGGACTCCAAGAAGCCAAGTGGACTGCACCAAGGGGACAATATCATCTAGGAGTATAAGAAAGGGAAGAACAGTTTGACCCTGATTAGAAAAAAGAATGTTTAGACTTATGAGGGTTTGGAACTAATTTGTTTATATGAAACCAAATAGTAATACAGTACGCTGAAGTTTTGCATTTAGTTCTTATATGTCATTTTGTTGTAAGGATTCCAGTGTTGCAAAAATTTGGATATCGTTAGCACATACAAATGCTGTGAGACCTAAACTTTGTATTAATGTTAATAAGGAAGCCATAAAAATATTGAAGAGAGTAGGGAAAGTATTAAACCTTGGGTATGGTGTACAGCGCTGCGTATGCCTTGTAGCGCTATAGAAATGATAAATAGTAGTAGGGTACTCCCGACTGAATTGTAAGAGAGTTAAAAATACTGTCATTTGACAAATATGCCTTGGCCATGCCCCCCTTCCATCCACATGCCCTTCAGCTTTAGGCATGTAAAGTTCTGATCTTAGAAAAGCCTAACAAAATGTTTAAGTACATAAGAACATAAGAATAGCCAAACTGGGTCAGACCAATGATCCATTTAGTCCAGTATCCTCTTTCCAACAGTGGCCAATCCAGGTCAGTACCTGGAAGAAACCCAAATAGTAGCAACATTCCATGTTACCAATCCCAGGGTAAGCAGTGGCTTCCCCATGTCTATGGACTTTTCCTCCAGGAACTTGTCCAAACTTTAAGCCCAGATACACTAACCACTGATACCACATCCTCCAAAGAGTTCCAGAGCTTAACTATTCTGTGAGTGAAAAAGTATTTCCTCCTATTTTGTTTTAAAAGTATTCCCATGTAACTTCCATTGAGTGTCCCCTAGTCTTTGTACTGTACTCTTTTTTTGAAAGAGTAAAAAAATTGATTCACTTCTACTCGTTCTACACCACTCAGGATTTTGTAGGCCTCAATTATATCTCCCCTCAGCCATCTCTTTTCCAAGCTGAAGAGCCCTAACCTCTTTAGCCTTTCCTCATATAAGAGGAAATCCATCCCGTTTATCATTTTGGTTGTTTTTCTTTGAACCTTTTCTAATTCTGCTATATCTTTTTTGAGACGTGGTGACCAGAATTTGACTCAATATTTAAGGTGAGGTCACACCATGGAGTGATAGAGAGGCATTATAGAATTCTTGGTCTTATTTACCAATCTCTTTCCTAATAATCCCTAGTATCCCGTTTGCTTTTTTGGCCACCACTGCACACTGGGCAAAAGATTTCAGAGTATTGTCAACAATGACACCTAGATCTTTTTCTTGGGTGCTGACTCCCAAGGTGGACCCTAGCATCAGGTATCTATGTTTCAGATTATTCTTCCAAATGTGCATCACTTTGTATTTGTCCACATTCAATTTCATCTGCAATTTGGATGACCAGTTTTCCAGTTTCCTAAGGTCTTCCTGCAATTTTTCACAGGCCACATGTGTTTTGACAACTTTAAATTTGCAGATGAGAAAAAAATAGTCAATCACCTCACTTGTTGTCCCATTTTCCAGATCATTTATAAATATATGTTAAATAGCACCAGTCCCAGTATAGATCCCTGCGGCATTCCACTATTCTCCACTGAGAAAAATGGCCAATTAACCCTGCCCTCTGTTTTCTGTTCAATAACCAATTCCTAATCCACAATAGAACATTGCCTCCTATCTCATGATTCTTTAAATTTTCTGAGGAGTCTCTCATGAGAAATACCTTTATTTATTTAATACCTTTCAAATATATGATACAGACGTTCAAATATTTGAAAGGTATTATTCTGCAAACAAACCTTTTCCCGGAGACGGGAAGGCGGTAGAACTAGAGGACATGAAATGAGGTTCAAGGGGGGCAGACTCAAGAAAAATGTCAGGAAGTATTTTTTTCACGGAGAGAGTGGTGGATACTTGGAATGCCCTCCCGCGGAAGGTGGTAGAGATGTAAACAGTAACAGAATTCAAAAATGCATGGGATAAACAAAGGAATTCTGTTCAGAAGGAATGGATCCTCAGAAGTTTAGCAAAGACTGGGTGGCAGCTCCGGTGGTTGGGAGGCGGGGCTAGTGCTGGGCAGACTTCTACGGTCTGTGCTCTGAAAATGGCACATACAAATCAAGGTCAGGTATACATATAAAGTAGCACATATGAGTTTATCTTGCTGGGCAGACTGGATGGACCGTTCAGGTCTTTCTCTGTTGTCACCTACTATGTTACTAGTGGGCTTATTTTCAAAAGAGAAGGACGCCCATCTTTCGACATAAATCGGAAGATGGACGTCCTTCTCAGAGAAATGTACAAATCGGTATAATCGAAAGCCGATTTTGGATGTCCCCAACTGCACTCCATCGCAGGGACGGTCAAAGTTCAAGGGAACGAGTCAGAGGTGTAGCGAGGGCAGGACTTGGGCGTGCCTAGCACTTGGATGTCCTTGACCCATAATCGAAAAAAAGAAGGACATCCCTGACGAGCAGTTGGATGTTTTCACACGGACCTGTTTTTCTTACAACTAAGGCACAAAAAGGTGCCCGAAATGACCAGATGACCACCGGAGAATATCGGGGATGACCTCCTGTTACTCCCCCAGTGGTCACTAACCTCCTCCAACTCTCAAAAAACATCTGTAAAAATAAATCGTGCCAGCCTCTATGCCAGCCTCAGATGTCATACTAAGTTCTGTGACAGCAGTATGCAGGTCCCTGGAGCACTTTGTGGGTGCAGTGCACTTCAGGCAGGCGGACCCAGCACTATTCCCCCCCCCCCCCCACCACCTGTTACGTTTGTGGAGGAAATAGCGAGCCCTGGAAAACCCACCACAAACCCATTGTACCCACATATAGGTGCCCCCCTTCACCCGTAAGGGCTATAATAGTGGTGTACAGTTGAGGGGAGTGGGTTTTGGGGGGCTCAGCACACAAGGTAAGGGTGCTATGTACCTAGGAGCAATTTATGAAGTCCACTGCAGTGCCCCCTAGGGTGCCCGTTTGGTGTCCTGGCATGTCAGGGGGACCAGTGCACTACAAATGCTGGCTCCTCCCACGACCAAATGGCTTGCATTTGGTCGTTTCTGAGATGGATGTCCTTAGTTTTGAAAATCGCCAAAAATCAGAAACGTCCATGTCTAGGGACATCCAAATTTAAGGATTTGGACGTCCCTGACGGTATTTTCAAAACGAAAGATGGACGTCCATCTTGTTTCGAAAATACAGGTTTGCCCGCCCCTGGATTGGGACGTTTTGCAAAGACGTCCAAATCGAAACTTGGGCATCCCTTTCGAAAATGCCCCTCCACGTGGAACTCTGTCAAAAGCTTTCTGACAATTTATGCACTACTAAAATGCAAATGGCGCTTCGAAATTAAGCACTTTTGTATCTTGGCATGGTAGCAGCCTATCACAAGATTTTATTTTATTTTAAATTTCTTATATACTGCCTGTAAGCCCAAAACCGATTAAAGTGTTTTCCAATCAAGTACAGTAGGTATTTTGATGCACTTGGAGGGCTCTTTCTACAAAGACGAGCTACCGAATAGCAGCGAGCTGAAAGGAAAAAAAAGCCCATTCAATTCCCTTGGGCTTCTTCGTATTCAGCACACGCTAATCAGTAGCACCACTTTGCCAAAGGAGCCCTAAGTTTGTACCTGAGGGTTAAGTGACTTGCCCATATACAAGTAAAGGGGGGAGGGAATATAATATGGAGTGGAGGAGTGGCCTAGTGGTTAGGGTGGTGGACTAGGGAACTGAGTTCCTGGGGAACTGAGGAACTGAGTTCGATTCCCACTTCAGGCACAGGCAGCTCCTTGTGACTCTGGGCAAGTCACTTAACCCTCCATTGCCCCATGTAAGCCGCATTGAGCCTGCCATGAGTGGGAAAGTGCGGGGTAGAAATGTCTTTTTCTGCCGTCATCTACTATGTTACTATGTAAAATAGATACTATTGGAGATTCTACATGGAATGTTGCTACTATTGGAGATTCTACATGGAATGTTGCTATTCCACTAGCAACATTCCATGTAGAAGCCTGCGCGGCCACATTGGTGATCTGCAAGGGCCGACTTCTACATGGAATGTTGCTAGTGGAATAGCTCAAATAGTAGCAACAGTGGAGGAGTGGCCTAGTGGTTAGGGTGGTGGACTTTGGTCCTGGGGAACTGAGGAACTGAGTTCGATTCCCACTTCAGGCACAGGCAGCTCCTCGTGACTCTGGGCAACTCACTTAACCCTCCATTGCCCCATGTAAGCCGCATTGAGCCTGCCATGAGTGGGAAAGCGCGGGGTACAAATGTAACAAAAATAAAAATATGGGCTACCATTAGGACATGTTATTTTAGTGTTAACCTTCAGATATTAGTAACTAGGGGAGCTGTGCTAAAATAGAACAAAGTGGTGGTCAAACATCACATCTTAATGGTGCTCCAATAAAAATACCCCTACACGTTTTAAAGTCAATTTTACCTGTGTTAAAGGGCTAACTGCACGGTAAACTGTGTGTTAAGTGCTTTTTGGGTTAGAGTTAGAGGGTGTGTCATGGAAGGCGTTTGTGCAGGACCACTGAAATAGGATGTTCTAAGTGCTTCTGTGCTAACTCCAAGCAAAGCACTGCAGCACAGTAGTAGCTGTAATGGCAAATGCTGAGAGTGCCCCCTGCAGTTACTGCATGGTAAAGTCCCATGTTAAGCCGCAGTAATTGCAAATTTTACTGTGGTTTAGTAAAAGGGCCCCTTAACCCAGTCCCTGAAGCAACCTTAACCCAGTCCCTGAAGCAAGGGCCCTCCGCCATGGATCATACACCAAGACTCCTTCCAGAACCCTGAGGCCAAGGTACTCTGACCAACCCCCTCCCTGCAGGACTATGCATGCTGCTTCTGCCGTGTCCTTATAAGAAACCATTCCAGAGAAAGGAGACTCATGAAGGGAATCAAACCTAGGTCCCGCTACATGACAATGCGCTGCCACCAGGTCAATTTTAATATTAATACTTTCAGGCAAATGGGGACAGTAAGTTTTAAGGCCTCATTACTGTCCTTAACATTGTGAATTTAAGAAACTAATAAAGCCATTTTACAGGGAGAGAGAGAGAAGAGGCGTAGGAAATGCATTTGGGTCACAAGTCTGAATAATGTGACTGAAAATACATCAACATTTAAAAATACATACTTTCATCAAGGTATAAATTATCAACACTTGCATGTCTTATTTTAGAAAGCTATTTTATTTTCTGTTGTACTTGAAGGAAATGTTAAATAGGCAGTATTCACAATGGAGAAGGGTAGTTAGTGGGGTTCCTCAGGGGTCTGTGCTAGGACCGCTGCTTTTTAATATATTTATAAATGATTTAGAGATGGGGTATTATTAGGAAAGGTATGGCAAACAGGTGTGAGGATTTTATAATGCCGTTGTACGCTCCATGGTGCGACCGCACCTTGAGTATTGTGTTCAATTCCGGTCGCCGCATCTCAAGAAAGATATAGTGGAATTGGAAAAGGTGCAGCGAAGGGCAACTAAAATGATAGCGGGGATGGGATGACTTCCCTATGAAGAAAGACTAAGGAGGCTAGGGCTATTCAGCTTGGAGAAGAGACGGCTGAGGGGAGACATGATAGAGGTATATAAAATAATGAGTGGAGTGGAACAGGTGGATGTGAAGCGTCTGTTCACGCTTTCCAAAAATACTAGGACTAGGGAGCACGCGATGAAACTACAGTGTAGTAAATTTAAAACAAATCGGAGAAACCTTTTCTTCACCCAACGCATAATTAAACTCTGGAATTCGTTGCCGGAGAACGTGGTGAAGGCGGTTAGCTTGGCAGAGTTTAAAAAGGGGTTAGACGGTTTCCTAAAGGACAAGTCCATAAACCGCTACTAAATGGACTTGGGAAAAATCCACAATTCCGGGAATAACATATATAGAATGTTTGTATGTTTGGGAAGCTTGCCAGGTGCCCTTGGCCTGGATTGGCCGCTGTCGTGGACAGGATGCTGGGCTCGATGGACCCTTGGTCTTTTCCCAGTGTGGCATTACTTATGTACTTATGTCAAAGGATGAACCATTCCCAGTATGTTAAATGAGGACCATTAAAAACAGGTACTTTATTTAAAAAAAAAAAAAAAACTTGCATGCATATTTCAATGGAAAGAAAGTTTTAGAACAAGAAGTCAGGATACAAGCCAAGAAAGGAAAAAGTAATGGGAAGAGTGAATGAATAGAAAGGATTTCCAGTTAAGGCAGGGCCGCCGAGAGGGGGGGCCCAGCACCGCCGCCACACTCCGGCCCGCCCGCCCTCCGTCGCTCCCTGGCATTGAACTTAAGCGCCTCACCTTTGAAAGCGCAGCGGCAGACCACTCCTTCCTTCCGTGTCCCGCCGTCGCCTGACGTAACTTCCGCGAGGGCAGGACACGGAAGGAAGGAGTGGTGTGCCGCTGCTTGCTGCACTTTCGAAGGCGAGGCGCTTAAGGTCAGTGCAGAGGGCCCGGGGGTGGCCTTGTCTCGGGCCTGGCCCAGTCTCTCGGCGGCCCTGAGTTAAGGAACAGACAAAATACAAAGAGAATCCAAGAAAAACAAACAGAGATAAGCACACGGGATCCCAATCTACAAAGGAGAGAAGGATGGACAAGACCAACCCGCATCTGTGGAACTGCAGCTGAGAGATAAAGGCAAACTAGATGGGCCCTGCTGTCATATTCTGTTTAGGACCACCAGACCAGAGAAGGGAAGTTAAAAAAAAACAAAAAAAAAAAACAGAAATCAAGATAAGTTGGCCAACCACATGAACAGATGAGGCACCGAGTTACAGTGGTCAGAGATTTACCCTCACTCTCATCATGTTTTGCAAGTCTGAGCACTACAAACCTTGTTACCCCTGTGCAGTGTTACCTTGGCAAATAAGTGCTGAAAAGATTCCCAAAATAAGCCAGCTTACAATTTCCCCTAACCAGCAATGCCTCATACAAGAAGTTTGTGGTCAAGCCTATAAACATTAGGGGAACGAAACTAGCAGGACCACACAACATACCCTGAACACACAAGGTACACTGCTGTATAAGAAAAGCCAAGTGGGTCTGTCTCATACCATTACTGTGAGTGCCCACGTAGCCCTTGACACAGTCACTGTCCGATTTACACCGCGTGGTGTCATCTGGAAACTGCAAGACAGAAAAAACAAAAACATTACGGTAAAACGCATACATTACAAAGCAGCAGCATACAGACTCCATACACCAAAGAAAGGTCTAGAAGTCAATAAGGCGCCCTTTAATCCACTGTCCTGTAGGTGCTTTTTTTTTCTGGTCTAATTTACAGGTTGCAGTATTTCCAATTTTTACAGCAATATGTAGCTTTGTTGCTATAATTGTACATGCAGCTAACGTTTCTTTTAATTTTGTCAAAAACTTGTTTTTGACGTGTGTATTTAATGCAAATAATAAGAAAAATATATATATACACAAGACCTGTTATCAAACACATAAACGGCAAGTGACCGACTCACCTGCAAATGCGCAGTAGAGACTTCCCTCTCTGTCCCGCCCTCGCGTCAAGACGTGATGACGTCAGAGGGCGGAACAGAGAGGGAAACGGAGTCGGAGTCACTGTTGGACGCTGCCGCCTGGAAACGAACATCGCGCGCACCAACCTCCCCCCTCCCCCCCTGCTCTCGCCCTCCTCCATATCGGGCCCCCTGCACTGACCTGACAGCGCCTCTCACCTCCATGTCGAAGCGCTGCAGGCAGCAGCAGAGCTTTCACACGGAGGTGAGAGGCACTGTCAGGTCAGTGCAGGGGGCCCGGCACGGAGGGGGGAGGGAGCGGCGGCGACGAGGGTAGCTGGACATCTCGCCCGTTTTAACGGGCTTAACGGCTAGTAGTAACATAACTGATGGAAGAAAGGCCAACCGACTTATCCAGTGTGTCCCCTTACTTCCTGTCCACACTGCTGGGGATATAGCCCAGCGGCCGTCCAGAGTATGACCACTTGTAGGATATTATGCCTTATGTAAGACAGTATGGTCATGTTCCTGATCAGTGCTCTACCCTCTTAGGCAGATGAGGGTATGAGCCCCCCCCCCCCCCCACCCTTCCCATGTCTAGTCAAGGCTTTGCTAGCATTGGTCACTATTTAGATTATTACACAGTTGTTGTCTCCTTATGTAACCTGGCAGACAGACCCGATGATGAGAACACCTGCATTTCCTAAGGAAGTCTAAGGAATACTGTTCCTGGTTGCATGGGTGCCTTGGCCCCCACTAGGATGCTAACACATGCCATTCATTCCAGCAGAACTTTTCAAATCATTCAAATAAGGCACTTTAATCACTTTAAGCCAGCCAGGGGTTCTCAATCCAAGCCTCAGGACACACCAAGACGTCGACAATGAATATGCATGAAATACATTTGCATGTACTGCCACCACTCTATACAAAGCTCTCATGCATATTCATTGTTGGTATCCTGAAAGCCTGACTGGCTGGGTGTGTCCCATGGACTGGGTTGAGAAGCCCTGGATTAAAGTGCCTTAAACACGTGTGGCTAGCTCATGCCTCTGCTTTCCCTTTTGCAATTAAGTCTTCTGTGTCTACCCCAGTCATTTCTACCGCGATCTACTTCTTTGCCCTGTTGAAGACCAATAAAGTTTTAGCCTCCACCTCTTCCTCCAGGACCATTGGACCCACCATAAAACTAACAAGTAGATTTAAACCAAATTGGAGAAACCTCATTTTCCTCAATGATCAATCAAGCTGTTGATTTTTTTTTTGGCAGAGAATATGGTCTTAATATCTGGTGTAGCTACTACTACTACTTATTTCTATAGCGCTACTAGACGTACGCAGCGCTGTACACTTGAACATGAAGAGACAGTCCCCGCTCAACAGAGCTTACAATCTAATTAGGACAGACAAACAGAACAAACGAGAGATAAGGGAATATTAAAGTGAGGATGATAAAATAAGGGCAGGGCCGTGCCTAGGGTCTCTGGCGCCCCCCTGCAGAGACCATCAGTTGGCGCACCCCGCGCTTTAAATTTACCTCTCTTCCTCCGGCTCTGACGTCTGCACAGCGTCAGTGAAAGCGCTGCCTGTCTGACGTCTCTCCACCAGCCTTCCCTTCGCTCGTTCGTTCCCTCTGTGTCCCGCCTTCTTCTGACGTCATATCCTTGAGGGCGGGACACAGAGGGAACGAACAAGCGAAGGGAAGGCTGGTGGAGAGACGTCAGACAGGCAGCGCTTTCACTGACGCTGCGCAGACGTTGGAGGCGGAGCGAGGTAAATTTAAAGGGCTGGGGAATCGGGGATGGAGCGGAGGAGTAAGGTTTTTTTAAATACAACTTGACGGCGCGGCGCCCTTGAAGGCAGGCGCCCCCCCTGCGGCGCTTACCGTGCTTACTGTGTTGGCACGGCCCTGAATAAGGGTTCTGGACAAGTGAATAAGGGTTAGGAGTTAAAAGCAGCATCAAAAAGGTGGGCTTTTAGCTGAGATTTTCAGATGGGCAGAGATGCTGGGTTTAAATGGGCTTTGGACAAATTCCTGAATGAAAAAAAAAGTCTATAAATAATTATTAGCCAGGTATACTTGGGAAAACCACCGTTTATCCCTGAAGGAAAGCAGGAAGGGATGTATCTAATTCCCAGATCCTGCCAGGAAATTTCCCATGACCTGGACTGGCCACTCCAGAGATAGGATGCTGGACTACAGCACATGGTAATCTGACCTAGTATTGCCTAGCATTTCTTATGGGAGCATATTCCATACAACTGTCACCCCCTTCCATGAAAAATATATCTCAACAATGCTCCCGACTACTCCCTTGGAGCCTCATTGTCCTAAATCTTCTTTTCTGCTGAAAAAAAGATGAGTTTCTTCCAGGGCCACTGAGAGACTGAGCCAGGCCCGGAGCAGGACCACCACTGCCGCTGGCCCCCAAGATGCCGCAACTGCTGCCGCCCCCCTCCCCCCCCACCGCGTAGCCAGGCCAGATTGGGGGGCTGGAACCCAAAGTGGGGGGGCACATTTTGCCCCATCTCCCTGCCCCGCCCCCCGCAGCAACTCCACATACCCAAGCCCCGTCAGCAGAAGCTTTCCCTCCAGCGCTGCTCTCCGCTGCACTGCCTTACAAGTACGGCTGCTTCTCCTCACATCGCACGTGCTCAGTTTCATCAAAACCGAGCATGCACGACGTGAGCGGAAGCAGGGCAGGCAATGCGGCGAACAGCGCTGGAGGAAAGGCTTCTGTTGGTGGGGCTTGGGGACCACCGCCAGCCAAACTAGGGGTCCCGAATCCAACCTGTCTACTCCTCCCCCCAGGCCTCTAAGGGGTCCGTCTCTCTCCTGCTCCTGTCAGGACCCGGGTGATTGCATTAACGCAATCACCCAGGTCTTGTCAGGAGCAGGAGAGAGAGAGACCCTGGCACCGGGCCCCCCTTGGGGGCCAGGCCTGGGGAAATTTTGCCTTCCCCCCCCCCCCCCCCCCCCCCCCAGCCCTGGTTTCTTCTGCACTGTTAATACCTTTCATATGTTTGAATGTCTCTCTCATATCCTCTCCTTTAGGGCACACATATTTAGATCTCAAAGTTACACTTCACAAAACATTCAGTGCACATCCCGTGCTGTTTCAGTGGCCCTTCTCTGAACTACTTCCACCTTCAGGAGACGTTTCTGGACGTACAGTATGGCCTCCAAGTGAGGATGCGCCAATCACATGTAGGGCAACAATATCACTTTTTGCCTTACTACTTATATCACTCCCCTCATGCGCCTTAACATCCTTCCTGAACTGGGCGGTGACTTGTCACCCAGTTTTACTACCTTAAAATTGGACATAAATCACTACTTTCCTGCTCTGGGAACATCAGTGTCTCCCGGCATTCCATACCTCTCCTTTATATTTCTGCATTCCCAAATGCTTAACTCTCCAGATTTTACAGTTGAAATTTCTTAGGTCACTTCTTGTACTGTTCACTTTATTGCAGATCAAAAGGCAAAAAAAACTTGTCCTCCTCACCCCCAACGGCTTATTAGTTCTCTGTGGCAAATGCTACTTCAGTGCACTGTCTACTGCTTACCTCAGGACACAAACCTTGCTTTTGATTTTGTGTAATGATTACATTTGTCATGACAAAAAATGCATTTTCTTCCTAAATAGAATAAAACAGAACAAAAATTAATGTAAGCACATACAGCAGTAGCACTGCCAGAACCACATTTTGGGGGAGGCCTGCTTCCCACTCCTCTGCCTCAACTCCCTTATCTTCCTCCCAAATTTTAATTACCTAAGCTGGCAGGGAACCCCAAGCCCCGTCAGCTGAAGAAATATGGAGCTGCCCCAATCAGCTTAAGTGTGGCTGGCAGTGGCTCAAAGCGCAGTCGCCAACGGTGGCACCTCGAGCATGCTTACTGCCAGCATCAACATATTATCTTTGATCTGCTGATAGCTACAATTTCAGCTTATAATATTAGCCTGAGGGGAAAAGGTTAGTCACTCACTGGACTGGAGGGAGCCACCTAATGATTAGTGCAGTGGGCTAAGAACCTGGGGAACCAGGTTCGATTCCCACTGCAGTTCCTTGTGACCCTGGGCAAGTCATTTGACCCTCCATTGCCCCAGGTACAAAAAAGTCCTGTGTATAATATGGAAACTGTTTTGACTAAGTGCAGAAGGGCGGTATATCAAATCCCTTTTCTTTCTGAAGTGCTGAGACCTGTGCAGACTTGAAAGTTCTCATACCAGGTCTCCCTTTTCAACTGGTACCATAAAATATTTTTGCCCAACCTCCAAAATCTCCAGAAGCTTTTGTGACATCATTGCATAAAGAGACGCTATGAGGTGCATTTTCAAAGCACTTAGACTTACAAAGTTACGTGGAGGGGCATTTTCAATATGACATCTAAGACCGACTTTGGACGTTTTGTAAAAAACATGTCCAAAATCTGAATAGCAAAGAAGGACATTTAAAAAAAAAAAAAAGAAAAATGCCTTATCTTTTCTTTTTGAAAACAGAAGATTTTGTGATTTGGGCATTTTATTTTTTGGTTCATTTTCAAAAAGGAAAAAAAAAACGTCCCATGTGCAAAACGCACAAAATCAAGCCATTGGGATGTAGGAGGAGCCAGCATTTTTAGTACACGGGTCCCCCTGACATCCCAGGAAAGCAATAGGACACTCTAGGGGGCACTGCAATGAACTTCATAAAATGCTCCCAGGTACACATCTAACCATTGCTCCCTTACCTTGTCTGCTGAGCACCCCCAAAACCCATCCAAAACCCCCAACTGTACACCACTACCATAGCCCTTATGGGTGAAGGGGGCACCTATATGTGGGTACAGTGGGTTTCTGGTGAGTTTTGGAGGGCTCAGTTTCCTCCACAAGTGTAACAGGTAGGGGGAGGTAGAAGCCTGGGTCCACCTGTCTGCAGTGCACTGTACCACCAGGGACCTGCATGCTGTTCTAATGGACCTGAGTATAACATCTGAAGCTGGCAAGTAATGTTTTTCATCACATTTTTGGGGTGGGGTGGGGGGGGGGTGGGAGGAGGTTAATGACCACTGGGGAATTAAGGGAGGTCATCCCTGATTCACTCCAGTGATCATCTGGTTATTTAGGGCACCGTTTTGTGCCTTATTCGTTATAAAAACAGGTCTAGCTCAAAACCTCTAAGTTTTAGTCCTGGGCATTTTTGTTTTCTTCTATTATGGCTGAAAGACGTCTAAGTCTCAGGAATGACCAACTCCCGCCCCGATACGCCCCCTTGAGATTTGGGCGCACTTCTGACAGACTTCAAAGAAAAACGTCTAAAAATAGGTTTCGAAAATACTGATTTGGACATTTTTATGAGAAAAAAACGTCCAAATGCTGCTTTATCCACTTTTAGACGTTTTTCTGTTTGAAAATGAGCCCAGTAGTAACCTATGGAAATCTGTAAGTCTAAGTGCTTTGAAAATGAGCCCCTTATAGCACGGCATGAAACAGTGTGGCGGCAGCGCATAGCTTCACCATGGCAGAGATTCAGAAGCGCGTGGCCGACATACAGGAATTAAATTCACAAGTTTATTGTGAAGTGCTAAGAAAGTATACCTGTGCTGGAACTATGTAATCGGCCACATCCCAGACCTTCAGTCCTAACTCTGAGGTATTGGTCACCGCTATGCCTTTTACTTTCGATGTGACAGAACTGACCACCGAGTCAAACTCCTGGTAACCCTTCTCCCAAACAAACACCCACCTAATACAAGAAAAAACAAAGATATAATTACAGCATGTCCTTTCATCAATCAGCAACAAGGCATTGATAGAGTTTTGTGGATTTGCTTTGGGGTGGGGGGCTGGAGGGGGGAAAGAACAGTGGCCTCTTGTCTCAACTGGCTTCAACAGGGAATTTGGTGTCAGGAAGTTTCAAATCACAATTACCCGAAGCCTCTGCTTCTGCTCCATCATTCTTTATTAACCTACCTCTGGGTTGGGGGGAAGGTTGTGAATGCTGTCTCTATAGCCCTAGAGGTGAAGCCAGTGGCGTAGGAAGGGAAGGGCGGGAGTCCGCCCCGGGTGAATGCGCTCGGGGGGTGCCGGCCCCGCTGGTTCCCTGCTCTCTCTGCCCTGGAACAGGTTACTTCCTGTTCCGGGGCAGAGAGAGCAGGGAACCAGCGGGGCCGACGCAGCTCCAAGTGACGTGCACTCGGGGCGGATCGGCCCTCCCGCAGGTAAGAATGCGGTCCGGGGGGAGGGGGTTGCGCAGCGGCGACCCGCCCCGGGTGCCATTAGCCCTCGCTACGGCACTGGGTGAAGCATCCTTTTTTGATACAGTGAAGGAGCGACATAACAACTGACGCAGTCAGCTGAGAACCGGGAACTTCTCACACAGATGCTACTTGTGGCCTAGAGCCAGTGGAGTAGCTCCGGGGAGACCTTGAGGGCATGACTCCCCCCCCCCCCCCCCCCCACACACACACACTTTGGGCTCAGGTCCCCTACAAACGTGCAACTCCTGTTAAATGGCTACCGGGAATGCCAAAGCCCCACCAAAGAAATTTGTTGCCAAGTTCCTCCCAACCTCCTCACACTGCTGCAATACAGAAGGAGTTGGCGGCGTGCCTCCAGCCACCCGCAGTGGAACTCCTTGCGCCTGCTCAGTTCATGCAACAACTGAGCATGCTCGGGGTGTCCAAATCTGAGGGCTGGCTACGCCCCTGCCTCGCGCAAGTCTTCACCTTCCTCAACTATACATTTAGATCATCTTGTCCCTCTGGAGGCAGAGAAATACCTACAGTATTTGTATATAAACCTCACCTTGAGCTCAGATTTCAAAAGGAGAGCAATGGATCCAAAATCCACCTTGAGTCCTTCCTGACCTTATGAGTACATAAGTACATGCCACACTGGGAAAAGACCAAGGGTCCATCGAGCCCAGCATCCTGTCCACGACAGCGGCCAATCCAGGCCAAGGGCACCTGGGGAGCTTCCCAAACGTACAAACATTCTATACATGTTATTCCTGGAATTGTGGATTTTTCCCAAGTCCATTTAGTAGCGGTTTATGGACTTGTCCTTTAGGAAACCGTCTAACCCCTTTTTAAACTCTGCCAAGCTAACCGCCTTCACCACGTTCCCTGGCAACGAATTCCAGAGTTTAATTATGCATTGGATGAAGAAAAAAAGTTTCTCCTATTTGTTTTAAATTTACTACACTGTAGTTTCATCGCATGCCCCCTAGTCCTAGTATTTTTGGAAAGCATGAACAGACGCTTCACATCCACCTGTTCCACTCCACTCATTATTTTATATACCTCTATCATGCTGTAAAGGCCATTGTTGTCTATAATTTTCCTACCTCAGCTCAGGTGTGAGTTTTGGAGGACTTACAAACTTATGTTTACAATAAATGAAGTTGCAGCCGGTTAATTTTCCATATCCTGTTGTTCAATGTCTTTATGAGTAAAAGCCAAGTCCACCCTCCACCCCCATGACTGACACAGGGTCACTACCGAGTCCAGCATGATGTCATGACCTGGCCCGCCAGTTACCATCCGCAACACAAATGTAAATCAACTGTGAAGGTCAATATAAACCCTGCATATTACAGGAAATAAAAAGGTGTACAATTAAATTCTAAAGTGATCAGTACTGGAAGAGTAGGGAATGTTTTGGTGTCTGTACGGAGCCGAACCTGACAGAACCATACAAATGATTAATGACACACAGAGACATGAGCTATACGGCTGAGCACCTGCAAAAATCTGAGCTGGAAGATTCTAGAGTGGAGATTGCTGTCAGTGCCTGAGGTTCATCCGAGGGAATGTCTAGAGACCTTCTGCTGTGCAGCACTTGTGTCAACAAGGCTTTTAATGACCTTAAATTAGCTACATGGCTGCAGATTAAACAAACCTCAGATCTGTGACTAATTAAACTGAACCGGCACAAAATGCTAAGGAATGGAATGGAAGCTTTACAATATTCCTGTGTCACAGAAGCTGTTTTGCTATGGCTCTCATTTCTGAAAGAGAAAAACGTCTAAAAAGTGGCATAAAGCGGCGTTTGGAAGTTTTTCTCACCAAAAGTGTCCAAATCAGTATTTTCCAAATCCATTTTCCAGATGTTTTTCTATGCAGTTCGTCTGCAGTGCGTCCAGATCACAAGGGGGCATATTTAAGAGTGGGGTTTGGCCATTCTTCTAAGGCCTGGACATTTTTCAGCCATAACGGAACAACACGAAAACGTCCGGAACTAAACTAAGATATTTTGAGCTAGACCCAACAACTAAAACCCCCCCCAAAATGCCCTAAGTGACCAGATGACCGCTGGAGGAATAAAGGAATGACCCACCCTTACTCTCCCAGTGGTCACCGACTCCCTTCCAACCCTCAAAGATGTGAAAGAAACAGTACACATGTGAAAAACCTTAAATGTTATAGCCAGTCCTGGTAGAGCCAAAATATGGTTTTAACCATTTCAATCAAAATTTTGAAGCTGTGTAACTGCTTTAAGATTCTTACCTTGACGCACAAAGGTACTTCATTCTACAATTCCTCCTCATCTCTTTTCTCTCGTTACCCCTTATACTCCTTCCCGCCTCCTGCATTCAGCTTCAGCCAACCGCCTCTCAATTTATCTGTCCATTGTTCCCATCTGGAGTCCACCCTCCATTTAGCATTTTTCTGTATCACCCCCATCCCACTCTACGGAACTCCTTTCCCTTAAGACTCCATGCCAAACAGTCCTATCCAACATTTATGGCCTCTGTGAACACCCATCTGCTCTCCCTAGCCTTCACAAATACCTAACTAACTAACTAACTAACATTTCTAAAGCGCTACTAGGGTTACTAAGCGCTGTACAATTTAAACACAGAAGGACAGTCCCTGCTCAAAGAGCTTACAATCTAAAAGACAAGAGAACAATCTAAAGACAAGTGAACAATTAATCTGATAGGGTGGATAGATTGGGGCATTTTATATTTCTCGAGCGGTTAGGCGCCGAAGGCAGCATTGAAGAGGTGAGTTTTAAGCAGAGATTTGAAGATGGGTAGGGATTGTTCCAGGCATAGGGTGAGGCAAGGCAGAATGAGCGGAGCCTGGAGTTGGCAGTGGTGGAGAAGGGTACTGAGAGAAGGGCTTTGTCCTGTGAGCGGAGGTTACGGGCAGGAACATAGGGGGAGATGAGGGTGGAGAGGTAGTGAGGAGCCGCAGACTGAGTGCATTTGTAGGTAAGGAGGAGAAGCTTGAATTGTATGCGATATCTGATCGGAAGCCAATGAAGTGATTTGAGGAGAGGGGTGATATGAGTATATCGGTTTTGAACTGGCAGAATATGGGCAGTTTTTTTAATAGTTCAAACATTTTTCAAATTATCCTCTTCTGTCCTGTTGATATTATGTAGTTCCTTTCTCTTTCTTACCATTTTTATTTTACACCGCTTTGATTTTGCCTGAAAACGTGGTACATCAAATGCCAATTAAACTCAACCATAGGAGCCGACTCTGTGGGTGCTGTGGGTGCTTGAGCACCCCCAATATTGAGAAAATTCCTTCTATGTGTCCAGAGAAGGGTTATTTCCACTGGGTTTAGTACCCCCAATAATTTTGAAAAGTTGGCTCCTATGAACTCAACTATACCGAAGGAAGGAGTGGGTTTTTTTCTTTTAATAGGGAAGAGGACAGGTGGAAGTTGAACCTCTCTAACATAAGAACATAAGCATTGCCATACTGGGACAGACGGAAGGTCCATCAAGCCCAGTATCCTGTTTCCAACAATGGCCAATCCAGGTCACAAGTACCTGGCAAGATCCCAGAACAGCAAAACAGATTTTACGCTGCTTATCCTAGAATATGCCGTGGATTTTCCCCAAGTCCATCTTAATAATGGGTTATGGACTTTTCTTTTTGGAAATGATCCAAACATTTTTTTAAAAGCCTGCTAAGCTAACTGCTTTTACCATTCTCTGCCAACGAATTCTAGAGTTTAAATCACTTGTTGAATAAAGAAATATTTTCTACGATTTGTTTTAAATGTACTATTTAGTAGCTTCTTTGCATACACCCTAGTCCTAGTATTTTTGGAAACAGTAAACAAGTGATTTACGTCTAACTGTTCCACTCCACTCTGTATTTTATAGACCTCTATCATATCTCCCCTCAGCCGTCTCTTCTCCAAACTGAAGAGCCCTAGCCGCTTTAGCCTTTCCTCATAGGGAAGAAGGACCATCCCTTTTATCATTTTTGTTGCCATTCTCTGTAACGTTCTAATTCCACTATATCTTTTTTTTTTTTTGAGATGCAGTGACCAGAACTGCACACAGTATAAGAGGTGAACACTGAGCAGAGGGTTTCAAAGTATCATCAATGATGACACCTTGGATCCTTTTTCAGGTCAGCGACTCCTAATATAGAACTTTGCATCACTTTGCACTTGCTCACATTAAAAGTCATCTGCCATTTGGATGCCCAGTCTCGTTAAGTTCTTCTTGCAATTTTTCACAATCCTCTTGCGATTTAACAACTTTGAATAACTTTGTGTTGTCAGCAAATTTAATTACCTCACTAGTTACTCCCATTTCTAGATAATTTATAAATAAGCTAAAAAGCAGCGGTCCTAGCACAGACCCCTGGGGAACCCCACTATCTACCCTTCTCCATTGAGAATACTGACCATTTAACCCTACTCTGTTTTCTATCTTTCTAACCAGTTTTTAATCCACAATAGGACACTGCCTCCTATCCCGTGAGGACGCTGCCTCCTATCCCGTGACTTTCTAATTTCCTCAGGAGTCTTTTATTAGGTACTCTGTCAAATGCCTTTTGAAAATCCAGATACACAATATGAATTGGCTCACATTTATCCATGTTGGCCACCAAAAAAATGTAGTACATTGGTGAGGCAAGATTTCCCTTGACTAAACACAGTAACATAGTAAATGACGGCAGAAAAAGACCTGAACAGTCCATCCAGTCTAACCAACAAGATAAACTCATTTTACATGGTATTATATGTATACCCGAGTCTGATTTGTCCCTGCCTGTCTCAGGGCACAGACCATAAAAAAATCCGCCCAGCACTGTTTCTGTACTAAATGTTCTGAAGCTAACGTTGAAGCTCCTTAAAATTTAGACTCCAGCCCATCCATATCTATTCAGCCACGATCAGGGCGCAGACCGTACAAGTCCACCCAACACTGGTTTCACTCTCCAATTACCGGCGTTGCCACTCAATCTCCGCTAAGATTCTGTAGATCCATTCCTTCTAAACAGAATTCCTTTGTGTTTATCCCACACGTTTGAATTCCACGTTGGCTTTGTAAATCCATGCTTATGTACACGCTCTATTTAAAATACAAAACAACACACAGACAAAACACCGATTGTGCACAGTCATTTCACTCAGAATCCCAGGAAGGGCAGGAGGAGAGAGGACCTGATGCCCAGGGACACGTCAGACAATGCCAAGGTGCTACAGGTCTACCTTCCTTGTTTGCTCAATTTACACTACATAATACACCTGGTCATGGGAACTGAAGTAAACACAGCCAAGTTCTCAACAAATATTAAAACAGAGGGTACTAGCTGAACTGCTGAATTATAAATTTCCATGATGAACAAACCACAAACTCCACCTTATAAATGTTTTATAGAAAATGGTTTTATCTGGTTTGACTAGATTTTTTAATGTATTTCTAAGTTTCTGCTGCCTTTTGGGCTGCTGTCTGCACCCTTTATGAAAACTTCCAGAAACAACAGGCCGACAACAGGAAACAAAACTCAGCTGAAAGTGATGCAAGACAGCAGCTGCCTCACAGTGAATCATTAATGATCGACACCCTCTCAAGCTAGGCACAGGGCTGACCTGGCCACGGGGCCCGGAACTAGACTGCAGTAACTGGGACATTGTCTCGGGCACTGTATTGTTTTAGGGCACAGACTCTGGTCTTTGGGGTGGGGCAAGAAATGGAGCTGCCATGTTTCAAGTGAGGGTGCCTCAGAAACGATAATAAGTAACTTCCAGCGCCGACTCTACTTTTACAAAAGAAGTAGTGTAGTTTCTTCTGTGTTAGTCCAGTTTTAAAAAGTTAATAAAAATAAAACAAAACATATATTAAACCTTCCACTTAAGTTATTTGAAGCAGTTCTTAGTGCTTATTTTTAAATTACACCTGAATTTTTATTTTTGCAATGTAAACCTTGCATTTGCAATAAGATTTGTACCACAGATGGATCGCACAGGTCAGTGGCGTAGCCACAGGTGGGCCTGGGTGGGTCAGGGCCCACCCACTTTGGACTCGGGCCCACCCAAAATTGTGACACTCTTGCTGTGGCTGGTGGGGATCCTTAAACCTTGCCAGCTGAAAATTTTCCTTCCTTGGGCAGCCAGCGCTCTTCCAAATGTCAGCCAGCAGCACTTGCATTGAGCTGGCGCTGAGACCGGCCCTTTTGCACATGCTCAGTTTTCACACATGCAAAAGCACTGAGCATGCACAGCCTGGACAGCAGCATCAGTGTGAGGCACGTGCTGCTGGCTGCCGTTTGGAAGTGTGCTGGCTTCTTGAGGAGGAGGAAATCTTCAGCTGGCAGGGTTTTGGGATCCCCGACAGCTCAAATATTTAATATTTGGGGTTTGTGGGCAGGGAGAGGTGGAGAGAGGAGCAAGAGCAAACTGGAGGGGGGGGGGGGCAAATTCCATGCCCACCCACTTTGGACTCAGGCCCACCCAAAATTAGCCATCTGGCTACGCCCCTGGCACAGGTGTATGGTAAGATTATAACCTCATTGTCAGACTGTGGGAATGTAATACCAGAAAATCTTGTTTTATATCCTCACAGGTGGACAGGATATCTCTGTTCCCTATAATGCTGAAAAACCCCCACTTCTTTGCTCACTCCCTATCCCCAAGACTTTACCAGCCTTCAGAAAAGCCTCTTGCAGCCCTTCACTAGATCTTCACCAAATGACACTAACATGACGTAAGTACATAAGTATTGCCATACTGGGAAAGACCAAAGGCCCATCAAGCCCAGCATCCTGTTTCCAACAGTGGCCAATCCAGATCACAAATACCTGGCACGATCCCAAAAAAGTACAAAACATTTTATACTGCTTATCCCAGAAATAGTGGATTTTCCCCAAGTCCATTTAATAACTGTCTATGGACTTTTCCTTTAGGAAGCCGTCCAAACCTTTTTTAAACTCCTCTAAGCTAACCACCTTTACCACATTCTCTGGCAACGAATTCCAGAGTTTAATTACACGTTGAGTGAAGAAAGGTTTTCTCCAATTCAAACAAAGGAGACGGAGGTCCACTAGACCCCCAGACACCACCATTACTCAGCCCTGGTGGCCTAATGCCCCCCCCAAGCCCCCACCGAGACAGCAATATGGGGGCTGGAGATAAACGTGAGACTTAGTAGTGCAGGATGAAGGGCTTGGCTTCGCTGATACTGCTCTGAAGAGAAAAGGGGGCTATTGAGGTGGAAGATACCCGTCTACAAAAGGCTTGTATGAACTGCACTGAGCATCCAACAGTCTCGCAAGGCCACCGCTTGGACTCTCGGCAGCCATTCTGAAGCGGCACGGGAGCAAGACAGTCTGCAGCTGGCAGGAAAGAGGGGGCTCCTTCCTGCTCCAAAGTGGTCACTAGATGACCAGGGCACTACAATAAGGGAGGGGAGGATAGGACACCCTCAGGCCTGCTCGCCTGCCCGTTCATCCACAAATCCGGACAATCGGGCAGGCTGGCAAAACCTGCCTGGATGCCAGGCCGTCTCCTCAAAACGAGGACATGTCCCGGTAAAACAGGACGTATGGTAACCCTAAGCAGGTGAAAGCTTGGCTCTTCAAGCAGGCCTTTAACGGAAGAATTAACTAACTTGCTAATCACACACAAGGAGCGACACCAGCTGCACATACTATAGCTGGACATGTTTATCCACTCCTACCCTAAGATAAAAAGCACCATTCTGACCTCATGTGCAACTTTCTTTAAAATTAGTTTCTTTATTTTCCAGCTCCTGTTAATCTATCTTATCTTTGCTTACACCCTATGTTGCCTATTAAAATGTTTTATCATGATTGGGTGGGTAGGGGCTGGGTTCTTACAGGGGTAGTGGGGGGTTTAATGATTTAACGAGTAGGGATGTTGTCGAGAAATACCACCTCCAGTCTGGCAGCACCTCCTAAAAGGATAGCATCACCCTAGTGAAGTAGGAAGTAATCCTGTTGCCAGGACCAGCCCACCAAGGGATGAAATATCCTCTCACACCGAGGATATGTCTCCAAGAACTTTTGCCCAGGTGGGAAGGGTTAGGTGTTGTTGGCTGGGTGGCTGGTGGCAGGGCCGCCGAGAGACTGGGCCGGGACCGGGACAAGGCCGCCCCGGGCCCCCGGCCCTGCCCCCTGGGCCCCGCCCCCCAGGTTGTCGTCATCGCCCCCCCTGAGGGGGGCCCGGCGCCACAGTACCACCCGCCTCCGCCACCGGGCCCCTTCCACCCAAACCCCCGCCAGCAGAATTGCAGTCTTCTGACCTGACTTCGGCGTGCGCGGCCCACACAGACGCGCTCCTCTCAGCTAATCTTCGCTGTACTCTGCAGGGCTTCTGTGCGTCTGACGTCCTGCACGTGCAGCGAAGATCAGCTGAGAGGAGCACGTCTGTGTGGGCCGCGCACGCTGGAGTCAGAACAGACGACAGCACTTCTGCTGGCGGGGGTTCGGGTGGAAGGGGCCCGGTGGCAGGTGGGACTGCGGCGCCGGGCCCCGGGAATTTTGTCCCCACTGCCCCCCCCCCTCTCGGCGGCCCTGGCTGGTGGACGTGAGGATCGCCTGGTCACTTGCCTGCCTGATGCAAAGGTGGTGGACCTCAGGCATCACCTAGATAGGATTTTAGATAGTGCTGGGGAGGAGTCGGCTGTCTTGGAACATGTGGGTACCAACGACATAGGAAAGTGTGGGAGGGAGGTTGAGGAAGCCAAATTTAGGCTCTTAAGTAGAAAGCTGAAGTGCAGATTCTCCAGGGTAGCATTTTCAGAAATTCTCCCCATTCCACATGCAGGACCCAAGAAGCAGGCAGAGTTCCAAAGTCTCAATGAATGGTGGAATCTCATGGTGCAGGAAGGAGGGATTTAGATTTGTTAGGAACTGGACAACATTCTAGGAAAGGAGGAACACATTCCGAAAGGATGGACTCCATCATAACTAGGATGGAACCAGGCTATCGGCGCTAACTTTTAAAAAGGAGACAGAGCAGCTTTTAAACTAAAATGGGGGGGGGGGGGGGGGGGGAGAAGGGGAGCCAAACATTGTCTAGGAACGCATGGTTTGGTGTGGAATATCCTTGAACGATACTATTGAAACAAGACATTTAGGGGATCCCAATAGTGAGGTTTCAACAACAGTCAAAGAAGCAGGACGTGTTTAAGGAGAGAGCAGGATAAAGGATGCACATTATCTTGTCAATTTCTAAGAAGCTTGAAGATGCAATGGAAAAAAAACACAGTTTGAGGCTAAGGTCACATGGCCAGGGCTCCTATTGGCTCTCTAGAGTCAGAGTTTTTCTCAGTCTCCACCTGCTGGTAGGCGGGCACAACCCAACAGTCCAATCCTGGTCCGGTCCGGAGGGACGCTAAGGAAAACACAGTTTGAAGTACCTGTATACAAATGCTAGAAGCCTAATAAAATGGGCCGCACTAGTGTAGGTGAATGTTTTGAGCATGTGCAGATCTATTTTTCAGCGCTCCTGTAAAAAAAGCCTTTTTAAAATTTTTGCCAACAATGGACTTGCGGCAAAATTAAAATTGGCACGCGTCCATTTTGGGTCTGAGACCTTACCGCCATCCATTGACTTTGTGGTGGCGACCTCGGGGGGGGGGCGGCCTTGCCCCGGTCCAGTCTCTCGGCGGCCCTGCTGTGACCCGGTATTTTGCATGGAGGTCTATGACAGCTCCCTATACTATATAACTGCCTATGGCAGGGCATGGTAAGCATAGTTTCAACGTTAACCTGCTACTTTGCTCTCATGACAGATAGTTCTTATGAGATAATATTTTTTGTTAGAACATATAAGTACATAAGTAATGCCACACTGGGAAAAGACCAAGGGTCCATCGAGTCCAGTATCCTGTCCACGACAGCAGCCAATCCAGGCCAAGGGCACCTGGCGAGCTTCCCAAACGTACAAACATTCTATACAATCAAGCCATTGTGACATCACTAATGAGGTTGGCTCTTATTGGTGGAATGAGCCACTATGACATCACAATAGGTTAAATCACTGCTCTATGTAATAAAAGTGAGCCAAGTAGAGGACATAAGTACATAAGTAATGCCACACTGGGAAAAGACCAAGGGTCCATCGAGCCCAGCATCCTGTCCACGACAGCGGCCAATCCAGGCCAAGGGCACCTGGCGAGCTTCCCAAACGTACAAACATTCTATACATGTTATTCCTGGAATTTTGGATTTTTCCCAAGTCCATTTAGTAGCGGTTTATGGACTTGTCCTTTAGGAAACCGTCTAACCCCTTTTTAAACTCTGCCAAGCTAACCGCCTTCACCACGTTCCCTGGCAACGAATTCCAGAGTTTAATTATGCATTGGGTGAAGAAAAAAAGTTTCTCCTATTTGTTTTAAATTTACTACACTGTAGTTTCATCGCATGTCCCCTAGTCCTAGTATTTTTGGAAAGCGTGAACAGACGCTTCACATCCACCTGTTCCACTCCACTCTTTATTTTATATACCTCTATCATGCTGTAAAGGCCATTGTTGTCTATAATTTTCCTACCTCAGCTCAGGTGTGAGTTTTGGAGGACTTACAAACTTATGTTTACAATAAATGAAGTTGCAGCCGGTTAATTTTCCATATCCTGCTGTTCAATGTCTTTATTATGGTTGTATCTAAATATCGTGGTGAAGCTTGTAGAATATCAGTTTTGTTTTAATAACCAAATACAAGATATCTACATATGCAAAGATAGGTACTAAACAGAGGAAAAAGCCTCAAACGAACCGCTAAGGCACTCCTTATGTTAACGAAACAACTTTAGGGAGACCTGCGGACTCATCACTGGCAAAAAACCTCCTAGCTACTTAAATTACAGCTCTTCAAATCACTTAAGTGCTTTTATGTAATTATGAAAAAGACTTAGCTTTCCAGCTGTCCAGTTGTTCATTTAAGTTCTTTCAACTACCCACGGCCCATCTTTGGCCAAGGTTTCGATTTCTGCTTCAGGGTTACCGTGGACTCAAGCTGGTTAATTGATCCAGCAAAATTAACCAGCTTGAGTCCATGGTAACCCTGAAGCAGAAATCGAAACCTTGGCCAAAGTCAGGCCGTATTTCTTTCCACACTCTCGTCCGTCCCTACACCCCTACTCCCCTTCCCATGCACTCTGTTCCATGGATAAATCCTTCTTACCTGTTCCCTTCTCCACTACTGCCAACTCCAGACTTCGCTCCTTCTGTCTCGCTGCACCCTACGCCTTGAATAAACTTCCTGAGCCCCTACGTCTTGCCCCATCCTTGACCATCTTTAAATCTAGATTGAAAAACCCACCTCTTTAACACTGCTTTTGACTTGTAACCACTCGCCTCCACCTACCCTCCTCTCCTCTTTCCTCTACACATTAATTGATTTGCTTGCTTTATTTTTTGTCTATTAGATTGTAAGCTCTTTGAGCAGGGGCTGTCTTTCTTCTATGTTTGTGCAGCGCTGCGTACGCTTTGTAGCGCTATAAAAATGCTAAATAGTAGTAGTAGTCATAAGAACAGAACTGCAAACAAATCACAGCCCGGTTTTCGGGGCAAATTCTCCAAAGAACAGAAAGTACTCCAGCTCCATTTTACCCAAGTCACCATGCTGTAAAGGCCTTTTTTTTTTTTTTACCTCCTTATTCATGGGAAATGAGAGACATCAAAGGATCCTTGAGTGCTACCTGCTGGGCATTTACCGAACACACCAATGAGTTTGCAAGCTCTCATGACAGGCTAGAGACGAATCGGCCAGGGCAGCGGAATAACGGGGTGAAAGGGCATCCCGTTATACACGTACCCTCTGTAAACACATGCACACACACTTCAAACCCAAGCTCAGTAATACCCGGGGAAAATCTCTGGATCCCGCCTCCATGCGGAAAAAAAAGGAAAGTGAAATCGCTTTTCCCCTTTCACTTACCCGATCACATATGCCAGGATCATCAGCTGCACAACTCTGTTCATCAGCCCGACCTTTGTGCTCTTGATCAGCACGATCCTGGGGGTGTCGTACTCGAAGACACAGCTGGTCAGCTCCACGCAGCAAGAGCCGCAAGCCATCGTAGCTCGGCCCGGGGTGGACGAACCTGTGCCGAGAAAGAAAGCGGACGAGCAGACGGAACCACAATTTCCTCTTTTCACGTGAGCTCGGAGGCTGTCGCTGATCATCCAGAGTTGTTGCTAGTCGGGCGCGGGTCTGGGACGCCCCCTGCAGGGCAGATCCTGAAGTAACGAGCTCATCATCTCTTTTCTGTTACCATAAGGTGAATCTCATGGGGCTGAGGGGCTCAAAGACATCGAGGATCATAGTAACATAGTAAATGGTCCATCCAGTCTGCCCAACAAGATAAACTCAGTTTACATGGTATATGACACTTTATATGTATACCCTAGTTTGATTTCTCAGGGCACAGACGTAGAAGTCTGCCCAGCACTGTTCTTGTACTAAAAGTTCTGAAGATTCTGGAATCCTAAACAGTTACAAGATTCTAGAATCCCAATTAGTAGCAACATTCCATGTAGAATCCCAAAGAGTAACCTAGTAAATGACGGCAGTTAAAGACCTGTATGGTCCATCCAGTCTGCCCAACAAGATAAACTCATTTTACATGGTATGGGATGTGCTGTTCTGAAGCAGCATCAAAAGCACTGATTTCTAAAATCTATTTGTGCTATAAATAATGGGGAAAGGAATTTTTTGGGAGGGTTAGAATTATCAAATTGTTTACACCATTTTTCGCTGAATTGCGCTCAAACGGATCTTAGGAGCCTGCACTCTGGGTGCTTGAGTACCCCCAATATTGAGTAAACTCCTCGACTGTGTCCAGATGGTGGATATTTGGGTTTAGCACCCCCCCCCCAGTCATTTTAAATAGTCGGCTCCTGAGCCTCACCCACACCCCAATCACGGATATTGCCCTAAACCTTCATGCTATGGGGCCCGAGCCTGGGGCTCCTCCCAACTTTCTAAGGCGGGTCCTAGTGTATCACCAGCCTTGCTTCTAGTATTGTAGAAACTTGTGTGGAATTTAGCAGCCTGGGTTTTGAAAAGTGGCACCTATGAGGACAACTTACTGTGGGAGCAAGAGAAGTGTGGTAGCCGTGTTAGTCCACTTTTAAAGGCAATCAATAGAAATAAAACATGGAAAAGAAAATAAAATGATACCTTTTTTATTGGACATAACTTAATACATTGCTTGATTAGCTTTCGAAGGTTGCCCTTCTTCGTCAGATCGGAAATAAGCAAGTGTTGGTAGATGACAGTATATATAAGTGCAACATCAAAGCATTTCAGTGACAGTCTAACAGGATGGGGGTGGATAGGTGAGAGGAGGGTGACAAACAGAGAAATACAACTTCATGGTTTATAATGGGCTAGAAAACCCAGATCTTTGTTAAGTCCTGTCTGGTGAGTGTCAAAATATTTAATCATTCTGACTTCAAAGGTCTTACGTTCCTGTATTGTTTTAAAGTTACCTTTCAGGATTCTTACTATGAAATCACTGGTACAGTGTTCTGGTTTTGTAAAGTGCTGCCTCACAGGAGTGGGGAATCCTGGCTGGCACTGGTATTTTTCATGTGATGTCTATGTAAATTAAATCTTGTCTTTAGCATCTGGCTTGGTTCTCCAATATAGCATCCTTCGTCACATTTTTTACACTGAATGATGTATACCACATTGGAAGATGAGCATGTAAAGGATTCCTTTATGTTGCATATTTTTCCTTTGTGAATGACTGTGGGGTCCTGTGAAATGTTTTGGCATAGCTAATAAAGGGGGTGGAAGATGGAGCGAAGGGAAAGGGAATGGGATTTGATATACTGCTTTTATGTGGTTACAATCAAAGCGGGTTTTGCCACACCACTAGCTCAGTTCCAAACTTCCGACCCGGGTCACCACAAGAGATTTTGACTCACACCACTGCTCTCACTCTACACTTTCCATACTATACAGTCCTTTCTAGTCGAGCTTGGGTGCAGACAGCAGGTCAAGGTCCAGAACAGAGAGCCAGTAGCAATGGGGAATGAAGTTGAGCTTCACAAAAAAGGGTACTTTGCAAGCACCCTCACTTCCACTTCAAACAACCTCACAGCACTCCAAGGATTATGTCTTTATGCAAATTCAACTTTATTTAACTTTCTGTAGCTACATGGGGCCACGGGGGCCTGCTGATGACCCTCTCGACCCCCCTCCCGCCGCCGACACCGTCAGCAACTTTTGCTGGCGGGGGACCCAACCCCCGCTAGCCAAGGTCCTCTTCTTCCGGCGCAAGGCTTTGTTCTCTTTCTCTGTACGTGCATGACGTCAGACCCACAGAAACAGAATGAAGCCTTGCGCTGGAAGAAGAGGACCTCGGCTGGCGAGGGTTGGGGTCCCCCACCAGCAAAGATAGCTAACGGCGGCAGTGGGGAAGGGTTGGCGGCGGGAGGGGGGGTCGAGAGGGTCATCGGCAGGGGGGTCAAAGTTGGTGGTAGCAGCGGCAGGGGGTCAAAAATGGCGGGGGGGTCAGCAGCACTGGGGGGGGCTAAAATGTGCCCCCTCACCTCGGGCTCTGGACCCCCCTCCCGCCGAAGTCTGGCTATGCCCCTGGTACAAAGATTTTGCCTTGAGTTTAGTCACCAATGTATTTATTCCAGTTGACTCTGTACTACCCCTCTTGTCCCCATCTATATATCTGCATTTTGCCCCTCAGCTACACAGAAAAGCATTAGCATCATTTTTATGCTATTTGAAGGTTCTATTGCACGTTTATTAGGCGTTTCATTGGTATTATGCTGACATCATATTATATCTATGTTATCTTAATATTCTTCCAGGCTATTATGGTATTGTTTGTATTGTACTGACATCATATTTCCAAGTTTACCTTATTTATTGTATTTATGTTTATATTTGGTCATTTTACTATTGTTATGATGTTAACAAAATTGTAAGTTTTATGTTAAACTGGAGCTGCTGTACATTGCCTTGGATGAATCTGTTCATAAAGCGGGTTAATACATCCCAATAACTAACTAAATAAATAATGTGCTAAGCCCATTTCTTAGTGCATCATAGTAAAAGGACCCCTTTGTGAATATCAAGTGGTTGCAAGGTCTCCAAATCAAGCCGAACTTTCTGATGCATGTTTGCCTCCTGCACAGGTGCAGCCCACTGGCAAATATTAAACACAAGAGACAACAGGATAGATTTCTTGCCAAATATTTGCTGAAGGTATGCTTTGTTGACAGAGATAGGATGTGTCTACATTGATGGTTGTTTCAAGGGGGGGGGGGGGGGGGGAAGAAAACTTACAGTAAGCCACAGACTTTAAATGTCTTCCATACTGAGAAGGGTTCAATCGTTGTTTTCAATGCCTTGCTTAAAAAGAAAATCCATATTTTAATCCTGCCGTCAATGCTCTCCCCTCCTCAGACTGCATGGCCCAGCATTAGCCCTGAAGGGCCTGTCATGGAAAGGATATCTTTGGTGCCAATCACTGACCAAAGGGGGGTTGCTACAGGACCAGCATCCAAATTTCTTTCCTCCTTCCCTTCCTTCCTTGTAGCCAGCACATTCCTGAAACTCCCCGAATCCTCCACTGTGACATCCTGAAACTTTTAGAATCCATGGTAAGTATAGTCCTGAGTTTCTATCCTGCAGCAGTAGAGGAGTGTGGTAGCCATGTTAGTCCACTCTTAAGGTTATCAATATAAATCAAACAAAATAAAACTTGGAAAAGAAAATAAGATGATACCTTTTTTATTGGACATAACTTAATACATTTCTTGATTAGCTTTCGAAGGTTGCCCTTCTTCGTCAGATCGGAAATAAGCAAATGTGCTAGCTGACAGTGTATATAAGTGAAAACATTCAAGCATTACTATGACAGTCTGACAGGGTGGGAGGATGGGGGTGGGTAGGAAGTATGCATGGAGACATCAAAGCATATCATTGAGCAGGGACTGTCTTTCTTCTATGTTTGTGCAGCGCTGCGTATGCCTTGTAGCGCTATAGAAATGCTAAATAGTAGTAGTAGTAGTAGTGTGGATAGGTGAGGGGAGGGTGATCAACAGAGAAATACAGCTTTATGGTTTATAATGGGCTAGGAACCCCAGATCCTTGTTAAGTCCTTTCTGTTGGGTGTTAAAATATTCAATCATTCTGACTTCAAAGGTCTTACGTTCTTGTATGGTTTTAGTTTTAAACATTTTTATTGAACAACAATAAAATATTACAAACAGATTTTATTGCTTATGTTCGTTTTCTTTTATTCCCCCCTCCCCTAGTACCCCCCCCCCCCCCAACCCTCTTTTACAAACTCAATATCCATTCTCATAGTCAAAAACATGCCTTGACAATTTTCACTTCAGGTCCAGACATTGTGTACCCAAATGAGGGATTCCTGGTTTTATACTTTCCCCCAACCGTCTCTATCATTCTCCCTTAGCTTTAAGTAGATTGAGTTTGTGATTTATAACATACTATGTTTTACCCTTTGGCTACCTCTGATCAACAAAGAGTTTACATTTCTGCAGTGAATCATCTCCCCCCCCCCTGCCTCCCCTCCTCCCTCCCCCATTCTCACTCTTGCCAGTACCCTCCAGACCTTTACCTTAGCTACAGCACCTTAAGTATTAAGTTCCTACTCCTAGGTGTCAAAGAATCCAAGTATCTGCCCCAGATCTTCAAAAATTTAATACGTTTTTTGGGGCCACTTCTGGCTTCTTTTGTCTTGTATGGTTTTAAAGTTACCTTTCAGGATTCTCACTGTGAAGTCACTGGTACAGTGTCCTGGTCCTGTAAAATGCTGACCAACAGGTGTGGGAACCCTACTGGCACCAGTATTGTTCATGTGATGTCTATGTAGATTGAATCTTGTCTTAAGCATCTGGCCTGTTTCTCCAATATAGCATCCTTCGTTACATTTTTTACACTGAATGATATATACCACATTGGATCTGGGGTTCCTAGCCCATTATAAACCATAAAGCTGTATGTCTCTGTTGATCACCCCACCCCTCACCTATCCACACCCATCCTGTTAGAATATCAATGATATGCTTTGATGTCCCCATGCATACCTCCGACCCACCCCCATCCTACCACCCTGTCAGACTGTCATAGTAATGCTTGAATGTTTTCACTTATATACACTGTCAGCTAGCACATTTGCTTATTTCCGATCTGACGAAGAAGGGCAACCTTCGAAAGCTAATCAAGAAATGTATTAAGTTATGTCCAATAAAAAAGGTATCATCTTATTTTCTTTTCCATGTTTTATTTTGTTTGATTTCTATTGATATCCTGCAGCAGGAAATAAAAAAGTGCCCCAAACAGCATAGTGACCTTGAATGTAAATGAATGAAAGCTGGTGGCTGATGAGTTCTAACAAATGAGTTTAGGGACAGCAGTGGATCTTATATTATCATAGAACAGTGTTCTTCATTGTAAGGCTGGGGGCATGCAGTAGTGGCTCCCACTGGCAGGGCTTCCAGTTCTTGGAGGGAGATTGCAGGCTCATCCTGGATTTCTGCCAATTTCATCCTGGTGCATTATGGGACCTGCAGCACTGATTTCAATGGGTAGGGACTACAAATCCCACACTGCTCTGGAATGAAGGTTTTTAAACCAGGACTGGCCAAAAAGGCTCCCCCCTGGAACAAGGTAACTTGGCAGCTCTACACTGGCCCTAACTGTGGCTCTTCGATTCTGTCCCCCCACATGTTCTCCTCCCACCTTCTCTGGAGACTTCCTGCCACCATTGCCTTCTTCTTGGCACTGCCTGATTCTCAGCAACTTTGAGCCACAAGATGGTCTAACTCCCACATGATTCTCATGGGAGCACCGCTAGGCTCAAATTTATTGAGAGATATATGGTGCCAGACGAAAACAAAATAGTTGTTCAGGAGGCAGCACTGGCAGTATCCACTAGAAAAGGTGAGGGAAGGGTTAACACACTGCAGGGACAACCATCCTGGAGAGATTGAAGTAGGGCTGTTCTGAAGGCTGTGTGGGTGCTGCAGTCACACAGGGTGTAAGAGAGACAAGGGGGGGGGGTACAAAATTCACCTGTCCATTATCTCCCCTTTTGTGGCTTTAGTTCCGTGGGCAGGGTGGGGGTACTGGGGAGTGTTGCACAGGGTGTGATTCCAACTCATGAGTAGAGTATGATGACTGGTGAGAGGGGGATTGAGAATGGCTGACATGGAATTAGGGGAGAGTATCTCCTGGGAAAAAAGAGTGGGGAGGGGAGATGGGTTGAATTAGGGAGCAGTGTGTATCGCACTAATGGGTCCTTTTACCAAGCGTGGTAAGGACTAACGTGTGCTAACTGCAGCTTAAAATTCCATACTGCGGGGTGCGCTGAGGCGTTCCGCAGTCTTTTGACATATGTATGCGCTACTGGTGCACTACAGTATTTAAAAAAATGTTCATCATGGGGGCGTGCCTGGGGGTGGAGAGTGGGTGTGTCTGTGTTAATCAGTTAGCACAGGTATATTACTGCACACTAACTGATTAGCGCTGGATTAATGAGTGAACCCTTATAACCTACAAAATAGGTGGCAGTAAGGACTTATGCACTCATTTGTGTTAATGTCCGCACAATAATGACAACATTAGCACATGTAGAAGTAAACTAAATGGTACTATCAAGGGGTGAGATACCCAATCAAAGCAATATGCAAAAACTACAGAGAGAGGGGTTCTCTTATTCGCTATACACACACAGACTGTTGCTGGAGGAAAAGCCTCGAGAAGCTCCTAGACTTCTATGTGTCTTACAGGAGCAGGACTTCTTCATCATAGGCAAAAACCTCCTTATAAAGCGACTTTATGCTATCAAAGTAATTAATTTGTTTACACTTTCAAACAACAACAAAACCAGGGGACACAAGATGAAGCTAGAATTTGGTAGATTTAAAACAAATAGGAGAAAGTTCTTCTGTACTCAGCGTGTAGTTAGACTCTGGAACTCGTTGCCGGAGAATGTAGTGACAGCAGCTGGCCTTACGGAATTTAAAGGGGGTTTGGACAGATTCCTGAGGGAAAAGTCCATTGAACATTATTAATTTTTTTTTTTTTTGGGGGGGGGGGGGTTGCTGGGTTCTTGAAGCCTGGATTGGCCGCTGTCAGAGACAGGATGCTGGGCTTGATGGACCCTTGGTCTTTTTCCAGTATGGCGGTACTTATGTACTTAGGACGCCTGGTCTCTTCCTTTCTTCCCAGAGCCCCGACCGTGATCAACGGTGGCCAGCCTTTTGAATCACTGCTTCAGTATCCCAAGCCAGAGGGATATCCGTTCAACAATGCCGACGGAGGTGAATAAGAGAACCCCTTTCTCTATAGTTTTAACATTAGCACATGGCCATTAAATTGGAAAATGGAAAATTGGCCATTCTCTGGATCTGGCAAAAAAACGACCTTAGCCCGCAGAAAAGACCCATGTAAGGGTGCGCTAAGGCCATTTGTTTTGCTGCAGCTTAGTAAAAGGACCCCTAAGAGTGCTTGAGCCCCCATTATTATCGTTGAACAGCCCCCCAGGGTAGAGCTAACTAGGGTAGAGGAAGATTTGGGTGGGATACCGGTGTCGGAAATGGTATTTCAAGCGAACGAGTCGGAGAAACTTACTGATTTCACGGTAAACCTGGAGGATGTAATGGGGCAGTTCAGCAAACTGAAGAGTAGCAAATCTCCTGGACCAGATGGTATTCATCCTAGAGTACTGATAGAACTGAAAAATGAGCTTGTGGAGCTACTGCTAGTAATATGCAACTTATCCTTAAAATCGAGCATGGTACCGGAAGATTGGAGGCTCCAGGGGAGATCCTGGAAATTATAGACCGGTGAGTCTGACGTCAGTGCCGGGGAAAATGGTAGAGGCTATTATTAAAAACAAAATTACAGAGCACATCCGAGGACATGGATTACTGAGACCAAGTCAGCACGGCTTTTGTGTGGGGAAATCTTGCCTGACCAATTTACTTCAATTCTTTGAAGGAGTAAACAAACATGTGGACAGAGGGGAACCGGTTGATATTGTGTATCTGGATTTTCAAAAGGCGTTTGACAAGGTACCTCATGAAAGGCTACAGAGGAAATTGGAGGGTCATGGGATAGGAGGAAATGTCCTATTATGGATTAAAAACTGGTTGAAGGATAGGAAACAGAAAGTGCGGTTAAATGGTCAGTATTCACAATGGAGAAGGGTAGTTAGTGGGGTTCCTCAGGGGTCTGTGCTAGGACCACTGCTTTTTAATATATTTATAAATGATTTAGAGATTGGAGTAACTAGTGAGGTAATTAAATTTGCTGATGACACAAAGTTGTTAAATCACGACAGGATTGTGAAAAATTACAAGAGGACCTTGGGAGACTGGGCGGCTAAATGGCAGATGACGTTTAATGTGAGCAAGTGCAAGGTGATGCATGTGGGAAAAAAGAACCTGAATTATAGCTACGTCATGCAAGGTTCCACGTTAGGAGTTACGGACCAAGAAAAGGATCTGGGTGTCGTCGTCGATAATACGCTGAAACCTTCTGCTCAGTGTGCTGCTGCGGCTAAGAAAGCGAATAGAATGTTGGGTATTATTAGGAAAGGTATGGAAAACAGGTGTGAGGATGTTATAATGCCGTTGTATCGCTCCATGGTGCGACCGCACCTTGAGTATTGTGTTCAATTCTGGTCGCCGCATCTCAAGAAAGATATAGTAGAATTGGAAAAGGTGCAGCGAAGGGCGACTAAAATGATAGCGGGGATGGGACGACTTCCCTATGAAGAAAGACTAAGGAGGCTAGGGCTATACAGCTTGGAGAAGAGACGGCTGAGGGGAGACATGATAGAGGTATATAAAATAATGAGTGGAGTGGAACAGGTGGATGTGAAGCGTCTGTTCACGCTTTCCAAAAATACTAGGACTAGGGGGCATGCGATGAAACTACAGTATAGTAAATTTAAAACAAATCGGAGAAAATTTTTCTTCACCCAACGTGTAATTAAACTCTGGAATTCGTTGCCGGAGAAAGTGGTGAAGGCGGTTAGCTTAGCAGAGTTTAAAAAGGGGTTGGACGGTTTCCTAAAGGACAAGTCCATAAACCGCTACTAAATGGACTTGGGAAACATCCACAATTCCAGGAATAACATGTATAGAATGTTTGTACGTTTGGGAAGCTTGCCAGGTGCCCTTGGCCTGGATTGGCCGCTGTCGTGGGCAGGATGCTGGGCTCGATGGACCCTTGGTCTTTTCCCAGTATGGCATTACTTATGTACTTATGTAGTCACACACTCAGCTTCACATACTGTAGCAGGACTTGCTTATTTATATCTACTCTGAGATCATGTTTATGCATTGTTTTCTTTAAATTTGTCACCCTTATTTTCTATCTAAATCCTGATCCTCTGTCTTATCTGTATATTGTAATGAATCATGGGCTGTGCATAAGGGTGATAAGCAGAGCAGGGAAAGTTCTAACCTGTATTACCCCCCAGCATAATATCTTGAAAGAGGTGGAAAACCCGGCATGACCAGAGAAAGGGAAGGGACCCGGACAGATAGATCCCTGGCAGTTTCAGATGCAATCCCTACAGACAGCCCAGGATCCCGAATTAGCCCAGGCTCCCTGGTTGACTAGGCAATATAATATGGACACTGATGCAGCTGGGAGGGGGAGGGGCCTTCATGGGCTAATAAGAAAGAGGAAAGTGAAGAGCCCGAGATGGAGTGGGCTGATCAGGTGGTGTCTCAGACCAGTGGTGTAGCTATGGGGGCCTGGATCCCCCCAAACTGGATCTGTGCCCCTGGTCTGGCTGGTGGGGGTCCCCAACCCCCGCCAACTGAAGCATTTTTTCCAGCACTGGTCTCTGGCGCCGTCACAGTTCGTGCCCTGCTCTCTCTTCCCCTCACATCCGGCATGCACGTGAAACTGAGCATGTGCAATTTCATTAAAACGAGCATGCCTGAAATGACATAAGGCGGTGCTTCAGCTGGCGGGGGTTGGGGAACCCCACCAGCCAAGGTAATCATACCAACAGCGGCGGTGGGTGGAGGGCGGCAAGGCGGGGGGGTGGGGGGGGCGGGTAGGGGGACCAAAATGTGTGCCCCCTCCCTTTGGGCTCTGGCCCCCTCCTATCTTAAAGTCTGGCTATGCCGGGTTCTTGAAGCCTGGATTGGCCGCTGTCGGAGACAGGATGCTGGGCTTGATGGACCCTTGGTCTTTTCCCAGTATGGCGGTGCTTATGTACTTATGCCCCTGTCTCAGACTGTCCCAGAGACAACGGTTCCTGAAGAGGAGGAGAGAATGGAGGTATCTCCAGAGTGAATGAAATCAGTTGCTGGGAGCTTCAGGGGCTGGAAGAACTCTGTTTTGGGTTTTTTTCACACAGCCCTTGAGGGAGGACCAGTGTTGGCTTATTACCGGTAAGAGGGTGGTGGGACAAGCCTAGCTAGAGATATGCCGAGGCTATCTATGAAAGTTTGAAAAGCTATTAACTATTTGAAACTGTGAAATGAACTTTAAACTTGCAATGTGCTTTTGGTTCGGTTTTTGTGTTTTGTTTTGGAGATAAAGACTGTGCTCAGAGGAGGGAGACATTTAAAGTTATACTACAAAACTGAAAAACAGCCAAACCCAATCTCAAGGGGTCATGTGTGGTGAATATACAACAATAAATGGGAAATACCCTCAGAAACCAAGGTCACTGCCAAGGTCTGACCATCAAGACACTGATATCTATATAAGATTTATGTGCCTGTGATCTTCTCTCTTTCGTGGGGTATATTTTCCCATATCTTGTCAATAGAATTGATTCACAATGAAACCATTACTTCCAAACATTGCTGAGTACAAAAGAACTCTCCAAGCAGCAGCATTACTTAAATAAACAAACTTAGCTGTCTCATTGCTGGCTTAATACCCCACACTCCAACTGGTGACTTTCAAAGGACAAAGCATAAATAAACTGATTATAAAAGGGCTTTACTAGACAGGGGAAGGTTAGTGTGCCTTCCTTTGTTTTTGGATAGTAGAAGAACAAACAGACAAGTACTGTGCACTACTGCAGCACTATTTCTACCAAAGAATTACTGATAAGCAAGACTGAAATCCCGGAACGGATTGGGGGATTTGGATTGCAATAATGTTTTTTTCTGTGTTTTCCGAGGCTTGCTTTTCAGCAGCCTCCTTAAAGACAAGAAAAGACCCCAACCAGACCTCATACCAGCAGTACAGCCACCTCTCCCCTCCGCTTACCCCCTGTGCTGTCTCTTAAGATGTTTCGATGTGTCTTGTGTTGACCTTGTAACTAGCATACTATTTGAATATATTTACTGCTGTAATTGTCTGTTGCCTATGTCCAGGTTATTTTTGCTGTACACCACCTTGGGTAAATTTCTTCAAAAGGGCGATAAATAAATCCTAATAATTAATATTGTTGGTCTAGGCCCCCCCCTGCCCCATAGCCCAGAACACTCCTCGCTTTTTCTGTCTCATGCATTGGCAAAAAAAAAAAAAAGGTGTCTCCCACTTGAAAAATTGTGAGACTCTGTACTAACTTTTGGAAAAACTGCATACAAAGGCAGAAACATGTTTGCAAGGTATGTATTTTATCAAAATGTTTGTTTTATTAAACGTGATATACTGCCTAACTTTGACAGGTCAAGGCAGTTTACAAAAAGACAAATATACATCTTATCCATAAGAAAGGAACTCCATGTAATATATAGGAAAGCCTAATCACAATCACACACGAATCAGTCATAACAATAAAATAGAGAAAAAGAAATGCAAATTGAAAATCCTGAAATACAGAGACACTAGTACATTTTGCTATCATCCATAGTAATATTAAAAGCCAATTTTAAAAAATGGGTCTTTAGAAAACCCTTGAATTCTTTTGGCAGACTTCTACGGTCTACACCCTGATCATAACTGAATAGATATAGATGAGCTGGAGTGTAAATTTTAAGGTGCTTCGACGTTAGCTTCCGAACGTTTAGTACAAGAGTGCTGGGGAGACTTCTATGGTCTGTGCCCTGAGAAAGGCAAGGACAAATCAAACTCGGGTATACATATAAAGTAGCACATACCATGTAAAATGAGTTTATCTTGTGGGCAGACTGGATAGACCGTACAGATCTTTATCTGCTGTCATGTACTATGTTACTCTTTGGGGTTCTACGTGGAATGTTGCTACTAACTGGGATTCCGGAATCTTGTAACTCTTTAGGATTCCAGAATCTTCAGAACTTAGTACAAGAAGAGTGCTGGGTAGACTTCTATGGTCTGTGCCCTGAGAATGGCAAGGACAAATCAAAGTTGGGTATACATATAAAGTTATCACATACCATGTAAAATGAGTTTATCTTGTTGGACAGACTGGATGGACCGCTCAGGTCTTTATCTGCCGTCATTTACTATGTTACTGTGATAACAGCACTTAACGAGCAATAATGAGCACTAATTGGCAATAATTAGAATTTACATGCACAACTCACTAAGTGTATTCTGTAATGCAGAGTGCCTACATTTTAATGCACACAGCCAAAAAGGAGCTTGGATATGGGCGAGGAAAATAGGTATTTTGTGGGTGCTCCAAAATTTACGCACACTGTTGCAGAATATGTCCTCCTGCGCCTAAACCTATGTGCCGGTATTTATGTAATATTTTCCTTTGTGTAAATGGATGAGCATAGTTCTAGGCACTGGGATATCAACCAAGCATATTCTATACACCGCGCCTAAATCTAGGTGCCGCTTATAGAATATGCTTAGGCGGAAATTTGTTCTGCGCAGATTTTTCAGGTGCCCTTATATAGAGTCTGGCCCTTAGTGCCTCCTCAATAGCAGGCTGTAAGTGCTTCCATGTTTATTATTATTTTTTTTTTTTTTGCAAGTCCTATGCGCTAATGGAAAAATTAGTGTGGGAGCTGCAAACAAAAATATATATTTAATATAGCCTCAATGCTGCCACATTTTACCGAGCCGCACTAAAAAATGACCGCACCTGCTGTCAGCGCGTGGGTTTTCCGTGTGCCGTGGTCACTTTTACCATGGCAGTAAAATGGCCACCTTGCTATATTTTCCTGTAATGGCCGCAGGGCTGCCGAGAGGGGGGGCAGGGGGGACAAAATTCCCCGGGCCTTCAAGGGGGGCCCGGCGCCACAGTCCCACCCGCTCGCCCTCGGCTCCATCGTTGACCGTCTGCCACCAGGCCGGGCCCCCTGCATTGAAATCACAGCGCCTCTCACCTCCGTGTGAAAGTGCTGCAGGCAGCAGCAGATCGCCTCCCTTCAGGCCTCCTTCCCACCCTGTGTCCCGCCCTCGTCTGATGTAACTTCCACGAGGGTGGGACACAGGGAGGGAAGGAGGCCCGAAGGGAGGCGATTTGCTGCTGCCTGCAGCGGTTTCACATGGAGGTGAGAGGCGCTGTGATTTCAATGCAGGGGGCCTGGGTCGGTGGCGGAAGGGGGGCGGCGGTGGCGGCAACCTCGGGGGCGGGGCCCCGGGGGCAGCCTTGCCCCGGGCCTAGCCCAGTATGGCCACATTCTAATTTCCCCATTAGCGAGTGGCCATTATGGTGGGAGCCCTTACCGGCACTTTTTTTAGGAGACAGTAAGAGCTCCCACGCTAATTGGGTAGCGCAGGCATGCCTGCTCTCCAATCATACGCACGCCTCCTGTGCTGGAAAAGAAATATTTTCCAGATCGGGATTAGCACACACTGAGCAAGAAACTATCGCGGTAATGCCCTTTTAGCATGCGGTAAGCCCGCGTTAGGCCTACTGCGCCTTGATAAAGGGACCCCTTAGTGCACAGGAAAGTCTTAAATCAGCATGTGCTAAAGCCCAGATTTTGCTGTGGCTTAGCAAAACGCTCCTTAGATAAAACATAACAACATTTAATAATCACTTTTAAAGAGATAAAAAAAATCGGTGCTGGTTGAAAACAAAATTATTGTAAAAACAAAATCAAAACCCAAAACACTGATTCACCCCAGGAAGGGCAGATCAGCTAAGTTAACTATCTATTACAGGAGGGAGACCTTTTGGTCTTCTTGGATCTCTGCCAACCTCATCCTGGTGTATTATGGAACCGTCCTGCAGCTCTGCTTCCAGTGGATAGAATCATGGACTACAAATATTACACTGCGTTGGGATGTAAGTTTAAAACCTGGACCAGCCAAAAAGTCTTCCTCCTGGAATGGGTAACTTGGCAGCTCTGTAAGGAGGTCGCCTGGGCTCTAACTACTGTAGGACATAACCCTGGAATGGTGCAGCTTGCAACATCTATACCCTCTTCCTGTTTTCTCCCACACCCAAATGCTGAGTACAGGAAGAAACAGGAAGAGAAAACATGTGCCCAGACAGCAAAAGAGTCAGAGCCACAATCCAGACTGACAGGGCACCAAGGGACTTTTTAAAATGTACTTTCTATGCCCGTGTGTGTGTGTGTATAGATTACTCACACTTTGTTCTTGTGGGGGTCACAGGGAGAGGATTAAAGTTTCAAATGTCTTTATTTCTTGATATACCGCCAAAGGGTGCATGCCATACATAGTAACATAGTAGATGACGGCAGAAAAAGACCTGCATGGTCCATCCAGTCTGCCCAACAAGATAAACTCATATGTGCTACTTTTTGTGTATACCTTACCTTGATTTGTACCTGTCCTTTTCAGGGCACAGACCGTGTAAGTCTGCCCAGCACTATCCCCGCCTCCCGCCACCGACTCTGCCACCCAATCTCGGCTAAGCTCCTTAGGATCCATTCCTTCTGAACAGGATTCCTTTATGTTTATCCCACGCGTGCTTGAACTCTGTTACCATTTTCATTTCCACCACCTCCCGCGGGAGGGCATTCCAAGCATCCACTACTCTCTCCATGAAAAAATACTTCCTGACATTTTTCTTGAGTCTGCCCCCCTTCAATCTCATTTCATGTCCTCTCGTTCTACCTCCTTCGCATCTCCGGAAAAGATTCGTTTGCATATTAATAGTTTTCAAATATTTGAACGTCTGTATCATATCACCCCTGTTTCTCCTTTCTTCCAGAGTATACATGTTCAGGTCATGCCATCATAGTGATTTACAATAATACAATAACATAAAATAGGAGAGATCATAGTAGAAAAAGAACTACAGACATTCAAATATTTGAAAGGTATTAATCCACAAACAAACCTTTTCCAGAAACGGAAAGGTGATAGAACTAGAGGACAGGACGAGGTTGAATGGGGGGCAGACTCAAGAAAAATGTCAGGAAGTATTTTTTCACTGAGAGGGTGGTGGATACCTGGAATGCCCTCCCACGGGAGGTGGTGGAGATGAAAACCGTAAATGAATTAAAAAATGCATGGGATAAACACAAAGGAATCCTGTTTAGAAGGAATTGATCCAAGGAAGCTTAGCGGAGATTAGGTGGCAACAGCGGTAATTGGGAAGCAAAGCCAGTGCTGGGCAGACTTCTACGGTCTGTGCCCTGATCATGGCTGAATAGATTTGGATGGGCTGGAGTGGAGCTTTTCAGAGGCTTCGATGACAACTTCAGGTTTTAGAACAAGGACAGTGCTGGACAGACCTCTATGTTCTATGTCCTGAAAATGGCAAGGACAAATCAAGACCAGGTATACATATGAAGTATTACATCATACTTTATGTAATGAGTTTATCTTGTTGGGCAGACTGAATATACATATATATACTAGTGGAACTCAGCCAGTTTCCTGAACAATGAAACGGGCCCTAGAAAGGCTCTCTTGTGAGTTTTTGTCTCTCCCCTGCCCTCTCCTCCATGTCCAGCGATTCTTCCCATCCCTTCCCTCCCATCCCTTCCCCTCCATGTCCAGCGATTCTCCTCTTCCCTGCCTTCCCATCCATATCCCGCAATTCTCTCCTCTACTCTCCTCCCATCCATGTCCATCAATTCTCCTCTGCCCTGCCTCCCCTTCCCCTCCCCTCCATGTCCCACAATTCTCCCCTCCATGTCTAACGATTTATACCTGAACGTTCTCTGGCTGGCTGGCTTCCGTTCCGTTCGTAACATCCTGACGTCAGCTCGCCTCCAGTGTTCCCTTCCCTCTCACTGTTCCGCCCTCTGACATCATAAGTACATAAGTACATAAGTAGTGCCATACTGGGAAAGACCAAAGGTCCATCTAGCCCAGCATCCTGTCACCGACAGTGGCCAATCCAGGTCAAGGGCACCTGGCACGCTCCCCAAACGTTTTGACGCGAGGGCGGGACAGTGAGGGGGAACGGAACGCTGGAGGCTGGCTGACGTCATTTGATGTTACGAACCCAGGCAGCCAGACAGCGATGGAACGTTGGAGGTGCAAATTATTATATTGGAGAAGTAGCCTGTTAGTGCAGCAGTCTGAGAACTAGGGGAACTGGGTTTAGTTCTCACCGCAGCTCTTTGCGATTCTGGACAAGTCATTTAACCCTCCATTTCCCAAGGTACAAAATAAGAACCTGTATATAACATGCAAACCGCTCTGGTTGTAACAACAGAAAGATGGTATATCAAATCCCATCCCCCTTCTCTAAAACACTTTTTTGGCAAAACTACAGAACTCAAACATGAAATTGCTGATCTGCTGGTAGTGACTGTAATCTATCATTAACATCATGCATAGTACCTGAAGACTGGAGGGTGGTCAATGTAATGCCGATTTTTTTTAAAAAGGGTTCCTTGGGTGATCTGTTAGATTACAGACCAGTAAGCCTGACTTCAGTGCTGGGCAAATTAGTGGAAATTATTATAAAGAATAAAATTATAGAACATGTAGACAAACGTGGTTTAATGGGACAGAATCAGCATGGATTCAGCCAAGGGAAGTCTTGCCTCACCAATTTGCTTCATTTCTTGAAGGTGTGAATAAACATGTGGATAAAGGTGAGCCAGTTGATGTACTGTGTCTAGATTTTCAGAAAGCTTTTGATAAAGTTTCTCATGAGAGACTCCTGAAAAAAATTAAAGAGTCATGGATAGGAGGCAAGGTTCTGGCGTGGATTAGGAATTGATTATTGGACAGAATACAGAGGATAGGGTTAAATGGCCATTTTTCTGAATGGAGTAGGGTGAATAGTGGAATGCCACAGGGATCTGTACTTGGACCGGTGTTAACATATTTATAAATTATCTGGAAATCGGAACAAATGAGATGATTACATTTCCAGATGACACAAAACTATTCAAAGTTGTTTAAACACATGTGGACTGTGAAAAATTACAGGAAGACCTTAGGAAATTGGAAGACTGGGCATCCAAATAGCAGATGAAATTTAATGTGGACAAATGCAAAGTGATGCAGATTGGGAAGAATAATCCAAATCATAGTTACCTGATGTTAGGGTCCACCTTGGGAGTCAGCACCCAAGAAAAAGATCTAGGTATCACTGTAAACAATACACTGAAATCTTCTGCCCAGTGTGCAGTAGCAGCCAAAAAAGCAAACAGGATGCTAGGAATTATTACAAAAGGGATGGTAAGTAAGACAAGAATACTATAATATCTCTGTATCGTTCCATGGTTCAACCTCACTGTGAGTATTGTGTTCAGTTTTGGTCTCCATATCTCAAACAAGATGTAGTGGGATTTGAAAAGGTTCAAAGAAGAGCGACCAAAATGATAAAGGAGATGGAACTAATCTCATATGAAGAAAGGCAAAAAGAGCTAGCTGAGGGGAGATATGATTGAGGTCTACAAAATCCTGAGTGGTGTAGAACGGGTAAAAGTGAATCGATTTTTTTTACTCGACAAATAGTTAAGCTCTGGAACTAGATGCCAAAGGATGTGGTTAGTGTATCTGGGTTTAAAAAAGGTTTGGACAAGTTCCTGGAGGAAAAGTCCATAGTTTGCTAATGAGATAGACATGGGAAAACCGTTGCTTGCCCCGGGATTGGTAGCATGGAATGTTGCTACTAATTGGGTTTCTGCCAGGTACTTGTTACCTGCATTGGCCACCATTGGAAGCAGGATACTGGGCTGGATGGACCATTGGTCTGAGCCAGTATGGCTATTCTTATGTCCTTATATTCTCTGCATTGTTCGAACAGAGACCTATTCTTTGTTGCAAGGTGTACACAAGACTGCTGACTTTGAAACATTCATAAAAATGCAGATATTTAATTGCAAAATATGTGCAACTGGATTATTTAAAGACATGTAGAAAAAAACTGACATAATGGCACCCAAAGACCAAAAAGGCCCATCCAGTTTACATAGGAAGATGGCTAGTTTAAATTTTAAAATACATGATAACATAGTAGATGACGGCAGAAAAAGACCTGCATGGTCCATCCAGTCTGCCCAACAAGATGAACTCATGTGTATACCTTACCTTGATATGTACCTGTCTTTTTCAGGGCACAGACCGTATAAGTCTGCCCACCACTATCTTCGCCTCCCAACCACCAACCTCTCTTCCCCCCACCGGCTCCGCCACCCAATTTCGGCTAAGCTTCTGAGGATCCATTCCTTCTGCACAGGATTCCCACGCATGTTTGAATTCCGTTACCGTTTTCCTCTCCACCACCTCCCGCGGGAGGGCATTCCAAGCATCCACCACTCTCTCTGTGAAAAAATACTTCCTGACATCTTTTTTGAGTCTGCCCCCCTTCAATCTCATTTCATGTCCTCTCGTTCTACCGCCTTCCCATCTCTGGAAAAGATTTGTTTGCGGATTAATACCTTTCAAATATTTGAACGTCTGTATCATATCACCCCTGTTTCTCCTTTCCTCCAGGGTATACATGTTCAGGTCAGCAAGTCTCTCCTCATACGTCTTGGAACGCAAATCCCGTACCAATCTCGTAGCTTTTCTTTGCACCGCTTCCATTTTTTTTTACATCCTTAGCAAGGTACGGCCTCCAAAACTGAACACAATACTACAGGTGGGGCCTCACCAATGACTTGTACAGGGGCATCAACACTTCCTTTCTTTGATATACCGCCCATTTCGCCCTAAGACAAGTCACACTGGTTAGGATTGTAACTGCTGTTCAGTGCAGGTTCTCCCTCCACACACACACAGGGCAAAAGTCTTCTGTGCCAGGATACAATAAAACAGACATGTTTGATGTGTTAAAATTGCTTGATATATTTATTTGTTGCATTTGTATCCCACATTTTCCCACCTATTTGCAGGCTCAATGTGGCTTACATTGTGCCGGAGTGGCGATCGCCGTTTCCGGATTGAGAAATACAAAGTGATATTGCATTAGAGTTCATAAATGATAAGGTAAATTACAAAGTATATTGCTTTCTCTGCAGCACGGATATTTAAATTTATTTATTTTGTTACATTTGTACCCCGTGCTTTCCCACTCATGGCAGGCTCAATGTGGCAGGCAATGGAGGGTTAAGTGACTTGCCCAGAGTCACAAGGAGCTGCCTGTGCCAGGAATTGAACTCAGTTCCTCAGGACCAAAGTCCACCACCCTAACCACTAGGCCACTCCTCCACTCCTAAATAAGTGACCCACCTCAAATGCATCTCTCCCCAGCGCATAGCCTGATGGCAGCTTTTGTTAGACTTGAGCCCAAACTGGGTGGGCACAAAATTTTCTTTCCTCTCTGCCCTCTCCCCACTCTCTGCATCCCCGACCCCCAGTGCCTTCCCCAAACTCAAAATATAAATGACTGAATTCCCAAGCCCCAGCAGCTGAAGACATCCTGCATGTGAGGGGGTAGAGGGAGCAGTGATTACACCAGCTACCCAGCTTGGAAGAGTTGTGGCAGAAAGATCTTCAGCTGATGGAGCTTGGGGATCAGCCACAGCAAGGGTTTACTAATGTTGGGTTGGTCTGAGCCCAAAGTGGGTGGGTCCTGATTAATAATTAGGTCTGCCACCTCTGTTGGGCAGCGGAAGCCATGGGCTTTCTACTATCCTGAAAAGGATTGCATGGTCCCTCTGAATACTTAATTACTCCAACCTCCTACAGTCCCTGCCCACCCTAAACCTCTTTCTCTCCCTCTCATTGTATCCTTTCCACCTGTCAATTGTAAGAAGCACAACAGCATTCACCGATTCAAGGAAACTGAACAGGAGATGAGATGTGAGAGCTTCTGCTGTGGCCCCTGAGCCACCTCATTTCACAAGGGCTGCCTCTGGGGTGCAAAGTGACAGTTTATAAATTTGCAGGTCTCAGAATGTTTCTTCATATTAGTTTTAGGGTTGTGCGACTTGTGAGTTATTCCTGCGTGAGTTGCTGATGTCATGCAGGGTAAGTAAGGATTTAAGACACAGGCTTTGGAATGAAACTGTGGTATTTGCCTCCAGCTTTCGGATACTTGTTTCTTATTGCCCATCTGCAGCAACTCGGTATGACACAGTAGTGCATCAACACGTTAGAGCCAAACCTCCAGCGAATGTACTGGCTGTAGGCACAGTGGCGGAATTTGTCAGTGATGTGCTCGCTGGTTGTGTTTAAGAAAGGGTCGATGTAGGACAGAATCGACTCCAGCGCTGACCTGGAGAGGACGAGCTGCTCAAACAAATAGGCACTTGTAATACATGGGCCCGGAGACCTTCGGCAGCACAGCTCCTCCTGAAATGTGAACATGTCACGGCATTTCCCACAGTGACACCAAGGCGGAGGATCTGCATCTTGCAGGAGAGGATTCAGTTCAATACTGCTGACTAGTGGCATGTCATGGTCTGCATCAGAGACAGACGGTGAAGCAGCCAGAAGACCAGCTGGTAAATTGCTCATATTGCCTGGAGTGCTATCAGTGTGTTTCTGTAACTGTAATAAAAAAATGGAGAAAAAAAAACACCAGAGTTAACAGGATATAGACAGGGGGTGCATATTGTTTTTGCCATGCTCTTATGCATGCTGTTTTTATTATTTACCCATGATCAGTTAACCATAACCATACCCTCTTTGTATGTAAATCATGGTTTTGATCCGGGGGGGGGGGGGGGGGGGGGGCGTAGTTAGGACACTAACCCATGTTAAAGACATCTAAAGCCAAATGCATTATTTAGGTTACCCAGTGTAATACAGTAATAAGATGCAAAACATGAAAATGCATATAAAGCATCTCATTACTATATAAATACTATAACACAGCTTCTAGTGAGCGCCAGGTGCACACCACAAGCTACATTATAATACCAGCTTTATTTTACTGCCCAGGAACATCAGATCATCAAGTGACCAGAGTGCCTCCTTCAAGGCAAGAGGAGAGATGATGCATGGGGGGAGAGGGGCAAGAGAGGGAGAGATATTGTACGGGAGGTAGAGAGGGGCAAGAGAAGGAGAAATGTTGGTCATGGCAGTGGAGGGGACAGAGGGAAAGATGATGCATGGGGGGAGAGGGGCAAGAGATGGAGAAATGCTGTACGGGAGGTAGAGAGGGGCACGATAGGGAGAAATGTTGGTCATGGCAGTGGAGGGGACAGAGGAAGAGATGCTGCTTGGGGGGAGAGATGTTGGAAGTGTGATAGACCTTGGAACAATTTTCAGAAGACTGTATTTGTGAGGAGCTAGCACTAAAGGTGGACAAAGCGAAGGGGCCGGATGGCATACATTTGAGCAGGGCTTTTTTTGAGGGGGTACTTGGGGGTACTGAGTACCGGCATCTTTTCCATTGTCTGCTAAAATTGACCCATGGTCCCCAAGTGATAATGAAAGAGCTCAGGCCCTACACATCAATTCTGCCTTGTCATAGATTCTGTGACTGGTTGCAGGGGGCCTGGCTATTGTGGGGTGGGTCTTTCAGTGATCACCCCACCGCTGAAGGATGGCCTGGCATTTGAGTACTGGCACCTTTTTTGCTAGAAAAAAACGCACTGCATCTGAAGGAACTTAGGGAGTTTCTGGTGACTCTGCTGTCTGCCATTTTCAGTGCTTCTTTAGAGTCAGGAGTGGTCCTGGAAGATTGGAGAAAGGTGGATGTGGTCCCTCCCTACCAAAGCGTAAATAAGGATGAGATTAGGAACTACAGGCTGGTTAGTCTGACCTCTGTGGTGAGTAAACGGATGGAAATGTTGCTACAATAGAGGACTGGAGTTTCTGGAATCCAATGAATTGTAGGGCCTAAGGCAGCATGGTTTTACTAGAGGTAGATCTTATTAGATGAATTAAATTAATTTCTTGGACTAGATGACAAACTCAAGGGTGATCTAATGTGAATACATACCTTAAGGGCAATCATCAGTGAAATCTGTTATATCCTTTTTCCTATTATTTTATTCTAGTACCTTATGATGATCATTGTTTACTTCTGATAACCACTCTATGTATTAATATGGGGCTATATACATATATATACACACATATACTGTGATAAGGTCACATGTATGTGATAAAGTCACATCCAGGATAGTTGGGTTAAGGCAGCTTCAGTCTGAACTACAAGCCCCAGAAGACATTGCAGGCAAGGAACCAGGAGGTGAGATGGGAAACCCGGACTGGACTCCTAGCTGCAATCAGGGAAGACATGGGTTTAAGCTGGCAGGTTGTGTAGAGTGGCTGCCACTAGGCGGAAAGAGAGTTAGGAAACCCTGTGTGCAGGAGCTCGTCATTGGTCTCATTAGTCTAATGCTTAACTCAGTTGGTTTGGGTGTGAGGAAGCTAAGGGAAGGAGAATGATTGGTGGTGGTAGCTGACGCCAGGGATTGATTAGGCAGGTGGGAAGGAGTCCCAGCAGTGGAGTTCAGTTCAGGAGAGAGAAGGAGAGAAGCAGTTGCAGGCTGAAAATCCTTGGGCAAGGAGGTCCCTAAAGTACTGGTAGTTACAGGCTGAAAATCCTTGGGCAGGGAGGTCCCTAAAGTACTGAAGCAGGCTGAGATTCCTTGGGTGAGAGGAAGTCCCAAAAGTATTGAATTCACTGTGATGCTGATGCAGGGGAAAACCCTTGGGTAGAAGGAGTCCCTAAAATATTGAACTCTCCTGAAGGTAAAAAGGATAGAAGGTAGAAACTGCTACTGGGTGACTGAACTGTGATGATAAACTGAAAGAACTGTTTGTCTGGGGAATTGAATTACTGTTTATTGTGCCCTGGATAAAGAGCCCAGACTGAAGCCTGCATTGAATCCTGGTATGTGCTATGCTGCTATTGGAACTGTGTACTAGAAACCTGCATGGAATAAAAGTTCTTAAGATTGAAGTTACTGGTGGACATCTGTTTCTTCACTATACCGGGAGCCTGTGGCTGGAGGAGATTGTTCTATCCTTGGCTGCACAAGAGAGGCGCCTGGTTACAATACATATATAAGTCCACACAATGATTTACAAGATATTACACGGACAAGCCCCCACCTACATGAATCACCTTATCAACCTCCCAACCAGAAACAGTTTGACGTCTTCCCGTACTTACCTTAAACTACACCTCCCCAACTGCAAAGGTATTAAGTACAAATCCTTCTACTCATCCAATTTTTCCTTTTTAGGTAGCCAGCTTTGGAATGCTCTACCAAGATCCATCCAAACAATCAACAGCCTTTTGCCCTTCAGGAAAGCACTGAAGACCCATCTCTTCAAGATAGCCTACCCTAACGATTCAACCTCATCTAAAACCTGCCAACATGATTCTTATTGATGATTGTTATACATTGACCATGTTTTCCCATTATCCTTATTGCTATCCCATATCCATTCCTCTCCATCTTCCTATGCCTACCTTCTAACACTCATTTCCTTCTGCACCCAATTCCTCCTATGTTCAATTTACTTATGTTAACCCCATTAATATTGCGTTTACTACAAACTGTATATTCTTTTTTACGACTTTGTAATTCTTCATATTGTTACTATGTAAGCCGCATTGAGCCTGCCATGTGTGGGAAAGCGCGGGGTTCAAATGTAATAAATAAATAAATAAATTATATATATATATATATACACACACACACAATGCGGACTCCTATATAAACATTAGCTATTATTTGTTAATTTGTTAATGCTACTTTTAATGTATTTCATACATTTTTTTAAATAAATAAACATGGACTAAAAAAAAAAAAAATGAGGGAGACGGCCAGATTTTAGCAAAGCCTTTGACACAATTCTGCATAAGTGGCTTCTAATTAATCTGAGTGTCCCTAAAGTGACTGACTCAGCGGGCCACTGCAGAAAGCTGTCTCAGGCTGCAGCATGCAGTTAACAAGAAGTCTACACACTCGTTAAAGGCCACACAAGGCAGAAAGGAGTTCAGCAATCAAATTAACATGTGCAACAGACAACAGTGCACAGCATATTTCAATGCATGATAAGGAGGTAATTAGCTAATCCACAGCAATGCAAAGAAGCATCTAACCTGTGCGCTGATGTCTACAGTGTGAACAATCTACTGCCAGGTTCTGAGGCAGCATAGAAGGGTTAAGGGAAATGGGACTTGATATACCGCCTTTCTGAGGTTTTTGCAACTACATTCAAAGCGGTTTACATATATTCAGGTACTTATTTTGTACCAGGAGCAATGGAGGGTTAAGTGACTTGCCCAGAGTTACAAGGAGCTGCAGTGGGAATTGAACTCAGTTCCCCAGGGTCAAAGTCCACTGCACTAACCTCTAGGCTACTCCTCCATTCCACTCCTCCCACAAGGGGAGCCCTTGACTCAAATGCCCCCTTTCCCCAATAGTTTTCTAGCAGCAGCCCCTCCTTCCATCTCCGAACCAATCTGCCCACTCTCTCATCCCCCCAACATAACCAGAAAGCCCTAGCAGTCTACTGACCCCCTCCCTCCTCCCAATCAAATCCCCCTGGCCTGACTTCCAAAAATAACTTGGGTAAGCTACACTGGGCAGGGTCAGTCTGACAAATAATAGATTTTCCCTCTTATTTAGTATTCTTGGTGGAGACTACTAAATAAGGGTAAAATTCTCCTATTTGGCAGGTTGATCCTGCCCAGTACATGCCAGGATGCACTGCATGGGGTCAAGTGCTGCTATTTTTCAAGAAGGTAGTACCGGAGGCAGGAGTGAGTGGGCATTGTTCCTGCTTTTAAGGCTTTGGGGGGGGGGTCAAGAGGGACCTGTGGGAGAGGTCAAATGGTTGGTGGTGCCACCAGGTACCAAGGAAATTTTTATGAGATGGATAGAGAAGAGGGGAGGTCATGTCATGGGGGTAGGGGAGGGATGCTGCTAGACACCAGGAATTTTTTTTTTTAAGTAGTAGGAAGGAGGTTGGGTCAGGGGGTCCCCTAGACACTGGGGAATTGTTTTAACAGGCTGGAAGGGGTTCAGGTTAGCATGGTGGGCAGTGCCACTAAAAACCAGGGATTGGGTTTTGGTTAGAGCAGGGGCCTAGCCATAGCCCACCCAGTTTGGGCTCAGGCTTACCCAGCAGTGGAGCACCCTTAACAGCGCTGGCATTGGAGGGAGTAGGCTTGGGCTTTCACAATCTTGCATCTCTCTCTCTCTCTCCCCGGTAGTGGTAGCAGTCTTGATTCCAACATGCTGCCTGCCAATAACCCAGAAGATATGCCGGGCAGTGGCATTTCTAGACAGAGATATTTGGGCTGGCAACAGGGGGGCAATTCAAAATGAAGTTTCTGCACACCATAACTCCCTTCCCCCCCACTTTTAAATTAGCATTAAAACACCACAGTCTTCTATGTATAAAAGAAACCCTCCCCCTGCAGCCAGTTTCAACTACCTGGTAAACCTCAACAAATTCCTTTCTTTTGGCATAGAGTTTGGATTCTCTATCGAACAGGTCAGAATCATAGACCTACCAACCAGAAACACAACAGGATCAACACGAACATACCTAAATCTCCACTGCCCAAGCTGCAAAGGACTCAAATACAAATCAACCTATGCATCCAGCTTTTCCTATATAAGCACACAACTATGGAACACATTACCAAAAGCCGTGAAAACAACTTATGATCACCTAAACTTCTGGAAATCACTAAAAACTAACCTGTTCAAAAAGGCATACCCTACTGACCCAACTTAAATGCCTGTACCCTGCAACACAACGAAACCAAAGCTCGTAATGGACATATAATAACTCTTCCTCTCTTCGATTCTTTTCCTTTCTACGAATCCCTAATGTGTCTGTACAAACGAACCTTATTCTACCACAACATTATTGTATTTGTTCATACCGGAATTGGCGAACGCCTTTCCGGTACTATGTAAGCCACATTGAGCCTGCAAATAGGTGGGAAAATGTGGGATACAAATGTAACAAATAAATAAATAAACCCTGAAGTTCCAGTTCGGTATTACAAACTCCATATTCACCAACAATTAAGACATCCTCCTTCCAACTCACCATATAAAAAATATTCAGATTGTGAATATCACCTCATGAACAGCACATGCTCCTTCCATCGCTAGACACTCTTTAAAGCAGATGGGTTTTTGTTTTGGGTGGTGACTCTACCGGATGTGGAGAGCACTAGTTGTGAACATTTTTAATTTTTAGAACAGACCAGACCCTTTGCAAAATAACACAAAACCTATAAAGGAAGCTTGCCAAACCATAATAGTCTACCTATGAACCTGGACTCTTTCACACATGCAGAACATAGACTGACTCTCGTCAAGTACAGAATAAATAACCACAAACTAAAAATAGAAATATGTACAACAAAATACTTAAACCCAGTGATGTGCTGCAGCCGGCTTCCACCAACTCACAAGAGTCATTTGTTAAATTTTTAAGAATTATGGGAGCTGGTTGTTAAAATAGGCCCTCCACGGTTAACAATTGGCTCCCAAAATTTGGGCTCGGGCCTCTTGCTGAACTCCCTTTTACTTTGCTGGCAGGGATCCAAGCAAGCCCCACTAGCCAAATAAATACACTTCCGCCACTCCCTGCTGCTTCTTGAGCATGCATAAGCGAGAAGTCCCGGCATATTGCTCAGAGCCAGAAACAAGCAGCGGGAAGTGCTGCCCGTCCATTTATTTCGCTGGTGGAACTCTGTATTCCTGCTAGCAAATGTATGCATACTGTGCTCGCATGGGGGGAGGGGGGAAAGGAACGAGTTCCTTCGGGCCAGATGCACTAAACTTAATGAGCCATTAACGAGCGAGTAGTAAACCGTGGCATGCACTAAATGCTTCTCCGAGCCATTTTCCGATCACAGTAGCAGCTAGCGAAAACGGAATGCAGATGAGCTAATTAGTACCCCAATGTGTATAAATCGTATTGTAATGAGATGCACTACTGTTTTCCGATTGCCTAACCGTGGAAAATCACGTTGGGGCTGCGCAGCCTCTAAAAACTTATACAAATGTAACAAAAAAAATTGGGAAAAAAAACGTCCAAGTGCTCGTTAGGGCCATCCTTCTGAAGCGCCTAACATGGACGTCCTTCACTGAAACATTAAAAAAAAAAAGGACGGCCCTGACGAGCACTTGTTAGAGCCGCGGGCCGGAGCACAAGCTGCAGCCGCCAGTATAGCCGGTGATCCCTGCCGCCCCACTCTCGGAAGAAGGAGGTGGATTGCGGCTGACCGTGCAGACCCTCCTCCTCGGGAACGCGCAGCTCTGGGGGGTGAGAGTTGCACCAAATTACCACCGCCGGCATCGGGACGTGCGAGGATGCCTAACATGGACGTCCTTCACCGAAATATTTTTTAAAAAAGGACGGCCCTGACGAGCAATTGGACGTTTTTCCCCAGATCTTTTTGTGATGGGTGTTCTTCTGCGAGGACATCCAAATTAAAAAACTATTTGGACGTCCCTTTCGATTATGCCCCCCTCCAGGTCTCTCTCCGCCAATCACAGCGCGTTTAGCTCTCACCGGTGTCAGCTAAACGTGCTGTGATTGGCGGAGAGAGACCTGGAAGGGGGCATAATCGACATGCTCGACCGGCCGACTGGTTTCTGAGGGAATAGAGAATGCAAGTAAGCTACAATGAGCAGCTCATTTGCATTCCCTTTCCTTGATGCATGGCCGTTCCCTACCGATTCACTACGGAATCGGTAAGGGAACGGCTCTTCCGAGGACTTTAGTGCATCTAGCCCTCAGTCCACTACCGGTTCCCCCCCTCCCCAGATTGCAGGGCTGGCTACTCCCGGAGAAAGAGCCCGTTGTTAAAAATTTACCAGCAAAGTGGCACCCTTGAAGGCAGGCGCCCCCCTGCAGTGCTTACCCTGCTTACCAGGTTTGACCGGCCCTGCCTGCCAGAGGGGCATAGATAGCAGTTCCTATTGGGGGGGGGGGGGGCTGGGTGTGCACACATTTCCTCTCTCCCTCCCACCCTCATTCTATTTTAAAAATAATACATTTGCTGGCCAGGATGCCAAAACCCTGCCCCCATATCTACACTACTGCTGCCATGTACTTGTGCCCTGAATTGGCCATTGTTGGAAACAGGACACTGGGCTTTATAGACCTTTGTTTTGACCCAATACAGCAGTTCTACGTTTAAAGATGCAGGCGAAAACTGCTGCACCCAGAGCTGCTGGTAGAGACCTGTGAGGCAAGTTTCCACCTGGGGCTTGAGGTTTGAGGGCAGGGCTGCTGAGGGACAGAGCCAGGTCACCCCCCCCCCCCCCCCGTACCTTCCTGCATCTGGTCTCGGTCTGTCACACTCCTGCTCCTGTGTGCCGGGACTTGGGTTATCGCGTTAGCACAATCACCCAGGTCCTGACACACAGGAGCATGAGAGAGACAGACAGAAGGAGCAAAATCTTCTGGAGTCGGGTCCCCATTGGAGGCCAGGCCTGGGGAATCTTGCCTCCCCCCTCCCTCTCGGCAACCTGTCAGGGCCGCCGAGAGGGGGGGGGGACAGGGGGGACAAAATTCCCCGGGCCCGGGCCTCCAGGGGGGCCCGGCACTGGAGTCCCACCCGTCCTCCGTCACCAGGAGGATCTCGCACCTCCAGGGGCCCCGCGGCGCTTCCTGACGTTCAGCTGCTTCTTTCTTTCCATCCGCCCTGCATTTAAAAAGTTGCAGCGGCGGCGAAAAAGCAGGCTCACCTCTCCTTTAAGCCCTTCCCCTTCTCTCTCAGCGTGCACTGATGCAATTTCCGGTTTCCGCGAAAGCGGTACAGTGCACGCTGATGAAAGTGCTGCAGGCAACAGCAGATCACCTCCCTTCGGGCTTCCTTCCCTCTCTGTGTCCCGCCCTCACGGAAGTTACGTCAGACGAGGGCGGGACACAGGGAGGGAAGGAGGCCCGAAGGAGGGAGGCAATCTGCTGCTGCCTGCAGCGCTTTCACATGGAGGTGAGAGGCGTTGTGATTTTAATGCTGGGGCCCGGCCCCATGGAGGGGGAGCGGCGGTGACGACCTTGGGGGGGGGGGGGGCTGGGGGTGGCCTTGTCCCGGGCCTGGCCCAGTCTCTCAATGGCCCTGAACCCTGTCTGGGGGATGCCAGCACAATTCATTAGGGAGAGGGATGCAAGTGCTGCTTCCAAATGCTGCAAAAGTAGACCTTCTTCTGATCCTTCACATGGCTGCATCATAGGAGGAGAACTCTGGTGGGCTCCCTGTATCATTCAGAGAGGATTCTTGCCTTGTGTGTGGCTGGACCCCTCCCCCACGCCTGGCGATATGCCTGGCTTTGCTCCCCCCCCACCCCCCGGCAAAAACATAACTTGTTAAATGGCATGAAAGTTGATTTAACCTACCTTCTCGCCTTTAGCATTTTGTAAACTGCTCTTTAACATTTTATCCACGAACATAATGTGATCTTCATCCACAAATGACACATACAGGCAAACCTGCACAAAATTCAACAGCAACACTCAGAAAAGAGATAACACCTTTTGGCCACTGAAAAAGATTAAGAGTCAGATTCATTAAATGGTGCTGAAAAATAGGTGCAGGGGAAAAAAATCGGCACTCAACACTCTTCTATAATAAAAGGTGCTCTGGGATGAGTACCCAACTTTGGGTGTGAGGACTCAGGCCTGCTGAAACCTGGTGTAAATCCTGGCAAGCCAGCTGGGCACAGATCTACTGCTCTTTCCTGCCCCAAAGAGGCCACTGGACCACCAGGCACGATAAGGTATGGGACAGGAGGGGAGGGGATGTGGATGGAGTGAGCTATAAAAAAAGGTGAGTAGAGGGGACATAATTGGGGGGAGAGGGAGGGAATCTGGCTTTCTTGGGGGGGGGGGGGTCAAGGTGACATTGTAGTGCAGGGATGTGGTGGGTTGTGACAGGAGACATGATGGGGAGAGAGTAGTGGATGCTTGGAATGCCCTCCCATGGGAGGTGGTGGAAATGAAAATGGTAACAGAATTCAAACATGCGTGGGATAAGCATAAAGGAATCCTGTGCCGAAGGAATGGATCCTCAGAAGCTTAGTCAAGATCGGGAGGCGGGGCTGGTGGTTGGGAGGCGGGGATAGTGCTGGGCAGACTTGTACGGTCTGTGCCAGAGCCGGTGGTTGGGAGGCGGGGCTGGTGGTTGGGAGGCGGGGATAGTGCTGGGCAGACTTGTACGGTCTGTGCCAGAGCCGGTGGTTGGGAGGCGGGGATAGTGCTGGGCAGACTTATATGGTCTGTGCCCTGAAGAGCACAGGTATAAATCAAAGTAGGGTATACACAAAAAGTAGCACATATGAGTTATCTTGTTGGGCAGACTGGATGGACCGTGCAGGTCTTTTTCTGCTGTCATCTACTATGTTACTACGTTACTATGATGGGGTGTGACGGGGGCATGGCATTTTGTGACAGGGTGTGGTGGGTGTGAATGGTATCCTCTTTATTACGGCAAAAATGGTAACCCTAGTCTCTCCTGAAGCTGGCTATAATTTTAGCTGTAACCTGTGTTGTGTGTTTATTTCCTCAACACACATCTTGGGCTCTGAAATCTAAGAGCTGAGGTAAGGGCAAGGAGTCTCCCAGGTTTCAACAGCCATCACCTTTCATCTTATGCAACTTTCTCTCATGCATATTCATGTGGGTGTGGCAGGAGGTTTGTCTCTTACCTCCGGTTGGAGGACAGAGTGAAGCAATAGAGAAGAGACTCGATGAGACAGATTGAAAGACATAAGAAGAATAGACCAGAATTGGTTTGGAATCGATCTTTTGTTACAATTTGGGAACAGTGAGGCACTATTTGAAAACACATTGGGATACACAACAAGACAGTTTAAAAGTATGTACGGATATTGACACATGGTGTAACATACAAATGAAGAAAGAAGATTTACAGTGTCAAGGTTGAGTAAAAGACTGGATTGTTACCACGGACAATTGAAGAACTTTATATAATGGAGTGAAGATAATCAGAAAGTTGTTGTATAAGAAGCGAAGTTACCAGCTTTAAGTAATACCGCATGTGTACTTAACGTGCAATTACCCAGTATGATTAACAATGTATGAGTGAATGGAGGAACGAATGAAGCCAGGATATAGAGGTTTATATGATTGGTAATGTAATCTGAATATTTAAAGGTTTAATAAAGTAAATTGATATAATAAAATATTAAAAGTGATTACTTTGGTTAGATAATATAGATGTAATCAGACTGAAGTTGTGTAACTCAGTGGGGATATCATGCATATTCGTTGGGGTTATCCTGAAAACTTGACTGACTGGGTGTGTCCCAAGGACTGGGGTGAGAACCGGTGGTCTACAGCAGGCTTGTCCAAGTTCAGACCCTGAGGTCCGCACACAGCTCAGGTTTTCAGAGTATTCCTAGTGACTATGGAGGAGAAAGGTTTACAGGCTTTGCTATCTCCATTGTATGCAACTTTCTCTCATATATATTCATTGTAAATAACAAATGGGGACTCGTTTTTGGTGGCTTGTTTTTATAGACTTGTTTTTTTTTTTTCTCTCTTTTTTTTTTTTTGTTAATATTTGTTTGTGCGGGACACCTGATAGGATTCAGCTCATGTGGAGATTATTCACAAAGAGGGACATTTTCCTTCTCTGGATATTGTTTGACATTTATTAATATACGGAAGGCAGTGAAGCGATAGTACTGACAGAGATACTTTCATCATCACTTTCAAAAGATAAGTAAAATTATTTGGTGTTTGGGTGGTGGGGCTAGTTCTGGCCAAGACTTCTACGGTCTGAATCCTGAAAATGGCAGATACAAATCAAGGTAAGGTATACACAAGAAGTAGCACATATGAGTTAATCTTGTTGGGCAGATTAGATGGACCGTGCAGGTCTTTTTCTGCCGTCATCTACTATGTTACTATGTAAGTAAAATTATTTATTTATCTTCATATTCAAGTACATCTGTCAGTGCAACGATTGTTATCCAATAGCCATCTTGTTCCAGGGCTGGAATGGTGGGGATGTTCTGAGCACTAACTCACATATTTAGTTGATAGGTATTGATGATAGTGTTTTAGGAATTATATTAGGATTAATGTAATCAGCAAATGTATATGGAATACATATTCATTGGGGATATGTGAGGATCGAACTTGGACAACACTGATCTAGGGCAGGGCAATGGGTTGTGATCCAAGGATCAAATCTCACTTCTCCCACTGACAACTGCTGTGATCTTGGCCAAATCACATTATCTCCCACTGCCTCAGGTACCTACTGAGATTGTAAACTCTTTGAGGCAGGGAGGGGTCTACTGGATCTGATAGGAAATAAAAACATGGTATACAGAGGTAATGAGTGACACCAGACAGGGATAGCTTTAAAAAGAAGGGGTGTGGTCACAATGCTAATTAGCACATGACAGCAGTCTCATGTCCTTAGCCTGTATTACTTACACACAGTGGCCCAATGACCGTCTTGCTCTTCTTCCGAGTGTAGAATTCTTTGGCGGGACATTTCTTACAACAGCAAGGGCGTGAAACCAGGAAACAGTCAATGAAAAATGTGGCCTGGTTCAAAAAAGGCACAACCCGTCAGCTTACAGTTACTACTGTCAAAATCTATACGGAAAGAAACATGATACGGTGGATGACCTACTCACCATTCCGAAGTAAGAGAGACTGGAGCCGATGTAGATCACCAGTTCAAAAAAGTCAAACTTTCCTGCCTTGGATACAAACACAGAGAAAAGATCTTTTCAGGGTCTCTGGCAAACTATTTTAAATTGTGCTTATTTTGGAAAGGCCCGCATACGTGTGCATGTGCTTTTTATAAAATAAGGGCCTAAAACTAACCCTAGTAGCATATGAAGAATCGTGCACAAATGTACACCTGTTCCAAGACATGTGCAAATAATGTATGTGCATACATCAGAACGCTATCCTAGCTCTGTCCAAATGGCACTCTTGGGGAGGTCTGTGTATCTACATCTATATGTATCTCTCTTTCTATGTATATCTAAGCAGAGTTCAAAGTAACATGCATAATTCTAAAAAAGCCACACAAAATCTAATATAATAATTTGCTATGTGAACGTTCTAGTGTCTCACTGGGATCGTAACCACCTGCTGACGTCACTGGCCAGCAGTAGAACCCTGCTTGCCTGATGTCAGCAGGGGGTTACGATCCCAGTGAGAGACACGCGTTGAAGAACAGCGGGAGCGGGCAGAAACATCCCTATGTGCATGTCGCCCCCCCTCCAAAATTGCCAACCCCCCTCTGCTACTCTCCCCTCCCCCCTCTTACCGGGGTCCTGGCGGCAGCAGTGAAGAGCCTCGCGAGTCTGCTGCCTTCTCTTCTCTTCACTCTCAGCTCTGACTCTGGTCCCGCCCTTGTGGAAACAGGAAATGAGGGCGGGAACTGAGTCAGAGCTGAGAGCGAAGAGAAGGGAAGGCAGCAGACTCGCGAGGCTCTTCACTGCTGCCGCCGGGACCCCGGTAAGAGGAGGGGAGGGGAGGGGAGGGTAGCAGAGGGGGGTTGACGATTTTGCAGGGGGGGCGACGTGCATGTAGGGAGATGGGTGGGGCCAGTGTCGGGGAAGGGAGGGCCGCGGGTGGAGGCATCGCAAGGACGTGTCTCTGAGACAGAGAGGAGGGGGGACTGGAACTCGGGGGAGGGACAGAGGGAAGGAGAGAGAGAGAGAGAGAGGAAGGAAGGGCCTGGAAATCGGAAGGGAAGAAAAGGGGCCCTGGGACTTGGAGGGGACAGAGGAAGAGAGCAAGGGAGGGAGAGAGGGATAACCTTGCTAGTGCCCGTTTCATTTCATACCAAAACGGGCCTTTTTTACTAGTCTAAAAAGAAATCAATAAAAACAAATGATAAAATACAAATCATCTCGTACAAGCTTGTCTGCATATCTGCTTGATTGTTCATGTATTTGGACATTTTATGAGCAAATGCAACGAAACCTTGCAGGGACAAGTTCCTGGAGGAAAAGTCCATCAACTACTATTAAGATAGACATGAGGAAAGCCACTACATATCCCTGGGATTGGTAGCTGGGATTCCAGAATCTTGCTACTCTTTGGGGTTTCTGCCAGGTACTTGGACCTGGATTGGCCACTGCTAAAAGCAGGATACTGGGCTAGATGTACCAGTCTGTCTGACCCAGTATGGTTATTCTTACGTTCTTATGACCATCCCCTCATTAGGAAGGAGGTCAATGACTACTTTTGGTAGAAAAAACCATCTCCTCCCCCCTCCCCCCCCAGCCTGCAACAGCCTGACTCTCTGACCAATGAGATTACAGCTTTGGACAGTTTTATGGAATTATTGAGAGGCACACTGTGAGAAAGCATAGAACATGCATGCACCCAGAGGTTTTCAAGAATGTTCAATGGTCCATCTGCTTTGAAATCTGATTGGATGCTATATCACATTTCCTGTGCAATGCCAGGTACTTCCACTAGTATCTGATTAAAGTATGCACTATGTTTCTGTGCTCCTATCTTTTATTTTATTTATTTATTGGGACTTATTAATCACCTTTATAAAGAGATTCACCCAAGGCAGTGTACAGTAGGTACAGTTTAACATAAAACTTATAATTTTGTTAACATAACAATAGTAAAATAACCAAGAATAAACATAAATACAATCAATGAGGTAAACTTGAAAACAGTAAACTGAAACCTAATAATAAAACAATATAAAAATATACACATTTAACAGCACTGGATATCAAATACCAGAGATATAATACAATGTTAGCATAATACTAATGATACACCTAACAAACGTGTATTAGAACATTCAACTAGCATATATATGATGCTAAAGATTTCCTACAGTATGGCTTACCATATGCATGTCTAAATACTCAAAAATCCACTCATATACAAAATAACAATGTTACTGGGGAAAAGCCTCAAAGAGCTCCAAGATTCAATGTTCATCTAATGGAGCTAAAACAGACCAAATGGTCTTCTCTTCATCATAGGCAAAAACCCCACTGTTGCAGCACTGAATAAACTTAACAGGCTATTATTATTATTATTTATTGCATTTGTATCCCACATTATCCCACCTATTTGCAGGCTCAATGTGGCTTACCTAGTTTTGTTAACATTGTCATTGTAAGGTGACATATACATTTAATATTGTGTAGAGGTTAGATAAGGGTAGGAAGAAGAAGGAGAGGAGTGATTAAGGTAGCTATAATAGATGAGTTATCTTAGTTGATTGGATTGTCGGGTGAATTATTGTGGTGATTAGTACTCATTGTATGCCTTGCTACAGTCTGTTACTCTGTAACTATAATTTATGTAGTTATTTCTTTTAACGTTTTTTTTTTTTTTTTGAAACGCGCTGTGATTGGCTCAGAGACTTCCAGGTCTCTCAGCTGAGTGAAGCACGGCCAAAAAGGACGTTTTTATTATTTGAGTGTGAATAATGGCCAAAATGGAAGGCTATTTTTGTGATGGACGCTTTCAACTGCACTCTCCGATATCAGCTGTTTGAAAAACGGCCAAAATGGAAGGCTATTTTTGTGATGGACACTTTCAACTGCACTCTCCTATATCAGCTGATCAGGTGAGCGGCAGCACAGAGGCGTATTTGGCATGCGCAGAGCAGACAGCATAACGCTTTGCTGCTCTGCGCATGCTTGACCGGTCGATTCACTGACTGTTTTAAGAAGGAATAGAGAATGCAAGTGAGCTACTACTACTACTACTACTACTACTTAACATTTCTAGAACGCTACTAGGGTTACGCAGCGCTGTACAATTTAACAAAGAGAGACAGTCCCTGCTCAAAGAGCTTACAATCTAATAGACAAGTGAACGGTCGGTCCGATAGGGGCAGTCAAATTGGGGCAGTCTGGATTCACTGAACGGTAAGGGTTAGGTGCCGAACGCAGCATTGAAGAGGTGGGCTTTAAGCAAAGACTTGAAGACGGGCAGGGAGGGGGCTTGGCGTAAGGGTTCAGGAAGGTTGTTCCAAGCATAGGGTGAGGCGAGGCAGAATGAGCGGAGCCTGGAGTTGGCGGTGGTGGAGAAGGGTACTGAGAGGAGGGATTTATCCTGTGAACGGAGGTTACGGGCGGGAACGTAAGGGGAGATGAGGGTAGAGAGGTAGTGAGGGGCAGCAGACTGAGTGCATTTGTAGGTAAGAAGGAGAAGCTTGAATTGAATGCGGTATCTGATCGGAAGCCAGTGAAGTGACCTGAGGAGAGGGGTGATATGAGTATATCGGTTCTGGCGGAATATGAGACGTGCAGCAGAGTTCTGAACAGACTGAAGGGGGGATAGATGGCTAAGTGGGAGGCCGGTGAGGAGTAAGTTGCAGTAGTCCAGGTGAGAGGTAATGAGAGCGTGGACGAGAGTTTGGGTGGTGTGTTCAGAGAGGAAAGGGCGAATTTTGCTGATGTTAAAGAGGAAGAAGCGGCAGGTCTTGGCTATCTGCTGGATATGCGCAGAGAAGGAGAGAGAGGAGTCAAAGATGACTCCGAGGTTGCGGGCAGATGAGACGGGGAGGATGAGGGTGTTATCAACTGAGATAGAAAGTGGAGGAAGAGGAGAAGTGGGTTTTGGTGGAAAGACGATAAGCTCGGTCTTGGACATGTTCAGTTTCAGGTGGCGGTTGGACATCCAGGCAGCAATGTCGGATAAGCAGGCCGATACCTTTGCCTGGGTCTCCGCGGTGATGTCTGGTGTGGAGAGATACAGTTGGGTGTCATCAGCATAGAGATGATACTGGAAACCATGAGATGAGATCAGGGAGCCCAGGGAAGAGGTGTAGATTGAGAAGAGAAGGGGTCCAAGGACCGATCCCTGGGGAACACCAACAGATAAGGGGATGGGGGTGGAGGAAGATCCATGAGAGTGAACTTTGAAGGTGCGGTGGGAGAGATAGGAGGAGAACCAGGAGAGGACAGAGCCCTGGAACCCAAATGAGGACAGTGTGGCAAGAAGTAAGTCATGATTGACAGTGTCAAAAGCGGCGGATAGATCCAGGAGGATGAGGATGGAGTAGTGGCCTCTGGATTTGGCAAGGAACAGGTCATTACAGACTTTAGAAAGTGCTGTTTCTGTCGAGTGAAGAGGGCGAAAACCGGATTGAAGTGGATCAAGGATGGCATGAGAGGAGAGAAAATCAAGGCAGCGGCTGTGGACTGCGCGCTCAAGTGTCTTGGAGAGGAAGGGTAGGAGGGAGATGGGGCGGTAGTTGGAGGGACAGGTAGGGTCTAGTGATGGTTTTTTGAGGAGTGGCGTGACTACAGCATGCTTGAAGGTGTCGGGGACAGTTGCAGTGGAGAGAGAGAGGTTGAGGATATGACAGATGGAGGGGGTGATAGTAGGAGAGATGGTGTTAAGTAAGTTGGTGGGGATGGGATCAGAGGAACAAGTGGTGCATTTTGAGGAGGAAAGAAGGCGGGCGGTTTCCTCCTCGGAGATATCAGGAAAGGAGGAGAAGGAGGTCTGGGTTGGTTGGTTGAGGGAGAGGGTTGAAGGGTGAAGAGGAGGAGGTGGCTTGGTAGTGAACTCAAGGTTGATCTTTTGCACCTTGTCGCGGAAGTAGTCAGCCAGTGATTGAGGAGAGAGTGACGGGGGGGTGGGAGCGGAGGGCACTTTGAGGAGGGAGTTAAGGGTGGCGAAGAGACGACGAGGGTTAGAGCTGAGAGAATTAGTCAATTGGGTGTAATAGTCCTGTTTGGCAAGGAATAGTGAGGACTGGAAGGAGGTTAGCATGAATTTGTAGTGAAGGAAATCTGAATGGGTGCGAGATTTCCTCCAGAGGCGTTCAGCAGATCGGGCGCAGGAGCGAAGGTAACGGATGCAAGGGGTCAGCCAGGGCTGGGGATTAGTACGCCTTGTGGGACGGGAGGTGGATGGTGCAAGGGTGTCCAGAGCAGAGGAGAGAGTGGCATTGTAAGCGGAGACAGCCTCGTCAACAGACTCGGAGGACATGATGGAGGGGAGGAGATTAGAAATACTAGATGATAAGGTGGGAGGGTCAATAATCTGGAGATTCCTGGAAGTAGTGGTTAATGTTGGGCGGGGCTGAGGGGGAGGGTGAAGAAGTGTGAAGGTGATCAGGTGATGATCAGAGACAGGAAGAGCTGAGGTGTGGAAATTGGAGGGTGAGCCGGAAGAGGAGAGGACGAGGTCAAGGCAATGGCCATCACGGTGAGTAGGGGTGGTGGAACATAGCTGGAGGTTGAAGGAGGATGTTAGAGTGAGGAACTGAGAAGCGTGAGAGTTGCACAGGTCATCAACGTGTATGTTGAAGTCTCCGAGAATGAGGGATGGAGATGAGGGTTCAAGAAAAACAGAAAGCCAGGCATCGAAGTCGGTGAGGAAGGAAGGGAGGGATTTATCAGGGGGGCGGTAAATGACTGCCACTCTGAGTGGCAACGGGTAGAATAGACGGATGGAGTGGACTTCAAAGGATGAGAAGCAATGAGACTGTGGTAGGAGGAGGGGTTGGAAGCTACAGGAGGGCGAGAGTAGTAACCCGACGCCTCCTCCACGGCCAACTAGGCGGGGAGTATGGGAGAAGAGATAGCCTCCATGGCATAGAGCCGCAACTGAGGCAGCTACAATGAGTAGCTCATTTGCATTCCCTTTCCTTGATGCATAGCCGTTCCCTACCGATTCGCTATGGAATTTGGTACGGACAGTGGCGTACCAAGGGGGGGGGGGCAGTGGGAGTGGTCCGCCCCGGGTGCACGCTGCCGCGGCGCACGCCTGCTCCGAGTTCGCTAAACTTTGTCGCTCGTTCGCTGCAGCTCCCTCTGCCCCGGAACAGGTTACTTCCTGTTCCGGGGCAGAGGGAACTGCAGCGAACGAGCGATGAAGTTTAGCAAACTCGGAGCAGGCGTGCGCCGCGGCAGCCCCCCCTCAAGCGGTGTGCACCCGGGGGGGGGTGTCATTTTGCCGGAGGGGGGGCGAAGGTGTAATTTAGTGGGGGGGGGGGCGCTGCACCCGGGGGGGGCGCATTGGCGCTCCGCCCTGGGTGCCATCCAGGCCAGTAACGCCACTGGGTACGGAACGGCTCTAACGACGACTTTAGTGCATCTTGGCCTCTGTTCCTAATGCAAGTTAGGAGATCTCAAGGGATACTTAAAAAAAAAATTCTCAACTTGCTGAAGACAGGGATTCTCTTATCTTTATGCAAAATACACATCCACAAATACAGTAGTAAAAACTGGTTTGCATTTACTGTGCCAAACACCAGGATGTCAAATCGTATCCCATATGCTTTAATCAATGTCCTTGCTTCTGTACCATCTGCGTGTTTGTAGTATCTTGCAAACCTGGAAAACAAAAAAAGCAGTTGTTTGTAATTTTAGAGGAACTGAAACAAATGTAAAAACATTAGGAAAATGACTGAGTAGCAGCCTGCAGGGTCACACCGGACATATTCAAATTCCAATCTCAGAAACTAGCATTAAGCTCCCAAATGTCTAGAAGAAAGAAGAAATGCAGTTCTGACAAGATGGAAAGACAGAGGCAGTAGAACCAATTCATTTATTATACATGTGAAGTAAATATATAAATACTAGTAAAAAAAGGCCCGTTTCTGACACAAATGAAACGGGCGCTAGCAAGGTTTTCCTCGGAGTGTGTATGTTTGGGAGAGTGTATGTGAGAGTGACTGTTTGAGAGTCGGAGTGAAAGTGTGATTGTGTGAGAGAGAGCGTGAGTCTGGGTGTGAGTGTGTTTGTGAGAGAGTGTGTGTGTGAGAATGAGAGTGTGTGCAAGTGTGTATGTGAGACACAGTGTGAGTGAGAGTGTGTGTGTGTGGGCGAGAGAGAGAGAGAGTGTGTGTGAGACACAGATTCTCTGTTTGAGTGAGTGTATGAGACCAAGCGAGTGTGTGAGTGACTGTGTGGCACATAGAGAGTGAATGTGATACAGTGTGAGACAGAGTGTGTGAGAGTGAGAAAGACATTGTATATGAGAGAGAGAGTGTGAGCCGTGCCCTTCCAATCCATGGCCATCTGTCCCCTGCCCCCTCCATTCATCCTTTTCCAGCAATTCCCCTCTGTCCCTGAGCCCTGCCCTCCCAATCCATGGCCATCCATGTTTGTCTGTCACCTGCCCCCTCCATTCATCCCTATCCAGCATTTCCCCTCTCTGCTTGAGGCCTGTCCTGCAATCCATATCCATCCATGCCCATCTGTCCCCTCCATTAATCCCTATGCAGCAATTCCCCTCTCCCTGAGTCCTGCCCTTCCAATCCATGCCCATCCATGCTCCTCTGTCACCTGGCCCCTCCATTTTTCCCTATCCAGCATTTCCCCTCTCTGCCTGAGGCCTGCCCTGCAATCCATATCCATCCATGCCCATCTGTCCCCTCCATTCATCCCTATGCAGCAATTCCCCTCTCCCTGAGTCCTGCCCTTCCAATCCATGCCCATCCATGCTCCTCTGTCAACTGGCCCCTCCATTTTTCTCTATCCAGCATTTCCCCTCTCTGCCTGAGGCCTGCTCTGCAATCCATATCCATCCATGCCCATCTGTCCCCTCCATTCATCCCTACCCAGCAATTCCCCTCTCCCTGAGTCCTGCCCTTCCAATCCATGCCCATCCATGCTCCTCTGTCACCTGGCCCCTCCATTTTTCCCTATCCAGCATTTCCCCTCTCTGCCTGAGGCCTGCTCTGTAATCCATATCCCTCCATGCCCATCTGTCCCCTCCATTCATCCCTATCCAGCAATTCCCCTCTCCCTGAGTCCTGCCCTTCCAATCCATGCCCATCCATGCTCATCTGTCACCTGGCCCCTCCATTTTTCCCTATCCAGCATTTCCCCTCTCTGCCTGAGGCCTGCTCTGTAATCCATGCTCCTCTGTCCCCTGCCCCCTCCATTCACCCATTTCCAGTAATTCCCCTCTCTCCCTGTGCCCTGCCCTCCTAATCCATACCCATCCATGCTCCTCTGTCCCCTGCCGCCTCCATTCATCCTTTTCCAGCAAGTCCCCTCTCGCCCTTCCATGACCCCCCCCCCTCACATCCATGCTACGCTCTCTCCCATGTCCCAGCCTGGCCCGCCCTCTTCTCCCCCCCCTTCGCATCCATGCCCCCCCCCTTCGCATCCTTGCCCCCCCCTCGCATCCATGCATCCCTTTTTTTTTTTTTTAATTCTTTTTAACTTTACCTCCGTGGCGGTTCGTGCAGCGAAGCGTCAGGGAAGGAGGCGGCGCTCCCGACGTCTAGCTTTCCCTTCGCTGTGTTCCGCAAGAGCGAAGGGAAGGCTAGACGTCGGGAGCGCCGCCTCCTTCCCTGACGCTTCGCTTCCGGATTTGTTTGTTTTGTCGCGAGGGCGGGGCAGAGACGGCTGGCTGGCTTGAAGGCTTCACACCACGAATCCCCGAACCCTTCAGCCTCAGCCTGGGAGTGACGTCAGATGGCTTCACGGCTTCAAGGCTTCAAGGCTTCAGGCTTCAAGGCTTCAAGGCTTCAGACTTCCGGCTTCAAGCTTCCGGCTTCACAGAACGTGGCTTCAGAACGTTGAGGGTGCGTTTTATTATATATACTAGTAAAAAAGGCCTGTTTCTGACACAAATGAAACGGGCGCTAGCAAGGTTTTCCTCGGAGTGTGTATGTTTGGGAGAGTGTATGTGAGAGTGACTGTTTGAGAGTCGGAGTGAAAGTGTGATTGTGTGAGAGAGAGCGTGAGTCTGGGTGTGAGTGTGTTTGTGAGAGAGTGTGTGTGTGAGAATGAGAGTGTGTGCAAGTGTGTATGTGAGACACAGTGTGAGTGAGAGTGTGTGTGTGTGGGCGAGAGAGAGAGTGTGTGTGAGACACAGATTCTCTGTTTGAGTGAGTGTATGAGACCAAGCGAGTGTGTGAGTGACTGTGTGGCACATAGAGAGTGAATGTGATACAGTGTGAGACAGAGTGTGTGAGAGTGAGAAAGACATTGTATATGAGAGAGAGAGTGTGAGCCGTGCCCTTCCAATCCATGGCCATCTGTCCCCTGCCCCCTCCATTCATCCTTTTCCAGCAATTCCCCTCTGTCCCTGAGCCCTGCCCTCCCAATCCATGGCCATCCATGTTTGTCTGTCACCTGCCCCCTCCATTCATCCCTATCCAGCATTTCCCCTCTCTGATTGAGGCCTGTCCTGCAATCCATATCCATCCATGCCCATCTGTCCCCTCCATTAATCCCTATGCAGCAATTCCCCTCTCCCTGAGTCCTGCCCTTCCAATCCATGCCCATCCATGCTCCTCTGTCACCTGGCCCCTCCATTTTTCCCTATCCAGCATTTCCCCTCTCTGCCTGAGGCCTGCCCTGCAATCCATATCCATCCATGCCCATCTGTCCCCTCCATTCATCCCTATGCAGCAATTCCCCTCTCCCTGAGTCCTGCCCTTCCAATCCATGCCCATCCATGCTCCTCTGTCAACTGGCCCCTCCATTTTTCTCTATCCAGCATTTCCCCTCTCTGCCTGAGGCCTGCTCTGCAATCCATATCCATCCATGCCCATCTGTCCCCTCCATTCATCCCTACCCAGCAATTCCCCTCTCCCTGAGTCCTGCCCTTCCAATCCATGCCCATCCATGCTCCTCTGTCACCTGGCCCCTCCATTTTTCCCTATCCAGCATTTCCCCTCTCTGCCTGAGGCCTGCTCTGTAATCCATATCCATCCATGCCCATCTGTCCCCTCCATTCATCCCTATCCAGCAATTCCCCTCTCCCTGAGTCCTGCCCTTCCAATCCATGCCCATCCATGCTCATCTGTCACCTGGCCCCTCCATTTTTCCCTATCCAGCATTTCCCCTCTCTGCCTGAGGCCTGCTCTGTAATCCATGCTCCTCTGTCCCCTGCCCCCTCCATTCACCCATTTCCAGTAATTCCCCTCTCTCCCTGTGCCCTGCCCTCCTAATCCATACCCATCCATGCTCCTCTGTCCCCTGCCGCCTCCATTCATCCTTTTCCAGCAAGTCCCCTCTCGCCCTTCCATGACCCCCCCCCCCTCGCATCCATGCTACGCTCTCTCCCATGTCCCAGCCTGGCCCGCCCTCTTCTCCCCCCCCTTCGCATCCATGCCCCCCCCTTCGCATCCATGCCTCGCATCCATGCCCCCCCCTCGCATCCATGCATCCCTTTTTTTTTTTTTAATTCTTTTTAACTTTACCTCCGTGGCGGTTCGTGCAGCGAAGCGTCAGGGAAGGAGGCGGCGCTCCCGACGTCTAGCTTTCCCTTCGCTGTGTTCCGCAAGAGCGAAGGGAAGGCTAGACGTCGGGAGCGCCGCCTCCTTCCCTGACGCTTCGCTTCCGGATTTGTTTGTTTTGTCGCGAGGGCGGGGCAGAGACGGCTGGCTGGCTTGAAGGCTTCACACCACGAATCCCCGAACCCTTCAGCCTCAGCCTGGGAGTGACGTCAGATGGCTTCACGGCTTCAAGGCTTCAAGGCTTCAGGCTTCAGGCTTCAAGGCTTCAGACTTCCGGCTTCAAGCTTCCGGCTTCACAGAACGTGGCTTCAGAACGTTGAGGGTGCGTTTTACTATATATATAAATATGTCAGGGCTTCCCAAACCTATTTTAATGTGCAAAGACATCAATTTGTATATACTAGGTGAGCAACACATGCTACAGTGGCATAGCCATAGGGGTCCGGGGGGGGGGCTGGGCCTACTCACTGTGGGTTCTGGCCTCTCCAAAATTGTGGCACCGTTGCTATGACTGGCATGGATCCCCAAGCCCTGCTAGCAAAAGAGGTCATGCTCTGGAAGCCAGAAACTCCCCTACTGAGGAAGAGGAAAATGGTAGAAGTTCGGTACCAGTAGGGTTTAAGTGATGGGCACTGCACAAAGTCAGGAAAAACGGAGTCTGCTATGCTGCATAGAACAGGATGTGGAGCCACTAAGTCTTAAAGGGCAAAGAGTGGAATTGATGTCTGCATTCAAATGTCAAGAACTTGATGTGCCCTCTTTGAAGCTTTTGATCAGCTAATGCAATAAATGTGCACCTGCATAGCCCTTTCTTCCCTCACCTGTTAAACAGTGAGTGTCCAACTAGAAGTGTAATAAGCAATGGGGCTAAGATAATGTCATCATCTAGTTTATTATCTCTTGCCAATATAGTAGGAACTTAGCTATAAAAGGTAATGGGTGGTGGTCACCAGAAGACAGGGAAAAACAATGATTTGATAAAATATATGGTTTAGGTGACCACAGGATATGAATAAGTTGATGTTAACCAATGAATTAGTTCCAGTATTGTATAAATTGATTGTAGGTTCAGGAACTATTCAGTTAGGGCTATGGCATGCTTTATGAACATGGCCCAGGCTTGTTTGTACCTACATCTAATATAATAATTCGCACTTCCAACGTTCTGAAGCTGACTCCGTGGCAGTGTGGCAGTGAAGCCATGTAGTGTTCGTAGGGTTCGTAATCACACTCCCGATTACTGCCCCGCCCTCTAGGGAACTCTGTATAGTTGCCAGGGAAAGAAACGCGACGTCAGAAGGAGAAGGGACCAACCACAGGCAATCGCACTCGCTCTCACTGCCCCGCCCTCGGAGGGAACGGAAGGCTGCATAGTAACGCCACGACCAGAGAACAGAGGACCACGGTGGCGGGAAGCACACAAACCGCCTGACAGGACTCTCACTTTCAAGAAAGTTGAACTCCGAGGTACGGACATCTAAGGAGGAGGCAACCGCAGAGAACGGAAGGGGAGAAAAACGCTCCACGAAAAACACACTGAACTCCAAGGTACAGACATCAAAGGAGGAGGCAAGTGGACAGAACAGAAGGGGAGAACAATGTTTAATCACTCTCTCTCTCTCTCTCTCTCTCTCTCTCTCTCTCTCTTTCTTTCTCTCTCTGACAGACACCCCCCCCCCCCCCATTGGATCTATCTCTCACTGATACACACACAGACATTGTGCATCTCATTCTGCAGCATGATAGTACTGATAATACACCACTGAAAATTATTACCATCAGAGTACATTTATTTATTTATTGCATTTGTATCCCACATTTTCCCACCTTTTTGCGGGCTCAGTGTGGCTTACAATACGATATGAATCATGGAAATACAATTTGTTACAACTTGGTTATGGATTACATTGTGAAGAGTTATGTGAGACAATCAAAGTATTGTTAAGGAATATAACACTGGAACAAAACCTTGAAACATTGGAAGGAGACAGCGGGAAGCTAAAAGGGCATTATGTATGGTATACATATTAATGGCAGAAGGTCATAACCTTGCTAGCGCCCGTTTCATTTCAATGAGAAATGGGCTTTTTTTACTAGTCCTATAATAAAGCTGAGGTTTGCCTCTGATGAGAGTTGTGTGAATTTGTGTCCGGGAATTCCCAGGTTTCCACACTATGCTCACCAGGGTTTCATTTCTGGGGAAACAGCTTGGAACACAGTTCTACTGCTTCTTTTAGGACTCCAGAGTAGCAGGGGTGTTCTTATCCAGCTCCTCCCTTCCAGGCAGCCTTCAGAGAAGAGGAGGGGAGGAGGTGAGCCTGAAGCAGAGCAAATGACAGTTACTGTACTCCCTAATCCAGCCCCTCTTCTCCTGTTGCTGACCTACCTGCCCCTCCTCCAGCTTCACAGTTCCACTTCCTTTTTGTCTACCAATTAAGCCTTGACACTTGCAGTCAGCAGTACTTTCCCTGGGCCACCCCCACCTCCCCTCCCCCCCATAGACATACTCAGTTTTCACACATATGCCAACTGATTATGAATGGGGGGGGGGGGGGATGTGGTGGTAGCAGCCCATTTAGGCTTACCATATTTGCGCAGACAAAAAAAGAGGACAGAAAAAAAATAAAAATGGTTGCTACCTTTGCTAAAGAACACACATCAAACAGGACTGACATTAAGTACAGCAGTAGACAATTTATTTTTCAAGAACTTCCGGATTTGAGTTTCACTGAGTCTGAGCCCAAGCATACTTATCAGAAGAGCAAATATCCCTCAACAACTTTGGCTGGCTTCAGAGCTATCTTTGCATGACACGTGCTTACAGTTGTGCTGTACAAACAAAATTCCTTTGACGGGTTCAACCAGCAGGGAAATAGAAAGGAGATCAGTAATGCCTTTCTCTCTCTTTAGCGCCCCCAAGTGTCCAAACAAACGAATAGGCCAGAGATGGTTTCTCTCATGTGGGTAGGTGGGCTGGTCATAGGCACATAAAAGAAAAAGAGGATATTTTCCTAAAAATTACAAATCGTGGAGGACATATCTGAAGATGTCCAAAAAGAGGACATATACTCTTAAACGAGGACATATGATGAGGCATATTTTCAAAGCACTTTGGGAGGCTAAGTTCCATAGGTTTCTATGGAACTTTGGGAGGCTAAGTGCTTTGAAAATGAGCTTCATGGTAACCCTAGGCCCATTGAAAGTGCCACCAACTGCAAGAGTAGCGGAGTTTCTGACCAGTGGATGAGGACCTCTTCAGCTGGTGGAGCTTGGGGATCCCTGCCAGCTCAGTTATTTACAATTTGAGTTGGGGATCATGAGGGGTGAGGGAGCACAGAGAGCAGGGCAGGGGCAGAGATTGGTGGGGACGGTACATAATTTTATGTCCACACCCTCCCACTTTGGCCTCAGCCCCCCCCCCCCCCCTCCAAACTGAACATTTGGCTATGCAACTGATATACTAATTTCTCTCATTCTAGATCTCCTAAAAATCCATTTGACTGTGGGGCCTCAGGAAAGATTTGAGGGCTTTTAAATACACGAGTCGGTATTCAGCTGCCACAGTCAGTGTTTTTTTTTTAAACGCCTGCCATGGTGGTTAAAAAATATCTGGACAGCGGCTGGCACAGACTATCCAGATTATGTGATCAATGCCGGAACTTACTCAGATAGTGGCCATAGGCGCCCGGTATAAGAGGCTTGGAAAGGCTAAGCCTCCCCCCTGCTGCAGCAGAATGGATCAGCTGTGGAGTCCAGCTGCTCTGAGGGGATTAAATTGTTGATTTACCTCCATCCTCACGGGAAAGCGGGGGGGGGGGGGGGGGGGTTGGCTGGAGGTGTCCTGGGTTGCCAGGGAGATATTTAAGGAGGATGACTTCCTGACCTGTACTGAGGACAGATAGCAGCAGAACGGATACTGGGCCAGCATGATCAGAAAAAGTCACCAGACAACAAAGGTAGAAAAGATCATTTTATTTGCATTATAGTGTTTGCAATATGTCCACTTTGAGAATCAGGTGCTCAACATTAAAAGTTTATATTTATTTATTTATGGCATTTTATCCCACATTAAACATGAATTAGGGTGTTTTGTGGCTCAACGTGAGAATTGTGATATTATGATCCTGTTTCATATTGTTGACAGTCTGCATTTTCCGTTTGGGTGGTATATTGGTGTATTAGGTTCTGCCCAGTGTAATATTTATGGTACAGTAAGGTTCTGAGTGTGTTTTTGCACAAAGTTGTGCATAGTGTTTTGCAGTTGAGCGATTGTGCTTAGAATATGCTTTGAGCAACCACTTTATTCTTTGACATATGATACATATCTAATATCTAAATTTAATAAAAGGTATTAATTGTGACTTTTATTTTTCTTTCTTTATTTTTTCTGCATGTTATCAGACAATTATGGATTTAAGCTCCACCCCTGGGCCCCATCCCTAACCCCGCCCCTTTAGCCTCCCCAAACAGTTGGGCCACCGACCGCCTATGATACTGGCAACATTCAGTCTGCTAACTGGATAACTCAGAGCAACATTTTTGCTGTCCTAAGTTATCCAGATAGTGGACTAAATACCACCACTATATGGATAAGCTCTGGGACCGCCCTGGTTCTTCCCATGCTCCTCCTCGGAACTCTCTGAATAGGACCTTTGAAACTCCTGGTCAGTGGCAGTGCTACTATCCGGATATGTGCCTCTGAATATTCTGATCATATATCATGTACTGTGCTTCTGAATATTAACCCGATAGATTTTACTTTTGGTTTTATGAAGTATCAGGTGGAGCCTGCGTTGACACATCGTAGAAACTGTGAGGAGTGGGGTGGGAAGACACATTGGTCTACCATGCTATCAGTGCTATTTTAGGTTTTGATGTAGGCTTTGGGTCTATTATCAGAGATGAGGCCAAAAAGCAAATGTCTTTAGCATTCGGAAAGTGGAGTGACTCTTTGAATTCACACTGTGGCATGTATTTCTAGAATGTTGTAGGCCAAAAGTTTCACACGTTATATTTGCAAGATTTAAGCAAACAAAACACTTTTAATCTTTTACTGTATGCTTGAAAAACTCAGCTGTGGTTTCACTGTGGTTAAAGCACACTTGGAGACTGTAATAAACTGTGCTATCTTTTTGTGAGGGCCCAGCTATGACACTGCTTTACCCTGTTATGATTTATTTTAGTTACATTTGTACCCCGTGCTTTCCCACACATGGCAGGTTCAATGCAGCTTACATATACAGGTACTTATTTGTACCTGGGGCAATGGAGGGTTAAGTGACTTGCCCAGAGTCACAAGGAACTGTGCCTGAAGTGAGAATCGAACTCAGTTCCTCAGTTCCCCAGGACCAGAGTCCACCACCCTAACCACTAGACCACTCCACTCCTCTTTGTTAGAATTCTGCTAGTCAGGCAGGGGAATGCTTGGAACCGCTCCTGATTGGTCCGTCAGGGGCTGAGCTGATGTCAGTCTGTCTACTTAAGCTCACCTCTCCCGTCAACCCCTGCTTTGGCGTTTACTCCAAATCTGCTGAAGCCTTCCTTTGCTCTGGTTGAGCTGTTAGCTCTGTGCTGGTGTGGAGTTGTTACTCCTTCCCTGGCTGCAGTCTTCTATTGCTCTGTCTCTGTCTGTGTGTGTCTAATTACCTCTCTCTCTACACCTGGGGATCTCTGTTTAGCTCTGGTGCCCGGTGGTGAGTTACTTCTTGTTCTGTTCCAGTTGTTTGTTTGCGTCCCTTCCTTCAGAGTTCCCTTCTTGCTGTGTTTGTTTCTGCCTGTCAGGTCCTGCTGTTTCTCTCCATGGGGGTTGTTTGTTTTTCTTTGTACTCCCATTAACCTGTTGTCTGCAGTATTCCCTGCATCTGGTTTCTGTTTGTGTGCTGAGCTGGGTTTAACCCTTTGTCTGCAGCGCTTCTCTGCTTCCCCATTGTCTGCAGTATTCCCTGCCTCTGGTTTCTGTTTGGGTGCTGAGCTGGGTTTAACCCTTTGTCTGCAGAGCTTCTCTGCCTCTGGAAGTTATCTGTTTATTGCAGTTTTCCCTTGGTGACTGTTCTAGTACTTCCTTTACTGTACTACCTCCTGTATTTCTGAGCACGGTCCCTTTCTGTGCTCCGCTCTCCCTTTTGCTGACTTTTCCCTTCCGTGTTTTGCTGAGGGTCTCTGCCTACAGTATCTCTCCCAGTCCCTCACTTGTCGTGTTTCTGTGTATGCTACCTTTTCTCCTTGATTACCAGCACCGAGGGTGTTGCTGGTGCTCTGTTCCCCGGGAGGGGACACCTTGCTTAGTCTCTTTCTCCCCTCCCTAAGTATGACTCGGTTCCAGGTAGGCCGTGAGGCCCGCATGCTTGACTTCTGACTGAATCAGTTCCTGATAGGCCGTGAGGCCTGCCTGTATGCCCTATCTTCCCCTTTCTGGAAGTGCAAGATTGGTTGTGTGTGTGTGTGCAGGGATTGGTAGCTGGGATCGTGTATAGTACCTATTCAGTCCATCCTAGGCCTTGGCCTAAAAGCTATACTAGGCCTCGGCCTAGGTCCAAGGGCTCACGACCAGACTAACATACCCCCTACATTTATAATGGTGGATTCCTTCCAATTTTTCCAAATTAATCTTACTCCTAAAGTAGTAAGAGAAAAATCCACAATGAGTTAAATTTCTACCAGTGCAGAGTTCTAACACACAGCTTATTACTACTGCACCTGTGATGTAATCAGGCATTGTTAAAGTTGCTCTGCCACTGGTTGGTGCATTATGATGCACATATTTTTCATACTATAGTTTGGAATATTGATATTGAGATTAAAATAAGATCCAAAGTTTAATGGTAAATGTCTGCCACTGAACTGTTGCAGTATGAGACAAAATACTTTGCATGCATCTGGGGCAAATGAAATTTTAAGTTAAAATAACATTTGAATCAGGGCTGGCCCTATCACTAGGAAGTCTAGACTTCTGCCTAGGATGGCAGAAAATTGGGGGGCAGTCATAAGCGGCATTAAATCATAGCAACAGATGCTAGGCACAGCCTTGAGTAGATGCATGTGCTCAAGGCCTTCCGGGTCCTACCCCCTATGAAATGGAAGTTTGAAGAGAGCAGGACTCAGCAGGCCTTGAGTGCTCATCACCAACAGCTTTCACTGTGCTTTAGTACTGGTATTGTGTAGCATGGCAGTAGTTGTAGTGGAACAGCGATAAAAGGGTAGACGCTCAATAACGGGGGGAGGGAGTGTTGAAAAGGAAAGGGTGATGATGGAAGGGAGAAGAGAAGGGGTAATGCTGGACTATGGGGAGTTAGGAATGGAAAAGAGAGTTACTAGACATGGGGAGGGGTGAAGAAGGGTAGGGAAAGCTCCATGCTGGACTATGGGGGGAGGGGGGAAAGTTGGACCTTGAATGCCGCTCTTGGGAAAGTAGGGCCTTGAGCCACCACTTGGGAGACGGCACATAGCTGAAGGCCCACTTGTGGTATTGGATGTCCTTGAGCCAGCCTTGACTTGAATGGAATCATGGAAATATCCTAGCTTTTGAAAATGTTATTTCTATCTGTCTATCCTAATAAACTTGCTATTTGAACATTCTTAAGTGGAAGTTACATGCAAAAGTTGCAAAGTCTTCTGAAAGAGAGCAAAAATGAATTCAGCTACAAGTGATGCAGTGCATGGCACAGTATGCCCTGTACAGTAAGTAGATCCTGGAGAAGCCCTGAGTCAATCATGTATTGAGGGTATCCAAAATGAATACGCATGGGAGGGTGCTGCATACACCACCTCTGCTGATTGCAAATCTCTCTCACATACATTCATCTGTGGATATCCTGAAAGCCAGACTGACTGGTTGGGTCCCGGGTAATGGACCGAGAACCACTAGTTTACAGGTTAAAAATTGTGTATAAGAACTCAGAAAGGAACGCCATAATAAACAGAACAGAACCAATCATTCCAAGAAGAGGAAGAAGAGAGGGAAGAAGGGAAATAATCAGGGGGAAAAGTCAAGGTGCCTGGTTCCTGCAATCACAGGTTACAGCTCGCTAGTTAGTATGTCCACATGCCATATGAAAAAAAAAGAGTCTTTAGCATTTGTTTAAAATTCAAAAAAGAAGGTTCAGCTCTAATGTTTGAGGGATGGTTATTCCATGACTTTGGGGCTAAAAAAAAAAAGCATACTGAGGAACGTGTTCATTCGTAGTGGGCAAAACAGGAAGAAGGGATAGTCAATAATGAACAAACTCCATGACTGTGTCCATGGACAAGCAGTGGCGTAGGAAGGGCAGGGCGGTGGGGGCGGTCCGCCCCGGGTGCACGCTGCTGGAGGGTGCAGAGAGCAGCCGCACACCTGTCGGCTCCGCTGGTTCCCTGCTCCCTCTGCCCCGGAACAGGTTACTTCCTGTTCCGGGGCATAGGGAGCAGGGAGCCAGTGGAGCCGACAGGCGCCGCAGTTGCTCTCTGCACCCTCCAACAGCCAAGAATTCACCCCGGGGGGGGTGTCATTGTGCCGGGGGGGGGCTTGATGTGCCAGGGAGGGGGGGTGTCATTGCGCCGGGGGGGGGGCTTGATGCGCTGGGGAGGGGGGTGTCATTGCACTGGGGGGATGTCGTTCTGCACCTTGGGGGACGGACGCCACTGCACCCGGGGGGGGGGGTGCGCAGTGGCAATCTGCCCCGGGTGACAGCCGACCTTGCTACGCCACTAGGGACAAGTAATTTCTGTTGGGTTTAGCACCCCCAATAATTTTGAAATGTTGGCTCTTATGGTTAAGAATACTTTTTACTTTGTAGTAAAAAGTAGTTTTAAGAGCTGTACTTTATTACTTTTACTTAAATATTTTTTAGTAAGACTTTCTACTTTTACTTCACTGCTTTTGAAGCCAGTACTTTTACTTTTTACTCTAGTACTTTTAAAAAGTAACAACCTCATCTCTGCATACCTTGCATACCTGCTCCCTAAGTAAACTGTACTATGTAACACTGATGCTTTGAATTCTCATAGATGGGATAGCTTTCCTATACAGCTGAATTAAAGGAGCAGTCTCTTGTAGTCAGACCAGAAGATAACTAATTGTATGTTAAATAAAATCCAGACCGCCAGGTAGTTGTCCTTTCCTCCTAGGTAAGTGGCTCGAAGGACCATTCTGTGAAAGAGGGCCCACTGCTACATCCCTACTGCCTCCTGATACAAGGGCTAGGATCCCGTACCCCCCACCCCCCCCCCCCCTGCTTGTTCACATAGAACATTGCAACCCCGGTTGTCCATTTGAAAGAGAGTACTTTGGTTCTGTAGCCGATCTCTGAAAGTTTTAGAGCATTCCAAATGGCCCTCAGCTCCAGGAGGTTGATATGATCTGTTTCCTGAGCAGACCAAGTCCCTTGGGTGTGAGCTCATCAACATGAGTTCACCATCCCAGGTTGGATGCATCCGAGCATTCCAACTTCTGAGGAGTTGGAATTTGGAATGGTAGTCCCACAGTCATATTAGTCCGAATTGTCTATCAGAGAAGGGCATGAGTCATCCCTGGAAGAATCTGGAATATATCCGCTACAATCTCAGTCACCTGAGACCACTGGGAAGCTAGGGTCCACTGGGCCTTTCTCAAATGGAGACATGCCATGGGAGTGATATGCACTGTTGAGGCCATGTTGCCGAGCTGTGGCCTGCTTGCTGCTTTGCACCTGCAAGATGAGCGTTGTCAAGGTCTCTGCTCTTGCTTGTACAAGAAAAGCTCGAGCCTGCAATGTATCAGGCAGGGCTCCTATGTACTCCAATTGCTGAACTAGGAGAAGGTGGGACTTGGAGTAGTTTATGATGAACCCTAGTAACTCCCTGAATAGTTAGGCGCATTGACTCTGCCGCTTCTTCCTGGGATGTGCTCTTGATCAGCTAATTGTCCAGATAGGGAAACACATATACTTCCAGTCTGCGCAAATATGCTGCAGCCACCACTAGACACTTGGTAAATACCCTGGGAGCTGACGCAAGACCAAATGGCAGAATGTGATACTGGCAGTGGTGTTTCCCTACTTCCTGTGACTGGGAAGTATTGAAATGTGGGTATAGGCATCCTTTAAGTCCAGAGAGCACAATCAATCTTTTTCCTGAATCATGGGGAAAAGGGCGCCCAGGGAAATCATCCTGATCTTTTCTTTGACCAAAAATTTGCTCAGGGCCCTTAGGTCTAGGATAGGCCAGAATCCTCTCATTTTCTTGGGATGTTCTTATATCTCCCTTCTCCCGCCTTTTTTTTCCAAAGTATACACATTGAGATCTTTAAGTTTGTCCCCATACACTTTATGACGAAGACCACTGACCATTTTAGTAGCCACCTTCTGGATCGACTCCATCCTTTGAATGCAGCTATGCTCTGCTGGATCCAGTCAAAAGCTTGCCCCTTCCTTCGACTGGGGAGCCGGCTGAAACTTCTGAAGTCAGGACTGCCGAGGCCAAGAACACTAGGCTTGGGGGTTCTGGGCAGAGCAAGAAGGTGGCGGAAAACCATGCCCTTGAGAGTAGTAAGGTGGGCCTAGGCCCACTCAAAGACCTCCTAGAGGGAGAGGCTGCTGCTGGAAATTACTGAGACAGGGTCTGGATGGTATTACTACTACTAATCATTTCTATAGTGCTACTAGATGTATGCAGTGCTGTACACACTATATGCAGGTACTTTCTCTGTCCCTAGAGGGCTCACAATCTACATTTTTGTATCTGGGGCAATGAGAGTTAAGTGACTTGCCCCAAGGTCACAAGGAGCTGTAGTGGGAATTGAACTCAGGATGCCAGGATCAAGGTCTCCTGCATTGACCATTAGGCCACTATCTCTTCTCTTTGCTCCCCCCCCCCCCCAGTTCAGCATCTGCCCTCTCTCTTCCTTCTCTCCTTTGCTCCAGGTTTCTCTCTCTCCTTTCCCTCTGCTTTCCCCACTCCCCAAGTCCACCATTTCTCTCCCTCTGTCACCCCTCCCCCAGATATTTAGGCATTTCTCCCCTTCTGCCCCTTGAACATTTAGGCATCTCTCCATTGTCCCCCTCCAAATCCAACATCTTTGCCCTCCCCCATTCTGTTAGGTATCTCTCCATCACCCCCCCCCCTTACCATCTGGGTCCAGTATCTCTCCCTTTCTGTTTCCCCTACCATGTATTTGTGTGGGTTTGGCCTCGCTCCAGCTTACCCTGCTTGCCGGCAGTCCTCTACACACTGCTACGGTCGCAGCAGAGGCAGCACTGAAAGCTGCCTGTTTAAGTGGTGAGGCCTTTCTTCTGCCACATTCCACCCACACAGGAAGTTGCATCAGAGAAGTGGGGCGTGGCAGAGGGAATGCCCCACTGCCCAATGAGGCAGCTTTCAGTGCTGCCTCTGTCACAACTGTAGCAGCATGTGAGAGACCGGCAGTGGGCGAGGGAAGCTGCTGCGAGGGTGGACCTACTCAGGCATGTGGGTGTTTAACTTCAGGTGACCCCCTACTGTTGGGCAGCCCTGGGCATTTTGCTGGGCTCACTCAATGGTAGCTATGCCCCTGCTCCTAGTATGATAAAATAACCCCAGCTTTTGGCAGGGATTATTGTACCATCAATTTATGCCCACAATGCGACTTGTAGTATGTACCAGATGCACACTGTAAGTCGCATTCTGGTTTTTACATAGTAATGAGGTGCTTTACATGCAACTGCATGTTTTGCATCTCATTAATATGTAACCTGTGGTGACCTAAATATCACTTCGGCAGAGCAAGACAAGCTGTGTTAGAGCCATTTAAGTCATGTTAAAGGGAAATAACATGATGTAAGGCTCTAATGTAGCTTTATAACTTACCCCCTAAATGAATTAAACTCAGAGGCTGCCATAACCAAAGCAGGAGGGGCTATTTTAGACTCTCAGTTATTATTTAGCGAACATATTCGTCAACTGGTACAGTCAACATTTTACAGTTTGCATACGTTGATGAATTGAAGCAGATGTTGTGCGCACATGATTTTCGGATAGTGGTACAATCATTGATAATAACGAAGCTTGACTACTGCAATGCCTTATACCTGGGTGTGGCTAACACATGGTGTAAAGCTTTGCAGATAGTTTAGAACTCTGCAGCTAAACTGATTTTGGGGGAAGGCAAATCTGAGCCCATCACTTTGCTGTTGAAGCAGCTCCACTGGCTGCCTGTGATGTACCATATTCAGTATAAGGTTCTGGTGCTCACTTTCCAGACATTGAATAAGGTGGCTCCATAGTATTTACAAGTGATAAAACTGTACTCTCTAAATTTTTTTAAAGATCCTACTACTACTACTACTACTACTACTAATTAGCATTTCTATAGCGCTGCCAGGGTTACGCAGCGCTGCACAAGTTTAAACATGGGGAAGGACAGTCCCTGCTCAAGAGAGCTTACAATCTAAAGGTAAAAACTATGTAGTCAATGTAGGTATCAGGAATGGGAAGGTGGTTAGGCACCAAAAGCAGGGGAGAAGAGATTTGAGTAAGGACTTGAAAATGGGCAGGGAGGGCGCATGGCGTATGGGCTCAGGAAGTCTGTTCCAGGCATAAGGTGATGCGAGGCAGAAGGGGCGGAGTCTGGAGTTAGCGGTGGTGGAGAAGGGTACAGAAAGGAGTGATTTGTCCTGAGAGCGGAGGTTACGGGTGGGAACATACGGGGAGAGGAGGGTAGAGAGGTAATGGGGGGGCTGCAGATTGAGTGCACTTGAAGGTCAATAGGAGAAGCTTGAACTGTATACGGTAGCGGATCGGGAGCCAGTGAAGCGACTTGAGGAGAGGGGTGATATGAGAGTATCGGTTCACGCGGTAGATAAGACGTGTGGCGGAATTTTGGACAGATTGAAGGGGGGATAGGTGGCTAAGCGGGAGGCCAGCGAGGAGAAGGTTGCAATAGTCAAGACGAGAGGTAACGGATGCGAGTGGACGAGGGTTCGGGTGGTCCGATAGTGAGAGGCAGGTTTCTGTACCAGCACCAAATACAATTTGCTCTGCAGACACATCAGCATGTGTCTTCTCTGCTGCGGGTCCAGCACTGTGGAACAGACTCTGGGACATATTTGGTTTTGTCCAACCTTGTAACAATTTAAGAAAGTTTTAAAAATGAATTTGTTAATGCAGGCTTTTTTTTAAAGCCTAGATGAAAGCTTTACGTGTATTAAGATAAAAGGTTGTTTTTCCACATGATAATAATGTTTTTTTTGTGTGTGTGTGGGGTTGTAGTGTTATGCTTTACAATATTAAGATGAATGCTCTTAAGGGTTTCCAACACAAGCTATTTTTAAG